>NC_136057.1:1405493175-1406693175 GCF_964261635.1 Lissotriton helveticus | reverse complement strand
CTCAGCGAGAGTAACAGAATGACTACAACTATATGATGATGAAGCATTATCTTATGTCGATGACATTTACTTAACAGATGATGACTTGGAGACTCACTTGAAAAGGGTGAACACCATAATACTTGGGTTCGCTGCAGAGGGTTACAAATTCAACTTTAAAAAGTCCAGAATTGCCCATCTGACGGTCCTATTCTTAGGATATGAGTTATCAAGTGAAGGCAAAAGCCTGGCAGACAATTTCCTAGAGAAATGTGCCGTAATCCAAGCTCCTAAAACACTAAAAAACCTACAGTCAATTCTAGGTTTCCTAAATTTCGGAAGAACATACATTGCAAATTACGCAGAAAGGGTCAAACCCCTTTATGATCTAATTAAACCAGACTTTAAAAGATCCAATTGGACTCAAACACACACATAAATTTTGAGATCCTTACAAACAGACATGCTAATTAAAACAAAATTAGAAACACGTGATAACACACGCAATCTTGTGATTCGAGTCATCCCAGGGAGATGCGGATTCACATACCTGACTTCTAATGAAGGAGAAAAGGTACCAATTGCATTCAAATCACACTTGTACACAGAAGCTGAACAGAAATTCAGTAATACAGAAAAAATCATTCGTGCAGTTCAAACCGCAATAGCTAGAGAAAAAGACATAGCTGACGGTAGACATATCACAGTCAGAACAGCAGAATCAGCCTTTGAGGCACTAACAACACCTTGTAATTTACCAACAACAACATTGAATCCGGAATGGATACAATGGGTGAATTCAATCACAACGGACAAAGTATACTACTACTTTGATCCAGAACTAGAAGAATTAAAAAATCTAAAATATGAAAAGACGTATCCTCTGCCAATCGACATTCTGCCTCTACGACATTACGCCTGTGTAATCTATACAGACAGACATGCTCAACCCTCCGTTTGGGGAGAACATGCATACAACCCCACATGTGAGATTACAAAAGAAGTGTGGCGCGGAGGTAAACTAAGACCTCTATTAACAAAATCACACTCAGTAGAAACTAATTCAGAACTACAAACTGAAATAATAGCTTTGAAAATGGCGCTAGATAATGCGGATCGCGAATTCCCGACACTTATAGTGTCAGATTCATATTACTGCGTCAAAGCATATAACAAGGATTTGCAGACATGGATTCAGAACGGTTACAAAGATGACACAGATGCACCAATAAAGCAGAAACTGCTCTGGGAACAAGTAGCTCTTTTACAAAAAGAACTACCAAAGACTCACGTGACACACTCACTGAGTCATCAGCGTGATGGCGTTCACGTTGTGGGGAATTCATTGGCTGAAGCAGCCGCAGCGGCAGCCACTAAACCGGCTCCCGTAGATCGAATAAAGCGTACATTAAAATACATTGACGGTGAAACAATGCTGGCGGTGAAAACGTCATCAAAAGGCGACTGCTCAGCGTTACCGATCAACTATCCACTCAATTATACATACATAATCGATGCGAACTCCGTCCCTTTTGCTCGAATCCCTGGAGTGGGGGATAGAGTGATTCCAAACATGGACAGGAGAAGCTTGTTAATCGCAGACGCACACATGGGCGAGGGTCTCAGACACCTTAAATTAAAAGATTCTCTGGAAGAATTACAATCACGGTACTGGTGGCCAGGCATGAGCCTGCACTACACCATGTTTGTAAAAAACTGCCCAAACTGCAACAGAGATCGCAGTGGGGAGAGAAACAGTTTAATACCTCGTCGTATCAAGGCAGATAACATTACCAGCAAAAAGAATGGCTTGCGATTAACATATACAGGCTAGTTTCCACTTATAATGTAGATCACCAGCACTCGGCTGACGTCCGGACTATTATACAAGATTTGTGAGTCTAAATGGCATATACGCTAAGAGCATGTTACGTTTGACCATTGTTTTCACTCAGGCATACCAGCCTGGGGGGAAACATGGCCAAATGAGCACAGTCCAGCGGGAATCTTCTCACTTCCTTCCTGAGGGTACGGGATGGTGTAAAGAAAAAACCAAGGCAGAAAGCAATCTATAATGGAAAGGATATTAGGTTCGGGAGCTGGGTGGGTCAAACATCTAATAAGTGTCCAACGTAGTCTAAATAACTTGCCAAGAAATTCTCTGAAGGGATTCAGTCCGTACGAATTATTATTTGGAACTAGGATGATGATCTCTGACCTTGATAGTCAGACTTCAGTGGTGAAAGAAAAAACCTTTGATGTCAAAGACCGTTTGGCTATTTTGCAGGACTTAAACAAAACAAGAAAAGACCTGAGCAACATACAGTTGAAACAACAGCCAACGACCACTGAAGAATCACCACCTGTCCCAGCAAGACCTGTCTGGATTCCAAAAGTCGGGGATCTAGTCAGGGAGAAGATCGCGGTAAAGAAGGAATTTGGGCCTTCCTACAGAAAAGCAGTTCCTGTCTTGTCTGTCAACGGGACAAGATCAGTTGTACTACCGCCACTTGCTGGAAAAAAGGAGAACCGAGTTGTATCCATCGACCTGGTAAAACCACAACATGTGGCCGATAACAAACAGTAGGCCAAGTGGACTCCCAATAAGTAGCAGAACACCAAGGTTTGCTACCAGCACAGAGGTCCTATCAAAAAGGCTCATCACATTCGAAACGCCTGCAGAAGAACAAGAAGGACTATGCAACAATGCAATAGAACTCAGACCTCTGAAAACCCAAATAAAGACATTTAGCAGAGACACACCAATCTATACTGAAGTACCAAGTGAAAATGCAAAAAACAAAAATCCTGAACCAATTGGAACAATTGACAGAACTGCATCCGGTTACTTCATCAACTTCGATGATTCCTCTGACGGCTTCAGTGAATCAAAGACACAGCCATCATCAAAATCCTTTAAAGATAAAGCGAAGGAACTTTTGAAACAACTGAAAGAAACATATCTGGTTTCTCCATGGATTGAATTTTGGGTGGGTTTTGGTGCATTTATCCTCATACTTTGGCTCATCATGGTATTTACTTTGGGACGCTTCATTGAGGGAAAATATGCTAAAATGGACACAGCAAGTCAGAACATCAACTTGATCCTCAAACCACACACATCTTCACACGTCGAGAAAAGAGAACTTTCTTCAGAACTTTCTTCAGCCAACTTCACAGCCAATCCGATACCTGGTGGGGTAGCCTGGGACAACACTGACTATGAAACTTATGGTCCGGTCGAGATCCTGAAATATCCACACCAAATCAAGATCTCCTTGAGTGACTTTGCAAAACCAAACTCATTTGCTGATGATTGGGACTTCGAAAGCATTAACAACATGATGTCTGACTTAGTAATGTCTGCTAAATTTACAAAACATGATTATTTGCAAGGTTCTACAAATTATGATAGTATGTATTGCTATAACCATTATGGTAACCATTTTTTACATAAATCTGCACAACCTAGAAATGTTTTAAATTATAATCAATGGGAACATTGTGCTACACCTCCAAAAGGAAGCTCTAGAACCGTATATGACAAATATTCATATTTTTCAGGTTTTAACATAAGTAATGCTGAAACATTTTATTATAATTGTCAAACAAGACAGGGATGAAAACCATGATAACCAACACAAAATTGATATATTCAGATTCATTCTTTGAAAAAATGAATACTTTTGGATTTGATTATTGGGACAAAAATGTTGATTTGAAAAGTGTTTGGGGTACAAAAGATTGGCAAGTACAGGGTATAGAAGCTTTGTTTAGAGCCTGCATGATCCCAGAACAAATGATATTTTTAAATGACACTGTTCAACAAACCACCTGTCTTGGCTTAGCCAAAATCAAAGATTTAATTAAACCGTCTATTCCAAAGCCAACAATGTTTAGCAATAACTCTGATACAGATGAAGAAATAGACGTAAACCATATATTAAACCAAAACAGAACACATCCTGATTGGAAACAATGGTTGATCTGGCCCACAGATACAAATAACTGTCAAGATAGATTCCTGAATAAAACACAGGGTTTCAAAATGTCCAGGCCAGACCCTAGATATCCCCAAAGACATCACCCAGGGATAATAACAACCTACAGTGTGGGCAAATTATGCCTTCAATGGCTACAAACTTCCACACTGCCTGAAATTAAGCAACACCTAACTTTACTTACTGATGGTGCTGACTTGCGTGATTTCATAATGGGACCACGCAAACAGCGTCAAAAGCGTTTCATAGCAGCCTCTGTATATGCAGCATACAATGAGGCCTGGAAGGTTACTCAAATTGAGACAGCAGAAAGAATACGGGAAATTGACCGTATTAATTTGGAAAAATCACTTTCTGTAGTGGACAATGGGTTAATGACTCTGTCCTCCAGAATTTTTTCATTGGACAGCATTGTGTCTTCAGCAATCGATATATTATCGCAAGACTTACTGTTATTACAACATGGTCAGTCACAATTGCGTTCTATTGTACAGCTTGGCTGGACGTTACAAAATCCGCGTTCAGGCTATGTGCCTTGGCGTTTAATCAACACAACGTCACTATTCCAAATCTTTAACCTTACTGATAGACAAATCGGTATGGCGCAAAAGGGTGCTGATTATACAATCTTGAGCATTGAAAAACTAGAAAGATTACCAATAACAATGTCAGAACGACCTGTCAGTGAATGGATAATACACGGAATCATAAATATTCCAATCTCAACCTTCAGGTTTCAATACTGCCAAAAATATATACAGGCTGGCATGTACGAGAAATTGGGAAAGGGGTACCTTAAAACAACTTGGAACCTGCCCTATTCACATGCATGTGTCAGTAATAAAGGACAGAAAGTGTTTCTTAGTGGCAACAATTGTGCTATGTCACTAAGCGGCACGCTTCTGTGTAACGGTATTAGTTTGCACGGAGCCTGTGAAGGGAATTCATACAACCTTTCATGTCACCAGCAAGGCGCACCTGCAACTGAAATAGAACCATTCTTTCAAAGACTCTATAATGGGAGTTACATTCTTATTGTAGACCGCAGATGTTGTAGTCTTATGCCCGGGACTCCTTATCTAGTCACTACGACGGCGAAGGTCAAGTGCTGTGGACGCTCTTTATTCCCCAGCTCCTTTCCAGACAGGGAGGCAAGGGCATGGCCCAGTTTGAAAATTACTTCTATTCGAATAGATACTTTAAGCAGAATGAAAACAGTGCTTCTTCAGACGCCTACAAGGCTCACGTCATCAAAAGAAACGTATGATCTACAAGTCGCAAGGACGACTGCAGAGATACATACATTATTATCAACTAATTCCCCCGTACATTTCGCGGAAATCCTGAGCGAAATCTTAAATATTTCTGATACCAATGGGATCTCAGGGGTATTTAAGACAGTATTTTCGATGGCATTAACACCATTCAAAGCCATACTGGGTATTTTTCCAGATTTCGTCCATTCGATTTTTGGCGGACTTCCCCTGATCCTGGGACTAATTGCAGGAATCCTATTCTTAGTCCTTATTTTTCGTTATGGCAACCCATGTCACAGATCAAACTCTCGCGACGATGGAAGACACGATCCTAGCCATTGGATACCGGGACCGGATATCAAAAATCCTGGGACTATCCCGGCTTAGAGACCTGAACATGACTTGGTTTCTATCATTTCGACCAATGTGGCAAAGATGTGTTTTACCTGTATTGAGATGTCTGCTATGCGGAGAAGAATGCGTGTTAGACACCTGTCTGACGCTACAATCGGATGCGCCAGTGGATGCAGATACACTGTTGGTTCCTACCAAGGTTCACGCTTTGTGCTGCCCTCAAAGGCTACCAATCCTGATGACGGCATTCCTGGAATCTTCACCACTACGATTGAAGAGTAGTGAAGTTCAAGATGAGAGCAGCATTGAACAGGTACGACCTTCTGCCAGCAATGCGAATCAGAATGTCAATGCAGACAATCATGCGCACGAATGCATGGTTACCCCTATTTCCGACTTAGTGGAACTTTCCCATGAAGCTGTTGACAGTTTTTTCGAAAGCCTGAATGATATGATGTTCTCTCCAGAACAGAAATAGAGACTTTTGAGTAAACTCGCACACGGCGTTCCCTGAATTCGGCCTTCAACTTTAAAAAATAAAGTCACATGAACAATTCTTCCCACCAGTTCACGGACAACAATTTTTAGCAGCCCCAATTATTTTTCACAAATTTTTCGGGACACTTATCTTCTGCTTAAAGTAAGAAACTATTCCTAGAGAACTAAGATTTCTATTTTTAGATACTTTATAAACTTTAGTTGCCCGCTGGGATGTTCACAAATATTTTATTATGTGATGAGATGGTCTCGAACTTCCTTTCTGTATAGCCATATTAAGAGCCATTTCATGTGTATTTCTCATATACCAAATAAGCAATAATGCATACAAATGCGTGTTTACTTTTGCATTTAATTCATAGCTTAAGTGCATACAATATATATGACTGCAATTTTTCAGTATATTTGAAAATTTCAAAATGCATTTATGTATTTTGGGGTGGTAGGGTATACACTATACTCTATAGTATGTTGTACTATGTTATACTATGCATAGATTAGTAAATATGACCATAGTTAGCGTGGAGTGGGTGTCATGTATTCCTATAGGTTCTGAATCGATCCCCCCATTCCTGACCCTATTCTGGTTAAACTAATTATCAAGTTAACTAACAGTCAGCCCATGAGGCAAGAACAGCCCCCATGATGCAGATACCGTTATCTGACGCAGTCACACTACGGCACAGGAACGTGTTATCTGATTAGGTCATAACGCTTGAGATCTAATTAGACAAGCGACATTCCTCCAGCCCCTGATAAGGCATACGACGTTCTCATAACAAATCAAACCTATGACAACCTGGAAAATCCGTGCGGCCATTGTTTTGATTTCACAGAGAACTTCAGTAAAAGAATGTGCTAACGAGCAAGTCGTATGACATCTTTATTGACGTATCTATGTCCATCCTTACGTCAATCTCGGCACCTTTAAGGTATAAATATTGCCGATCTTGC
The DNA here is from genome assembly GCF_964261635.1 of Lissotriton helveticus. Classification (NCBI taxonomy): domain Eukaryota; kingdom Metazoa; phylum Chordata; class Amphibia; order Caudata; family Salamandridae; genus Lissotriton; species Lissotriton helveticus. The sequence goes on along the minus strand of NC_136057.1, from coordinate 1,406,686,133 downwards.
CCTATGCAAACACACGCGTGGTGACAAGACGGAGCAGCCATACTTGCCGAAGCCGAGAGCAGAAGCAGACCCCGCTGGCGCAGCCCCGCCTTCCTGACGCGCTGAGAGACGCGCTGCTATCTCAAGCCGAGAGACCCAGCACCGGCGTTTCTGGGCAGCCCTCGCAGGCAGCCTGGAATATCGAGAGCAGAGAAAGAGACACCATTCCTCATTCATCCTAACTTCCAGGTACAGAACTGAATAACCCCTCACAGAGAATTCTTTAGTTATTCACTTGGCAAAAACAAACTTAACTTAAACTGTAACTTTCTATTCCCGCCCACGCATTAGACTTAGGTCAGGTACACGGGGTAGGCGTATTTAGAAACACCAGTTGAGTACGTTTAGTCAAATGTATATGTGTATGTAAATATATTTTAATCATTTTAAACATCATATGGCTCAGAAACCATATCAATGTTTTTACAGTATTATTTTATACTATTGCTTTTAATGTATGCACTTTACTTAACTATAAGTATTGCAATAATATCGATCCATTTCTCTTGTACGAGAAAAGAGACTGATCAATAAATAACATCTTTTTATTGAACACGCCCGTCTCTTCCTTTTCTCTACAATCTGATGAGACTAAGAATGCACGTACTGACGGAGTAAAATAATTGCCTTGTGCTCACACGACTCTCGAGATTGACTCTTGATTAGGGGAGAGCAAAGTTGTCATGTTCTATGGTTGTCAGAAACTAAATCCCTTCTTGTCTAATCAGGGGAGTTAATTCTTTCCTGAACATTCGAGAAAGTTTCTAGCGAACTCTGAGCTACGCTGGCAAACCCAAAAATTAAGTCTAGTATCGACAGTAGTAGACCTAGTTAACGTCTGGTCTAGGCCTTTACTGCTGTAGGTATTATTCCAATGCGCAGAGCCTATTGGGAAAATAGGAGCTACACTACACTAACGTAGCTGAAAAATACGCACATGGGCGTTGCTTGTCTCCAAACTGTTGAGTCAACACTGACAATGCACAACCTTCTCTCTCGTGAACATACAACGTGAAAGGTTTACTGTAGTCCGGAGTACCCAATACCGGAGCCGAAAACAATGCATCACGTAATTCAGAAAAACTTTTCTGACAATCATCAGACCAAGGGAGAGGATACGGAGTATTTTTAAGAGTCAATGCCAACAAAGGTTTCGCTAGCAAGGAAAAGTTGGGGATCCATTGCCTACAATACGAGGTGATACCTAAAAAAGCACGCACTTCTCTCTGTGTGGATGGTACAGTCATTTGCGCAATCGCTTGAATTCGTTCTGGGGTCAACCTTCTTCCCTCCTTCGACAAGCGATGACCTAAGTAGGTTACTTCTTGTCGACAATACTGTAACTTGGAAGGTGACACTTTATGATGAAGGTCAGACAAATGTCGTAACAAAGAAAGAGTAACCTCTTTACAAATCTCCTCATTATCAGCAGCCACTAGCAGATCATCAACGTACTGGATAAGAGTAGCACCAGAAGGCAACACAAGAGTATCGAGTTGAGTTTTCAAAGCCTGACTATAGATGGAGGGACTTTCACAATAACCTTGAGGAGCTCTCTTAAACCGGAAGCTGCGGCCTCCTAAAGAGAAGCCGAAAATATCTCTACTTTCCTCGGCAATTGGAATACTGAAGAAAGCATTCTTCAAGTCGATAACAGAAAACCAGGATGCCGAAGCAGGAATCAGAGTCAACAAAAGCAGTGATATCAGGGACAACAGGAAACTGTGGCACCACAATCTTATTCACTTCTCGAAGATCGATCACAAACCGGTACACAGGTGGCTGAGAAGCATCAGTACGCTTAAGGACAGGCAGAACAGGACTGTTACACACGTTACCTCTCGTTTATTCAATTACACCCTTCTCAACCAAATCATAAATAATTGCTAGAAGAGCTCTCTCGCCATCACTAGATATTTTATATTGCAGAATACGAGGTAGCCTAGCATTTGACTTAAGGGTAACAACATAGGGTGGAATCTGCAAGAGACCAACATCATTGGGACCTGTAGCCCAAAGTGTATCAGGAAGAGAACGCAATTCGAGTGAAAGGCAATCTTTAGACAAATACATCGGAGAAATCACTTTCTTACCCAAGGTAAGATGTACTCCCGAAGGAGAGCAATGTAATTTCGCATGCAGTCTTTTCAGCAAGTCCACACCCAACAGATTCTCACCACAACCAGTCGTTAGAATAAGTGGAGCTTCCAATTCACAAGGACCAATAGAAAGGGACAAAGGACTAGAACCCGGATTACGAACTGGGGCGCCTGAAAATCCTACAGAAACATTGGTCAAGCCAAACAAAGGTGTGCCAGGAAGTTTAGAGTGCGTAATAGAACTCTTCGTCGCACGAGTATCCAAAACAAAAGGTTCTGCCACACCTGATGTAATCACTTCAACATAAGGTCCACTCTGGTCTACTGGAACTGACACTACTCCCTCTCTTTGCCCTTGGCTGTCCTAACTATAATTATAACCAGCACTCTCACTCTCGACATAATAATCATCAACATAGTACTGTGCAGACTGAACACTCGGAACATTCTGTCTGTCAAAATAATTCGCAGAATTCTGAAGGGAAGAGGAACGCTCATTCTGGGGTAACACACCACGTCCCCTACCCCTAGGAGCTTGCTGGAAACCACCACGACATCTCTGACCAGATACGCCATTCGCACGTTATAACAAAGCCGGGCAACTATTCTTGAAATGATTTTCCTCTCTGCAATAAGCACACTGATTAGGACCAGGAAAGATTTGCGGAGCATAAGGCTCAGGCTTCTGTAACAATCTATGAAACTGTGGAGGTTGCTGAAACTGAGGCTGATTCTGAAGAGGTGGATAAGCTTGCTGCAAAAGAACCTTCGTCTTTAGATCTTTCGTTTTCTTCTCTGCTTTATCCTTCTCATCTTTATCCCTATTCTCATAATATTGTGCAGTAGCCAATATCTGGGCCGACGAAGAAACAGCCCATGAACTCTCAGAGTCCTTTAACTTATTAGAAAGTTCGGGAAGCAAATTAAAGACAAATTTGTCCACGAACAATCTTTGACCACCTTCCGTACTCATGTCCTGACCACTATGATCAATAAACGTTTCCTCAAACCTTGTGAAGAAATCAGACACACTCTCGTCTTTCTTTTGTTTGCATGCTGCTAACTTGTCCCAATTCACTCGTAAAGGAGGCATCATAGTTTTCATTAAATTAATAATCCTACCAGGTAATTCTGCAACTAAGGGCTCAGGTTTGGCACCTCCTACCTGCCGACCATCTGCAACAACAATATTAGCCCACGTATCTCCTAATTCTTGCGCATGATTCTCATGACGAATCTTTGCCCACAAAGGTTGAGGAACTACATTACCCATCAACATATCTATGTCAGCTAAATTCATAATACACGCTTCAACTGTCTGAGACAACTCCTTGTAATAACCGGCAGGATTCTTACGAGGATCAGGCAAGGTCTGCTTAAGAGCCAAGACCTCTGCTCTCTTCCAAGGAACATGTACCCATACTCGCTGGAAATGAGCCGGTACACCCTGAATACCCTGATTAACGTTAGCTACAACTTCCTCTCTCCATACAGGGGGAACCTCCCTCATAGGATACTGCTTCACTTTCCTCCTAACAGAAGAATCAGGTTCGTACAATGTCTGAGGCGGTAATCTAGACCTAAAAACAAGTATCGCCTCCACGGCATCTGTAACATCAGATTCCACTATCGTCCCTTTAGCAAATTCTGACTGAACATCAAGCACTTCCTGCGGAATCAGACCCAACTCATTATCTTCCCATTCCTGACGAAGAAAAGTACACATTACATCAAAAATGTACCTTTGCTTAGGCGGCTCCCACTGAAAGAAAACATCCATAACCGCTTGCAAATCATACCTAGAAGCATTTAAAATCCATCTACGAGCCAACAAATCCAACACAGTCCGTTCCTCGGAACTAGGAAGCTGACTACGACTCTGCTTTCGTTCCGAAACAGGGGTCATATTCAGTGACCCAAACAATGGAGACAACAGATTAACAACAGTCTCAGTCATTCGTTTTCGAGCAGAAGGAGAAGAAGCAGACATAAGAACAGGAGAATAAGTATTTTGAGGCAAAAGAGGTGTAGGGACAAGAGCAGTAGGAGTCGAAGATACAGAAGTAGAAGGCAAAGGAGTTTGAGGCAAAGCTGGTAGCAAAACTGGCGACCCTAGAGTGGGTTGCGCAGTAGGAGGCAAAACCATCTGTGGAGCACCGGGTGGCTGAACAACAGCAGGAGGTTGAACTGGAGTCAAGCTATCCTGGCGGATGACGGTTGATAGACAGAAACCGGTCCTAGGATGCTTGATTCTGGTCCAGGGAAGACATGGCTTGGCAGTTCGGGCTGGACTGTTCCCATGAGGCACAGGGTCAAGGCTGATTTGCATATGGCCATGTATGAACTGGGGTGGTGTGGAGTGCAAAAAAACTATGGATTTAGGCCCAGATCTCTGTACTGGGGTGAATGTACGACATTGTTCTGCATTCTGTCCATCAACTGTTGTTTTTGCATTTGTCACCCCGAGTGGGATAGGTATGCTCAGACGTGAGTCCTGTGCTCTCCACACCACTGGAGTCAAGCTATCCTGGCTGATGACGGCTGATAGCCAGAAACCGGTCCTAGGATGCTTGATTCCGGTCCAGGGAAGACATGGCTTGGCAGTTCGGGCTGGACTGTTCCCATGAGGCACAGGGTCAAGGCTGATTTGCATATGGCCATGTATGAACTGGGGTGGTGTGGAGTGCAAAAATACGATGGATTTAGGCCCAGATCTCTGTACTTGGGTGCATGTATGACATTGTTCTGCATTCTGTCCATCAACTGTTGTTTTTGCATTTGTCACCCCGAGTGGGACGGGTATGCTCAGACGTGAGTTCCGTGCTCTCCACACCACTGGAGTCAAGCTATCCTGGCTGATGACGGCTGATAGCCAGAAACCGGTCCGAGGATGCTTGATTCCGGTCCTGGAAGACATGGCTTGGCAGTTCGGACTGGACTGTTCCATGAGGCACAGGGTCACGGCTGATTTGCATATGGCCATGTCTGAACTGGGGTGGTGTGGAGTGCAAAAACACGATGGATTTAGGCTTAGATCTCTGTACAGGGGTGAATGTTCGACATTGTTCTGCATTCTGTCCATCAACTGTTGTTTTTGCACTGGATTCAAGCTAGCCTGGCTCATGAGGGCTATTAGCCCGAAACCAGTCCAGGGATGCTTGTTTCCGGTCCAGGGAAGACATGGCTTGGCAGTTCAGGCTGGACTGTTCCCATGAGGCACAGGGTCATGACTGATTTGCATATAGCTGTGTCTGAACTGGGGTGGCGAAGTGAGCTAAAGAAGGATGATGAATTCAACCCAGATTTGTGACTGGGGGTGAGTGTCTGTAAAGTTTCAGTACTCCGTCCATCATATCCTTGTGTTTACCAATCAATAGCTGGTCAATGACGTTTTGTATGCGGTGACGTCTTACTCAAAATGGTTTTCTGCCAGTTCTAGGTAGATGGCATTTCTATAGTACATCTGGAACACAATTCCTCAGGCCTCAGGCGGGTAGAGAGGTCCTCAGTCAAGAGGATGGAAAGGATATATCCTCCCTATTCTATACACTTTTAACCAAACGAATATCCTTTCAAAGATATTTTGGTTGTTTTCTCTCGCACTAGGGGGTAGCAACCCAGGAACTACCAAAAAGGAGGGGGGATTAGTATGTGATGGTAATCCTTTCAAGAAGCTTTTTGAGAGAATTATGAATCTGACCAACCCGTTGTTAACGGGTGGGAAGGGAGAGAGACCCTTTTCTTTTAATAGCCCTCACTCACTCTGAAAGTGACATACTTCATCATGGGGCTCACCCCAACTCATAAACGTCGGGGTGGGCTCAACCGTATTTCAGGGTTCACTTAGGATATTGTATATGGGGCCGTACTATTAAAGATAAAATTCCTCACTGTTAGAAATGGGGGTCTCTATTGGCAGTGGTTGAGCACAGTCCAAGTAGGGACCCTTCTTCCTAAGTCAGAGTAAGTGGGCTACACCCTTTGATAATCCCTGCTCAACCCTGTGGTAACGTAGCACGAGCAGTTAGGCTTATCTCAGGGGCAGTGTGTAAAGCTTTTATGATCATACACAGTAACACAGTGAAGGACACTACAAAGGGACACCACACAAGTAGTTATAAAAAAATAAGTATCTATTTATATCCCTAACACAAGACCAATAAAGGTAAAAAGCCACAATTCTGAAAAAAGGGGGGTACTCTTGAAAAGCTGGAAAAAGAGTTCAAAGTGTTCAAATAGGGGCTCAGTTCAAAGCAGGGGTCGCTGCGACCCTTTTACTTACAAAGTACCTGGATTTCGTAGCAAAACAAGCAAAATGTCGCAAACGAGCTGTAGCGATGATTTTCCCCACTAAGGCCTGCGATGCGTTGAATTCTTGCCGCAAGGGATGATGATGCGCTGGTCTGCGGGTGCGTGCAGGACAAAGCGACAGACTTCTTCACGCTAGGCCAGCAATGCGTTGAATCCTTTCTGCGAGGGAGGATGATGCGCTGATCCTGTTGCGTGTGCCATTTTATTGCGATAAAAGGAAATGGTGCCCCACCAGGGAGCGACGATCCGGGTGCGATGCGAGGAAAATGACGGACGCACGGCGCCCGCTCTGCGATGACCTCGATGCGATGATCCAGGGTTAGCGAGCCTTCGACTAGCCGGCAAAAGTGAGATGCCATGATCTCTGGGTTTAGCAAGCACATTGTGGCCCGCAAGCGTGCGATGCGATGATCTTCGGTATGCGAGTGCTCCGCGGCAGCAGCGCGATGATTTTTCTTACGCTCTTCAGCTGCGGCGGCTCGCAAACGGCGTTAGCGACGATTTTCAGAACTCTCGTCTCTGTAGTAGAACTAGGTCCTGGGACTCACAGGAGCCGCACCTGCAGATATAAATCCCTGCTGGGAGGAATCAGGAGGCTGGTGGGGTAGTCAGATTGCCTGTAACTCCAGCAGGAGGCTAGCTCTCTTCTAGCCCTTGGGTGATTGCTTAGCAAAATAAAAGTCTCTCAAAAGTCTTTTTCCCTCTTCTTCCAAGTCCAAGGGGAACTACTGCAGGCCAATCCAAGAAACAGCACACAAGCACAAGGACAGTCCTCTCCTGCAGATTCCTTCAGTAACACGGACAGAGGTTCCTCTTGACATCCAGGAGCAATACCAAAATCAGGGATTTGGGCACAGATATTTATACCCCAAAAGTCTTTGTTCTCAAAAGTCTCTAGTCACTGAACCCAGCCAGAACCATTTCTGCTCAGGCCTGGAGCACTTTGTTTACCAGGCTGCATTCTTTCTTTCAGAAAGAGGGGGTCTGCCATCAGACGCACAGTAGGAGGTGTAGCCAGCATTCACCTTTACCAGGCACAGCCCTATTCAGGTCAAGGAGCTACCTCTCCTCAGTACTCAATGCAGATCTCTCTATTCAACCAAGGTCTGACTCAGCCTGCCTTGCCCCTCTAAACCCAGACAGCCAATACACATAACAGCAGAGCACACTAGAAGGCTTAGGCAAGAAAATACCCACTTTCTAAAAGTGGTATTTTCAAACACAGAATGTTAAAACCAACTTCACTAAAAGATGTATTTTATCATTCTGAGTTCAGGCATACTAAACTCGAATTTCTACCATGTTCCCTGAGTCAGATAGGACTATAAGATGTCGCGCCGGGATGCCCCCGGGTAAGCTGTGCGCGTTATAAATTTCATATAATAATAATAATATAATAATAGCCAGCCTGCCCATTCTAGCCTATGGAGAACTGGTAGCCTTGCAGCAGTGAAAAACAAAACAGAGGGTGATTCACTACCAGGACATGCTACACATATCAAGCCATGTCCTACCTTACACACACAATGCATCTACCATAGGGGTGACTGACATGATGCTAAGGGAAGGTTCAGGGCTGAGAAGTGTGGGCACTTCACAGCCAAGATGGCAGTTCTGGACTGCACGCAGACACTGCAGTGGCAGGTCTGAGGAACATTTTGCAAGCTGCTTCTGTGGGTGGCGCAAACCAGCGCTGCAGGCCCACCAGCAGCATTTGGGTTACCAGCCCTGGGCACACACAGGCCACACTACTAGGGACTAACAGGTAAACCAAATAAGCCAATCAGGGATATACCAATTCACAGTCATATTTACACAGGAAGCATTTACGCTGTGGCACTGAATCGCAGTGGCACAGTGCCCAGAGCATCTAATACCAGCAAAAACAGAGGAGACAACAATGAAAAATGGAAGGGAGACCCACGCCAATGGTGCCAGGTCTAACACTCACCCACTCCTAAAGAAATCTTTAAGAATGGGGTGGGTGGGAAGGTTAAAATATATACAAATGGGTGTTTAGGATGTGATGGTCCTATGACCCCTACTTCTGCACCATGTTTCAGCCTTTCCTACCTGGCCTAAATAGGTCCTGGGCTTTTGTCAAAGTGGGATGTATTGAAGTTACTTCCCCCCAAAGACGTGAGTGCATACAAACAAATTGTCTCAAGCACCTCTAAGTGTTAAAAACTGGAACAAGCCTAATACTTGGCTGTTAGAAATGGGGATTTCTGGTTGGCTAAGGCTTGCGCCAAAGCCAGGCAGAAACCACCACTCTAGTCAGGGCAAGGAAGTCACCCACTAAGATAACCCCTGCTCACCCCCTTGGTAGCTTGGCACGAGCAGTCAGGCTTATCTCGGAGGTAAGGTGTAAAGCGTTTGCGCGCGCACCCAACAACAACACCCAAGGCCCACCACAAAAGAAACTCCACGCAAGGTTATATATAAAAATAGCCTTTGTGTTATACCAAACACATTAGATAATAAACACACAATTTACACTGTGCCACTGGCACGGGCGGAATCTACAGGGGATTATATACACAGGAGAGGTCCACATGGACCACTGTCAGGAATTAGCACTTTTGGAACTAGCACTTGGTAGAAATAGCACTTTGTAGGAATAGCACTTAGAACATAGAATAATTGTAGCACCAAATAGCAAATGTAGCACACAACCAGTAACCACTGGTAAAAGGTAAGTACTTTTTTTTTTTTTGTCCTCATATTGCAAAAATTCTATTTGTATGGAATTTCAGGTCTCTGCCTCTGAACTTTTGTACCGTCACTGCCCCTTGGTCTCTCTTAGTTGGGGAGTTTCCCTTATTTCACTGTATCAGAGGAGTCCCTTTAAGCCATTTACATATTAACATTTCTGTTGTCAGGAGGAGGGGAGCTAGCCACCTTGGCTACTCTATGAGTATTGTACTCATCAACGAGATGATGCTTTCGCATTAATCATAGGACCATGTGTTCTGCCCTTGCATTGGAGGTCAGGTGGTTTTCCATGATTTCCCAGTATTTATATCTCTTGCTAGCTTTCCCTCTTCTATCTAGTCTGTTTATCTTGAGGGCTGAGTTCATCCACTCTCCATGTGTTGGTAGCACACAACCAGTAACCACTGGTAAAGGGTAAGTACTTTTTTTTTTTGTCCTCATATTGCAAAAATTGTATTTGAATGGAATTTCAGGTCTCTGCCTCTGAACTTTTGTACCGTCACTGCCCCTTGGTCTCTCTTAGTTGGGGAGTTTCCCTTATTTCACTGTATCAGAGGAGTCCCTTTAAGCCATTTACATATTAACATTTCTGTTGTCAGGAGGAGGGGAGCTAGCCACCTTGGCTACTCTATGAGTATTGTACTCATCAACCAGATGATGCTTTCGCATTAATCATAGGACCATGTGTTCTGCCCTTGCATTGGAGGTCAGGTGGTTTTCCATGATTTCCCAGTATTTATATCTCTTGCTAGCTTTCCCTCTTCTATCTAGTCTGTTTATCTTGAGGGCTGAGTTCATCCACTCTCCATGTGTTGGAGGCAATGGCCCAATCCACTTAATAAAAATCTCCCTCCTTGCTATCACCATTAGTACAAAAAGTAAATTTGCCTCACTTAATGTTAATTTATGTCCTTCTGCTATGTTACCAATCCCAAAGAGAATAAGACTTGTACTTACGTTTAGTTGTCTTTGGAAAATCGAGCTTAGAGTCTTACCAACTTCTTCCCAAAACTTTTCCAGGGATGGGCAATTCCAGAACATGTGGACATCGTCTGCCCTCTCTTCTCCACATTTAGGGCATTTTTTCACTCCTGCATTTTTAAATTTGGATAGTCTTTTCGGTGTCCAGTATGCCCTGTGTAGTGTGTACAGATGATTTCTTTTCAAGGCTGCTGATTTTAGTGTTGACCAACATTTCTTTAGAGACTCTTCCCATATTCTGCCTAGGTCTACCATGGGCAGGTCTTTCCCCCAGATTTGATCTTCAGTCTGAGTACTTTCGTCTCCTGCCATTATAAAGGTCCAGTACCACTTTGCAATTTTCTTATTTATGGGTAAAATTTTTATCATTTCTTTTTCAAGAGTTTTACTGTCTTTGTCATATGCCGGAATTGTTTTTGCCCAGCTGTTTAGTTGGTAAAACTTAAATTTGGAGACTGTCCCGTTGGAAATCGTGTACAGTTCTTCCCAGGAGATTAGTGTTGATCCGTTTAGAAGTTGGCCCCAGTGTTTGATGTCAGCTTGTTTCAAAGGTTTAGCCAAAGCGTCTTTTAAGCAGTCCGGGGTTCCTGGTGAGTCCCATACGGGTGCCATTGAGCTGTAATAGGGAATATTTAGGATTGTTCTAATTTGGAGCCATAATTTGGCTGCCTCCTTTAGTATCTTTAGTTTGATTTTTTTGAAGTACTTTTGGTGACCAAACTTGAAAAGAAAGTGATCCTCAGCTTCTGTCATTGCCTGTAAGTGTTCCGGTAGTATTGATGAATTTTTAAAAGGGTTCGCATGTTTTTAAAGTGAAATGCCCTGTGATATTCCGCCAGGTCTGGGCTTGCTATCCCTCCGTTCTCTTTTTTCCTCCTGAGCTTTTTCCATGATATTCTTGTTCCTTTGGAGGCCCATATGAAGCTAGTGATTTCCCCCTGCAATTTTTTTAGAGCGGCCTTTTTAAATTCTAGCGGAATGGTGTTAAAGAGGTATTTATATTTGGGTAGCACAGTCATTTTTATGATGTTAGACCTCCCTATAAAACTTGAGGGTAGGCTGGACCACACTTTGAGTAGTTTCCTTACCTCACGTGCCACTCTGTTTAGATTATTCTGTGGAATTTTGTCTAAGTACTGACTCACTAAAATACCCAGGTATTTTATCTCTTGTCTGACGTTTGGGCTATTGAAGTGTGTGTTCCATGTCATGATTTCTGTTTTGGTGTGGTGAACTAAATATCCTGAGACCTCTCCAAAGTTACTTAAAATATTTTCTATGGCTAGCTTAGAGCTGGCATAGTTATCTGTGAATAGCATCAGGTCATCTGCGTAAAGTGCAATCTTTTTTTCCCATCCCTGATGTTTAAAGGGGGTTATTTGCTTGCTGTTTCTAAGTTTGTTTGCTAATGGCTCGATGTATAGATTAAAAGCAGGGGTGAAAGGGGACATCCCTGTCTGGTGCCTCTTTCTATTCTGATGTCATTTGTAAGATTGCCATTAACCAGAATTTTGGATCTTGGAGTTTTATAAATTTCTCCTACGGCATATAAAAAAGAGTTACCTAGATTATTTTTGATCATTATTTTATTCAGAAATGCCCAGTTTACTCTGTCAAATGCCTTAGCGGCATCGACAGTCAGTATCGTAAGAGGGATCTTTTTTAATATGGCAATGTCTATGGCACTCAGAAGTTTGTGTGTAAGTTCATGTAGTTGTCTCCCTTTTGTAAAGCCTTTCTGGTCTGAGTGTATAAGCTGAGGCATGAGTCTTCCCAGTCTAGCTGCCATTATTTTTGTAAATATTTTATAATCTGCGTTGAGCAGAGATATCGGGCGGTAGGATTCGCATTTTGTAGGGTCTTTCCCTGGGTTTAGGATGATAGTTATTACCGCGTCGTTCCAAGAATCAGGCAGCTTGTCATTTTGTTTGAAAGACAGATTTACCAGCTCCGTTATATATGGGGATAGAGTCTCCATTAAAGTCATGTAAAGCTCATTTGGCAAAGCATCTGGACCTGCGGTTTTACCTTTCTTCAGGGTTCTTATTACGTCCTTTACCTCGGTGATTGTGATTTCTTTATTTAACTCACCTTTCTCATCTTCAGAGAAGGCTAAAAACGACATGTCTCCTAAGTAATCTTCTATCTGTTCCTCAGATGGGCTGATGTCTTCAGTGTATAATTCGGAGAAAAAAGTCTCAAAATCTCTTCTGATTGCCTCTTCCTCTGTGGTCAAACTTGGTTGACCATTTTGCTTTAGGCCCCTTACTTTATTTCTTGCCATGTCGGTCTTTAACTTCCATGCAAGCCATTTTCCGCAGCCTTCTCCATACTCGTGATTTGCCAGCTTGCTTGCTTCCCATTTTACTCGTACTCTCTCCTCAAGAATATTGCTTAGGGAGTCTTTCTGTTTTTGCCTGTCCTTTTGTAGGTTTTTTTTCTTATCTAGTTCTCTTTCCGCTAATATTTGGGTATCTAGGGTGTTTATATTTTTTTCCAGGTCTGTTACCTCTTGCTTCATTTTCTTAGATTTATATGTTCCTAGGCTAAGTAGCTTGCCCCATATCACGGCCTTATATGTATCCCAGGTAACCTGTTTTGTTGTACCTATTTTGTTGTTTTCAAAAAAGTTTTCTGTCTCTGCTCTGAGTTCCTGTACGATTTGTTGGTCTAATAACATGGCCCTTTCTACTGTAAATCTCTTTTGCGTTTGGACTGCGTTTATTTGAACAGTTAACTGTATAGCGGAATGGTCTGATAGGTGGGCTGGTATGTGGTTTAAGTTTGTTACGCTTTCCAGTAGGCTTCTATCTATCAAGAAGTAGTCTATTCTTGACCTATGTCCTTGCTTTTTGTTATGTAGTGTGTAAGGCTGACTCTTGTCTCCTTTTTCCCTCCATACATCTATCAGATCTAAGTCCCTTCTATATATTCCAATCCACTCCCTCATTTTCGGTAAATTTGATTGCCTTCCTGGGGGGTACCTGTCGACTCTGGGATCTAATATGAGGTTGAAGTCTCCTCCCAGGATTACCGGGGTAGTGGCTAATAGTAGGTGTGTATATAGATTTTGAAGGGGCTCAGGGTCATCAAGATTGGGGCCATAGTAGCCTGCTATTGTGTATGAGGTGTTTCCTATTTTTATTCTAGCTAGTGCCCACCTACCCTTACTGTCAACTTCCGAGGATTCCATAGTTGCTTTTAGTAATTTGTTGATGATAATGGCTACTCCTTTGATGTTGCACCCTTGGTTTGTACAGACGTACGTATCGACCCATCTTAGGTTTTTCATTGCCTGATCCCATTCCTCCTTTAGGAGATGCGTCTCTTGTAAAATAATGATCTCTCTTTCAGTTGTCTTGAGGTATTCTAGGATTTTATTCCTCCTGCTTTTTGTCCTCATGCCATTTACGTTCCAGCAGAGTATTTTAATTCTTTTACTTATTTCTCCCATCTGTCATGTTTGTTGTTAATGCATTTTGGTTGCAGATTCCAGATATTTTGGCAGAGGCTTCGACTTTCCGTTCCTTCCATTTTTTCCGATATTTGAGGATTATTTTTTTAGTTTTTTTCCCCATTTTGCTCCCCACCCATTTTTTGTTTTCTGAGTTTTTTTTGTTTTTTCGTTTTTGCACTTTGTCGTTACCCTCCCTGGGGAAGCCTCCTTCTTCTTTTCTTGGGGTTTTCATCTTGGCCCCTTTGTAGCTCCTTGACTCTTGACTTGACTTGTGTGTGGTGTTTTTGATTATCGCGCCCTACACCGACCTATTCTATGTATTCTTGTATGCATTTTTTTGTTTTTATTTAGTTTCATCTTGAGATCCTTTTAGCTTGTGGGATTTTCCAACCGAATATTATCTCGCATTAGCCCGAGAATACTTTTCACTTCTTCAGGATCTCTAATGTTCCTCATTTTATTGCGCCACATGATTCTTAACGAGGGTGGAAACTTCATTTGTACGGTGGCACCCAATGATTGTAGTTCTGGCATGAGTTTCCCCAACTCCCATTGCCTGTCTTGTGATGCTTTTGACATGTCGGACCTGATCCTGAAGGACCATGAGCCTTTACTGAAGTTACCTTTTTTCAGGGCCTCACCGAGGATCTTCTCTTTTATATCATCCTCTGTGTACGTTTTAAAGTTAATGAGTATTTTCCTAGGTGTCTTCCTTTCTTTATTTTTTCTAAATTGGTCTCTGTGAACTCTTTGCATGTCTTCCTCTAGCTGCTCTGCATCAGCCCAGGGAAAATGTTCCACCAGGAGTTCTACGATCAATTTCTTGATGTCGGTCCCCTCTTCATTTTCTGGCACATTTAGGATTCGTATGTTGTTTTTCCTGGCTTGATTTTCAAGCGATTCCAGCTTCTCGCTCATATATTTCCCCTCCTGTTTTAATGTGCTTAACTCTTTCCGGTTGCTTTCCACCCTTTTGTTCAAGACACTTACTTCTTCTTCCACAGCTGTTACTCTCTCTCCTAGTGCGTTTAATTTACTGTCCAACTTCTCGCATACTTCTTGAATTTTGTCTTGTTTGGCTTCTGATATGGTGAACTTGTCTCTCATCTCAGTCCATATTCTCTCCAGAAACTCATTCGTCTGATTTTTAGGACTTGCTTTTTCAGTCTCTCGAGTCTTCTGTTCGACCACAGTCTCGGTTTCCTCGTTCATCACCAGTTCTTTATTTTTGTCCCGGGTACTTTTTGCTGTGGCTGCCTCTGCCTCTGACATGTCTTGAGATACAGGGATAGTTTCTGATTTCTCTATGAACTGCGTATGAGTATGACTTTTATCTTCCGTCTTCTTAGGCGCTGTTCTGTTGATGTTTGGTGCCTTCTGAAGTGTTTTAGGGCTCTCGTTTGAAAATGTAAGAACAGTTGCTGTTGTGGAGAATTGGTTATTTTGTAACTGAGTTAGTACAAGCTCGGGGCTTTCTGATAATGGCTCAAGCTGATTCGCCTTGTCCCTTACCGTGTGTAAATGCTGTTGTTTTTGAACTTTAAAAAAAGTTCTCAGAGAGGGGGTAATCTTGGACTTACTTTTCAAGACTGAGTCAGTTTTATCTCCAGCAATTTGTTTCCCACTGTCAGTGTTGTTTTTGGCGATTTCTTGGGGCGTCTTTTTAGTTTTCCTTTTAGTAACTTCCCTTGGAGTAATGTTCTTTGGATACTGCTCCTGTTTGAGAAAGCTTCTGTTTCTGAGGCTATAACTGGATACTACGCTCAGTGATCCCCTTTTGTGCCCTGTAGTTGTGTCCTTATCCTGCACTCTTTCTCTACTTACTCTGACCCCCCCCTTCTTCACCCCCCTCCTCTCTCTCTCTCAGTGCCTCGCTCATGTGTTGTGTCAAAATGTGATCTTCCTCGTTGTTTGGGTCTTTTGTTAGCGTTGTATCTAGTTTTAGAAAGTAAGTGACAAGAGGGTCAGCAATACACTTCCTTGTACTAATTGCACTGTTTGAGTTCGAAGCTGGAGTCTCCCAGCTTGCACTCCCTTTCTTGTTGCGCAAAAGTGAAACCAACTCCGGCTTGTCTCTGCCGCTTATGCCCCGGAACTGAAAGCCGAGCCTCCCGGAAGCCTTCCTGCAGGTCGCTCTAGCTCTCCCTGCTGCCGCCCAGACTCCCGTGCAATCAGCCGTGCCGCTCCTCTCGCTCCGCGTATAGGGGATTTCAAACTCCCTCCGTGGCAGGAGTCTATCAGGTACCAGGTAAACAACCATTTCTTTTAAAACGCTGTTCCGTACTCCTCAGACAGTATGCCGGTATACATGTTTTACTTGATCTGGACCTCTGATAGGTCTATATTCCTACCGTCTACTGTATTCATTCATTTTCTTTGACGGTGGCGGTGTAGTCTGGCGCAGATTTCTCGAGGTCCTCAAGCCGGAGTCACGGAGCTCTCCGACCGGGCGTCCTACCCGGCCGCCATCTTCCCCCCCATCGGTAAAAGGTAAGTACACACTACGCAACCCTAACCACCTTAGGCATATATCACGCAGGGCACCATGAACTCACTAGTATAACTATACTAGGTAAAACAACCTCCTAGGCATAAAAATACATTTAGAGGCATAGGCAACAAGCATCGCATAAATCACATTAGGCAAGTATCACATTTGCGCAAAAAGATCACAGAACTGATCCCAGGCCAACTTGGCCTCTCAGGGGCTCACAGGCCCAATGTTCAGAATGTCTGGGCTGGCTGCACAGGCAGCCAAGTAAGAATGCGCAAGGGCCTAAACGATGCAGCTGCCCACTAAATGCTGGGCCGCTGTGGAACTGAGCCTGGCACCAGCGTGCCTCCTGACTCTCTTCTGGGGCTCTCAAAAGAAACAGTAGTGCCCAAGAACACGTGGGAGCCTTGCAGGCTCTATGACCAAAACAACTGGGCCCTTAGGAGCCTTGTGGGCTCGAAACAGAAATGCTGCCACCACTGGGGGAGCGGCCCGCTGCCAGCCGGGGCCGCTCTACCTCCAGAAATTCCCCAAATCACGTTGGAGTCCCACTCGGGGGACTCAGGAAAACAATGCCCCCTTTAGCGTTGGAGTCCCTCATTGGGGACTCGAAAGACAATGGCCCCTGGAGCCCTCGTGGGCTCTGAACAAATAGGCTCCCGTCGTTGGGGTCCCGCTCGGGGGGGGGGCTCGAAATAGCAAAATGCCTCTTGGCGTCAAAGCGGCCCGCTATCAAGTGGGGCTGCTCAAGGAACCAGCCAGAACAACCCCAAGACCCCTCCTTACCGGTCTGCTCCCTGGACGGGGGCTGCTCGGGGGATTCCTTCTCTGCTGGTCACCACAGGGCTCTCCCTCACTCTCAGGGGTCCCGTGGGAGGCGCCGGCTGCTGGCTTCTTCTTTGGGCAGCGAGGGGCTCTCTTCCAACACCGGAACCCCGCCTGCACCTTCAGCCGCCCTTTCTACTCGGCGGTGGCGGGGGCGGGACTTCCGGCCTCTTCTCCTGGGACAGGAGCGCAGGGTGGGCTCCTGTCCGCTTCCTGTCGGCGCGGAAGCACTTCCGGGTCGTCGCAGGCAGCGCCGCGGCCCGGAGGGGGGGAAGCGGCTCACCGTCATAATCCGTGGTAGGATCCCAAAAGATGCACAAGTCCCTGGCGGGGTGGGCACCCGCTAGGGAATATGAAAGTATAAATACGCGGGGTAGGCTCCCGCTGTCTAAGTAAAAAGGAAACACGGCAATGAGCGGGGTGGGCACCCACGCCGATGATTAAAGGCAGGGGGATCCCCACGCCGGGGAATACCTCAGAAAGGCGATCGCAGCTCCGGGCTGCAGTTAAAATTAGGAGTGCTCCCAGCACTCAGGACATAGCGCTCCCCTGGCGCTTTTAGAGGCAGAGTCCAGGAAAAGTCCAGCAAAAGTCCTTTAGGAAGGCAGGGGGGAAAAGGCTGGGCCCAGGAGCCAGCTCACAGGGCCCTCCAGGCAGGGAGGCAGTCCCCAGTGGCGGTCCTCCTGGCGCCCAGCAGCAGCAGGCCCCCCTCAAGGTAAGATCAGGAAAGAGAACCCTTTTACAGGGGGTCACAGCCCCTTTTTATACACATGAATCCTTTGTCTCAGGCTGCAGGGTTAAGGGAAAACTAGACGCAGCTGGTTTTGGAGCACTCTGTTATGCTCAGCCCTTCTCCCCATTCAGAGGACAGGCTAGGGTCATCAGTCGCACCACAGGGGGCGGAGCCAGCATTGTGTAGGGAAAGCCCAGCCCTATTCAGGTCCCAGGTGCACTCCTCCCACCCATCTGGCTGTCAATCTCTCTATTCCCCACCGGGGCAGACCCATCCTGACTCCTGGAGCCAGGCACACCAGCCAGCTCCAGCCAATCACAAGCCAGACAGTCATTTCACCTTTATTACACAGACGTGCCAACTTCTAGAAGTGGCACTTCCACACTAGACACGTTAACGCCGCACACATCATCGCGCAGCATTTAATCACACGAGTCTGTACATACCAAACTCGACCCTGTACTCCCCACACATCAGGAACTAACATGGACACACACATTCCCCATGCATTCCTATGGGAGGGCATGCCAATCTCACTACACGCACTTAGAGTGTGCACGCACTTTACACTGGGACACAGTGAAAGTGCGCAGAAGCCAAAAACAACCAATACCAAGTCACATATCAAAGCAAAAAGTTTAGAGGTGAACCTGCCAGAAGGGCCAAGTCCAACATTGCCACTGGTCTGGATGAGGAATTACCTAATCAGGAGACAAGATATTCATTGTTAAATACATTACAATTTACATTAGAATACCATCGTTATATAAATCCCCCTGGAGTCGTTGTAGTGGGGGTGTAGGCATTTTCACCCATTTCCCCACATCTTATTAACCCAGCGTGTTGCTGTTGTGATTAAATCATATGGATCACGTTTGACATTCCATATGCTTTCTTGTGCCTTTCTCTTGTGCTATGGGATCATGCAAACATGCACTATTTTATTCACAATATACATCCAGTCTTTCCTGCAAAAATACACATTCGCTCTCGTCTCCAACCTACTGTGATGGTTTAGATGGTTTCTTTGCACTCACCCCAACACCTTAGGGCTAAGGATTCTCAAGGGAGCACAGGAGGGAGGCCTTGTAGTCACACTCTGTGAATGACAGAGGTTTGTTATGGATTTTCATGTTATGGTGAATAGTTGTCGTGTCCAATGTTTTAATTAGGTAAGATGGTTATGTAAAGCAAAATGAATTCCTCAGCAACGAAGCTCTGAAGAAAGCCTCGGATGAAATACAGTTCACATGCCTCCTCCTTGGTTCAAGCACCAGTCCTGTATGTGTGACCGCCCTCCCAGTCCCACTTACTTCGTCAAAGATCCTGCCCTGTTGTCACCTACTGATGTGTGGGCTCCCTGGCTTGCACAAGTGCCCTCGATCGGCCCTGAAGCTAAATGCTGTGGATTTGGCGCTTCCGGAATTCCGCGCCGCCTCATCTTGGCATCCCCCAGGGCGTGATTCAACGAGTCTATTGGTTGTTGCTGGGTCCTGTTCAGTGATGTGTACATGTCCGTACCATGACAGGCCGGATTTTGTAAATTTCAATGAAGGATCGTGTACTGTTACAATTCTATTTATCTAGGAAGGCTTCCCATCCCACTATATACTAATGGTCTCCAGAATGAGGGAAATGAAGCTCGACGTGCACTTGCCCGTACTGGGATAGGTCGGATTTTTTTCAATTCAATGTTTTCAATAAAGCATTGTAAAGGTCTTGCACTTATAATTATACATAAATGTTTCCCTCGCATCTGTACATTAGTGATTAGCTACATTAGGGAATAGAACGTGGCTGAGCTAGTACAGTTTATATCCATCATGTCACATTCCCGTAGGACTCCCTATACAGCTGCTCTCATATCCGCTTATAGTGCCCTTTACTGTGATCATTTAAACTGCTTCTTTATATTCTTTTTATTTTCTGTAAGTGTGCTGTACCGGATAGTTATTAGAGCTTTTCAAACAGGTTTTTGTCATATTCAATAAAGAGTTGGTATAGTGTTAGAAATAAATGTATCCATGTAGCATTTCCTTAGCTCTGTACATAAACGTTCATCTAGATAAGGGAACGGAGTGTGATGGAGTTTGTAGGTTCATATTACTTCTACCCATCTTATTTCAATGCTCAGTGGTCTCTCTGTAATATTTCTGATGTTTGGATCTCCAGTTTGCCAATTCCTTTATGCCCATTTTCGATAGTTTGTATGGTTGCATTATTTATACCCATCCTACTTCAATGTTTGTTGGTCGCTCTATCATGCTTGTAATGCTTGGACCGCTAGATTTTCAATTCATTTATGACCATTCCAAATAGTATTCTCTAAAGTCAGGCCAAGCTTGATTACTCTGCGCTTACACTTGAACGTAACGCATGTGAGCAGGGAGGAAGAAGAAGTATAGACAGATAGAACAAGAGTGGTTAAGTGACTAACTCATGCTGTGTCGTTTGTTTAAAGCATTGAGTTGGTTCCATGATATCTCATCTTTGAGTCCAGAAAGGTGGGTTTTGAGGTAATGTACCATTGATGTTCTTTCACTAGTAAGGTTTTCTGGGTTGACCTTCTCTATAATGTTCCACTTTAGATCAGACTCAGTTGCGACACATGCGCATGAATTGTCCTACAGGGAGGTTTTTTCAGAGTGCTCTCGGATGCACACTTTCAAAATGCAGTAAACTATTCTGATCTGTCGGTTTTGTGAATAGTGATGTGGAAAAGTTTTCCTTCTTCTGCTTTAATATTCACGTCAAGAAATGAGACCTTCCTCTTGTTGTGATTCATGGTAAATTTCAAGTAGGGATTGCTCTCATTTAACCAGTCATTAAAGGATTTAGGGGACAATGTAGGGTCATTCCATATGACCAGGATGTCGTCTATGTACCTGATCCACATCTGTATCTTGTCTGTAAAGGGGTTATTATTCCACATATTGTGATCTTCAAACCAATCCATATACAGGCATGCCACACTTGGGGCACATGTACTGCCCATAGATGTCCCTTGGCTTTGGAGATGGAAGACATTTTCTGTCAGGGCTATTTTAGCTAATTACATGATCCATTCAATTGGTGAATTCCATTCCCAATCTTCGGTGAGTAGAAGATCACGTATGACACTGAGACTTTCTTCTTGGGGGATACTCCTATAGAGTGATTCCACGCCAAGGCACATCAATGTATCATAGTCTGGGTCGTACGACATGTCTCTAAGTAAGTTTAAGGGGTGGGTAGTGTTTTTGACATAAGATTTAGCTTTCACGACCAGCGGTCGTAGGTACCAATCTACAAACTGGGACAGGGGTTCCAGTACGGATCCGATGTCTGAGACTATACGTCTTTCTGGAGGTGGGGTGCGCCCCTTGTGTATTTTTGGTATGGTATAGAATCATGGAACTCTGGGTTCTTTGGCTGATAGGAACTCCTTTCTTTGTGGTTGATCCACCCTCTCTGAAATGCAGTATCGAAAAGTGAGCCAATCTTTTGCTGTATTTTGCTTGTTGGGTCGCTCCGTAGCATGGTGTAATTCCTTTCCTCTTGTAGCAGTGTCATACATGCTGCTCTGTAGTCCTCTTTATCCTGAATTACAATAGCACCCCCCCTTGTCAGCGGGTTTCACTACTATGTTCTCCTTCATGCCAAGTGATTTCAGGGCAGACGATTCCTGTTTAGATAAGTTGTTGAAACCAGTTCTTTTGGGTTGGAAGTTTTCAATGTCTTTTATGACCGCTTCCTCGAATGCCAAGACTTCAGGGGGTATTGTGGACAGGGGTAGGCAGAAAGTAGACTTCTTCTTTAGGCCGGTGTAGCCTTCCTGTACTGGTTGTTCTGCTTGGTTCAAAAATAAGGTTTTTATTCGGATTTTTCTAAAGAATTCTGCTAGTTCACATTTGATAGTGAACTTGTCCATGGCTGTTGTAGGGACTAATCCCTTGTTAAGGACGTCAAGTTAATTTTTTGTAAGCAGCTCCTTAGATAGGTTAACCACCAGGTCTATTGGTAGCTTGGTCCCACCTGTCCCTGGTCTCTTGTCCTGCTCCTTGTGTTGGTTCCGTCTGATGTGTCGTCTTGCCACTGTACTCTCCATGCCCTTCGACCTCTCTTCCCACGTCGAGTACCAAAGCCTAAAAAATGTTGATTCGGATGGTTTGGTTAGTAGTATGGCATATTTGGTGGCATGTTCTGTGGCATCGGCGGTCCTTGATATGGTGGAGGGATGTAGTTTGGTAGATGGTTTGGTTGGTAGTATGGCATATTTGGTAGCATGTTCTGTGGCATCGGCCGTCCTTGATATGGTGGTGGGATGTAGCCCCCTGGCCAGTACATCATCTGGTGATTCTGGAAAGAGGGATTCTGTAAATTGGCCCTCTGGAATCGCCTCCGACCTCTTCTGTTCTTACTGGAGGCAGAGTGATCACCGTACCATTCATCCGTGTCAAGGTATGCTGATCCATTGTCACTTTTTTCAGATACATCAGTATCGGATTCCTCTTTCTTACTGTACCCATCTTTTGTATATGGGTATATATGTTCATGTGAAACATTTTCTTGATCTTTTTGAAGATTTGAGATTTTGCCCCTGAAGCAGGAAGTCCTTGTGCTCCGTGATCTCTTTGTTCACTTCCTCCACTTTTTAAAAACTGAGATCTTGACCTGGCCGTTTAGGTTGTCCTCATTGACCTTGATTTTGATCAGCATGGTTTCTGAGATGTGTTTAGAGGTATTAATGATGAGAATTATCCAATTGTGTGTACATCGCCTCGCTATTAGTGACCACTCCTTCCTAAAAAGGGGATCTTGTAAAAAAATCTGTGGTTCGTTGGTAACTATGAGTCCTGTGGGAGCTGCATTTCTCGCAGGTACTCTGTCATGATGACATCGTGTAGCAGAGTCTTCATCTGCTCCCTCAAGCTCTTTCATTTCGTCCCAGTTCTGAGCATGACTAAGGCTTTGAGTGATATTCGTGTCTGGCAGTAGGGAGGGTGCTGCCAAGATAAGTGATGCAATTTCGTCAGTATAGGCAAGGCCTGTTAAGTCCGTCATTGTTAGAGAGTTGGGGAATCTGTGATGGAGGGTACGTGATATTATGAAACGGTGAGGTGAAAAATTGTGTCTACCTTGAGGAGAAATACATACGTAAGACCCTACAGCTGTGCGCTGCGCAAGAATCTGGAACACAATTCCCAAGACCAGAAGGTCTCAGGTGGGTAGAGAGGTCCTCAGTCAAGAGTATAGAAAGGATATTTACTCTACTATTGGAACTTTCATGGATCCCCATAGCTTGTATCATTCCCTGTGGTTGGAATGGGAGTCTCGGTAAATAAAAAATAACATAGCAGTAGGTACAAAAGAGAAGAAAAGGCCTAGGCCTCATCTCATTTTGTAGCATATCCACCTCTTTTTGTAAAAGAGACCAAAATATTGCAACAACCAATCAGATTAGCCTCACCCCATAGAATCTTCCTGAGAGAACCTCAGAGCCTCAGATCTTCTACTACACGTTGTGCTAAGGGAGTCTCCTTTGAGCTCTACTCACTTCAACTCTTTTCTACAGTTTTTTCAGCAGTTATTTCTTCAGGATTGTTTGATATTTCTTCTTGGAATGTCTTTCAAGGAGTCAAAAAGCCCTTTTTTAAGGCTTGTTCCACTTGTGGCAAGAAAAGGTTGTATGTGGAGGACAGGCATAAACACTGCATCTACTTACTGCCTGTATCCGGACCACAAGGCAGCGGACAGCAAAATCTGCCGCACCTTTTCCACAAAGAATCTCCGGGACCGTGAGGGTCGCCTTCTCACCTGGCTCCACAAGCTGAAGTCGAGAAAGGAAACACTATCAAGTGACAGCGAAGATTGTCATCTGCCACTTCGTAAAGAAGGTCAGTGAAGAGGGGTAGGGTTTCTTCTTCACCATCTACAGACCGTCATGCAAAGGCCTAAAAAAAGACCCCCCGTGAGTCTGAGAGCCGGAGTCCTAGCAAATGTCCTCACCATGGTGCAAAGGAGAGGGAAGGACTACCTTCAGCAGGAGCAGTGGCAAAGTCGGCTATACCTTTTAAAAAGCCTTCTTCGCTGTCATCTGAGAAGTCTGACAAGAATAATCAATCATCGACGACGAAGGCTTCAAAGGTGCTGGTTAAAACAGTACCACCGTCGACGGGCTCGTCGACAGTGCCTTCAAGTCTCCATCCGTCGACGCTGGTGTCGACGGGCTCATTGACGACGATGACAATTACTTCAACGTCGACGAAGATGTTGACAAAGGTGTTGACTACGATAGCTGCAATGACTGTGGCGTCTACGTGAGCATCAACAACGACGACGGTGGTGACGACGACAGCGGGAGTTTCGACAGTCTCGTCGGCGACAGTGTTGACAACACCCATCTCATTGTCGACAATCTGCTCGTCGTCGGTGGGTCTTCCGTCGACAAACTCGTCAACGACAATTTCTTTTTCTTCTCCACCGTCGACGGTAGCATCGACGACGTCTTCATCGACGCAGAAAGTCACCATTTCTTTGACGAGAATAATGCCGAACATGACTTCTCCAAGGAGGGTTGCCCCTCTGCCTCCAGCGCTGTTGCTTGATGAGGAAGAAGATTCTGAGGAGGAGGAGGATCCTTCTGGCTATGCCAGTAGCCCCTCACAGCTTCTAGTCAAGTGCCAGGACACTGATTCTGAAGGTGAATACCTTCATGGGCACTCATACCATCACTCTTTTCACCGTCAGAAGGACACTAGACAGGAGATCATTTCTGTTCCTTCTTCCCTCTTGGCGGGTCTTCAAGGCATGTTGCTGGACTATAGGAGAAGATTCTCCCAGCCTCCTTCTTCTCAAATTCCTTTGGCGCAGGCTGTGTCTGCTCCGCCAGCTTCTTCTGTGGCTTCGCCAGGGCCACCGTCCCAGATGGTATCACAGCCGCAAGTCACCAGTCCGGTTAGACCTCCGGTGGTTCCAGAGGAGCAGGTTGATTCCTCGGACGAGGATCACGACGATATCAGCAGGCCGGACCAATGTGTGGAGTGGGATGATTATGTGATACCGTACCCAGCTTCTCCGACACCAGATGCAGTTGATTCTTCCCTGGCAGACATTAGGGGGGTTTCATAAATTGATGGAGAGAACCTCATAGATTTGAACTACCCATGCCTTCAGTTCAATCTGAGTGTTTTCTTTATGATTTTAAAGAACCTTATAGGAAGACAGTCCGTTTCATTCCTATTGTCAGCCTCGTCTGGAACAAAGGTATAAAGGCAATTAAGAATCCAACTACTGTCATTCCAGTCTTGCCGCATCTGGAGAAAAAATACAAGGGCCCTGACGACAGTCCAGCATCCTTAAAAGGTCAACCGAAGCCAGATTCAGTGATATCCCAGGCAGCTCAGAGAAAATCACGCATTTCTTCTGCGCCCCTTACTACTCCCCCTGATTAGTAAGGCAGACGCCTGGATAATGCTGGGAAAAGATTTTTCTCCAAGGCAAGTCTTTTGGTTAGGGCAGCGAATGCATTGCCGATACTTGGCACATATGATCGTCAGATGTGGTGTGACCTCTCACCATACCTAGACCAGCTGCCTCAGGATTCAAAGGTCGGAGCAAAGAAAATCTTGCAGGAGGGAGAGGCTACATCAGCTGAGATTATCGACTGCGTAATGGCTTTCCGCTCGCTAGCAGGCCCAGCTGTTCTTCGTCGCCAAGGCTGGCTAAGGACGGCATGGTTCCGGCCGGAGGTCCAAAACAAAATCCTGGACTTTCCATTTGATGGGGAGGCATTATTTGGTAAACATATTGATGATGCCCTCCAAGACATCAAAAAGGATACAGAGACAGCAAGATCTTTGGGAACCCTACAATATGGAAAGTTTCCTTTCCGTGGGGCCAGAGGAAGAAATACTACAACCTACAGGGGTTCATACCAGCAACAACGATATCCTTCTTATGGTTCAATACCTCAGTCTTATCGTCCATCTTACCATCAAAGACAAGGCCAGACCTCTTCTTTCTCTAGGTCTAACTCTAGAGGTAAACAGAATAGCCAGGGGCGTGACACCTCTAAGCGACAATAGCGGCGTACTGGCTCTTCCTGCTGTACCCCCCTCACAACAACATCTGTGGGGGACAGGGTATCTCAATACCTCCACACCTCGAAACAGATAACATCGGACCGTTGAGTACTCAACATCATTCAATGTGGCCATGTGCTGGAGTTTGTTCATCTTCCACCTTCCAAGCCCCCTGCCGACATTCCTTTGAAATGTCTACGTCTTCTGCAGCTCCAAGGTCATCAGATGCTCCTCAAGAGAGCTGTAGAGCCGGTCCCTGTTTCTCAGAAGGGAGAAAGTTTCTACTCCAGGTTTTTTCTGGTCAAGAAGACGCTGGTGAAGTGGTGTCCCATTTTGATCTCAGGGAGCTAAACACCTATCTCAAAGACAATCCATTCGGATGATGTCTCTTCAGGACATTTTACGTCTCCTTAACCCTGGGGACTTTATGGCCACTCTCGAGGATGCGTATTTTCACATACCCATTCATCCAGCCCACAGGAGGTTTCTACTGTTTACAGTAGCCAAGAGCCACTTCCAGTTCAAGGTTCTACCTTTTGGACTTCGGTCTGCTCCGAGGATCTTTACCAAAGTGCTGGCTTTGGTGGCAGCCTTCCTCAGGAAGCAGCATTTTCAGATCTTTCCCTACTTGGACGATTGGTTTCTGATGGCCCCAACCAGACGTGCAGTGGAAGAAACAGTTGATGCATGCACGCGTCTGTTCAGCAATCTGGGCCTGACTCTCAATAGGGAGAAGTCATCTCTCTGTCCGTCCAGGGAAGCACGATTGCTCGGGCCCATCCCGGACACGTCTCTCAACAAGGCTTCTCTATCCCTCGAAAGGCAAGAGAAACTGATGTCCATGGCTCAAATGTTGCAAAAAAGAAAGTATCTTTCAGTTTGCCGTTACAAATCCCTGCTAGGAGCAATTTTGTCTTTCATTCTTTTAATACCTCGCTGCAGGTTGCGGATGCGTTCACTTCAGGAGCAGCTCGACCTGCAATGGCAACAAGTGGACGGATCCTTCGATGACAAGGTGGTGATCACTCTGGCTATGAAAAAGGCCGCCTTGTGCTGGACGCAGGAAGAGAATATATCCCTAGGTCTAGCCTTCGTAATCAATCCAGCTCCTCAGGTAATAACTACAGATACCTCGCTGGAAGGCTGGGGCGCGGTGCTGCAGGACTTACATGTAAGCGGACATTGGTTGCCACAGCACCGCCTTCTCCATATCAATCTCCTGGAACTCAGGGCGATTCGTCTGGCACGACGGGCCTTTCTTCCACGGCTGCTGGGATCCGCGGTTCTCGTCCGCACGGACAACACCACAGCCATGCACTATATAAACAAAGAAGGGGGTACCAGATCACAGGAAGCTCATAAGATTTGGGAGTGGGCTATCCTTCACAGGATATCACTGAAGGTGGAATATCTTCCAGGAGTATTAAACTAAAAGGCGGACATGCTCAGCAGGCTGTCGTCAGTCAGCTACGAATGGGAACTGAAGCCAGACTGTCTTGGAGGAAATTTTTCACCCATGGGGAAGACCCTCAATAGACCTCTTTGCCACCCCGGAGAACAAAAAAGGCCAGTTTTATGCCAGCAAGCTACACCATCACGCATCTCTGGGGAATGCGCTTTCGATAGCCTGGTCAGGTGCATTTGTATATGCTTTTCCCCCCATTCCGTTGATACCCAGAATACTCAGGAAGATCAAAACGGAGCCGTGCAGGATGGTCTTAATACCTCCAGCTTGGCCGAGGCAGTTCTGGTTCATGGAACTTCACCTCCACTCCCTGGTCCCTCCACGGCAGCTATGGACAGTCCCAGACCTTCTCACAATGTCCCAGGGTCAGATCTGGCATCCGGACCCTCGCTCCTTACACCTATCAGCATGGCTCCTGAGCAGCGAGAGTTTCTTGGGCTAGATCTCTCGGAGGAGATTAAGGAGATGCTCTCTCAGACCAGAGCTCCTTCTACTAACAAGACATACCGTTTAAAATGGAAGAGATTCTGTATCTGGTGTCAACAGGAGGGTTTCGACCCTTTTTCATCTCAACCTCACCAAGTTCTTCCATATTTCATGTCTTTGGCTAAAGCGGGGCTGGCTCATTCATCCATAAAAGTTCATTTGGCGGCAGTTTCTCGCTGTAGACGCACTGCATCTTGACCTTCTCTCTGGTCAGCCAGGATTGTCAAGCAGTTCCTCAAAGGCCTCTTTAGAGTCTTTCCGCCAGTGAGGCCTCCGCCGCCTATGTGGCATTTGAATTTGGTTCTCACCCAGTTGATGAAGCACCCCTTAGAGCCGAATTCCTGTCTTGGAAGGTGGCGTTCTCCTAGCTCTCACTTCTGCAAGAAGAATGGGAGAGTTACAGGCTCTGACGATCCAGGAACCCTTCCTACAATTCAAGAAAAATACAGTGATCCTAAGGACTAACCCAAGGTTCATACCTAAGGTCCCTTCGGACTTTCATTTAAATGAGCCGGTGATTCTTAAGGCTTTCTTTCCTCAGCCCTCTACGCCGAATGAAAGAGCACTCCACTCCCTGGATGTGCAGAGATGTTTGAAGTTCTATCTGGGCCGTACTAAAGAATTCCGAAAATCTTCTCAACTGTTTGTTTTGTTTAGCGCTCCCTGCAAGGGCTTGCCCCTGTCCAAGCAGGGGATTGCTCAGTGGGTGGCCAGTGCTATACGTTTTTGTCATTCAGCAGCGGGCAAACCCCTGGAGGGTAGAGTCCGATCACATTCTACAAGGTCCATGGCTTCTTCTAAGGCCCTTTTTGCTGGGGTCCAGATCAAAGATATCTGCAGGGCTGCAACTTGGAGCAGCACGCACACCTTCACAAGACATTACTTCCTGGAGGCCTCGACACAGGAAGACATGGCTGTAGGCCAGGCAGTCCTGAGGAGCCTCTTCCATTGAGTGGTGAGCTTTCCTTTTCTTCCCTCCTTCCGTTCTTTCTTGTTATTGTCACATTTTGATTTTGGATTAATATGAGTATTTACTATTTATTCTTAAATGTTATTGCACTGTTTTAATGTTCTTTTGCTTGATGCATTTTTTTAAAAAAAAGAAAAGAGGAGAGGGAGACACAACAATGAGAGAGCAAAATGTGCTTCTGACTGCTAGCTACTCTGATGCAAGCTATGGGAACCTATGAAAGTGTCAATACTGGAGTAAGAAAACAAGTTACTTACCTGTAACTTTAGTTCTCCAGTATTGGTAACTTTCATAGATTCCAATGCGCGCACCCTCCTCCCCTGGGAAAGCTCAGGCTTCAGCATGTGTTGTTATACTGTTACACAACGGCTACGAAAATCTGAGGCTCTGAGGTTCTCTCCGGAAGGTTCTATGGGGTGAGGCTAATCTGATTGGTAGTTGCATTATTTTGGTCTCTTTTACAAAAAGAGGTGGATATGCTACAAAATGAGATGAGGCCCAGGCCTTTTCTTCTCTTTTGTACCTACTGCTGTGTTATTTTTTATTTACCGAGACTCCCATTCCGACCACGGGGAATGATACAAGCTATGGGAATCTATGAAAGTTACCAATACTGGAGAACCAAAGTTACTGGTAAGTAACTTGTTTTCATCCTCCCTATTCTTTTTGACCAAACAAATATCATTTCAAAGATATTTTGGTTGCTTCCTCTCGAACTAGGGGATAGAAACCCAGGAGCGACCCTAAAGGAGGGGGGATTTTTTTGTTCTGGAGGAGCGTCACCCCACTGCTTTGCAGCAGTGTAAATAAAGGAAAAATAAAATAATATATCATTTTATTTTTTCCTGCTTTGGCACCTTTGCGTGCCTGTATGGGCTGCTTTGGTCATAGAGCAGGAGGAGAAGTGGTGGGTACTCTGTAAGCATGCATAACTGTTTGGCCGTCGTATTGGGCCTGCCAAACAGTCATGCGCACTTTGCATGTTCCCCACCCAGGCTGTTTTATAGCCTGAGTGAGGAACATGCCCAGGCTCCCAGTCCCATCTGAGCGCCGAACTAGGAAGCTCTGATCAACCATGGGCAAATAGCGTAGACCTAAATACATCAAAGCCGCTGCACAACCTAGGAGTTCAAATTGACAAACTTTCAGTGGAAGTCCACGTCAAGAAAACAGTAGCAACCTGTCATGGACTCCTCAAAACCATGAAGAAAGTAGTCCCATTACTTCCCCAACCTAATAGAAGACGTGTGGTACAGGCCTCAATCTGAAGCAGATTCGACTACTACAAACTATTGCTACTAGGCAATCCCGAATACCTCCTCAAACGGCTCCATAGAATCCAGGTGCTGGCAGCCAAACTAGCGCTAAACAAGGGGAAAATCAGAAACACTACACAAACTACACTGGCTACCAGTAACAGAAATAAGTATTTTTAAGGCACTGTGTATTACTCATTTGGCAGTAAATGGCACAGGACCTATAGCTCTTCAGCAAATGTTTGAGCTATATAAAACCTCTTGAACTCTAAGATCTAACCAGGTTGTCTGTTTGAGCTATATAAACCCTCTTGAACTCTAAGATCGAACCAGGTTGTCTTCTCTCTCCTTTAAAAAACACAAGAGTATGAAGTAGAATCTTCCAGGTACAATGTGCACAGCTCTGGAAAAAAACGTCCTCCCTCGGAATCACCACAAATCTGCTGAGTTTCAGACAGACCCTTAAAACCTGGCTCTACTCCTGGAAATAGGTAATTGATTAATAGGGTACTCCATTTCCAACAAACAAATATTCCTCTTCTCTTTCGATTATTTACCAGCGCCAAGATGCCCGATGGGTGAAAGTAGCACTTTAAAAATAAAAAAAGCAAAAAAATCAAACACTGCAATGTCTTAGGGGAGTCTGGGTGCTTCCTGTTCCAGCCCAATGCGGAGGAGCGAAATGGCGATCAGTTACGTTTATTTTTCTTTTCTTACACCCGCTTACCCCCCTTCCCACCCGCCACCCCCGATCTGTGCCGGACGCCACTGGCTGCAATATAGAGGAGGATTCTGTACTGGAGTTGGCTACCTTCGATCTTGGCCTTTCTGTTGAAAGGCCTTAATATAAGCAAATTCCCACATTCCTACAACTTTAGCTGGAGTAATGGGGGGCCATGTCCCCACAACAGGAAAGTCGGGTTCCATTTACCAATGGCATTTTTTGTGATCAGAGTTCCATTTTTAACAGGTTCAATTTGATAAGATAGGAGACCATGCTTTGGTGTATGCTAATTTTGACATCAATTAATTACTATAGTAAACAACCAGACATGGCAAGGTTTGCCTGCACAGCTGTTGGTTGAAGTATGCCAAAAGCATTATCAGTTCACTGCAGTGGCGGCTAGTTAAAAAAGAAAATGTGTGATCTGAATTTCTCTCTACCTAAGTCTCCGGTGCTTACAGAAGTCAAGAGTTTGAGATTCGCAGAGATCAGAAATCTGCAGGTTATGATTTCGCCACTGATTTCACCTTACACAACATAGCCCTCAGATTGTACGTCAAAGATGAAATAAAAGATGGTATGGAAAAATTAGGAGGCCACTAGTGTGAGACTTTATACAGAGGAGCAATGTGGTATGAATTCTTCTCTTTCTTCCTTCGATCAAGGAACGGCTAGTTCAGGTGTTCACGGACAGCACAACTGCCATGTGTTACTGCAACAAACAGGACGGGTGGGGTCATGGAATCTTTGTCAAGAGGCTCAGAGTCTCTGGACATGGTGAGAATGTCAGGGCATTTCCCTCATGGTGCAACACCTGGCAGGCTCTCTGTATGCCAGAACAGATAAACTCAGCCATTAATGCCTAGCAGATTATGAATGAAATCTTCATTCGAAGGTGGTGCAAGGTCTCTTCCGAGATAGTGGTGAGTCTTGTTTAGATCTATTCACCACCGCCAAGAACGTGCAATGTCAGCACTTCTGCGCACTGGAGTGTCCAAATCGGCGCTTGCTCGGATCCGCATTTCATCTCAAGTGGAGCACATCATTCCTGTACGCCTTTCTGCCAATACCACTCCTGTCCAGAGTTATCAAGAACAACCGGGCCAAAGTCATCTTAGTAACTCCAGACTGGGCACGGAGAGTATGGTTTCCCAAACTTCTGAGCACGAGCATCTGTCCTCCAGTTAGGTTGCCATTTGGGACAATCTTCTGTTACAGCAACAAGGCAGGGTACTGCACCTGAACCTGTCCACTCTCCACTTTCATGTATGGAGATTGAGTGGCGACAGTTGACGGTGTTTGATCTCCCTCCCGAAGTGTGCGATGTTATTCTACTAAAACCATCCACGCATGCCGATGGTACAGATTTGTAGCTTGGTGTACATCCACATCAGTTGATCCTCTGTCTGCACCCTAGTCTGAGGTTCTCCTTATCTTTCTTTCCTTGGCACAGTAAAAGGATATCTGTCCGCCATTTCCACAAGTATTTTCCGTAGTTCCATCCTGTACATTTTTGTCATAGCTGCAGTGCATATTTTTTTTTTTTTTATTGCATTGGCACAGAATTCAAACGGGTTTGTTGTGTCAGTGCTAGCTTTGTTGAAGTGCAGCCCTCTGAGACACGCTGCCACATCTTGAGTGCACTTGTGTTGGGCGCTGCTGCCCATTCCCTAAAGAGCCCGAGTGACAATGGCCTATTGTCTGCCCCGCTGTGAAGCAGCAGCCGGGGACGCTTTTAGTCTCAGGCTGGAGGCTACCGGAGCATCAACTCTTTGTGGGTCGGTTTACTCTATTCCTTTAAAAGCCAGATCCATATCAGGGGCAGCGTTTCTGTGAATGTGGCCACCACCACCGCTACACACCACACCACATTTGTAAAAAATGAAATGCCTGGGTCTCTAGTCAGAGAGCAGCTTGCACCAGTTCATTTATCCTGTTAGAGCTGCCTAAAACAGAACCAACTTCTAAACATGAACGTGGGGAGAGGATGTGGCATTATGGCCAGAGCAGCAGACTTCGGAGCTGGGGAGCCTGGTTGGAGCCTCGGCTCTACATCCTGTCATTGTAGGCAAATCACTTAATCTCCCTGTAAATTAATTTGTCCTTGACTGGTGCTCATGAAAAGCGCAGGGTTCTGAGCACCCGAAACCACTGGCTCAAATTAAGCACTGCTCCCCCTACCCACACAGCTCAGTCACATGGGTGGGCAGAGTAACACTGCATGCCTGTACACTTGTGACCACTGAAGGCGAATATTGGTGGTACTGAGGGTGGTTAATGGTGGAATATGACTACTGTACTGCAGTTGTAAACAGCACTGAGCATCTGTCAATGCACAATAAAAAGTGTAGCTTTTGGGTCTGGTAGAAACAGCGTGGGCTGCCTAACCAGCCTCATGTAATAAACAAGCATTGGCATAGCCAATAGGTCTCGCCTTTGGGACCTTTTAAGTGTTTAGCCATGTAACAGTTGATGTTGTTGAACGATGGATATTGGGCTGGATAACTAAACATTTATAAGGTCCCAAAGGCGAGACCTATTGGCTATGCCAGTGCTTGTTTAAGTGGGTCTGTGCTACAGGACTGCTTTTAAAAAGTAAATTGTGCCCAAGCTCGACTTTTGTGTTTGGTGCACTTAAAAATTGGTAACCTACAATGTTTGGGCATATTAGGTACCCCCCGGGTCTCCCCTAGGTGTCCCAGGAGTGTGGGGGTCAGGTATCTATTAGGTGGACTGTAAAGAAGACGGGTCCACACGGAAGGTAAGTAGGACCACACTTTATTATGTGTCCAGCTACAGCAACTCTCCGGCAGCAACTGCCGAGAATAGAATTAACAGTGTGTTCCACGCAGGGAACATTCTATAGGGAACACGTCAGGAAGAAAGGTCCTAACACACCTCCCTTTCTTCACAAAGAAAACAAAGGAGAGGAAAGCTTGAGAGAAAAATAGATGTATAATAGGAAAGAAAGGGAGATAAAGAAGGAAAACACAATATAAATAGATCTCAACATTAGCAATGGAACATCAACTTCATGCAGAGGCAACACAGCAAATTTAGCAACAAATTTTGGTTAGGAGATTACTTCAACACAAAATCTCGAAACCTGGCAGGAATAGATCTGATTCTGGAGGACGCTTGCCTACGTGGAAGATTTCCACCAGAAGGCACTGCACCACTCGCTTTGGCATTAGATGGAGAATTGCTGTCAGCCACCGAATCAGATGGAGAAATACTGACTCAACCGCTTTCCAACCCTCTCAACCATGGATTCGGGAACAATGGAAACCATACTCTTACTCCAAACTCTTCCATCCTCCAATACCCCAACATAATCTTTTACAGCAGTAACCTTCTTGGGAGAATAAAACCGTGACTCTCCCTTACGGAGAAACCCAGGCTTCTTTATTCTTACCCAATCTCCTACCTTCACCTTGGAAGGAGACCATACGTTTGATTCGGTGCGGTACTTGCTTTGAACTGAAACCTTGACATCAGCCACTCTAGCTAACTCAGTGGCACTTACAATCTTTCTGGACATCCACTCTTTGTTTAACTTGGTACCAGCAATCCTGCCACGCAGCAAGGTAAAAGGAGCAACCCCGGTTGAAACATGCGGAGTAGTCCTTACAGCCCACAACATGTCGGCAACCGCTTGGCGCCACTGCAAACCATTCACTAAAGCCAGTTGAAGATGTTCTTTGACAACACGGTTGAAACGTTCAACCAAACCATTGCTGCGAGGATGATACAGTGACGTACAAACGTGTTTAACACCAATCTCCTTGAAAAAGGAAGACATTTCAGCTGAAACTAATTGCGTGCCATTATCTGAAACTATTTCTTCAGGAAAACCCTCTCTAGAAAATACATCACGCAAAAATGAAATTATTACGGAAGAACTGATGGAGTCGACAAATCTTACTTCAGGCCACTTAGTCATATAGTCAATCAATACTAAGATAAATTTAGGAGTTGACCCAACAAGACCGTAGGGTCCAGCAATATCCAAAGCTAATTTGGACCAGGGAACATTTTTCGTAAAAATAGGTTCGACAGGAAGAGGACGAGTGACCTGAGACTTATCGCTGACAATGCATTCACAACACTCTCGTACAAAATGTTCTACATCTTTGTCTACAGATGGCCACCAGAAATCCTGTCTCACCCTGCGTTTCATGGATCGGATCCCTGGATGACCTTCGTGAGCTAAACCAAGAATCTTCTCACGAATAGAAACTGGAACGACCAATAACCCGCCTCTTCTCAAAATTCCATCAACAAGAGACAACTCATCCTTCACACGTAAATAGGGAATAATTGCGGCAGGACAGGCTTTTTCACACGGCCAAGGCTTGGAGAGAAGATCAATAACTACTTGCATGTCATCATCAGAAGCGACACCCTCCAACCACTCACATTCTGAAAGAGCACACCCAACAGAATCCCTTAAAGAACCAATAGCACAAACCACTTCCAAATCATCACTTACAACACAATCGTCTCCATCAGAGAGAGGTAGTCTGGATAAGCAATCAGCTACTAAATTCTTCGCTCCAGCCACATATTCAAGCTGATACTGGAATTCTTGCAATCTGAATTGCCACTTAGAGATTCTAGGAGTCGCCCTCCCACCGCCTTTGGTCGTAAATAGGTCAATCAAAGGCTTATGGTCGGTCCTCAAGATGAATCTGTTCCCCCACAAGAAATTTTTAAAGTGCAAAACACCCCACCGCATTGCTAGTGCTTCCTTTTCAATCGTTGAATAAGTCTCTTCAGCACCCCTCAGAGTTCTGGAGGCAAAAGCAATTGTTTCCTCGCGACCATCACCCCTTTTTTGCATAAGGACAGCCCCCAAACCCACATTGCTAGCATCGGTGGAAAGAATGCATAAGTCATTGATGTTAAACAATTTCAGAGGACG
Organism: Lissotriton helveticus; assembly: GCF_964261635.1. Taxonomy (NCBI): domain Eukaryota; kingdom Metazoa; phylum Chordata; class Amphibia; order Caudata; family Salamandridae; genus Lissotriton; species Lissotriton helveticus. The sequence goes on along the minus strand of NC_136057.1, from coordinate 1,406,650,591 downwards.
AGCTTCAATAATCTCTTGTTTGATGACATTAAAATTGCTATCACAGTCATTATCCCAAACAAACTTGACATTCTTTTTGAGTAGAGCACGCATAGCAGCAGTTTTAGTAGAGAAATTCCTAACAAATTTGGAGTAATACTCTACCAAACCGAGATATGAACGTAACTGATCTTTGTTGCTAGGAACAGGAGCATTCTGAATAGCATCAATAATTTTGACCTTTGGTTCCACCCCATTTTGGGAAATGTGGTGACCAAGATAGTCTACCCCATCTTGAAGAAATTTACACTTATCCTCCCTCAAGGTTAACCCACTGGACCTTAGTATGCCGAGAACAAGTTTAACTCGCTCATCATGCTCAAGTTCAGTTTTGCCATGAACCAGAATGTCGTCTTGGAAAAAGACTACTCCAGGGATGTTTTTAAACAAGTTATTCATCAGCCTCTGAAAAACAGCCGAGGCTGAAGCCAAACCAAATGGCATGCCAATGTAACGATAAGCACCCTCCGGAGTTACAAAGGAGGTGAGGTGCTTGGAATCTGGGCATAGCTCAATTTGATGATAAGCAGATGAAATATCTAGGGAGGTGAAAAATTTTGCACCTTCAAGCGTGGCTAACATCTCGTTGATATTTGGAAGTGGTTGCCGGTCAATCCAAATGTTGGCATTGAGATCACGCAGGTCAACACACATCCTTAAGCATTTGTCAGATTTTCTCGCTAAAACAATGGGAGCAAGCCACTCAGAACCTTCTATCGGTTCAATTACGCCAGCAGCACATAGCCGCTCTAATTCCTTCTTTAACTCTGCACGTAAACTCAAAGGCACTTTCCGCACTTTATGGGCAACAGGAATGGCACTCTCTTTCAAAATTATTTTATGTTGGAAACCCTTGAGCTTGCCCAATTCACCACTAAAAACTTCAGGAAACATGAGAGTCCACTTGGTGTTAGATACATGCGATACTGTAAAAGCCTTTGGTGATTCTAATGTTGCAGAATAGAATTCGCACAATTCATTGCGGGATATCACCATGTTTGGATGATTGGGATCTAAAATTATGTTTAAATCTCCTTGTTCATCCCACCCCAATAAATTGGTACCATCCTTAACTATGAACATAACACAAATAACGTGATCGCCATGAAATTCAAGTTTAGCAGAACATTTCCCCAAAACTTCAACCCACTTACTATTATAAGCAAATATCTTGATACTAGAAGGTTCTAAAAGTACATTCGAGAGTTTGCTAAAATCAGTAAAATTTAACAAGGTAAATGGAGAACCAGAGTCAGCAAGAAATTTACAGACAACACCTTCCACTGTTATTAAACAAGAGGGAGACTTCCTTTTCCGAAGACCAGACAAAGCGGACAGCTCCACTACTCCGGCCTCGTGTATTGTTGAGGACAGCATCAACAATTCGTAATGCTCTTCATCAGATTCTTCTAAAATATGTTTTATGGAGGGAACAGGCTTGTTCGTGGAAATAGCTTTGCACATCCGAGAATAGTGACCCTTGTTCCCAAATTTGTAGCATGTTTGGTTGAGAGCAAAACAAAATTTGGCTGAACCTAGGTGTGACCTACTGCCACAACGAAAACATATCAATTCACTCTGCGCAGGTCTGTTTCTGGAGGGATTGTTAGTAGGAACGGAACGAGTAACACCGGGCAAAACAGATGTTTTGGGTTTGAAAGAAGGCTTGGAATTCAAGAGTTTGACTTCAGTGGAAGATGTTGTTGATGTAGAGGGAGAACTCATTTCTTTGACACAAAATTGGGAATGTTCTATACTTTTGGCTAAGGTAAGAGCAGTTTCTAAATCAGGATCGCCAGAAGCAAGTAACTTCTCTTGAATTTTCTTGTTGGAAGTCCTTTCGATGAGTTGATCGCGTATGATTTCATCTCTGAATTCTCTGTAGTTGCAGTTGATGGCAGTCCTAACATGGACCCTTATAAAAATAGTTTTATATGCCATGGGTAAAGTGAAATCACACATTTCACTCCCCACATTGGGATAAAGTGCCAGCCAAAATCAACTTTGGTGGTAGGAGTACTGTGGAGGGAGAATCTGGAATATGTTTGCATATTCAGAACCCCTGAAGTCTCCCCTAGGTGTTCCTGGGGTGGAGGTCCTGTAGATATATGTAGCATACTTATAAAATACATTTTTATAAGCCCTGGTGCTGGAAAAATGGCCCAAGTAATTTTTCCCATTGCAAATCCTAGGCCACAGGTTAACATTGGAAAAAGTTATTAGTTAATAACTGGAGAAAGAAAAGCCATAACACTAGGATTAAAGGACTAAGTAGAATTGTAATGATAAATTCAACAAGATGGTATTGTTGAATTTATTGTAAAATGTACAGACAAGAAGTATAAGACTTCTTTAGTCTGTAAGCCAAAATTCAACCCTGTGCTGCTCTGCCCTGATAGGTCAGAGATAAGTGGGTGAGCCTGGCTGCTTTGAAGAGGTGATAAATGACCCCTGGGGTTAGGAAGCCTCTCAGGGAGGAGAGATTGTTGGGCATATGAATGCCAGAGCAGGGGGAGGAGTTGTAAACCATGGACTTCAAGAATAAGGGGAGGACCCCAGGGTCATGTACAACTCTCCTCTTTGACCCAAGGCAGATGCTAGGTTTAAGAAAGGAATGAGCAGATGCAAGGGGGAGAGGCTATGGAGATTACCTATTCTAGGGGTGTGTTTAGCCAGCTCCTCTCTCCCTGCTGAAACTTCTAACATATTGAATTGTGGAAGAATAGTGGTTTCTGGGTTAGCATTTTGCCACACTCTGCAGGAAATGGTTAGACCTTTGGGTGGAACACTGCAGCCCATTGGACAGGAGTGACCTCCTGCTTGACCCAGTGAAGTTGGAATACGTATCTGAGAAGGGCAGATCCCCTCAGATCTGCTGCTTGAAACTTAAGAGAATCAGAAGGGCCTGCGTTGAAGAGGTTGATGTTCATTTCCAAAGGCCTGGACTCTGAAGACTGCGCCTTTTTGCACCATATGAAACTACAGTGCTGTGGATCAAACCAGCTTCAAAAGGACCAAAGAGTGGAATCCCTGCAAGCTACAGGTTAACAGAGCTCACCTGGACATCACCACAAAGAATCCCCAGCCTGGAGTACTACCAGTGGATTTGTAAGGGTTTTGTTCAAGTGGATTGTGGGAATTTAAGTCTCCCTCTTTCAAGGACCCTCTTGGAGATTCCAGACCTTGGATTGTGTGTTGGATACTTTGGGACCCGCAAGAACTACTTCAGGAAGGAGTTCTAACTGAACCCAGCCTGCTGGAGGGGGCTGCACAAGCCTGGTGAGAGATCCTCCATAACAATTGCTAAAGGTGAATGTGTCCCTGTCAGACGCAAAGGAAATGACAAAAGGAGCACTGTTGGTTTCTAAGCACTAGAAAGTGGCTAATCTGTACAAATTCATATCTCTGGTTCCCTACAGTGGATTATTTTCGTTTTTGTGTCATTTAAAAGATAAGAATATTTCCTATTTTTATAAATTGGTGTTGGATTTTTCTTTTTGTGTTGTGTCTTAATTATTTACTGAATTTGTGTTTTTAAATGCTTTACGTACCTGTCTTTGAAGTTAAGCCTGCCTGCTCGCAGCCAGGTTACCAAGGGTTCAGCTTAGGAATAATTTTCTAAGACCTATTCTAAGCCCTATACTGTATTAGTGGCCTTATTGCCAGGGGCAGACCTACATTTGCCCCTACCAATTATCCACTTTCCAACAACAAGGTTTGTAAGGTACCCTTGAGCTGAGGGAAGAATTAAAAGCTTAGTTCCAGAAAATGTTGCAAGTTAGACATGATTGAAAAAAGAGATATAGTATGGTTGGTGCCAATGGGTTTGTTATGGGAGCTGGGCAACTCGTTAAGATTGTGTGTCAACTTGCATGTCCTGAATCAAAGCATTTGAGTTGCTTGCCAACAACTTATGAACATTACAGATATACTGGTCACGTTAAAGGATATTGGGGTGTTCAGCTCCCTGAAAATGCCAAAATGTTATCATTTAAAGTTGAGCTGCATTGCCACTGTTGACATCTAACCTCAAATGGTACCATTCAGGGTGCCTATCACTACAAGCGTATGACATTCCATTTGGAGCCCGCATCTGCATTGTTTCAAAACATTGAGCGTTATCTTTAATAGTGTGAGGCGGGTTGCCTTCTTCCAAGATGGTATCCTGGAGTAGAGGGCTGATACGCAACAAAATAATGGGAGACTAAAGGTTGCATAAGATAAAGAAAAGTTGGATGATGCTGAAAAAAGAGAAAAAGCAGTTTGCTGACGATGGTGTAGATTACCTTGGACAGCACATATCATAAAATGCAATAGAATCCAAAGGACGTTTGTTGAGAGGGATTGAGAAAGCGCCATGCCCTACAAATCGGGATCAATTGCAGTCCTTCCTAGGGCTAGCGGAGTACTGTGCTGAATGTTATTCCTCTACTTGTAAATAAGACATCAGGCCTACATGAAGTTATAGAAAAGAATGAGAGATACGTGTGGAGTGTAGAATGTGAGGATGTAAAGAAATAGTCAACGCTCAACCCCTAAAACCGTCTAATACCCATGATGTGAGCATCATTATGACAGTGTGAGTTGTTTGGGACTGGGTGCTGTTTTGATGCGGAAGAGGAAGAAGGCGTGTGAAGAAATAGTAACGTTAGCGTCCAGAGCTGTATGAGGATCTGAATCGCCTTATCCTGTATTATAAAGAAGAGTGGCGCTTGTAATGTGGTGTGGAGCGCAATATGCCAAAGCATATATACAGGGTACGGAATTCAAATTTGGACCAGAAACCTCGTGTGGAATTATTCAGTACAAAAAGTGGAGAGAGAGCAACTCCACGCATAGTCAAATGGCAATACAGACTGCAAATGTTTCTGTATCACCTACGATATGTTCCAGTAGCAGGAAATGTTGCTGTTGATTTATGGTCACGGTTGCCACTATGTATGTGGGAGCTCGTCGTAGAGGGAACAGTATGCGAAGTGAGCCAAATCAGTGCTGTGCTAGACATAATAACCCTTCAGAGGAAGATTGGAGGAAATGTGTCCATGAAGACGAAGCATATTGTAATTCAGTTATTACACAGTGAGAGGGTTGCCTACGAATGTAAGCTTAGAAGATGAACTTGGGCAGTTACATTTGTGTGTTGAAAGTGCTGATCCTGTAATACACAGTTGATGGTTTGTTGAAGTACTACTGGTTGCACATATTACGTATGCCAATTGACCGGCCTACAAAAAATGGTCATCTTTTCACTAGGTTGGTGCAAATCTGACAGTCAGAACTTCAGTCTAGTAGAGCACTATGTTCCATTGCTCCAGAAAACCAAATTATGGGATAAATATAATCGATAAACCAGTTCTCTTCAGTAAGACAGGAAAAAAACTTTTTCCATACATTTTTTATTACATTGAAAAAGCTTAACCCCACTGTTCAGGCTTTTCTGCCTCTAAATGTTGTGACTAAATAGAAGAAGAAACTAGAGGTGGGGCCCACTACATGTTGCACATTCATCCAATCGCCTCCTCTGCTATTTCCATATAGTAATGTTTGCCCAGCACAGAAGAGCCATGGTATGTTATTTACCAACACATTTTTAGTTACTGCTGCGTCCTTCACCAAACCATCTAATTATTGGAATTGGCAGATGGTGCAGCAAGAGTCCTGGTGCTGCTGTCGCTTGGGCACAGATTTGGCCGTCATAAAACCCTGCGGCTCTGAGAGAGAGGCCTCCCAGCCAATGCACTTGTTTCTACAAGGCATTAAAAACAAGAAAACCTTTTAAGGAGCAAGGATGCTCAGGAGGCTGCTCTCTATCGAGGCACTTTAGAGTAGTTGGAGAGCGACAGATGCAGCCGCTACCCACTTGGGTTCTGATATAAAGCATTTTCCTGTCGTGGAAGGCGGCTTTATTCCCAGATCCATTTCTTCACATTCATTGTCCTCCGTTTCTGTATTCCCTCTATAGCCTAAGTGCTGTAGGCATCCGCCTGCCCCCTCCGCGGAGCGCAGCGGCTGTTGCTGCCCAGAACTGAGGGGCTCCTGGGCACATAGTTGGCACCAGAAGTACGGTGGAATAGGCCACTAGCAAGCGCGTTTTTTGCTCACAGATAAATAACTAAGGGGCAGGAAACTCAGAGGGGATCAAAGGAAAATAACGAGTTGTCATTTTCAAAAAAGCTGGCACATATGCTCGTTAAAAGAGACTCTGCAATCGTGAGCCTGGGAGCTTTTGTTAAGTTAGCAGTTCAACATGGCGCGATGGAAACCAGGCAGCGCCCACTTCATCGGCCTGCGCAAGGGCACGATGCGTGACCCTTGCACCGGGCTCTATCTAAGGGTGCATGGGAATGTTTGTAGCAGCTGGGGTGTCGAGAAAATATACATATATGTCTACCTTCCTGAAAGAAATTATCATAATATATGCAGTGGTCGAAGCGGGGGGAAAGAAGTAGGGGAACTGTGGACAGGAGAATGTGAGGGCGGGAATAACCAGAGGATTGGATCAGTGGGCGGAGTCAGAGGTGTGGTCAGAATGTGCCAAGCATCCCAATTATTTTTTTTCAGTTTAAGAACATTTTTATTTAGTTTAAACAAAGTTTAATACAAAGATAATTTTTAGTATTTGTTTGGCTTTTTATCGACCAGTTACAGCATATTATGTTATTTAATTTAACCAATGGATGCACATGATTATTTAAGGTTTAATATGAGTTATTGACATTTAAATACATTCACAATGTGGGATATGATTCCAATCACAGAATACCCCAAACACCCTTATAATTGGAAAGCCATTTGTCTTCGAGCCATGGAGTTTCTGTCATCAGCACTTCTCACTTTTTCCACATGAGCAGTTCAAACATGAATGGCAAAATATCCTGGTTTGCAAATGTTTTCTATATAACTAAGGCTCTGCCATATTTGCTTAATCTGACAGTTTTAACTAGTAAAGTGTTTGTAGTTCAAATGGATCAAAAGTTACTGAAAAATGCCACGTGTGTTGCTGCGAACTGGATGGTTCTTTGCAAAGGTTGACTGATCACCTTTCTCACTGATTTGTATGTTAAACTGGTACTAATACCGCAAAATCTTTACAGAGACTGTTAGTTTGTGTAAAAATTTCTAAATAATAAAGTATCAGAAAATATACCACATTACGCTGTAGCCTTTTTTTTGCTGCCTAATTTAGTCAACACTGCGGCATCATTTTATCCTCTTTTGCTGCATAATTCCAATGGCCCCAAAGCAGGCAGCACGTGTTAAAAGTGCTTGTGCATGAAGCAGGGAGACTATGAAGTTTGCGAACTTAGTTTGGTGTGTGTGCAAATCCTGCATTGTCGAACCCTGGTGAGTTGCAGCTACTACTATTGAAACAAGGCCAATGGAGGTATCAATGGGTGAGCGGACTAGCCTCAAGGGCCGGGTCGGCTTTAGCTCTGGTGGCGCCCTGTGCAACAGTGTTTGTTAGTACCCCCCCAATGACCACATCCGCCACGGATTCCCTCACTACGACCCCTTAACAGTGCTTCTCAAGTCTCCATAACCACACTCTCTCTCAGATGCATTTAATTTGATTTACAGCACCACTCATACCAGTGTAGGGTGTCAGAGCACTTTATATCACACACATTACACAGAGACAATCAATTATACGCTTGTAAATCACTGTATAGGAAATGTTACATAAGACGAAGGACTACAAGGTGTAGGAGTCACATGACAATCGTACTTGTCTATAGCAGTATAGTTTAATAGTGATTGGTCTGGGGAAACACAAACTCAGAATTTAAAATGTAATACCATGGTTGGGGGTTCTCTTTAATAATCAGAATTGATTTCTAACCAAATGAACACTTTTAGCAACATTGTGATACTCAAAGTCTGGGGAAAAACCACAACGCTCTTGTTTACACCTTGCAGTCAGCATGCAGCTCTTAGATGACAGTTAATAGGTCACTGTTCTATGTTAGGATTGTAACTTGTAAACAAGTATCAAAAGGATCTCTCGGACAAAAGCAGTAACCCGCTGACCAATTTACATTATGTGCACTTTGTGATCTGCAGAGTATATGTTCTTTGCTGCAGGCACATTAACCCTCAGTGCTACCTTTCCATGAGTCAAAACTCCCACTAGACAAAACTCCAATCTCTCTCTAGGAAGAACATTAATCACTGTAGTTATCATTAAATTGTTATTGTTGCCGAAAATTGCTGGAGGCCGCAAGCACTTTTAAGACCATAATATACTTGCAAACACGACGCCCCCAACCAAAGTCAGCACCCGGTGCGTTCACACCGGTCGTACCGCCCTAGAGCCAGCCCTTCCCAAGGGTCCTGTGACCTCAGTGATAGAGTCACTGTTGCTCTAGGGTGTGCTGCTTCATAGACCTGCCCACAAGACTGGAGGTGAACTTCAGTATGGATTGTGGTAAACAGGCGTCACGGTTAACCCATACTTCCACCCCTAGGGTCCACCTGCTAGTGCTAAGACACCAGAGCTTCCAAGGTCTTGCAGGGCCTTCTAGGGTCTAACATGGGAATGTGCTCCCTCAAGGGAGTGGTCTGGGGAACTGGTCATGAAGTCTGAACATAGTTCCCCAGTTCCAAGCCGCAGCTCTGACCATAGTGCCACACACTGTCCCCTACTGAACACCATACTGCCCCACTGAGAGAAACTCACACTGCCTTCAACTACAACCCAATTGTGCCCCACTATAAACACCTGGATGCAACTCAATTCAAATTACGCATTAGACAAGACTGCCTAAAAACAAAAAAGTAACAACATCCTGGAAAAAGCAAAGATGCGGTACAAATTTTGTTTTCCAATCCACCCATCGATCCGACATTGCAATACCTCCAGGATTGGTGCACTTCCCCACCCGGGGAAACAATGCAGTTCAAAGAAAGACAAGAAAACAAAAGTAGCCCTTCACTGGCAAACTATGTAAAGTGCAGCTAATTTGTTTGGGTGTGTATAAAATCAATCTGGCCACTTTGTGACCACTCTGTCTTTCGACCACTCTGTCTTGCTTTATTTAGGTGTTTGTTTATTTTTTATATTTTGAACCTTTTATTCCCCAGGCTTCACTTTGGAACAGAAAAATGTCAGAAAAAGACGTCATTTCCATCAAAAGTTTTTTTCTTTTTAGGGTCCACTTCACAGGGGAACAAATAAACGAAAGGAGGAAAGAGAGGGTGAGAACCGTTCTTGAAGTCACGGTTTTCAGTAAGTGAGGAGGAGCTAGAAAGAAAGAGTGGGAATAAGAGGAAGAGATAGAAAGCAGCAGAGCAGAAGTGGACACTGTCATTGTCTTCTCTGGGCATGAAGAAAAAAACAGAGTCCTTTTCCTTCTCTGTTTTTCCCGTCCCCGAATGACCACGAACGCCGAGCCTCATCTGTAGGCCGTGGCTATTTCTACCATCCTGGGATGTGTGTTTAAAATAAAAAAGAAAGGGAAAACGAACCTATTGAATTAAAGAAGTTGGGGCACACCGTGCCTGGCCGATCCTGCCCACTTCAACCATTGAATATTTGAATCTCTCTTTTGTTTGAGGAGCAAGGAGATCTCTAAGGGCCACATACATCAAACTTTTTTCCGATGCATCAAGGCTTTGATTTCGCAAATTGAGATTAACTAAATTGCGAATGCGTTCAGGTAATCGCAATTTGCAATTCCCTCATTGTGATGCATCAAGTCTTTCCTAAATGCAAACTGTGCATTTAAGAAAAGCTAATTTCCATCAACTTGAAGTTGATGGTAATTTAAGCATACTTTGAAAAATGCACAAAAGTGCATGATGAAGTATCTAATATGGCCTCTGAACGTAACCGCCAGTGCCTCAGTGTCTGAGGCAAAGCTGGTATAGCCAGTGTGGGTAATACGGGTTAGTGGTCTGATAGTGTTCGGGACAATTTCTTTTACCTCCGTGACCCATAAGTACATGCCTTGTGTGGTTAACCACTAGTCAAGTCTTGACTAAATATTGTTGGGAGCAGAGTAGTATATGCCTTCTCGCGTAGGTGGGTGGTAATGTCTCCAAACTTCTATTAGTTTATGTTCATGTATTATCCCCTGAAGGGTGCTCGAGGCTGCATAACTGCTCCCAGTTTGGCAGGGGATCTATCTATCCTATTTTCGTCCTGTGTCACATAGACCCCTGAATATTCAAATTAATCTTTAACTACCTATAGATCTTTAGCCCAACCTTGGGGGTGTGGCTGAGCGCTAAATGGGTATACAGACAACAAAGGGCCTGATTGCGAGTTTGGCGCAGCGGTGTCAGCGCAATGCCACCTCCGCTGCGCCAAAGCTGCGCAAGGACCGCCGATTGTATTACAAGTTGAAAATTTACAATGTGCAACTCCTGATCAGCGGTCCTTTGGCCGTTCCCATGGTAGTGCCTTGAAAACAGGCACCGCCATGGAAACGGCCAAAAAGCTCCAGCACCTCATGGGCAGTAACGTCCATGCCGTGTTTCAACTGGGGAGAATATAGACAGGGGGCACATGTTGTGCCTCCTGAATATATCCCCATAGCTTGGGTAACATGGGGGTCCTGTAGGGCCTCCTTTGTTATTGCACCGCCAAATTTTCATGGCGGGGCTCTGCCATTAAAAGGCTGGTGTTGCAAGAACTCAAAATATGCTGAGCGGGACTGTGCCCGTCCGTGCTCAGCACAATGCATTGCCATGGAATGACTGTTCCCTGGCGCAGCAGGCGGTTCACTGCCGATACGACTTTGTAAGTCATAATTGGCAAAACGGTGGACTACCACTCCTGCCCTACCGTGATCCTGGCAATCAGAAGCCCTCCGGACTCGTAATCAGGCCCTTAATTCCGCATATTTTTGAGTGTGGTATGAATCCACAATGATCTATTCCACGGGTACTCATACTACGGGCCGCGGGCTGCTAGCGGCCCGGCAAGACTTCTTTGGCGGCCCGCTGACCTTGCAGACATCTTACCCGTGTTTAAAAAATAAATAATTAAAGAGTGTCTCTAAACACTGTGAGAGACTCTGCTGCTCTGTGGGGGGTAACAGAGGGAGGGAGGGAATGGGAAGGAGACAGAGGCAGACAGAGAGAGAGCGAGGGAGGGAGTGAAAGGGAGGGAGAGGGAGGGAGAGCGAGGGAGGGAGGGAAAGGGAGGCAGATAGTGGGAGAGCGAGGGAGGGAGGGAAAGGGAGGCAGACGGAGGGAGGGAAAGGGAGAGGGAGGGAGAGCGAGGGAGGGAGGGAAAGGGAGTCAGACAGAGGGAGAGCGAGGGAGGGAGGGAAAGGGAGGGAGACAGAGGCAGACAGAGGGAGAGCGAGGGAGGGGGTGAAAGGGAGGGAGCGCGAGGGTGGGAGGGAAAGGGAGGCAGACAGAAGGAAAGGGAGGGAGAGAGGGAGATGGAGGGAAAGCGAGGGAGGGAAAGGGAGGCAGGCAGAGGGAGAGCGAGGGAGGGTAGGAAAGGGAGGGAGTGGGAGGGAGAGAAGGAACGGGAGGGAGAGGGAGGGAGACAGAGAAAGGGAGAGGGAGAGAGACAGAGAAAGGGAGAGGGAGGGAGACTGAGAAAGGGAGCGGGAGAGAGACAGAGGGTGACAGACAGGGATGGAGGAGGGAGACAGAGGATGACAGACAGAGGGAGGAGGGAGGGTGACAGACAGAGGGAGGGAGGAGGGAGGGTGACAGAGGGAGGAGGGAGGGATGAGGGTGACAGACAGAGGGAGGAGGGTGACAGACAGAGCGAGGGAGGGAGGAGGGAGGAGGGTGACAGACAGAGGGAGGGAGGAGGGAGAGGGGAGGGTGACAGAGGGAGGAGGGCAACAGAGGGAGGAGGGCAACAGAGGGAGGAGGGCGACAGTGGGAGGAGGGTGACAGAGGGAGGAGGGCGCCAGAGGGAGGAGGGCGACAGAGGGAGGGAGACAGAGAGGGAGAGGGAAGGAGAGAGAGGGAGACAGAGAGGGAGAGGGAAGGAGAGAGCGGGAGAGAGAGGGAGAGGGAAGAAGAGAGAGGGAGACAGAGAGAGGAAGACAGAGAGAGAGAGAGAGAGGGAGACAGAGAGAGAGAGGGAGTGAGACAGTCTGAGTGAGACAGAGGGAGAAATAGGGAGAGATGGAGGAAGAGAGGTTGAGAGAGGGAGAGAGAGGGAGAGAGAGAGGTTGAGGGAGAGAGATAGCGAGAAAGATGTGTGTATGCCGGGTCTGGTGGCTCAGTGGACGAAGGCATCCGCTGCAGGGACCTGTGTTCAACCTCATGGTCACAGTTTTTTTTTGTTGTTCTAGCCCCGCCCCGCCCCACTAACCCCGCCTCCACAGGTGCGGCCCTCGGACACAAACCACACTGTAAATTTGGCCTCCGAGAGAAAGTTTGTGAGTACCCATGATCTAGTCGGACCTGGGAGCAGATCCCCTTCAACAATTGATTTGCCAGGTTTTAGCTAACATTTTATCTTCAACATTGAGAAAGGATATCAGACGATAGGAGGAACAGACCATCAGGCGAACGGCCTGGCTTGTGGATTACCACTATTTTGGGCAAGTGTTAGTCAGGTGGAAGCCTCCCACAGTCAAGAGATTCCATTGCGTCATAAATGAGTGGATGGACATGGTTTGATGCTTAAAGTTTGATCAATTCAGCTGGAAGTTCATTGGGTTCCGGAGTTTTGTCCAATTGTAATTGAAGCAAGGATTCTACTTGCTCTTCACCAGTGACATTCACTTCTAGAAGATTTATCTCCTCCTCCATCAGGCACCTCTTTGGGAAATTAGCAAGTGTAACTGTGTTGGTGCTGTCATCTTGGAGTATAGGCTGGAGTAGTAAACACAAACATCTGTACTATATCCTGGTCACCCACAGTCACTGAACCCTGTCCATTAGATAATTGTACGATGGCCTCCCACCTAAATGCGAACAGCTACGATTCACTTGTTACAAAGATTGAGTGTATAAAGTGGATAAAATGTTTGTTTCAGCTGGCAAATTGCGTCTTCATTTTTTGAAGCAGAGCAATCAAAGGAACCATAACTGCTTTAATAAACTGTTCGCAGTGTCAAAGTACCAGCTGTGTGTACTTGCATGGGCATAGCAATATCTTTGAGACAATCATATGCTACTGGCAAGGATCAACCCGGTGAAACTGCAGATGGCTCATTTAATCAGTTATGGTTCCTTTGATTGCTCTGCTTCAACCAATGAAGACAGCATTCGTCAGGAAACAATAACTGTAACAAGAACTATAAAGACTGTGAATGTGAAAAATAAATAATTACTGAAACATAAACTTTACCGAATGGGCCTTGAGAAAGACCCAGGCTATCAAACCGCTTAGGGGGTGAAATATGTTATGTATTACTTTGTATCACATCCATGTATTGTTCTATAACTCTCTACATGACATAGTTAATGTTCCACCTCATGATGTCATGGCAAGAATGGAATGTATTCTTTCATACAGGAGATCTGTCGGTGGTTGGATGTAGCTGGATGTAGCTGTTTCTTCTGATTACTGAAGAGGGTTTAAGTTATGGAATAAACTTGGAAATATATCTACTTGAGTACTGTATTTATTCTTAACAATGGCGATGATGGCTTAAACCCTGAGAACCCACGAACTGCTATTTAAACTATTTTATTGATTTTTTTTATCCTACATCCATTCTATGAAGACTGGGAACAATCATTGAAGAAAAAGTTGGAACTCCAGTGATTTAGACATCTACACAGGATCATACTTGAGATTTGGCGAGTTCAATTCCTAGAAAATATTCCAGTTTCGTCATAAGCATAATTGCGTATGGGGTCTGGATCAACATTTAATTTTACCCTGACTGCGCATTTTGAGAGAACTCCGATGGACACTAAAACGGCATCTCCGTGAGTAAAATTAACATTTATTTTATTTTAGAAGAACCTGTACTCACGACAAATACCGTTTGGCTAGTAGAAACACTCATTGCATCTTTTGTTTGCAAACAGCGTTTCCAGAATTCGAAGCCCGGCATCTTCGGCGTCTCCAGCATTCGAGGCCTGACATCTTCTGACTCGCATTCCTTCGTCCAAGGGAGTTCAACAGCGTAACAGCGCTCTTATACGTCCACAGAGAGCCTGGACGTCTGACGTCACACGCAAGATCATGCTGTCCTGACCTTACGAAGCCACCATTTTGTTTTACGGAAGTATTTATTTATCTCCACAGCAACGCGTGATCAACAACGTGCGATCGGCACACACAGCTGCAAATATTTCGAGAGGCTGGAAAACATTATTCCTTCGGTGATACGCACACCGCGTATCAAACAAGGTATTGATTATAAAGTAAATATTCCATTTCAGCACAAATAAACCCGGTGATACGTAATACACGTATCAATTAGGCACTATTTGAATTATCATCTATATGTACTCTTCGGTGATACGCGCACCACGTATCAATTAGGCATTAATACCCCATTTCAACACTAGTGAATTCTTCGGTGATACGCACACCGCGTATCAATCAGGCACCAACTTTTTTTCATTCACATTTTACTTTCTGGAATATTGTAGTCACACATTTGTGATCATCATTCTCAGTGTATACAATCTTTATATGAGTTAATCTTTTGTTCTTTACAATTTACGGACTACTCGATTGAACTTATTAAATCTTTGCAACCTTTATAGCTACTATGGCTACTGCTAATATGAACCTACCCTTTCCCCAACCCTTCATGATAAAAGATTGCGAGGTTTCAAGTCAAAGATGGGAAGAGTGGCGAGACTATTTGATCAATTATTTAGACACATTTGAAAGTAAGGAATTTCCAGCTGAACGGAAAAAGAAAATTCTAGTCCATTGTTTGGGACCTGGAGGTTTGAGAGTGTATAACCGCATTGAAAAAAAAGAATTTGCTGGAGCTGAAGTCAATGTGTTTATACAAGCAATCGCGGATCTTAATGCATATTTCGCACCTACCGTTTGCAAAGCTGTCCACAGATATAATTTCTACCACAGAAAACAAGAAACCCATGAAAAGGTTGGAGATTATATTGCCTCTCTTAGGAGACTAGCCTTATCATGCAAATTTGGCATAATAGAGGAAAAATTTATTCGAGATCAGTTAGTAATGCATTGCAATAATGAGAATCTGCAAAATAAGTTATGGATTAATGGTGACTCTTCTTTATGTGAAATAAGCGCCATTATCAGTAAAGCAGAACTCACTTCCAGATGCGCTAAAACTGTTGTAATTAAAAACAAGTGTAACAACAGTGAAAATGTTGTTAAAATTATCAAAAACAACGTTTCCAGACGTACTGAAAAGTTTAAAAAAAAATATGACAAATCCAGTGGCAAAGAAAAATCTTTGGAAAAACACAGAGGGACATCTTCAAGTAAAGGAAAATGTTACCGCTGTGGGAGTATTTCCCACTTAGCCAATGATAAAAAATGTCCGGCTTTAGGACAGAAATGTGCTTACTGTAAAATGTCTGGTCATTTTGTACGCATGTGTCATAAGTCAAAATCTGTAAAATGTGTTGTTGATGAATGTGAACAAGAAGACCACAATGAGGGCTCTTCAGATAATGATGAGAATATTGTATGCTGTATTCATGAGAAAGAAGAAAATGCTACAGGTAACAAACGTAGGAAGAAACCTGTTTGTGAAGTAAAAGTGGGAGGTGTTCTAGTTTCATTGATGGCAGACTCTGGGTCCCCCTACACCGTAATTAACAAAAATGTATGGAGTAATCAGTTTTATCAAGACATTTGTACTGTGTTAGAGAAACCTGGTATACACCCAGTAAGTTATACAGATGAACCTATTGATCTTTTGGGATTTCGTAAATTGCTATTTGAATTTAAAGGTAGACAAGCTGAGTGCAAATTATATGTTTCAACTTCTGGCCCTTGTGTCCTTGGATGGTGGGACCAAGTAGAATTGGGCATACTATTAGATCCCAACTGTGATGACCCCGTTTTAAGTGTGCAGTTGGGTGATGAAGATTTTCAGGTGAAATTGGCGAGCTCAAAGGTTTCTCACGTGAGATAATTTAAAAGAAAAATGCTATCCCTTGAATCCACAAGGTAAGAAACATTCCCCTTAGAATTAAAGAAGAGGTAGTTATGGAAATTCCAAAGTTAGTGGATAAGTGCATTATTGAACGTGTTGAATCATCAGATTGGATCGCCCCCTTGGTCGTAGCGCGCAAAGCCAACGGCCGGGTCCGTCTATGTGTGGACTTAAGAGAATTAAACAAGAATATTTTTATTGATGTTTTTCCACTCCCCAGAATCTCAGAATTGCTTTCTGCAACCAAAGGCATGGAGTGGTTTTCCAGTATTGATTTAACTTCGGCTTACCATCAGGTCTCCCTCCATAAAAAAAGTAAACACCTCACTGCTTTTGTCACTCCCATAGGCATGTTACAGTTCAATCGTGTTCCTTTTGGCCTAGCTTCAGCTATAGCAATGTTCCAAAGGATTATGCACTTAATGTTCAAAGATGTAAAAAATGTATTATTTTTCCAGAATGGTATTCTCGTTATGGGGAAAAGCATAATGGAACATGATGAAGTTTTGTTCAATGTCATGCGAGTGTTAGATAATAAGGGTTTGACAGCTGAGGAATCCAAATGTAAGATTGCTAAGAGAAATGTCACATATTTAGGTCATGAGATTAGTGCCCATGCAATCCGCCCAAAAACAGACCTTGTAGATGCCATCAAGAATGATCCCCCACCACAGAACAAGGATGAAGTCAGATCCTTCTTAGGAATGGCTGAATTTTATTCGAAATTTGTATACAATTTTGCGAGCAAAATGTTTTGCATCAAACAATTCCTGAAAAAAAGGGTTTTCTATTTGACTGGTCTAATGAGTGTCAAGTAAGTATGATGACATTAAGAATTACATTTGTTCTGCTCCCGCTCTTCAAGGTTTTGATCCTAAGTTGAAAATCTTCATACCCACGGATGCTAGTGGGAAAGGTTTAGGGGCAGTCCTAACCCAGTTACAGAACAATAACATTGAATGTCTGATCGCTTGTGCATCTAGATCTCTTATGCCCACTGAAGAGAAATATTCAGTGATTGAAAGAGAGGCCCTTGGGTGTGTGTGGGGCCTGAAACATTTTAGGCAATTTATATGGGGAATGAGAGTAACCTTGAGAACAGACCATAAACCTCTCACTAAAGTTTTAACATCCCATGGTTTGAATAATGTTTCACCCAGGATTTCACGTTTTTCAGTACAATTACTTGACTTTGGACATGACATAGTTCATTTACTAGGAATTAGAAACAGGATCGCAGATTTTCTCAACAGGTGTCCCTTACCTATCCATGAGGATTTAGCGTGTGACTGGGATGATTGGCTGGTTGCTGGTATTTTTAACAACGAGTTGTCAAGCATCAAACATGAAGAATGGAGTGACAATACAACCAAAGATGTAACCTTATTTGCTGTGAGAGACTACATTTTAAAAGGGTGGCCTGATAAATCTACTCTTTCCAATGAGCTACTACCCTTTTGAGAGATCAGAAATGAACTCTCCCTCGAAGATGGAGTCCTTCTCAGGTTCTTTGGTCAGGCGTCATTAAATTATGTGATGAAGGCCACATGGGGATTGTTAAAACTAAATGTAGAATCAAACAGTCATACTGGTGGCCAGGAGTTGACAGGGATATAGAGAAGGTGGTTCGAGATTGTGTTGAATGCACCAATTCGGACAAAAGCTTAGTGACATTTAGACCCACATTGCATTCCATCGTGGTTCCCAGCATGCCATGGGAAAGAATAGGTAGATATTTTTGGTCCAGTCAAAGCTTTGGATGGGACACCTAAATACATTTTTGTAGCATTTGACCATTTTTCCAAATGACCTGAATACAGAATTGTGAATAGAGCTGATTCTGACAATTTATTACAATTTTTAGGCAGTGTCTTCTCAAGGGAAGGCCTCCCAAAAGATCTGATCTCCAACAATGGAGGACAATTTACTGGTGAGCAATTCAAGAGGTTTATTAAAGAGAGTGGCATTACCCATAGAACTACTTCGCTATGTCATCCCGAGGTAAACGGAAGTGGTGAGCGGTTTAATAGAGTAATAAAAAATATTATTGAGATAGCTTTGAGTAATGATTATGATTGGGAGGATGAATTAAGGAAGATGGTGAATGATTACAGAATTACTAAGTGTGAATCTACAAACTACTCACCTTTTGAGCTCATGAGAGGTAGATCTGTGCGTACTAAAGACAACATGGGTTGGTTGAAATGTACTGAAATCATTTCATGGTCTGCTGGTGATGTAAAACATTCCTTAGAGATGAAACAGAATCTTTTGATAGAAAAACACTCCAACTCTAATACTAAAAGTAAAATTAAGTTACAAATTGGTGATGCTGTTCTAACCCTCTGGGACCCTTACCTGCTGTACACGCTGTGGGCCACTCTTCTTGCCGTTGCTGGGTCTGTTTTGTCCCCCTCCCGCCGCCGCATCAACCATCTTCGCGGCCGCCGAGCGGAGGAGGGCACTTGACAACAACAAACTACATCTCCCGCCTGCCCTAGCGGCGGGAATCCCGGCGACAGAGCGCGCCAGGCGGCGCTTGAAAGAGGCGTCACCTCGGTGGAGCGGGTGACGCTGTTCTAACCCTCTGGGACCCTTACCTGCTGTACACGCTGTGGGCCACTCTTCTTGCCGTTGCTGGGTCTGTTTTGTCCCCCTCCCGCCGCCGCATCACCATCTTCGCGGCCGCCGAGCGGAGGGGGGCACTTGACAACAACAAACTACATCTCCCGCCTGCCCTAGCGGCGGGAATCCCGGCGACAGAGCGCGCCAGGCGGCGCTTGAAAGAGGCGTCACCCCGGTGGAGCGGGTGACGCTGTTCTAACCCTCTGGGACCCTTACCTGCTGTACACGCTGTGGGCCACTCTTCTTGCCGTTGCTGGGTCTGTTTTGTCCCCCTCCTGCCGCCGCATCAACCATCTTCGCGGCCGCCGAGCGGAGGGGGGCACTTGACAACAACAAACTACATCTCCCGCCTGCCCTAGCGGCGGGAATCCCGGCGACAGAACGCGCCAGGCGGCGCTTGAAAGAGGCGTCACCCCCTTGTCGCGGGAGCGCGCGGGAGCGCCCGGGGCAAAGCCCGGACAAAGGGCAGGCCCTCTTAGGCCTGAGGAGGCCTGAGGAGACTGGACTGGGCCGGAACCCCTGGTTGCTTGTGGACATCCTTCCGTTGATTCTGAGTAAGTCGATTTATTTACGTGATTTAAAACTCTACAATGTCTACGACAGCGTTAAGTTCGGAGATTGTCATGTCAGAAAGACCTGGGGGCCCGTTAAATGGAACTCTGGATAACTATTTTATAAGAACTGCTGCTGAAGTTCCTAAAGAATTAACTCTAGAAGAGCGACGTATAGAACGTCGTCGTTCAATTGAAAATATGAAGAATAGGCCATTGGTTGCCTGTTGGAAATGGGATCTCTGGCTGGCCAAGGCTTTCGCCAAAGTCAGTCAGAGACCACCACACCCAAGTCAGGGCAAGGGAGTTACACGCCAAGATAACCCCTACTCACCCTCTAGGTAACGTGGCGCGAGCAGCAAGGCTAAACTTGGAGGCGATGTAGGCTAAGTATTTGCGCACGCACCCCAGCAACAACAACCAAAGGCCCACCACAAAGGAAACTCCACACAAGGTTTATATAAAAATAGCCTTTGTATTACACCAAAACACATTAGATAAAACACACTTTACAATGTGCCAGAGGCACGGGCAGAATTTACAAGGGATTATGTACAAGACAGGGCCACCTGGACCACTGTCAGGAATCAGAAGTAGCACTTTCAGAAATAGCACTTAGAAGGTAGAATATAAATTTACTTCAGCACAAAATAGCACACAACCAGTAACTACTGGTAACAGGACCTCACTAGCACCACCTGCACTAGGGAGAAAACAACCACCTATGTATCACAATACCTGTAGGGGTGTAAGAACCTACACATGATGCAATGCATGACATTCATTCAGAGGTGCAGGGGAAGGAAACACATGATGCAGAACCTACATTCAGCGGTGTAAAAGCAAAGCACATGACGCATAAAAACACATTCAGAGGTGCAGCACAAGAGAACACATGATGAATAAACTACCCATTCAGAGGTGTAAGAAAAGGAGACACAATAGCGCAAAATCCACATTAGCCACCACCTGTGGCGGTCCCTGTGTCCCAAGGTCAGGGCCTAAACGTGGCAGTTGCCCACAAAGTGCTGGGCAACTGGTGCAACATCAAAAATGGGCCAACGCTGGAGCCTCGCAGGCTCTGCCCAACTGACTGTCTCTCAAGAGCCTCACTGGGCTCTGAATACAACTGTGGCCCCTTTTTGGTGGGAGTCCCCCCTCTGGGGGACTCGAGAACAATGGGCGCCCAGAGCCTCTCAGGGCTCTAAATAGAGATATGCCCCTTGGGCCCTTCGTGGGCTCTTTGCAACAAAGAATGCCCCTTCGTTGGAGCCTCCGTGGGCTCAGGATCAACACTAACCCCGGAGCCTCTCGGGGCTCTTGAAGCAAATAATGCCCCAGGTAGTCGGGGCGGCCCTCTGCCAACCGGGGCCGCCCAAAGTGTTCTAACTCCGTTGGAGTCCCTCTCGGGGGACTCTGAACACCAAGCGCTGCCCTGCTGGGGCAGCAGAAAGGGAGGACAGGGCCCAGGTCACGGGGGCGGCACCGAAAGCGTGCCCGACACACACCCCTAACCGCCTCGATCAGAGCCCCACTCACCGGTCTCTTTCCTCTGGTGGGGGCTCCTCCGGACAGCAGCATCTTTTTCACCGGCGGCTGGCAGAGGTCCGGGGCTCTCCTGTCACTCGGGAGCCTCGGCAGGACGTGCAGGCTGCTTCCTGCTTCTCCGCCTGGCCCCGTCACGCTGCAGCTTGCCTGGCTTCCTGCCTCGGGTGTCCGCCAATGACAGCGCGGCCCCGAGCAGGGAGGCGGGCACTTCCGGGTCGCACTTGGCAGCGGCCCGGCAACGTTTTCAAAACACTCCGGGCTGCGGCGGTGAACCTTCTATTTTAAATATAAGGCGAGGTGGGCTCTCGCTATGGCCATGACAATAGCGGCACGGTCCCTGGCGAGGTGGGCACTCGCCAGGGGCTTCGAAATCAGCAATTCAGACGGGCAAATGCCGGGTGGGCACCGGCTGTGCAAAAAGCGCTCCCAAGCGCTACCACGGCAAATACAGCGCTCCCAGCGCTAGAGGGGCAACAAAGCGCTCCCAAGCGCTACAGGGGAAATCCAAAGCGCTCCCAGGTGCTAGGAAGGAAAATACAGCGCTCCCAGCGCTATGAAGGCACACAAAGCCACAAAGTCCTTCAGGAGGTGGTCATCAGAAGTCCAGGGGCTGGGCAGGGCTCAGGGAGGCAAGCCATCCCTGAGCCCAAGCAGCAGCACGCCCCTGGCAAGATTCAAGCAGCAAACAAGAACATTTTCATGGGGTCACAGCCCCTCTTTTATACACCTTTCTCTTTGTCTTTAGGTGCAGGGTGGGGGCAGAACCAGTCGCAGCTGGTCTGGGAGTACTGTTGATGGCCCAACCACCCATTCTATTCACAGGCAGGGCTAGGGTCATCAGTCACACCACAGGGGGGCGGAGCCAGCATTGTGTGGGGAAAACCCAGCCCATCCAGGACACAGGTACACTCCTCCCACACATCACTCATGCTAATCTCCCACTCACCACCGGGGCAGACCCACACAGACTTCCTGGAGCCTGGCATCCCAGCCAGCTCCAGCCAATCACACGTCAGCACCCTCACAGCACAAGTACAGCCATGTCTAGAAATGGCGCTTCGCTACTAGACACATACATGCTGCATACACCATCTCGCAGCATTCACTCTCACGAGTTCACACATACCAGACTCAAGCCTGTACACCCCACGCATCAGGAACTACCAGGGACACATACATTCCCCATGCATTCCTATGGGCGGGCAGGCCTAGCTCAGCACATGCACTCAGAGTGCGCACGCACTTTCCACTGGGACACAGTGAAAGTGCGCAGTATCCAAAAATCACCATCTCCAGGTCACCATTTCAAGCAAAAAGTCTAGGGGTGAACCTGCCCTAAGGGCCAAAGTCCAACATTGCCCTAACTCCAGAAGTTTACTCTACCATCGAGGTGACCCTTAACGGCAACGATGATATTGTATCTTTGGATAGTGTGCCTCTTATACTTGGAGATTGCATGCCTACAACCAGTTCCTGCCATAATCAAGCCGTGAGTTGTACCTCACCCCATAACATCACAAGCTTATCCAGTGTAACTGAGGTGCCAATCACACCAACACCTATGCCATGCAAAATTACACTAAACAAGACTAAGACAATTATGCCGCATAAAACCTATGGCCCACCCCCAACCAAAAGAAGACGCAAAAGGGTGGAACCAAATCAACAAAAGTTGAGCCATTCTGATTTCGGTAAAAAAGTAAAGCCTACTACTGTTAATGACCAATGCACAACAACTATTGCTGATAAAGAGGAAATAGTAACAGCACCTTCACCATTCCCTGTAACCACACATAAAGACAAGGAGGCTAGTATTGATAAAATATTGGCAGACATTGCGCCGCAAGTAGCGCAGACTAGTGTTACATTGGATAGCATTGAATACATAATTAGGAGTTATACTCTAGCTATTGTCGAGAGATTAAATAGGGTGGAGGAAAGACTTGGGAAAATAGAACTGGAACTGGGAAGAAAGGAAATTCCTACTAGGGCAGTAGTAAATAATGTTGCACAAACCATTCCAAGGTCTACTGAAACCACCACATGTGCCCACAATCCCCCATCTAATCTGATAACAGCAGTACCTAAACCCTCTCAAAATACAAACATAAATCAACACAAGCCACCTCCTATAAAGTTGATAAATAAATACAACTCTATCCCCGTTATCCCAGCTAGTAAGTCATCTAGGGGTCTGGGAATTGCCTCTTCGGGGACATCTAGAACGGAGGGGGAAGCACTAGGCAGATTCGGGGGTCACTTAATAAGGGTCCACTAACAGAACTTCCACCGAAAGCAGTGCCTTTCGTGGTGGTTCTCACGGGGGTGCCAGAGCTGGAAGAGAATAAGCGGGAAGGATATGCCCAGCTGAAGAACAAAATTATGCACTGGCTGAGTATATACAGGCCAATTGCAAGTAACATCAACGGCGATATAGTAAATGTTCGCCGTCTTCAGTGGTTGGGTGGCAGACCTAAGGATATTGAGGGAGATGTGGTGGTAGTTAACTTTAGAGACCAAAATGCTGTCCATTACATACTTAATTGGCCTCCAGACAATGCCAATAACTGCATTACCCCCCCGTCCTTTAACGTATTTTTACCCGAGATCTATAGTGTTCCCGCCTCAACATCCACATAGACAAGCCCACTCCAACAATTATTTTCCAATCGCACAGAACATATGGAACCCTTCACATGTGCACTACCCAGTACCAGCTCCTGATCTATATGGGTGGAATACTGTACCCCCCAGGTTCAATACAACTGCCCACAGGAGAAAGGACCATCTAAAGCCCTTTACGCCACTGGAAACAACAAATAGGTACAATATATTAAATGGACTGGATGACTGCGATTGAAGTTCACAGAATAGCGGGGATGGGGGCGATGGAACACACATCTTTGGCCCGGAGGGTACTGATGAGGAAGATGAGGTTGAGGGAGATCTCAGGGCTAATATTATAACTAGTGTAACATGTCCATCCGTGAGGGGGATCAACATAGCCCCTTACATTTGGCCAGAACGTGGCACTCCAGTTTTACAAGACAAAGCGGTAAAATCATTACACGCTGACCTCCATAACATAGAGACAGCCATGGTCTCGGGGCCCAATCTGTTTGACACCGAGGACATGAACGCCCCAAACATCGACTTTACTAGAATGGGAGAAACAGCGATTGTCCAAACTAAATACAGTGTAGGCTTTGGTAATCAAATAATTAGTCCAACAGGAAAAACAGAAGTAGTTGCCATGGGTTTAAATGACAATCCTCAGAGGCCCATAGGGTTTACTGATTCCCCAGGATCAATCATTTTTTACAAGGAAACATGCCTACGGCGAACCCAGGCCCAAAGTGATCCATCCAACGTCCCGGATGGACAGTTCTAGGTATCCTGGAACGTGGCAGGCCTTAGGAACAAGATGGCCTCCAGGGACTGGGCGAACTTTATTGATAAATACATGATAATTACCAAGCAGGAAACCTGGGCAGTTGAACCCCAAAACAAATTTGGGTATCTACATTTTGCGATAGCCGCAACCCACTCCAACAAGGGAAGGCTAATGGGGGGTCTGACAACATGGGTCAGGCAGGATGATAGATACACAACAACTCAGTTAGCAACTAATTCCAAAGATATCTTAGTGGTAAAGTTAAAATCCCCTGCGTTTGGTGAATTAATAATTTTTAATGTTTATGCCAGGGGAAAACCGGGAGGGAAATCATCAGAGACAGTTGAGGCACTGGGCCACTATGTGAGAACATGGAGGGGAAATGCAAACGTTCTGATTTGTGGAGATTTTAATTGCTCCTTCGAGCCCTTGGACCAAAGTGACGTAGAACTCACCGAGGCAGAAGATATCTGCTGGCAAATCCCCCCACTCAATATCCCTCCAATAAAGAGGTGGACTCAAGTAGCTCTTCAACTCAAGATTTTTAGTGTGGGTTCAGAGCGGTAAATGGGAGAACACAAGGAGATAAGCAGGGTAATCCCACATTTAATAATAGTTTGAGTTCAAGTAGAATAGACTATATCCTAGTGAACTTGGAATTTTGGTGGTCCATATGTGACATGACCATCATCCAAAGAATAGAGAGTGATCACAACCCACTCAGCCTAGAGATACAGCTCCTTAAGGGCCAGGGAGAACCCGAAACAGATATAGCGGGTGACATTGTCCTGGCAAACGATACACGACGGCTGAGATGGGCCGAGTGCTTGGGCAATTCTCATTCTATTACAGAAATGGACGCCCTGGTAATGGGCGCTACTGCAGCTTTACAGGGTTATTCATCCAAGGATGATTACGAGACTAGGGTGATTTATATTCATACGACCCTTTTTTTGAAACTTGGTACATTTTTTAGTAAGTCAAGAAAAAATCCTTTGCGTAAAGGCAGACGGAAACCCGATTCTTGGTACGACAAAAACTGTAGGATAGCATATAAATCCCTAGCGCTGGCGGTACGAACAAGTGATAGGGAGGCGATACAGGGCGCAAGGCAACACTATAAAAAGATATAACAAGAGGCAAAAAAAGCATGGGACAACAATTATTGGGAAGAATTATATGAGGCTAGTAAGTCCAGAGACATGACTGGCTTCTGGAACTTAGTGAGATGGGGTAAGGGGAATCAAAAACCGCAGCCCGCAAATTCTGTCCCTCCAGAGCGCTGGATATCACATTTCAAGTCCCAGTTTGCTAACACAAATAGCGCCCCCATAGATGCCATGGATTCCGTTAGTAATTGCATACCTACAACTACACTAGTCTTCAGTCGGAGAGACGTTGAATGTGCTCTCAACTCAATTCCAAGAGGAAGAGCCCCGGGCCCAGACAAGATTCCGGCAGATCTTTTCTTACATAGTAGAGAGGTTTGGGTCCCGTACATAGAACTGCTGGCAAATGCTATTGCAAGGGGCTCGACCTTGCCGGAACTATGGAGGAGAGCCGAAATAATACCAATTTTTAAAAAAGGGGACCGTGCCGATCCTGCGAATTACAGGCCAATCAGCCTAATAGCATGTATTCAAAAGGTTGTGGCCAGGATGGTACTTCTCAGGATTCAGAACTGGATAGAGGATTCGGGGGTCATGTCCACGCTTCAGGCTGGCTTCCGCCCCTTTACCAGTACAGTGGACCAAGTTTTTAGGTTTTCAACAATATACTGGAAATGGGTGATTCTTGGTGGCGGCACACTATATGAAGCCTTTGTCGATCTGAAAGCGGCATTCGACCTCGTGCCACGAGATAGGTTGTGGCGAGCGCTCCAAGAACAAGGCATGCCACATGAACTCCTCGCAGTACTGATCAAATTCCATGAAAATAATTACGCACAGGTCAGGTGGGGAAATCAGAGCCAAGTTACAGATAGATTTCCAACAGAAAGGGGTGTAAGACAAGGGTGCGTATTGGCACCAACTCTATTCACGCTATACATTAACCGGGTCATAGATTATTATAGGGATGCACACACAGACGCACCCAAACAAAATGGTATTCCAGTCCCCCTGCTAATGTTTGCAGACGACACCCTTTTAATTTCTAAAACACAAGAAGGGCTCCAGAAAGCAATTGGGTGTTTTGAAAAATTCTGCAATGACTATGGCCTAGTCATTAACGTATCCAAGACGAAATTTATGGTAATGCACAGGCACGGGAAAATAAGGGGCAGAGTTTTTAAGAATGGTGAATTGCTAGAACTAACAGACAGCTTTAGCTATCTGGGTATCACATTGGGATCCCGGCTAGAGTGGAAGCCACATATGTCTTACCTAACAACTAAGCATGCACAGCTGGCAGGTGTTTTACTGAGAGAGTTTAAGTCCTCAGCCACAAAACCAATAGCCCAAGCACTTAAAATATATGATACAAAAGTGAGATCTTCTATGTTATATGGGGCGGAATTGTGGGGGGTCTCGGATGTTACGGCTCTAAAAAATGCACAAAATAAATTCTTGCGATGCATAACGGGGCTCCCACAATCAACACCAATTGTACCTCTGTATATGGACTTGGGCTGTCGCAAAATACAGGACATATCCAGCTTCAGACCAATTGCTTATTGGAGGAGATTATGGGTCACGCCTGAACTCTCTCACTACGCTTCAGCGTTACTGGAGACACGAAATATGGACTCTGGGGGAAAAATAGTGTGGTTCAGAAAGGTTAAATCTTTATTTAAGACCTTAGGGATGGGGGAATTATGGGAAAAACCTGAGGAGAACACCTTCCCATCTAAACAAACTCTAAAAGATGCTTACTGGGCACACGTAACCCAAGAGGAGTTCCAGAAACACACTGCTCCATCGCTTACCAGGATTTTCTTGGAGCAGAAACATATCCCTGTGTATGAGAGATATTGGGACCTAATCACTATACCATATGACAGGAAACTGTTCCATCAATTCAGGGCAGGAACCCTTCCAATTAATACATTCATTAGCAAATGGTCGAGTAACATAGATGATCATATGTGCCCTTTTTGTTTAGTACACCCTGAAAGCATAGCCCATGTGTTGTTTGTCTGCCCAGTGTACAAAGCTCCGCGCCATAAATGGATAAGGCCGATCTGTATACAAAAGGGTATTCAGAGTGGGACTGTAATGTAATGTAATGTATTGCGACTTATATAGCGCACGTATCACCCGAAGGCATCAAGGCGCTTGCCTTGGGAACCCGTCCTGGCTTTTTCCCTGTGAGATAACGCCTACTGGGTATCCCCAGGGTGAAAGCCAGGCATCCCGCAGCGGGTGGGCCGCCGTAGTGGAGATTAAGCAACTATTGCCCAGAGTTGCAGCGTGGGACCTCATGACTAGAATAGGCACCGAGGCGAGAATTATCGAGTCCGTGGACAATTTTGAGCTCAGGACCCTGCCGCCTCGGTAATTGTACCCTTGTCCCGGGCCTAACCTCAGCATCAGGGTCTGCCGCTCTAATCAGTGAGCCACACTCCTCCACTGTAGCACTCAGAATTCTCAAAACCGATTGTTTTGAAAGTATGGTGGTTGTGCTTGCTAAATTTTTAAAGTGGATGTGGCTAATACGAAGGGACAAGCTGAAAGTATTGCAGCCTCCACAAATTTAATCTGGTATTTATGCAGGAAAACAAATGGAATCAATTTTAATGATTTTATCAAACACATTATTTTTTTTTTTAATCAGTCGTGTTGGAACACCCTATATGTGGATAATATCAATTGGATGATTAAATGATGTATTTCCCTGTAAATATTTAAAATGGATGTAATAATGATGAAAAGTTGATTTTAATGTTTATGTATGTCTTTTATGACTAAAAGTCGAAATAAAGACTTATTTGAATTTTTTACAAATTGGTGATATTGTAAAGGTGAAAAAGGGGAGACGTGTTCGCTAAGGATAAAGCAAATACTCCGCTCCCCTCAGAGTCATTAGGATCTTATGCAACTCTGCTCTTTTGAGTGACGGGAAGGTCTGGAATGCTAATAAGATTGCGGTGCTTAAAGGCCATGTAGATAAACCAGTCACCAGTGATGGTAACAGGCACAATTATGATTGGGTTGATGATGTTGTAGTTGATCCGTGTCCATCCAGCTACTCCATTGTCATACCCACTCGGCTACCTAGCAAAAGTAAAGATTCTGAACGCCCAAGTAGTTCTCATCTTAAAGTTCAAAAAGATGTTGAAGAAGGAGGGGTGTCTCGTGCTAGACGTGTATGTATAAAACCCCAAAAATTTGATGATTATATCACTTATATTCACAATCAGTGTACTGTGTTGACCAAATGCTTTTCAGAAAATTATTTACTTTTAACGCTTCTCTCCAAGTTGTATCTGTGTTAATATTATTCAAAATTATTTAGTTATTTAATGTTGTTTTATTTTTGTAGGAGAAAGGGGGAAGTTTTATGTATTACTTGGTATCACATCCATGTACTGTTCTATAACTCTCTACATGACATAGATAATGTTCCACCTCATGATGTCATAGCAAGAATGGAATGCATTCTTTCATACAGGAGAGCTGTCGGTGGTTGGATGTAGCTGTTTCTTCTGATTACTGAAGAGGGTTTAAGTTATGGAATAAACCTGGAAATATATCTACTTGAGTACTGGATTTATTCTTAACAAAACACGTGTCAGCTACTCACAGCACACTAACAATATACATGTGTAAATATCTGATGGAATAACTTACACTAAATATAAAGTGACATTTCTACTACAGATAAAAACAGAAATTTCAAAGAGACAACAAGGACTCTTAGATTTTCTTACTTAAGGGTAGATACACTCAGTCTTTTTCTACAAGTGAACTATGGGTATTTCTGAACAGGAAGGGAGTGCTGGACCTTTGAGCACACCATTACAAAGCTACAAATCACTGACTTCACCCATGGTCTTGGCGGTTGTCCTTCCAGGCCCAGGACCACGGCACAGAAGCAGGCTGGAGAGGGCCATGCCGTTTACAGCAGGGACACATCCCAATGAGCCAAGGAACCACTGCAACTGCTCCTTCCAGCCTCCTAGCTCCAATATTTCTCACTGCGGCTCCTCTCTTTCTGCGGCCTCCGTTCATGAACCCCAGCAGGCTATGTTGCCTCTGCGCTGTCCCAAGGGGCCAAGTTGCACTTTGGACTGCAGTCCACAATGGCCTGGGTTCAGTGGGCACCTTCTCATTGCTGCAGGGGCCAGGGCCGAGGTGAGCAGGTAGGATTGAATGGATTAAAATGTGTCTCGTTACGGATCTCACTTGTGACGTATCCGCCATCTTTTGTGGTTAAGCCTCGACCCGCTCTTGGTGAACAATTCTTTTGTTTGTGTAACCAATTTTGTTAGATTTTATTTAATGTTCCCTGTCCTGTAGCCTGCCTTTAGGTGCAAAATTGCTGGTTACATCATTTCGTGGTAGCATGCATACAGGATGAATATAGCAATGTACATTATGGGATGTGTACAGCAAGCAAGATCTGTATTTCATAAGCTCTGCTAGTAACAAAACAACTTGAACTGTATTGGGCATTGGGGAGGGGGAGGGTGTGGTGGAGTGGGGTGTTCCCAGTGACATTTGCAAGTGGGTTTGGCTCATCTGTAGCCAGGCGTGGTCAGAATATGGGTGTTATGTGGGTGGTTCAGTGCTGTAGTTTATGGGGCCGGTCTTGGCATAGGGGTATCATGTAATGGAGGGTTACGGATGGTCAGTCTGGGTCAAGGGCCTCAATCAGGGGGAGGAAGGGGGTAGAGAGAAGGAACCTTCAGTAGGACCCCTCCACACACATTGGGGGGAGATGCGCCACTTTACGGCGGTGGGTTGTCGTTGGAGACCAGATATCAATGAACAATTCTTGACAAGTGTACATCAGTTTTTGCTGTCCATCAGTGTTACACACATAGCTGAATATTTGCATGTAATATTCACACTCAGTGGTTCCAATACAATGGGCCAGATGTAGGTAGCCAAATACCGGTCGGTAATGGCCTCAAAATACCGAATTTCGGCCGTTACCGACCGGTATTGGGCAATTGAGATGTAGGACATGAAAAAAGACCAATTCGGTAAATACAAATCGGTAATTTATCGAATTGGAATCTACCGAATCGGAATTTACCGATTCGGAATTTACCGAATCGGTAAATAAGAAATGCTAGAAAATGACAATCGAGATGTAGTTAACTTCTAAAATACCAAATTTCATTACCATGGATTGAAAGCAGGTGGTAACCAGGTGCAGGCTATAAAAAAGGCCCCAAAATGCAACAGTGTGACCAGAATGGCGGCATTCTACGTGATAGCAAGACGGCTACGGCTATAGGCAGCAGGAGAGAGGGTCTGGAGACGGGAGGAGCAAGTCTACAGACAGCGGATAATGCTCTTCCAACTCACTGAGGCAGAGATATTGCAAACGTACAGGCTACACCCCAAACCATCCTGGACTTGATCAGGGACCTGCACCCACTCCTGGAGCACCCAACACCAAGGGCGCACGCCATCCTACCCCATGTGCAGGTGCTCTGTAGCCCTCACCTGCTTGCATCTGGAAGTTACCTGGGGGTGATAGCTGCGGTAGGTGGGGTGTCCCAGAGCTGCCTGGCCCGTTTCTTCAGGAAGTTCCTAGAGGCCATGACGCAGAGAATGCATCTTTACATCAGCTTCCCTGACACACATGCGGAACTGCTCAAGACCAAGACTGACTTCTATCAAATGGCACACTTCCCACACGTCATTGGCTGCATTGATGGCATCCACATCCCAATCTGCCCACCTGCTGCCACAGAGTACATTTACAGAAACAGAAAGTCCACCCACTCAATAAATGTGCAGGTGACCTGCGACACTGGCAACATAATTACTGACATTGTGGCCAAATTTCCTGGGAACACCCACGACTCCTACATATTCCAGAACAGTGGGATCTACACACGCCTGGCTGCTGGAGAATTTGGGGAAGAATACCTGCTAGGTAAATCACTGTGACACACCCTGATAATTACTGCAGCTGAATGTTTCAAATGGTATGTAACTAATGGCACTCTCTTTCCCACCTAGGCGATAGCTCTTATGCTCTGCGGTCCTTTGTTCGCACTCCCTACATGAACCCATCAACCCGGAGTGAGAGACCTTACAATGTGGCACACAGAGCAACACGCAACGTTGTGGAGCGCACATTTGGACTCTTAAAAAGCAGGCTCCACTGCCTCCACAAGAGCGGAGGTGCACGTCAGTACCCACTCATCATCTGCTGTAAAATCATTGCAACCTGTGCCATGCTGCACAACCTTGCCACCAAGAAAGGCACAGAAGTTGATATGACTTATCATGAGGACATTGATGATGGAACTGAACAGCCAGAGCCCTATGCAGCAGGAGTAACACCAGCAACAGATGGGAGACTGAGACAGGCAGAGATCACACACAGCTATTTTTAAGTAAGTAAGGAGACACAGCCAGGCGTTGAATGTGGATGACGTAGTTTAATGGGCACTACGGCAAATGACAAATGGCACACCTTGATAGTCCAATTTGTGACAATCTAACTAGGTGGTCACGGGTTACTTCACCCTAACATGTTCTCTGGAGTGTGGGCAGCATTAATGTCTGTGCCCACGCACAACAGTGCGGGATGCCCGAGGCTGGGTTTCAACACTGGCTGTTGAGCCAGGGCCTGCAGATTGGCGCCTGCTGCTCCTCCGTACGTCCTGTATGGGTGTGCTACTGTTGATCCTGCTGGTGGAGTCTTCAGTGTCCCCCACACCTAGATCTCCAGCGTTGGCTGACTGGTTGGTCAGCAGCAGTTACATTGCAGATGTCACCCTTCCCATCCCCCTGGAGACATCTGTGCAGCAGTGAACAAGCCACTCCTGCATCGCCACAGAGCGCCTACATAGCAGGGAAGTGGCAGTTGCCAGACGGTTCATCTCCTTGGTGTGATGCTGCATACACTGCTTCTCCCGGCGCCTTTGTGTGCGGTCCTCATCAAGTTTATCGCAGAGTTCCATCATGGACTGGGACATGTCCCGCATTCCCTCTGCCATTTCCCTCATGCTCTTCGCCATGGAGCTGATGCCCCGGTTCATATTGCCCATGTTGGGCCATATGTAGGTAAATCAAGATTACCGAATCCTTAATACCGAATTTTACCGAATCGGTATTAAGGATTCGGTAAACGCGATGTACATAAAAAATCGGTAAACATTACCGATTCGTTAAAATTCGGTAATAAATACCGAATGTGAACTAATCGGTAAAAAAATAAAATACCGAAATACAAATACCGAATCGGAGTTACAGAATACATTACCGAATCGGTAAATACCGATTCGGTAATTCAAAAATTCGTAATTCGTTGAATCAGCCAATCCTGTATCACCCAATTACCTCCCAAACAGGAAGTGACCACACCCAGGTAGCTGCACAGGACCTGGAGCTCACTGTGAGGCAGGCAGGCAGGTGAGCTGAGGAGCCAGCAGCAACAGAGCCTCACAGCTACAAGCAAGTAGAACCAAACAAGAGAACAAGCATTGGAAATGGCAAGCCAGGACAGGGAGAAGGAGGGAAGTGACAGGAAAAGAAAACTGAAGTTCAGTGACAAGGAGCTGGAGGCACAGATACAGGATGTCAGCCAAGACCATCACAAGCTGTTTGGAGCCCAGTCCCACCAAGTGCCAGAGTCACAGAAGAGGCAAATCTGGAGTGGCATTCGTGACAAAATCAATGCCATAGATGTGACCCAGCGCACCATAGAGGACATCCGGAAGAGGTGGTATGACCTCAGGAAGACAGCAAAACTGAGGATGGCAGAGAGACAGAAGCAGGCTGCCAAAACAGGTGGTGGAAAGAACCGAGCCCCAGCACCAACACCACTGGAACAGATGGTGGAGTCCACCATCCAGATGGAGAGTGTGAGTGGCGTGGGAGACGCAGACAGCTCCGCCAGAGCAGCAATAAAACAAGGTAAGAAGCATGCCCAGCATGCTGTGCTACCCCCTCCCCAACCCCAATCCCCATAGTGGCATAGGGGCTCCCACTCCACTCCATGTCTTACTGATTACCTGCAATGCATGATGGGTGTTGTAGTCAGAGGGAACTTATGTATAGGACAGTCAGGCTAGCAAACACAATAGCATGGTGAAGTAATTAGCTACGTCAGCACAATCACTGTGCTCTGTAGGCATGATGTTTAATGTAATTCCATTGCAGACAGAGCAGTGAGTACATCTACATTTGTGTCATTACAGGCGAGTCATCTCACAGTGCAGCAGAGGGCAGCAGAGCTAAGTCAGCCAGACCAGAGGGGAGGCAACATGAGGATGACAGCATGCCTGCAGGGACCACAAGCACGGCGCCATCACAGCTATCAAATCCTCCACCACAGCCATCACCACAGCGCCAGGGAAGGCCGCAATCACCTCTCACCCAGTCCCCACTGCGACGTTCACCAACACCACCACCACCACAGTCAGGCAGGAGGCATGCCGTGGCCAACCTCCAGCAGATGGAGGAGTCATCAGAGGAGGGCATAGTGGGCGAACACAGTCCAATACATGAGGGATCCAACAGGGAGAGGGCTGGTACTCCATCCGAGGGCACCCACAGTTCATCCCGACGCCGAAGGGCAAGGCCAGACAGTCCAGAAGCATCCGAGCAGGGTGACAGTGTATTTGCTGGACTGGAAGGCAACATGCTGAAGGTCCAGCACCTGCAATGGAGGGAGATGAAGTCAATGCACAGGGAGGTGGCATACATCAACAAGCATATGCACAGGATGGAGAAGGGCATCAGTGCTATGGGAGAGAACTTGTGTGCGGGAATGGAGAGAGTAGATACCTCTGTGGACAACCTCTGCAGCCAGCTTGAGCAGGACCGTCTTGGCAGGCGCAGGGAGAGGCAGAGGCTCCAGGTCTATACCAAGTCGGTGAACCGGCTGGCCACTGCAACATCACTGATGTGTCGCAGGTCCATCGCCATGCAGGAGGAGATGGCGCATTGCAGCAGGGATGTGGCCAGGGGGATGGTGTCTATGACCTCAGTTTTAGAGCTCATGCAGAATGCTAAGGCGGCCACAATGGAAGGGGGGGGAACAGTGAGGAGGCTACCAGCCGTGGTAGCATTACGCCCTCACCCACCGAGTGCAGGAGGCGCAGTGAACGCCACGGGGCTGCACAGGAACAGTCCAACACACCAGACAGTGTTGCTGGGGAACGTGCAGCGCGTGGACGCAGGAAGTAGAGACCTATGCCTGTTGCCATACATGAGATGGGTGATGTAACCCATGTCCGATTGGACATTGATCACAATACTGGAGGTGTGCTTAATAAACACCTTAACATGTAACTGTTACTGGCTCTGTGTCGTTACTCACTCAGAAATAGTTTGACGTAATCTCTGCCCGTCTATGTCTCCCATCATGTTCATTTGCAACATCAGCTGCGCAGGGCTCTGGCTGAGGGTTGTCATCGTCCTCGTCCTCTGAGTCAGTTAGTTCCACTGCTGTTCCTTTTTTTGTGGCCAGATTGTGTAGCATTGCACATGTAGCAATTATCTTGCAACATTTGATGGGGCTGTACAGACGTGCACCTCCAGTTTTGTGGAGGCAACGGAATCTGCTTTTGAGCAATCCAAATGTGCGCTCCACCACGTTGCGTGTGCTCCTATGTGCCACATTGTATCTCCTCTACCTTGGGGTGGTTGGGTAGAGATATGGTGTGAGTAGATAAGGCCAGAGGGCATATGCGCTGTCACCTATGTACAGAAGAAAGTGCCATTAATTTGTGTGACCAACGGCTTGAGCCAGGGTGTACATCAGGGTGTGTCACATTGACTTACCTAGTAGGTATCCGTCTCCAAATTCACCAGCAAGCAGACGTGTATGGATGCCACTGTTCCGGAAGATGTACGAGTCGTGGCTACTCCCGGGGAATTTGGCCACGATGTCAGTTATAATGTACTTGGCATTACATATCACCTGCACATTGATGGAGTGGGTGGATTTGCGGTTTCTGTAGATGTATTCACTTGCTGCAGGTGGGCAGATAGGTATATGGGTCCCATCAATGCAGCCAATTACGTGTGGGAACTGCGCAAGTTGGTAGAACTCCAGCTTGGTCCTCTGCAGCTGCACCTGTGTACTGGGGAAGGAAATGTAATGTTCCATTCTGTCCATCATGGCATCCAAGAAGGTGTTGAAGAAACGGGAAAAACAGCTCTGTGACACACCACCCACTGCGGCTATCACACCCTGGAAACTTCCTGATGCAAGGAGGTGCAGGCAACAGAGTACCTGGACATGGGTGGGGATTGCATGGGCTCTTGGTGTCTGATGCTCCAGATAGGGTTTTAGGTCCCGTATTAGGTCAAGGATGGTGTCTGGGTGCAGTCTGTACCTTTCATGGATTTCAGGTTCAGTCAATTGGAACAAAGTGATGCGTAGTCTGTACACCCCCTCTTCCCATCTCCAGATCCTCACTCCTGCTGCTCTCAAACGTAGCCGCCTTGCTATGAGGTAGAGGCCCGCCATTGTGTTCACACTGTTGCATTTTGGGGCTGTATTTATGCACTGCACCTGATTACCACCTGCTCTGGAAAAGTGGTAAATACCGAATCGTTATTACCCAATTTGGTCATATTCGGTAATAACGAGGTTTGCTACATCGCATTTTTGGGGTTTTTACCGAATCGTTATTTCCGAATCGGTATTCATTGTTCCGGTATTTTCCGATCGGTAAATAAGGAATCGGTAATTATTTACCGATTCGTTATTACCGATGCCATTCGGTAATACGTACATCTCAAATGGCTAAATACCGGTCGGTAACGCCGAAAATGACCCGTTTTCGGATTTACCGACCGGTATTTGGCCACCTACATATGGCCCGTTGTTGTTTAAGTGGCGCATCTGTCTCTGCACTGGTAGTATGGCTTTTGCCTGCAGGCGCTGCACTTTCACCATTGTGGCCTCCATCACCATGCCCAGTTGTGCTGCTCTCCTGGACCCTAAGGCGTCTTGCACCTGTGTGCACACCTTCGGAGGTGGACTGCAGCCCAGCATTGTTTGCCTTCAGTGGAGCAGTTTGGGTGTCACCCTCCCTTTCTTCCTCAGAGGATGTTGCCATGAGTTGGAGAGGGGGTACATCATGCCTCCTGGGCCTTACCACTTCCAATGACTCTGAAGCTGGTGAGGGAGACTGTGCTGGTGGATCCTGCTGTGGTGAGTCATACAGCACAGGCGATGATGGCTGTGCTGTTGTGGCTGCCTCTGGTGTGGAAGATGCCTGTGCTGTGGTTGGCGGTAGTGTTTCAGTGCTTTGCCCTGCACTCCTGCTTGCATCCTCACTCCCTTATATTTGGGGTGCCCTTTTCTCCCTCTCCTGCGCTGTCCTGCGCGATGACTCTCCTGTGGACAGATATGGACATTGGCTCAGTGGTGCTGCAACCCTGCATATCAATATTAAATTACAATCCCGTCACACAATATCAATGTCCTCAACTGCTTCTGAATGTAGTGCTCCGTTTATAGTAACGCTTCAGGATTTCGCCTGTGTTTTAACCTTGGACCCGTGATTCATCGCCGTATCTCCCTGACGATCTTGTGAGGCAGCAGGAGGGGCACGAGCAGCCACCCAGTAGCGCCCTGCAGGTCTCCCCCGCCGCCGCTGCACTCTGACACTTGTGCCCGGCTGCCAAGGGGGGAGACCACAACCTCCAGCATTTCCTGTGCCTTGACCCGGCCCACCGGAGGATTTGGCGCCAGGCGGCGCTTGAAAAGGAGCCTAGAGGTGATGTTGAGCGGGTGCTCCGTTTATAGTAACGCTTCAGGATTTCGCCTGTGTTTTAACCTTGGACCCGGGATTCATCGCCGTATCGCCCTGTCGATCCTGTGAGGCAGCAGGAGGGGCACGAGCAGCCACCCAGTAGCCCCCTGCAGGTCTCCCCCGCCGCCGCTGCACTCTGACACCTGTGCGCGGCTGCCGAGGGGGGAGACCACAACCTCCAGCATTCCCTGTGCCTTGACCCGGCCTACCGGAGGATTTGGCGCCAGGCGTTGCTTGAAAAGGAGCCTAGAGGTCCCGCGTCGCGGGTAGCGCGCGGGCACAGCCGGGCTAAGCCCGGGCAAAGGGCGGGCCGTCCGCGGCCGACCACGCTGGGCTGGACCACTCCACTAACTTATTCAACCGGACATCTCTGAAGTAAGGAACTTTGTTTCGCCAACCACCTTTATCAATAGTTGGACTTATCTTACCCATTTGAGTGTGTTACCCTTTTAGTCTCATTTATAGAACATTGCGATTGTATAACACACCTGGGTGAAATTGGCTGACTGTTTCTTGTTGTTAGGCCTGTATAATACGTCTAGATTAACTCTGTAAGGACAATGAGTTAGAGCACCAACACTGATAAGAAATCACGGAGGGGTGGGCCGACCAGAGGAACGCTAGACGATTATCTAATTAGGGAAACCTCAAGGCTGGAACGTGAGATAGAGATTACGGAAAGGCACTTGTCCTCGGGCTTAACACAGAGGAGATGCTCAGTGGCCGGCACTAGCTCCCAAACATCACATCGGCTATAGTTCACTCCCAACATGACAGTAATGAGGACATTAGCATTCCACGTCTATTTCAAGATATAACGGCCTCAATTGAACTAATAGGAAACATTCCTGTAACACCTTCAAACACTGATGTCTCCCCAGACTTATTATTTAATGAAGGCTCACACATAACTTCCCTAACACAACCCCCAAGAAATGAAGTATCTAACATAGTGAGTGGAGTAGGGAAGTTATCGAAGAAAAGAAAGCGTAGGGGAATTACCCATAATGGTAGAAGCGCAAAAGCACCAAACATGTTTGCGACTCCCTTACAAAAGTCTGGGTCCGGTACAGAGAAGACCAGGCAGATCGACACTCCTCAAAATGTCATTGACATCCAGGTTCTTTTGGGGGGTGTTGAACAATTGCATAAATCACTTTTATTACCCCTAGTGGAGAGGGTAAAGAATTTGGCAAATCACCTGGGGCAAATCGAAAAAGCAGTTGCAGCGAATACTGACCTAGTGAAGGAACAAGTAATACTTAAACAGAACCAGCCCATACACCCTCCGGTGCCCCTAGGGACTACAACGTTAAAATCCTCAAAAAATGTGATTCCCTCGACCTCTACTGTTTTGAAAACACAACCTCAACAGCCCCCAGAGAAAACGGTGGTAGCAGATAGTGAACCTGGAGTGGGTGGAGCCTGTAGAAAACCAGATAGCATGCAATCTATTCCTGTAAGGAAAATTCCATCCCCAATGAAATCAAGAGCTCCCCTCCTCAAGATTAACCTCCCTCCAGAAGCGGCACCCTATGTGGTGGTATTAACAGGGGTGCCGAAACTCGAGGTTGGAAACTTTGAACATTACCAGGCACTAAAGAACAAGGTTATTCACTGGCTGAAGGTAAATAGACTACTGCCCCCGAACATTAATGGAGAAATTCTCCATGTTAGAAGAGTGGATTGGTGAAGGCATAGGCCAAAGGATACTAGGGGGGACCTAATCATTATTAATTTTAGAGATCATAGGGCCACTAGTTACATTGGGGATTGGTATATGGAGAAAGGCAGGGAGGGAATAGTTCCACGTGACCTAAGTTACTTTTACCCCCAGTCCCTAGTATCGAGGACGCCAAGAAAACGGGCAACTCAAGCTTTTGATCGGAATTTTAATTTCCCTATTTTTAATCGATTTACCACACTCTCTGGCCTAGAAGGTGTCGATTGACTCTTAAACCAGCCATTAAGGAATTGGCATACTTGCAGTAATTTAGAGCATAGGTGGGTCTCAAATGATGACCCACAAGGGGCAATGGCTCAGACATCTGACCCAGAACAACTATTGGAGGGACCAAAAACTTAGACCATAGGGGGGCTGATCCAGATATCGGGAATAGACAGATTGTCTTAATAGAAATGGAAAGCCTCTGTATCAGTAAGGAAAATATTGTGAGAATGCCCCCAAGAGAGGTTCCCCATCTGAGACAAGATAGCAGGCCACCTGGTAGTAATCAAGATATGGATCATTCGACAATTGGGATATTGTCTTGGAATTCAGCAGGACTTAGAAGTAAGACGAAAAATAGCATCTGGCTGGACTTTGTACAATACCTTGGTATAATCTGCCTTCAGGAGACTTGGTCTACCACTGCTATCCACTTAGCAGGGTACAAGACATACTTCTCTACAGCATTAGCAGTATCTTCTGGTAGAGCTAAAGAGGGCTTAACCATATATATATCAAATAGAATAGGGGCCCTTGAAGTATCCCCTATAAAATTAGAAGTAAACTTTCAGCTACTCTCTCTCTGTTTTAATAAGGTGGAAACAGTAATACTTGTAAACTTCTATAACAATCTTCCAGTGGGTGAGCTATTGACTACTCTATCCCACCTGCACGAGGAATTGTCTTCTTTGACGAGGGGCTCTGTAAGACTGGCCACAATTATTTGGGAGGGAGACTTCAACCAT
The DNA here is from genome assembly GCF_964261635.1 of Lissotriton helveticus. Lineage (NCBI taxonomy): Eukaryota > Metazoa > Chordata > Amphibia > Caudata > Salamandridae > Lissotriton > Lissotriton helveticus. The sequence continues at coordinate 1,406,610,802 of NC_136057.1, read as the reverse complement.
TATCTATGTCATACAAATAGCCCCACTGTGGGCTAATAGATGAAAAGGGCGATGTGATCACACACTTCTCCCACACAAGTATTGGAAGTTCCCTAAATGCTATATTATTTGATCTGGGCCTTGTCATTGTAAACCCAAGGAAGCCTTCCTCACCCTACTATGATCCGATGTTTCTGGGTGGCGGTAGGCAATCCACAATTGATTTTATTGTTATATCCAGTGTCCTAAGAGAGCGGGTATCAAAGTTTGAATTGCACATATCAGCACTGAGTGATCACTCGGCCCTTAGCATTCTATTCCGTCCGTCTCAGAACTCCAGGACGCATAGCATAATGAGTGCTCTGAAGCAGAACTCTTTAACCCTGGACAAAACGAATGGCTTTACACTACAATGGGAGAAAATCGATCCCGTGGAGATCGTGAAGAGAGTTATTGGTATAGCCTCCACTGAAGTCTATAAATGTTTAGATCTGGATACTCCAGATGAGGATGTTCTAACCAAATTCAGGGTGATATTAGAGACCATAAAAACAGAGCTCTTTGTAAAATTGAAAAATTCCGACCAGAAAAAACGAGGGTGGTTCAATCATAGATGCACTATTGCCCTTTCTACACTGAAAAAAGCACTTACTAGAACAAATAGGGTCCCTGAAGAAATTGTAAAGCTCAGGAGAGAATACAATGCAGCCCTAAAAGAGAGGAAAACAGAACTAAAACAGGCCCTCTGGCTCCAACTGCATAATAGCTGTCGCCAAAAAGATAGTGCTGCATTCTGGGCAGTGGTTAAGTCTCCATACTTAATTGACAACACATTGGTGCCAAGTGTTGACGTAGCCATCGATGAAACTATCTGGGTGGGGCACTTCTCAAAAATTTTCAGAAAAGGTCAAGAGAACCAAACGGATTTAGTATGTGTTGGTCAAGCACAATTTAGATCCCCTTACCCGGTTCCGTTAAATATTACTATTGATGAGGTACTGTTGGCCCTAACATCCAGTAAAAGTAGGAAGGCTCTGGGACCGGACGGGGTACCAATAGATTTTTTTACAATCTAATTTAGAGCTATGGGCCCCCCTGTTGACAAGAGTCCTTAAGGCATCAGGTGAGGTGGGCCTCCTGGACTCGTGGTCTAAGTCCATCATGGTCCCAATCTTCAAAAAGGGGGACCGTCAGGAGGTATTGTGCTATCGCCCGATATCACTGCTGGATTCCGTGGGTAAGGTGGCAGGCAGAGTTATACTAGAATGTCTCCAGCAGTGGGTGGACGAGGGCACGATCCTTTCGGATTTCAGTATGGGTTTCGGGAGGGTTTAGGCACCATAGAACAGGACCTAAATCTGTCACTGCTCCTGGGTAAATATGTTAGTGCAAAGGGAGGATATTGTGTATGTAGACCTCTCGGCAGCCTTTGATTGCATATTCCATAACAAACTCTGGTCCATCCTAGAGGAAATGGGAGTTGAAGTGCCATTGGTGAACTTTCTCCGCGAATTGTACTCGAATCACCTAGGATGAGGTTTGGGACACAAGGCGAGCTAACCGCATCGTTCGGGATAGAGAGAGGAGTCAGACAAGGATGTGTACTGGCCCCATTCCTCTTCACGCTATATACCAACGGGCTGGAGAGGGATATGATCAAGGGGAGCCGCGGGACCTTCCTTTAGTAAAAAATCGTCTGATTCCCGCCCTTCTCTACGCCTACGATGCAGTGATACTCGCCAGAACTCCTATTGAACTACAGAAGGCACTCAACAGATATTCACAATTCATGGGTAACCTGGACCTACGCATAAACATAAAAAAAACCTTCGTTATGACGGTAGGTCCAGGGAAAAAAGGCTAAATAACATATACTTTGGAAAGGATAAACTAGATACTACAGATCAGTACCCATATTTGGGTATCATGATGGACAATGGACTTAATTGGAAACCTGCGGTCGAGTGCAGAAGGCTCCTCTTAATGAGAGCAGCAACGGCCCTGGTACATTTCTCGAAAAAACTGGGCAGTAGACCCCCATTGGAACTTCTCCAAATATACAAGGCAAAATGTCAATCAGTCGCACTGTATGGGTCAGGTGTGTGGGGGTATGCAAATAACACGATTCTGCAAACAGTGGAGAATGCGTTTTTGAAGTTTCTCCTGGTTGCTCCTAAAACACCTCTACTTATGCATGTCACACTGAGCTAGGCATTCCTTATCTGACTGACCTAGTAAAAACAGAACCACTCCTTCTGTGGCATCGTATTTGGGCATCGGACAAAAACGTCCTTACGCAGGGGATTATTCTAGACTGTATGTCCCTTGACCATTGCCACAAGATCGGATGGTTATTCTACGTAAAACGCTTCCTAACTGATTTGGGCCTGGAAAAACAATACCTTACTCGATCTTCTATCCGCTCCCTACCAAGAAAGACATTGAAGGTTCTGTGCCTAGCGCACTTAGATGAATTAAGGCTGGCTAAGGAGACAATTAAATCCTCAGTGCAACACTCTATAGCCATTCAAACAACATTCTCCATCCAGCCCTACCTAACCTATAATTTTACTGTGTTTGAGAGATTTTTGCTGGTAAGATTTAGGCTTAATATTTTTCATCGTTTGGTTGCCTTCCCCCTAAGAAAAAACTGGACTTTAGAACTACCTCTGTGTCCCTGTGATGACCTATCGGTGCAGACAACATTGCATACCATGTTGTTCTGCAAATTTTATACAGAACACAGAAAGATCTGGCTGATCCCTATACTACGTTATATGGGTATCAGAAGATGTCGCCCGGCTTTGTTATACTTGCAGTTCTTGGAACAGGAGGGAATATCAAGGCACATCGCGAAATTTTTTAAATGTATTTTCAGACATTGACCGAATTTATAGTAAAGATGGTAGTGTGTAAATGTTCTTTTTATACAGAGAGTGCGTAAATGTATAACTGAAACTATAATTGGTGCCATATTATATATACTATTAGACTGGCGGTCTAGGGCAGGGAGTAGTGAGGATTATATAAAATTGTTTTTAAGGTTTTTATCATGTATTCTATGAATTGTTTTAGCCCTATAACTGTAATTTGAACTGTATTTTGTGATAAATGCTTTTATGGTTTTTTAATATGACACAAAACCGAATAAAGACAAAATTGGAATTGAATGTAGTGTGTGGCATGCCTTGCTGTTTTGTGTGATGACTGTACTGATGTATGTTGCAATGACTACCTCTTCCATGATGCATTGCTGGTGTATCCCAAAACCTGTACTGGAGTGTGAAACACACAGCCACATTGGGGAAGGGGGCCAGGGAAGGGGGGAGGATTGCTGGACATGCTCCTTACCCTGTTTTGTTGCAGCTCGGGCTGAGCTGTCAGCATCCCCGATCCCCAAAACACTCTCGGACTCCAGGGTGGACTCCACCAGCTGCTCCAGGTCAGTAAGGGCAGGTGACCTGCTCCTTCCTCCCCCTGTGACACTGGCCTCTTTCTTCTGTGCTGCCAGCTTCTTCTTTGTTATGATCCTGAGATCATACTAGCGTTTTTGAGGTCATCTACTTCTCGTGTGGTCACCCCTATGGCGTTCACCTTCGCCTGGATTCCCAGCCAGGTGTTCCTTTTTACAGCCTCTGCTACCTGCAGAGACTGTTTCCCAAAAAGCTGGGTGTGGTGTTTCACCACCTCCTCCACCAGCACCTGCAGTTCGCCTGTGCTGAACTTTAATTTTCTTTTGCGGTCTGCTACTTCCCTCTGTGAGTCCTGGGATTCCATCCTGCACTTCTGCTCAGCTCAGTACAGCCAGTAGCTCAGTGTCTCACAGCTCTCCCGAATGTTCAGTTAGTCTGCACCTGCATGGGTGTGCCACTTCCTGGTTGTGGGGTGTGGTGGATGCACAGGATTGGTTGATTCCTCTGTTGCTTGGTTGTGGGGTGGGGTGGATGCACATGATTGGTTGAATCCTCAATTGCTTGTATTTTGTATCTCCGATTCTGTATTTACCGATTCGGTATTTAATGAATCGGTAAATACCGATTCGGTAATTCCCATTTATTCCTAAGGGCCTGGAGGCACATAGGAAGTAATGGGAATTACAGAATCGGTATTTACCGATTCGGTGAATACCGAATCGGTAAATACCGAATCGGAGATTCAGATTTTTACAGATTCGGTAAATAAATTTTACCAAATTATTTGCTACATCCCATTTACCGATTCTAAAATACCGAATCGGTAAAATTCGGTATTTTAGAATCGGTAAAATAGGATTACCTACATCTGGCCCAATGTTTCCTAATCTCAGGGTCTATACTGTCTCAGGCTTCCAGTCAGTTGTCATCCTAATCTGAGAGGTTAAATGCCTCTCTCGGTGTTCTAATTCCATACCTACCTAAACTTGTGAGTAATTACCCAATCTTACTGTCTCAGACACAGATCAGATTAGATTTAGATTTTGATAATCTCTCTCAGGGTCACAGTCGCATGCCCGTGGGTTAATAATTCATGTAAGCATCGCAAGCAGGTACTTCTGTAATGTCACAGATTAATAAACCCTCTTGAGGACTGATAAACAAATCACCATAAAGTCAAGGTGGGGTAGTCCTTCCTAGGGACACTGATTAAACTTTAGGGATCCCTTTCATGGTTTCAGCCACTGGCCTGTCTAAACTTGGTAACTATTCATCTCATGATCTAAGTCACAGACCAGTCTTTGTACAAGAGTTACAAATCCCTCTCAGGGTATAAATCCAGTGGCTAATACTCTCTGTCGGGGTCTTAGCAGCAGACCTGGCTTACCTCCGCTAATCACACCACTGTCTCATGCACAAACACCTCTCACTTGGGTCCTGGTGCATTTGTCAGCAGTGGCATACATTGACAGATTATAGACAGGGAAAGACCCAACAAGCAGTCACTGCTTCCGGGCAGTAGTGAAGTGACAGGGTATGCAGGCAGCCCCCGAAGATTAGAGGATGCCCATCAACTTGGAGATGATAAAGCAGTGTGGGTTGCACTGAACGCCACTTTAAGTAACCCATTTGAGACCACACTGTTCGGGCCAGCTTTCATGGTGGTGTTCTTCGGTGCTTTCTGCAAGTTAGTGACACAATTGAGGACAGAAGCAGGCAAAGCATGCATGCAGCTTATGGATGTGCAATACAGGAAGGGTATATGGTGCTGGGGCTTGGGAGGTGATAAACGTGGCAGGAGGCAAAAGGGAAGTGTTCCCGCAACAACTGCCTGCCAGCCAAGAAACATTGCCAGCTTGCCTTGTGAGATACTATCTCGCTATCAGACTGCTGGGTGGGCTACCTTTATTCCTACTTATGAAGTCATTCCTTAGTAGATTCCATTTTTCCACAGTCATATGTAAAGCCCTCAGTAGGGCAAGTTTGCTAGTGCAGTGCTTCATCACCGATTCGTTACGGATAGGGGCTGCTACAACCCCAGCGCCGCATGGACTTGGGGATTATGCAATTAAGAGGGTAGGAAGACTCAGTCTACTCTGGTTTAGACTTGTGCTAAACAGTTGATCTATGTTAAGTTAATTTAATTTGATATTGTGCACAAATCTCGGTCCTAGGGCAGATCACAGACATAGAAGAGATGCTTAGTTAAAATAGCACTGTTTTAAGCCGTTTTCTGAATTTGATATGGACTGTACACATTCGGATGTAATGTGGCAGTTCACTCAATGAATCAATCAATCAGAACATTTGTAAAGCACACTACTCACCCATGAGGGTCTCAAGGCGGGGGGGGGCAGGGTGCTGCTTCTGCTCGAATAGCCAGGTCTTGAGTAGCCTCCTGAAGGTTAGTAGGTCCTGGGTCTGCTGTAGGGTGTTCCAGGTCTTGACGGCGAGGTGGGAGAACGATCTGCCGCCGGTGGTCGTTCTTCGGATTCGGGGGACGGTGGTGAGGGCGAGGGCGGTGGAGTGGAGCTGGCGGTTCGGTGTGTAGAAGTTGAGTCGTCTCTTTGAGGTATGCTGGTCCGCTGTTGTCGAGTGCCTTGTGTGAGTGGGTGAGGAGCTTGAAGGTGATCCTCTTTTCGACGGGAAGCCTCTGCAGGTCTCTCAGGTGGGGAGTGATGTGGCTGTAGCGAAGGATGTCGAGGATCAGGCGTGCAGAGGCGTTCTGTATGCATTGAAGTTGTTTCAGAAGTTTGTCCGAGGCTCCTGCGTAGAGGGCGTTTCTGTAGTCCAGCCTGCTGCTGATGAGGGCCTGGGTTACCGTTATTCTTGTTTCGGTGGAGATCCACCTGTAGATCTTGTGAAGCATGCAGAGGGTGTTGAAGCAGGAGCACGAGACGGCGTGGACTTGCTTGGCCATGGAGAGTGTTGAGTCGAGGATAAACCCCAGGTTGCGTGCGTTGTCGGTGGGTGTCGTCGCTGCTCCCAGTGGGGTCGGCCACCAGGAGTCGTCCCAGGCTGAGGGGGTGGAGCTGAGGACGAGACCCTCTGTCTTGTCAGAGTTCAGCTTTAGACGACTGTTCTTCATCCACTCGTCAACAGCTTTCATTCCTTCGTGGAGGTTGGTTTTGGTGGTGAGGGGGTCATTGGTGAGGGAGAGGATCCGCTGGGTGTCGTCGGCGTAAGCGATGATGTTGAGGTCGTGCAGTCGGACGATGTGGGCGAGCGGTGCATTGTAGACACTGAACTGAGAGATGATCCTTGGGGTACGCCGAAGATGATCTCGGAGGCTTCGGAATGGAAAGGGGGGAGGCAAACACTCTGCGTTCTGCCCGAGAGGAAGGAGGTGGTCCATTCCAGAGCCTTGTCTTGGATCCCTGTGTTGTGGAGGCGTGTGCATAGGGTGCGGTGGCAGACAGTGTCTAAGGCGGCTGATAGGTCCAGGAGGATGAGGTCCACGGTTTCGCCATTGTCCAGCAGGGCCCTGATGTCATCGGTTGCGGCAATGAGGGCAGTTTCGGTACTGTGGTTGCTGCGGAACCCGGACTGGGACAGGTCCAGGATGTTGTTCTCCTCGAGGTAGCGGGTCTTCTCGATGACCTTCGCTGGGAACGTGAGCAGGGAGATGGGCCGGAAGTTCTTGAGGTCCCTCGGATCCGCCTTGGGTTTCTTGAGTAAGGCGTTGATCTTGGCGTGCTTCCAGCTCTCCGGGAAGGTCGCAGTCTCGAAGGAGTTGTTGATCGCCTTGCGGAGATGGGGTGCGATCGTGGCGCTAGCTTTGTTGAAGATGTGGTGTGGGCATGGGTCTGACGGAGAGCGTGAGTGGATGGTGTTCATGATTTTGATGGTGTCATCATCGTTTATGTTGGTCCAAGTGAGCAGGGGATCGGTGTGGGTGGTGGCCCTGGGGTCTGAGGTGTCGGTGGCTGTTGGGGCTGTTAGGTTGTTGAAGCTGTCGTGGATGTCTGCGATCTTGCGATGGAAGGAGGTGGCAAGGGAGTCGCACAGGTCTTGCGATGGCGGGATGTCGTTGGTGTTGGAGAGTTCCTTCACGATGTTGAAGAGCTCTTTGCTGTTGTGCGCGTTGTTGTCGAGGCAGTCCTTGAAGGAGGCCCTTTTGGCCGATCTGATGAGGTGATGGTGTCCGCGGATGGCGTTCTTGTGGGCTGCGTAGCTGTCCGGTGTCTGTTCGCTGTACCATTTCTTCTCTAGTTTTCGGCATGTTTGCTTGGCGGCCTGGAGGTTCGTGGTGAACCAGCAGGCTTTCTTGTTAGTGCGTCTGTTGGAGGGTTTCTTGATCGGAGTGAGAGTGTTGGCGCAGTCGTCAATCCAACATCTGAGGTTGCGGGCGGCGGTGTTGGGGTCGGTGAGGTCGGCGGGTGGGCTTCGGGTGAGGGTGCTGTTTAGCTGGTCTTCGGTGATTTTGCTCCAGCTGCTGCGGCAGATCTGTTGGGTGCGGTAGTGCGTGGTGGGTTTCCGGAAGATGAAGTGGATGCAACGATGGTCGGTTCAGTGGAGTTCGTGGTGTGGCTGAAGTTGTCGTGGGAGCTTGCGGAGAAGATGGGGTCAAGTGTGTGGCCAGCGGAGTGGGTGGGCATTGTGACGAGCTGTCTGAGTCCGAGGTTGGCGAGGTTGTCAATCAGGGTGGTGGAGTTGGTGTCGTTGTCGTTCTCGAGGTGGAAGTTCAGGTCTCCGATGAGGATGTAGTCTGTGGAGGCAAGGGCGTGTGTACTGACGAAGTAGGCGATGAAGTCGCTGAACTGAGGCCGGGGACCGGGGTGTCTGTAGACGAGAGTTCCACTGAGGGTGGTGTTGGGATCCGTGCGGATCTGGAAGTGCAGGCGTTCGGCCGTGCTGAGGGTGTTGTCGGTGCTGGTCGAGAACCTGAGGGTCTCCTACTCCGTTGGTGCGGTCCCTGCGGGTGATCTTGTAGCCGTCCGGGATGGCTATAGCGATGTCAGGTCTCTGTCAGGAAGGTGACGTCCGGGGAGGATGTGTCCAGCAGGTCCCAGAGTTCGACGGCGTGTTTGCGTGCGGAGCGGGTGTTCAGTAGTATGCATCTGAGGTGGTTGCGTCCTATCGCGGTGGGCTGTTTGGCGGCACGGAGGCTGGTGAAACTGCAGCTCCAGCAGGAGAAGGGTCCTTTGGTGTGCTGCGGGGCGTCCAGGAAGCAGGTGTGAGGTCGTCCGGTGTTGAGTGCGTGGAGGGTGCCCCGTGGCGGCGATCAGTGTGGCGTTCACGGGGACAAGGGGGTCTGGTGCTGGGCGCGGTCCAGGCATGGACGGGCGCAGACGGGCCGCCATATAAGGGGAGGTGGGAGGGTGGAGCAGCTGGGAGGCTAGAGCGGGAGGACGAATGGGCAGCAGAGGGGCGGGGACGCAGGGCATGCAGCGGTGGGAAAAAACGGGTGAGAAAACGGGGGCAAGAAGCAAAGGGCACCAGCGGGAGCAGGTGTGGGGCACAGAAGGCAAGAGTGACACAGAGATCAAAGGGGGCAATAGGAGACAACAGCACACAATGAATAATAAGTACAAAAAATAACAAAACTCAGGCAGAGGGACCAGGAGCCTACGGCGGTGGCAGAGAGCGGGGAAACACCTGCACACAGGTGATGCTGTGCGGCGTGGGGGAGCGACCTACCTGAATCAGGGTCATGGGTCGCTCTCCTCACCGCGCAGCGGCCGCCATATAAGGGGAGGTGGGAGGGAGGAGCAGCTGGGAGGCGGGAGCGGGAGGACGAATGGGCAGCAGGGGGGCGGGGACACAGGGATGGGGAAAACGGGTGAGAAACCGGGGCAAGAAGCAAAGGGCACCAGTGGGGGGCAGGTGAACGGCACAGAAGGCAAGAGGGACACACAGATGAAAGGGGGCAATAGGAGACAACAGCGCACAATGAATAGCAAGTACAAAAAATAACACAACTCAGACCTACGGCGGAGAGCGGGGGGATACGTGCACACAGGTGGTGCTGTACGGCGTGGGGGAGTGACCTACCTGAATTAGGGTCAATGGTCTTACTCCAGTAAGAAGGGGCCAGACAGGAAAAAGACCTTCCTCCCGCTCTTGGCCTTCCAATACGCGGGATAGTGAGCAAAGCTTTATCCTTGGATCTCAGGAGCCTTACTGGACAATAGTGCTTGATCATCTGGTTATGGTAATTTGGGCCTTTCCTCATCAGTGAGTAAGGCTGCAGATTTTAAAGGTTATTCTTTTCCTTATAAGCAACCAATGATAGGATCTCAGAAGAGGTGTCGAGGCGTCACCAGAAGAGAGATTGCAAATGAGACGGGCTGCTGTGTTTTGAACAACTTGAAGTTTGGATGGTAATGTTTTATTTGCAGAAGCAAGTAAATATTACCATAGTCTAATCTGCTGATAATAAGTGCCTGCACCAAGGTTTTCCTCGCTGAAAGAGGAAGAAAAGGAAGAGATTTCCTCAACAGGCGCATCATATGGAAACAGGTCCCAATGGTAGACAGAACCGGCTCTTTCATAATTAGAGTTTGATCCAATCGGACACTGAGGTTCTTAACTACCTGTATGGGTATTGGCACAGCATCTAGTTCTGAAGTGTCGTGTACTTCCTATAAACCTGTATATAACCTGCGTGTTTAGACAACATACACTGTAGGATTGGTGTCTGGACTGATTCTAGACACCCCCACCGGGTATGTTAGCCTGTGTACTAACTAGCTCACAGTGCCTCTAGAAACCCCTCTTACCAAGGAGAGAATAGTTCTTGGCAACTATCGAACATGACAACCCTGATCCCTCAGGATCGTGGAAACAGTGCGATACTTTTAGCTCAGTCACTCATGCTCACTTTATCTCAGAGAGATACACAGAATAAACAGTGGGGAAGTTTTTCAATTAGCATTTATTGAACCAGCGCCAATCTAGTGTAAAATAGGTGTGCTGAAGCAACCATTAGACAGAAACAGATATAAATGATTAGAAGCAGTAACAGAGTAAAAGGATGGTAGATTTCTAACCTTGCTAACATGAACCGTTATGTAGTGTAATGGTAGGGGAGAATATAGGTGAAAGGTTAGGTGACTACCTGAGCCTATATTGGGGTACCTATAGGAAGCATAACAGAAAGCCATTAATTGGAAGACCAGAGCTGTTGGGCCTTACCAAACAGCATAATCTCGTTTTTTTCTGCATTAAGCTGTAGGCAGTTGTTGCTCATCCAGGCTGCAGTTGCTTTCATTCTTTTACTTTGATCAGGTCTTTGACTAAGGAGATGACCAGCTGCATGTCTTCAGCATAGGACCGTATTTCAAATCCAAATGATTTGACAATCTTGGCAGGGGGGCTACATATGTGTTAAAGAACGTGTGGCTTAAACATAAGCTCTGCGGGACCTCCTTGTCTTTCAGTATGGTGAGAGATTTGAAAGAGCCCAGGGAGGTGATGTTTTTTTAGAAAATCACAGAACTATTGAAGAGCTGTGCCATGGATTCCAATCTCATAAAAACTTTGGAGTAGCCTGGAGTGGGACACATTGTCAAATGCTGCAGATAAATCCAACAGTACAAGCATAGATGGCGTATCAGGATCAAGAGATAGTCCTATGTGATCTGTGACACCAAGTCAGTCTCTGTACTGTAAGCATCGGAACCCTGACTGGGATAGGTTCAGGATCTTATTATACTCTAAGTAATCCGTAGGTTGTTCATTTATTTGACCTTCCAGCAACTTGCCCAGCCGTGGAAGCAGCGAGATGGGGCAATGGTTTGTAAGTTTTGTGGTTGCAATATTGGCCTTCCTTTCAATAGGCATAACCTGCGAATGCCATGGGGATCTTCCCCAGTCAACAGATAGGTTAAAAAAAGAGCATCCTTATGGGATGTGTGGTGCAGGGGTTGGGGGAGGGGGGTGGGGTGGGATGGTGGAGCAAATGTTTTGCAGACCACTTGGTGAGGCTCTCTCCAGTATTTCATGCTCATACATACTGTCATTTGTTTGTATGCTGCATAATGTGTTTCACCCACTTGCTGTTATAAACTCAATAAAATCTGTTGTTAAAAAAAAGAGCATAATGCAGGTGATTATAAAGTAGTGCTGAAATCCTATGGGGATGTAGATCCAGAGGATAGCCATATTTGGCTATTTCAGGAGATCTCTGTATTAGATCCGGAGAAAAAGAAATAAACTTTCCTAAGCTGCAAACACAGTTACGGGAGGTAGATTTAAAATTGGGCTCCTCATATGCCTGATCGAGCGAGCTGGGAAATGTCTGGTAGATTCATTACATTTTGTCCATGAAAAAGTCTGCTAGAGAATTGTACAGTTCTTGCCAGGCCTGAATGTCTTGGGAGCATGCATGAGGATTGATGAAATCGTAGAGCACTTTAAAAAGCTCTTTAGAAGAATTGCCAGCCTTGCAGATTTGGTTGGTAATATGAATTTTTCTAACTATTTTGATGTTCGAAGGCACACTGTGAGAGATGCTCTATAGGCCTCCATATCATTTTGATTATTGGTCATACACCAGTGTATTTCAAAAGTTTTACAGGAGGAATTCACTTGTTGCAATTCAGTGATATACCAGAGGGCATGAGATCTGTGCTTGGTTTATCACAAGTTTTGGGAGGGGCAACGCTGTCAAGAGCCAAGTTTAATGCTTTGTGATAACCTGCTATAGCTTGGTCAACTTCTAGAGTCTCAATGGTTAGTGTGAACTCAAACTCTTTGAGAAAGAGCCAGGGGTGACTCTCTGCCATTGCCTTAATGCTATTTTGTTAGCGAGCAGCATTCTTCATGACTACGCATCCCATCTCGCCAGGGGCTAGGGAGACGGCCCCTTTCTCGATTGCTCGCGCCTGTGCCAACCGGGAGTGCTCTATAGCGCATAGCAGAGTCCCGCTGTGGGGGCTCTGCATTGTTCAGGACTACAACCTTAAGACAGTGATCATGGCACTTATAACATCGCGCTTGGGACTATTGTAACAGCCTATATCTGAACATACAAAAACAACATCTGTATAGACTGCAGTTAGTCCAAAACGCAGCGGCTAGGCTACTGTCCGGTACATCTAAATTTGTCTCAGTTAGAGGAGAGCTTAAGAAGCTACACTGGCTCCCTATAAAACAGAGAGCCCGGTTCAAGGCTCTTTGTATAGTATTCAAAGCCATCAATGGAATCGGACCAAAGTTTCTTAGGCAAAAATGTCACTGGTACATCCCCGGTAGAATGTTACGATCCACCACTGCTAAACAAGTGCACGTCACAATGGCTAAAAAATTAAGTTGGGGAGGTAGGAGTTTACTCATTGTGCCGCCAGGGCATGGAATGAGCTCCCCCTTTCCCTCAAAACCGCTCAGAGTCTCCTTATATTCAGGAAGGGCCTGAAAACATGGCTCTTCTCACAGTAGTATTCTATTCAACTCTCCAGGTAGGCCAGTACTAAGCGACAGGATACCCAAGGGTTATCGAGCGCTCTACAAATGCATATAACATAACATGTCCCATCTCACCACTGGGTCAGGGAGATGGCCCCTTTCTCCATTGCCCGCACCTGTGCCAACCAGGAGCACTATATAACGCATTGCAGAGTACCGCTGTGGGGGAGCTGCATTCTTCATGTCTACGGGTCCTATCTTAGGAGGGGCAACTCCGTCAAGAGCTGAGTTTAACACTTTGTGATAATATGCTATAGCTTGGTCAACTTCTAGAGCCTCAGTGGTCAGTGTGAACTCAAACTCTTTGGCGAAAGAGTCAGGGGGGACTCTCTGCCATTGTCTTGATGCTCTTTTGTTTGTGTGCTGCATTCTTCAGAACTATGCATCCCATCTCGCCACGGTGCCAAGGAGATGGCCCCTTTGCCCGCACCTGTGCTGACTGGAAACGCTATATAGCGTATTGAAGAGTCCTACTGCAGAGGAGCTGCATTCTTCAGGACTACGCATCCCATCTTGCCACTCGGCGGAGGAGATCACCCCTTTCTCCATTGCCCGCACCTGTGCAGACCAGGAGCACTATATAACTCATTGCAGTGTCCTGCTGTGGGGAGCTGCATTCTTCAAGACTTCGCGTCCCATCTCACCACAGGGCCAGGAAGACGGCTCCTTTCTCCATCGCCCTCACACGTGCCGACAAGGAGTGCTATATAGCGCATTGCAGAGTCCCACTGTAGGGGAGCTTCATTCTTCAGGACTACGCATCCCATAATGCCACCAGGCCGAGGAGATTACCCCTTTCTCAATTGCCCGCACCTGTGCTGACCAGGAGCATTAAATAGCGCATTGTAGAGTCCCGCTGTGGGGGAGTTTCATTCTTCAGGACTACATGTCCCATCTTGCCACAGGGCAAAGGAAACAGCCCCTTTCTCCATTGCCCCCAGCAGTGCCGACCAGGAGCGCTATATAGCGCATTGCAGAGTTGTTAGAAATGGGGGTCTCTCGTTGGCAGAGTTAGGTACCTTTGTCCAAATAGAGACCCTTGCTTCCAGTCAGGGTAAAGGGGATACACACTTTAGATAACCCCTGCTCACCCCCTGGGTAGCTTGGCACGAGCAGGCAGACTTATCCCAAAGGCAATGTATAAAGTATTTGTACTCAAAACACACAGTAATACAGTGTCAACACCACAAACGGACACCCCACCAGTTTATGAAAAATAAAGTATCTTTATCTAAACTTCAACAAGACCAAATTGACAAAAATCCAAAATACATGTAATAAGAATATGACTTTAAAAAGGTTTCAAGCAGCTGGGTCCACAGAAAACTATGGATACGTGATTTCTCACAAAGTACCTGTTGATGCGTCAAAATTCACAAGGCCAAACAGCCGCAGAGATGGGAAGCGTCGAGAAACAAAGAGATGCAGTCTTCAGGAATACTTGTCCCATCGTGCCACGGAGCCTGTGAGATATCCCCTTTCTCCATTGTGCACACCTATGCTAAGCGGGAGCGCTATTTTGTGCATTGTAGAGTCCTGCTACGCGAGTAGTGCCCGGCACAAGCCAAGGGCAGGCCGTCATTGACCTTAGGAGGCCGGGCTGGTCCACCCCACTCATGTCCATCGTTTGTTCCGTATGAACGACGTCTTTGATTATGCTGGATTCAAGAAAACCTGTGAGAAGACCCTTTACTGGCCTTTATGTTCTCCATGTAATTTTGCACTGCTACATTCAGTTTGCTGTGCTGGACAGGCTTGTGGGACTGAAAGAACTGCTCTCCATTTTTAATCACAGATTGCCCCAGTGCTCTTTTAATGCATGATTTTGCCTCGCTTGTGCCTTGTTACCTAGGCCTGAGATCGGATTTAGCCTGAATTGCTTTTGCTGTTCATCCTATCATGGGAAAGAGAAAGCCTCCTTCAACCACGATCAAACTGAATCCCCAGGCAAGTTCCGCACTACAATTATGGACTATTTTACGGGACCCATGGGAGTTATTAAAAACATAATTCTAGTATTGAAAAGAGACTGTCTACATGTAATCAATGTCTGACAAATGCCTTATGTGAGAAGTTTGCCTGATGTATGATGTCCACAATTCTGTGGGCACATTGTATCAGTCCAAACAATCCCTTATAGTGGTGGTTGTAAGTCAACCTTAAAAGACAAGCTATCCTAGGGGTAGCATGGACTAAGCAGCCTAAAGGCTTAACTCAAGAGGGCATGTGAAGCCAGCTGTTTTACCATATGCAATCCTGTAATATCAAATGAAAGGACACCACACAAGTTATATATTATAAAAATATATGTATTTATTCTCAGAATAATCCCCTGTACTCTTTATGAGTATAGAAGGACAAGCGTTTAAACAAAAGCACAATATAACATATGAAAGTTGCACAATTATGGATAGGGCCGGTGGCCACTCAAACCATATATCAAAAAAGTGGTATAAGTATCACTATTCGATCAGTGGTAAGGCCTAGGGCCTTGGGAATCGCTGGGACTACACTGGACTAACAGCAATTAGGACAGGAGTAGCCCGCGGGATTCGGGTGCAGCGCTAAAAGCACACGCATGCACCAATGCAAAGTCAATGGTGCGTAAAAGTTATCGAGTTACAGTTTTAAGGGTCTTCCGACTGGACTAGAAGGACAAAACTTTAGACTTAGACACTAGAGGTGTAAACCACTACAGGAGCACCGGCGTTCAAGAGTTACCTCACCCACAGGAAGCGGGTGCACAGGTGCAAAAGCGTGTCGGGTTTCGTCGTGTAGATCTATGGAGCCTGGAGATGAAGATGCTGCAGGCGACCAGAAGAGAAGAGTCCGGTGTGATCCAAGGGTGGATCGAAGATGTAGAGTACCTGAAAGCAGAGGGGACAGAGTCTGGGTCACTAGCCAGTGACCAGGAAGGAACCAGGTGATGTTGGGCGCAATCAGGTGCTTGTCGTGAAGATTGTCTCCGCTGCCACGTGGACTCTGGGGCACCGAGGATGTCCAGGAGTGGATCACGAGCTGTCCCATGAAGGCTCTCGCTGTCGGCGGTGTCGGCGGTGTCGGCTTCCGGATCGGAGGTAACAAGCCTTGTCAAGGACAACCCACGCAGGATTCGAAGATCGCTTTTTACTCGGACCAGCAAGGTCAGAGCGGGTTCTCCTTTTCAGGGGAGCGAGGGCCAGTCTGGAGCAACCAGACTAGCAGAGCAATTTCAAAGGTTCGTCGGTACTGGGGCCTCTAGCCAATGGGCAAGCGACCGGACCAACGTGTCAAGCAGGAAAATGCAAAAGGGCCCCACGCAGCACTCGGTGAGTGTGGAGGGGTGAGCTTCGGTGCAAAAGCTGCTCGGGGCTGGAGCTTCTCAAACTCTAATGCACAGCTTCGAGGGAGCCTCGGGAGCTGCACGGTCAGCGCTTCATAGTTTTTCCAAGATGGCCGGCCCCACGCTTCAGGTCGCCTCCACGGGTCTCAGCTTTGCAGGGACTGTGGATCGGGCTGTTGGAAGGCAGGAAAGCTGGGTCTTGTCGATCTCTGTCGCTCGAGTTTTGGCGGGAACTGCAACAAAGCAAATGGTGAGGTGCTGGATGGTGCCTGTCTGCACAGGGTGGTCACTTGACCACAAGGGAGATTCGTCAGTCTTCCACGTCGAGTGGGATGTCAAAGGGTCCAGAGTTTCAAAGTTTCAGTCAGGATAATCTGATGTGCATCAGCACAGCTCCTACCTTTATTCCAAATCAAGGGGCTGGATTACCTGCTAGGTCCCTCCTATGGGTGGGATCCAGGAAGGGGGTGGTTACACCCCTTTCCCTTTGTCCAGTTTCGCCCCAGAGCTGGGGCTGGAGTGCCCCAGAACCGGTTTGACTGGATTTTGCATGGGACACCTTGTGTGCCCCAGGCAGTTTCTAGTTTCTTTCAACCCTCTTGCTCCAATCCACTATCTCCTGTCTGGGGTGGTGTAGCACCTCCCTGTGACAGGAAACCCTTTGTCCAGGCCTCCCCTGCCAAGTTTCGGTCAGCAGCAGGAGGTCAGACTTGTGTCGGGGCAGCAGCATCCATTTTGTGATGCTGAGGCTCTGGTTAGGATTAACCGCGTTTAAAGTAAAGTAACATGTCTTCTCCCTCTAGAAGGGTGGCATGCTACCCCCATTGCCAGAACTGGCGAGGGGGTAGTATTCCAAAGTGTATGACACCAAACACGACATGTTTTGATAAAGGGGGTAGATCCTGTGTGAGCCACTGACCTTGTAGAGGAAGCGCTCGACCCCGTGGGGGTCCTATTGATTTGCCGCCACCGCCAGGAGTCAAGAAACACCGCAGTAGCGTCGCCACCGCCCCGGGAACTACATCACCCGGCAGCCTCAGCGGCGGCGCGCCCAAACCACGCCGCTAACGTGCCAGGAGGCGTACTTAGCGGGGACAGACCACGGCAGAGCGGGGGAGATCCTGTGTGAGCCACTGACCTTGTAGAGGAAGCACTCGACCCCGTGGGGGTCCTATTGATTTGCCGCCACCGCCAGGAGTCAAGAAACACCGCAGTAGCGTCGCCGCCGCCCCGGGAACTACATCACCCGGCAGCCTCAGCGGCGGCGCGCCCAAACCACGCCGCTAACGCGCCAGGAGGCGTACTTAGCGGGGACAGACCACGGCAGAGCGGGGGAGATCCTGTGTGAGCCACTGACCTTGTAGAGGAAGCGTTCGACCCCGTGGGGGTCCTATTGATTTGCCGCCACCGCCAGGAGTCAAGAAACACCGCAGTAGCGTCGCCGCCGCCCCGGGAACTACATCACCCGGCAGCCTCAGAGGCGGCGCGCCCAAACCACGCCGCTAACGCGCCAGGAGGCGTACTTAGCGGGGACAGACCACGGCAGAGCGGGGGAGATCCTGTGTGAGCCACTGACCTTGTAGAGGAAGCGCTCGACCCCGTGGGGGTCCTATTGATTTGCCGCCACCACCAGGAGTCAAGAAACACCGCAGTAGCGTCGCCGCCGCCCCGGGAACTACATCACCCGGTAGCCTCAGCGGCGGCGCGCCCAAACCACGCCGCTAACGCGCCAGGAGGCGTACTTAGCGGGGACAGACCACGGCAGAGCGGGGGAGATCCTGTGTGAGCCACTGACCTTGTAGAGGAAGCACTCGACCCCATGGGGGTCCTATTGATTTGCCGCCACCGCCAGGAGTCAAGAAACACCGCAGTAGCGTCGCTGCCGCCCCGGGAACTACATCACCCGGCAGCCTCAGCGGCGGCGCGCCCAAACCACGCCGCTAACGCGCCAGGAGGCGTACTTAGCGGGGACAGACCACGGCAGAGCGGGGGAGATCCTGTGTGAGCCACTGACCTTGTAGAGGAAGCGCTCGACCCCGTGGGGGTCCTATTGATTTGCCGCCACCACCAGGAGTCAAGAAACACCGCAGTAGCGTCGCCGCCGCCCCGGGAACTACATCACCCGGCAGCCTCAGCGGCGGCGCGCCCAAACCACGCCGCTAACGCGCCAGGAGGCGTACTTAGCGGGGACAGACCACGGCAGAGCGGGGGAGATCCTGTGTGAGCCACTGACCTTGTAGAGGAAGCGCTCGACCCCGTGGGGGTCCTATTGATTTGCCGCCACCGCCAGGAGTCAAGAAACACCGCAGTAGCGTCGCCGCCGCCCCGGGAACTACATCACCCGGCAGCCTCAGCGGCGGCGCGCCCAAACCACGCCGCTAACGCGCCAGGAGGCGTACTTAGCGGGGACAGGCCACGGCAGAGCGGGGGAGATCCTGTGTGAGCCACTGACCTTGTAGAGGAAGCGCTCGACCCCGTGGGGGTCCTATTGATTTGCCGCCACCGCCAGGAGTCAAGAAACACCGCAGTAGCGTCGCCGCCGCCCCGGGAACTACATCACCCGGCAGCCTCAGCGGCGGCGCGCCCAAACCACGCCGCTAACGCGCCAGGAGGCGTACTTAGCGGGGACAGACCACGGCAGAGCGGGGGAGATCCTGTGTGAGCCACTGACCTTGTAGAGGAAGCGCTCGACCCCGTGGGGGTCCTATTGATTTGCCGCCACCGCCAGGAGTCAAGAAACACCGCAGTAGCGTCGCCGCCGCCCCGGGAACTACATCACCCGGCAGCCTCAGCAGCGGCGCGCCCAAACCACGCCGCTAACGCGCCAGGAGGCGTACTTAGCGGGGACAGACCACCGCGTCGCGGGACCGCGCGTGGGACCAAGGCCGGGGCTAAGCCCGGGCAAAGGGCGGGCCCTCTAAGGCCCTCAGAGGCAAGAGGAGGCTAGGCTTGGCCACCCCTATAACATCTATTAAGGAGTATCAAGTAATATCACCTGCGATACAAGATAACAGAGTATGTGCTGTTGACCTCTAGTGACCACCTCTCAAGCCCTGGTTACCAGACTGGGGTCGGCAGACAGCTAGTTAGAGCTGCCACCGATTCGCCCAGGAAGCCTGGAAAGAGGAGGGGATTTGCCTTGAGAAGTCCTAACAGTCCTTTCACCACCACTAAACAGGAAGAGGAAAATCGCATGAAAAAAATACCAATTGCATCTGGCGTTGAAGTAAGATCATCTTGTATTCACTTTTCTTTTCCTTCTATCTTTTTGTGGGTACAAGACTAACTCTAACTGTAGCACAAACATGTCTAAAAGAAATACTCCTGTGGCACCTGATACACCAAATAACACTATGGACAATTATCTCGTTCAGGTGGTCAATAAGATAAATAGTGAACGAAGACAGTCGTTGGGTCTGAATCAGTCACCTATCCTCCCCTCTACGAGTCCTCCTCCAAACTCACAAATAACCGATGCAACACAACAAGATCCTAGCTGCGTTGCCCCTGAAACCAACTCCCTAGTCAATGTCAGTATGGATATAAGTGGACCAAATGTGGCTGACATGGAGATACATATGGACACTGATCTGGACACACATATTGACATTGTGGTGGAAGAAGTATCGCCTGCAAAGCGGGCGACTAGGGCAGTTAAAGCGTGTCATAAGACGCAAAATAAACGTGGGGGGGCACGGTCAGGGAAGAATAAAGCTACTCCATCGCCAAAAACTAAAGGCAAATGTCGGGAGCATGAGGAGGAAAATACTAGGGAGTTATTGGATGAAGTTTTATTGTCTAAAATATCAGACTTGTTAGAGTTAAAAATTCAGACATTTATTAAGCCACTTATCAGTAAAATTGACAAACTCTCTGCGGTCATAAAGAAATTGGGAGGTACTCAAGACATATTAGTTCATGTGATAGGCACTGTTTCAAATAGTGTTACTAAGCAGCATGAATGTCAGAAGATACCTAGTGTGGGTGGGACAGCATCAGATGCGATTCCACTAGAGGCCACCCCACCGGAGAACCCACAAATTGGTCCTATCATCCATGAATTAGCGAAAGAGGTCCCAATAGACCCACCGCTTGTACCAGCACCCTATAGCTTCGAGAAAGACTCGTCACAATTTGTAGTAGAAGCTTCACCGTTGGTATTAGTACTAGCAAATGTACCTACCCTACCACCTGGCCAAACAGAATCAACATCATCACTAACAAGTAAGGCATTACACTGGCTGTCAAATAACATGAGGATGGCGCAGTGGGGAGAACAGCAGTTAGCTGATGAAGTTAAAATGGCAAGGAGGGTTACATGGATTGGGAATAAGCTTAAAAAATGGAAGGGCGGGGGGCGTGGCTAGCAGCCGAGCATGGCGGCCGCATAGAGTGAGAGCTCCCGAGGGTACTGTGGCCTTCTAATATATCCGACACACTTATCCGCTACCTAGCCCGCCTGAAGCGGCGGCGTTCGAGTCCGGGACCAAAGCGGTGTCACCGGTCTGATTTTCGGAGACATCGGTGCACCGGAGCCTGACTTACTTCGTGTGGCGAGTCGGGGCCTACAGCCGGAGGAACAGCACCGGCCTTGCGTACCATCCGGGCCCCGGCGG
The DNA here is from genome assembly GCF_964261635.1 of Lissotriton helveticus. Taxonomy (NCBI): domain Eukaryota; kingdom Metazoa; phylum Chordata; class Amphibia; order Caudata; family Salamandridae; genus Lissotriton; species Lissotriton helveticus. The sequence continues at coordinate 1,406,590,064 of NC_136057.1, read as the reverse complement.
AAGTGCGGCCGAGCCGGCCGAGAGAGGTGGACGCACCCCGGTACCTGCCGGACGGCGCGGAACCAGCCTGACACTCCTGGGGGCATCATCCGGCGACACACGGACTGCCGCATCCTCCAAGCGGGACCGGAGCAGCGCGAAGGTCAGTGCGCACCCAGCCTTGGCCGCGCGGAGCGGAGCCGGCACCTTGACCCCCCCCCCCCCCCACGGGAGCCTAGCGGGCGGCAAAACACAACGGAGGACCTCATCGGACCCCGCGTAACTGTGGGGTAGCAGTGGACAAAAATACCGCCCCAGACCTGAGGTGAGAGGCGTTGGTGCCCCCGGGGGACGGCGCCATACTGACCATAAACGCGGGAGCTCAGGGGGGGTCCTCAGGGCCCGCGTCCTACCGGACAGAACCAGCAGCACTGATACAGAGGCGGAGACCCGATCCACGGCGGCCTGTCCGGTGTGCCGGGAAGCGGCTACCCGGGCCCAAAACCTAAACTATCCGATGTGACCGAGAGAGGCAGACCGGCGCGGAAGAACGAGAGTGGGGGCCGCAGTGGCCGTTCCAGCCCTGAGGGAGAGTATCGGGGGCAACAGCGCGGAGTGTACCAGCGGTTCACCAAAACCCACACACTCGACCAGTGAGGCTTGCGCAGACAGCGGAGGGTGCCACTCTGTCCGACACCCATCAACCTGCTATTCCCTGGCTGATACCTACAAACGGCGACTTTAGACGTCACGCCGGTCACGAATACGCAAGGCAGGACTCTGGACCTCGAAGGCCCCAGCACCATGGCGGGTAAAGGCCTCAGGAGTGGGGTCACACAGGCTAAATTGGACAAATTCGCCTACGGACACCAAGGACAACAACAATCTACAGGGCGATCGTCCACAGGACATGCCCAGGAAGCGGAAAAAACGACAAAAATAACGCTGGAAGACATTATGAGAACACTCTCAGAGGTGAAAACTACAGTGGGCGCCATCTCCTCTGAAGTCTCACTGCTGCGAGCAGACTTTCACAAAATGGCGGAGAGGGTGTCGCAGGTGGAAGTGGTGACAAAGTCACTTGTGGAAGACACCTCAGAGCTTCAAGTGGCCATGGAAAAGATGCAGAAAGTGACCAAGCTCCTCCACGACAAGCTGGACGACCAGGAAGGGCGTTCGCGACGCAACAACGTACGTATCCTTGGGCTTCCGGAGACGGAGGGGAAAGGAGCCATGGACCTCTATGTAGAAGACCTCATCAAAAACAAACTCCAGCCCAAAGGCCTATCCCACTTCTTCTCGGTGGAGAGAGCGCACAGAGTCCCGGGGGGCCCGCCCAAGACAGGGGCAGCACCAAGACCTGTACTAGCTCGGCTCTTTAATTTTAGAGACAGGGACGCAATTCTACAGGCAGCAAGAAACTCACCACCAGTGCGGATTCAAAATGCAACCTTAGCGTTTTTCCCAGACTACACGGCAGAAGTGGCCAGGCGACGCAAGTCCTTCACGGAGGTTAAAAAGGCGCTACGCGACAGGGAACTACCGTACTCCATGATGTTCCCTGCTAAACTACAGATAGTGGCCGAGGGGAAGACTTGGTTTTTCGACACGCCGGAGGTGGCACAAGAATGGCTGGAGGGCTGGAGACCAGCAGGGCAGCGACACCGCTCACAGCGAGACCGACCGCGACACCGTACTGAAAAAACAATACCCAGTCAGTCCTCCCAACTGCCACAACAGGGAGGCGCGGAGGAAATAGAATCGGACCTTGAGAGAGACCCGCTGGATTCTGGACAATTGGCTCCGGTATGAAACTGGACTATATTGATTTCGAGACTGAGTGGGCCGCGGGTGCCTTGGTTCGGACGCGGCTGAGTAAGGTGGGCACAGGCAGTGCCCAAGGGGGACTCACCAACCCCACAAGCAAGTAAGATGACTAGGGACGGACTAAAGCACTCTGCACAGTTGGGGAAACGGGCGGGGGTTAGTCCGTGGAGCAGGGTAGCAGGGAGGGGGGATGGGATTGAAGTTTTCATGTTTGATTGTTTAATTTTGTTTGTAGTCATCGTTCAGCACCTACATTGCACTATCACCCTGACATCTGTATGTCTCCTACGCAACACGACACTAATCGACACATGGGTTACGCCACAGCACACGTTGTGTGCAAGACTCCCTCATCAGCTTAATGGCCAGGCCGCTTAATCACACGCCCGCCGAGGGCTCCTCCATAGCCGGGGGGATACCCCCACTACGCATGCTAACATGGAATGTCCGAGGCCTGGGTGACAAAATCAAAAGAGGCTTGGTCCTGCAGGCCATAAAACGACAAAACCCAGATATGGTCCTCCTACAGGAAACCCACCTCACGGGGTCCACCTGCAAAGCACTAGACAGACGAGGCTACACAATGGCGGTACACGCTGACTTCACTACTGGCTCCAGGGGAACAGGCATACTAGTGAGAAAATCATCCCCCTTTATTATAACCCACCGTGTAGCGGATGACCAGGGTCGCTTTGCTGCGGTCCATGGGCAGTGGGAGGGCAGGGCTCTAAATGTGATATCAGTATATATCCCCCCGGCTCTACACTCTGTGGCCCTGCCAGCACTGGGCAAATTCCTTCTTGACCTCCCCGATGGCGACACGATTGTTGGGGGGGACTTTAATGCAATCATGGATCCACTTAAGGACACCTTTCCCTCTAGGACCCGGGCACGTGGTACTGCACCGCTATCGGATTTTGTGGAAGCCCTAGGCCTTATAGACATCTGGCGACAGCTAAACACCGAGGCCACCCAATACACTTACTACTCAGCGGTACATAATAGCTTGTCTCGTATAGACTACTTCATGGCACTGGGATTGGGACTAGACATGGTGGACAAGGTGGACACACTACCCAGGGGTATCTCCGATCATTCTCCAATTGTCCTATCGCTTACCACCGGGGGAAAACGGAGTGCTCGGATCTACCCAATCTACCCCAATTTTTTAAAAATCCCCAAGATTCGTAAGAAACTAAAACTTGTGACAACGCAGTATTTTGCTGAAAACACAGGCACTGTGGTGTCACCATCCACCCTGTGGGAGGCATACAAGACAGTCCTCAGGGGGGCGGCCATTGCAGCGATTACGGGACACAAACGGGACTCCCGGAAGGAACTCACAGATTTGGAACTTGCACTCGACACGGCCAACAATACACATATGACAGACCCCACCCCGTCCACGGCACACACCCTCATGATTCGGCAGCAACAATACCTAGCTCACCTCAAAACGACTGAGAAAGGGTATATCGCCAACACTCGACATAGAATTTACGATGTGGGAGACAAGGCAGGTCGTATGCTGGCATGGCTAGATAAGAGAGGGAGTGGAGCGAGAGGTATTCAGAGACTTAACACAGAGGATGGGCGGACACTGGTGCACCCAGAAGAAATAGTTTGCGAATTAGCACGACATTATCGGGCAATATACACACCGGAACAGAGGGTCACACAACAAATGGCAACGGCAACACTCGCGGACATTACCATCCCCAGCATTGCACAGGAAGATAGGGACACCCTAGAACTAGACCCGACGGAGGAAGAAATCCAGCTGGCGATCCAGGCGTTACAGTCCGGTAAAGCACTGGGCCCTAACGGGATACCGGTAGAGTGGTACAAGTCCATGGCTCCGGACCTCAGTGCCCCATTACTGGCCATGTATTTAGAGAGCAGGGACAGAGTAGAGCTGCCGCTGGATCAACGCACGGCCACGATTGTAACGATACCCAAACCGGGGAAACCCCCGACAGAGTGTACCTCGTACCGCCCGATATCTTTATTGAACACCGAGGCCAAGATACTAGCTAAACTTCTAGCTACCCGCTTGCTGCCCCACCTCAGTACCTTGATCCACCCTGACCAGTCGGGCTTTATGCCCCACCGGAGCACTGCGATGAATCTCAGAAGAGTCCACGGCGTGTTGGCCCGAGCGCACCTCCTCACGGAGCAGGCTGTGATTCTCTCTCTCGACGCTAAAATGGCGTTCGACCTAGTGGAGTGGGAATATCTCTTCGTGGTACTGGAGCGCATGGGATTTGGGCCAAAATACATAACATGGATACGGCTGCTTTATACGAAGCCCGTCGCACAGGTGGTAGCCAATGGCCACATATCGCCGAGATTCCCACTGGGCAGGGGGACTAGACAGGGCTGCCCCCTGTCCCCCCTGCTCTTCGCTCTGGTGCTCGAGCCTCTGGCTATCCAGATCAGATCCACACCCCTATTCGCGGGCATCAAATGGGAGGAGGGATGGGAGGACAAAGTCTCACTATACGCGGACGACATGCTCATCTACATGACCGCACCTGATACCGGCATCCCAGCCCTGCTAGACCTATGTAACACACACGGGCGCGCATCGGGCTACACTCTAAACTGGTCGAAATCTACCTTATATACGTTAAAAGGCCCGGCGCCGAGACTACAGGGGAACTGTCCGCTGCTTACGACATCGGCCTCCTTCAAATACTTAGGCATTGTCATCACGAGCGCAGAGGCAGACTTTTTTGCTAGCAACCTAAAACCGCCCATTGATCGCCTGCGAGCAGATGTTAAGCATTGGGCGGCCCTGCCCCTGACCCTACTGGGTAGGGCGGCATTGTACAAGATGATGGCCCTCCCGAGGCTCCTCTATGTTCTGGAAAATACTCCGCACCTGGTACCACCGCGTTACTTCAAGCAGATAGTGGCGCTGGTTACTGCCCTGCTCTGGAATGCGGGCCCGGCGCGTATAGCGTACGACAAACTGGTGAAAAGCTGGTACGAGGGGGGCATAGCGCTCCCCAACATTCAGCTATATTACTGGGCGGCCCAACTCAAAATTATAAACTACTGGATCCACGCCCCGAAAGACGACCCAGCCTATCGGGCGGATTGGTCACAACTTGGGACGGACTGTATGCTGTCCGTGCTCTACAACAAGTCACAACTGAAGACCCTAAGTGGTCCGACCAAACACACGGCGGCCCTGTGGCACATAGCACAGGCCCGTCTGGGATGGGCAGGACGAATCACCAAAATGACGCCATTGTGGGACACGAAGACATTGGGGAACCTAAGAGGCTGTAAAGGGTTTGAGCGGTGGGATTCCATAGGCATCTCTACAGTAGGGGACCTCTGGGACAATGACACGGTAATACCGTTTCCACACCTACAACAGCAGTACAACCTTGGACCCACAGAAACATTTAGATATGTCCAAATTAGACATGCATTACTGCAGGCAATCCCTACGGGCACCATTCTGCCGGACTCCTCCCCGTTGGAAGATAGACTGCTAACGGAATTCATGCTCCAAAGCGCCACCTCCCTTACATATAAAAAACTAATCAATAATCTCAAAGACCCAACGCTGAAACTTAAAGAAAAATGGGAAGGGGAATTAGGTGAGACAGACGAATTCGAATGGAATGAGGCGCTGGCCTCCCCGAAAGAGGTTGGAATCTCTAGTAAGCTCAGACTGGTACAACTTAAAATCCTACACCGCATCTACTACACCAGGACACTGTTGCATAAAATACAGAGAGCACTACACCCCTTCTGTTTGAGAGGCTGCGGGGAGGAAGGGACACTGATACACACACTATGGGAATGCCCACAAATACGCGAATTCTGGAGACAGATACTCCGCTCAATCTCCCAGGCCCTTAAACTTTCCATATTACCTGAACCACGCAAATGCCTTTTGAACATTTGGGACCCCCATGACCTGGGTAGATACGAACTGATTTGGGCAACATTGGCTATGACAGTGGCTAAGCGGGATATAGCACAGAAATGGGGTGCGCCGGACGTACCCACCGCCAGTAGATGGGCTAAAAACATGGACATCCTAATGGTAACTGAGAGAGCAGTTTACGTACTTCGGGCAGCGCCCCGAAAGTGGAACAAAGTGTGGGCGGCATGGAACGTATACAGAGGGGACATCTGTGAACCCTTACCGGAGGGAGAGGACTTCGACTCGGAGGGGGAGGAGGAGTAACAGAACGGATGCGGGGTAGTTCCTCAATAACAGGACACCGCGAAGTTAGCGGCGCTAACCTGGCCATATACCAAAGTGCAAGTGGAGACACAGGCTACTACGAGCTGTGGGTGAAACAAAAGGACTATGATGACACATGGTTGGGGGGGGAAGTTGGGAAGTTTGTTATTACTGTTTTAAATGAAAAGTGATGTTACCATTGATAATAGGGGAGGGAGGGGATATCAGAGGGTTGCAATTTACACAATGAAACAGACGATTGATATATATACAAGACTCGGGAAGCTTCAGGCGACACAGTCCTTGTTACGGAAAAGTCGCTCATCAACTATAGACATGATAATTTGTACAATACGTAATGATTGCCAAAAGAATGTATGCAACTAATTAACCACTATTCCTTCCTCTCAATAAAGTTTAAAAAAAAATTAAAAAAAATGGAAGGGCGACTGTGTTGTGTTAAATTTCTCAAACTCAGTCGCACTTCCGAATATTTTGTCCAATATTCTTCCCCCGCAACGAAGAAGTGGCACCATAATCCCCCTTACATTGGAATTTTTTTATAATGAGTTGAAAAAAGAACCCAAACAAAATGCCTTGAAGTCAGTTTGGATGGCAAGAAATAACAGATGGGGTGGGGGACCTATGGTAACTGATACTAATATTGTCCCAGGTAATAGGGTTGGTGCATGGCTAGGTGACCACCAAAATGTGCCCTGTTTTACTACCCCAGGGCCAAATTGGAATTTAGTGAGTAGACGGGGGCCGTGTTATCATGTCAATGAGTATGGGGCGACACGTAATGGCAATTACGTTGGAGGATGGTTAGGTGACCAGCAGAACTTGCCATACCCTAACACCCCAGTGCCTAGATGGAATACAGCTGTAAATGGATGGGGTTTTGGGGCTCCGTCCTATAATTGTGGAATTAGCACTTCCAACAGGTTTGGGGCTTTGGCTGGTCTTAATGACTGTGATTGACTCAAGGGGGGGGGGGTTTCCAATGAAGTAAGGATTGCCATTCCCAGGTATAACCCCGAAGCTGAGTTCAATCAAAATGCACTGGATTGCAGGGTAGAACTGCCGCACTACCATTCCATTAGACAAAATACAGTGGCTCAAATATTGAATACAGATGTCTCCGAGACTACTAGACAACCCCAGGCACAGGCAAATCAAGAAATGTTAGAAATAGATAAAATATTTTGCTGGAATATTGCAGGGTTGAGAAAAAATGTATCTGATCCAGCTTGGCACCAATATCTTGCCAGTGGGGACCTATCCTGTTCCAGGAAACTTGGGGGTTAGAGAACTACTTTAAGGTTGATTACAGATCTTTTTTTTATTCCCGCAACAAACACAAATGGGGGCAGACCTTCTGGTGGTTTAACAGTATGGGTCAAAATCACAGGGGGGGTAAGCTTAAAGCAAATAGATACAAACAATCCCGACCTTCTGATGATTGAACTAAAAAAAAACCAAGGGACAGACCATTTATGTGATCAATGTCTATAACAGACCACATCAAGCGTGCAAAGAATCGCCAGTCATAACCCACTTAGGCAACATTATGGCAGGGTTAGATCAGAATGCAACGGTAATTATAGGTGGCGACTTTAATAGAAGTTTGGAGCCCATACTGGGTCTTGAAGACATCTATAAAGATGAGGATAGTGTCAACAATATACCCCTGGTTGACACGACTTACAAAGTAGCCTGTACTGTGAGTGCCCTACAATTACTGAGCTTAACGTTTGAGCGTGGGTTACGTGCATGTAATGGGCGTTTGCCTTCAGATTGCCCCAGTAAGCCAACATTTATTAGAGGTGTTTGTTCTAGCCATTTAGATTATTTTATAGTTTCCTCACATTTATGGCCTATGGTAGTGGATTTAAAAGTGGATGACCGCATGGAGAGCGATCATTATCCTCTGATTTTATCTATCCAAAATTTGATCTCTAATGCTACCAACAAGAGAGCCAGACAAAATATTTATCAATTACAAGACCCCCTAGAAGCAAATAATCGTAGGTCCCTAAAGTGGCCAGCAGTCTTAGGAAATACAAATACTATTAGCCAGATCTACCACGTCTTCGTTAGACATATGTCCCCCTTGGTTGAGAATAGTACTGCAAACCATAGCTCTTGTCTGACAGAATCCCATGACCATTTAATTGGCCAGCTCAGTGAGATCCTGACTAGAGTGGTAAAAAGACCAAATGCCGCTCATAAATGTAAAAAAATGGGTAATTCTTGGTATAATCAGGAATGCCGGAGAGCCAAATCAGATTTAATTATTGCAGTCCGGGAAAATTCATCAGACAATGTTAAAATCAAAAGAGCTCAGTACAAAAGAAGCTTACTTTCGGCCAAAAAAGAATGGGACGAGAGGGTATGGTCTGACCTGCTAGATGCTTGTAAGCGCAAAGATCAGACCTCCTTCTGGAGCCTTATTGCTAGAGGCACCAAAGCGGCCACTGAAACCAAAGATAGATTTCTTGAGGAAAGGACTTGGGTTAGGCATTTCTCTTTATTATATGCTTTTGCCGACCCAGGTGATAATGAAGACCAGGCTAATATGTACCTTGACTTGGCATTGCATGAAACCCCTCTTGTATTTACCTTGAACGAAACAATTTTAGCAATTAAAGCAGTTAAGCCAGGAAAAGCCCCAGGCCCGGACAGAATACCTGGGGACCTCTGGAAGCATGAGAATTACATTTGGGCTCCCTACATTAATTTATTATCTAATGAAATTGCTAGTGGAGCTTCTGTCCCCGAAACTTGGAAGGGGGCAGAGATTGTAACATTATTCAAAAAAGGTGATAGGTCGAATCCCTCGCATTACCGTCCTATCAGTTTGATTGACGTGTTACAAAAGATTTTTGCCCGCCAACTTCTTAGTCGTCTTGCCTTATGGATCGATGACCATTCTATTTTTACGAAGTACCAGGCTGGTTTTAGACCAAAAATAAGCACAGTGGACCAGGTTTTTAGATTTTTATGTTTAGTCTGGAAATATACTATCATAAGGAGCTCCCACATATATGTGGCTTTCGTCGACTTGAAAGCAGCCTTCGATATGGTTCCAAGGGCAGACCTATGGAAGACACTAAATATTATGGGCGTGCCCGGAAACATTCTACAGTTACTAATTAGACTGCATGAGAATAATTATGCACGAGTCAGATGGGGACCAAATGGGGAGCTAAGTGAGAAAATAAAAATATCCAAAGGGGTTAGGCAAGGGTGTGTAATGGCACCTACCCTATTCTCCCTTTATGTCAACGATATTCCCGACACCCTTTTGGGCTGCGAGCATGACTCTCCCAAATTGTGTGGTGAAGCCGTTCCGGCATTGTTATTTGCAGACGACACGATTCTAATCTCTCAGACACCTAGAGGACTTCAGAACCTTTTAAATAAATTTAGTTTGTATTGTCATGACAGGAAATTGGAAATTAATTCCTCAAAAACAAAGGTCATGACAATCAACCCCCATAAAGGTTTTAACAAAGTTTTTAAAATAAATGATTAAATTATTGAAGAAGTCCCTAATTTTAAATACCTTGGTATTATTTTAGATAGCAAAATATCATGGAAAACACAACTAGAAAATGCAAAACTGAGGTTGACTCAAAACCAGTTCCCGATTCTAAAAAAGCATAAGAATAGTCATTTTGAATCAGTTTCACCGGCCATTGAATTATTTAAATGTAAAGCACAATCATCCTCCCTCTATGGAGCGGATCTTTGGGGTTATGCATTGAAGGATACCTTTCTAGTACGCGAGAATTCCTTCATCAGACAGCTCCTAGGTGTACCTGGTTCCACACCATTGACCCCCGTACTGTGGGACCTCAATTTTCGACGCACAGATGATTATGCTTCTCTTCGCCCGTTGCTTTACTGGGTCTTTCTGTGGTCTACAGAGGAGCTGGTAGACTACAGAGAAGCACTGAAAGAGATAATGGCTATAAAAAATATCACCTATTTGCCATGGTTAGCGTACGTCGAAAAATGGTTTGGAAAACTGGGGCTGAGTAATTTTTGGTCAGACCCAGATTCGCTCACTAATAGCTCAAAAAAGCTTCTGAAACAAAGGTATTGGGAGTTTATTAGTGATTCAGTGTTAGCCAACCCCAATATAGGAACTTTGACTTCAAAATTTTTTAAAGTAAAAATGAATATGCAACTAGAGCCCCTTATGGATGAAATTTACCCCCCGTTGGCTAAAAGTCTATATCTAAAATTCCGGTACAGCATTTTGCAAACGAGGGACAGGGCAATCAAATGGCACTGTAATAAGTGTGCAAATAGGAATACTGATTCAGTTTTATGTGAGCTTTGTGAAATGGGGTTGAAAGAGGATGAATCTCATGTTTTATTTATATGTCCTGCATATCTTAACGCAAGGAAAAAATGGTTAAAGCCCATATGCAAAATGTTAGGCCTTCGCCATATTGGGGTTGGGCTTAGAATTTTTAAGGGAGACACCTCTCAACCGATAGTGTTCAGTCTGAGCCGTTTCCTCTTATGTGTAGCCTTGATCAGAAAGAGAAAAGGTCTTAAAATCTAATTTTATCTACCTTTGTACTGCACTATCGCTGGCTAGAATTGAATGTATAAGTTAGGTGCAGAGGTAAAATGAACTGGTTAGTTTAACATGATATTGTTTGCTAAATGGCAAAGTGTTGCTTGTTTTTAGTGATCCTGGTGCTTGTTTTATATAGAAAATATTTTATTGTTTTATTTTTTATACTTACTAAGTGATCTCGTTAGATGAGGCAAGCTGACTGTGATGAATTGTCTTCCAATTAAAAAACCCTCAGGGAAATGTAATTACATACTTTGTATTATTTGCTACAAGAAAAAACGTGCTGCTAACTGTACCCAAATTTAACTGTGACTTTGTATCCGCTTGTATTTTATTAATTTTATGTATTGTATCTTATAAGGTTTTTTTTAACCGAATAAAGATTGAATTGAATTGAATTGATAAAGCCAAACCAAAGTTAGCATTAACCGCGAGGATTATAATGCACTTAAGAGTATATGGTATGGCAGTATCCTGGAACAGCAGTAAGGAAATGGTTCCGACCTCTGCAGACAGGCTCAGTTCATGCCAGAGCACCATCTCACATAAAACCAAGCACTCTGCCTCCAGGATTGTTAAGGCCTGCTATAGGAGTGACTGATAGGTATATATGTGCCAGATATAGGTTTAGATATAGGTATACTATATCCAAGCAAGGGGTGATTACACCACTTTTCCCCAGCTGAGTGATCAGCCAGTTGTGTCGATTTAAGTACCAGCCAGGGGTGGCAAAAGATATGCTGCAGCCCCTGGTAGGCCTTGGATGCACCTATGCCCTGAGCACCTATAGTGCATGGTACAGGGGCTGACAAGGTGTCCAGTACCAAATTGGTGATGTACCTATAGTACATGTCTGTGAATTTAGAGAGATAACAGCAGGCTGTGGGTCTGATTAGCAGGCCCACAGCCACATTAAGTCGAAAACCAGTGAAGCAAAAAGCAAAAATTGGGTTGACCATAGGATAGCAGACCCTCCTCTCCTACACAACTCCCCCCCCCCCCCCCCAAACGCAGGGACATTAAACTTAACCGTGACCAGATAAGTCTTCATGTTCTAAGTGGAAATACCTGGAGAGACCATCTGCATTGCCATGGTCAGTCCCTGGTCTGTGCTCCACTGTAAAGTCCATCCCCTGTAGGGAAATGGACCACCTGAGCAGTTTGGGATTTTAACCCTTCATCTGATTAAGCCACAAGAGGGGCTTATGGTCTGTCTGAATTAGGAAGTGAGTGCCAAACAAGTATGGTCTCAACTTCTTCAGGGCCCAAACCACAGCAAAGGCCTCCCTCTCAATGGCTGACCAACGTTTCTCTCTAGGGGTCAGCCTTCTGCTAATAAAGGCAATGGACTGGTCTTGACCATCTACATTAAGTTGTGAAAGCACAGCTCCCACCCCCAACTCAGAAGCATCTGTTTGGACAATGAACTCTTTGGAGTAGTCAGGACTCTTCAGGATAGGTGCAGAGCACATGACCTTCTTCAGGTCATCAAATGCCTTTTGACTGCTAACTGTCCACTGAACCTTTTTGGGCATCTTCTTGGATGTCAGATAATTTAATGGAGTCACAATGGATCCATAATTCTTTACAAATTTCCTGTAGTACCCAGTCAGGCCCAAGAAGGCTCTGACTTGTGTCTGGGTAGTTGGAGGAGCCCAGTCCTGTATGGCCTGGATTTTGCTCTCCAATGGTTGAACCTGACCCCCACCTACTAGGTGGCCCAGGTACACAACCTTGCTCTGCCCTATCTGGCACTTGGTTGCCTTGATAGTCAGGCCTGCCTTTTGCAGGGCCTCTAGAACCTTCTTCAGGTGGATCAGGTGATCCTCCCAGGTGGAGCTGAAGACAGAAATATCATCTAGATATGCTGCACAAAAGTCATCCAAGCCAGCAAGTACTTGATTCACCAACCTTTGGAAGGTGGCAGGTGCATTCTTCAAACCAAAGGGCATCACCACAAACTGATAATGTCCACTGAGGGTAGAGAATGCTGTTTTGGCTTTAGACTCCTCAGCTAACCTGATTTGCCAATAGCCAGCTGTCAAGTCAAATGTGCTCAGAAATTTGGCAGAAGCCAACTTATCTATGAGCTCATCTGCCCTTGGAATGGGATGAGCATCTGTCCTAGTGACAGCATTGAGACCTCTATAGTCCACACAAAATCTAATGTCTCTCTTTCCATCTTTGGTATGAGGTGTTGGCACAAGGACTACTGGGCTGGCCCTGGGGCTCTCTGATGGCTCAATCACTCCAAGTTAAAGCATTTTCTGCACCTCAGCCTTTATACAATCCCTGACATGGTCAGGTTGCCTGTAGATTTTATTCTTCACAGGCAGACTGTCACCAGTGTCCACCTCATGGGTGCAGCAGTTAGTTTGACTGGGTGTAAGAGAAACCATATGTCTATGAGCCTGCTACACCTGTCTGCAGTCCCATTGCTGCTGGTCAGTGAGGCTGCCTGCCAAGGCTACACCTTCCACTGAGCCATCATCAGGGTTTTGGGAAAGCAGGTCTGGGAGAGGGTCACTCTCTTCCTCCTGTTCCCCATCTGTAGCCATGAGTAAACCCATGTCTGCCCTGTCCACATATGGTTTCAATCTGTTTACATGGAGCTCCCTGTGGGGGCTCCTAGGGGTGCCAAGGTCCACCAAGTAGGTGACCTCTCCCTTTTTCTCAAGTATGGTGTGGGGTCCAGACCATTTGTCTTGGAGAGCTGCTGGGGCCACTGGCTCCAACACCCACACCTTCTGCCCTGGCTGGTACTCAGCCAGAACAGCCTTTTGGTCATGCCAAGCTTTCTGTAATTCTTGGCTGGCCTCCAGGTTTTTGGGTGCTCTCTCCATGTACTCAGCCATCCTGGAGCGGAGACCAAGTACATAGTCCACAATATCAAGCTTAGGCTTTTTGAGAGGTAACTCCCATCCTTCCTTCACAAGACACAATGGACCCCTCACAGGATGGCCGAACAAAAGTTCGAAAGGGCTGTAGCCAACTCCCTTCTGTGGGACCTCTCTGTAAGCAAAGAGCAAGCAGGGTAAAATGATGTCCCATCTTCGCCTAAGCTTTTCAGGTAACCCTTTTATCATTCCCTTTAGGGTCTTGTTGAACCTTTCAACAAGCCCATTGCACTGTGGATGGTAGGGTGTGGTAAACTTATAGTTTACTCCACACTCTTTCCACATTGCCTTCAAGTATCCAGACATAAAGTTGGTACCTCTGTCTGAAAGGACCTCCTTTGGAAAGCCCACTCTGGAGAAAACTCCAAGTAGGGCCCTTGCCACAACAGGAGCTGTTGTGGTCCTCAGGGGAATTGCCTCTGGGTACCTGGTGGCATGATCCACTACCACCAGGATAAATCTGTGCCCAGGTGCTGTTGGAGGATCCATTGGACCAACAATATCTATCCCAACTCTTTCAAAGGGCACCCCCACCACAGATAGTGGTATCAGGGGGGCCTTTGTAGTTCCACCTGCTTTGCCACTGGCTTGGCAGGTTTCACAGGAGCGACAAAACTCCTTGGTATTCTCTGACATGTGAGGCCAGTGAAAGTGTGGGACAAGTCTTTCCCAAGTCTTTGTCTGGCCTAAGTGTCCTGCAAGGGGAATATCATGGGCCAAGGTGAGAAGGAAGCCCCTAAATTGCAGAGGTATAACCAACCTCCTGGTAGCACCAGGCTTGGGGTCTCTAGCCTCTGAATAAAGGAGCTCATCATCCCAATACACTTTATGGGTACCTTGAGCATTCCCAGCAGCCTCAGCAGCAGCTTGCTGTCTGAGGGGTTCAAGGGAAGGGCAAGTTAACTGAGCCTGCCCCAGGTCTGCCCTTGAGGGTCCCCCTGTCCCCAGAAACTCAACCTGATCAGGTTCAAGTTCTTCAAGGACAGTCTCCTCTTGGATCACAGAATCATCCTCCTGAGAGGGCTGATCCTCAACCTGGGGCAAGTGGGAAGGCACTGCCTTAACCCTCTTGCTCCTTCTCTTGGGTTGTGGATGGTCTATTGTTTCAAGATCCACCACAGGTTCAGGTAGGCACTTCTTGGCCTGGGACCTGGTTACAGCAAGGACATGGGCTGAAATCCCTAGCATTTCTGCATGAGTCCTGTACTCCACTTCCGACCATAATGATTCCTCTAGATCATTGCCCAAAAGACAGTCTACTGGGAGGTCTGCACTTACAACAACTTTCTTGTGGCCAGTTACCTCTCCCCAGGAGAATTTAACAACAGCCACACTATGTGTAGTGGCATTGATAGCATTGGTCACTAGGTAGTTCTCACCTAGTATGATTTGTCCAGGGTCCACAAAGTTAGGTGTCACCATAGTGACGCTGGCACATGTGTCCCTGTAGGCCTGAGCCAGTTTCTCATTGATTAAAGGTGTCTGTCTATATTTGCCCAAAGTATTGGGACTCATAGGTGTGGTCACTGACATGTCCACATCATATAGCAGAACTGCCTGAGTAGGGATTCTGACTAAGCCAGACTCCATCTCAGTACCCAGGGTTAACCCCACTATAGCTTTGGGTTGTGTACCACCACTGCTGACAGTACTAGGGGGTGCAGGTGCCTTAGGGGCTGCAGTGGTAGGGACTAGATTTTTCTTGGTGCATTCACTACCCCAGTGGGAAGTGGACTTACAAGTATTGCACCAAGGTTTATTTGGGCCATCATTCTTCCTGTTTCCATTTTGGGAACCACCCTCCTTATTAGAATTATTTTGGGGGCCTGAAGAAGACTTCTGGTCTTTTTCTTTCTTATCTCCACCCTTCTGGTCTGCCTTCTTTTGATCACCTCCTTGGTTCTGGGGTTTCTGCTTAACTCTTGTTCTGACCCATTTGTCTGCCTTCTTTCCCAATTATTGGGGAGAGGTCAGATCAGAGTCTACAAGGTGTTGATGCAATAACTGGTTTGGACAGTTATTAAGGATCTGCTCTCTCATTATAAGATTGTACAATCCTGTATAGTCTGAGACTTTACGTCCCTGCAACCAACCCTCCAGAGCCTTAGTGGCACAATCAACAAAATCAGTCCAGTCCTGAGTCTGAGCTTTTTGGGTATCTCTGAACAACAACCTGTATTGCTCAGTGGTTAGGCCAAACCCATCAATAAGAGCACTCTTCAGGACAGAGTAGTTTTTAGCATCCTCAGGTCTAACTGTGAGGAGCTTGTCTCTCCCTTTCTCAGAAAAGGAGTACCATAAGATTGCTGCCCACTGTTCTTGAGGAACCTGCTGTACCATGCAGGCTCTCTCCAGAGCAGTCATCCATTTGTGGATGTCATCTCCTTCCTTGTAGGGGGGCACAATCTTTGTCAGGTTTCTATTATCATAGGACCTGTCTTTCTCTCTAGGAAAAATGCTGCCACCAGTGGGTGTCTCCCCACTCAATCTTTGTTCCCTTGCTAAAGCAAGTTTAGCTTGGGCCAGGGCTACCTCCTCCCTCTCTATCTGGAGTTTGACAGCTCTCATACTGGCCTCATGCTCTTTTCTCTGGGGGAAGTCATTCCCTTTGAGATTCCCTTGAGGCACTAGAAAGGCGAGAATCCCTGGAAGGAGATCTCTCCCTTCTATTGCCTGGAAGTATTCTGTTATGTACTCTGGGGAGGTGCTGGCCCTCTCCATTTCCATGTAGGTCCAAGTTGACTTGGCTAAGCCTTCCAACTGGTACCTGGTTATCCCTTTGATCCTGATCTGACTCTTCCTCTTCCTCTTCTGATTCAGGGTCTACCACCTCAGCTTCTGGGGTGGTGTTCTCAACGTCTGGGGGATTCACTCCTTCTCCTGACCCCGAGGGAACTGGGCCAGTTTTCTCAAGATCATCCTTCTGCAGGATGGCCATCAGGATGGGAATAGTAGGGTTGTGACCCCTTTTCAGCCTCCTTGCAGTGCACAAGGCACTCAAGTCCCAATGGCTGAGGTTGTCATAGCTGGAGGGTGCCTTGGTAAGGTCACCTTCCACAGGCAGAGCAAGTGGTTGCTCACCTGTGCCAGACATGACTCTAGTGACGTGTAAGTGGTGCACTTACCTACACTAAGTGTTTTCCTACTCTACCTTGCTAGTGAGTTGTAGGCAGGGTGTGCTAAGCCCTTTGATCTACAACTACTAAGTTCAGTAGAACTTAAATATGTAAGCTTTGTTTATATGTACCTAAGGTACTTAATGTGATCTTTCAATTTGATAAAAAGATTGCAATGGTAAAACAACAGCAAGCTCAAATCCGCACCGCTGCACACCAATGTGAGAAGTTGGCCTGATGTATGATGTCCACAATTCTGTGGGCACCTTGTATCAGTCCAAACAATCCCTTATGGTGGTGGTTGTAAGTCAACCTTAAAAGACAAGCTATCCTAGGGGTAGCATGGACTAAGCAGCCTAAAGGCTTAACTCAAGAGGGCATTTGAAGCCAGCTGTTTTACCATATGCAATCCTGTAATATCAAATGAAAGGACACCACACAAGTTATATATTATACAAATATATGTATTTATTCTTAGAATAATCCCCTGTACTCTTTATGAGTATAGAAGCACAAGCATTTAAACAAAAGCACAATATAACATATGAAAGTTGCACAATTATGGATAGGGCCGATGGCCACTCAAACCATATATCAAAAAAGTGGTATAAGTATCACTAATCGATCAGTGGTAAGGCCTAGGGCCTTGGGAATCGCTGGGACTACACTGGACTAACAGCAGTTAGGACGGGAGTAGCCCGCGGGATTCGGGTGCAGCCCTAAAAGCACACGCATGCACCAATGCAAAGTCAATGGTGCGTAAAAGTTATCGAGTTACAGTTTTAAGGGTCTTCCGACTGGACTAGAAGGGCAAAACTTTAGACTTAGACACTAGAGGTGTAAACCACTACAGGAGCACCGGCATTCAAGAGTTACCTCACCCACAGGAAGCGGGTGCACAGGTGCAAAAGCGTGTCGGGTTTCGTCGTGTAGATCTATGGAGCCTGGAGATGAAGATACTGCAGGCGACCAGAAGAGAAGAGTCCGGTGTGATCCAAGGGTGGATCGAAGATGTAGAGTACCTGAAAGCAGAGGGGACAGAGTCTGGGTCACTAGCCAGTGACCAGGAAGGAACCAGGCGATGTCGGGCGCAATCAGGTGCTTGTCGTGAAGATTGTCTCCGCTGCCACGTGGACTCTGGGGCACCGAGGATGTCCAGGAGTGGATCACGAGCTGTCCCACAAAGGCTCTCGCTGTCGGCGGTGTCGGCTTCCGGATTGGAGGTAACAAGCCTTGTCAAGGGCAACCCACGCAGGATTCGAAGATCGCTTCTTACTCGGACCAGCTAGGTCAGAGCGGGTGCTCCTTTTCAGGGGAGCGAGGGCCAGTCTGGAGCAACCAGACTAGCAGAGCAAATTCAAAGGTTCGTCGGTACTGGGGCCACTAGCCAATGGGCAAGCAACCGGACCAACGCGTCGAGCAAGAAAATGCAAAAGGGCCTCACGGAGCACTCGGTGAGTGTGGAGGGGTGAGCTTCGGTGCAAAAGCTGCTCGGGCCTGGAGCTTCTCAAACTCCAATGCACAGCTTCGAGGGAGCCTCGGGAGCCGCACGGTCAGCGCTTCGTAGTTTTTCCAAGATGGCCGGCCCCACGCTTCAGGTCGCCTCCACGGATCTCAGCTTTGCAGGGACTGTGGATTGGGCTGTTGGAAGGCAGGAAAGCTGGGTCTTGTTGATCTCTGTCGCTCGAGTTCCGGCGGGAACAGCAACAAAGCAAACGCTGAGGTGCTGGATGGTGCCTGTTTGCACAGGGTGGTCACTCCTTGACCACAAGGGAGATTCTTCAGTCTTCCACGTCGAGTGGGATGTCGAAGGGTCCAGAGTTATGTTTCAAAGTTTCAGTCAGGATAATCTGATGTGCATCAGCACAGCTCCTACCTTTATTCCAAATCAATGTGCTGGATTACCTGCGAGGTCCCTCCTATGGGTGCGACCCAGGAAGGGGGTGATTACACCCCTTTCCCTTTGTCCAGTTTCGCGCCAGAGCTGGGGCTGGAGTGCCCCAGAACCGGTTTGACTGGATTTTGCATGGGACACCTTGTGTGCCCCAGGCAGTGTCTAGTTTCTTTCAACCCTCCCTGCTCCAATCCACTATCTCCTGTCTGGGGTGGTGTAGCACCTCCCTGTGACAGGAAACCCTTTGTCCAGGCCTCCCCTGCCAAGTTTCGGTCAGCAGCAGGAGGTCAGACTTGTGTCGGGGCAGCAGCATCCATTTTGTGATGCTGAGGCTCTGGTTAGGATTAACCGCGTTTAAAGTAAAGTAACATGTCTTCTCCCTCTAGAAGGGTGGAATGCTACCCCCGTCGCCAGAACTGCCGAGGGGGTAGTATTCCAAAGTGTATGACACCAAACATGACATGTTTTGATAAAGCCAAACCAAAGTTAGCATTAACCGCGAGGATTATAATGCATTTAAGAGTATATGGTATGGCAGTATCCTGGAACAGCAGAAGGAAATGGTTCCGACCTCTGCAGACAGGCTCAGCTCATGCCAGAGCACCATCTCACATAAAACCAAGCACTCTGCCTCCAGGATTGTTAAGGCCTGCTATAGGAGTGACTGATAGGTATATATGTGTCCAGATATAGGTTTAGATATAGGTATACTATATCTAAGCAAGGGGTGATTACATCACCTTGCCCCAGCTGAGTGATCAGCCAGTTGTGTCGATTTAAGTACCAGCCAGGGGTGGCAAAAGATATGCTGCAGCCCCTGGTAGGCCTTGGATGCACCTATGCCCTGAGCACCTATAGTGCATGGTACAGGGGCTGACAAGGTGTCCAGTACCAAATTGGTGATGTACCTATAGTACACGTCTGTGAATTTAGAGAGAGAACAGCAGGCTGTGGGTCTGATTAGCAGGCCCACAGCCACATTAAGTCGAAAACCAGTGAAGCAAAAAGCAAAAATTGGGGTGACCATAGGATAGCACACCCTACTCTCCTACACCTTAATACAGGATCTCACACAAGATGACCTCATTAATTCCCCTGGGTTTGTAGTAATCTATGGGACGAACGGTTGCGTGCAACCTATTTCAGCTTGTATTACCCCATCTGACTCAGAGTAATCCATTGACTGAGGATGCAGGAATCACTAAGCCTAAGGTACCCTCCGGACTATTCAACACTAACCTCAGAGTAACAATCTTTGAGAGACCTTAACAGTCTGTTCTCTTTGGAATCTACGGTAAAGGTCTATTTGGACTCCATGGTTACCAGACTAATAGGGGCGTGGCTTGGGAGCCGATGGCGGAGGGAGTGTGAGCCTGCAGCTCCGCGCTAACCCCGCCGGTTATCCTGAATTGGGGGATGCTGAGACCCCCAAATTGAACCCTGGTGCAGAGGAGAGGCGGAGATAGCTGCCCCGGTGGATCGGTGAGGCTGGGTACCCCCCTGGACGCTCTGGGGGCCCTGCTGCAACTCCTGGCTTGAAGCAGGCCGCTGAACAAAATGGCGGCGCCTGCTAAGTAGTCAAAGCGCCGGAGCTTCACGGAGCCTTTGCTGGCCTGCCTGGCGAGCCGGAGGTGAGGCCATACTGCTGCAGAGGCTGGGAGGGGGTGTGGAGACAGCCCCCCGGCGACCCAGACTGCGCGGACTGAGGCGCGGTGGTAGCCCGTGGCTGACTCCGGTTAGGTGGCTCCTGGAGGCGGAGTCGGCCTGCGGCCGGCAGCATTTCTGGACCGGGGAGCGAGTGGAGCCTGGTGCCGCCGCTGAAGATGTACCCCCACTGGATGCGGGGGCGGCGGATGGCAGCCGGATTACCGGCAGCGGGCTGAGGGAGGGGGCAGTGTGGAAGTGGAGCGGAGAGTTATGTGAGCCCTTCCCCCCTCCCCCCTTTGGTTCCTCTTTTCTCCCCCCTGGCGGCGGCCCACCAAACGCTGCGGGAGGCGGCGCGGCCCGACCAGGCTGAGAGAGACTCGCCTGGAGGCAATTAAGCGCTGAGGCTCACTGGGTGGAAGATCTGCCCTGCTGCCCCCTTTGGAGAGACATTGCTGCGGAGTTCGGCGCGGAGCGAATCCCTGCCCTACGTGGAGTTCTCGCTGAGAGCCTGGATTGTCTCCCTGAGGTGGGCTGCGGCTGGGGAGTGGTGAGAGATCGTGACCATCCCTACGTTGTGGGTCCCCCCCTCTCTGATAGTAGCGTACAATAACTGTGGGGGCACGCTGGTGGTGGCTACGAAATTGATGGACTTGGGCTGCTGGTGGGACCCGACTGGTGTGATCGCCTGGTCCCCAACCTGCGATGACTTGGGGCAAAATCCTTGAAGAGGAACCTGCGCTGGAAGGCACATTCCCCTTCCCTGTCTTGTAGTGATCATTGCCTCGCCAGTTGGACGCCTCTTTCTCTACAGTACATGGTCTTGGTGGGAGGCACGCTGTGCATGATTGGTCGGTGCCGTGCAGGGGCGACGAGGCTTGTTGATAGCAGGGGCCAAGCGGGAAGGAGGGTCTCGAACGACCGCTACTGATATATCTGCCCCACCTAGCAGGGCCACTTACTAGGCCCACAGCTCCTTGACTTCCTAGTGTTGGAATCGACTCGCCACGGTTGCATTACCGGGCCTGGCCCTGCCTGATCTTGGGAATCCATGCCGCAAGGCTCTGGTGCGTAACTGCTGCGCTCAGCTACTCCTTGTCCCCCACAGTGGGGGCGCAATAGACGACTAATTCAGGACCTGAAGAGGGTACCCACCTCCTGAATCGGGCTGAGCCTGCGGACTTTGAACATGGGGGAGCTCCTTGGACAGTGCAGAGCCTGATGTGGAGCGGGGACCACCAGACCCGGAAACTATCCCTCCTGGATCACTCCCACAACACCAAGTGGATGAGATCCTGCAGGCCATAACGGACACTAGAACGGCCCTTCAGCAAAATATCGCGCAGGTGGCGACGGGTTTGGGGCTCTTGAAGGCTGACCATACTAAATTGTCTGACAGGGTGCGGCAGACGGAGCTTACGTTAGAAGACGTGAGGCCTGCACAGCATAAGTTGGACGCTCAAATGGTGGATGTCATGGCCCGACTGCAGACCTTGGAGAAGAGAGCTGACTATGCGGAAGGCCGCAATAGGAGGAATATCGTCCGAGTGGTGGGCTTGCCGGAATGGATCGAGGGGACTGATATGGTGACCTATTTGGAGCGCTGGTTCCGGGAGGTGGTCGCGCCGGAAGGCCTGTCACAGTTCTACAGGCTGGAAAGGGCCCATAGGGTGCTGGCGCGCCAGCCGGATCCTGGACGCCCACCTCGGCCGGTGGTGGCATGCCTCCTTCATTACAGAAAGAGACAGAGATCTACTCCTCCACAAGGCCAGGACATCTGGCCCCTACACAGTGGACAATAGCAATGTCACGCTATTTCCGAATTACACGCTTGAGGTGCAACGGGCCAGGGCCTCCTTTTTGGCGGTCAAGCGGGCGCTACACGACAAAGGCTTGCAATACTCTCTTATGTTCCCGGCTCGTTGTGGATTGC
This sequence comes from Lissotriton helveticus, assembly GCF_964261635.1. NCBI lineage: Eukaryota > Metazoa > Chordata > Amphibia > Caudata > Salamandridae > Lissotriton > Lissotriton helveticus. The sequence continues at coordinate 1,406,567,967 of NC_136057.1, read as the reverse complement.
CCTGGATGGCAAAACGCACTTTTGCAACAGTCCTGAGGAAGCCTGGACATGGCTGGAGGAATATAGAGCTGGCAGGGGTGAGGCTGGACTACCATCGCGGCGACCGGCACTGGAACAGCGACTTCGCTGGTCCCGCCACAACCGGAGACGGCGCTCGGTGCCTGGGGGCCCTTCACTGTCCCAGACGGAGGCAGAGCGATTGGCGACGTTGCAAGCAGCGGCGATCATTGCTGGGGCGGAGGCGTCTTCTCCGGTGCCGACCACAGGCTCTGAAAAGGAGGCTGATGAGACTGAGCTGTCGGGGTCCGGCAGCCAGATTCTTCCCAAGGTGACGCCAGCTACGGCGGATGACATGGTGTATGCTCCATGATGACGAGGAAGACTCTGGGACTTCTACTGTGGATGCTGTTGATTTGTACTCCCTGAAACTCTGGGTGGCGGGCGGCTGCGGTCCGGGGTGCCTGAGGCCCTGGAGGGCTGGGGGGGAGCCTGGCCGCCAGTACGTTTTTAAACTATAGATAGGGGAGCACTGCCGCCGTCATCACTGGGGGCTTGGATATTGCTGAGGGGTTGGTGCTGAAAACATTGGCTGACTGTTGTTGTTTGCTAGGCTCTAACCCACCCCCGCCAGATGGTTCACAGTTAGTACGCCTTGACATCCTGTGAGGGCGTTTGTTGGGGTCAGTTTGGATGGGATTCACTATGTTAGTGCCTGTTCTGGGGTGGGAGGGATGTGTTTGGGGTGGGCTTGGGATAGTTGGGGATGTGGGGAGAATTCGTTTGGGGATAGTACTCACCGGCGTGTCTTGGAGGGAGCAGAGACTTATTGTGCTTTATCATATTGACTATGGGTCCGTTACCTGATGTAAAATGTGTGACTTGGAATGTGCGGGTTTACATTCTATGCAACGATGACACAAAATTCACTCCTATTTAGTACGCAGGGGCGCGCAGATAGTATTCCTACAGGAGACACACCTGATTAAAACCGAAGGGTTAGCACTGCAGCGTAGATGGCGAGGGCAGCTTTATTATACTACTTATTCAGCCTTTGCGAGGGGGCGCGGATTTGGATTAGGGCCGGGGTCCCTTTCCAGATGACTGACCAGGTGGTAGATCCTGAGGGTCGTTATGTGGTGGTTATGGGATGCCTTCATGGGCGAGATGTGACCCTCTGCAGTATTTACGTCCCTAACGTAGAGCAGGTGACTTTTTTTGCTCGCATGTCTGAAACACTGGCTGTCTATTTCACGAATCTTGTAATGATGGGGGGAGATTTTAACTCCATAACTGATGTAGTCATGGATAGATCCCACCCCCCGTTACCTGATGCCCCAATTCATAAATTATCAAAGATCAGATCACAGTGGCAGGATAGCTGGGAATTTATAGATGTGTGGCGGACACAACACCCTGGTGAGCGCGATTACTCCTACTTCTCGGCCTTGCACAAGTTGCATGTGAGACTTGATACAATTTTGTGTGGCACTGCCTTGGTGGCTATGGTGGTTAATAGCGAATACCTGTCGCGCACCATCTCTGATCACAACCCACTATTGGTGGGTTTCTGCTGGGTCCAGGAGCGCCCGGCTGTACCATCCTGGCGGTTGCACCCGGAGATGTTGGAGGACCCAGTTTTCCATGCTGAGCTGGAAACGGGAATAGAGCGTTACTTTACTGATAACGAAGGTACAGCTACGACAACTGCCCTGGAATGGGATACCTTTAAAGTGGTGGCCCGGGCCTTGTGTATTACTAAATGGGTAGGGGTACAGAAGACACTGTTGCAGGAAATTGATTCCGCAGAAAAGACGCTTAGGGAAGCGGAGCGCACACACCCAACTGACCCTGACGCGCGGGACCTGGTGTTGAGATCAAAAGAGGATGTGGCGGTGTTCGTGGAGCGCTTGAGGAGTTTTGATCATAGGGCTTATTTGGCTCGGGCGCATGCCGAGAGAGATAAGGTGGGTACTCTACTGGCATGGTTGGCTAACCCACTCCCTCGGAGTGCTCCTGTTCTAGCTCTGACCTCCCCGGCGGGACAAATGGAATACACTCAGCATCAGATCAATGCCCTTTTTCATAATTATTGTACAGATCTGTATGATAACCAATTGCAGGCCGGTGAGGCTAACATCCAAGCTTTTTTGGATGATTTGGAGCTCCCTGTCCTGGATGCAGAGTGGGCTGACCCCCTTGGCCAGGACATTACATTGTCTGAAATTAGAAGTGCTATCAAGCACATGGCGCGAAACAAAACTCCAGGAATCCATGGCCTGCCCATAGAGTTTTATGCGACCTACGTAGATGTTCTTGCCCCTAGATTATTACTGGAGGCCAAAGAGCTAGGGGTACTACCGACTTCGGCTAGAGAAGCTGTCATCATCCCTTTACTTAAACCAGGGAAGGACCCCACTGACCCCTCTGCGTATCGCCCCCTATCTATGCTCACCACTGACTATAAGATTTTGAGTCGTGTATTTGCCACTCGACTCCTCCCACACATGGTACATTTGGTTCATCCAGATCAGGCCGGCTTCATTCCTACCCGCAACACTGCGGGCAGCGTACGCCGATTGGTGCGCATATTGGGTGGGGACCATGCTGGGAATCCAATGGCAGCAATCCTCTCTGTGGATATTGCGAAAGCGTTCGATAGTTTAGAATGGCCCTACTTATTTTCTGTTATGAGAGCCTTCGGGCTTGGGGAAGGCTACGTTCGCTGGACTGAAATATTATACTCATCGGCGTGCTCCAGAGTGAAGGTAGGAACGGTCGTCTCCTCCCCCTACCCAGTGAGGCGTGGCATGCGTCAGGGGTGTCCGCTGTCCCCGCTGTTGTTTGCTCTGGCCATAGAGCCATTGGCTATCAGTAGGAGGGATTTTCAAAGGTTAACAACTTCGAAGTCGTACGCACTTTATCTCGCTATATGCGGATGACCTTTTGTTGTTACTAAAAGACGCGGGAGACAATTTGGAGGGAGCCTGGACACTACTCTGCAGATTCGGGGAGATCTCCGGACTCAGAGTCAATTGGGCGAAGACTTGTGTTTTCCCAGTCGACCCGACGTGCATTACGCCTGTGACCGCGCAAGACATCACATGGGAACCCCACTGCCTCCCTTATTTAGGGACACATATTTATCACACCCAGGAAGACCTACTGGACGGTAACATTAGCCGGGCAATGCGAAACCTCAAAGCTAGCGTGCAGTTCTTAAGAACCTTGCCTTTATCAGTGGGGGGTCGTGTGGCACTGTTGAAGATAGCACTTCCCCGGCTACTTTATTACTTCCGGACGCTGCCAGTGTGGATACTTGCTTCATTATTTCGACAGCTCCGGGCTATGGTAGGTAGTTTTATTTGGGGAAACGGGAGACGGAGAGTGGCCCTTGATACATTGATACGCCCGAGGGCGGAGGGATGTCTGGCGGTCCCTGACTTCGAGCTATATTATCTAGCCGCACAGTTTCAGGGGCTTACCCAAGTGGTGGCGCTGGAATTCAGAGGCCCTGAAAGAGATTATGAACCGGATGTACCTAGGCATGTGCTAGCGTTTATCATACTCCAGCAGAAATTGCATATGAATTCGCTGTCCATTGAGGAACGCACTTTGAGGCTTTGCTGGAAACGGTACCATAATAGAGTCAAAATGCAGCGCCCTTATGCCCCGGAGATACCCTTAGATATGTGTACTGCCCTACCGCATGGTAGGGACTGGCTGGCCCTCGCAGAATGGAAGTCTCTTGGACTACAGGTAGTGGGCGACCTGTACGATGATGGAACTTTGTTACCTTATGGGGAGTTGCAGGAGAGATTCGGGCTCCCGTGAGGACACTATTTAATTCATACTGCCTTGATAGCTGCCATACAAAAGTACTGGGGCGGGGGGCTGTCGGAACCGCCGGTGAACTCAGCATGCCAATATTTAGTAATGGCGACGGGCACCTATAAAGCTGTCACCTACTTATACAGATGTATTCTTGGGGAGGTCTCGCAGCCGTTGCAGAAATTACACGACCAATGGGCAATGGACATTGATAGAGACATACCGGACCTGGCCTGGTCGCAGATAGTCAAAAGAGCGTGGAAGAGCACTAGAAATGCCAGATTTCAATTGATTCAATTTTTCATACTGCATAGGGCTTACCTCACCCCAGCGAAGATCAACCAATACTTTCATTTGGACACAGCGCAGTGCCCCCGCTGTAGGCTTGTGGACGCGGGCCTTTTACATATGTTATGGGACTGTCCACAATTGGGGACATATTAGGTTGATGTAATGGCATTATTATGCAATATTACGGAACGGCAGGTTACTCTGGACAAAGGTACCTGCCTATTACGTTGGTTCCCCCACACTAGCAAGACTAAAATAACAAGTAAATTCTTGGATTTGGGACTGGTATTGGCTAAAAGGGAAATCACACTCCACTGGAAAGATGCGGGAGGGCCAAATTTTGCTAGATGGAAAGCTGCGCTGCTTACATGGACAGGGAGTGAGAGTGTAATTCGCCTGCAACAGGCCCAGAGGTCCCGTAATGAGAAGGCACTAGATGCAGCCCGGGCGTGGGAGGCCCTAGTTATTGAATTGAAGGCTGTAGATGAGGACTCTGGATCAGAACTGAGCATGCATTCAGGAGGTGGGACTTAGTGGAGGATTGCGCCAATATACGAGATAGAATGGATGAATGCGCCCCCTTTCCTAATGTAGTCATGCTCTTCTATACTGATATATGTATGGTACCCTGTACAGTTATGTTGCTCCAACTGGTTACAGAGATAAGTTATGCTGTGATAAGCGACACGCTGGTGGGGGAGGGTGGACTGTGGGAGGGAAACAGGAGTGTAGAGTAGTTGATTTCACACTATATAGCTCTACAGCACATTAATACCTATGTTGCAGTCGAATTTCTTGCTATTATTGTAGAGGTGTCGAGGCTATGTAGGTGCTGATTAACGGTTGATTTATACTTATCCTGGCCTTTACATTGACTGTATTGTTACATGCCGTATGCTTTTATCATTTTTGCGATGAAACTGAAGAGCCTGTCTGAATGTAATTAACTACTGGGCTTGTTGTTTGCGGTTGAAAATCAATAAACAGATTTTTTTTAAAAATGGTTACCAGACTAATGCATGTGGAGAAAATTACTTCCAGCTGTTTAGACTTTTTAAAGTCTTATATAACCACTGCTACCATTCTTCCTATGCCTAACACTGGAGAGGTTTCTACAAAGGTTTTACCTGTTCCTTCTCAAATAGCGGGTGTTCATCCTATACCTCAGATCAATGCTGGAGACATTATTACTTTGCATGTAAATCGCAAAGCGGGTGGTCACACAATATTACATGGTCCCATTGGAGGTATCAATACTCTTTCCATGTCTCGCCACACATTACAACCCTCACATTCTAACACACAGCACTGCAGCGATTTATCGTTAGGTAAAGTGGGCAGGAACTGTAATGTGTTAGAACTACCCACTGAAGCGATACCTTATGTCATAATTCTGGCAAACTTACCCATTCTTCTAGGGGTTGAAATAGAATCCTGGAAATCATTGACAAATAAGTCACAAAACTGGTTGGGAAATAAAACAGGTCTTGCAGGGGCACTTTTTGACAATTTTAAAATGGCAAAAATGGTACAATGGGTTGGCAAGGGCTCAAAAAGATTACCAGGTGATTGTATAGTTCTGTCTTTTAAATTACCCAGTTTAGTGGATACAATACTGCACAGAACTAGATCTCGTTACTCCAAAGGTTGGTTCTACCACTTGGCTAATTCTATTGAATAGGTCACGTTACAACGCATGCGCTACACCACATGCCATTACCACGCGGTCATTACAACAACCGCGTTGTTACATTGCATACCATTACAACGCAAGTCGTTACAACAACTTGCTGTAGGGGCGCACTGGATATTGGAATAGTATAATTTACTATTCCAACTCCAGTCTGTGCAACATTATGGAAGGTGTTGGATTTTAAATCCAACACCTTCTGCCCCCTACAACAAGTTGTTGTAACAACTGCATTGTTTTGTTTTGCGATGTACCAATGCGGTCATTGTAATGACCGTATTGTAATGGCATGCGATGTATCGCATGCGTTGCAAACGATGTTTCCCCTTCTATCAGTCACCATTTTTTACCAGCGGTCAAATTCTGCCCGTTAGACCATCTCCACTATACAATTATAATCCCTGCATTTCATTCTAACATTCCAATTTACAACCGCTTTGATAGACTAGCATCGATAGATGCTGTCGGCTGACTTGCGGTATATCCATCCAGGTTGTCATTTCCAGTAAGGATGGTACCATAATGAATAGCAGGACTTCACCATATTCCTTATTAAAACCAGATGAGTCCCTTGACAGGTCTAGTTCCTCCACTCTTTCTCCTTTAAATAACATGGCTGATTGTTTTATTTTAAACTCATGCTCCTATTATAATTTCCAACAATCGCCCTGTAGTATTTATTTTGGAACGTGGAAGGATTATGTGGAAAGGTCAGCATTACAGAATGGGTGGATTTTGTAACCAAATCCCAGATTTCATGCCTTCAGGATACCTGGGGCTAGATGTAGGTAATTTAGATTTACCGATTCGAAAATACCGAATTTTACCGATTCGGTATTCTCGAATCGGTAAATGCAAAGTAGGTAATTATCCGGTAAAAAATACGGAATCGGTAAGATTTGGTATTTACCGAATCGGTAATTGCCGATTCTGTATTTGCCATTCATTCCTATTGCCTGTAGGCCCATAGGAATGAATGGCAAATACCAAATCAGTAATTACCGATTCGGTAAATATCGAAAAATTCAAGGGTGGCCGGGTGTCACTTTGACACCCTGTTGCACCCCTGATTAGTGCTGGTGTGCACATGTGGCATACATACATGCCCTAAGGGCATGTATGTCTGTCACATGGCACAGGTGTAAATGCACATTTATGCATTTACATAGGAATTCCTTATTTACCACCAGGACTGGCTACCGGGCAGTTGTGTGTGCTGCCGAGCTGGGGCCTAATTTCTCTGTGGTGGGGGCTTATTTCGTTGATGGGGACCTGCGTGCGATATGAAATAAAAAAAGCAAAACGCAGGTTCCCATCAACGAAATTAGCCCCCAGCACGGCAGCACACACAACTGCCCGGTAGCCAGTCCGGCCCTGTTTACCACCAACTAATAGTTGGTGGTAAATAACGAATTCTTAAAGCCCAGAAGCACTGTTTACAGTGCTTCCTACATCTCATTTACCGATTCGGTAAATACCGAATCGGTAAATACTGATTCGTTATGTACCGAATCGGTAAAATAACCTCTTACATAGGAAAAGGCTTTTACCGGTCGGTAACGGTCGATTTCGGCCGTTACCGACCGATAAAAGCCTATCTTTATCTGGCCCCAGGTCTGTTGAGCCTATAAACATCAATGGGTATAGACCTTCCATGTATCAGCAAGCAGTGTGTACGAAACATGGTAGAGAAAAGGGTGGATTAGCTGTATATTTCTCTACCTATCTGCTTTTCTACTATGTATCCAGTGCAGCAACCTCACAGTATTTACAATTAGTTATCATTGAAATTTCGCCCCTCTTTAATGTTGTGCTGGTTAATTTTTATTATAACAGTCATCCCGCCAAGTGAACTTCTGACTGTTCTTGGTCAGCTTAAGCATGTCCTTGAGTTCACCTGTAAGAGTGGTACAAAGTATGTTATTACACTTTGGAGGGCGGAGGATGATTTTAATATTTGTTTGTGCCCTTTTATTTCGAATAGGATCTGTGTTTTGATGAACAGCTATGATTGTGATTTATCCCACTTCATTCACAGTGGTTATGGTGATAAATTAACCACTTCGGCGCTGATGACGAGCTCAGCTCGTCATCAGTTGCGCCGCTCACACGCTGATGAGCTGAGCTCGTCATGTAACGCGGCTTTTTGAAAAAAGCTGCGCAGCGCGCATGCGGTTAAATGAAATGTTATTTAAATATGATCGTGCCTTTTGCAATGAACCTTGTGTACCCTTTGCAGCATTCGAGTGTACTTTTAATGGCAGAGGGGAATATATTGTTATTGAATACATATTATCCTCCTACAAACATTCCTCATTGATATCCAGTTTTACCACACACACTGTCTCTTTAAGTGATCACTATCCACAAAGTATAGCTTTTAATCATAATCACTTGATTTGTCAAGTTAAGCCTGTTACATCACGCCTGGTTGACAATATAGAGATTGCCACACGCTGTCAGGAAGTAACAATGCATTCTTACCTTGAAGTCCGCACTGTTGAGATTCGCAGAGGCGTTATGCACCAACCGCCCAATACCCTACCTTATAACTGTGTATTAAATAACCACTAGGATGTTGCAGTAGGGTCCAAGGAGGAAGGCCTTGGGTTTGGACCCTTTTATGTTCCTAGTTATCGACCTGCGAGGCAACCAGATAACACTAGTCAGTTTGGTCTTGTATTCCTCTTTAGTAATCACTATACACACTCTACGTTAATTGCAGGGGCCTTGAGGTTTTTATCCTACCTGCGTTCAACTATTCTTAGTCCAGCGTCTGGAGAATGACAACTTCTTCATCAGTAGTCCTGGTTGTAATCTCTGGAATTACATCTGATTGGTTTAAGGGCAAATACCAACAGAAAATATTAGTAGTTTCTTTTATGTGTCTATGAATAAACAAAACATAACATCAGCTACCACCACAGTTAAATATTACAGTTGGCTTTTAAATTGAATACGTTGATTTTACCATACTTAAGAAGCCAAATCACCAGTACACTGTTCTTCGTGCTTTATCCTTTTTTTAAAAATAATAGTCTCTAATAGTCTTTGCCAAACAAAATACTAAAGTTCAACCTTATTGCTAATTTCTGTTCTCTTACATTTCTTTCTTGTCTTTCTAAAAATTATGGTTTATATATTAAAATCTGTTCTTACTTGCAATGGGTACCATTTTCAAGTTGTGCTTCTTTTTGTTTTTGCAGCGTTTTTCGAAGGCAGAATGAAGTCCAGGGATCGCGTTGCTGTTGCCTATGAGACAACTATCGGAGCAGCAGGAACACAGGTAAGGGTCACCATGCACGTACTCTGAGTTTCCGGAAGGCTAAGCACCTTCCAGAACAGAGGTGTTGCATAACCACTTGGCTGCTAAGGGGTTTTCCCCTCCTCTGCTGCATATTTATGAATCCCATTATACATGACGAGTTGACCTTGTCATGAGCACAGATCCAGTGTGCCTCATGACGAGTTCACCTTGTCATTAGCATGCAAGTGGTAAATAGTCATGCCACACCCAAGATGGCGGCTGCTATGTCCCGACAGAAAGTTTGGCGTCCTGACGTCACTATTTGTTACAGCAAATGCGTGAGAACTCACTTTTATTTGATTGTATTTTATGTTGCGTTTTTATATAGCGCGTACTTTACCCGAAGGTGTCAGAGCGCTTCACAATAGGAACAGAATTGATACATGAGGAGAAAATTACAAGTGAACTAATTACAAAAGCAAACGTTAAGTTACATGAGGCAAAAGTTACAATTGTGAGCAAACAAATACAAGAGGTAGCAAACGGTACATTACAGGAGGAAAAAGTGACATGTGTGCAGGTTACACAAGCGTACAAAGTATTGTATTGTATTGTAATTGCATTTATATAGTGCTTACTACCCCTGACGAGGCGCTTTTTCGGCGGTTAGCGCGCTATTCTGGGACCCATAGAGGATTAGTGTTGAATTAGTATAGTGAAACATGCAAGTACATTTTAAGTGGTGGATAGGTTAGTCAGTTACTTGGATTTGGAATGATAGCGGAAGGATAGAGGAGGACAAAGGTTTGTATTTATTTATCGCTCGCTTGTTGACGCACGCTATTCAGGAAGCCTATAAAGGATTAGTTGTGAATTAATATGGTGAAATATGAGGTAATTTCAGTGGTGGATATTAGTCTGTTACTTGAAGTGAGAAGGATAGCGGAGGGATAAAAGGGGAAGAAAGATGGGTGTTGAAGCGCTTTTCTGGCGAGTAGCACGCCACTCCGGAGCCCATAAAGGATTAGTGTTGAAAATTAGTATAGTATAAATATGAAGAAATTTGAGTAGTAGATATGTTATTCAGTTATTTGGGCAGTATATTAGTATAGTTGAATATGGAATATGGAATTTGAGAAGTGAACATGTTAGTCTATTAATTTTGATTGAAAAGGATAGTGGAGGGATAAAAAAGAGTGAAGTATTTCTTTTTTTTTTTTTTTTAGGTCTTAGCAGTAGGAAGAGGCTTTTGGATGAGTAAAAATGTGTTTTGGAGGGAAGGAGTCAGAGGGGAGAGTTTAGAAAGGTTTGTTTTAGGGGATCGGTGTAGTAAAAAGAGGTGTCAGATGATGCAAGGAGGGGTAGAGCAGGAGAGAGTCTAGAAAGGGTTATTTTGGCGATCATAGTAGTGGTATGGGGTTTGGGATAAATGAGAGAGTGGATGTAGAGGATATATTGATAGATGTATAGGATGAGAGATAGGGTAGTGCATTAGAAGGAGTAGTAGAAAGAAGTTTGAGATGAGTCAGAAGGTTGGGCTAGAGATATATTGAGCGAAGTATAGTCTGAGAAATAGGCTAGTGCATTAGAAATGCTAAATTAGAAGAAAGTGATAAATATATAGATCCATAAGTACATTGAAAGTATATAGATACATAAAGGAGGCATGTATATTTAGATTAAATATATTGATAGAGGCACAGGATGAGAAATAAGGTAGTGCATTGGATATGCTTTTTCAGGAGAAAAGTAACAGACACACAGATCCAAGTACATGGAAGGTACATAGATGCACAATGGAAGTATGTACATGTGGACCAAAGATGATTTTTATTTATTGATGAATATTATTATTATTATTATTATTATTACTATTATTATTGTTATTATTATTATTATTATTTTTTTCTCTTAACAACATAATTATTTTACATATTTTATAAAGTAATACACAACGATAGGTACATATCTATAGTGAAAACAAATGCTTATATACAGAGGGATATGCTGTAAATTTCTGTTTCCGTATGGTGCTTATGTGGGGAAGAGCCAGATCTTGAGTAGTTTTCTGAAGATAAGGTGGTTGTCGGTGGGTCTTATGTTGGGGGGTAAAGAGTTCCATAGTTTGGCTACTTGAACAGAGAAGGATGTGCCACCCATGGTTTTTTTCTTGTATGGTGGGACTTTGAGGCGAGATGCTCCTTTAGAGCGGAGGTTCCTTTGTTGAATGTGTTTGGAGATTTTATTCCTGATGAAGAGTGGTCCTATTCCATGTATTGGTTTGTGGGTGATACAAAGCAGCTTGAACGTGGATCTTCTGGCAACCGGTAACCAATGCAGGGCTTTCAAGGCAGGGGAGATGTGGTCTCGTGGTTTGATATGCAAGAGTAGTCTGGCAGCCGAGTTCTGAATCCGTTGTAATCTTTTCATGGTCATTAAAGGTGATCCGTGGTAGAGGCTATTGGCGTAATCGAGTTTGGATAGAACAAGGGAGATGGTAGCTTGGACCTTGTGTGGAAATCCCAAATGAGGGAAAATTCGTCGCAGCGTTTTTATAGTAGCAAAGCTTGATCTTGCTAGTTTATCCACTTGGACATTCATCGACAGCTTGGAGTCCATGGTCATTCCGAGGTTTCTTACTTCCTTCGATACTTTAGGCAGTGATCCCAGTTCATCAGGCCATGCGGCAAGCGGGTTGTAATTTTTCCAATCGCCACACATGAGTATTTCAGTTTTTGAAGCATTCAATTTGAATGGTTAGTGCTTGTAGTTCACTAACTCTCCTCAGAGAAGTAGAGAAGTAATAGCTACCAGGAACGCAACCTTTCATGTTAAAAATTGTAGTTCACATTTATGTAGGGTTCGAAGGGAGGTCCCATTAGCTGTGTGAGAACAATGTTTAAATTCCACACAGGTGAAGGTGGTACTCTGGGAGGAATTATTCTCTTTTATAGCAGGTACTCTGAACAGAGATAGATGCTGTCTGTTTTGCAGATATGCTGCTATTGCAGCAAGATGCAGTCGAATAGACGTGTAGGCTAAGTTACATCTTTGGAGGTGCAATAAGTATCCTATGATGTGTTGAATAGGCACGTCTAGGGGATTAATATTGTTGTTGTGACAATATCTTACAAAGCGTTGCCACTTAGCTGCATAACCTGCTCTAGTGGTTGGACGTCTAGCTTCTTTTATGACATTCATGCATCTGGAGGAAGGTTAAGATATCCAAATTCTAGGATTTCAGGAGCCAGATCGCAAGGTTGAGCTGAGCTGGGTCCGGGTGCCTGACCTCTCCACGGTTCTGTTTTAAAAGGCATGGAGACAGGTATAGTTTTTGGTGCGGTACTACAAACAGTTGTAGCAGTGTGGTGTACCACGGTTGTCTGGCCCACGTTGGAGCAACTAGGATGAGGGTCAGAGAATGCTGCTGTAGTTTGCGTACTACTAGTGGCATGAGTGGTAGAGGTGGAAAAGCGTACGCAAATTTGTTTGACCAGTTCATCCCTATCGCTTTGCCTTGGACAGTGGGTGTGGATATCTGGCGGCGAAGCTTGGGCATTTGGCATTTTCGTGGGTGGCAAAGAGGTCTATCTGAGATTGTCCCCACATCTGAATAACTTGCGGATGAAGTTCCCACTCGTGGATCTGTTGTGTCTGCCGACTTAACAGATCTGCTATGGTTTTTTGTACCCCTGGGACATGCTGGGCTAAGAGGAATGTGTTTTGAGGTATAGCCCACGGCCATATGTTTTGTGCTAGATGAGAGTTGCAGGGAGTGTGTTCCGCCTTGTTTCTGTATAAATTACATGGCTGTCATGTTGTCCGTGCGGACTAACACAGCTTTGTTTGATACTTGTGGTTGGAAAGCTTTCAGTGCTAGGAATATAGCTAGTAACTCCAGATGATTGATGTGGAGTAAGTTGTGTTGCGGTGTCTACCTGCCTTGCATGGTGTGCTGTAGTAGGTGGGCCCCCAGCCGGAGAGCGATGCGTACATTGTCAAGATTATCTGAGGAACTGGCTTTAGGAACGGTCGCCCCTTGGAAAGGTTTTTGGTGTTCCACCACTGCAGAGAACGATGAGTCCGACCGTCTACCAATACTAGGTCTGTTAATTGACCCTGAGCCTGGTTCCATTGACGTGATAGGCACTCTTGTAGAGGACGCATTTGAAGTCGTACATGGGGGACTATGAAAATGCAAGAGGCCATCATCCCTATGAGTTGCATGAACACTTGTGCTGGAAGGGAGTGTTGTGGCTGAAACTTTGTGAGAAGAGTTTGCATGCTGGCTATCCTTGCTGGAGTGGGATAAGCTAGCACTGTTGAGGTGTTTATTGTGGCACCGAGGTACTGTTGTACTTTGGATGGTTGCAGATGAGACTTGGTGTTGTTTATTGTGAACCCCAAGTTGTGGAGCAGTTGGATCGTTGTATGAGTGTGTTCCACACACTGGTTGAAACATAGGATGTATGCGATAAGTGTTTGGTAACTGGAAACATATTGCTACAGGATTTATAATATGCTGAACTGGAAAGGGACCAATGAAGTGGGGAAGTAATTTTCTTTTCCCTTTTAACTTCAAATGTTAGGTGGAAAGCCACACTCTATCCCCAATTACATATTGTAGTTGTGTTGAACGATGTTGGTCAGCTACACATTTTTGTGATTCTTTGGCCTTGGCTAAATAATAGTGAGCTTGTTGTTGAATTTCACTTAAGTGTCTATGACATTCGTGTACAGTAGGAACTGATGTATTTGGATGAAGAGTACAGGGAATATCTTTAGGGTGAAATCCTTGAGCAAAAAAAAGTTGAGAAATACCAATAGTGGAGAGTTCAGTGTTATTATAAGCAAATTCCTTGGCCCACAAAATAGCGACCCATTCTTGTTCACTGTCTGCTACTACACAACACATATATTGTTCTATGGTCTGACTTGTGCGTTCAATTAATCCATCAGTTTGTGGATGATAACAGGATAATGGTGGTGCATCCATGTTCAATGTCTTACTCAAAGCCTTCCAAAAATGGTAAATAAATTGAGGTGCATGAGCAGAAATAAGTATGGTAGGCATACCATGCAAACAAATGATATTAGACATAAACGCGTCTGCTAATGTAAATGCAGAAGGAAGTTTTTTTAATGGTATGAAATGAGCCATACGGTAAAGGGTTGTACGACAGTACAACGCGGGCTATTACCACGTGTGCCATTACAACGCTGTTTTTACAAGGCAAGTCGTTACAACGACTTGCGCTGTAAGCGCTGGATAGTGGAATAGTTTAATTTTCTATTCCAACTCCAGCCCACGTTACAGTAGGGAAGGTGTTGGAATAGAAAATTAAACTATTCCTTGTCCAACAGCGCCCTCCAGCACATGTCGTTGAAACGACTTGCGTTGTAAAAGCAGCGTAGTAATGGCAGCGCGTGGTAATGCCCGCGTTGTAAAGGCTGTTCCCCGGGTAAAGTGATCAACCACTGTTAAAATGGTGTTATAGCCTGCTTTCGTTATGGGTAGTTCCACAATATAATCTAATGACACGGTATGCCATGGTTGTGGAGGTATTGGAAGAGGTTGTAATAACCCACAAGGAGGTTTCTGGGACGATTTATATTGTGCACAAATATTACAGGTGTCGACATGCTTTTCTACATCATCAAACATGGAGGTCCACCAGAATTTAAGTTTAATTAACTGTTACGTTTTCTTTACAGCTTGAAGCGCGGCTAATGGTGTGTCATTACTTATTTGCAAAGTTATGCTCTGCAACGCTTGTGTGGGTACAAACAATTGGTTATCTTTCCATAATAAACCATTTTTACACAGAAGAAAATATTCTTGTGGTGTGTGGCAAGCAAGTTCTTGCCTTTTTCTTTCAGGAATTCAGCACTGTCTAGAAGTGCTTGGAAACATTGTGAGGGGAGAATTTGGGGAGGATCACAAGGCTGTTCTTGTACCTGCTCTTCCTCAATATGTGATTAAGGGTCCCCTTTAGAATTCTCTTTTCCTGGAGGTATGTGATGGTGAAATGATAATCATCAAAAAAACAAGGTCCCTCGGAGTTGTCGAGCTGATAAAGCTTTCACAGATTTTAACCACTGAAGATTACGATGGTCTGTATAAATGGTTGTCACGTGGTTACTAGAGACAATATCGACATCTATAGGTTAGCATGAACCCGGTAGCCATGATACTGCTTTTCCGCACAACACTGCATATCTTTATTTTTGCACAACTCTGTTTATGCCTTTCACATGAGAACTCTCTCCTGTGCTCGCCCTCTGCCAGTTCCTGGAGTTTAGTCTGAACACTGTGAGCAAGGTCGATAAACACTGACTCTTGTTATTCTGTTCTGGTCAGGCCCTAGCACTTAGACATAACATACCAACGCAGCTGTTTCTGCTGGAGAATCGTACTTTGATATTATGATGATGCATGTTTAGGTAACACACACTTGGAGAGGGTCCTTTCCAGGGAGAAGAGCAACATGCACCAGTGATGTAGAAATACGATCTATGTCCTAAGGTATGGGATGGTTGACAAAGCCCAGAGATCTTCTATTATATAATAATACTTATGCTTACCAAGGGTAGGGTGGGTAGGCCTCATAGTCCTTTATCCACTGTCTTTAAAAACGATAATGCCCTTTATGATATATGGCCTTGCTTCAATGCCAACTGTATTGATATTATGCATTTTTCTGCTGGTGGTGGCTCGTATACTGTATTTTAGAGTATGTTAGTTAAAATAAATATTTTAAACTAATTTTGTGTTTTTGTCAGAACTTATTGTGGACAAATACGAGAATGTGAGCGCAAAGGTGAATCTTGTTACCACGATTCCTGAGAGATATATGAGTGTTGAGTTCTGGGGTGTGTAATCATTGGTTTCTCCATTTTTGAGTAGGAAAGCGAGTGAGACACTATAGGTAGTCGGTCCTGGGTTTGTGGGCACTAAGGTGGTGGGAAGGCTTAGCCTCTATACACTGAGGTCCCATTTTCCTGCGCATAGTTCTGTGTATGTGCAGAATCCCTGTAACATGGCGCCACCAACGTTTGGTCTGGTACTTATTCTCGGGACCCCTGAGTAGCGCTTGTTCTTGTCCATAATACCCTCTCACCAATTACGGGAGGCGTCCGTGGTGTGAGGGATTTACCTCCTATATTAGCGATTATAGGTTTTTCAAGCTTGGATTTTAAAAGGTTTCATTTTTCGTCTTTCATACCCAGTGTTGTGCTGCCGTTTTCCTTCTTTTCCTCTCTGATAGATATTGGCTCATGCAGTCGCTGCTCATAATCGATCAGCACTGACTGCTCATTTGACTCAACATAGAGTCCCGGCTACAGGGGCAGACATTATCTTTGTGGTTGAAACGAATGCTGCTTTTCGCTTCAAAGTGTTTTATTCTTGGGTTAAGGTCCCGGCGGTGGATGGGAATGATAATTTCTTTCATGAATATGAACATGCCGCGGTTCCCCGGAATTATAGACCCTATCAGTCACTTGAAGTTCCGTTGTCAGCTTGGGAGCACACCATCTGGTTTAATGGCGCCCTACCTCACCCTGTTACAATGGCCCATTTAGGCCCTTTATCGGTCAACGGAGCCACTTGGCCAGTTGAGGTTCCGTGACAATTGTAAGTGATGTTTTCGACTCGCACGAATATGGTCGAGTCTGGTATCTAAGAACCGCAAATGACGAGTTTAGTAAGTGTGCGCAGTTTCGCTGTGCTAACTTAAACCGTTCGTTTGATATGTGGGTTTTTCATCTGTACCCACGGGTTCCATCTTAGATACGGCATCCATTTTGTCTCTTGCCCTCAAGTAGCCAGCGAACGGACACTGTCCGCTTCGTTACCCTGGGACTCTCAAGATATTTGTGGAAGACACATGTTCTTTGTAAATACCTTTTACAATGAGGGGGATGATACTGTAAGGCAGATGGCCCCGCTTGAGGCGCTTCTGCCGTGCCGGTTTATTGTCTCAGCCGTGCATCTCATTAGGCACGTCCCTTTGATGCCTGTATCTCGTGTTTCCCGATACCACCCCTTTTTCACCCTTTTCAATCTCCCACTGTCTCCATCTTCCTCTGCACCTGTCTTTGTCCCTATTTCGATCTGTTTTACTGCCGATTGGAATTCACTAATGTTGGGAAGATGGGTTTTTACAGTTGGGAACCGCCAAATGTTTCCGCACTTATGTTCCGGACTTTATGTGTACCAAAGTGACCAAAGCGACCCCTCTGGGGGATAATTATGGGAACCAGGTTGTAAACTTTTGTGTACCATGTTGTCCTATGAGTAAATTCTGTATAAAAGGAGCGCTCCACAGAACCAATTTGAAGCAGTCTCCCCAAGTTGCACGTGTTGTACTTGTTGTGACTTCTGTGTTCCCTGCAGTAAATAAACCTTGAATCTTTGACGCCGAAGGAAGTGTCCCGTGTCTCTGTAGTTTGTGCGCCGAAACAGGTATCCCATGAAGGTTATAGGTGTTGTTCCCTGGCACCGCTGGTACTTTTAAAAGTCCAGTCCTTCAGTTGGCGCCCAATGTGGGGCGACTTCAGCGGTACCGGTCCAAAGCCTGATGATCGTGAGGAACTTCGTGTGAAATCTCCGAGGGAAGGTGCACCCCGCTTCATCGATCCTGTTGTCGAAATAAGTGGCCCGAAGTTTTTCCCTGCGAAGATTCCCGCCTCCTGACGGCTGTGACGGACCGATGCCCTGACTGTCGACCTGTCTTCGACGCCCGGCGTAGACCTTATGTACAAGCGAGACGATAGACGGGCCTTCCTGGTGACGCCATTGAAGTTCTGAGTTAAGTATTTGTGGGTCGCTCCCAGTCCTTAGTGGTTGTTCTAGCTTTTGAAAGCTTGTTGTTAGCCTTTAAGGCTTTGTGGTAATAGCTCACTGAGCTTTGTAATAGCCTCCTCAGGCTTTGTGGTTAGCTCTCCGAGCTTTGTGATAGCCTTAAGGCTTTGTTGTATTGCATGGTTCCATTGCATTTGTGGTTCTTAGTATTGGTCCTTAGTATTATTTGACAGTTGCAATTGCCAAAAACCGAGGGTTTTGACTTACACAAGGTTTTATTGCTTCGGTAATCCTTGAAGTTTGATACTAGGTTAGTGTGCACGATGCCTAGCCATAGTGATTTGTTTCGTATTTTCAAATGTTGCGCAATGGATTCCCGGTTGGAGGACTCGTGTCCGATACCTCCAGTTGGAACTCCGATACATGATCTTTATAGTCGACATGGGGTGGGTCCTATAATATATAATGATTACTGGGTCCGCTATACAAAGAAAGACGGTGATCTTAGATGGCCACAACATGGAACTTTTGAACTTTCGATTTTAGATAATCTTGAGGCTAAATTATTTTTAAAGAAAGCTAGGCCAGCTATGTTTGATTCCTTTCGGATATGGCGTAAAGAGGCCAAGCAGAAAGAAATCAAACAACTTAAAAAGGATCAAAAGCAAGAGTTCGTTCCTGTAATGCAAGCTATAAAAGAATGTAGACAAGACAAAGAAGAAAAAGACATGGAAATCGCTACTAGATTGCATCACATGAAAATAGATAAATGTTACCCAGTTTTACCGAATAATCTAGAAAAGAAAAAAGAAGATTTGAAGGAGGATTCCTTGCTGTCATACTTGATGAAATCACCACCTCCTTATGTACAGGGTGCTACTGCTCCTGTAGTTGCTCCTGTAGTACCTCCTGTTGTTCCTTTTGTTGCTCCAGCGGCTGCGGGTCAGCCCGCTGTTAACCCTACGTTTGTTTCACCACCTGTTCTAGTTCCTACTGCTCCTGTACCTGTACCTTCGCAGACTGTTGTTTCTGCTACTCCAACTATCTTGTCCGTTCCTACTATGCCTTCCTTCACCTCCAGTGTTGTTGCCCCTGTTTTTCTTTCTCCTTCTGTCCGTAAGCGTGTTCCTAACTCTGTTGCTACTCTTTATTCACCTCTTTCTGGTCCGTTATTTTCGTCTGATTCATCTGAAACTCCTCAGAGACGGAGTCAGATCCCTAGTGGTAGGGAGAAAGAGACGTTAGTAACAATGGCACATAGGTGGATAAGACATCCTGCTAATTACACTCCACGTGTAGTCTTTGATACGTTTTCTCAGTTTAATGAGCCTACGCAGAGATTCGTATTTGAGGAGATGTGTAACTTTTTGAGGGAAGAATGGTATAATGATGATGTAGATAATGTACCGTCCGACATAATTGAACTTCAGAGTCACTTTTCAAACGGTATGATTATAGGAGACGATGTACGACGTGCCGTGGAACGCTTATTAGCGTTCAGACCCACAGCACATTCTCGGGTGTCATTAGATGATACCACTGAGAACTGGAAAGCGGTTCCTGGTCAGTATCCTATGAGAGAGGTTCCGCCACTGTGGGTGCCTGGTGATCCTAATGCAAACCCTGTGGTGCTACCGCATTTTCGAAGGGTGTGGATACATCTTCCATGGAAACGATCAGAAGTTTTGCAAGTGAAGCAATCCTTACCCGATCCGCGTAAAAATCCGGCTGGTTATTATAAGGAGTTATCACAACTGGTAGAAGCTACTATTATGAATATTGCCGACATCGACATGTTGTTTGGCAATGTGGTACCGCAACCAGTTTGGGCTAAAATTCGTCAAGCCAATCATGCAGTTGAATTAGGGGGTGATTGGGCTGCACTGCTAGCAGCTGATGCATTACAAGTTGGTGGGGCCAAGCCTGAACAGCTGATTTTGGATTTGCCTCAGAAAATCATTACGCTCATGAAAACTCTCATGCCAGCGATGAAGGTGAACTGGGATAAGTTATCAGCTTGCAAGCAAAAGGAAGACGAGAGTGTCTCAGATTTCTTTACAAGGTTTGAGGAAGCGTTTGTCGACCACAGCGGCCAGGACATGGGCGCTGAGGGAGGCCAGCGGTTATTCGTTGACAAATTTGTGTCGAATTTGCTGCCTGAACTAAGCAACAAATTAAAGAATTCAGAAAGTGCGTGGGCAGTTTCAACCCCTGCGCAAATACTAGCAACGGCTCAGTATTATGAGAATAGGGAAAAGGAAGAAAGTGATCGTGTAGAAAAGAAAACTAAGGAGCTCAAAACGAAGGTTTTGTTGCAGCAAGCATACCCTCCACGATCAAACCAAAATGATTCGCAACAGCAGTATCGACCACGAGCACAGCCCGATAGAATACAGCCGCGCTCTGACAACTTTGATTATAGATCTTCACTTGGGTATAATCAGTGCGCATATTGTAGGAAAGAGGGACACCTAAAATATGATTGTCTTGCTTTACGAGACCGTCTAAATGGTGTGTCAGCACGAGGAAATCGTGGCGGTGGTCCTCAACAGGCATCACGAGGTAGAGGTCGTGGTTCATTCCACAATCAGAGTGATCGTTATCAAAATCAATCAGACACAAATAATTGTTTTGACCAGCGAAATGCGGGGTCAGTTCGATCTGCACAGTATAATGTTGATGATTATTATGCAGACCATGAAACTGTTGTAAATAACCATTACTAGGACAGCCAACGACAAAGAGAGGGAGTAGTGTCAGTTCCGGTCGATCAGAGTGGGCCTTACGTTGCAGTGGCCACATCAGGTGTAGTTGAGCCTTTTCTGTTAGACACTGGTGCGACGAAAAGTTCCATCATGCATTCAAAACTCCCTGGCGCACCTTTGTCTGGCTTAACAAATGTTTCCGTCGGATTCTCTGGCGCCCCTGTTAGTAACCCAGTCTCTAACCCTTTGCCTCTTATGATTGGACCTCGTGAGCTAACCGCTCCACTGATTCTCTCTACAGGTTGTGGTGAAAATCTTTTGGGCCTGGATTTGTTGAAACGATTATATGCAACATTGTATTGTTCCCCCGAAGGAGTGGAACTTACATTGGGACGGAGAGTGATCTCTCCCATGTATTTATCGGTTGATAAATTCCCACCGGAATTGAGTTCTCTCCCTGCGTCTCTATGGGCCACAGGTCCCAATGACGTGGGCCTGTTAGACATTCCACCCTATGTGATTCAATTGAAACCAAATGTGCGATTACCGCGTTTACCTCAATATCGTATTTCTCTTGAGGGCGAACGAGCGCTGTTAGCAATTGTTTATGATCTCATTGGAAAAGGTGTTGTTGAAGAAACTCGTGGAAACGTGTGCAATAGCCCTGTATTGCCAATTCTGAAACGAACTGACCCAACTAAACCTCCTGTGTATCGTTTCGTTATAGATTTGAGAGAGGTAAATAAAATAGTGGTTCCACAATTTCCCGTGGTCCCTGACATTACGGCTTTACTAACAATGATTCCGGCAACTGCCTCCTGGTTCACAGTGATCGATCTAAAGAATGCTTTCTTTAGCATCCCAATTGCAGAGGAAAGCAGAGATCTATTCGGATTCTCATTAGGTGGTCGCAGCTTTAGACTAAAACGCGCTCCACAGGGCTACTGTGAGAGTCCGTCAATCTACAGCCAAGCACTTAACCACTTGGCTGCTAAGGGGTGTGTGCGAGGTCCATTCACTTTCCATTGAAATCAATGGAAAGTCCATGACGAGTTACCCTTGTCATTAGCGCTGAAGGGGTTAAAGGTCAACTTGATGCCTTTGTATTACCAACGGGTGCAGCTTTGATTCAATACGTGGATGATCTTTTAGTGGCAGCTGATACAGAAGCTATTTGCAAAACGGCTACAGTATCATTATTGCACTATCTACATAACTTACACCACAAGGTATCGCCTTCAAAGCTACAGTATTGTTGTCAAGAAGTTACCTATCTAGGTCACTTATTGTCAAAAGAAGGGAGAAGGTTGACCCCAGAGAGAATTGCAGCGATTTCCCGAATGACTGTGCCAAAAACTCAGAGAGATGTTCGCGCCTTTTTAGGTATTACGTCCTACTGCAGACAATGGATTCCAAATTTTTCATTGTTGGCGAAACCATTGATAGCCCTTACATGCAAAGATGTTTCATCCCCAGTACCTTGGTCTGAAGAATGTCAGAAAAGTTTTTCGGAATTACGTGATGCGTTGTGTTCGGCTCCTGTGTTGGGTACCCCTGACTACAGTAAGCCGTTTACACTATACGTTCACGAGAGGGATGGTTGCGCGTTGAGTGTTTTAACACAACCTTTTGGTGGTAAGCAACGCCCATGTGCCTATTTTTCTTCGACTTTAGACCCAGTAGCAAGAGCTCTGCCAAGTTGTTTAAGGGCAACAGCGGCAGCTGCGGCGTCCATTCGACAGTCCGCAGGTCTAGTCATGGATAATATGCTCACGGTAATGGTTCCGCATGCAGTCGACACTCTATTGAACCGAACGAAAACTCAACATCTGACAAGTGCAAGATTGTCTGGTTATGAATTGACGTTGCTGGCCAGTCACATACGGATAAGACGATGTAATGTGTTGAATCCAGCAACATTGCTGCCGATCGACACAGAATCAAGTGATGAAGCAGTACATGACTGCTATCTCAGAACTGAAGAGGAAACCAAGGGTCGCATTGACCTAAGAGATACTCCATTGACAGATCCCGATGGTACTTTATATGTGGATGGTTCTTGTTTCAAGTTGCCGAACGGTGATGTGACAACTGCGTATGCTGTAGTTACATTGAGAACGATTGTGGAAAACGCAAGGTTAAGTCAGAATTCGGCTCAGGCTGCTGAGTTAATTGCTTTGACGAGAGCGTGTGTGTTGTCTAAAGAGAAACGGGTGAATGTGTTTACAGATAGTCAATACGCGTTTGGTGTGGCACATAGTTTTGGACGACTGTGGAGAGAGAGAGGATTCCTTACGTCACATGGTACGAAGATTCAACATGGCCAGCTTGTAAATGATCTTTTGGATGCACTTACGTTGCCTAAGCAAGTGGCGATTGTTAAATGTAGTGCGCATCGTAAGGTGACGGATGATGTTGGTCGTGGTAATGCGTTTGCGGATGAGACTGCTAAGGAGACTGCCCGGAACCTTAGCACTCGAATGTATGTGACGAGTTCGGTTAGGTGGCCTGCAGAATCAAGTATGTGTGAAAACACTATCGAGAGTGTGAAAGCAATTCAGAATAAGGCCACCGAGACTGAAAAGGCGAAGTGGAAAGAAAGTACGGGAAAGTTGGATGCGAATGGTTGTTGGATTGACTTATCGGAACAGAAAAGATGGATGTTGCCTGATGCGTATGTGCTGGCTGTTGTGACTATGGCACATGGGTTAGCACATATTAGCGCGAAAGGTATCTGTAAATTGCTGTTTCCTGTGTGGAAGAATGATGGTATTACGAAATGTGCTGAACGCTTGGTTAAGAATTGTATGGTATGTATGTTGTACAATCCTGGTAAGGGAACCCCAACTCCTCCTGGTAGTTTTGCTCCCCCTTCATGTCCCTTTGAGGTGATCCAATTGGACTTCATCCATATGGAGCGATGCAATAACTTGAAATACGTTTTAGTTGTTGTTTGCGCATTCTCCCGATGGATTGAGGCCTCTCCTCTCAAAGACAATACTGCTTTATCCACTGCGAAAATCCTACTGAAGGAATACTTTCCTCGGTATGGAATGCCTAGAATTGTGTGGTCAGACAACGGAAGTGAGTTTGTGGGGAGTGTGATGAAGAGTGTGTGCAAGGGCCTTGGAATTAATCAGAAATTCCATAGTGCCAATCATCCTCAGTCAGCTGGTTTGGTTGAAGGGTACAATGGCACCCTTAAACTAAAACTAGCAAAGATTCAGGCTACGACAGGTCTTTCATGGCCTGACGCTTTACCCTTAGCATTGCTGTCAACAAGGGCAACTGTACACTCCCGAGTAGGGCTCAGTCCCTATGAAATAGTGTTCGGTCGTCCTGCCAATGTTTGGGGGGTCCCTAGACCGGGTGCCTTTTGTGATCTTGAGTATCCAATGTTGATCGATTATCTTCATGACTTGACTGCTAAACTGAGGTTAATTCACCAACAGGTTCACGAAGCATTGCCGACGCAGACGGAGCGTCCAGGCCACCCGCTCCAGCCCGGAGATTGGGTGGTAACACGAAACTTTTCGCGCAAGAACAATTTGGATCCCAGGTTCACTGGACCCTATCAGGTCCTCCTTGCCACGAGAACTGCAGTTCGTCTCGAGGGGCAGAAGAATTGGGTGCATGCCACCCATACCAAAAAAGTCCCCATCCCGTTGCCAGCAGACTCGTGGGTGAGGAAAGGCATTGCATCAACTGAAACCGAAGGATTGCCGACGTTTGTACCTTTCAGCGACGCACAACCTGTCGGAGAATCCTCAGTGCAGCAAAAAGGCATTGTTGAACACTTGTCATCAGAAGACTCAAGACCAGAACATTCAGCTGATCAACAGGGCGTTGTCCCTTCGACGGATCTTTTGTTTAACGAACAGACACGTCCTGGGAAAACCCGATATTTTTTGCGATCCAGCACTAAAGACTAATAAAAAACCGTTCTGTCCCTTGACAAGTGCATTATCCCGTTTTCCATGATCAGTTTGAACACTCATACTATTGTAATTATTTTGTACATATTCATTGAGCTTCGTTCCTTACACTTTTTGTTTCCACAGCTGAGAGACATTGTTTTCATATATATATATATATTTGTGAAATGAAGGCCGTAGGGCCGCGCGCGTACTTCCTCCTGGTTAGTAGGTCTTGACGCTAGGTTAAAGACCGTCGGTTCCTGGGAACTCCTAGGAATTGACTATTGCTACACAGAACGAAGTGCGTCAAGAAACGTTGCGGACGGTCATAGGGAATGGCATTTTCAAAGCTGATGGACTTGGAAAGAGCTCAAGCACAAAGATTCAAGCTGCAGCAACTCAGTCGTACCAAATGTTTTGTGTTCCAAATATTCGTACTGTTTGTGACTGTTTCTGCGTTATTGGCGGGTGGAGTATATTACACGATGTCTTACTTCTTGCCTTCTACCATACCTACTCCTACCCCTGACCTTAAACTCACCTCCACTG
The DNA here is from genome assembly GCF_964261635.1 of Lissotriton helveticus. Lineage (NCBI taxonomy): Eukaryota > Metazoa > Chordata > Amphibia > Caudata > Salamandridae > Lissotriton > Lissotriton helveticus. The sequence goes on along the minus strand of NC_136057.1, from coordinate 1,406,542,934 downwards.
TTTCTCCTCATTCTTTTCACATCTTACCTGAACACGAGCAGGCTAGACGAGCAGAATTCCGCAACAATTCCTTTATTCAGCTCCTTCATCAGCATCAATTAGTGGTTAACACTACTAATTGTTGGGTGTGTGGGTTGATGCCGCATACTACGGATAAGGGAATTCCATATCTGGTGTTACCGTATAGCTCCCAAGGGTCTGCTCGGGCATTTCAAACAATGTTTCGAAGCGCACTGGGTTTCCACCCCATTCGAGAACCACGTTCCCCCTACTCTGGTCCTACTTCGTACCAAAAATCTTTGTCTATAGCAATAGAGGATTTAGATAGCGATATCTATGATCCCTCGCTTATCCCTGAAGAAGAGGTACAAGCCTATAGGGTCCTAAGTAGAGGCGAATATAGTGTGTTCACTGGTGAAAAACAGCTTAAAAGCTCGCCACCGATATGGGTCGTACCCCACATTGGTAATTTTTGTTTAATAGGTCGCGGCCGTAGATCGAAAGCCCGACTTGGAGAGAGTGCTTGCACTGAAAATTATATTTTGCCAATGGTCTCGTCCCCTGTGTTTTTGGCTGCCAAGGGTACATACTTTATTTGTCATGATCGTGCGTATGCATGGTTGCCCTCTGACTTCATGGGCTCATGTTTTATCGCAAACTTGTTGCCTCCGACGTTTACTGTAGATGCAGATTATCACAAAACTAGAGTTGTGAGAGGCGTAATTAGCGAAGAGGATACTGCCGGTCAAGAGGCAGGAGACTTTTTCAAGGGTTTCCTCCCATTTTGGGGACCTATGGTTAATAGTAGGAACCTGAGACAGTTGACTCGAGTGGTAGAATCGACAGCTAATATTACTGCCAGTGCCCTTGGTAATATCACCACAGAACTTCAGGCGGATAGACTTATGACGTTACAAAACCGTATGGTTTTAGACGTGATCTTAGCAGATCGAGGTGGGGTATGTAAGGTGATCCATTCGAGCTGCTGTATTTTCATTCCTGATAACGCTCCGACTGTCTATCAAGCCATCTCGAAGTTGCATAAGATCTCCGAATCCATACACGTGGATGTAGGGGATTGGACGCTACTTGGATGGTTTTGGGGCCTGATGTCGACTTGGGGTTGGAAGATTCTGATGATCATTGGAGTCGTTGTAGCGTTCCTGTTCACGTGTTGCCTTTGCGTGCAGTGCGGTCCTGCCTTATGTGGCCTCTGTGCTACAACGTGTATGAGACAGCCACCTGTTACCAAAGGGTCTCGGTTGGACAGAGCTATGCTACAGCAACATCTCGAGGATCTGATGAATATCGAATATGATTCCGACTAGTGCTTGCCTACATGAGGGCAAAAGGAGCGTCTGAGGTTCCGTGACAATTGTAAGTGATGTTTTCGACTCGCACGAATATGGTCGAGTCTGGTATCTAAGAACCGCAAATGACGAGTTTAGTAAGTGTGCGCAGTTTCGCTGTGCTAACTTAAACCGTTCGTTTGATATGTGGGTTTTTCATCTGTACCCACGGGTTCCATCTTAGATACGGCATCCATTTTGTCTCTTGCCCTCAAGTAGCCAGCGAACGGACACTGTCCGCTTCGTTACCCTGGGACTCTCAAGATATTTGTGGAAGACACATGTTCTTTGTAAATACCTTTTACAATGAGGGGGATGATACTGTAAGGCAGATGGCCCCGCTTGAGGCGCTTCTGCCGTGCCGGTTTATTGTCTCAGCCGTGCATCTCATTAGGCACGTCCCTTTGATGCCTGTATCTCGTGTTTCCCGATACCACCCCTTTTTCACCCTTTTCAATCTCCCACTGTCTCCATCTTCCTCTGCACCTGTCTTTGTCCCTATTTCGATCTGTTTTACTGCCGATTGGAATTCACTAATGTTGGGAAGATGGGTTTTTACAGTTGGGAACCACCAAATGTTTCCGCACTTATGTTCCGGACTTTATGTGTACCAAAGTGACCAAAGCGACCCCTCTGGGGGATAATTATGGGAACCAGGTTGTAAACTTTTGTGTACCATGTTGTCCTATGAGTAAATTCTGTATAAAAGGAGCGCTCCACAGAACCAATTTGAAGCAGTCTCCCCAAGTTGCACGTGTTGTACTTGTTGTGACTTCTGTGTTCCCTGCAGTAAATAAACCTTGAATCTTTGACGCCGAAGGAAGTGTCCCGTGTCTCTGTAGTTTGTGCGCCGAAACAGGTATCCCATGAAGGTTATAGGTGTTGTTCCCTGGCACCGCTGGTACTTTTAAAAGTCCAGTCCTTCACAGTGTTGGCGGGTTTTACACCACACCCAAATTATCATGAGGTTACACACGCAGAGCTGCTTACATTGCATGAATCATTAGTTCATATACACAGAAGTGTGAAACAATATGTGTCTCGCATGGTCCAGGCGGCTCTGGCTCGGGCCTCTCCTCATCAACCAGGGCATGGAGGAATGGTAATTAGCCCAATCATGATTAATTCAGCGATGGGAAAGCGTCCTCAAAATAGAGATGAATTGCCTTTCTGGTTGGCTGAACAATTTCAGCACCTCAAAGCTGTATTTCCCAATACTTCTCCTTTGGATAAGCATAGAATCCTTACAATGAGTCTACCAAAAAGTCTTATTCCCAATTTGGCTGATTGTATTCTCTCTGCTTTGGCACCCCCTCCATGACAGTGCTACCAACAGCTCTAAAGAAAGTTCAAGAGGAGCAAGGGGCAGAGGCCGCCCTGGAGTTGGGGATAAGGCTGGTTGGGGTATTCCCTATAGTCTCTGATATGATACTTGCCAATATCAAAGGAGAAGCGGTTAGCTTGCAAGTGAGTCAGCACCTTGAGACAGTAGCAGACATTGATTAACAACGCAAACTGCCTAAGATTATTGCTAAGGTGTATAAAGCATTAGGGCGTAATCATTTGGGGAATAAACCTTTTACTCACCCACAGAATAAACCCCCTCCCAAGAAGGAGGGGTGTCTACTCTTTCCTAAAAAGAATTTGAACAAGAATAAATAACAACAACAACCAAGCCAGGTTCGCGTGCTAGTTCACCGACACCTGATGCTTCCGAGAGTAGGTATGATTTGCGTGACGGCTCTAAGCTTAAGACGCCAGAGAGGTTTCAGGTCCCTGATCCCCGTTCTCCTCGTTCCTTGCAGGACTCATCGGATCAACAGTCGTAGAAAAGGTGAGACTATGCAACAACGTCATGATCCGCCGCACCAGTTTGACGTACAGGGCAAACCGGAGGGACAACTGCCATATCGTGCACCGTTTCAAAAGAAAAAAGTTGCCGCTTTAACAGCGAAGTATGCCTCAGACGGTGAGAACCCTGCTCCCCGAACATAGATGGGCTGTGACCCTCCTTGACAGAGCAGCGGAACTTACAATAGTACGAGAGGTTCTCCGTCCTTGTCTGAAAGCGAGAGCAACTGATACATTCATTACAGTGGAAACAGCTCAAACACGAGTTGCTCCCCTTGATAGACTTTATGAGATAGTCCTCCAAATTGAAAGGGGATACACAATGTACAATTTAAGGTATCTTTTGGGATAACCTTACCTCATCTTATGACATTTTGTTGAAGAAAGCGGATTGGCCGCCTCCATTTGTTTTAGCTTCTTCCCGAGGTGAGAATGTGATAGAGATTCACCGGCACATGAGATTCCTTTGCGATCAATGCTGTAGCCTCAGGTGCAATATCCTATCAAACGCAAGGTGAAAGTGTCCGTTACTGACATTTTGGCCCAGTTGGAATATCAGGTTGTTATTGAACCCTGTGTCTCATCAATGAATAATCCTCTCTTTCCGATATCTAAACCGGACGGTTCATATCGCATAGTTTTGGATTATAGAATTTGAACAGTCATGTTTGGATGTTTGCCCTACAAAACACCCACAGCTCTGCGTTAATAAACAATATTGTCTGTAAAAAGTATAAAACAACTATGGAAATTTCTTTTTTTTAAAATAAATTTTTATCGAAAGATGAAAAAACAACGTAGAAGGCAAAAAAAAAAGGTAAACAGCGTATATGGACATGCGTTCACATGGGAGGACATCGAGGCACAATATTATACAACAGATCAATAGCACATAATGTGGGGATGGGGCCAGCGGGAAAACAAATTAAGGATAACAGGAAGCACACAATATATGGAATGCCGGATCAGGGGGACAGAGGGACTTTGGGGGTTTTCCACGAATGGAGGCGCACATATATTTCCACGGTATGCGTTCCATTGGCGCCATATACTATTCCATTTTCTAGGTTTGCCCAGCGCCACATACACAGTCTTCTCTCTGAACATACACCAGTCCATATTCTCCTTCCACACCGAAGCCGTGGGCGGTCGCCGGGAACCCCACAACTGCGCCACATCCCTTTTGGCAATCATATTCCCAAGGGTCGCCCACTGCGTCTGGGCCACACTATAATCATTCGGCTCCCGCACATTCAACAGACATCGTCTGGCCTCGGGCTGCAGCACCACCCCCGTGACCCTACCCATCACTGCATGCACACTATTCCAGAACCGCGCCACCTCCGGACACTCCCAAAGTATATGGAGAAAGGTTTCAAGCATCCCACATCCACGCTTACACAACCCGTCTGAGGAATAACCCATACGAATCAAGTGCGGACCAGTGACATATACACGATGTAAGATTTTGAGCTGAACAAGACGGAGACGGGCAGGAATCGCGACTTCCTTAGGCGAGGATAATGCAGCTTGCCAATCCTCGTCGTCCAGCTGCAAACCATCGCCGGTCCAGACCTCCCTAAGACGCACCAGCAGATCCACCCGGGTGTTGATCAGCTTCTTATATATCAGGGAAATGGTACTGTCGGGGACGTGGCCGTCAAGAACCCTATCTTCGAGGGGGGAGGACTCGGGGATGACAGTACCCGCGGGGAGAACCGAGCTCAAGGCATGGTGAATCTGTGCATATCGGAAGAATTCCCTGTCACTCAATTCATATTTTGTCTTTAGTGCCGCAAAGGTCTTGATTTTGCCCTTGACCCAGAGATCGCCCACGCAGCTAATACCAATCATATCCCATTTTTCAAACCCTTTCGTTTTACAGAGACATCCCAACTTTTCAGAGGCATACAAGGGGGTCGCACGAGGCAATCGATCTTCCCATCCCACAGACGCATTCGCAGCATGCCACACGCGCACAGCAATCCTGGTGGGTCCAGATAAATCCTTGCCCGCCGCCTTGGAGTAGAGCGCCCTCCTGTAGTTCCCGCCCAGTAGCAAATATTTATCCATCTCGAACGCCGGGTTAGGAGCAGGGGCATATGTCGCATGATTAATAGCACTCAGCTGCGAGGCCCAATAGTAATGCCTAATATCCGGCAGCGCTATACCCCCATCATACCAGGGAAGAGTGAGTTTAGCGAGGGCAATACGCGAACGTCCATCCCAGATTAACCGTCTCTGCAGGCTCTCAACCTCTCTAAAGTAGCTCGCCGGAATAATATCGAACGTATTCTGAAGCGCGTACAAAAACCTCGGCAGGGCCATCATTTTAAAAAGGGCTGCGCGCCCGAGCGGTGATAGCGGCAACCCGCGCCAGCGCACAACATCAAGTCTCAGTCTTTGAAGGGGAGGGAGCAGATTCTGTCCGTAGCGAGCCACAGGGTCCAAAGATATAAAATCCCCAAGTACTTAAAGCCCGTCGGAGAGACCCGAATGGGGCATCTGCGAGGCAAGGGAGGGGGATCGCCCGAGAGCACGTATACACAGGATTTAGCCCAGTTAATCACAAGGCCCGAGTTTTTCCCAAACGAAGTAAGCACATCGAACAAAACATTAAGAGATTTTCGAGGGGACGTAAGGTACAATAAAATATCATCCGCGTAGAGCGAGACGCGATCCTCAAAGTCCGGGGACAACTTGATCCCCTTAAGCGAGGGCTCCCAGCGCAGCCAGGCAGCCAGCGGCTCAAGGGCGAGCGCGAACAGCAGCGGTGACAACGGGCAGCCCTGTCGCGTGCCCCTCCCGAGGATAAAAGACGCAGAGATCCGACCATTCACAACCACCTGCGCCAGTGGCTCCACGTACAAAAGTTTCACCCAGCCGATGAACCCAGGGCCGAAGCCGAATTTCTCAAGAGCGGCCCAGAGATAAGGCCACTCAAGAGTATCGAAGGCCATCGTCGCATCAAAGGAAGCCAAGATGGCCGGCTCATGGAAAGACGCCGCCCTCGCGAGAACACCGTGCAAGCGCCGCAGGTTGAGCGCCGTGTTACGGTGCAGGATAAAACCGGACTGATCCGGATGGACCAGGTCGCTGATGACGTTCGTCAGGCGGGCAGCTAATAACTTGGCCAGAATTTTCGGTTCAGCGTTTAGAAGCGAGATTGGTCTATAAGATGAACAGCGATCCCGTGGCTTCCCTTCCTTGTGAATCACTACGATAGTAGCAAGACGCTGGTCATGTGGGAGGGAGCCAGAGTCACGGGACTCTAGAAACATGTCACGAAGATACGGGGCCAGTGTATCCGGACACAATATTTACAGTTCAATGGGCAGACCATTAGGACCCATGGCCTTGCCAGAGCGGACTGAACGAATGGCGACAGCCACCTCATCAGCCGACAGCACCGCGTCCATCAGGTCTCTGTCAGCCGCAGACAGGCAGGGCAGAGTAATATCGCGCAGCAACAAATGAGAGTCAGCCTCCGGCCTGTCAGAGACCAGAGCATATACAATTCGGAAGTGCTCCGCAAAGCATTCAACAATTGCAGCCGGGTCAGTCACGCACACTCCGTCCAGGTTCTCAATCACAGCGATACACGACTCGCCCTTTCTTTCTTGTCCAGCCATCCGATCAATTTACCCGCCTTATCCCCAACATCATATAGTCTGTCCTGCTGTTCCCTGCTCATGACCTTCGCAGCATGACCAGGGCCCTAGAATCTAATTGTTTGAGGCTGAGGGAGTGAAGTTTGGCACGGGACATTCCGCGCTCCAAGTCACTCTCCAGTGCGGTTATCTCCGCCTCCAGACGGACCACCTCTTCATGCTTACTTTTCTTGGCGGTAGCAATCAGAGATAAAGCCTGCCCACGTATCACAGTCTTAAACGCCTCCCACAACGATACAGCAGATGACACAGACCCCACATTTTCTACAAAATAATGATCGAGGGATTTCACCAATTCGGTACAGGTCATGGGATTGCAAAGAAACCAGGGGTTTATAGGGGCAATCCGTCCCTCATTACTCATAGTAGTATCCATGCTAAGCCATACCGGGGAGTGGTCGAATATGCCCCGGCAAGGTGCCTCACCTCCCCAATGGAGGAGGACAGCGCGGCCGGCAACAGGATATAGTCGAGTCTGGACAGACTGCCATGGGCTCCAGAGTGAAAGGTGTATTGCGCCTGATCCGGGTGCAGCAGCCTCCAACAGTCCACCAGACCCAGTGTCTCCAGGAACCCACTCAACCAGGATTGCGACTTGGGGAGATCCCTGGGGGGGTAGCGATCTATGTTACCGGAGACGACCGAATTGAAGTCTCCGCCTATCACCAAGATGCCCTCAGGGAGCCCCAGTGCTACACGCCCAAGATCCGCAAAAGTCGAGGTCTGTAGACCTGGCGGGATATAGACAGTGACAAATGAGACCGTCCCACCCTCCCATCTACCAGTGAGAGCAGCATAGCGCCCCCTATCGTCAAGAATCACATCATCTATTGCCAAGGGGAGGGAGGACCTGACGAGGATACCCACACCCCTAGAACCAGAAGTGAAACCAGAATGTGCCACCAGAAGATACCCTCGCCGATTCATGGCATGGCACGTGTTCCCAACCAGATGCGTTTCCTGCAACAACACAATATCGGGGGAGAGGCGCCGCAATAGCTGTAACACCACACCCCGTTTTATCCTATCCCCCAACCCATTGACATTCCAACACATTAGTTTCAACCCACTTACCCCCATCCCAGAAAGAAGTGCAGAATCCATCCCACAACGAACACAATGACCTAATCAAGAAGAAATACGATACGTTGCCTTGAAAGAAACCCGCAAACACCCAAGAACCCCCCACCACCCCCCAATGAGAACCCGTTACATCTCCCCCCACCCTGCACCCCTGCGTTAGACTCAAAAGCCACCCCAACTTGCAGTGTGCCTGTCGCCCTATCATTAAACTAGTCTACGAAAAGAAACCCCTGAGGAGGAAAGAGTCCCACTCCCCCCGCCACCTTCGGGTATGCAGCAATAGGACACAGTAATAGAAAAAAAATTGAACCCAGCCGAATAATACGTGAATGTTCAGAAATCAGGAATCATAATGTCACTCTTGTTCCGATACGCCGCCCTCGGCTCCACCCGGATGCCCGGTTGAATCAGTCTGTTTGGGGAGGGTAACCAGCCAGTCACTAACTCCATCAGGACGATCAAAGAAGAAAGTCCGGTCGTCGTATTCGACACGCAGCCTGGTTGGAAACAGCATTGCATATTTCAGGCCCAAGACTCTCAGCCTTCGCTTCACTCCCTGAAACCCCATCCTTTGTCTCTGAACAAGCTGCGTGAAGTCCGGGTAGAAACTCACTGTCGTGTTCTCGAACTTTACGGGGCCACTTACTCTCGAGGCCTGTAGAATAGTGTCTCTGTCCCGAAAATTGAAGATCCTGGCGATGATAGGTCTCGGTGTGGCGCCCGACTTCGGTTTTCCGACTGGCACTCGTTCGGCACGCTCCACGGCAAAGAATTTACTCAGGCCTGTGGGGGCCAGGTGATTCAAGATGATGTCTTCCACGAGAAGATCAGTTGCCAAGGCACCGGAGGTTTCAGGAACCTCAATAAGGCGTATATTGTTGCGCCGGGCCCTATTTTCAAAATCCTCCAGGCGATGGACCATGAGATCGTTGGAGGAGCGCAAGCGTCCAACTTCCGTCTGCAGATCAGAGACATCGGTCGGGAGGCTAGAAGTCTTCAGGTCCAGAGACTTGACCCTTTCATTGGTCTTCGACAAATCAGCTCTGATCAAAGTAACATCAACCGCTACAGTGTCTATTTTGAGAGCGAGAGCCTCATATTGCTGACCAATGGAAGCCTGCATGTTGGCAATGGCGCCCACGACATCCTGCAAAGTCAATTCGGTCAACGCAGTCGGATCGTCAGTGGGGCCCTCGAAAGCTCGACTGGCGCCACCGGGGGACCCCTTAGGTTGGGTATAGCGATCCATGACGTTGGTTTGAATCGGTCCCCGCGTAGAGGCGTTTTAGTCTTCCGCTTCTCGTTGTCAGGCCTGGTGGTCATGTTGAACGGTGAGCCCCGAAGGGGCCCGCAAGACCTGGTGAAAATGGCCGCTCACCACCAGACCACTGCAAATAACGAAGGTGGGCAGAAGGGCAACAGCAAGAGCTCAGCCCAACACCCCGGCCCTCAGAACAGTTGGCGTAGAATCAGGAAGCAGAGCTAGGCTGGACCCCGATGGGGGCGCGAGGCAATCACACAATCAGAGGAGGCAGAGGCCCAGAAACGAAACCGAAAGTCAACTTAGGGCAACACGGGTAGCCCCTCAGGCCGCTGTTGTTCGGTTACTCCCCGGCGTCTTGGTGTGCCATCTCCCGGTGTCGCCGTGGGGCGGGCCCCCAAAACTCAGATTGGCGTATCTGCGGTTCCCGAAGTCCAAAGGAAATTTTGAAAACAGCTAAGGTGTCAGCTGAGGTTCATCTTCAAGAACCCGTGGTCAAAGTCAGGATATCTTTTAGGATGTATGCCCTGTGCTCAAGCGGCCATCTCGGATGCGCGCGTAGCTCCTCCTAACTATGGACATTTCTAATGGCTTTTACAGTCATAATGTGGCTCCTGAGGGTCATGACTGGACCACATTTACTGCAGTCGGCAATCAAAATAGATTTAAAAGATTGCCTATGGGCTATAAGAATAGCATCGGTGCATTTGCTGCACGTGCTGTGTCACTTTTACCCAACATAGATCCTGATGCTTTCTGTTACGTCAACAATATTTATTTTACTGATGACCAATTGATACCGCCTCTGGTGTGTATTGAACACATCATCTTGTCCTTTGCAGACTTAGGATACACATCTAATTTTGCTAATTTGCACATCGCCTAGTTTGCGGTTCTCTTTTTGAGTTACGAACTCAACATTGAAGGGAGGGGGTTAGCCCTCTCACTTTCTGGAAAAATGTGCTCAATTACAGTCTCCATCCACTCTTAAGAAGTTATAATCTCTGCTGGGTTATTTCAATTTCGGGAGGACATACATTCCTGATTATGCCCAGCGTATCAAACTGCTTTATGCGTAGATACAATTAAATTTTTCGTCTTCCAGCTGGCTTCCGGAACATACAGAAATTCTTCGTTCCTTGCAGTCTGATCGGCTTGCAACCAACTTCTTGTTAACTCGTGACAACACGACTAACTTAGTCATACGGATTGTACTGGGTTCATTGGCTTTCACTTACCTGACAGTCAATGAGGGAGATACAGTCCCCATTGCCTACAAATCGCAATTGTACACCTCTGCAGAGATGCGTTTTTCACCTCATGGGAACATTCTTACAGCAGTATAGATGCTGATCCTGAAGGAGCGCTTATTGGCTCAGGTTAAACGCATTCTTATGGTATCACTTGTGCCTACTCTAGAAGCGGTCACAAAGGCGAGCCTACCGGATTCTAAAGCCTTACACCCGCGTTGGATTCAGTGGGTGAGTTCTCCGACATCGGCTGATGTCACTTTTATCTTTGTCCCATCCTTGCAGACGCAGGAATTTTTACAGTCCGACCAGGTTCATACTGCGCCACAGTTTTTGCTTCCTCTTGACCAATACAAATGTATAGGTTATACCAACGGATCTGCGCAGCTTTCTCAGCCGCCTTTGCTATTGTGGCGGCCTCTATAGTAGACGGTGAGTTTAAGTCTTCCTCAGTCCACACAAAGTCTCTTGGAGACTGCACAGCTCAGTTGGCTCTCAAATTCGCTGATACAGGTGTACCTACACTTATAGTGTGCGATTCTTTCTATTGTGTACAGTCCTTTAATGACAATCTCTTCTTTTGACCTCAAAACGATTAACAAGACTCTAAAGGTAGCTCAATAAAGCATAAAACACTTTGGGTACGAGTGACAGCTCCTAAGGAGGGTCTGCCTTTCATACATGTTATTCATACTTTTGGCATTCAGCGTGTGGGAACACATGCTGTTGGTAATTCTTCGAATGACGAAGTAGCCAAATCTGCAGTTGCCACGTGTTCAGTAGCAGCAGTTACAAGGTCCATCACTAAAATTGATAATGAAATTCTGGCAGCTATAGCTGCTACAAGGGATGGGACGGCGTTCCCACAAGGTTTTCCTTCTAAGTATTCTTATCATTTTTCATCGGAACAAGTTCCATTTGCTTCTATTCCGTCCGTTGGGGATCGGCTGATTCCCAACGAGGACCACAGGCTCCCTTTGATAATTGCTGCACACAAAGGCATGTCTTCTGCACATGCTGGAGTTTCAGCGACAGTGTCTCTTTTGCAGCAGTGTTATTGGTGGTGTGGTCTATATAGACAGACACGTCATTATGTTCTTTCTTGTGACATTTGTCAACAGATTAAACCATCCACGGTTACACGTGGGCCTCACACTCAGCTATACATTTCAAATCAACCATTTGGATGTATTTATCTTGATCACTGTGGTCCTTTGACATCAGACACTGTCTGTAAATATATTTTGGTTGCAGTGGATTCGTGCACTAGATTTCTTTGGGTTTGGCCGCAACGTAGTGCTAACGCTTGAACTTTCATTCGAGATTTGCGTGTCTTTAATGGAACATTTGCTTGTGGCCCCTTTCATTCGGACCAAGGTCTTGCATTCGCCTCTAAGGCTTACATGGATGCGATGAGATCGCTGGGGGTGCTATTGCAATTTTCGTCTCCATACAGGCCTGAGGACAATTCAATAGTGGAGCGAATGAACCGTGACATAAAGCAACAGGGCCGGACTGGCTACCGGGCAGTTGTGTGTGCTGCCGAGCTGGGGCCTAATTTCTCTGTGGTGGGGGCTTATTTCGTTGATGGGGACCTGCGTGCAATATGAAATAAAAAAATCTAAACGAATTTCATTTTGCACACGCAGGTTCCCATCAACGAAATTAGCCCCCAGCACGGCAGCACACACAACTGCCCGGTAGCCAGTCCAGCCCTGTAAAGCAATCTTTGACAGCTAGAGTCCTAGGTACTGGCTGGGGTTGGCTGACTCATTTATGTGGGATTTAACATGAACTAAATAATCTCCCAAGAAGATCTCTGGGTGGGCGGACCCCATACGAAATGCTGTTTGGTATCAAGATGTTTGTACCAGACCTTGATGGTCTAGACGTTGTGGCGGCTGCCGCAACATTTGACATATATAACCATTGTGCATTGTTACAGGATCTACAAAAGACTCAAGACACTCTTGCTAGAGCTGAGTTGCACTTGTCCGCAGTCACAGCGGTGCCGATCCCAATCACAAGGTGGCTTCGTAAAGTTGCAGATCTGGTCCAGGAGAAGATAGAGAACAAAAAAGAATTTGATCCCTCTTACCGTGCGCCAGTCCTGTTCTTGGATTAAAGGGCACTCTAACTGTGATTTTGCCTCCACTGCCTGGATGCAAGGAGAATCATTAAATTTCCATTGAACATGTCAAGTTGCACCATTTGGCCAATACTGAATAGTATGCCCAGACCAGTCCCACGGATAGAGGTTTCTCTTCCTATGAGGTCTTCGACAGCGATTACCGTACACCAGGAGAGTGAAGTGGAGACCTCAATTGATGTGCTGCCTGTTTTGCCCTCATCATGGACGGCTACACCTCAAAACTATGACTCCCCGTCAATGGAGCTTACTGTGGACATTCCTACACGTGCACGCCAATCATCTTTTAATGCTGACCGACCACATTTGTATCGCCAGGAACTGTGGGTTATTACATGGACAGAGACAATTATTCTTTGCCTTCCTCATTTTCTTCATCAAATTTAACTACGGAGGAATTCCCCAGTCGATTTTCCATTTTGTTTTGCTGGTATCGTAGAACGTATCTGGTTCCTCCTTGGACCTACGTTTGGATGGTACTTACTACGGTGTTTCTATTTATGTGGATTGGGTTTGTGACTGTCTTTTTCCTATGGATTGATGGTCATTATTTACCTGAATGTTCTAATGTACATTTGGTTAATGGTGTTTTGGCCTCACACACCTCATCTCATATGATGAAAGGGATCGATCCCGCATTAACATTTTGGCTCTGCCAGTAGTAGATTACAGTACCCGACAGACGACTAGAATGCCATACGTTTTTCGGGTTTCATTATGTGATGTCATCACATCTGGACTGTATTCCGACGACTGGGATGTTAATGCGTACATTCCTTATTTTCTGATTTAAAATATTACACTGCTTTTGAAACTGAGGATTTGTATTTAAATTCTGCCAATTATGCTGATTTATTCTGTTTCCAACATTATGGTCATCAATTTTTACATAAATCGAACACAGTACGTAATCAGACAGACAAACAGACATAACCACTTTATTGGATTAATTAAAATCACAAAAGTACAATAAAAAAGGATCCATAAAAACCAGTGCATATTATCAGACAATACATATCAGCAATGATAAAATGAAGCATAAAAGCGTCAGTAGCACAATACGTAATCATGTTAATTATACAAAATGGGAACATTCTCCTGCCCCATTTCAAGGTTGTTTGCGGACACTGAAAAATAAGTCTACTTTTTGGGTTATAATATATCGGACCAAAGATCCTATTATGATAAATTGACTGCACAAACACACTCAAAATCCGTGCTGACCCATACTAAATTGGTATATTCTTCGACTTTCATAACCGATTTATCCCTGAAAAGGTATGACTATTGGAAAGAAACCATTGATCTGAAATGAATATGGGGTTCTAAAAATTGGCAGTTGCAGGGAACGGAATCATTGCATTGTGCGTGTTTGATACCGTCACAAATATTATTTTTGAATCAGACAGTGCAACAAACTACATGTTTTGGTGTAGCTACTACTAAGAATTTGAATTTGTCATTGTTTCCTTTGTTAGAACCTTATGATGACTTGCAACAATATACAAATTGTACTCTGGAGGAATGAAAAAATATGGTCCAGAACGGTACTCGCAATTTGACCAGTATTGCACCCTTGGGATGCTTAATTTGGCCACTCAGTACTAATGCTTACCTGACCCTCGTTTTCTACAGTCACATACAGTTACTACATATTCTGTAGGCAAATTGTGTCAACAGTGGTTAGGATAGTCATCGTTATGAACTATGAAAGAACATCTCACACGTTTAAATGGTGGCATTGATCTGGCTGGTTTGCTTTTAGGACCAGGGTCTCCTCATCCGAGGCGATTTGCATATGCAGCATATAACAAAATATGGAAACTTGTCTCAGGTAGAGGCTGCTTTCAGATTACGCCAAATAGATCAAGATTACCTGCGTAAAGTTTTGGCTGCAGTAGACACCAGCATAAATAATCTCTCTTCTTGTTTTACACTTTGGACAATATTGTTTCATCTGTTATTGACATTGTACAAAATGATGTATCTGTTTTGTATCATGGTCAAAATCGGTTGCGTTCTGTAATGCAATTTGGCTGGACTTTGCAAACATTAAAAGATGGGAAAGTGCCTTGGGATTATTTAAACACAGCTGCCCTGTTTTTACCTATCAACTTGACTGATAAACAAAAGCGTATGTCAATGAAAGATTCCACATACACCTTGTTACATATTGAGAAGTTAGAACAACTACCATTTTCTATTGCGGAGACTGATTCCTCATTATGGTTAAACATGGGGTTATTTCTTTACCTATTTCCCTCTTTCAATTTACTGCATGTATGAAACACTGTTTGCATGACAATAAAGAGGTTTTACTGACAGGGGAGGACTGTGATTCTACAGTTGGACATGCTTTAGTTTGTACACAAGTTCAGTTGCATGGCGCTTGCAATGTTTCAATGCCTAATTTAGCCTGTTTTCTAAAAAGAACAACTGTCCCCTCGATAATTCCCACACTCACATTGCTTCCTAACCATAGTGATCTTATCCTAAATAACCACAACTGCTGCGGGTTACGGGTAGGAATTCCATATATTGTTACGGTTTCCGAAATAGTTACGTGTTGCAGCAATGTTCTTTTTTCTACCCTGTATGGGAGTGTGGATAGCTTGCTGTGGCCTTCCATTCCCACTTTGAAAACAGACTTCAATAAACTAAGCAGACTCAAAGCGCTATTGTTTCAACAAGAAGTCACTCTCACTTCGGCTCGAGAGACCTTCGAATTGCAGGTGGCTAGAACTTTTAGTGAAATTCAGTCACTGCTGACTACGAATCTCCCACTACATTTCGGGGAACTGATTCACCAAATCTTTATTGCGTCGGATACTGAAGGTCTTGCACATTTTTTTTAACTTGTAGGCTCTCCAGCCTTTATACATTCGGGGCCATATTATCAAGCGGGCGATAAAATGTTTGCCGCTTTAGCGACAGGAAACTGCAGCTAAAGCGGCGATAGGGGGCTTGATAATATGCTCCACCCGCTGTACTTGGCAAAGTCAGGCCTGAAATATCCCCGCATCAGGGTCCACCTGGCAGCCATTACAGCTTACAGAAAGTCTCCTACCCAGACTTCATTCTTCCAAATGCCAGTGGTCAAGAACTTTCTAGAGGGACTCAGTAAGGTTTATCCACCAGTGAGGTCCCCTTCTCCACCTTGGGAACTTAACATTGTCCTTACTAAATTGATGGGTGCTCCTTTCGAGCCTATTCACAAGGCGTCTTTGCAGCATTTGACCTGTAAGGCTGCGTTTTTAGTGGCCATTACTTCCGCCGGCAGGGTGAGTGAGATTTAGGCGCTGTGCTGCAAGGAACCTTAGACTGTGTTTCATGCCAATAGAGTGGTGCTACGTACACGTCCGAGCTTCCTTCCTAAAGTGGTCTCAGATTTTCACATCAATCAAGTGATTACTCTGCTCACTTTATTTCCTCAACCAACCACTCCCCCGGAGAGATCATTACACTCATTAGATCTCCGGAGGGTATTGAAGTTTTACCTGGCCAAAACTCTAACGCTTAGGAAATCTGACCGGCTCTTTATCAACTACGGTTCCACAAACACCGGTATAGCTGCATCTAAAAGATCTATCTCTCGATGGATCATCTCTTGTATAGCTCTACCCTACCAGTTAGCTAACAAGACCTTACACGGAAGACCTAAAGCACACTCTACCAGAGGGAAAGCTTCTACCACAGCTCTCCTTCGCAACGTTCCTATGTCTGAAATCTGCAAGCCAGCAACATGGCGATCAGTGCATACCTTCACACGCCATTACTGTCTAGAGTCTGATGCTCAAGCCAATGCCCAGGTTGGGCCAGCTTCTTTAAGGAATTTGTTTGCATAATTGCAATTTGAATATGATATTTTTTTCATGTTCTGTGTACTCTATTGCTCGTTTGCGAGACTTTGGGTATGGGCTTGCTACTCTATTCATAGATTATGACTATTGATGAGTATCCCCTGGATGAGAAGCATTAGTTACTTACCTGTAATCCTAGTTCTCATCCAGGGGTATACTCAACAAAGTCATAAGCGACCCTCCTTCCTCCCCGGACGAGCATTATTGGAGTTGTTTTCATGTTAATTGCATGTCTACTCAGGTGTCTGTACATAGTACACCGTCAAAAAGAACTGACCTAACTGTAACCTGTGGTGCACCATGGGAGCAGGGGGTCTCCTTCAGGTCTTAAAGTCACGGTACCCTAACCCTTGAAAGCCTTAAAGGCAAGGTGTCAGTTTTCTTTGTTTCATTGCTCTGCTATGCAGCCTACAGGCAACTGCCAGCGATTACAAACTTTTCTTAAGGCAATAAAGCATTGTTGTATGACAATTTCTCACTGCTTCCTCTTTTCCTTTTGGGTTATGAGGGTATTGCTTTTGCAATGCAAACCTATGTAATTTCTGCATTTTTGCTATGTTGGAAACATTCTAGGCTGCATGTATATGTTTTCACATATGTATATATATGTATGTATATATATATATATATATCCATACTAATAATATAAAGAGACAGACCAAACCTTTGAGGCGGGTAAGCTCCGGAACCACAGCGCCAACTGGAACACCGCATACAACATTGGAAAGGTGAGGCAAAGCAGATGGACATAGGCTATACACCAGCGCAAAATGTAGTTTGGAAGGGACAAAGCACGTTGTCGGACAAAGTAGTCCGGTGGATGTAGCACCAGCTCTGAGGTGGGCGTGTGCGTTCAGGATTGTTGAGGTGGGCGTGTGTGTCAGCGTTGTAAAGCGTGAGAATAGCGTCCAACACGTAGAAAATGTGTGGCATCTGAGTACGCAGTCGGATAACGTCGACGTGGCGTTGGGCGTCTCAGTGCACCACGCCGTGTTTTTGAAGTCTGCGGAAGTACGAAGATGTGCACCGCAGGACGGCTGTGCCGAAATAGCAGACAGTGAGGCCAGACAGCAGGCACACACACTGAACGTTGGCGCTGTCATCAGCGGATGCAGAGGCACATATCGCTGGGGCGCTTTCTGACAGTGGCTGGACACATTTGGAGCACGCACACACGGTAAACAGCATGCTGCAGACATTCATTTCCATACCCGGTGCTGCCGACATTCATTTTCATACCCGGACAACGTCGGAACGGGCCACTAGTGTGTGTGTGTGGGTGTGTGTGCGTGTGTGTGTGTGTGTGTGTGTGTATATATATATATATATATATATATATCCAAAACAACAGCGAGGTCCTTCCGGGATCCTTACTCCCTAGTCAGGTGGCGTCTCAAGTTCGGCGGACCACGCCGACCGAAAAGTAATTACTATAAACAGGTTGCTTGAAAGCAGAAGACGCACTCAGGAATACTGCAGCATAACGAGTTTATTGCCCAGCTAACACGCTACGCGTTTCGACAATGATTCTTGTCTTGATCACACGTGAGAAAACCCCTGCAGGTCAAATCATAATATACACATTCTGTAGAAGTCCATAAACATAGAAAAGGTTAAACATTTCATAGTTATACATGGCCGCCATCTTAGAATGGCTTGTTTGTGTGTACTTTCAGACCGTGATGAGCAGTGATAGCTGCTATATCGTCTTGTAATAACAACCAAGTCCACTTTACAGTTTTGACTTTGCATAATCACTTTAGGTATACACATACTTTCGGACTAGTGCCAAATCTGTGACTGCTTATCACGACGATGTGAAAATTAACAAGTGCCAAGGACGATCAGTCCATTCATGGAACCTCGTAATTTCGAAACAAATCGAGGGTCAAGTGCCCACTTCAATCATGCTTTCGGTCTAGTGCCCGAATAGTAACCGCTTATCATGGAGATGTGAAATTAACAGATGCCCCAGACAACCTATCCATGCTTAGAAGCACGCTACTCAAAACGATTATAAGGTCAAGTGACCACATTCTATCAACCTGATGGGGATCCCCCATACCGGGCAGAATGACGTAAAGTGACTATGTACAGCAGGGAACGGTGCAACGAATATTATAAAGTGAAAATTCTACTTTCATACAGGTGATAAGTGTCTCTCATCCAGAATTCGAAGGGTCCGAGGACCGTGAGGTGGACGTGACAGGAGTGAGAAATGATCTTACATCCTCCTACAAAACACATAAAAAACTTACAGTTAAAATATGCATAAAATCAGTTGAACATTTTAACTACTTCATAACACACAGTTTCTTCATTTCATTTAATTTCTAGTTATACATAATCACAGATGTTATCATAGTGGGCTTAAATGGTCTATTACAGATATCTAGTCCTCGTGAAGATAGGTTGCAAGCTCTTCATCCCAATTATGTCCCCTAGGGAACTTAGTTTCGAGTTCCATGATCCAGCGTGATTCTTTTTTCCTCAACGCTAGTTCACGGTTTCCCCCTCTCCTCCCGACATTAACCTGTTCTATTATAAAATATCTCAGGAGGGAGTTGTCTGAATTGTGGTATTCCTGGAAGTGTCTAGCGATGGGATAATAGCTATCCACATTTGTAATGGCCCTGAGGTGTTCTTCTATCCTCTTCTTGACCATGCATGTGGTGCTGCCTACATACCTCTTGTTACACGGGCATACTAATACATAGATGACATAAGTAGTTGTACACGTCAGGAACTGTTTGATCATTTTGGGTTTCTTCCTGCCTGGTATGTCAATATATCTGACCATGATGCTAGTTGTGCAGGCTTTGCAATGCCCGCAGGGGTAAACCCCCTTTAGGCCTTGTACATGGCGTTTGTTCTCCGTTATGTCCCCCTTGATCAACATGTCCCTGAGATTCCTTCCACGTCTATAGGTGATTTGAGGTCTATCTCTGAGGCCTGGGCCCCCTATGTTGTCAGCCTTGAGAATATTCCAGTTACTTGCCAGAATTTTGCGGATCTTATCAGATTGTTGATTAAATCTCGTTATGACACGTGTGCCTGTCTCAGTATCGTTGTCATCCTTGACACCTATCGGATTCAACGTATCACTGCGATTTATCAGTGACACTTTTTGGACTGCCTTGATAAGGACCCCCTCTGGGTATCCTCTTGCCCTGAATCTTTGCAGCATGGTTTCTTGCTCGGCAGAAAAACTAACCTCATCACTGCAGTTTCTTTTTGCCCTCAGTGGCTCACCAAACGGAATGCCCCATTTCAGAGGGTCCGGGTGAGCACTGAGGGCATGCAGTAGGGTATTTCCTGCCGTATCCTTCCTGTGTAATTTAGAGGTAAGACTGTTGTCAATCACCTCTATTACAGTATCAAGAAATTCAACGCATTTGTCATCGATGTTGTATGTCAGATGTATATTGTAGATGTTATTATTCAGTTTCTCGATAAACAAAACTGCTTCATCACGTGTGCCCTGCCATATGACGAACAGATCGTCAATATATCTGATCCAAGTGGAGACTTTCTCAAAATCTTTCATGAGGTTCCTATCACATCTGATTTCCCCCTCCCATTTGCCTAGTAACAGATTCGCGAAACTAGGCGCGAATGCCGAACCCATGGCCGCGCCACGTTTTTGTCTATATACATCTCCATTGAACATGAAGTTATTGTTTTTTAAACAAATCTTCATCATTTCAATGAGCATGCGGGTGTGGTCTGTGTAGCACACATCCCTCTGCTTAAGGAAATGGTAACAGGCTTCCATGCCCTGGATATGATCAATGATCGTATACAGGGCATTGACATCCATTGTAATGAGAAAAGAGCCCTCTACCCATTGTACAATGTCTATCATGTTCAGGAAATCAGTGGTATCCCTGGTATAAGCTGGTAACTTGATAACATATTCTCTCAAAAAATGATCGATATACTGTGAGAGATTCTCGTTTACACTGCCTATAGAGGAAATAATGGGCCTGCCAGGGGGAACCCTAGCATCCTTGTGCACCTTAGGTAAAAGGTAGAAAATGGGTAGCTTGGGATAGTCCCTTTTCAAAAAAACAAAATTCTTGCCATGTAAGCAAACCATTATTACGCCATTCATTTAGCAATTCCCACGTTTCCAATATACTTTCATTATAGTTCATCATTGTGCATTTGGCATAGAAACTACTAGTGTTCAGCTGGCGGAGTGCTTCGGTGACATACATGTCCCTACCCCACAGTACAATATTTCCCCCTTTATCGGCAGGTCTCAAAATAATGTTGGTATCTTCTGCCAATGAAAGGATGAATTCCCTTTGGTTCTTCGTGAGATTAAAGTCACCTTTCCCCCACCCTCCCGAAGTGTGTTTCAGTTTGGTAAGTTCTTTAGTTACTACTTCGTGGAAAGTATCTATGGCGTCATGAGGCATAACCGGGCAGAAAATTGATTTGGGCTTAAATGAGGAACATGCTGGTCTGTCGGTTCTGCCTTCTCCCATAGTCATGCTGCTAATGTCATCTTGACTTTCCCATAAGGTCAGGTTCATCATATCGCTTGAATCTTCATCTGGCGCGATATCACCTAAAGCCATCCCACCATCTGTACATATTACATCATGGTTTTTTCTCAGAAAGTGCCATTTCTTCAATTTAAGTTTTCTAGTAAACTTAAATATGTCCACCCTAGTATCAGAGTAATTTAAGAGTTCGGTAGGGCAGAAAGTGAGACCCAGACATAGAGTTTGTTTTTCAGAGTGAGTGAGGGTCTGGAAGAGAGGTTAATGATAGTTTTATTTACCATTTGTACATCCATGGTTATTTTCTGTTTTTGTAACCACTTCTTTTGTTTCCCACTGGTTTTTGTTTCTTTTCTTCTCCTCTGCTGGAGCTTGAGTCTTCTTCTGAATGATCTCCCCTGCCTCTTCCTCTTCCCCTTGGGCGTCCCCGTATTGGTTTCTTCTGGAAGATCGGAGTTAGTTCCTGTGTATGTATTAGTATGCCCGTGTAACAAGAGGTATGTAGGCATCACCACATGCATGGCCAAGAAGAGGATACAAGAACACCTCAGGGCCATTACAAATGTGGATAGCCATTATTCCATCGCTAGACACTTCCAGGAATACCACAATTCAGACAACTCCCTCTGAGATATTTTATAATAGAACAGGTTAATGTCGGGAGGAGAGGGGGAAACCGTGAACTAGCGTTGAGGATAAAAGAATCACGCTGGATCATGGAACTCGAAACTAAGTCCCCTGGGGGACATAATTGGGATGAAGAGCTTGCAACCTACCTTCACGAGGACTAGATATCTGTAATAGACCATTTAAGCCCACTATGATAACATCTGTGATTATGTATAACTAGAAATGAAATGAAATGAAGAAACTGTGTGTTATGAAGTAGTTAAAATGTTCAACTGATTTTATGCATATTTTAACTGTAAGTTTTTTATGTGTTTTGTAGGAGGATGGAAGATCCTTTCTCACTCCTGTCACGTCCACCTCACGGTCCTCGGACCCTTCGAATTCTGGATGAGAGACACTTATCACCTGTATGAAAGTAGAATTTTCACTTTATAATATTTGTTGCACCGTTCCCTGCTGTATATAGTCACTATACGTCATTCTGCCCGGTATGGGGGATCCCCATCAGGTTGATAGAATGTGGTCACTTGACCTTATAATCGTTTTGAGTAACATGGTTCTAAGCATGAATAGGTTGTCTGGGGCATCTGTTAATTTCACATCTCCGTGATAAGCGGTTACTATTCGGGCACTAGACCGAAAGCATGATTGAAGTGGGCACTTGACCCTCGATTTGTTTCGAAATTACGAGGTTCCAAGAATGGACTGATCGTCCTTGGCACTTGTTAATTTTCACATCGTCGTGATAAGCAGTCACAGATTTGGCACTAGTCCGAAAGTATGTGTATACCTAAAGTGATTATGCAAAGTCAAAACTGTAAAGTGGACTTGGTTGTTATTACAAGACGATATAGCAGCTATCACCGCTCATCACGCTCTGAAAGTACACACAAACAAGCCATTCTAAGATGGCGGCCATGTATAACTATGAAATGTTTAACCTTTTCTATGTTTATGGACTTCTACAGAATGTGTATATTATGATTTGACCAAAGTTACCTCCTTCACGAAAAAGAAAGCAGAGGCCACAGTACGGGAAACCAAAATATATATATATTTTCTATATGTTCCGGGATCCCACACATGGGCGGGGATTTTTCATAAATTATGATTTTGATGAGTATACCGTTGGATGAGGACTAGGATTACAGGTAAGTAACTAATCCTTTGCAACGTTTGTGTCGGTTAACAATAAAGACCCTCATTCAGTAAACAGACATAATATCGATGCAAAAATATCGACTGGATATAATATCGAGGTAAAAATATAGACTAGACAAAATATCGACCAGACATAATATAGACTACAAAAATATCGATTACTATCGATATTAATAGCCAAAATATCGAATCAAAAATATAGACTAGACATAATATCGACTAGATAGAATATAGACAACAAAAATATCGAAAATAAGGTAAGTTTTTAATAATTTGTAATAATTGTGTAATATAAATCTGTAGCGAGTTGTGGGTTTATAGGGGAATAGGGTGGGAAGTAATTTAAATATAATTAATTAAATCTGTAATATAATAGTAATTGGTAATTAATTATTAATTATTAATTAATTAAAATATAATTGGTAATTAATAATAATTGATTAATTGATAAATAATTATTTTTTCATACAATATTTCATACAATATTCTCTGTAGCGGGTTGTGGGTTTATAGGGGAATAGGGTGGGAAGTAATTTAAATATAATTAATTAAATATGTAAAGTAATTATAATTGTTAAATAATTATTAATTGGTAAATAATTAAAATTTAATTGGTAAATAATTATAATTGAATAATTGATAAATCATTATTTTCTACTAAATTATTTTTTGTAGCGGGTTGTGGGTTTATAGGGGAGTAGGGTGGGAAGTAATTTAATTTTAATTAATTAATTATGTAAATTAATAATAATTGTTAATTAATTATTAATTGGTAATTAATTAAAATATAATTGGTAATTAATTATACATATTTAATTGATTAATAATTAATATTTAGTAAATTAATTTCTGTAGTGGGTTGTGAGTTTATAGGTGGATAGGGTGGTAAGTAATTTAATAATAATTAATTAATTATGTTAATTAATTAATAATTGTCCATTAAATAAAATTGAATCGGTAAATAATAGTAATTGGTATTGGAAATTAAATTTAATTGGTAATAATATTTCTGTTAATTATATTTATTTATGATTTTTTTCCTTTTGCTACTGTTGCACTTACTGGAGTGGGAATAGTAATTTTTACCCCTATGCTATCCATCGTTTTCCTACTGTTGCAACCACTGGAGTGGGAATAGTAAATTTAATCCCTACGCTATCCAGCGCTTTCCCTACTGTTGCACCCACTGGAGTGGGAATAGTAATTTTAACCCCTACGCTATTCTGCGCTTTCCCTACTGTTGCACCCACTGGAGTGGGGATAGTAATTTTAACCCCTACGCTATCCAGCGCTTTCCCTACTGTTGCACCCACTGGAGTGGGAATAGTAATCTTTACCCCTACGCTATCCAGCGCTTTCCCTACTGTTGCACCCACTGGAGTGGGAATAGTAATTTTAACCCCTACGCTATCCAGCGCTTTCCCTACTGTTGCACCCACTGGAGTGGGAATAGTAATCTTAACCCCTACGCTATCCAGCGCTTTCCCTACCGTTGCACCCACTGGAGTGGAAATAGTAATTTTTACCCCTACGCTATCCTACGCTTTCTCTACTGTTGCTCCCACTGGAGTGGGGATAGTAATTTTAACCCCTACGCTATCCAGTGCTTTCCATACTGTTGCACCCACTGGAGTGGGAATAGTAATTTTTACCCCTAGGCTATCCAGCGCTTTCTCTACTGTTGCACCCACTGGAGTGGGGATAGTAATTTTAAACCGTACGCTATCCAGCGTTTTCCCTACTGTTGCACCCACTGGAGTGGGAATAGTAATCTTTACCCCTACGCTATCCAGCGCTTTCCCTACTGTTGCTCCCACTGGAGTGGGAATAGTAATTTTAACCCCTACGCTATCCAGCGCTTTCCCTACTGTTGCACCCACTGGAGTGGGAATAGTAATCTTTACCCCTACGCTATCCAGCGCTTTCCCTACTGTTGCACCCACTGGAGTGGGAATAGTAATTTTAACCCCTACGCTATCCAGCGCTTTCCCTACTGTTGCACCCACTGGAGTGGGAATAGTAATTTTAACCCCTACGCTATCCAGCGCTTTCCCTACTGTTGCACCCACTGGAGTGGGAATAGTAATTTTAACCCCTACGCTATCCAGCGCTTTCCCTACTGTTGCACCCACTGGAGTGGGAGTAGTAATTTTAACCCCTACGCTATCCAACTATTTCCCTACTGTTGCACCCACTGGAGTGGGAATAGTAATTTTTACCCCTACGCTATGCAACGCTTTCCCTACTGTTGCTCACACTGGAGTGGGAATAGTAATTCTTACCCCTACGCTATCCAACGCTTTCCCTACTGTTGCACTCATTGGAGTTGGAATAGTAATTTTTACCCCTACGCTATCCAACGCTTTTCCTACTGTTGCACCCACTGGAGTGGGAATAGTAATTTTAACCCCTACGCTATCCAGCGCTTTCCCTACTGTTGCACCCACTGGAGTGGGAATATTAATCTTAACCCATACGCTATCCAGCGCTTTCCCTACTGTTGCACCCACTGGAGTGGGAATAGTAATTTTTACCCCTACGCTATCCAATGCTTTCCCTACTGTTGCACCCACTGGAGTGGGAATAGTAATTTTTACCCCTACGCTATCCAGCGCTTTCTCTACTGTTGCACCCACTGGAGTGGGGATAGTAATTTTAAACCGTACGCTATCCAGCGTTTTCCCTACTGTTGCACCCACTGGAGTGGGAATAGTAATCTTTACCCCTACGCTATCCAGCGCTTTCCCTACTGTTGCACCCACTGGAGTGGGAATAGTAATCTTTACCTCTACGCTATCCAGCGCTTTCCCTACTGTTGCACCCACTGGAGTGGGAATAGTAATTTTAACCCCTACGCTATCCAGCGCTTTCCCTACTCTTGCACCCACTGGAGTGGGAATAGTAATTTTAACCCCTACGCTATCCAGCGCTTTCCCTACTGTTGCACCCACTGGAGTGGGAATAGTAATTTTAACCCCTACGCTATCCAACGCTTTCCCTACTGTTGCACCCACTGGAGTGGAAAAAGTAATAAAACCCCTACGCTATCCAGCGCTTTCCCTACTGTTGCACCCACTGGAGTAGGAATAGTAATTTTAACCCCTATGCTATCCAGCGCTTTCCCTACTGTTGCACCCACTGGAGTGGGAATAGTAATTTTAACCCCCTACGCTATCCAACGCTTTCCCTACTGTTGCACCCACTGGAGTGGGAATAGTAATATTTACCCCTACGCTATCCAACGCTTTCCCTACTGTTGCTCACACTGGAGTGGGAATAGTAATTCTTACCCCTAGGCTATCCAACGCTTTCCCTACTGTTGCACTCATTGGAGTTGGAATAGTAATTTTTACCCCTACGCTATCCAACGCTTTCCCTACTGTTGCACCCACTGGAGTGGGAATAGTAATTTGAACCCCTACGCTATCCAGCGCTTTCCCTACTGTTGCACCCACTGGAGTGGGAATAGTAAATTTTACCCCTACACTATCCTACGCTTTTGCTACAGTTGAACTCACTAGAGTTGTAACAATACATTTTAACCATTTTGCTATGCTACGGTAAAAATATTATATATGTTTATTTAATATTATGTTTTTATATATATGAGTCCACAAACTCCGGTTACGAAAGAAGCCGTCTAGCAGGGCGGTCCGTGATCAGGGCACCGGCAGCCCTGTGCACTATCGTGTTCCAGCACTTCCCAACTCCAGAAGAAACAACACGGACACCTTGCAAGGATTGCAGGTAGTTTATTCAAATGTTAGAGTGCACCGCAACGCGTTTCACCTTTCGGCTTGATCACGCTAGAGAAGCATAACAGTGTACACATTTAAATATGCATCAATAATAAACATAAACAAAGGACTCAACCATAGTGAAAATAATAACTTATTATGTTTTTGTCTACTTAGGCATCAAAATGTGGTACAGACTCAGCTTTTTTGTCTATTGGATTTATTATGGCAGAGTAATGAATGCCCACATGGGCGGTATTTCTGGACTTCCATTAGAAATATCAGCCCTGATCACGGACCGCCCTGCTAGACGGCTTCTTTCGTAACCGGAGTTTGTGGACTCATAGAAATTGGAAGAAGAAGCTGACCGCGTAGTGCCCCTGTCATCGGTATCCGAGGAAATAGAAGATTTCTCCAGTTCCTTGATGGGACCGCTGGATGCTAACCAGCAAACCAGCGGGATTACCGATTAGACTTTGCAATTGAGTGCCGGTACGTGAACTTGTTGGCGTGACTCGTGAGTACCTGGGATACCGCTGCACTTTCGTCTGTTGGCGGAGGGACCCGGTGCCCCTTGTTGCTCTTGGGTCCGGGTACACTTGGTCGCAATACCGGCCGGGCACTAGCGCGAAGGGAGCCACCAGTGCATTCTGGACTACGTAGTCCGTTTGGTGGCGTTGCATGGTACCAGCAGGAACTGAAACCAAGAATGGCTGCAGCTTTGGAAGCAAGGAGAAAAACGGCAGCGGATAAACTATTTTTTGCACAACAAGCGGGGGCTATCACGGATAATACCTCGACGGAAAGCACCAATAGAAATATTTCGGAAGAAATCAAAATACAGGAACTATTCACTAAATTGGAAAAACTACACCGCAAGGAATTGGCCAAATGGTGGGAAGCTGAGTCCCTCCAACGCTACATTGAGGCATCACGAGTTCCACGTGGACTGAGAATCTTTACGATCCCGACATACGAGGATCCGGACCCTGAGATGCTGGATGACTGGTCAAAAAATTCCAACGCATGCTCTATGACAATGATGAAAATTCTCGTAAAGTTTGCCCTAAAAGACCGTAAGAAATTATTAACGGCAATTGATGAAATAATCTCTGAGTTGGAGAAAGTCACCACCAAGGAAGCGATTGACGGCTTTATGGTAACTTTATCTAAGCGTTTGGAAGCTCTTGAGGCTGAAATTACCGCCAAAAAACAAAGAAAGTTCATGAGGGACTACAAGGATTATGAGTCTGGGCGCACACTCACTTTCCACAAAAAGTATGACCACCTCTTTGAGAAAAATGGAGGGGGGTTGAAGAAATCGGTTGTGAGTGACAAGAGCATTACCGTTTCTGAGAGTGATGTATCTGATGGCAATATTTCGGATGGCTCTGTCAAATCAATACTTGTTACACCAAAACAAAAGAAGATGCCGAATTTTTTAGATCAGTTCCAGATGATCTATCAAGGAAGGACAGAACAACACTCTCAGCAACAGGGTCAAAACTTCCAGAGGGGAGGTGGACGAGGAGGCAGAGGCAAAAACAGAGGAACAAACAAGCCAAAACAAGACACAAGAAAAGAGGCAACAACCCCAGTGGGAATGGTAACAAGGGGCAAGAAGGCTCAAATATGACGGTGATGAACCTCTCCAAGCGGATGCTAACGACGGAAGAGACTGAACTACTTGGATTAGGTTTGTCTTTTTGCCCTACCTCCAATTTTAATTTTCCCCAGACTCGCATTGATTTGTTTTACTTTTCACGAAAACTGAAGCTAAAAAAATGGTTTGACACTAAACATCATTCGAGTAGGGTTAAAGAAAATGAAGCATACAGTAACCTAAATAGAAATGATGTTGAACTGTTAAATGTATTGACATCGCAAGATGATGTGAATAGTGATGATGTTGACCTGTTACAGTACAATCTGAGTGGTGATAGCAATCCTTGTAGTGGATTTAAACCCAAATCCATTTTCCTACCTTTAGTAGAGTGTGACGCTATTGATGTCTTTGAAAGGGGAGTACTAAAGGATTTAAAAAGGATAAGATACCGCAAAATACCAGGGGGTGAAAAAAATTTAACATTAGGACAGTGGCAGGCTTTGGACAGACTTAAATCTGATACCTCAATTGTGATACGCCCTTCTGATAAGGGAGGAAATGTTGTGGTTCTTGATAAAGATGCCTATCTAAAGGAAGGGCTTAGACAACTATCGGATACCACATGCTACACGATATCGAACAGATCCTGTGTTATTGAATCCAATAGGGTCTATGGTGAAATGCTCAATGACTGGCAAGCACAGGGGCTCCTAGAGTGGGAGGAGCTCAATTACCTGAAGTGCTTACACCCCCGTATCCCTGTCCTGTATCTGTTACCTAAAGTTCACAAGGACCCCACGAACCCACCAGGGAGACCCATTGTGTCATCCATTGGGTCGCTCCTAGAAATGACATCCAGGTTTATTGACCATTATTTGAGGCCATATGTTGTCAGCCTGCCCGCCTACCTTAAAGACACCACCCATTTCCTTACAATTATTGAAGGAATCCATTGGGAATCCAATTACATCATGGTTACCCTGGACGTGTGCAGTCTGTACACGTACATAAAACATGATTTCGGTTTGAAAGCGGTGGAATACTTCCTGAAAAGACGATTGGTTGCCTTCATGTCCCATTCCAAAATGATCCTAAACATGATGAAGTTTTGTTTGGAAAATATTTTTTTTCTTTTTGATGAGGTGGTCTATCAACAGTCACAGGGCACGGCGATGGGCACCTGCTTTGCCCCCAGCTACGCCAACTTGGCGATGGGCTGGTGGGAGGAGCGGGTGGCCGCCCAGTTGGAAGATCATGATCGCTGTGTCCTGTGGCTGAGGTATATAGATGACATTTTTTTGATTTGGGATGGAGACATGGAATCAGCGCGTAACTTTGTCAAACGTCTGAATGAAAATGAATACAATCTAAGATTCACTGATCATATGAGTGAAACCAAAATTGAATTTTTAGATGTCTTAGTAGAGATTGTAGATAACACCATGCAGACGAAATTATTTCGGAAAAGTACGGCGGGAAACAGTATTTTGAATGCCGCCAGCTCCCATCCGAGACAACTTGTGTATAGCATCCCCTATGGTGAGCTACTAAGGGCCAGACACAACTGCAGTTCGGAAGAGAATTACCAACTGGAGAAACAGACTATGATTAGTCGATTTCTGGAAAGAGGGTACAGTAATAAGAATATTCTAGAAGCCTGTGCCAAAGTGGATATGGTGAGTAGAACCAAACTACTTCACCCTGATTCAGATACCCCAGAGAAAAACACCTTGCGATTCATAACCAAATTTTCGGGGCAGGCATCACAACTGCGCAAGATACTCCACAAACATTGGCATGTACTGTTAACTGATGTGAATTTGGAAAAGCATCTTAATGTAAAACCACAGATTACATTTCAAAAATGTAACTCTCTCAGAGATGAGTTAAGTCCAAGCTTAATTACTGGCAAGCAAATGAAAGACAGGGTAATGCTTGGGGGTTTTACTAGGTGCAGGAAGTGCAAGGCTTGCAGAAATAGCTCTGATTGCAAAATTCTGTCTATTGCAGGCACAGAAAAGAAGCTGACTATCAAAAAGAAACTGAATTGTAATACCATGTATTGTGTGTATGTGCTTCTGTGTCCTTGCGATTAAATGTGCTAAAAAACGTGTCTTAGAACACATGAGAGCTATCCGACACAACAACAGACAGTAACCAGTTGCCTGGCACTTTTTCGAACAACATTTTCAAAATGAAAAATTGTTGAGAATGGTTGTTATTGATGAAATCCCCATTAACATCCGTGGAGGTAACCTTAAGTTGGCACTTCGAAAACTTGAGTCCAAATACATCATTGACATGGAAACAATGATGCCACAGGGCCTGAACTCGAGTGAAGAATTGTCAATTCACCTGCATTGAGATATGGTAACATCACCTATAGTTGTGTATATAACGTAAAGTAGTCTAATTAGCCTATCCTAGGAATCACTTAACTGTGTAGGGGGATTTGTGTAAATATACATAACATGTACTTTTTTATAGCTGCTGCCGTTTTGAACTGTTTAGGAAAATCTCTTTATCTTTTAGTATATGATATATTTTTGTATTTTAATTTCAGGTGAAGGCACATTATGGGTGATGGTGAAGTACGCCAATCGGACCGTCCTTGATTTGCAAAGTGTCTATCTTGTGACATAGAATACCTCTTTTTGTTCGTGCCCACTTGGGCGGAATGTTATGTTTTTGTCTACTTAGGCATCAAAATGTGGTACAGACTCAGCTTTTTTGTCTATTGGATTTATTATGGCAGAGTAATGAATGCCCACATGGGCGGTATTTCTGGACTTCCATTAGAAATATCAGCATACGACCAATGAGGACTCTATATTTTCATGCTGAATCTAATTACTGCTCTCTGTATCAAATCGATTTACTTCGAACTATTTGTGGTTTTCTTATGTATATATTATATAAACGAGAATGACTAGGTCAAAATGGCGGAACCAGCACATAGTTATTATTTTCACTATGGTTGAGTCCTTTGTTTATGTTTATTATTGATGCATATTTAAATGTGTACACTGTTATACTTCTCTAGCGTGATCAAGCCGAAAGGTGAAACGCGGTGCAGTCTAACATTTGAATAAACTACCTGCAATCCTTGCAAGGTGTCCGTGTTGTTTCTTCTGGAGTTGGGAAGTGCTGGAACACGATATATATATATATATGTATTATTTTTGTGATATATATTTTTGTATTTATATTAATTATTTATTAATATTACATTTATTTAATAATTTTACTAAGTTTATATTAAATATATTTATTATTATATTAGTTTTAATTTAATTTAAAGACATTTAAAAAAATCGATATTTTGGAGTCGATATTTTAGTACTTACCTGTTTGAAGATAGGCAGTCGATATTTTGTCCCTCGATATTTTCTCCTCGATGTTGTTTTTTTTTTTTTAAACATTTTTATTTGCATTTTGAGTAAAGCTCAACAGTACAGTCATACATTTTGCAACGTTCACCCCTCTATCCCCAGATCCTCCTCCCCACAATGATAAGCAGTTGGCATGAAGTAGCTTACATGGTTGAATAAGAAGGTTGATCGAAGAGTAAATTGTTCGCAAGTGCATTTCCCCGCCCCCCCAGCAGTACCCTCTTAACCAATGAGGTAAAAAGAGATTGAGCCATCCCCCAACCCTCCATCTAGCCCATGATATTGTCTCCATTTGGACCAAATCCTTCGGAACTTCTTAGGGCATCCCCTAGACTTGTAGGTCACCCTTTCAGCTGCCATGTACATATCTAGCCCGGTCCTCCAGTCTTGCAAGTCCGGGGGAACCGGAGACCCCCAGCGTCTCGCTATGTCTCTTTTGGCTACTACCAAGGCTAGAACCAAAAATATCGTGAGGGGGCGCGGTAGATCCACGTCGTTAGACATTCCCAGTAAAGCTAGCTTGGGCTCCTGTGCAATTGGTATCTCCAGTATCTCTTGCAGTTCCGAGAAAATGCGTGTCCAATAAGTTTGAATCTCCTCACACGACCAAAAGACATGATAGAAATCACCACCCACCCTGCGACATCTAAGACATCTGTCATCCTCTATTTTCCCCATTTTATAGAGACAAACCCTGTCATAATATGTTCTGTGCAGTACATTGTATTGTATGAGGCGGAGTCTGGATTTTATCGCCACTTCTCTGGGGTGCATTAACACCATTTCCCAATCTAAGTCCTCAAAAACCCCTATCTCACTCTCCCATGTACTTCTAAGCTTCGCTAGGTCTCCGAGCATGTTGTTTGTTAGTGTTTTGTAGGTGAGTGAGACAGCTTTTCCCCGGATTTGTTACTGTAAGAGTCTCCCCTCCAATGGTGCATATTCTGATATTTCTAACAGGCGTCCATTTTGTGCCTTCCAGGCATGGCGGAACTGGGTATATTTAAAAAACTGTGTGTGTTGTAGTCCATAGTCAGCTCTCAAGGCCTGGAAGGATTTCAGGTCTCCATTGGCTATCACGTCGCCGACAGTAGAGATGCCGATGTCGTCCCACCTTGTGAAACCCCTCAGTTTGTGTAGTTTATGTAGCCACACACAATGCCACAGTGGTGTCTGTCGGGTGGGAGTCCTAGCCCATCCCGTTCGTTTCATGGCAGCATTCCAGGCGTGTAGCGTTATCAGGGTTGCCGGAAGAAGTGAACGATTTGCAGGGCCCCCGTATAGATAGTGATAGATATTGTGAGAGGACAGTTTATGTCTTTCCAACATGTACGTGGGATGATCCGCAGGCGTGTGTAGCCATTCATTTATTGGGGTCAAGTGTTCTGCCCAATAGTATGCCTCTAGATTCGGTAGCGAGATTCCGCCACTGTACTGGTGTCTTTGCAGTGTAGTCAACGCTATCCTAGGGTGTTTTCCCAACCAGAGAAAGGACCGGAGGTCAGAATGGAGTTTACGCAGTAGTGTCACCGGGATGGGATAATACTCGTTTTGTAGGGCGTATAAGTACTTGGGAAGGACAATCATTTTATACATGGCCGCGCGACCTAAGAGTGTGAGTGGCAAGCTTTTCCATCTTGCCATGTCTGCAGCAGTGTTTAACGAGACCCTTTCTATGTTTTTCTGTAGTGAAAGTGTCTTATCCAGGGTGATATAAATTCCTAAGTATTGAAAGCCTTCAAAAGTAGTAATTAATTGTCGTGGCAATGGTGGCCTGTGGCAGCCGCCCCTTGGGTCATAAAGAATGGATTTATTCCAGTTTATAGTGTATCCAGAGTGCTGGCCATACGCTTCCAGTTCCAGAAAGAGTTCTGGGATGGTTGTGACAGGGTTAGTGATGTACAGAAGTACGTCATCCGCATAAAGGGACAGCTTCTCCTGGGCCAAATCCGAGTCCGAAAGTTTAAATCCACTAATTACTGGGTTTTGTCGGATCCGGGACGCCAGGATTTCGATGGTAAGTGTAAATAAGAGAGGCGACAGGGGGCAACCCTGGCGGGTTCCTCTCTGGATCCGGAATTCCCGAGACAGGCTACCATTCGCCCGTACTCTGGCTCGTGGTGCGGTGTAGAGAAGTCAAACCCAATTTCTAAATTTAGGCCCAAATCCAAATTTTCCCAGGACCCCTTCCAAAAATGGCCAATGGACCGCATCAAAAGCCTTCTCCGCGTCGAGGGAGAGAAACCAGTGTGGGGATTCCCTGTCTTTTACCTCTTGCAGCCAATTGTGTGTGCGTCTAAGGTTGAATTTAGTGGCCCTGTCAGGTAGGAAGCCGGTCTGATCTAAATGTATCAGGTCTGGTATCACCGACCGTAGTCGCATTGCCAGAACTGACGCGAGGAGTTTCACCTCGGTGTTCAGGCGGGAAATAGGTCTGTAGGACGCACAATCTTCTCGTGGCTTACCCTCCTTATAAATTGGGACGATGGTTGTCGTGGACAGATCAGTGGGGAGCTTGCCATCCTGAAATGCACGTAAGAAAAGATTTCTCAGGTGTGGAGCAAGGATATCCACTGTGCACTTGAAGAATTCCGCCGGGAAACCATTGGGTCCCGGGGTCTTTCCCGATCGCAGTCTAGAAACGGCCAAAGAGATATCGTCAACCGTGATGTCGGCCTCCAATGTCTTTATGGCCTCCGGGTCTAGCGTGGGCATCTCAGTCTGGGCCATATAGAGAAGAGCAACGTCGCAAGACCCCAGGTCTCTGGCGGTGTAGAAGCTCTCATAGTGGGTAGCAAAGGCGTCAGCAATGAGGGTATCAGTGTCGACGAGTTTGCCGTCTGCTGCCCTAACTCGCTCTATCCAGCGTGCCGCCCGTTCCTTTCTACTGAGCCATGCCAATAGTCTACCTGATTTATCCCCCACGTCATATAGACGATGGAGGGTGGCCAGGTTCTGAGTCTTGGCCTCGTCCGTCACTAAGTCCCTATAATGTCGCTGCGCGTCTATGAGTTTCCGCAATACAGTGGGGGATTTCGCAACTAGGTGTTCCCTTTCCAGGCCCAGTATAGTCTCTTCCACCTTTGCCACCGTGCCCTGGAGCTTCGTCCGTTCCTCGCTTAGTCTGCTCATTATCCTGTCTCTCATGACCGGTTTCAAGGCTTCCCAGAGGGTGACTCCCGAGTCCACTGACCCATCGTTGTCGGCCAAATAGACTCGTACGTCAGCCCGGATTCCCTTCAAAACGGCGGGGGTTTTTAGGTTCCAGGCGTCGAACCGCCAAGCGGTCCCAGCCTGCGGTCGTTTTGATCCCACTTGTACCAATAACGGCGAGTGATCCGAGATTCCTCTCGCCTTGTAGTCTGCAGTAGCGTCTGGGGTTAAGTCCTGCCTGGACATGAAGATGTAATCTAGCCGGGAGAATACCTTGTGTGAGGCTGAGTAGAAGGAGTATGCCTGTTGGTCCGGGTGTAACCACCTCCAAATATCAGTAAGGCCGATTGTGTGAATCAACTGGGCCAATGGGGTCTGAGTAGCTGTGGGAGGTGGCAGCCCAGAACGGTCTTTCGCCCTATCCATGACATCGTTAAAGTCACCGCCCACCAATTGGATGGTGTCTGCCGATTCAAAGAGTATGTTGGCTAGTTTTTTAAGTGCGTTAGCCTGGAGTTTGGGGGGTGCATATACTGATATGAGCGTGTACTTGCGTCTGCGCCATGTTCCCTGAACCCCTATACAGGTCCCCTGTGGATCGTCCCACGTGCGAGTAATGCAGAATGGTGAGGAGTTCTTTAAGATTATGGCCACCCCCCTGGAATCCGTAGTGTATCTCGCGTGGGGCAGTACTCTATAGCGCCCTCTGGCTAAGAAGGAGCAATGAGATCCCTTCAGGTGTGTTTCTTGTAAAAAAATTACATCCGGACCTATTCGTTTGAAATAAGCGTTGACCAACCCTCTTTTAATCTTGCTGCCTAGGCCGTTCACATTCCAAGACATGATGCTAAGGTTACGGTGGTCGGTAGAGTGTGTCCCTAGTGTACTTGCCATTCTGAGGTATCAGTGCAGTAGCGTGAGTGATTCCCGAGGCATGAGCGTAGAGCGGTGTGATCAAATGCATGACTGTATACAAGCAACCGTCCCCCCCTCCCCCTTCCCCAACAACTTCCCCATCCAACAGTTGGAACGACCCAAAACCCCCCCACCCCCACCCCACCTTCTCCTCCCGTCCATCCCATACTCATAACCAGCAAAGCACAGGACGTCCAGGCAGTAGAGGTCTATGCCCACCCTCTCACCCTCCCAGTTAACCTAACACCAGGGCTCCAGCCGCAGTTGTCCCCGGCTTGACTGTCAACTTAACGACAGTACGGGGGAAC
This sequence comes from Lissotriton helveticus, assembly GCF_964261635.1. NCBI lineage: Eukaryota > Metazoa > Chordata > Amphibia > Caudata > Salamandridae > Lissotriton > Lissotriton helveticus. The sequence goes on along the minus strand of NC_136057.1, from coordinate 1,406,507,047 downwards.
CCGAGCCCTAAGGGCCCCTAGGGGCGATAATCAAGCAAACAAGTAACAATAACTTCAGTGTATAAGTAGAGGGTAGTGGGTGCAACTTGCGTGTCCTCGGCAACGGTGCACTGCCACCCCGGATATCCGTGCCATAGTCTGTTATGAATGGGAATCTTGCGTGTCCATGCCATGGTCATCAACACCTCCCGTCGCTCCTTGTTCCATCTCACGGATCGCGGCCACCAGCGGTTGTAGCGATCCGTCAGTTGAATCTTCTAAGTCTGATAAATGCTCATTTTCAGTGTCCTCCTTCCCTCCGATAACAGGATGCGCCAGACTGTTGACTGTGGGTCCCGGTGCCGTATTCCCAGGCGAGGTCGCATGCTGGTCACTGTCGCCCCTGCCGGCCGCTGGTGGCCTCGGGTTTGTCGACGAGAGTGAGTGATGTTGCATTCTCGGAATGTGAGATCTCTGTGTTGTCGTCGGGCTGTTCCGGAAGTTGGCTGCCGCCATTTCAGAACGGATCCTGCGACCCTCCTCCTCAGCTTCTCGGAGCAGCGGACGTTCCTCCAGCCACTGCCAGGCCTCCTCAGGGCGATTGAAGAAGAGTGATCTGCCTTTATACAACACCTTTAGTTTAGCGGGAAAGAGCAGCATATAGGATATACGGAGTTCACGTAGTTTCGCCTTGACTGAGTCATAGGAGCGTCTTTGTTTCTGCACATCCTGGCTATAGTCCGGAAATATCATAATAGTGGTATTGTCCAGCCTGAGCTCCCCCTTTTTTCTCTCGCTTCTCTCAGAATGAGATCTCTGTCCGCAAAGTTAAGGAAGCGGGCGATGATCGGTCGTGGCCGAGCCCCCTCCGGCGGTTTCATGAGCAGAGCCCTGTGTGCCCTCTCTATTATAAAACAGTTCGAAAAATGGGCCTATGGAAACGTCGAAGTTAGCCATTCACGGAGGAAAGCTGCTACGTCAGAGTGTTCAATTCCTTCCCTAAAGCCCACGAAGCGGAGGTTGTTGCGCCTCGCCCTATTTTCGGCATCATCTACTCTCCATAGTAGTTGTCTGTGGGATGCTTGCAACTCCGCCAAATCCTTCCGGAGAACTGTAAGTGAATCTTCCGCCTCGCCAATCCTGTTCTCAGTGGTCGTCACCCTATCCGTCAAATTCCGGAAGTCTTGACGTAGTAGAAGGACCTCCGAGCCCACCTCACCTATTTTCATCTCAAGTGCCGTCCTGGAGCTCTGAATATCCGCCCTGGAGGCCTGGATTGCTTCCATGATGATGGCCGTGTCCATGCGTGTGTCGAGTGTCGCAGGAGGGGCCTCTCTCTGTGACCGCGTCGTGGCATAGCTATCCATTGTTTCTTGTCTGGCCGGCCTCGGCGGGGGGTCTCTTTTTCCCATATCAAGGCTGGGTCACGGACAGGGGTCTCCGGCAGCGGTCCAAGAAGTCTTGTGGGGACCAATCCCGACTGCAGGCAGCCGGTCGTCAGCGCAATCTAGAGAGACTGACTCCACTCTCACAATGACTGCCAGGGCCCGTCACGCCCGCTCAGGCAGCCCGGGTGCCTGGGATCAGATGGTCTCCACCGGGGTGAAAAGCAGTGGGCAATCCCCTAGATGACGGAGGTCTGGGGTTCGGGTCCTCTGGTAATGGGGCGGAAGTTATGGCGGCAGTCCGAGTGGATCGGAGCACTGTGTGCAGTATGGGCGCTCTTCCTCGCCGCGCCTCACTCAACTATCAGGGTCACAGTATGTCCTCGGCGTGGACCCAGGCCCGGGATGTACTTGCGGGTGGGGGGGAGGGGGAGGGGGCGCAGGCACACTCACTCGCCTGCAGTGTTCCCCCGGTGCAGTTCTCGACACCGGCCGGCCTTCTTTCTTGGTGCCGGTGCTGGGTCCCCAGGCCTGGCACGATATAGCAAAGACTCTCGGCACCCGATGTGGGAGGGGCTTTCCCCCCCCTTGGCTCCTTGGCCGTACCGGCTCTCGGCAGCCTCCCAGTCCGGCAGTACCGAAGCCCTGCCCCACAGTGATTCCCCCAGAGCTCCTCGGATTTATGCGGCGGTCTCCTCCCTGACGGCCAGCCCCGCCGGGCGCCTCTCACCTCCGCTGCCGGCACTGCCTGTCGTACCCCCCTCCGGAGGCCTCGCACCGAGGATGAAGCGGAGGGGGAGAGAGAGGGTGTAGGGCGTCGGAGCTCCTCTTCGTTAGGCAGGGGCACCTCCCGATTCCGCCGGTGGCGACGCTCCATCCGCAGCACTCCCCTGAGCCGGAGGAAGGTCAGACTCGGCCCGCCAGTGCGAGCCCGGCCGCCATCTTGGGGAAGCAACCCCGCTCCGGAGCGCGATCTTCTCCCCAACAAATACTGTCCGTGGGCGCCTGAGTAGCGCAGATCCTCGGCAGCAGGGATGTCGGAGGACTTTCCCAGTATGTTTCTTGGTGGTGGGTAGGATAATTCGGCTAGGATTTATCGGCGGATCACTGCAATGCACCGGGAGCCGAGCCGATGCCCGTCTTACTCTTCCATGCTGCTGGCTCTCCTCGATATTTTTGTGGTCGATATAATGTCAGTGATCCCCCTCATTCACGTACACAAGCCGTAAGGCGGTATATCTTGGTTCTCCGCCCCATTTAAAAACGTGACAGCATCATCATTGAATTTTTTTTTTGTCGTATGCTTTCCTCCATCCGGAGGTGAACCACTGGTTATTACAGTAGTGATCAACGAAAAAAGAGAGGTGAACGTGCTCTGGTGAAGTGAATTGTAAATGTGCCGCTAAAAACTCGTATTGCCTAGATTATATTTCTAATAGGTCTAGAATTGAGATCGTTTAAAAACAGTGTAGTGCGTAGGAAGACCTGTTATCAGTCTACCGCACTAAGGTGTCCAAAACAAGGTCGACATGTTTCAGCCCTTTGGTTTGTCCAGACAGGTCAGGGGAGCTTTCTTCAGGACCTAAGAAGAAAAGGGAGGCTGTGTATTGTCACAGTCTCAGTGAATCAAGATGTGGTTCACTTGATTCTGAAGTGGTCAGTTAGTACCTGTTCAGTAGAGAGGGAGGAAGAAAGGGAAAAGAAACATAGAGGAATGTCGTACTTCACATTCATTGAACAATCAATTGTGCTGTCCCATAATGTATATTAACAAAATGTATATTGACATAGAAGATGCGCTTGAAAGGAACTCAATTGTGAATGAAAAGAAACTCAAATGAGAAGGTAAGAAACTAAAAAATAGCAATTCTTTATACCCGATTAGTGCTAGAATAGGGGTTCAGGCTAGCTCCCTATTTATACACTGATGAAAAGATGTTACATATAGTGATTGCTGAGCTAGTAGTCGCAGTTAGGTTTAGACAATATGCAGGTAGATTGGTGTAACTTAGTATGTTACACAGGTATTGCGCATTACACAGGTGGGTGGTGGAGCAGAGCCCTGCGCATTACATATATTTATTTCTAGTATGATGGGTTCCTAAATTGCCCGCTAGTCGTGCGTAACAATGCTAGGTTTAAGAATGTATCTTGATGCCTCTCGGCGTTTGGTAAAAAATGGAGGGACTACGTGCAGTCAATTCTGTTTTCAGAGCCCTGAGCATTTCGCATATTTCTTTCTAGCGCTGCGGTGCCGATGTTAGGTCTGCGTGTGTTCATGAGTTGCCCGCTAGACGTAAGTAACAATGCTGGCTGAAGACATTATCTTGATGTATCTTCGCTTTTGTTTAAAAAGGAGACTACGTGCAGTCAGTTTTGATTTCAGAAGGACATACCTTAAAGTCCTAGAGTACGTACTTCTTCAGGGAGTCGGCGGGCATAATAACCTGCTGGGGAGAAGTTTATATTTCAGAACAGAATGAGAAAAAGTAATACGATACGTGTCTCGTTGGTCTTTTCTCCTCGCTTCCTCGTGTAGTACCTGCTATGGGACGCAGCGTGACTTGTGCTCGCTCTTCTCACGGCAACCTGGATATGAACGGCTCGATGGTGCGTGGCAGTGTAATTTATTGCAAAAAATGGCCATGGAGGAAAGACTATGTGTCCTCTACGTAGCGAATTTAGAGAACAGCATTAGATTTGGTAATAATGTATATCTCTGTGAGTTGAGGAAGAAATACATTTTGTGTAGTATGTATTTGTAGCGAATCATGTTGTGAAAACTTTATATATATAATATATATATAAAAAAGGGACATTTGTGATAGTGTCAGCAATACTAAAGTTGTTTCTCATATGGTGGGTAATTTTGTTTAGTAACAGTTTTGCCATGGTTATGGTTAGATGTTTTTCGCACATAATTCTCTGTTCATATAACAGTATGTGGGTCTGGAATTTGTCATATTTGGTCTTAATGTCCCAAGCTCAGCCACGGAATGTTATCGTTAAGGCCTTTTGTGTTTGTCTTGAGCGATGGACCCATCTCTGCTCTTTTTCAAAGAGTATCTGTTCTGAATTATAATTTTTCTTCACTAATGTTTCCAAGATTATCCACTTTAGGTCTTCAACAGTGTGCTGTGATTCAATATAATGATTGCTCATCTTGCACTTCACATTACTTCTGTGCTCAAATATTCTTTGTTTTATTTATCTGAAAGAGACACATTAGTGATAGATTCCTTACCTTAGAATATCCCCAGGCGTCAGACTGGATCAGGACAGTTTTGCTTAGCAGTACCCTGGCGCACTGACATCACTTTTTTCTTTTTCCGCGCCAGTAAGCACAGATCCGGATTGAGCACGTACCTTGGTCACTTTTCGACCACTGTGTTGTGAGTTTTGTTTCCCCTCTTTCTCCTGGTGCACGTAGGGATGTCCGGCTTTAAGTTTTGTGGGGACTGTCACCAAAATATGTCGGTAGTGGACCCCCACGATGTTCATACCTGGGTCCGTCGGCGACTCCTGAACAGATGCAAGAGTTCCTTGCTGCTATGGACCGCCTTTACAGGCCTCGGGCTCTCACCAGCGCGCCTTCGGGCCCTGCGGTCCAGTTTCCAGATCCTGCTGGCCCGGTGGCTCTGCCACAGGCTCCAGCCCCGGCGTCACAGGATCCTGCGGCGCTGGCTCCGACGCCACGAGGTGCGGCGTTGCCATCTCCGGCCCCGGTGCCACTCTTGGCTCCAGCCCCGGCGCCACCCTCGGCTCCAGCCCCGGCGCCACCCCGGGCTCTGCCCCTGGCGCCGCACTGGGTGACGTTTATCCCACCCTTGTCCCGGTTCTCGGACCATTTTGTTCCGGCATTTGGAGCCGGCGCCGGTCCAGCCCCGGCCAGCGCCGTTTTCTGCGCCGTTCCCAACGCTGTTCGTCCCTTCTCTGGCTCCGGCCACCTCTACGCCAGAGGCGGACAACGACTGGGAAGGGTCTGAGGACCCGCTCACTCGGCAATGTGACTCCTGAACCAGATTGGGTGGACGACTTGGAGGATGCTGGCGACCTCGATGTCTCCTCTGACCTGGGGTTTGCCTCCCCTGCCTACAATGCAGGAGGGTGCCTCCTACATGATGGTGCTCCGGTCGGGCTGCTGAGGCCCTCAACCTTGAGCTCCCCACAGTGGCCCTCAAGACCAGCCTCCTCACCGAGGTGCTCCAGACAGCGTCTACTTCATCGGAGCTGCTGCTATCCTTTAATGACACCCGGTGACCCTGCTTTTTTGATCACTCACCCTACACCTGAGAGCCTGGTCATTCAGGCCTCGACGTTGCAAAGTACCTTTCACACTGCCCCGCCGGATAAGGACTCTAAGAGACTGGACCAGTTTGGGAAGCGGTTGTTCTCTTCGGCTAGCCTTGGGCTGCGGTCGGTGAACACCGCCTGCTTGCTGGGCCGCTACTACCACGCAGTGTGGGATGCCGTGGCGCAGGTGTTCAGTCTCCTTACCGCGCCAGGACAGTCTTGACTAGCAGTGCGCGTAATAAATCGCTCTATAACATAACATATATAACATATAACATAACAGGTGTTGCCTCAGTGTTCTGAGGAGGTGCAGGCTGTCCTTTCTCAGGAGATTTCTGAAAGCAAGGATGCCGCTAAGTTTGCCTTTCGGTGTGGGCTGGACACCGCCGACTCCTTAGGCAGGGCGATTTCTACGACTGTGGCGTTGTGGTGTCACGCCTGGTTGCGTTCAACTGGGTTTTTGCCTGATGTCCAGAGCTCACTCATGGACATGCCCTTTGATGGCACCCGCCTGTTTGGCGACAAGGCTGACAGTGCACTGGAGCGCTTTAAGGACTTGCGGGCTATGGCCAAGTCCTTGGGTCTTTCTACTAACAACCCGGCCACTCCTGCTTTTCGTTCCTTTCGTGCCAGGGTCTGGGCACGCAGGCACGCCCCTCCACCAGGCCTGTGCAGAACCAGCCCCAGCGAGGCTGCGGTCGTGGTTTCCGCAGGGGCGGTTCAGAGAACCAGCATGCGGGTCCGTCCACCTCCACCCCGCTGCTTCTGCCTCTAAACCCTCGGCTGCCCTTGAGACTGGATGGTGGCGTTGGACTTGCAGGACGCGTATTTTCACATCCCCGTCCTGCCGGCCCGCCCGGCATTACCTGCGGTTCATGGTAGGCCAGGAGTATTTTCAGTTTACTGTGCTCCCCTTCGGCCTTTCCAGTGCCCCTCGGGTGTTCATGAAAGTGATGGTGGTGGTCGCAGCTCATCTGCGCAGGTCAGGAGTCTCAGTCTTCCCCTACCTCGACGACTGGTTGTTGAAGGCGGTCTCGCCCCAGGCAGTCGTCCCCCACCTTCAGACTACGGCCGACCTCCTGCATTTGCTGGGGTTTTCCATCAACGTGCCGAAGTCGCACCTGAATCCCTCTCAGAAGCTCCCCTACATCGGAGCGGTTCTGGATTCAACGCAGTTTCGGGTCTATCCTCCCGAGCAGCGAGTCCGGGATATTCAGGATATGATTCCGATCTATCCCGGGTTTCAGTCAGAATGACCCTCCGGCTCCTGGGCCTGATGGCCTCCTGCATCCTGCTAGTGCAACATGTCAGATGGCATATGCGGGATCTGCAGTGGGACCTGAAGTTCCAGTCGGCACAGCATCAGGGGAACCTGTCTGATCATGTCCATATCTCGGAGGGCAAGGCATGACACTTGAAATGGTGGCTCACGAATCGCGATTGGGTCAATGGTAGATCCCTCTCCCTTCCCCAACCGGAGCACACAGTAGTGATGGATGCGTCCCTCCTGGGATGGGGAGGCCACTTGGGAGAGGCGAAGATCAGGGGCCTCTGGTCTCCGGCGGAGTCCCGGCTCCATATCAACCTTCTGGAGCTGCTGGCGATCCGGCTTGCACTGAAGGCATTCCTTCCCTCTGCCCGGGGAAGTGTAGTGCAGGTGTTCACGGACAACACCACCACCATGTGGTATTGCAACAAACAGGGCGGGGTGGGGTCCTGGACCCTATGTCAGGAGGCTCTGCGCCTCTGGACATGGCTGGAACATCAAGGCATTACCTTGGTGGTTCAACACCTGGCAGGTTCTCTGAACTCCAGGGAAGACGAACTCAGCCACCAGTGCTTGATGGATCACGTATGGCGTCTGAACTCGGACGTGGCGCTAGGCCTCTTTGAACAGTGGGAAGAGCCTTGGTTAGATCTATTCGCCACCGAAGAGAACACGCAATGTCATCAGTTCTGCGCGTTGGAATTTCCAAGGCGGCCCTTGCTCGGAGACGTTTTTCGTCTTGAGTGGAGCTGCGGTCTATTGTACTTTTTTCCCGCCTATACCACTACTGCCCAGAGTGCTGAAGAAGATCAGGCGCGACCTGGCCCAAGTTAGTCTTGTGGCTCCAGACTGGGCTCGAAGAGTATGGTATCCCGAACTACTCAGTTTGAGCGTCGATCCCCCGATCCGTCTGCCTCTTTGGGAGTATCTTCTGTTGCAGTAGCAGGGGACGGTCCTCCACCCGAACCTGTCCACCCTCCACCTCCATGCGTGGAGATTGAGCGGTGACAGTTGACGGCTTTCGACCTTCCTCCTGAGGTCTGTAATGTCATGCTGGCAGCCAGGCGTCCCTCCACTAAAACGGTATACACCTGCTAATGGAACAAATTTGTGGCATGATCCCCTTTCTGCCCCTCTTTCTGAGGTTCTTCTGTTCCTTCTCTCCTTAGCCCAGCAGGGCTCTGCTCTGGGCACTATCAAAGGTTGTCTTACTGCCATCTCCGCCTTTCTAAGACTTCCTGATCAGCCTTTTCTTTTTAAGTCTACGGTTGTTAACCATTTCCTCAAAGGCATTACACACACGTTCCCTCCTGTGCCTTTCATACTGCCTCAATGGGACTTAAATCTTGTCTTGACTTTTCTGATGTGCTCTTCTTTTGAGCCCCTTCATAACTGTCCTTTATGTCTTCTTACTCTAAAGACAGCTTTCCTGGTAGCTGTCACCTCTGCCAGAAGAGTGAGTGAACTCCAGGCTCTTTCTTCTAAACTCCCTTTCCTTTCTGTTCATCCAGACAAGGTGGTTTTAAGGACCCGTCCTTCTTTCTTGCCAAAGGTTGTCACGCCCTTCCACATTGGGCAGACCATCACTTTGCCCACCTTCTTTCTGCCTCCGCATCCTACCAGGGAAGAGGAGAGGCTCCACCGTCTGGACCCAAAACGTGCGCTCGCTTTCTATCTGCAGCGTACACAACAGTTCCGGGTGGATGATCAGCTCTTGGTTGGCTACGTGGGCGCCAAAAATGGCCAGGCTGTGCACAAATGGATCATTTCCTGGTGGGTCGTTCTGTGCATCAAAGCATGTTACACCTTGTCCAAGAAGGAGCCTCCTGTGGGGTTGCGTGCCCATTCGACCAGGGCAACTGCAGCCCCTACTGCCTTGGGACACTGCGTTCCCTTGCAGGACATTTTTCAGGCAGCTACGTGGGCCTCGCTGCACATGTTTACCAAGCATTATTGCCTTGACAGTCAAGTCCGGAGCAATGGCTTCTTTGGCCGTTCTGTTCTCCGTGACTTTCTGGTATAATCTTGTTTGCAGACCCACCACCAGGGTTGGTATTGCTGGGGTATTTATTCTAAGGTAAGGAATCTATCACTAACCTGTCTCTTTCATATCCACAAGTTACTACTTGTGTAACGTTATATCTGTAAGAGACATTAGTTAGTGATAGATTCCTTACCGCCCCACCCATCCTCCCCGTTCTGCGCACTGATTACTAGGGTTAAGGTCATTCCCTTTTAGGGCCCTAGTTTTATACACCAATGGTGAGTATCTTACATGGCTCTGCGTTCCTGGTGCGGAAAGTCGTGTACAGAACTGACGTCAGCGCGCATGGGTGGCACCTAAGTACTTTCCGTGATGTCATCTCGCCGCTGACAAGGCCAATGACGGACGCGGAGCCGCAGGACGCCACCTACTGACGCGCAACGGTACTGCTAAGCAAAACTTTCTGGATCCAGTCTGAATCCTGGGGATATTCTATGGTAAGGAATCTATCACTTACTAATGTCTCTTACAGATATATCGTAACACAAGTAGTAACTTGTGCTTCGGCACGTCATCCCTATATATCATAGGGCACAGGCAACGTGATCAGGTTGATTACGTGTGTGGAGTTGCAGTTGATATGGTGTTTGATGGTCAATTTTAGATCTGGTAGAAGTTGAATGGTTTTTGTTATTGTGGACAAGTTGCATACCGAGCATGAACCGCATGGGTAGTGCCCCACAACGGGGGGAATGTCCCATACCCTAGCAATAGGTTCATTTCTGATTGGTTGCGGTGGTCTTGTATTAACCAGGATATCTTTCAGGTTCCTGGTTTTTTTGTTCGCAAACCTGGGCTTGGGCCAGTTAAGTGAGCCAGATGCTTAGATATGCCAATTTTAGTTCACAATCTTTTTAACATTGTTTGAGGCTGTGCTATAAGTACTAACACAGGTTATTACGTCCATCTAGGTTCTCTTGGCGTAATCTCTAGTAGGCTCTTTCTTAGTTGGTTTCTGGCCCTTTTCTGGCACCTGTGATCATCTTTTCTGGATAATTCAGTTTCTTCAGTTTCTCACACAGGTCTCTCGCTTGACTCTTGTATTCCCCAATTTTACTGCAGTTGCGCCGGAGACGTAGAAATTGGCTGTATGGAATATTGTCTCTGAGTGGGTGAGGGTGAAAGCTTTTGTAGGAGAGTAAGCTGTTTTTGGACATTGGTTGGAAAAATGTTTTTGTTCTGATCATGTTGTTCTCAATGTAAATGGTTATATCGAAGAAATCCAAATTTTTGTTATCTGCTGTGTAGGTGAACTTGAGACACTCATCCCTGGTGTTAATCCATCTGTGGAAGTCGATCAGACTCTCTTTGTTGCCTTCCCAGATTAAGATGATGTCGTCTATATAGCGATTCCAAAAGTGTATCTTTGGTAGGAAGGGGTTGGTGATCTTCTGTATGAATGTGTCTTCGAAGTTACTCACATACAGCCCCGCCACACTTGGGGCGAAGGTGCTGCCCATTGAAGTGCAGTGACACTGTTGGTACATGGTGTCATTGTATTCAAAATAGTTCTCGGTGAGTGCTAACCTGCAGCACTCAAGAACAAAATGTCTTGGTGTCTTGAATTCCCATTGTTCATTGAGGAGTAGGGTTTCTAAAGTCTCCAATGTTTTTGGTTTAGGTAAGCTTGTATATAAACTTTCCACATCAAGTCCAACTAGAAGCATCCTCTCTTCTGAATAGGTCTGTTCTTTCCAAAGATTCAACAGGTCTCTAGTGTCTTTCAGATATGTTGGTGTTTTCTGTACCAAAGGTCTCAGGTATTGATCGGCGAACTGCGAGAGTGGTTCTAAGATTGAACCAATACCTGAGACGATGGGGCGTCCTGGTGGAGGTCTTCGTTCTTTGTGGATCTTTGGAAGTGAATAGAAGTAGGGTACCCTTGGTGTTTTGGTTATTAGAAACTCTGCCTCATTCTTCGAGATCCAGTCATTAAGTTCTGCCTCATCGACCATTAATTCAATTGTTCTCTGTAGTTGTTTGTTGGGTTTATGGTAATTCTTTTATAAAATGTCTCGTCTTAGAGTAGTTCAAGGCACTATTGGTTATACCCTTCTTTGTTAAGTAGGACTATACCGCCCCCTTTGTCCGCCGGCTTGATCACCAGCTCTCCAGCTTGCCAAAGTTCATCTAGTGCCTGTTGTTCTGACCTCAAGATGTTCATTATGGTTTTTCTTTTGTGTGGTCTTTCAGATTCTCTACCTCTTTCATGACTGCCTGCTCAAAGGTTCGTATTTCGATCGGTATCTGGTGGTTTAGGGGGCGGAAGGTAGACTTTCGGCGCAGTGTTGTTGAAGAAGGCTTTTAGTTTCAGTTTCCTGCAAAATTCTGCCATCTCACATTGTAGCTTAAATGTGTCCAGAGGGGGGGTTGGTACATAACCCAGTCCTTTGTTGAGGACATTTCCTTGTTCATGGGATAGGACGATATCTGTCAAGATGATTATAAGCATGTTGTGCTTGTTCCTGGTTTCGTGCTGGTCATGCTCCTGGTGTGGACCTGTCGTTCCTGATCCGTCCACGTTACTCCTTTCCGTCTGGTCCTTTGATTGGTCTGGCCTCTCCCTAAAAAAGGCGGTCTTTGTGTGTAATTTGGGGACAACAGTGGTCCCATTGGTGGTCCCATAGGTGATGGTCCTTGAAAGTAGGGGTTCATCCATCCATGATAATTTGGTGTGAATGGTTGGAAAACCCCAAACAGTGGTAGGTTTCCATAATAGGGTGTATGCCAGGTATTGGGCCTTCGACGCTGTTGGCGTCTGTTCTGTCCACTATTACTTCTTTGTGTTGTGGTTTCATCGCCACTCCAGTCTGAGCCATCTTTGGAGGTCCCTCCACTAGAGTTATTGTCGGAAAATAGGTCTGGAGCCCTGTAGTCCTCTGTGGTGTAGGGGTACATTTTCTCCATTGAAAATCGTTTTAAATCTTTACTAAATTTTGTATCTTATTTTGTATAATATATTCTTTTGTCTCATTCATATCGCGGTTAATTTCTTCAAGTCTTTTTTTGTACACTGTGATGTGTGCCATGCTTTTTAATTTCGCCTCGCTCAATTGTATTTTGATTGTGAGTGCTTCTGTTACTCTTGTCGCTGTTTTCATTATGAGTACCAGGTAGTCTCTTGTACATTTCCATGATATAGCCGACCAATCTTTCCGGAAAGCTATGTCCTGGAGGAAAATGCGTGGAGCATTATTTACTGAAAGTCCTTTGGGTACCGCATTTGCGCAGAGATATTCCGGCATAATTATTCCATGGACACCTTAGTGTGGTAGACTAATAACAGGTCTTCTTACGCACGGCACTGTTTTTAAACGATCTTCATCCTAGACCTATTAAAAATATAATGTAGACAATACGAGTTTTTAGCGCCACATTTACAGTTCACTTCACCAGAGCATGTTCACCTCTCTTTTTTCGTTGATCACTACTGTAATAACCAGTGGTTCACCTCCGGATGGAGGAAAGCATACAACAAAAAAAGAAACCCACTGATGATGTTGTCACGTTTTTAAACAGGGTGGAGATCTCTGAAGCGGTTAGGGAGTGTCTGGACAGTGGCGGCAGAGCGGCTCTAATTTTATTGGACCTCTCTGCCGCGTTTGACACGGTGCCTCACCAACGCCTTCTCGCTCGGCTTGCTGATATTGGGGTCTCTGGCTTAGCTCTAGACTGGCTGAGCTCCTTTCTTTCGTCTAGATCCCAGCAGGTTTGGCTTCCCCCCTTTTCATCTTTGGCTAAGCCTCTTACGACAGGGGTTCCTCAGGGCTCCACTCTGAGACCTCTGCTTTTTAATGTTTATTTGACCCCCCTGATAGAGCTAGCCGAACAACTGGGGGCCAAAATCATTGCCTATGCTGATGATACGCAGTTGTTATTTACCTGGCCTAGTGCGGTCTTAGACACAGAGCGGATTCAGTCCTGTTTATCCTCAGTTTTTAATTGGCTAGCTTCCTCACAATTGAAGTGTAATGAGGATAAGACTGAAATTTTACTCTACGGTCAATTCCCCCCTAACTTCAGAGAATCACTTTGGCCGGCTGGTTTCCCGATGCCCTGCTCAGTTAATGTCCTCGCTAAGAACTTGGGAGTCTGGTTCGGTGAAGACCTCCGGTTCGAGGGGCATATTAAGAAGCTGACGGGAGGCTGCTTCGGGACCCTAAAAGCGCTTCGGAAGTTTTTCCCTTATCTTCCTGCCTCAGCAAGAGAGTCAGTAGCGAGAGCTTTAATTCTCTTGCGTCTCGACTATGCCAACGCCCTGCTGAGTGGCTCCCCGGCATACATGGTGAGGCGTCTCCAGGTGATTCAAAATGCGACCGCCAGATTGCTAGGTAATATTTCCAGCCGGGTGAGCGTAAGGAATCACTTGCTGAGTTTGCATTGGTTGCCAGTTCCACAAAGGATCATCTTTAAAATTTTGACACTGGCTCATAAAGCTATTAATGGGCAAGGCCCCGCCTACTTGATGAAGCGATTTAGTCGTTACTCTCCCAATCGACCCCTGCGCTCTGCCGCTCAACATCTGCTGCAGGTTCCTCGTTTCCGGCGTGCCCGGCTGGGAGGGCAATCAGTGGCGGTGAAGGCCGCTTCGGCCTGGAATGACCTTCCATTATCCCTGCGCGCTACCTTGAATTTTGGTTCTTTTAAAAAACCGCTGAAAACTCATCTGTTTCGGTTGGCCTTCTAGCTTTCTTTTTCTGTGTAGTGTTGGCTGTTAATCTGTTTCTTCTTCATCGCGCCAGGATACTCCGGCAGTAATTGAGCGTGTTACAAAACAGCATAACATAACATAACATAACATAACCAAGATATACCGCCTTACGGCTTGTGTATGTGAATGAGGGTTTTTTATTGCTAACCAACACAAACATTGCAAACCCTGTTTACTCAGATCAAGTGATCCATTCCCTTTTGATATTTAGTACTAATGCAAGGAAGTTGAATGGATTACAATCCTTTCTTTCTCCCTCCTCTTGATTTAATATAGAATATTGTGATGCACCAGCTTGAAATGTCTGGCAACCTGGTAACTAGGGTCCGAATTAATAATTGCCTTTATGTGTTGCAAAGTCTATTTGTGTACTGGGAGCTTAGTGCTCCCTATGTATTGAAGCCCACAAGTACAATGTAGCAAATAAATGGCGAACTCAGTGTGATAGGTCAGATTATCTTTTTTATGGATCGGTGTTGTGCTGAACAGGGCAGATAGTGTGTCAAATTAGTGCCGCACTTGCAAGCGCGACACAAGTTGCATTTTTAAAGCCACATTTTTCTAACCAAGTAGACTTGGGTGTTACTTCGGGGCTAGTTTTTACTACAGCGTCTCTCATAGAGGGAGCCCTTCTGAAAGTAATGGCAGGTAAAGATAGCAAAATTTATTTTAACATAACATCCGTTAGTACTATGGGCCATTAAGAATAGACAATCTGACGGATTTTGCGTTCTTGCTTACTGAACGTGGTGATAAGTCTTATATTGCGTATATCACCATCATTGTCCTCAAGTAAGGCAGCCTCAACCGCCACTCATTCAGCTTTAGGTACTAATATTCCTCCCTAGAATGTTTATTTACATGACTAAGGGCTTTCACTAACATTGACCGTTTGTACCCTTGACTAAGGAAACGATGTAAGGCACCCTGCTGACACTCTTTTAAGTCAGTGTTCGAACTACAAATACACAGAATTTGCAACAACTCTCCATATGGTATGATTTGAATCAAGTGGCGGAGATGCAAACTATCCGCATGTAAAATAGAGTTTCATATGGTCTTTTTGCGGTGCAATTTGTGTGAATCCGACCATCATTGATATACAATAGTACATCTAAAAATTCAACACTTTTCTCACTTATTGTAGCAGTGAATCTTAGGTTTTGTGAAATTACATTTATAGCTGTTACAAAAGATATAGCTGCATCTTTTGTTCCTTCCCATATCATACATACATCATCAATATAGCGCCAATAGTGTCTGACCTGGGTCTCCCACATTGCCTTGTGCTGAGTCATGAGGACATGCTCCTCCCACCAGCCAACATGAAGACATGAGTGTAGTGTTGCTGCCAGTGGGGTGTACCACTGCAGCACACGCCCCCTCCCCACTGTTGTTGCATAATTTACCCCTAGTGCGTAAGGGGGTCTTTGGTTTAGTCCAAGCGTAAGCGTGGACACGCAAGGTGATCAATAAAAGGCCCAGGGAGCTGGGTGTGCCCAGGTTAGTTAGTGCCACCAACTACAATCCACGTGTCCTGTGTCCTCCGTAATTAGGCCTTGACCAGGACACCACACTGGCGACGACGGTGGTCTCCAATCCACCCCGTAGCGTGCCCTGCTGCACCACCGCGACCCAGGCGTGCCCCGCTGCCTAGCGCCGTGCAAGCCTGCACGCGGCGCACCGCCCGGCACCCGGGCGCTCCACTCACCGGTGCCGGCTGAGGTATCCGGCCCGCCTCCTGTGCCGTCCTGCATCGCCTGCTGCTCCGCGAACCTGGTCGCGATCATCAGGTACCCCCGAGTGCCCCCGCTGCTCCACGCTGTCCCCAGCCCCTGGCTGCACCGCTCTACTTGGCCCCCGGCCCCCGGTTGGATCTTCGGCCTTCCGGCGCATGCGCAGTGTGTGCTCGCACCGCACTCCTGACGCGTGACGCGGCCGCTCAGCCTTTTCTCACGCTTCTCGCGTGAGCACGGACCCTGCTAACCCTCACGCATCTCGCGGAACGAGGCCCCGGTACCCTCCGCTCTGCTGGTTTCCATTCCCGAGTAGCTGCAGCGACCTACAGTGCCTCCTGAAGCCCCTCTTCTCGCCCTATCAGCAGTGCTTCAGCCATCATGGCCACCGTGCCGCATCTAGAGCCTTTTGCTGTCACAGGAAGCCCCCCCTCTCAGGCTGCCCGGTGGAAGAAGTGGGTAGAGCGGCTTGAAAATTACTTCATCGCGGCCAATATTGCGGTGGGGCGTCAACGCGCTATGCAGTTACACCTAGGGGGTGAAGCCATCCACGACATCTCCAAGGACATTACTGAGGGTGCCCCGCCCCACACGTATGCGACCCTGCGAGACGCCATCACGAGGTATTTTGAGCCATTTGCTAGTGCGGACTATGAACGTTTCCTGCTACACCAAGCGCGCCAGCTCCCAGAAGAGTCCGTAGATGTGTTCTACGCTCGGCTCAAGAAATTGGCCAGCACCTGCACTCTACCGGATGCGGAAGATGAAATTCGCGCCCAATTCATACAGGGATGCGCCTCCCTGAAGCTGCGAGAGAGGGTGCTAGAAACGGACGCGATGCCCATGCGCAACATCCTGGCCTTGGGGCGGTCCAAAGAGCTCTCCAAAGCACGTGCCGCCCACATGGAACCGACTCCAGCAGTAACCATCAAGACGGAGCCCGTGTGTGCCGTCAGGTCGCAACCTACAGACGGCCGGATGAGATTTCCCAGGAAAGGGCGACCGAAACCAAGCCAATCCACCCACGACCAAGCCTGCATGTGGTGCGGAGGTGTCACCCCCCACAAGGGCGCCTGCCCGGCACCAGGGCAAAATCTGCAGCGCGTCTGGCAAAGCAAATCATTTTGCAAGTGTCTGTTTGTCGTCCCAACGGAAGAAACAGAGTGGCCCACCCGGTATACACCTGTTACAACGCAATTTTTACTCCGCACTACCACTACAACGCGACCATTACAACGCATACCATTACAACGCATTGCGCTGGGGGGCGCTCTAGGATAGGGAATAAGTTTAATTTTCTATCCAACACCTTCCCTAGTGTCCACGGGGACTGGAGTTGGAATAGAAAATTATACTTACCACTATCCAGCACCTCTAAGCGCTATGCGTTGTAACGGTATTCGTTGTAAATACCGCGTTGTAATGGTATGCGGAGTAAAAGTATGCGTTGTAACGTCATACATCCGGCCCACCCAGAAGGGTGCGACAAGTGGCGCCACTGCAGAACACGTCGAACAGCAGCGACATGGACGACGACGAAGAAGACGCCAGGACAGTCCACGTGGTGCGCATGCTCAACGCCCTAGCTGCCGCGTCGTCGACCGAACCGATGTGCACCGTCCAAGTGCATGGCCAAGCGGTCAGAGCCCTCATCGACACCGGCGCCACGATAAATCTCATGGCTGCCAGCGTATACCAATGCCTCGAAGACGCCCCCACGCTTCACCCCACAAGAGTGCAAGTGTTTGCTTACGGAACCCGGCGCCCGCTGCGCCTGTGCGGAGTATTCCAGACGACTGTGGCCCACGACTCGACGCAGCTACAGACAAAGATCTATGTATCCCAGGAAGGATCAGGATTCCTTCTTGGTTGCAAGACAGCACGGGAGCTCGGGCTCATACACTTCGCCCTAACAGTGCAAGCCCAAGGTCTGGACCATCTAGTCACAGAGCATTCCTTGCTGTTTGAGGGCATCGGATGCCTACGAGGCCCCCCCGTCCGACTCCACATTGACCAGTCAGTAGCCCCAGTAGCCCTCCGGCACAGACGGATCGCTTTTCACCTCCGGCCAAAAGTCGAAGCTGAGCTGAGGATGCTTGAACACGCCGGTATCATCGAACGAGTGACTGGACCCACGCCGTGGGTGTCCCCCATTGTTGTAGCCAAGAAACCGAAGCAACCCGAGGCAGTGAGGATATGTGTGGATATGCGCCTCCCCAACCTAGCAATTAAGAGGGAACGTCACCTGACACCGACCATTGACGACATCATCGGGGAGCTTGCAGGGTCAAAATGGTTCTCCAAAATGGACCTGCGGTCAGGGTACCATCAGATCCCTCTTCACCCAGACTCACGCCCAATAACAACCTTCTCCACCCACGCAGGCCTGTGGAGATATACAAGGCTCAACTTCGGCATCTCGAGTGCGGCGGAGGTGTTTCAGAACATCATTCACAATGTCCTCCAAGGCCTCGACGGTGTGCTCAATGTGAGCGACGACATCCTAGTACATGCCCCAACCTTGGAGGAACACATCGCACGCCTCCAAGCAGTGTTCAACCGGCTAAAGGAGAAAGGACTAACCCTCCACAAGGACAAATGCGAGTTCCTACGCAAAGACATCAGTTTCTTTGGATACAGGTTCTCCGACCAAGGAGTTGGCCCCGACCCGGACAAGGTCAAAGACATCCACGACGCGCCAGCCCCCACATCGGTGACAGCCGTCCGCAGCTTCCTAGGTATGGTGACATACTGCGGGCGCTTCATCAAGGATCTGTCGGATCTGACGGGGCCCCTCCGCGATCTTACGAAGTCAAACGCCGCCTGGACGTGGGGCAAGAGTCGTTCACGAACACCAAAGCAGCCCTGTCGGCTGATACGACCCTGGCTTACTTCAACCCGCAACACGAATCACAACTACTGGTGGATGCCAGCCCCACTGGCCTGGGAGCAGTCCTGTCGCAGCGTCAGGCATGCGGAGAGTGGGCCCCCGTAGCGTATGCCAGCCGCACGCTGACACCGACCGAACAACGGTACTCGCAAATTGAACGTGAAGCGATCGCCATCCTATGGGGGTGCCGCCATTTCCATATCTACCTCTATGGACATCCCTTCTCAGTGATCACTGATCATAAACCCCTCATGCCACTTTTCCAAGGTTCATCCTCTCGCCCACCACCGAGGATCGAGAAATGGGTGCTGCAACTGCAGGAATTCCACTTCACCGTAGAATACCAACCCGGCACGCGGAACCCCGCGGATTATCTGTCAAGACACGCCCGTCCAGTCACCGACGCTGAAGCAGCTGAAGCAGCAGCCACGGAAGAGTACGTCCGGCTAATCGTCGAACGGTCAAAGCCACGTCCAATGTCCCTGGAGGAAGTAGCGAGAGCCACTAAGGACGATGACTGCCTCCAGATCGCGATCCATGCCATAGAATCCGGCGACTGGAAGGCGCTGCAATGCCCAGCATCCTTTCGCACTCAGGACGCCCAAGCTGTTCTGAAAGCCCTGTATCAAGTCAGGCATGAACTGTCCGTCTCAGCCGAAGGATGTCTCCTGAGAGGCCCGCGCCTTGTACTGCCTAGCAGCCTCGCCCAGCATGCTGCTTTGCTGGCTCACGGATCGCACCAAGGGATCGTCAAGTCCAAAAACAGACTCCGAAGCAAGTTGTGGTTCCCTGGACTCGACAGAGCCGTCGAGGAAGTAGTCCATAGCTGTCCGGTGTGCCTAGCGACGAGCCTACCGAACCCTCCAGCACCGATAATCACCGAAGAAGGGCCAACATCCCCGTGGGTGCGGGTGAGTGCAGACTTCGGCAGCCTCCCCGGAGGCAAGTACATGCTTGTTGTGGTGGATGATTTCTCCCGCTACCCCGAAGTAGAAATTGTGACATCGACTGCAGCGTCGGAGATGATCCCAAAGTTCGAAAAGATCATCGCCACCCACGGGATCATGAAAGAAGTCCGCACAGACAATGGACCCCCGTTCAATGGCAGCGAGTTCACAGAGTACCTGCAGAGCCACGGCGTCAAACACAAACGGATAACTCCAAGATGGCCGCAAGCCAACGGAGAGGTCGAAAGGCTAATGAGAACTCTGAACAAAACAATCCAAATTGCAGTCGCTGACGGTCACTATCTGGAGCTGGCCATCTACCAATTCCTCCGAGAATATCGCCAGACCCCGCACTGCACTACTGGCGTCGCCCCGAACAGGCTCTCCTTCAACCGGGCTATCGCTGACACCATCCCACACCACCCCATGTGGGAGTTAGCCCCTAACCCCAGCAACCGATCCATGGAACAGCGCACCAAGAACAACCAGGAAGAATCCCGAAGGCAGAGGGCCGCAGACAGGCCCATTCAAGCCGGAGACGCCGTTCTGGTGAAAGACCGCCATCCCGGCGGGAAGTTCCGCCTGCCATTCGAGCTAGACCCCTGGAAGGTCACCGAGGTAAATGGAACAATGATCACAGCCGTCAGGAATGGAGAAGTAGTCACAAGAAACATTTCGTTTTTCAAGCCAGTACCCGAGAGAAGCGAAGACCCGGAACCGGATGACAGGCACCTGTGCCCACCGCGCAGACCGTCAGGACCAACCGAAACAAGCACCACAACACACTTAACAAGTGACCTCAACCCGAGCAACAATGGACCAGAGAGACCAACTGAAGTCCCCAGCGCTGATGAGACTGGAGAAGCAGAAGAACCCCACCAGCCACGGCAGAGGGTCGCAGCCAAGCAAGGTACAGCTTACGCCCGTACCCCAGACCTTCCCAGAGGTACCGAGACTTCGTGGCCCACTATCTGGAGCTGGCCATCTACCAATTCCTCCGAGAATATCGCCAGACCCCGCACTGCACTACTGGAGTCGCCCCGAACAGGCTCTCCTTCAACCGGGCTATCACTGACACCATCCCACACCACCCCATGTGGGAGTTAGCCCCTAACCCCAGCAACCGATCCATGGAACAGCGCACCAAGAACAACCAGGAAGCATCCCGAAGGCGGAGGGCCGCAGACAGGCCCATTCAAGCCGGAGACGCCGTTCTGGTGAAAGACCGCCATCCCGGCTGGAAGTTCCGCCTGCCATTCGAGCTAGACCCCTGGAAGGTCACCGAGGTAAATGGAACAATGATCACAGCCGTCAGGAATGGAGAAGTAGTCACAAGAAACATTTCGTTTTTCAAGCAAGTACCCGAGAGAAGCGAAGACCCGGAACCGGATGACAGGCACCTGTGCCCACCGCGCAGACCGTCAGGACCAACCGAAACAAGCACCACAACACACTTAACAAGTGACCTCAACCCGAGCAACAATGGACAAGAGAGACCAACTGAAGTCCCCAGCCCTGATGAGACTGGAGAAGCAGAAGAACCCCCACCAGCCACGGCAGAGGGTCGCAGCCAAGCAAGGTACAGCTTACCCCCGTACCCCAGACCTTCCCAGAGGTACCGAGACTTCGTGGCCCAGTGCTGGCGGTGAAATAATCCAGATGGCTGACCCCGCCGAGAGTACAAGTAAGACTGTTCCAGTTTTGTACCTGATATGTTATAGTTGTTAGAAAAATTCAGAGACTGCACCAGAGACTATTCAGCGGACTTTGTCAAATGTAGCAGAGTCAACGGTCACAGCGCCTCCGCTGACCAGAGAGACTTTTGTGTGCCATTGTATTTTTCCAGTTTGTTTTATTCCTAGGTAAAGGAGGAATGTAGTGTTGCTGCCAGTGGGGTGTACCACTGCAGCACACGCCCCCTCCCCACTGTTGTTGCATAATTTACCCCTAGTGCGTAAGGGGGTCTTTGGTTTAGTCCAAGCTTAACACCTTAGGAGCTTCGTAAACATATCTCCCCAGTGCTGCGCTGTCCATTATCCAGTGCTGAACTGGATGTCCAACGGTCGCACGCAGCACTGGGGAGGTAGTGCCCGTGACGACCGTTGGCCGACGGCAGCACTTAAAGGGTTAAGCGTGGACACACAAGGTGATCAATAAAAGGCCCAGGGAGCTGGGCGTGGCCAGGTTAGTTAGTGCCACCAACTACAATCCACGTGTCCTGTGTCCTCCGTAATTAGGCCTTGACCAGGACACCACAATGAGTAGCTGGGGGTGAAGCATGCCCCCATAGCGAACCCTCACAGCTGCTGGTAAACTTCCTTATTGAACAAGAAATAGTTGTTGTTTAGGTAAAGCGCAATCATTTTGATAATCATCCAGTTATGCTCCTGCAAATGAATTGATCTAGTATCCAAATAGTGCTTTACTGCAGATCATCAGAATGATGAATACTCGTATATAAGGATGCAATATCCATTACTACAAGCAGGAAGGTAGAAAGCCATTCAACTGTATTGTTCTTTCTAAGGAAGTCACTACTGTCTTTCACAAAGGACGGCAAGTTGATGACGTGAGGCTGTAGAAAGTAATCCACATATTTGGATATCGTTTCCATCATGCTTTTCCTGGCTGAAATAATTGGCCTGCCTGGACATCGTCCTGAACGGCCGCTCCCCCAAGCTCCCTGACTCCAGCCCAGTGCAGCGCCCACAGCCCACAGCTGAAGCTCGTTTGTCTCGTGATTCGCCTGCAGTGTGTGGTATAGTTGCTCCGACATAACTATAGCGCTCTGTGCATTACTTATTGGCAGCGCTTTAAAAACACTGTATTGTTTGTTTGAGTAGCGCTCTGGACCGCAGCTTTGTTTAATTGTAAGCGCTCTCACCCGGATGCCCTGAGTGAGCACGCTGTTAGTGTCTGTGCATTCCACGATAATAGGCTTTGTATTGCGCCCTCCCGGTTTCGCTTTCTAGTTACCCCACCATCTTGTTGTTGTGCTTTTCCCCTGGCCCGCCTCCCCGCTACCGCCTCCCAGCTGCCCCTCCCATGCTCCGCCCCCATCCATTATCCATTTCAGACAGATGTCCACACGCGCAGCGGTCGCGCCGAAGGTGCGCCAAAGGTAAGCCCGTCTACGCCCGTCCGCGCCTGGACCGCGCCTAGCGCCAGACCCCCTGGCCCCCGCAAGTCCCAGCCCACCCGCATTACATACGACGCCTCCACCCTCCTAACACTAAACCCCGGTCGACTCCCCAACTGCGCCCAAGCCGCACCTGGACACACCCACGGACCCTTCACATGCAACTCCTGCAAGTTTGACGGCACCAAGACCAACTCCACATCCACAAACACCAAACAGAGATCCGACACCAACCACCTAAAATGCATCCTGCTCAACACCCGCTCGGTCCACAGTCACGCCATCGACCTCTAGAATTTACTCGACACCATCTCTCCAGACGTCGCCTTCCTAACAGAAACCTGGATGAACGCCTCATCAGCTCCAGACATCACCATAGCCATCCCGGAAGGCTACAAGATCATCCGAAAAGACCGCACCAACCAAACAGGAGGAGGAGTCGCCATCGTCCATAAGAACTCCATCCGCATCTCAACCAGCTCAGACGTCAACCTCACTAACGCCGAACACCTTCACTTCCAGATCCACACCGACCCCAAGACCACACTCAGAGGCACCCTCCTCTACAGGCCACCAGGACCCCGAACACAATTCAGTGAAGACATCACTGACTTCATCACCCCTCACGCCCTCCCCTCCGAGGACTTCATCCTACTAGGAGACCTCAATTTCCACCTGGAAAAGAGCAACGACAGCAACACACCCACTCTTCTGGACAATCTCGCCAACCTCGGACTCAAATAACTAGTAAACACCCCCACCCACTATGCAGGACACACACTCGACCCCATATTCACCTCCAGCAAACACATCTCCTTCAGTCACACCACAGCTCTTCACTGGACGGACCACAGCTGCGTTCACTTTGCCTACAAAAAGACCACAACCCACAACCACCCTCAACCTACTCTGCGAAGAAACTGGAACAAAATCACCATCGACCAAATCTCCACATCACTTCTTCAAAACGCTCCTGCCTATTCGTCGAACCCCAACCAAGCAGCCACTAACCTCACCCAATGGCTAACCAACACCGCCGACAACCTAGCACCTTTGAAAAAACGCCATATCAAACTAGGCAGCAAAAACGCCCCCTGGTTCAACGATGATCTTAAGAAAT
Organism: Lissotriton helveticus; assembly: GCF_964261635.1. Lineage (NCBI taxonomy): Eukaryota > Metazoa > Chordata > Amphibia > Caudata > Salamandridae > Lissotriton > Lissotriton helveticus. The sequence goes on along the minus strand of NC_136057.1, from coordinate 1,406,483,536 downwards.
CCAAGAAACTTTGTCGCTCCCTTGAGAAGGCCTGGAAAAAAGACCCAAACACTAGCACCAGGGACGCCTTCAAAAACACCACTCGTCTACATCACCAACTGATCCGGACAGCCAAGAAAGCCGCATTCAAAGACAGACTTGACAACAATGCCCACAACAGCAAGGAATTATTCAACATCGTCAAAGAGTTCACCAACCCCATTGGCAACTCCAACGACATCACTCCTTCTCAAACCCTTTGTGACTCCTTAGCCTCGTTCTTCCACGACAAAATCGCAGACATCCACAACAGCTTCGACAACCAACCCGGAGATCAACCCTCCCAACCGTCTGCCGAACCTTCATCCCCCTTGAACACCCTTAATGACTGGAACCCAATCTCCACTGAGGACACCATCCGCCTGATGAACTCCATCCACTCAGGTTCCCCCATTGACCCATGCCCCCACCACATCTTCAATAAAGCAGACTCCATCATAGCACCCCACCTCCGAGACGTCATCAACTGCTCCCACAACTCCGCCACCTTCCCGGAAAGCTGGAAACACGCCAAACTCAGCGCTCTCCTGAAAAAGCCCACAGCTGACCCCACCGAACTCAAAAACTACCGCCCCATCTCGCTCCTCCCATTCCCGGCCAAAGTCATCGAGAAAGCAGTCAACAACCAGCTCGCGGCCTTCCTTGAAACCAACAAATCCCTCGACTCCTCACAGTCCGGCTTCCGAGCCAAACACAGCACTGAGACCGCTCTCATCGCAGCGACGGACGACATTCGAACTCTACTGGACAATGGAGACACAGCCGCCCTCATCCTCCTCGACCTCTCCGCAGCCTTCGACACAGTCTGCCACAGCACCTTGTTACAACGCCTCAGAAACATTGGAATCCAAGGAAATGCACTTGAATGGATCACCTCGTTCCTTGCCGGAAGAACTCAGAGAGTCCGCCTCCCACCCTTCAAGTCAGAGGCCACTGAAGTCATCTGCGGCGTGCCACAAGGATCTTCACTCAGCCCCACCCTCTTCAACGCATACATGAGCCCCCTCGCGACCATCGCACGCCAACACAACCTCAACATCATCTCCTACGCTGATGACACTCAACTCATCCTCCCACTCACCAAAGACCCTAACACCGCCAAAACCAACCTACATGAAGGAATGAAAGAAGTGGCAGAGTGGATGAAGCACAGCCGTCTGAAACTGAACTCAGACAAAACAGAAGTCATTATCTTAGGTTCCTCCCCTTCCACCTGGGACGACTCTCGGTGGCCTACAGCCCTTGGAAAAGCACCCATCCCGACGGACCACGCACGGAACCTGGGCGTCATCCTGGACTCCTCACTCTCGATGACCAGACAAGTCAACGCCGTCTCATCATCTTGCTTCAACATTCTTCGCATGCTCAAAAAAACATTTCGCTGGATCCCCACCGAAACCAGAAAAACGGTCACCCATGCACTGGTTACAAGCCGCCTGGACTACGGAAACACCCTATACGCCGGTACCACCGCAAAACTTCAAAAAAACTCCAACGCATCCAGAACGCATCAGCCAGACTCATACTAGACATCCCGCGTAATGACCACATTTCTGGTCACCTGAAAAACCTCCACTGGCTCCCTGTCAATAAGAGGATAACATTCCGCCTCCTCACCCACGCACACAAAGCACTTTACGAACTTGGACCCGAATGCCTCAACACGCGACTTTCCTTCTACACCCCCTCCCGCCAGCTACGCTCTTCCAACCAAGCCCTTGCTGCTGTTCCTCGCATCAACAAAACCACCATGGGAGGTAGATCCTTCTCCTACCTGGCGGCTAAAACCTGGAACTCACTCCCCATTCACCTTCGCCTCACTCAAAACCACCTAGCATTCAGAAAGCAACTTAAAACCTGGATATTCGACAAATAATTCCCCACCCTCTTCCAAGCGCCTTGAGACCCTCTGGGTATGTAGCGCGCTATATAAATCACTTGACTTGACTTGACTTGACTTGGATTGGGGATCACTTTTTTATCTACTTTGGAAATGAAATAGAGGACAGGCGTAACAGGATAGGATATTCGATTTTTAAAAACCTTACTTCTTCTTTGGTTAACAGTCCTTGCCTCTTCCATTGGGACAAATGCTGTGCCACTTTATCCTGAATTAAGTGTATCTCTTGTTTAGAGGCTTTTCTATAACATGTGGGGTTTGACAAATGTCTATTGGCCTCCTCCAAATATTGGTTCTTTGGCACAAAACAATGTTCTCACCCTTATCGGATTTATTCACAATGATATCAAGTTTATCCTTTAATTTTTTCATTAAAGCATGGTACTGTACTTGTTTGAATTTTCTAAACTGTTGTTTTTGAATAATGGTACAATTCAGACGTATTAATTCTTCCACAATCCTACCGTGGAAGGTGGCAATGGCATCTTTAGGCCTAACTGGCAAAAAAGTTGACAGTGGACGAAAAGGACTAATCGCAGGGTTGCTTATATTGAAGCCCATTTCCGACATTTCTTGTTGTGTAGACTTACAGGAAGTGCTGTCCTCACTGGACATGGATTGTAACAGCCGAATAGTTGGAATATCTTTTGCCTGTAAATTGATATCAGACTCCTTTGCTTTGGAGATGTCGCTGGAGGTAGTTGAAAATGTATTCAGTTGAAAGAATTTAATCAATTTCAATTTTGGAATGAACTTAAAAACATCAATTCTAGATTGATTAAATAAGAATTTGCTCTCCGGACAATACGTCAGGCCCAAAGATAAGAGTTGTAATTCGGCTGAGGTTAGTGCTGTTTCTGTGAGATTGATAACAGTATTGTTAGCAGTTTGAGCTAACGTCTCCATTTGTCGTTTGCATTCCCTCGGTTTGTACTGTTGCCAAAGCTTGCACCTCCTCTCCCTCCTGCGTTGGTTGCTGCCTTGCCTTGCTGTGTTGGAGGATAAGTGCACCACTATTGAGGTTGGAAAATACTGTGGCACTACAACTCCCATAAGAACATGCAACGTGAATGAGGGGCGTGACATTTCAAAAGGAGTCACTGCCCGCCTGCCGAGCGCGAACCTTTCCTTAATTGCCTCTGACGAAGTGATGGACTCAAAACGCTTAAGGCGCAGGATAGGCTGCTGATTGCACTGACTGATGTTTCTTTCTACACCACTCATTAAAGGCTGGTAGCCTTCTCTAGGATCTCGTGTGCGGCTCATCGAGCTTCCAGTATAAATATGTATATATATGATGCTTGGTAATATACTCACCTGAGCGTGTTTGTAGCCTACATAAAAAGGGAAGTTACTGGAACCTTTTATGCTGGTGGTTATTCGAAGGTGTCCTCTGCTGAAAAGCGCATGCTTGAAACGCGTCAGGACGTTGGCGCAAAGAGCAAAACTCCATTTCCCCTGATCTTTACTTGCCTCCTGAGAGTGTGGCTCAAGCTGGGGCAACCTTTTCTTCTTGTACATAGTGGCCCGCCTGGTCGCGAGCGGACACCGCCGCTCAAGCGGATCCGTGCTATCAATGTATGCAGCATGTAACGGAGCAGGAGGCGATTGCAAGCACTGGGGGCAATGTCTGTGTGTGTTCAGAAGTGTTTGTCGTCACAACTGCAGACTATCGGCAGCCGACTGGGGTGATTACTTTGAAAGGACTAACGGACTTCCAGTTCCATGATGCTTGGTAACATACTCACCTGAGCGTGTTTGGAGCATAAATAAAAAGGGAAGTTACTGGAACCTTTTATGCTGGTGGTTATTCACAGGTGTCCTCTGATGAAAAGCGCATGGTTGAAACGAGTCAGGACGTTGGCGCAAAGGGCACAACTCCATTTCCCCTGATCTTTACTTGCCTCCTGAGAGTACGCCTCAAGCTGGGGCAACCTTTTCTTCATATATATATATATATTTTCCTTCCAAATTGCCCCTGTGTTTTTTGATTGGCTCTATTCTCTATTTGAATGGAACATAATGCAATTTGACTCTGCTTTTATTTGGAACCTCTTTGTTTATGCACTACAACCTGGCCGAGGGGAGGGTGTCACATGGTTACTAGAGACATTATTGACATCTTTAAGTTAGCATGAACCCGGTAGCCATGATGCTGCTTTTGCACACGACACTGCATGTTGTTATTTTTGCACGACTCTGTTTATGCCTTTCACATGAGAACTCTCTGCTGTGCACGTTCTCTGCCTGTTCCTGGAGTTTAGTCTGAACATAGTGAGCAAGGTCGATAAACACTGACTCTTGTTATTCTGTTTTGGTCAGGCCGTAGCACTTAGATATAACATACCAATGCAGCAGTTTCATCTGGAGAATCGTACTTTGATATTATGGGGATGCATGTTTAGGTAACACACACTTGGGGAGGGAACTTTCCAGGGAGAAGAGCAACGTGCACATGTGATCTAGAAATACGATCTATGTCCTAAGGTATGGGGTCTGCTGTCAAAGCCCAGAGATCTTCTATTATATAATAATACTTCTACTTACCAAGGGTAGGGTGGTTAGGCCTTATAGTCCTTTATCCACTGTCTTTATAAAATGACATCTCCCTTTATGATATATGGCCTTGCTGCAATGCTAACTGTATTGATATTATGCATTTTCCTGCTGGCGGTGGCTCGTATACTGCATTTTAGAGCATGTTAGTTAAAATAAATATTTTAAACTAATTTTGTGCTTCTGTCAGAACTTATTGTGGACAAGTACGAGAATGTGAGCGAAAAGGTGAGTCTTGTTACCGCGGTTCCTGAGAGAAACTGGAGTATTGTGTTCTGGGGTGTCTAATCATTGGTTTCTCCATTTGTGAGTAGGAGAGCGAGTGAGTCACTATAGCTAGTCGATCCTGGGTTTGTGGGCACTACAGTGGTGGGAAGGCTTAGCCCCTATACACTGAGGTCCCATTTTCTTGCTCATAGTTCTGTGTATGTGTAGAATCCCTGCAACATGGTTAACGGATGTCGAGCACCCAAAAAGTAATGACGCCATTCTCCAAACACAGATTTTTTGGCTAACAACTCTCTGTCCACTATGGAGTAATTCATTTCGGCAGGTAGAAGTTTACTTGAATAATAAGCAAATGGATGCATATTGACCAGTGTCTTTATGTGTTTGTGATAATATGCCCCCTATTGCATATTGTAATACATCTGCTTCTACTATGAAAGGGTGAGAGGGATCTGGATGCATTAATATGGGTGCTGATGTAAAGTGCTGTTTCAGTTCCTGAAATGCTTGTTCTGCAGCATCATCCCAAATGAACTTTACCCTTTGTGTAATAATTTAGTGATGGGGGTTATGAACTTAGAGAGTTGAGGAATGAATCGCCTATAAAAATGTGCGAAACCTAGAAATCTTTGTATTTGTTTTGTGTTATTGGGACTAGGCCAATTGAGTACTGCTTCTATCTTTTTTGGATACATTTCAATACCTTCAGGACTTAGAATGTATCCAAGGAACTCAACTTTGGAAACGTGAAAAACACTCCTCTCCATTTTGACATACAGAGAATGTTGTAACAACTGTTGGAGAATGTCTCTTACATGTTCTGCTTCTGTTTGTGAGTATATCAGAATATCATCGATATAAACGACACAACAAACATCTATAAAGTCTCTCAATACGTCATCCAAAAAAAACCTAAAATTCTGCAGAAGCATTGCATAGTCCGAAGGGCATAACTTGGTATTTGTAAAGAACGCATTTCATAAGAAATGCGCTCTTCCACTCATCGCCCTCACAAACTCGCACTAGATGATAGGCGACTTGCAGATCCAGTTTAGTGTAAATGGTGGCATCTTTTATTTGATCCAACCAGGGTGGTATTAAGGGTAATGGATATCTATTCTTTATAGAGACGTTGTATGAAGCACGATAATCAATGCAGGTTTAAAGCCCCCCCTTCTTTGGTATGAGAAATAGAGGAGAGGAGACAGGGAATTTAGAGTGTCTAATGAAGCTGTTGGCTAAATATTCATCTAAATAAGTACGCAAATATTCATTCTCCTGCTCTGTGAGAGCATATATACGACTGCAGGGTAATGTGGCCTCAGGAACTAAATCTATTCTACAGTCGTAATCCTGATGGGGTGGTGATGTCTTGGCTTTTCCTTTGTCAAACACATGTTTGATGCTAGAAAGCGATTTTTAAAACCAGTTCAAACAAAGTGTAACTCTATTAATGTACAGAGATTGATTTCCATTTTTAAATCCCCTCCCAATGAATTTGTATGCTATAATCTGTTTAATTTTTTTAAATTTAAAATTGTATTAGAAGTGTTTATAATTTTTGCTGACTATAAAATGTAATCCTATCTGTTTTATCATTCTATTTGTTGTTCTCAGTAGAGAACTAAACCAAATAAATACATTGGATTTGGAATTTGGATTTGTCAAACACATCAGAGAGGTCTGCATATTCTCTAGGGAGACACTAAAGAACCAAAACACTATTTGGGGAAGTCATAGACTTGAAGTTGATGTGCTATGTCTAAAGCCATAAAACAGGAATGTATATGACGATCAGAAAAGAATGTCACTGTTCTTTTCTTCCAATCTATGGCAAGATTATGTTGGACAAGCCAAGGGATGCCTAATATTAAACAGAATTGTTGTGCAGCTATTAAATCAGATTGAATGTGTTCAGAATGTGAACTCTCATGTCATAATTAGTTATTCTGTTTGATGTTTTAGTAACCCTAATGTTAATTTCTTCCCGTCAACAGCTCTTATTACTTCAGGCAAACTCTTGGGTATTAGGAACAATCCTAGTGTGCGAAGAAATTGGGTGTAAAAAAATTGCCGGTAGCCCCTGAATCCAATAATGCATGTATTTTTAAGGACCCTTCTTTTACCAGATGATGACTGAAGTATTATAAAGATACTGAGATGGTGGGAAGCTGGGCCAGAAGTTGTAGAGGCCAAACTAGAAGACCAACTCGACAAAGCAGCCTCTTGTTCTGGCGAGTTAGTTAGTGTTCTGTCTGTTCTATAACAGCAGCAGTAGTGGTCTTTTTTCGGTTTTTTAATGGCCGGTTAGGACATTCCTTTACAAAATGCTCTGACGTACCACAATATAAACATTGATTCAGTTTTCTTCATTTTTCTTTCTCTTCTTTAGAGAGCGGTCCACGGAGTGTTCTAATTTGCATGAGTTCGGCTATGTCTGTTTTTGTGGTCATGTCAACTTTACTGGATACTCAATCCTTAAAGACGATGACTCTATGCTCTAATTTTCCTCTCTCTCCTTTTCTTTCCAGTACACATTGATTTAGCTTTAATAGTAATTCTATGAATTTGTCACAATTCTCTGGGAGTTCTAAACTGTGTGCAATCATGTCTTTTAACTCATCTTTTAGTCCTCTATAAAGACAGGACACCCATTTTTCTTCCAGCCATTCAGCTTCTATTACTACTCGATTAAACGTAGAAATGTAATGAAGTAAATCTGACGAACCCTGTTTAAGATTTAAAAGCTCATTATCGGCAGCTTGTACAAAGGTATGTTTTGCAAATAGACGTTTCATGGTTTCTTTGAATTGTCGATAATTATATAATAGAGGATCATCTTGTTCAATTAAAGGTACAGACCATAAAGCTGCATCCCTCCCTAAATAAGGTAAGATACAAGTAACTTTGGAGGCATCATCAGGAAAAGCAATAGGCTTTGCCATGAAATGAAGATGCCGTTGATTTAGGAAAATACTAAATTTATTATTATCACCATGACAGCGTTCGGGAGGCGCTAATGGCATTGGTGTTGAGGTAACACTATTAGAATTAGTGCTCCCTGATGGTACTTGAAAGTTAAGCGGTTTGAGAATTGGTTTATGCAGTGGCGCAAAGTCCCTTGTTTTATGTGTGTGTAGCTCTAACTGTAGAGCTGAAAGATCATGGCGCAAAGTGGCATTTTCAGATCTAATGTCAGAAAACATGGCTGCTATGTCTTGGAGGGTAATAGCTTGGGCTTGAACCTTAATGCTTGGGCATTATGTCTTGGAGGGTAATAGCTTGGGCTTGAACCTTAATGCTTGGGCAAATTCATTGTTTGGGCTTAGCCTTCTGTCAGGAAATAACAATGCGTTCTTACCTTGAAGTCTGCGCTGTCGAGATTCGCAGAGGTGTTATGCACCAACTTCTCAGTAATCTACCTTATAACCTGTGTATTAGATAACCACTAGGATGTTGCATTAGGGTCCAAGGAGAAAGGTCTGGGGTTTAGACGCTTTTATGTTCCTAGTTGTTGTCCTGCGAGGCAACCAGATAACACTAGTCAGTTTGGTCTCAAATTCCTCTTTAGTAATCACTATACACACTCTACATTAATTACAGGGGCCTTGCGATTTTGTATATCCTACCTGCGATCAACTATTCTTAGTCTAGCATCTTTAGAATGACGACTTGTTCATGAGTAGCCCTGGTTGTAATCTCTGGAATTACCTCTGATCGGTTTAAGGGCAAAAACCAACAGGAAATATTAGTAGTTTCTTTTATGTCTATGAATAAACAAAACATAACATCAGCCACCACCAAAGTTAAATATTACAGTTGGCTTTTAAATTTAGTATATTGATTTTACCATACTTTCGAACCCAAATCCCCAGTACACTGTTCTTTGTGCTTATTCTTTTTTATGATAATAGTCTCCAATAGTCTTTGCCAAACAAAATACTAAAGTTCAACCTTATTTCTAATTTCTGTTCTCTTACGTTTCTTTCACGTGTTTAAAAACATTTTGGTTTATATATTAAAATCAGTTCTTACTTGCGATGGGTACCATTTTCAAGTTGTTCTTTTACAGCGTTTCTCAAAGGCAGAATGAAGTCCAAGGATCTTGTTGCTGTTGCCTAGGAGAAGACAATCGGAGCAGCAGGAACACAGGTAAGTATCCCAATGCGTGCACTCTGAGTTTCCGGAAGGCTAAGCACCTTCCAGGACAAGGGTGTGGCATTAACCCCTTCCATGCTCATGACGAGCTCAGCTCGTCATGCAGTACACTGCTCGTGTGCTCATGACGAGCTGAGCTCGTCATGAACAATGGGAAATAATGAGTAACAGCGCTCAGGGGGAATTGCTGTAGCATTGATGAGGTTAAATAGTCATGCCACACCCAAGTTGGCGGTTGCTGCGCCCCAACGGTGAGTTTGGCGTCCTGATGTCACTACTTGTTGCTGCGCATGCATGAGAACTCACTCGTTCCATGCAGAACGACAAAGCGGCACATACTGGCTGTGATTATGTTAGCATTTACACAAGGAAGCATGCACAAGTAGGTGTGGAAACTAAACGCTTGCGTGTACATCAAGCGTTAACTTGTACAAGTTGTCAGACAACAAACGTAACCAGAACAAATAATTCGTACAACTCATGTCTTTTCATTACATCATAACTACGCCGTAGATACTACAGATTGTCAGGTAGTATAAACAGGTAGTGCTGGTGCATGGGATAGGGGTGGGTTTTTTAACATACAAAGCCCTTTTCTGCAAGTAGAAGAATAAGGGAATGACTTAGGAGTGTGCAAGCAGGCAAAAGACAGGGTTTCATGACACAAGCAATGGGCTTTTCTCCGTTGGTTGCAGATCATTTCCAGAGACTTTTTCGAAAGGCTGTTATCCACACACAGAACAGCTTTTGAAATATGTCTATGCGACACAGCTAGCTCCAGCAACATTATTAAGGCCTTCATCAATTTAACAAAGGGGACTACGGAAGGTTTATCTGCTTCCAGGCAACTGCCTATCCAGGATAGAAAAGGATGATTTGACTCATTTTGCACCAAGGATCACAAACATCTTAAGAAGGGCCCTTCATAAAACCCCACGTTGCATACAGGAAGTGCAAGCAAGGAGACGTTTATATTGATTAGCCATCAAGAGGAGGAAAATGACTTAAAGATGAATCATGGGAGTCCCTCTTCAAAGCAAGGCTCAATAAAGGTAATGCCCCGGTTACTTACCGGTAATCTTCATTACTCCGAGTCCATGTCTTCCTCGCCACAGTAATTACCCATGAGCCTCCGGCTCCACACAGAACTCCAAGCATAAAAAAACAGCGCTCTAGTCTCCCTCTCCCTCCTCCAAGATGGCCCCCAGTGGCTCCAGCCAATCCCATAAAGGGATACAGAAATACCAACACGACCTGAAGAACCAAGCCGCAGACATGAAGCCACCAACAGGGCCGGGAGGGAAGGGAAACTATACTGTGGCGAGGAAGACATGGACTCGGAGTAATGAAGATTACCGGTAAGTAACCGGGGCATTACCTCCTCGTCCTGTCTTCCTCACCACCGTAATTACCCATGAGCCGATACCAAAGCAATCAGCTTCAAGCAAGGAAAACACTCCACAGAATCATGCAGAGAAACAAATTCTAATCACAAGAGGTACAATATTCCACAGAAACATACACCTCAAGGAATCCCAGCCGACAGTACAGAAGAGGCAAGGAAACAGAACCCCCACCCCCAAACCGAAGGCAATAATGGGACCTGAAATCAAGCAGGGACGACCAAGTGGCAGCCCGGCAAACATCCTCCATGGACACCCCCGGAAAAGCGGCCCACGATACAGAAACAGATCCGGTGGACCGACCCCGAACAGTCAGAGGGGGAAGAACAGAAACAGAACCATAAGCCAACAGTATGGCCTCCTTAATCCAACGACTGACAGTGGACAGGGAGGGCTTCAAGCCCTGACGAGACAAACCAAAATTGACAAACAAATCGTCAACCTTACAAAAGTAAGAAGTGCGTGATAAATAAACCAACAATGCACGACGCACATCCAACAGGTGGAGAAGGCAATCCTCAACCCAGGAAGGATCAGGACAAAGAATCGGAAGAATCACTTCAGCAGAACGGTGAAAATAAGAATCCACCTTAGGAATAAACGTAGGATGAGGGCGCAAGACTACACGATCAGACAAAATGACCAAAAATGGAGCAGACCGCAGGAAGGCACCCAGCTCACCAATACGCCTGGCAGATGTAATAGCCATAAGAAACACCAGTGTCAAGAACTTCAGGCCCACCGACTCTAAAGGCTCGAAAGGAGCCGACTGCAAGGAACGCAATACCAGAGGAAGGTCCCAAGGAGGAGAACAGAAGATAGGACGGGGACGTGGCAAAGAAAGCGACTCCAAAGCCGAGCCACCAAAGGAGAAATCAGAACCAAAGGCAGAACATGAAATGCGGAATGGCGGCCCATTGAGCCCTAAGAGTGGAAATGGCCAAGCCCAAAAGGAAACCATCAAGTAAAAAATCCAGAATCTGAGCAGGGTCCAAAGAAGCCAACGACAGCCCATGACACACACATAAAGAGGCAAAGTCATCCCAACGCTTAGCGTAGGACTTAAGAGTAGAAGGCCTCCGAGATTGCTGAATGACGCCAGCAACCGCAAAGAACAACCAGCACGCAATAGCGATCCCCTCTCAAGAGCCAGGCCCGCAGACCCAGGGACCGGAACACAGGCAGAGGCAGAAGAGGACCCAACAGAGGATAAGGCACGAACGGTAACGTCCAGCCCGGAGATACAGCCAATTCCAGCAACAGGGGATACCAAGGATGACGGCACCACCCCGGAGCAACCGGAAGGACAAACAACCCCACCCTCTTGAGCACCCGCAATACCTTCGGAATCAGGGGAACAGGAGGAAAGGCATACAACAGGCCCCTCGGTCAAAGAAACGACAGAGAGACCACACTCCAAGCATCCAGACAAGGCATAAACGTGTAAAAAACTGCGGAATGCGGCAGAGGACCGGGAAGCAAAGAGGTCTACAATCGGAGACCCAAACATCCACCGCAACCATCTGAACATCAAGTGTGGCAGGGACAAAGACCCCATGGATGGAAACACACGGTCCAGACAATCCATCACAAAGCACTCCCGACCAGTCAGGAAAAGCTCAGACAGGGACGCCAGGCTCATCTCCGCCCAACAACAAATCGACGGCCGAGGCAACCGAGGGAACGTGACAGTCCATCCGGACCCACACACGGTGACCCCGCGGAGATCCGAAAAGGTCATCAGACCCAACAGGAAGGACCCAGCCCCTCGAAGTCGGAAGAACAAGACAACACCGCCTGAGGCCAAACCCCCGATTCATAGAAACCCCCAGAGAAGAACCCTACCTCAGCAGGCCGGAATTGGCAGTGATAACCCGCGAGGGAACAACCAGAAACGGGCGGCCCCTGGACAGACGACATTCGGCCAACCATCACACCAGGACCACCCGAACCCCCGGGGACACAGGGAACAAAACACTCATATCTAGGGAACAGGGGTTCCAAATGCAACAAAAGTGAGGGACACCCACAGACATATGTGAAGGCGAGCCCATGGCACGGTCCACAAAGATGCAGACATCAGGCCCCGAACCCGCAATCATAGGCACACATGAGGAGAAGGCCCCGACAACAGGGACCGCACATCAGACTCAGGGTCAGAACCAATCAGGGGGCAGGAACACCAACCCCAACTGAGTCCCGAACAGAGCCCCAAAGAAAGCCAATACCCGCGTCGGAACCAGGGATGACCACGGAACATTCACCAGTAAATTGCGATGCCCCAGGACACGGCATAGCATCCGGATATGCAACCCCGCCTACGAAAGAGAAGAAGTCGAAAAATGTAACGTCCAGACAGGGAAAAAAACACTAACGTCCCCCCCTGGAAATGGCCAATAAGAGGAGCCAGAACCTGAAAAATACCATGGGCAAAGAGCAGAGGCCAAAAGGCAATACCAGAAACCGAGAGCGACGACCCAGGATGCAGCAACGGAGAGAAACTCCGAGAATCCAGGCGAACAGGCACATGCAGAGAAGCAACCTGTAAGACAAAGGAGTCCAAAAAATCCCCAAGAAAGATCAGAGGGAGGAACGCCCGGAGGGAAACCATTCCGAAGAGGAACGAAAGCATATACCCAAACAAATCCTCACATGACCGAGAACCCCCTCGCCCAACGCCACCAGGAAGAGGACAGAATAAACCCTCAGAGATCGTCGGGTACGGGAATCACGGCCTTCCACAGAACAAGGGACTCGACACCCTCCAAAAAAGCCACCCGCAGAAGAGGGACCCTGGGACACGGAGAGGACCCGAAACAGCCTGGGGGAGACAGGAAAAATCCAAGATGAACACCTTTGGATACCACCAGCAGCACCCACCGATCTGACCCAGACTCGCGCCAAGAGTCCAAGAAGCAAGTGAGGCGACCCCCAACCGGAAACACTCCAGGAGCGACCCAGTCAGGACTTGGAATGCGGGATCGGAGGAGGTAAAATCACCGGAGAACCGGGACTTGCAAAGGAAGAAGCACCCCGGCCACGCCCCATCCCACGAAAGGGCTGACCAGCACGTACCCTCCGTGAAGGACCAAAAGACCTTCGGGTACCAAAAGCCCGGAAGCTGCCAGAACGCCCAGGAGCCAGAAGCAAACGGGCCTCCGCCGACTACCGAAACAAATTCCCCAATTGAGAGCCAAACAGGCACACACCAGAGAAATGGAAGTACATCAGCAGACCCTTCAGTGCAGCATCAGCCTACCATGACCGGAGCCACAACAGCCTGCACGCATCGAAAGAAGACCCAGCAGCCGAAGCAGCCATCCCCAAAGAAACATGTTGTACCAGTAACGCCAGATAAGAAGAGACATCTACCCCCTGGTACAACAATACAGCCAAAGACTGAAAATCCGTAAGGAAAGTCCGGACGGCATATCAAGAACAGGCCGCAGCCTGGAAGGAGAAAGCAGCCGCTGCAAAAGTGCGCCACACTGCACCATCCACCTTACGAACCACAGGGCCAGCAGGAGAGGAATCCTCCCAAACAACAGTCCAAGGAGAGGACACACCGGCCATTAAGGAAGCAACCTTAACAGAGGAAGGGATTGTCACAGCAAAGTCCTGCAGAGGATAGCGGTTATTCAAAAAACGTGGAAAAGAGCCCTTGTCCACATTCATCCACTCCGACTCCAAAACTATCAAAACAGAAGAAATGCAGAGGCAAAGAATCAGGCTCAGTACGCTGATATTGACAAATAATCATCTTCCAGAGGCACAACAGAGTCAGGAATAACCAAGTTCCAGCTAATGTGACCCAGCACCACCTTCAGGTCGGCACCCTGCACAAAACGACCGTTGACGTCTACATCCTCCTCCGACTGAGAGTCAGGAGCGGGAGCGTCATCAGCCATAGGCCATTTAGCAGGAGGAACCTGCCCCCTATCCTGTAAGGCAGCAGCCATAGCATAAGCTATCATGCACTGCAATAATTCCATAGAAGGAATCGTTACCCCAGAGCCAGAAGCCTCCAAGGAATCAGGAGCAGCCAAATCCGAAGAACCACCCTCCATAAAAGCCAAACATGAGTGACAAAACACAGGCAATCCACAGAAAACACCTGATCAAAAAAAATGTATATACCCGAGGTTGCTAAGCAACCAATGGAAAACACCCACTGCACGCCCCCAACAGCACAGAAAAGCAAGGGAAGTCTTGCGCGCATCCCGGTAAGAATGCCCGGACCCAACGTGCACAGGGAAAACAGCACGAGAAGCCAGGTCTCGCCTCCCTCAGCCCCGGAATCATAGAGGCAGCAGAAGGTAAGCGCGAGTCACCCGGAGCCTCCGGCCCCCATAAGAAACGCACCCGGCCGCACCTGCTCCCGCACAGCAGGACGCGCGGCCGGGAGACAGAACACACCCATCAATGATCCTGTATAGCAGGACCCAAGGTGCATCCACACGGAGCGAGGCTCAAAGCGCCGCAGCCCACACAAACGCTCCCAAAGTCCCCTAGAGCAGGACACGGAGCGCGCCGGCATAAGAAGGGGGAAAAAAATCAATTAAACAAAAACACGAGTACATCGAACCACGAACAGACACACTAACTTCCCCCTTCCCAATACCAGAGGACAAGCGGGGCTGTTCCAGCAGTACCCCAGCCCCCACTCACCTGACCAGCAGGGAACACAGCACTCGGAGTAGTGCAGAAAAAAAGAACAGGTCGTGTTGGTATTTCTGTATCCCTTTATGGGAGGGAGAGGGAGACCAGAGCGCTGTTTATTTATGCTTGGAGTTCTGTGTGGAGCCGGAGGCTCATGGGTAATTACTGTGGCGAGGAAGACAGGACGAGGAGGTAATGCAGTGTTTTGGTGCATAATTATTCGCCCTTACCTGAGAGAAGAGACAGTTCCAAGACTAGAGGTTGCTATTTCTGAAACCCAGGCGGTGACTCATTTTGGAAATATTAATTCAAATCCCTACAAGCTGTCAGTAGAGATAGTACCATATGATTTGGAAGTTGCTACTGTTGAACCCTCTAGCACAGAGGTCTTCAAACTTTTGGATGCTGAGACCGTCCTGTCAATATTTTAAGGTGTAAGGACCCCCTCCTGACAAAAACGTCTAAACCTGTAGGCAGGGATATTAGAATTATGAGGCAGGTGAGGACCAAATTACGCCAAGTAACTTTTCTGGGACCCCCTCTAAGGTTTGCTTTTAGGTCAGGGAGAAGAGGGGAAACCAACAAATATAATAGAAAAAGAACTCCCTCGTGACCTTTACACTATTTTTTCAGGGTACAACCTCTGATTATCAAGGGCATAAACACATTACAATGACACAATCTATTTACTTTTTCATTTTTTATTTAAATTATTTTTTTCATTTGATTACTTCTTTTTTTCATCATTATTCTGAGTTACAATTATTTTAAAAATATTTTCTTCATTTCAAATTGCATTATTTCCATCTTAAATCACAATACAAAATTCATAAATCCTATAGCTATGTATAAATAACCTTAACAGCAAGTAGAGAACAACTCAAACACGACACTATCTCACACTCATCGACATTCATAACTTCATCTGCTCATATTCATAACACATTCTATTATTTTTCTATCTGTTGTCCAGTATGGAACCACTCTGGTGGGATTTTACAAGGACTTGACCAACGTGTTTCTGTTGAAAAAAACAGCAATGAAGACCACCTTCATTAGGACCCGTCAGATAAATCAATAAGTGTTCTCTATGACCTGGAGATTTATACTCAATTTGAAGTTCAGTCTCGTTTAGGAGATTACACCATGCAGCGCCCACAATTTTAATTACTTCTCAAGTTGTCCTCACGTAATAGCAGAGGGATTCCTTTCTTTGAATGTCTGTAATCCTGGTTTCCTCAGGATTGGGTAACACCTCCTTGATCACCCTGGCTATATCGCAAGTAAAGACAAGACGGGCCGTGTTATGATAACTAGCTCTTTATTATCGCACGGTAATACCAGATGATGAACCTCATACAACTCCCTGTGTATGAGTAGAAGGTAGGTCCAACCGTCCTCTGCATGAATACCGGTCCCGGTATTCCCCAACAGAGGACACCGTGCTAAGCAGTGGCCGACAATACCACTCGATATGTGAACTAGTAAGTTGATTACTCAAGTCGTCCTCCTCATTGGTGTTGGTCCCGACACTCACTCCAACGGAAGGCAAACCGCGGGTTGTACTAACCAATACGGTATCGTTGTCCCTCACACTTGATGACCCTCGAGTGGGGACTGGCAAGGTTTGTTAAAGTCCCAAGCGCTCGATAACCCTCGAGCGGGGACTGGCAATGTTTGGTAGGGGGGGACAAAGTCCCAAGCGCTCGATAACCCTCGAGCGGGGACTGGCAATGTTTGGTAGGGGGACAAAGTCCCAAGCGCTCGATAACCCTCGATCGGGGAGTGGCGATGTTTGGTAGGGGGACAAAGTCCCAAGCGCTCGATAACCCTCGAGCGGGGACTGGCAATGTTTGGTAGGGGGACAAAGTCCCAAGCGCTCGATAACCCTCGAGCGGGGACTGGCAAGGTTCGGTAGGGGGACGAAGTCCCAAACGCTCGATAACCCTCGAGCGGGGACTGACAAGGTTCGTAACAGGGACGGAGTCACAAGCGTTCGACTACCCTCGAGCGGGGACTGACTCGGCACTGCGGGAGACGGAGCCTTGAGCACTTGTGGCAATAGAGACGGTCCTGTCTCTTTGTCGCATACGGTTTCCAAAACCCCACTCTAACGTCCAAAGCTCACCTTCCTTGAAGCTTCGGCGAAGCGGTTGCTCGGCTTGTATTCAAAATATCCGACGCCGTCTGCGTCTTCCGGGTCGGCTTTATGGTGGCGCGATCTGCGCATGCACCTTACTTGGCCTTCTGGGTAATGTAGTTCTGTGCGGGGATCGTTCTGGGTTTTGTAGTTTCTTGGTCGTGTGTATGTCGTACTCGGTTACGGATTTGTGTCCTAACAGTACATCCCCCTTCATCAGGGGCCCCCAGTTGGACCGGGCTTCTCCGGATACTTTTTGTGAAACGCGGACACCAGTCGCGGTGCACAGATTCCGGCGACGGGCTCCCATGACTGTTCCTCTGGCCCATAGCCTTTCCACGCAACAAGGTACCACAGCTTGCCCCTTCTCCATTTCGAATCTCTGATTCCCTCGACATCGTAGTTGCGCTCGCTGCTCACCAACACCGGCTCATGGACCGAAGGCTTGGACGCACACGATGGTTTGAGTAGAGAAACATGGAATACCGGGTAAATTACTGTTCGGCAGCTCTAGCTTCATGTTCACAGGGCTGATGCATTCCTAGATGCGATATGGACCGAGGAACCTCGGTTGAAAAACGCTGTGTTTCCGAAACCTCAGGTTTCTCGAGGACACCCATACGTAATCCCCCGCTTTGTAGAGGGGCCCCGGCCTCCGTCTTTTATCAGCATACCTTTTGTAGACCTTCTTGGCCTCCACCAAACACCTCTTGGCCTTCCCGGTCATGTCCTTGATGTGAGCTACACTTCTGGCTGTTTCAGGATTGTCCTTTGTGATGGAGGGGTGAAACAGCGGACGGAACCTTGGATGGTGTCCATAGTTGCTATAGAAAGGAGACACCTTCGTGGAGGCGTGTGTGGCGTTGTTGTACGCGATCTTGGCAAGCCACAACTTGTCCACCCACTCCTCCTTGCCCTGTTCGATGTAGCAGCGGAGGTATTGCTTCAACGTTTGGTTGAGGCGCTCCGTTTGGCCGTCCGTTTGGGGATGATAGCTGGTGGATAATGCGGAGGTAACGTGCAGCGCCGAGCACCAGGTTTTCCAAAACCGTGCCGTGAACTGCGACCCCCGGTCCGACACAATTACACTGGGTAGGCCATGGACCCTCACCACCTCCTTCAGGAGCATGACCGCCAATTGCCCTGCCGTTGGTACCCCTTTACAGGCGACGAAATGACCCATCTTGGTCAAGTAGTCGATGACCACAAGGATGGCGGTACATCCCTTGTCCACAGGCAATCCTACCACGAAATCCAAAGATATGTGGTCCCATGGTCTAGTGGGTGTTGGAAGTGGTTGTAGTAAACCCTGAGGGGGACTGTGATCCGATTTCATGGTGGCACATATTGTGCAGGTGGCGATCCATTCCCGAACATCAGCTCTCACCGACGGCCACCAAAACTGGCGTAATACGTAATCAACCGTCTTCTCCACACCGAAATGCCCAGCACATGGCGACTCGTGACACCACTTGAAGGCCTGTTTCCGCAGACGGGCAGTAGGCACCAGTACACAACATCCTTTCACCGGCACACCGTCTTGAACCTGCCATTCCTTATGCCTCTGTAGCCATGTCTTCCATCGGAAGGTGTTGATGCCTTTCTGTATCCCTTGGAGGAAGGCCCCTGGCTGTATCGCTCCTACCACCGCACCCGGGCTTATGATGGACTTGATGGTGGGCAGAGGAATGTCCTCCTCAGTGGATTGCTGAGAAAGAGCATCGGCTTTCCGGTTCTCAGTGCCTGGTCTGTATGTGATGGTGAAGTGGAAACCGGAGAAGAATAGCATCCATCGCATCTGCCGGGGGGATAGCTGTCGGGCTGCCGTCATGAATTGGAGATTCCTGTGGTCTGTGAACACTAAGACCACATGTTTCGCTCCCATCAGTAAATGCCTCCATTCAGCGAAGGCGTCCTTGATGGCCAGGAGCTCTTTTTCGGCGACGTGATAGTTGCGTTCCGCTATGTTCAGCTTTCTGGACATGAAAGCAACGGGATGTAGCAACCCCGTTACCGGATTCCTTTGTGACAGGATCGCCCCTACCGCCACATCCGAAGCGTCTGCTTCCACCAAGTACTGCTGTTCCGGGTCAGGATGGGCTAGAACAGGAGCTGACACAAAGGCTTTCTTCAACTCACGGAACGCTCCCTCAGCCCCTGCAGACCATAGAAACGAAGCCGATTTCCTCAGAAGATGCGTGATGGGAGCCACCTATCCTGATAACCCCTCTATGAACCTGCGATAA
This sequence comes from Lissotriton helveticus, assembly GCF_964261635.1. Lineage (NCBI taxonomy): Eukaryota > Metazoa > Chordata > Amphibia > Caudata > Salamandridae > Lissotriton > Lissotriton helveticus. The sequence continues at coordinate 1,406,464,207 of NC_136057.1, read as the reverse complement.
AAGTTGGCAAAGCCAAGAAAGCTTTGCACTTCCTTTATGTTCCTAGGGGCTGGCCAGCCTACCACGGCTTTCACCTTCCTCTCAGCCATCGTTTGTCGGTCTGGACTCAGCATGACTCCCAGGAATTCCACCGTTGTTACTTGGAAATCGCATTTACTGATCTTGCAGTAGAGTGAGTTTTCACGCAGAATCCGCAGCACCGCCGACACATGAGTCACGTGATCTTCCATGGTGTCCGAGTAGATCAAAATGTCGTCGATGTATACGACGACGTATACATCCAGAATGTCTCTTAGAACATCGTTCAAGAAGAACTGAAACGCTGCAGGGGCGTTACAAAGCCCGAATGGCATCACACTGTATTCGAAGAGGCCGAACCGCGTCTTGAAGGCTGTTTTCCACTCGTCCCCGCTGCGCATGCGGACTAGGTGGTAAGCCCCTTTCAGATCGAGCTTAGTGAACACCCGGGCCTTCTTTACTTGTTCAAGGAGCACGTTGATAAGTGGCAGGGGGTATCGATTCTTTATGGTGATGGCGTTGAGCGCCCTGAAGTCCACACAGGCGCGGAGTTCCCCATTGGCTTTGGGGATAAAAAACAGCGGAGATGCCGCCGGTGACTTCGATGGCCTTATGAACCCTAGGCTCAACATCTTGTCCAGATAAGCTCTGAGGTGGACGTTTTCTGGCTCCGACAAAGCGTACAGCCGTCCGCCTGGTATTGTTGCACCAGGGACCAGGTCTATCTGACAATCTTAGACCCTATGGGGTGGCAACGTTTCCGCTTGGTCGTCATCGAAAACGTCCTAAATGCGAGGTATGCCGCGGGGAGCACCACTTCTTTTTCTGCCGCTATAGCCACTTCCCACTCCGTGGTCGCTAAGCTTGTATGAGATCCCGAAGACACCCCGCATGAACGCGAACAGAAAGGGGAGTCCATCCGTAAAGCCTGGGTTTCCCAATTGATCGACTGATTGTGTTTTTTCAGCCATGGTAACTCTAATATGATCCCATACTGCGGAGCACAGATGATGTTGAAGTCCATGACTTCCATGTGTTGTGTTCCGTACCCCACCTCCACGTCACCGGTGTGGTGGCTGATGGGCCCTGAAACCAACCTGCGCCCGTCTACAGCGAACACTTCCTCAGGGACCGCCACGGCCTTAATTCCACTCCAATACGTTGAGCCTCTTTCTCGTCCATAAACAGCCCCGTGGCCCCTGAATCGATCATCGCGGAGACCGAAACCCATTCGTTATGCACCTTTAACTGGAGTGGAATAAACATGTGTCGTTCGTTCTTCGCTGTCCGTAGCTGCGCTGAAGGGATAGAACCATGACTCCGGGAATCCCCTTCGTTGTTCCGGGAGTCCGTTAGTTTTCCGCCCCCTTGTCCACCGTTGGGGTCGACACTCTGCTGGGGCGTGAACGTCCAGTCCTTGGTTTTGCAGGGCATTCGCGGACGTAATATCCCTTCTTGCCGCAGTATAAGCAAAGCCCCTGTTTTCTGCGAGACTCTTTTTCGGTTGCCGTAAGGCTGGCTCTGACGGCTCCAATGTCCATGGATTCAGTGCGTTGTGTGGGTGTAGCCTCTGTGGTAATCGGATGGCTTGTAGCGAGCAGTGTTTTGTCTTTCTTCTGAACACCCCCCCGACGTTCGCTTAATCGGTGTTCAAGTCGAAGGGCCAGGCTGATCAAGTCTTTGCACTGCACTGGTTGTGGGTCGATTTGGGCAATCACGTCCTTCAACTCCTCGCTCAGACCCTGATGGAAGAGCGCTGTTTGTTTGGCAGGTGGCCATTTGGTTTCATCAACGAGGCGTCTGAAAGCGTTCAGGTACTGGACAAGTCCTGAGGTGCCCTATTTCAGCTCAAGCAATTCCCTGTCCGCGGTGTAGGAATCTGCTCTTCGATCGAACACCTTCACGAACTCTTCCTGAAACAGTTCCCATTCATACAATAGCGGGTCGTCCCTGCTCACTAGCGGTACTGCCCATTGTACTGCATTCCCCGCCAGGTAGGAGATCATGAATGTAACTCTTGCTTGGTTTGTGGGGAAGGACTTCGGTTTGCAAGAGAAGTGGGGGGCCACCTGCGTTATGAAGAACTGTACCGTGGTGGGGTCCCCGCTATATCTTTCCGGGGTGGCAAGGGGTATCGCCACTGGCATTTCCACTACTACTCCAGACGGCGTTCCTGTGCTAGGAGCCCCAGCGTTGAAAGGATTCCTCTGCTGGTTGTCCATCCTAGCTCTCAGATACGCCGTTTCCTGTCGTGAAGCTGCTAACTAGCTCTTTATCATCGCACGGTAACACCAGATGATGAACCTCATACAACTCCCTGTGTATAAGTAGAAGGTAGGTCCAACCGTCCTCTGCATGAATACCGGTCCCGGTATTCCCCAACAGAGGACACTGTGCTAAGCAGTGGCCGACAATACCACTCGATATGTGAACCAGTAAGTTGATTACTCAAGTCGTCCTCCTCATTGGTGTCGGTCCCGACACTCACTCCAACGGAAGGCAAACCGCGGGTTGTACTAACCAATACGGTATCGTTGTCCCTCACACTCGATGACCCTCGAGTGGGGACTGGCAAGGATTGTTAAAGTCCCAAGCGCTCAATAACCCTCGAGCGGGGACTGGCAATGTTTGGTAGGGGGGACAAAGTCCCAAGCGCTCGATAACCCTCGAGCGGGGACTGGCGATGTTTGGTAGGGGGACAAAGTCCCAAGCGCTCGATAACCCTCGAGCGGGGACTGGCAATGTTTGGTGGGGGACAAAGTCCCAAGCGCTCGATAACCCTCGAGCGGGAACTGGCAAGGTTCGGTAGGGGGACGAAGTCCAAAACGCTCGATAACCCTCGAGCGGGGACTGGCAAGGTTCGTAACAGGGACGGAGTCACAAGCGCTCGACTACCCTCGAGCGGGGACTGACTCCGCACTGCGGGAGACGGAGCCTTGAGCACTTGTGGCAATAGAGACGGTCCTGTCTCTTTGTCGCATACGGTTTCCAAAACCCCACTCAAACGTCCAAAGCTCACCTTCCTTGAAGCTTCGGCGAAGCGGTTGCTCGGCTTGTATTCAAAATATCCGACGCCGTCTGCGTCTTCCGGGTCGGCTTTATGGTGGCGTGATCTGCGCATGCACCTTACTTGGCCTTCTGGGTTTTGTAGTTTCTTGGTCGTGTGTATGTCGTACTCGGTTACGGATTTGTGTCCTAACAATGTCCCACGTGGATAGCTCCTCACAAATAGCTTCAATATTTAATAAGAACCATAACATCTGTAATTCACATGTGTCCGTTGTTTAGCAGATTTGTCCTGCGTAGGATAAGGAACCTTAAAATCTTTTTCTTTTCCTTTAATCTTATATTCTTATTCTTTCTCTGCCAGCAGACATCCAACTTTCTATTGTTCCGGGCTGTGTTCCATCCAATTATTTTCTTAATCTGTGTCCTCCTCCATCGACGTCCAACGTGTAGCAGCTCACTTCCTTGAACCAAATTATGCGACAGGCTTGACTAAATTGTGTGGGAAGAAAATGTAAGTAATGTTAAGTGATGCCACGTATTTTGGGATAGCATTGCTTCTTTATTTTGACATTTTTTACACACAGTAACACTGAGGAAAGATTTCACCCCATCAGTACCCGTTTATAACCAAAATACAGCAATTAACATCAGAAAGATTTCTAGTCAACCTTTGAGAAGGGCCTTCCACTCCGCAGGAATACGTGCTGCCACATTAGACGCTCACCTGGCCCTGGCCAGGAGAAGCAGGGGTCCCTTACAAACCTGGCGGTTTTGTGCAGAGTTAAGCAGTTTACCCATGCAGCTTTCCTCTCACCCCCTCTCTTCCACCTCTCTCTCCTCTCCTAACCCCGGATCCCTCTCTCACTTTGCAGGCCATTTTCTGTCACCCCTTTTTACAACTTCTGAACTCTCCCCATTCAACCTCTCACTTCACCTCTTGCCATTCTCTCTTTTCACTACCCTCATCTCTAACAGTCTCTCACATTTATCTCATGGCCTCTCTGGCCCTGTCACCACCTGTGCCCCACAGCACTTCTCATTCACCTCGTCTCTCCATTCAGATTTTTGTCTATTTGTATCCTACACCTCTCCAGTCCCCCCATTCAACTTTCACATCTCCCCTTTGTTCTAACAGAAGCCCTCACCTTTGGCTCACACTCACTTCTTGCGTGTCCACACTTCCCTTCGGCAATTCACATTTCTCCTCATCCCTGACCTGTTCAATCGAATTCTCTCACTCCCTTGCTGTCCTCTCTCATCCTCATCTCTCCTCACCAAGCATACGGGCCAGACCTGTATGCTCCTCTTGGCCTGTGCCACTCTGCTTATTGTTCCCTAATTCAAGAAGGCATGAGTTGTCTGTCTCGCTGTTTTGGTGCAGGCCGCAAAATTATGGAACTTGCACCCTCCTTTGCTTCGCTCCACCAAGAATCTATTATCCTTTAGGAAGATATAAAAACCTTTCTCTATGCTCTGTAGGTTACCCCATTTGGCTGGTTCTCCTTCTCCTTCTGTGTTTCTCATTTGCCTACAGGCAGCAGATGGTTATTAGCCCTAGGACATCTTTTGGTAACAGTAGCGCACTACAAATGTAAATAATAATAATAGCCAGAAGCAGGGTAGTCACTAGATCAGAAATTCGGAGGGGACTAACTCCCAGCCAGGGTTGGTCCTAACACTGGTCGCACACGGTGCAACAGTCTTTTTTGGTGCCCCACCCCCGTTTCCTCCTTCTCCATGAATTCCTTCACTGCCACTCACCAACAATGCACCTCATCTCTCTATAGCTCCGTTCTGACAAACATTTCATTTTTTTATAGCGCTACTCATAGTTTACTCACACTCAGTTCTGTGATCTGCATGGTACACGTTCTTTGTAGCAGGCACATTAACCCTCTCCACACTGTGTGGGTGACAAGAGTGCCCATGTGAGTGCACGGTGAGCGATGCAACAGTGCGAGAGTAGGGTAACAGGAGTGACTGCAGGGTGAGTGATGTGGCGTATGAATTTATGAATGTAGGTGCAAATGCAAGTTCAGAATGGGACGAATGAATGTATGATTACTGATGGGCTTGTTTGAGTCAGTTGCATATTGAGCAGTGAGGGGGACAGGTGAGTGAAGTGTCAGTGGAGTGCAGGGTGAGTAGTGTACTTGTGTGACTGCAGGGTGAGGTATAGGGTGAAAAGCGCAAGTGCATTGTGAGTGCAGAGTGATCACTGTGAGTGCAGGGTGAGTGGGTGAATGGTGTGAGTGCATGGTGATCGGTGTGAGTGCAGGGTGATCAGTGTGAGTGCAGGGTGAACGTGAAAGTGAAGGACAAGAATGAGGAGTGAGTTGTCTAAATGCAGGGTGCATTCCCAGACACTTGAAGTAACTCATCATGTTATTGACGGCGGTGTAGGGTTTAAGATCTAAGTTAAACGATTGCGGCATTAATCAAGGGTGGAGGAAATGAATAATTTGCTGATCCTGCAACAAATTTACAGTCCTATGGTTAGGGTTGCCAGCAGATTATTTTGATGGCCCAGTTGGTACAAAATTAAGCAGTCACCTAAAGCTGTATTTTCAGCACTTATCTGTGCATACTTTGAACAGCAAATAGAAATAGAAAGCACTTTTAATTGTGTTCTAGGGCTGCCTCAATGATCCATGACTGACAAAGAGGAAAAAGACAGAAAAGTCACATAAGGAATGCATACATACTTTTGTATTCAGAAGTCTATTAAGTGTCAAGAGGAGGTCTTTCCAGGCTCTTTAAACAAAAAAAGGCAGGCATTTTTCGTTTGGCAACCCTACTTTATATTCCTTTTCATTAAATGCATTCTCACAGTACAACAGTAATTGTAAAATACAAATGTAAAGAACAGGCAGAGTGGGGGCCCAGGGGGTACTGGAACCAGGAAAAAAACGAAGCCTCTGTATCCAGTTTACAAAGGCATGTAAATATGCAAATGGTCTTTAAAGACCTGTGAAAAACTCGGGCGGCTGGAGATGACTCCAGACACTGCCCAGCCGAGCCCTCTGCAGCTCGAGTTTCACTGCATCAGCAGCCTGGCTGAGACACACGATGAGGGAGAAGGGAGGCTGAAGCCCTTGGGCCTGGGCAGAAGTGTAACTGTGAAGGCGCGACCCACTTTGCATCGCTCCACGGCCCCCCTGGAGTTCGCGCCCCACAGTTTTAAGACCCCTGCTCTACCAGTATATATAGTCTTAATTTTTTTTAAGGAGGTCAAAAGGGACCTTATGTCTACTAAGGGTCGGAAAGCACCAGGCCCTGATGGTATTCCAGTCAATCACTTCAAGACAAGTGTTCTTCTTTGGGGCCAGGTGTTATGTGCTGCTTGCAGCTCAGGTTTCTTGAGCACATGGTCAGGGTCACTCATTTTCCCAGTTTATAAGAAAGGGGATCCTTCCCTACTGGCCTGCTATCGCCCAATCTCAATACTTGATTCACTGGTGAAAGTTGTAGGCTGTATCATCTTGTAAAGACTATAATAATAATAATAATAATAATAATAATAATAATCCGCATTTGTAAAGCGCACAATCACCCGTTAGGGTCTCTAGGCGCTGGGGGCCGTTGGGAAGATTAAGCAAGCTATTGCCCAGAGTCACATGGTGCTGGGCTAACCTGCCGCCGGGGCTCGAACCGTGATCCCCAGATTCCAGCGTCAGTCGCCCTGGCCGCGGCGCCACACCTCTCCCACTACAGGAGTGGGCTGCAAGCAATGAGATTTTATAGCTTCAGTGGTAGTTTCGGGACAATAGAACAGGCACTTAACCTCAATCTCTTAGTAGGAAAGTATATACAGATGATAAGGAGTAGTATGTATTTAGCCTTTGTAGACTTATCTAGTGCATTTGATTGTGTTATGCATGGTAAGTTGTGGACCATCATGACAGAGGCCGGTGTGGACCCACCCATAATTCAGTTCCTGATTAAGTTGTATTCTGGGAGTAGGGCCAGCACCTGATACGGCCTTAGAGGAGAATGCACCCATCCTTGTAATGTAGAGAGGGAAGCGTTCTTGCCCTCTTTCTGTTTACCCTATACATTATTAGTTTAGGTAAAGTTTTAGTAGACAACAGCTCTGATCTCCCTCAAATCGGCCATTGCCCGATTCCGGCTCTCCCATATGCAGACAATGCCATTCTTATGGCCCGCACACCCTTGGCCCTGCAACAGTTACTTTCTTGTTTTGTAGATTATTTGCAGGAATTAGGACTTCTATTCAATTTAGGTAAAACGTTTATTATGAAATGTGAGAGGAGATATCATCATCATCATCATCATCATCAAATAACTTTATTTTGCATTGCAGTAAAGAATGCATAAAAGCACATACAAAATATTGTTACATATGATACAAAGAGCCTTAGTTAAAGAAATAATTACAGTACATATCAGCCATGAACAATTAGGATAAGAATTTCATATTAAAAACATAAAAATGGCAGCAAACATCAAGTTCCCAGTCGGACAATCATTTTAAAATACTGAAATAGGTGTACTATTGAGCTTTGCTTTTATAGTTGCCAATAAGAATGATGACAATGCATAACACACAAACACGGTTTCTAATTGATAGAAAGTGGAAAGTGCAAGTGTTAAAGAACGGAATGAAAATTTGTTTAAAAGTGGCACAATAAAATTCTTGCTCTCTGTTATATAAAATGGATGAAAAAGACGATATGTTCAGTAATTTGAATTGTCTTATCAACTCAGGGGCAAGGCGGTAGATCGTTTATAGAAAAACCATTATTCGGATTGCCCAACATTATAGGGATATAATTTAATCGGAATCTGATCAAAATGTGGTGATGCTGTCTGTTCCCCACGAACACTAGATAAGACCTAGAGTCTAGGCGACTATGCGGAGATATCCTAAATGCTGTAATTTTATGATTGAGAACACTAAGATTAATTTTAATTCATCTTTTTCTTACTTGGGCATTTTATTTGACAAACATGGATCCTTAAACAGGCGATTAGCACCAGGGCCCCTATTATAGAACTTGCCCTAGATGTGGAACGGGCATGTGCGCCTGCCTTGTGTGCCCCGGGGCATGTTGGTATTACAGAAAGGGCTACAGATGCTTGTGTGGCCCTTTATGTAATACAGATAACGCAGGGCACATATAGCTATCACAAGAGGGTGTCACACCCCCATGCATATGTAGGAATCCCTTTGCCCCTGCTCCCACGCCTTATTATAGACGTGAGCACAGAGGCAAAGAAGCTGTCACGAGGTGCACTGACAGTTCACCACCTAAAAGTGATGGCAGCCCTCTTGAGGGGGGAAGGGGGTCCCATGGACCCCCTCCCCCCTATGCTGTTGCAGGCGGGTGCCGTCACTCACTGCACCCGTCTGCAAAGAGATCTCTAATCCCCCTTAAAAGTGCAAGCGGGTTGCCGCCTGCACTGTGAAACACGGAGCGTCATCAAAGCAGTTATTCAGTTTTTCACATGAATTCCCCCTGGGGCAGCGCATTCATCCTAATACAGCGCATTTTCCTTGTTTGCGCCCGGCACACCTTTTAAAAGGAAAATGTGCTGCATGTATAATACGGTCCCAGAAAATTCTACTTTATGAAATCTTTTACAGCGCTCTCTGTCTTTGAGACAAAAGTAGGTAAGAAACAACCTAAGGAAATGTTATCCATCTATAAGGCCAAGTGTCTTTCAACCACCTTCTATTGCGCTGGTGTCTACTGAAAATGGTTGGTCTAAGACACTTGCTAAGGGCCCTTGTGACAGTTTGTCAGATCAAAGTGCCATGCATATTGTCTTCTGTAAATTTGATAAAGCCTTGAGGAAGACCATTTTATTATTACCTTGTCTGCGTGAACATACATTTGCACAATGCCGTCCTGCTTATTTGTTTTTACAGTCACTGCCCATGACTTTGATTTGTATCATATCTAGTTATTTATTGCCAGTGTTTAATAACAGGAAATGTTTGTATATCTGCTAAGATTAATTGATATACTCTGGCGCTGTTTGCACATGTTCAAGTTTATTATGTATGGCTGTTTTTAATTCTTTCTAATCTGGTAAATTAGTGTTGATATGCTTTTATGATTCTAGCACAAAATTGAATAAAGCTCATGTTTTTTGTAGTTGTTTTCCAATTTAGTCTTTGCAGTCTTGTTTACTTAAGGGATATGGAAACTGATCTGGGATTTAATAGTAACTTTATGACTGTGGTGACTCCGCAGTGGAGGCAGAGAAGTCCGCTCATAAAAACAATGCGCAGAAGTGTACCTCTGTGAATCAGGTCCACGATGAGGACTCTCTGGGTTTGGACGTTTTTAGTTGACTTTCTTGATTTCTGTTGGCTCCCTGCTTTGGCCACATTTGTTGAGCTCCAAAGACTATGTATATTTAAACATTTATTTTCTTGATCTGTTCCACTCATTCGTGTAAACAACTTCTGTGAGTGTTCAGAAGTACTTCTAAGTTGAAGATTTGTCTGTTTGGCTGCTGCTTTTCCTTTTTCTGTCTAAATAAAAACTATCTTGCCAAAAACTAGATCTACACATTTGGTGATTTGAAGGCATGTTCGAGAATCCCTAATCTCCAGCAGGCTTGCTGCAATATAGTTATTGTTTCTTCTCTAGGTAGGCATTGGTGACCTATCTGAGACAGTTACTAAGGTCCCTCCGTCTGCCATTTATCTACGTTATTTATGCTCTGCTAACTTTCACCCGCCAGGAAATTTGGCATCAACGTTTTGCTTGATGCTTGGTCGGGCATATGCTATCTCAATATCTAAAGTTTCTATAATGATGTTCAATTTCAGTTTGAAAGGAGGAGCGCAAGACAACAGAGCAATTACAAGCATTGGTAAATGCATTAGGTTTCACCTATGTGTTTAATAATAAGCTGTTGTTTGTTGTAAGTTGTAGCTTGCTTAGTTGTTGTGCAGTATAAGTGAAATAAAGTCTGTTAAAGTGTTATCAATCAATCAATCAGTACATTTATAGAGCGCACTACTCACCCGTGAGGGCTTCAAGGCGCTGAGGGTGGGGGGGGGGTGCTGCTACTGCTCGAACAGCCAGGCCTTGAGGTGTCTCCTGAAGGTGAGAAGGTCTTGGGTCAGTCGGAGGTGGGTGGGGAGGGAGTTCCAGGTCTTAGCGGCGAGTTAGGAGAAAGATCTGATGCCTGTTGTTGTTCTTCTGGTGCGTGGTACGGTGGCGAGGGCGAGGCTGGCTGAGCGGAGGTGTAGAACGAGAGACGTTTGTTGAGGTATTCGGGTCCAGCATTGTGTACGTGGGTGAGGAGCTTGAACGTGATCCTCTTGTTGACGGGGAGCCAGTGCAGGTCTCTCAGGTGGGTGGTGATGTGGCTGTGGTGGGTGATGTTATGGCTTATATATGTACAAGAAGTCAATATATTGTGCTGGTACTGGTGGTATAGTATTGGAAATAATAGAATTAATTGATGTAATAGCAATATTGTGGGGGTCATTCTGATGGCGGTCAGACCGCATCCGATGGCTCATCGGGGACGCGGTCCGACTGCCATCTGCTGCTGTGGTCCGACCAACACACTACAATGCGTGCGGTCGAAGGCTGCAGGTGGAGGGACAGTCAGACTCTTTCCATCGTGCTCATGCAGCCTGTCGGACCGTCGTGGGGTCAGTAATTCCTACAATAAAGGCGGTGCCTGCTCAAGCACCCCCGTAGGGATTACAATTTCCCTTTCAGCCTGCCCTTTCGTGCCCACCATGAAAAGGCAGGCAGAAAGTGACTTTGGAGGCACCTGCAAGGTAACTACACTTGTGACTGCTTATTTAGTAGTTAAATATAGCAGTACTTGGTGTTTAGAGGAGTTCTGACAACATTTAGTGCCAGTGCCACTGCACATGCAGCACTATTGAAATCATGGCCCTAGTGCCTGCTAGATAACTGCACATGTGCCTGCCTGTTTAGTAATAAAATTTAGCAATATTCTATGTTTAGTGCGGTCCCTAGAGATTTTGGCCCCATTACCACTGCACCTGCTGCATCATTCAAATCAAGCCCATTTTAACTGCAAGATATCTGCAATTGTGTCTGCCTGTGTAGTAGTAAAATATTGTAATATTTGGTGTTTAAATGAGTTCTCTTCCAGGGGATCCTCATAAGAGTCTTAAGCACTGAATATTCCCGCCCATGTGCGGGGACCCCGGAAATAATAAAAATTATATACGAAAAACATATATATATATATATATATACAGCTATATATATATGTTGTGGCACAGCCATGGGAGTTTCCTTCTCTCCAAGCTACGCGAATCTCACCATGGGGTGGTGGGAGAAAACCGTAGCTTGGGGAGAAGAAAACGACCATCATATGGCAAAGGTAGCCCTTTGGCTACGCTTTATAGACGATCTGTTCCTCCTGTGGAAAGGCACGGAGACGGAATTCCTGACATTCTTCAATGTCCTCAATCAGAATTCAGTGGGATTAAAATTCACATATTCCATCAGTCCTAACGAAATTGTATTCTTAGACACAAAGGTGTACATAGCTGACGGCAAGATCCAGACGACCGTCCATAGGAAAGAAACAGCAACCAACAGCATTCTCCACGGTCTGAGTTTTCACCCACAGAAACTGATAAAAAGCATTCCGTACGGTGAGCTCCTACGGATGAAAAGGAATTGCTCTGAGGAAAAAGAAATGGAATTGAAATTCAAAGAAACCAAAGCACGCTTCAAGCAGCGAGGATACAATCGTACAGATCTAACCGCATGTGAAACAAGAGCAAGAAGCAAATCAAGAGAACAAACTCTAATCACCAAGAAAAGTTCTAATGCCACGCAAGGAGTTGAAGACAACAAAACCACTGATCAACCCAGGATGATAATGACTTACAGCAAAGAGAGCTATAAAATACAGAAAGCGATGATGAAGTATTGGCATATACTACGCAAAGACCCAGATATTGGGACAACGATAGGAAACTACCCTCTTGTCTCCTACAGACGGGCACGTAATCTGGCGGATGAACTAACTCAAAGTCATTTTGAAATCAAGAAAACTAAGTCCTGGCTTGATATCAGAAAACAAGGATTTAATAAATGCGCAGTCTGCAAGGCGTGCAAAATAGGACGCAACATGAAAAATCTCAAAGATGCAGCTGGCAAAAACTTTACAATCACAAATAACATCAACTGTGATTCTTCCTTTGTGGTGTACATGATCCAGTGTTACTGTGGAAAATCTTATATCGGTAGCACAACGTGTTCCATCAAAACCCGCATACTCCAACATATTCGAGCCATTCAGAATCGTGACCACTCCTATGCCATTGCCAAACATTTAGCCAATCATGAGAACAAAACGTGGCTTGATGTCAGATACTTTGGACTGGCGATGGTACCTCAACATGAAAGAGGAGGCAACCGGATTCAAAAACTGAGAAGGCTTGAATCGAAATTAATCATGAGGTTCAGAACCAAACAACCTGCTGGCCTCAATGGCGATGAGGAACTTCATGTCCACCTATGAGAACGATGACACAGATTGAATTGGCACCCAGCAGTAAACCTGTATATAGGTATCCTCTTTTGACTATGAAAGACTCTAACAAATGACCCAAACCAAGAATGTTTATAATCATTTTGTGCTACTCACAATTACCTAAGCTGAATTGTATTGAGAATTTTTTTCCCTTCTGACAGTGCCAAGAAAGTGAATTTAAAGTAACATAAGTCGTGGGTAAATGTCAGTACTGGGGACGTAGGGCACTCAGCCCTTAATTGTAACAATGGAATTGCATCCATATAGTCACGCATTTTAATCAACTCTCGGGTAAATAGAGAGCTGATTATATACGCACGTGTCATCACGTGTGATACAAAGCGCCATTGTCCTAGTTAACTGGGGACACGCTTTAAATGCAGTGACGCCGAATGTCGCCCCATTACTGCATAAACCCAGGACTTCAACAAATATTGCATGGGCACATATATTTTTGTTAACACTACATGTCCCAGCATGCCTCAAATAAATGGGGGCGTGCCTAAGGCCAATGTGCATTGAAATAATGAAGGGACCACACAGTATAGCTACCGTGAACACGAACTACGGTTCGAAACGCGTAGGTGTTTGTCACGTTTTGAAATAAAAGAAACTGCAACTTACATCAAGGCGTGTGCGGCGAATTATTGGTATTTTATCAAAACGGGACACTGCCCTGGTCCCTTCGCTGGCACCGACTGAAGAGTGCTCCCGCTGCGACAGGACAAGTTGTATGCAATATATATATATATATATATGTATATATATATTCACTGAAAAAACCATAGGTTATAGACCATATATAGTTAGGAATTTGCATTTACAAAACCTTGAAAATTCACTGAAAAAACCATAGGTTAGAGACCATATATAGTTAGCTGGACATTTTATTGACATAAAACCAATGAAATTCCATATATAGTTAGTTGCACTAACTATATATCGCGCACCCGCAATCCACTGCTGATGATGTCACATATTACATCATTCATGACATGGTCAGTGACATCACTGATGACATCACTGATGACATCTCAAATGACATCACTGATGACATCACTGATGACATCTCAGATGACATCACTGATGACATCATCTAGTGTCTGTGTGTTTTTGTAAAGTTTAAATATGTTTTACATATTGAAGAATGAGTGGATGTATGGAAGACTGAGTGTGTGTGTGGCTGGCTGGGAGGTGTGTGACTCTGTGCATATCAATGTGTACTTGTATCAGTGATTGTATAAGAGAGTAAGTATGTGTTAGTATATGTGTGAAAAGTATGGTGTTCTGTGTTTAACTGTATAGATGAGGAAATCGAAGTGTGATTGATTCTTCACAGGACTGACTAGGTGTATGAGTGCATATGATAGTGTTGTAATAATGAGTGACTGTATGTATGAGTGATTGTATGTGTGAATGAGTGAATGTGTGTGTAGACGTAGGAATCAGTGAGTGTGTATGTAGTAACTGGTATTGGTGTGTCATGATGTCATCAGTGATGTCATTTGAGATGTCATCAGTGATGTCATTTGAGATGTCATCCGTGATGTCATCAGTGATGTCACTGAAGTATGGTGTTCTGTGTTTAACTGTATAGATGAGGAAATGGAAGTGTGATTGATTCTTTACAGGACTGACTAGGTGTGTGAGTAACTCCATGGATGAGTGGCAGTGTGTGAGTGTCTGCATAGGTGTATGAGTGCATATGATAGTGTTGTAATAATGAGTGACTGTATGTATGAGTGATTGTATGGGTGAATGAGTGAATGTGTGTGTAGACGTAGGAATCAGTGAGTGCGTATGTAGTAACTGGTATTGGTGTGTCATGATGTCATCAGTGATGTCATTTGAGATGTCATTTGAGATGTCATCAGTGATGTCATCAGTGATGTCACTGACCATGTCATGAATGATGTAATATGTGACATCATCAGCAGTGGATTGCGGGTGCGCAATATATAGTTAGTGCAACTAACTATATATGGAATTTCATTGGTTTTATGTCAATAAAATGTCCAGCTAACTATATATGGTCTCTAACCTATGGTTTTTTTCAGTGAATTTTCAAGGTTTTGTAAATGCAAATTCCTAACTATATATGGTCTATAACCTATGGTTTTTTCAGTGAATTTTCAAGGTTTTGTAAATGCTAATTCCTAACTATATATGGTCTATGACCTATGGTTTTTTCAGTGAATTTCATTGGTTTTTTAAAAGCTAATATCTGTAGCTGTAAAATGTATTCTTCTTTAAATCCAAAAATATATTTTATATGTTTATTAATAATTTTTAAAAAAAATATTTTTTCTTTACCTAACCTCAATTTACAAGATGTGGAAATTAAGTGGTTTGGCCACAGAGGATTAAAATGTCACCAATTGATACCATTGGTGAAAACCTTTATGCATTTGCCAAAACCTGACCTGTTAATTGTGCACTGTGGAGGTAATGACTTGGGCACTTTGACTGGTGTAGGTCTGGAAATGCTTTTAAAGGACACCTTTGAGCAATTAATGGCACTTTTTCCTCAGACTACCTTGGTATATTCAAATATATGCCAAAGACAGAAATGAGTAAAAAAAGGTTTTTTAAATGCTAATTCCTAACTATATATGGTCTATAACCTATGGTTTTTACAGTGAATTTTCAAGGTTTTGTAAATGCTAATTCCTAACTATATATGGTCTATAACCTATGGTTTTTTCAGTGAATTTCATTGGTTTTTTAAAAGCTAATATCTGTAGCTGTAAAATGTATTCTTCTTTAAATCCAAAAATATATTTTATATGTTTATTAATAAAATTTTTTTAAAATATTTTTTCTTTACCTAACCTCAATTTACAAGATGTGGAAATTAAGTGGTTTGGCCACAGAGGATTAAAATGTCACCAATTGATACCATTGGTGAAAACCTTTATGCATTTGCCAAAACCTGACCTGTTAATTGTGCACTGTGGAGGTAATGACTTGGGCACTTTGACTGGTGTAGGTCTGGAAATGCTTTTAAAGGACACCTTTGAGCAATTAATGGCACTTTTTCCTCAGACTGCCTTGGTATATTCAAATATATGCCAAAGACAGAAATGGAGGTGGTCAAACCAATTTTGTCCACAAATTGAGAAGTCGAGGAAGCATGTAAACAAATCTGTTTCAGCTTACATGAGAGACCATGGAATGGGCTCCCTGTACAACAATAACTTGCGTTACTACATGCAAGATATCTACAGAGGAGATGGAGTTCACTTCTCAGATGAGGGCAACAGAATTTTCACTCTGAATTTAAAAATGTGCATTGGTACCTACTTATAAGTACCTAAATGTACCATAAACCCAAAAGCTCTTCTCAGAGCTACCCTACATCTAATCACTCACAATTATTATTTTACTCTAACTTTTTTCACTAATTTTCAACAAAGTACGCTCCCTGGGGCGCTACCCGGTACGCGTACCGGGAGCTAACCTCGCGAAATTTTTTTAAAAAAATGTTTTTTTTTCGCACATATAAACCTCCTCAGCCACCCTCAGAAAACCTAGGGGGTCAAGATAACTCTACCGTGCCCCCTTCTACCCATTCCGAACATTATTTGCCCTCCATCTTGTATCTTAATTCGACCGAAACACAAAATGGTGGACTCCCGGAACGCTTAAGGTCCGCGAACCGAGGCGCTCAACGGTTCGCGTACCAGGTCGCTCCCTGGGAAGATAAAGGAAATAAAAAATAATCAAAAAATCCAACAATCAATTAACATACAGCATTTGAAAAGACTATCATTCATTTTTCATTGTAGTACGCTCCCCAGAACGCTTCCCGGTTCGCGGACCGGGCGCTAACCACGAAAAAAAACAAAAAAAAAAATTATTTTTTTTTGCCCCGCGGGGCCCTGTTAAAACCTCCACATTAAACCTAGGGGGTCAGCGAGGATCTACTATGCCCCCTTATGGTTATTTCCCCCTTTGTTTTGGCCTCCTCTTGTCTCTCGATCCTACCGAGAGACAAGATGGCGGCCGCTCCGGACTGTTTAGAATGTTGACAGACACCGGAGAGCCAATCAGCTTCGCTACGCGAAGTTCCGGTACGCTTAAGGTCCGCGAACCGGGGCGCTGCCCGGTCCGCGCTTACAGATATATATCTTTTTTTGAACGTTAATTTCTCAAAATCCACTGCAGCACATATATTGAGACCTACAAAAGGCACATCGGGCTACCAGTCCCTACAATTTAGCCAAGTTTCGTGCAAATCCATTCAGCCGTTCGGGCTAAAAGTGAGGCTAACCGCCCTATGGAAAACTCAATGTTAAAAACACGTTTTGGGACCCCCCTTTTTTCTCGGCCCCCCCTGGACGAACCCCCCCCCCAATTTTCAGGGGCTGCTCAGAAACAAAATGTTCCATTTTCCAGAAAATTTCAGCCAATTCCGTCCACAAACGCCAAAGTTATTAGACATAGAATTTTCAAAAATCCCATAGGGAAAAAATCCTAACTATATATACCTACTGGCGACCGCCAGTAGGTAATATATATCGTTTTTCTCATACCAATGCAGCTCCCAACTAGGAGGCTAAATAATGTAATAAAACACATAAATTGCTTCTGCAAAATGCATAATATATATATGAAAACACAAGAGGGCAAGTGGCACTTGAACTCTGTTTTTCGTGAGTAAACCTCATGACGAAAAAGAACTGCAAATAAAGCAGACATTGTTAGCTTACAGGCTGCATTGTAAACCAATAGCATAGAAAACGAAAGCATTTTCATACAAAACTGGCACCGTGCCTTTAAGGCAGCCATGACCCCTAGCTTCCCATCATGCCTCAGGGGTCAATTGTTCTTTGCGTAACCCTGAAGAACAGGGCACCAATATATCCTTTAATAAAGAAGAAAATCTTATTTGCCTGGGGAGGAGGGTGGGTTGCTTATGACTTTGATGAGGATACCCCTGGAAGAGAACTAGGATTACAGGTAAGTAATTTATCCTTCTCTTCCAGGGGATCCTTATCAATAGTCATAAGCACTGAATAGAATAGCAAGCCCGTCCTCCACCTGCTGGCAAATTAGAGAGAATGACCCAACCTACAAACAACAGCCGTAATCAGCAGCTGAACAAATTCCTCAAGGCCTACTTGGGTGTCTGCTCTGGTGTCTGAATCTAGACAATAGTGCCTCGTAAATGTATGGACGGATATCCAAGTTGCCGCCTTACAGATTTCAGAGATAGGCATGTTATGAAGAAAAGCAGTCTTAGAGAAAAACAAAAAATAACTGTGGGTCTGACAAAGAATTCAAAACATGCTATGTGTTACATTCAGGGACCTTCCATGCGATGATAGTTGCAATTACATCACCGAGTCATCAGTGCTGGTATCTGACTAATATTATGAACTGAGCCTAAAATAAAAATAAATAAAAATAAATATAAATACAGATATGCCCCTCGGTATGGTGGTCTTTGACGTGTCACTAGGTCTATTTACTGGCTGAAACGAGCGCGATTGCATAGCCTTTTCAATGAACTACATTTCCCTTTTCTGTAGTTTTTTGATCACACTCGCGCGCATGCACGCTCGTTGTCACCCATGCGGACTACACTTCCCATGAGTAGCGGTAGTTCTGGCCTCTGCGCGCATGATCTGATGCGCAGGCACAGAATCAATAAGGAAGTGCACGTCGTCTTACACGGCACCTCCCCAAACAGCCCGGCCGGCTGTCAGAAGTACCGACGGATAGGTAAGGCAGCAGGAGGGGCTTCATTTAACTCTTTGATAGACCTGCAGCGCTCGTTATGTGCCGCTTGCCAGAATGGGTGGGAGCGCTCATGACTAGGTCTTAGTCTTATTGAAGCGAGCGACATTACCGATAGAGATGCACTTTTCTTTGATGGTACTAACATTGTGAGACCATGATTACATTTCGCCTATTGGAGGATCGTCTCTCTCCTATCTATCTTTGGCGAATAACTCAATAGACATAACAATTACCTACACCACAGCTCTGGAAACACTCTGACTGCTGATATCACGTTACATTGATGGTGAATACACCGCATCCGGCTTATTTACGGGCACAACGATAGTTTAACGGGCCCCCCATGCGTGGAATGTCTTTCTGGGCACCCACCTTGGCTGGGCTTCTGTTATTGCCAGACACTGCGCTTTATTGACACTGACCCTGTATACATTTTTCTGCACTACAGAGCGGGGCTTCATTTTCCTGAGCTGTTTGCCAGGTGAGGTGAGGCGTTTTCCCTTACAAATTAAGGTGAGACATTGATTATTATTTTAACAATGTGGGATACTCTAAGGTAACTTTGACCTAGATATAACATCACAAATATTGACAAATTGTGTCTTGGAATAGCCTTAACTAATGTGAGTGCTATGTTATTGTGTTTTTCATTACATGTGGATTCGCTGGCTATATCAAAAATGGACACTCACAGGAGAAAATGGAAGTGTACAGGTGACACTTTGTATGTTTGTATATTGTCCTATTTTCACTTATTATTTACTTAGCAGTAGCAATTAAGTTAATGGGTCCTGAGGAAGCGGATGGTAACACTTGACCAATAACCGCAGAAACATGTCGACCAGATAGCCCAGTCAGAAGGTATTTGTTTGAACCACCTGACTTACTTGCACTTTATTTTTAACCTTGGAGGTGCATAACGCCATAATAAAAGAAAATTGTATGCACCATCCAATCTTATACTTTTCAATTTTCACACTTTAATTTTTTGCACTGCTCACAGTTACGACAACTCAATCCACCAGACATCCATCCATCACTCTTCTTCTCCAATATTGATCTATGGTGATAGAGTGGTGGTTATACTACTGTGGAGTAGACCACATGATGTACTGGGCGCCCACTATCGCGTAACTGATGGACATTTTTCCACAGTGGTTTACTGTCCTTTCTGTCTTCCATCTCTAGAGGAATAACAGATACATAGCCAGCTACACATAGCATGTTTTGAATTCTTTGTCAGACCCACAGTTATTTTTTGTTTTTCTGTATGCTATCACGGGGGATATAACTGTGCGATGGTCTTAAAACACACCCCTTGAACCCCAGAATAAATGTTAGTTGATTGTAGTTCCGGAGCAGCTGAGGCTGCGGGTTCAATTTCGCGAAAAGTGTGATTAACATATCACCGCCCACCCCCCATTGGAGGTTGTGGCCACATAGTCTTTGTTGATTGTTCAGTGTCAAGGCATAGACAGAGCACCCCGTTGTTCCTATCGGCCCTTTCGGCTGGATCTATCGGTTCCACGATGGCATCCATTTTAGGCTTGGCATTTGATGAAGCCGAAATACAATCTATATTAGATGAAAACCCCAGCATGCTGGATAATCTATCCAAACCTCAGGATAGCAGTCAGGATGGCTGGCCCAAGATTCTGACTTTGAAGAAAAGTCATTCTCGAACATGCATCCACGGTATCACCATGGCTGAATACCTCAGAGGAAACGGTGCACCAACGGGATTGATTGTAGTCAATTCACCGAGACTATTTTTAGATGACCCGGATTTCCTAAGAGACTGGTACCTCATAGCATGGAAGTGCACCAGGGACTGGCTGGTCCTGATAATCAAGACCGCGAAGAAAGCCGCGGATAAAATAATGATCGAGATTCAGCTCCTAGAAGGCCAGATCAAAGCTACCCTTACTGGCAAAATCTTCACTAAACAACAAGATGAGAATAACAAAACCAACAAGGACTTCAAAGACAATATTCTCTTCTCCAAACTTGAGAAGTGCAAGAAGGACTTAGAGAAGTTCTCCAAGGAGAAAGTCTACCCCTACACCAGTGCGAACTATGTTCCCATGCCATTTAATCGCAATGGGAGAACTGGAGGCTCGACTTACGGAACTTCCTCATCTGAGAACTCGACTGACTCTGACTCCTCTAACCAAGGCAATCCAGCGACAAAACCTAGAGGAAGAGGTCAGTGGAAGAACAGAGGAGGACAGGGTTACAATCAGGGCCAATTCAACCCCTGGTGGCCACCTAACCCATGGATGCAAGGTCCACCTCAGATCCCACAACAGATGGGACCTTTTGGTCCTGGACCATATTATCCGGGTCCCAATGTGCCTTTTTTAGGGTTTGGCCGAGGGAGGTCACGTGGACGACGCCGGACGGCACAAGGACAGGGACAAGTACAATGGAACGTCCCCCCACAGGCGATGGGACTACGGAGCGGCAAGCAGATCCCGCAGGACCAAGCGGGCCAGAGCACGGGACCAGCCTCGTAGTTAATCTCAGTTCACACGACTTAACACCAATAGAAGAAAAGGTACTGAATCGTGGCCTAGGTTTTGTGAGCACAAACACAGGCGATCCTTTCTTGACACAGATCGAGATGTCGAAATTCTTTCGCAAAGTACGACTACACTTCTTCTTCTCGAAGACAGATCCACCTGAAAGTCTCCTAGAAAACACAGGACTTAAAAAACCATCTACGTTTAGTCCACTTACAGCGATGGTTCCGGCTAAAGTAGTTACCTTTGAAGAAGCCGTGCAATACGACATTCAAGAACTGTTCAAACAGCCTCACAATCCTTTTGTGAATATCTCTAAACCGGAGCAGGAAGCATTAAAAGACCTGACTAATGACTGTTCCATCATTATCAAACCGGCGGATAAGGGTGGGGCGACAGTACTTCTAGATATGTCGACCTACAGAGAAGAGTGTCTACAGCAGCTGGGAGACACACGTTCCTATAAGCTTCTGACGGCCGACCCCACGTCTCGCTTAAAAACTACTATTGGGCATCTCGTGGAGGAGGCACTGGCTGAAGGCTGGATTACCAACAAAGAAGCAGCCTATCTGACTACCCAGAACCCCGTGACCCCTTACTTCTATGTCCTGCCCAAGATTCACAAGTCCAGAAGACCACCACCTGGCAGACCTATCATTTCGGGCATCGGATCCCTCTTGGAGCCTCTATCTTCATTTGTAGATTTCTTCCTGAGGCCGTTGGTGAAACAGATGCCGACCTATCTGCAGGACACCAAAGACCTCCTCAGACTACTACCAGAACTTGATTTCAACATCTTGACTGACCATCTGGTATCCTTCGATGTGGAGTCACTGTACACTTCCATCCCCCAAAACGAGACACTCGAGGCGATTGAGTCTTTGTTGGGTAATCTCACGTGGGATTCAATAACACCCATTCCACTGGTGATGAACCTGGCAACGCTTGCCATGAAAGAGAACTTCTTTGAGTTCGAAGGCCAGTTCTATCTGCAGACGTCTGGGACGAGCATGGGCAGCGTTTTTGCTCCGTCCCTGGCGAATCTGTACATGCACAAGTTCGAACAAGACCTGGTTCTCACCAATACGAACCCATTTTTGGAATCGATATGCACTTGGAAGAGGTATATCGACGATATCCTTGTGATTTGGCGTGGCGATGAACAATCCCTCCATGACTTCCACAAGTGGCTCAACGAGCAGAACCCGTTCCTACGATTCACCTTGGAGAACAGCCGACAATCCTTGGCTTTCTTGGACCTGCTAATTACGATCACACCACAGGGCCTTAAGACCGAGCTGTACAGAAAACCAATGGCTCGCAACTCTCTATTGCAATATACCAGCTGTCACCCTAAATCTTTACGGGACAATCTCCCATATGGGCAGTTTCTGCGAGTGCAGCGGAACTGCACCAACAAGGAGGACACGGCCAAATATTCAGATGATCTGACATCTAAACTGGCTGAACGGAACTATCCCAAGAAACTGATCCGGCGCTCGAGAAAAAGAGCGGCTAACAATAACAGGGAATCCTTGTTGGAACCACCGGTCCCTAAGACCAAGAACGACAGGCTCACTTGTGTAAACACTTTTAGCACAAGATCTAACGCCATACAACGCATTATCCGCAAACACTGGAGGATCCTAAATACAGGAGAAGATTCCCTTCCACAACCACTTTTTGCATTCAAAAGAGCGACGAGTCTGAGAGACAGACTTGTGCATACCAGACCTCCACCCAAGCCAATCCATCAAGTGGGCACTGTTTGGAATATGCCACCAGTGACGGGACACCACCCCTGTGGCAGCTGTGCGGCATGTCCGCAAACGAGAAGAACTACCTCAGTAGATATAGGAACCACTCGACCTTGGGAACAGAGAAGGTTTACTAACTGCAACAGCAGTAATTTGATTTATCTAATTACCTGCCCGTGCGCCTTGAGATATGTTGGCATGACCACCCGTAAGGTGAAGACTAGGATCTCAGAACACAAGAGCACAATAAGATGCCAAAAGCAGTCAACAAGACTGACCAATCACTTCATTCAAGTAGGGCACAGACCCACGGACTTTGAGTGGACTGTGTTAGAACAACCCAACATTCCCAACCACATCACGGACATATCCAGACACTTGTTCAGAATCGAACAAAAATGGGTCTATAAGCTTAACTGCGATAAGAACGGGCTCAACGAAGACATCCCGTGGATGACACTGTAGACAATGCATGAACTCTGAGAAATCTGCCTGGCTGGCCATCGTCTGCTATCCTGAGTTAGGCTTGGCCAATGAGACATGGAACAGAACCTACCCAGAGGGTGTCCAGATAGAGTCACTGTTAGGCCCACTGCTTAATAGTAATCCCCTGTTCCACGCTAAGATGGGTTTTTAGCTCTATACACACTGGGTCGCTCCTTAACAAGAGAGCTCCGGATCATCTGACCACCCTAAGACTGACTGTATTAGAATCTAAACCAGAAAACACTAGGAAGTCTACAGTAGATCTGCTCAACACACCAATAATTGTCATGTGTGGTGGACACTTTCATACAAGGGACGCAATGAGACCGCATTAAGATAGAATACGGGTTCGAACTTCACTGAGTCTCTTTACATTCAGGGACCTTCCATGCGATGATAGTTGCAATTACATCACCGAGTCATCAGTGCTGGTATCTGACTAATATTATGAACTGAGCCTAAAATAAAAATAAATAAAAATAAATATAAATACAGATATGCCCCTCGGTATGGTGGTCTTTGACGTGTCACTAGGTCTATTTACTGGCTGAAACGAGCGCGATTGCATAGCCTTTTCAATGAACTACATTTCCCTTTTCTGTAGTTTTTTGATCACACTCGCGCGCATGCACGCTCGTTGTCACCCATGCGGACTACACTTCCCATGAGTAGCGGTAGTTCTGGCCTCTGCGCGCATGATCTGATGCGCAGGCACAGAATCAATAAGGAAGTGCACGTCGTCTTACACGGCACCTCCCCAAACAGCCCGGCCGGCTGTCAGAAGTACCGACGGATAGGTAAGGCAGCAGGAGGGGCTTCATTTAACTCTTTGATAGACCTGCAGCGCTCGTTATGTGCCGCTTGCCAGAATGGGTGGGAGCGCTCATGACTAGGTCTTAGTCTTATTGAAGCGAGCGACATTACCGATAGAGATGCACTTTTCTTTGATGGTACTAACATTGTGAGACCATGATTACATTTCGCCTATTGGAGGATCGTCTCTCTCCTATCTATCTTTGGCGAATAACTCAATAGACATAACAATTACCTACACCACAGCTCTGGAAACACTCTGACTGCTGATATCACGTTACATTGATGGTGAATACACCGCATCCGGCTTATTTACGGGCACAACGATAGTTTAACGGGCCCCCCATGCGTGGAATGTCTTTCTGGGCACCCACCTTGGCTGGGCTTCTGTTATTGCCAGACACTGCGCTTTATTGACACTGACCCTGTATACATTTTTCTGCACTACAGAGCGGGGCTTCATTTTCCTGAGCTGTTTGCCAGGTGAGGTGAGGCGTTTTCCCTTACAAATTAAGGTGAGACATTGATTATTATTTTAACAATGTGGGATACTCTAAGGTAACTTTGACCTAGATATAACATCACAAATATTGACAAATTGTGTCTTGGAATAGCCTTAACTAATGTGAGTGCTATGTTATTGTGTTTTTCATTACATGTGGATTCGCTGGCTATATCAAAAATGGACACTCACAGGAGAAAATGGAAGTGTACAGGTGACACTTTGTATGTTTGTATATTGTCCTATTTTCACTTATTATTTACTTAGCAGTAGCAATTAAGTTAATGGGTCCTGAGGAAGCGGATGGTAACACTTGACCAATAACCGCAGAAACATGTCGACCAGATAGCCCAGTCAGAAGGTATTTGTTTGAACCACCTGACTTACTTGCACTTTATTTTTAACCTTGGAGGTGCATAACGCCATAATAAAAGAAAATTGTATGCACCATCCAATCTTATACTTTTCAATTTTCACACTTTAATTTTTTGCACTGCTCACAGTTACGACAACTCAATCCACCAGACATCCATCCATCACTCTTCTTCTCCAATATTGATCTATGGTGATAGAGTGGTGGTTATACTACTGTGGAGTAGACCACATGATGTACTGGGCGCCCACTATCGCGTAACTGATGGACATTTTTCCACAGTGGTTTACTGTCCTTTCTGTCTTCCATCTCTAGAGGAATAACAGATACATAGCCAGCTACACATAGCATGTTTTGAATTCTTTGTCAGACCCACAGTTATTTTTTGTTTTTCTGTATGCTATCACGGGGGATATAACTGTGCGATGGTCTTAAAACACACCCCTTGAACCCCAGAATAAATGTTAGTTGATTGTTGAAAAGCAGTCTTAGCCACTTTTCCTCTCTTGGAATGCGCCTTGGGAGTAGGCCCAAGGGGCCTCTGCACTAATTGATAAGCTAACTTGATGCATGAAAATATCCATCTGGAGATAGACCGCTTTAATGCTGGAAAACCCGTTCTGATCGACCCATAATTAGCATATAGTTGGTCAGATTTTCTCGTGGACTTGGACCTATCCAGATAGAATTATAAAACTCTTTTTAGATCCAGAGAGTGTAAAGCCCTCTCAGCTGGAGTGGAGGGATTAGGGAAAAAGGTGGGCAGAGAGATGGTCTCAATCTGACACCACCTTTGGAAGGAAAGAGGGATGAGTCCTCACTATGACCCTATTAAGATGGAAAACAGTATAAGGTTCATTGGAGCATAGGGTCTGTATTTCGCTCACTCTGCGAGCTGACGTGATCGCTAGCAAGAAAGCGACCTTCCAAGTGAGGTGTTGCAAGGTTGCTTTGTGGATAGCACCAAGGTGGTGAAGGAGGCCAGACCGGAGGGTAGACCTTTTTCAGGCCCTGTAAGAAGTCTTTTACAACCTGTAACTTAAATAAAAAGGGCTGAGAAGGCGTGCGCCTATATGCAGTGATAGCTGCTAAGTGCACCTTAATGGAAGGAAGCTTCAGGCCTGCTTTTGCCAGGTAAAGCAGGTATGGTAGAATGACCTCTTCCTGTCCTTTAGTTGGGTTACAACTGTTTTGAACGCACCACATATAAAAACATTTCCACTTGCACGCATATGAGTGTCTAGTAGACGGCCTTCTTGCTTCTTTTAAGATGGACATGCAGTCCTGTGGCAGTCCTAAATGGCCATACTGGAGGACCTCAGGAGCCATGCTGTCAAGTACATTGAGGGAAGGTTGGGGTGATGAATCTTCCCGTTCATCTTGGACAGCAGGTCCGGTGTGTACGGCAGCCTCCTGTGAGAGCATTCTGACA
Source organism: Lissotriton helveticus (assembly GCF_964261635.1). NCBI lineage: Eukaryota > Metazoa > Chordata > Amphibia > Caudata > Salamandridae > Lissotriton > Lissotriton helveticus. The sequence continues at coordinate 1,406,438,034 of NC_136057.1, read as the reverse complement.
GGTGCAGAAGGTCCGGGTACCACCATTGTCTCGGCCAGTCTGGGGAAAGCAAGATCCTTCTCGTGTTGTGGGAGCTGCATTGGTATGAGAAAAAATGCTATATATATATATATATATATGTGTTTTCATATATCATTTTAATTATTTCCGGGGTCCCCGCACATGGGTGGGAATATTCGGTGCTTATGACTTTGATGAGGATACCCCTGGAAGAGAACTAGGATTACAGGTAAGTAACTTATCCTTCTGACAACTTTTAGGCCCAGTTCTACTGCACCTCCTGGACCATTCAAATAACAACCCTGTTGCCTGCAAGATTACTGCACTTATGACTGCCTGTTTAATAGTAAAATATATCAATGTTAGGCGTTTAAAGGAGTTATGACAACTTTTTGGCCTGGGGCCATTGCACCTACAGCACCATTCAAATCATGACCCCGTTGTCTGCAAGGTAACCGCACATGTTGTTGCCTGTTTAAGAATAAAATATGGCAATATTAGGTCTTTAGTGGGGTGCCTGGAGCTTTTGGTCCAGGTGCTGTGGAAAATGGTTATTTTTCGTTGTTTATGTCCCATTATACACCCTCTCTCTCTCTCTCTCGTCCCGAGCTCATCATGTCGGTAACTAGAAAACCCGGACACATACACATAAAGTTGCATGCAAACACATCTCTTCCTCAAACTGCAACTGCACATTCTTATGGTCAAGCCGATTCCGAGAAACGAGCCCCGTTGTAACCACCCCCGCTTATGGTCAAGCCGATTCCGAGAAACGAGCCCCGTTGTAACCACCCCCGCTTATGGTCAGACCGATTCCGAGAAATAAGCCCCCTGTTTGCCAAGACCCACAACCAATTTCGAGAAACCAGCTCCTGCTTGCTAAACACATGACACCAGACATCCTGTCACGACCATTTCTCTATTTTCTTATCTAAGGAACCAGCCTAGGGTTATTTCTCAACTCTCTGCTCTGCTTCTGCCATTACTTCCTCATGATTATGACACAGTTACGTCGCTACTGCCATGATTCTCGTATGATTGCCACATTTTCGTAACTGAACACTGCCAAAGGGAAGCTCCTTCCTCTTCTTTGTGTATAATTGCCATGTTTTCTGTGATTAAAGCAGAGACTATTCCCGAGCCTCCTTAGGTGACGGAGCTCTCCCTTAACTCGAGTTACTGAATAAAGACCCTGAATTCTAACCACCACGGACTCTGCTCTTCATGCTTGACCTTATTGATATTATAGAAATTCCAATCAAGGTAATTTACTAAAATATTTACCACAGTAAATTGGCGCCCGAACAGGGACTTCCCTTTCTCCCCACACGCCGGTGATGCGGACCCGAACCTGTCACTCCAGACACCGACGGACTTCCAAGTGCACACTGCAGGGTGTTCCTGCATGAACTCCTTCCTGTCGAAGAGGGACCGAGCCGCAGCCTAGCCATCCACACGAGGCGGTGAGGACGACAGCGGAAGTCTCGACCCAGAGCCCGAAACTTGTGAAGCTGCCGAGTCCGAGGTCTTCAGAACCCCGACAAGTCCCTGATCAAAAGCGCTGCGCAACCGGTGACCCGATTTTCAAGGTCTTCAAGTTCTCTACACCTCAGTGAGTACTGCTGGGGGTGTATCAAGACGGGTTCTGATCTTTTTCAGAAAACGGTCAAGACGGGTTCTGATTCTCAGAGCACGTTCAAGACGGGTTCTAGGTTTCTAGAAAACGGTATGTTTGTATTCTGATACTCAGGGTATATCAAGTTTATCAAGTGTAAATTTATTTGTATTGACACAATGCCTTTGTTTTCTAAATTGTGTACACTGGGTACCCGGAAGGGGTTACTGGAACAACATGTACCAGTCCCCCGAAGGATACTCCTGGTTACTTCATGTATACGAAATATGGAATTGGTGCCATCTTGTATTTGGATCTTTGGGAAGGTTACACTAAAGATTTAGAAATTGCGATCAGATGGCCAAAAAGTGGCACATGGGATTTAAACTGTATCATGGCAGTTGAAAAGAAATGTTGGGAAAAAAAAGCAAGACCCTCAATGTTAGAGAGTGTCGAAATATGGCGAAAGGAAGCACATCGAAGGGAACAGAAAGAGCAAGGGAAAGTAGAGAAAGCAAAGAGAATGTCAGAAGAAAGTAAGATGAGAAAGTTACAGGGTCAGAATGATGATATTAATTTTGAACAAAAGAAAAGGGAGATCTCGGCCTCCGTGACGGGTATATATCCCGTCCTCTTGCAAAAGACAGGGTCCGAGGATAGTTCAGACCCTAATACCCCCACGGCACCTCCACGTCCTAAGGTTCCTTCCGTGCCCGAAGACTTCATTACCACCTATTTAATAGAACCACCTCCTGCTTATACTAATCAAATAACAGCCAGACGAGTAGTTACCCAGATGGAACCCATCCCTGACACTTCGGGTGGTGTTCCACCTATGTTGGAATGTGAGTACGACCCGATTCCAGCGGAAGGTTCACAAGCAGACGTCTCCTATCGCTTACGGGAAGCCCTAGAAGGCATACGGGAGGTACCGAATATCACGAATTGTCTGAATAAAATTTATGAGGCTCTCCGAACAGGAGAGAATCTAGAAACCCTACAAGAAGCTATTAAAAATAGACCTATCGCTCATAGAAAATGCCTCTCACGATTTATGATTACCTGTTTTATCCGTATGATATTAAGCGCTGGAAAAAAGGTTCCCGACGATCTACGTCAGCTAGATCAAGCAGTGATAACAGGAAGTTATAATAAAATAAAATAAATAGATCTCTTTATCCCTCTCTTTACCAGTAAAGTTTCCGACTCACACCAGAAAAATGTCCCTACCCCGGAAACCGAGAATGAGGGTACAGACGAAGACAGGGAAGAAGGAACTGCTTTTCACGGAGCGGTACGTTCCCGTACCCCTCGTTCCCAAGATAGCGGACAAATCAGGAGTAAGACTAAAAAATTGTCAGTTTCCTCAGACAGATTGTTCCAACAAACACAAGAAGCCCTGGATGATTGGATGGACGACGAGCCTCCACTCACCACACAAGAAAAAGAACTCGCTCGATCAAGCACTCATTGGGTGTCTCAATACTCTATATACGGCCCTGACATAGTTTCTCAAATGTTTTTTTCACTCCCTATGACATCTCAAAGATTAGCCAGCATATATATGGTTCAGCACCTCATTACCTTGTACGAAGACACTGGCTACCCGCCCAAAATGTTACATCCTCTCTTACGGGATTGTCTAGAAGGGAGGTGGGTGACAAGGGGACAAGAATTCCTCAATATTTTCCTGGATCAGCGACATTGCTATGTCCAATGCTGTTCTGATGTATATGACTCAAATCCTCCTAAGTACGGGCAAGGTCAATTTCCCCTACGAGAAGTACACCCCGTCATAGATTCTGCAGGAAAACTACAAAAGACATTTGTCTATACTCCCTTAACAAAATTAGAAATATTAGAGATGAAGAAAAGGTCCCTTCTCATGAAAAAGATCCAACAGGATTTCATAGGGAACTCAAAGATATTCTTCAAATGGGCTCCTTTACTTATAAGGACCTCAATATTCTCCTCAAAGTCCTGCTACCTCAAGGAACATACGATAAACTAAGAGGAAAAGATTGGGAGGTTGAAGGGAAAAAGGTAGCATGGGCAGATTTAGAGAAAGAAGACACTACTCGTGATCCTGGACAAGGCCTGGGACCTCTAGTTCTGGAACTCCCTCGCCTTCTCCCAAAAATACTCTCCCAGTTGTTGGCCACTAAAAAGGAAGATTGGGATGCTATCTCTGCATGCAAACAAAAACCCGATGAGGACATAGGGGACTTTTATACAAGATTAAAGAAATGTTTCCTTATCAATAGCGGTCTCTCGTCAGGTGGAGACGCCTATAGTAGACTGTTTGTCTCAAAATTCGTAGAAAATGCCTTGCCTATGATCAAAAATAGAGTATTAAAAGTCGAAAGCACTTGGCAAGCTAGTTCCCCTTCACAAGCACTACAGATGCTCCAGTATCATCAAAACAGAATTAGGGACGAACAGGAACAGGAGAAAAGAAGGACAAAAGATACTAAAATGAAGGTATTGGTAGCACAGACTAATACAATTCATCAGACCTCTAAGCAACCTCCAGCATCACAAGAAAAGGTTACCTGCAATTATTGCAAAAAGCCTGGCCACTTTGTAGGTGACTGTCCAGTATTACAACACAATATTGCCACTGGAAAGACACAACCCGCACCTATACCCCTCGACCCTCTGCTCCCACATCAGCTTCCCCAGCTGATACTAAACCAGCCACACAACTCTATCAGTACCCAGTGTTATCCTATCCTGAATTCCCCACGATTTCATGAGACAGCTGGGAGGAACACGATAGTCGTCCACTCATCCCGGTCCCGGTCGACCAAAAGCGTCCCTATGTGCATGCTAAGCTCCTAGGTAAAGAAACCAAATTTCTGATAGACACCGGGGCCAGTAGGACGACAGTACAACACAACGAAGTTCCCAAGGTACCCCTCTCTGGCTCATATAGTATTTCCTTGGGTTTTTCAGGTACACCAGTCATCAACAAAGTTTCTGAACCAGTATCACTTCAGCTTGGCCCTCTTACAACTTCCACCGATTTGGTACTTACGAAGTCCTGTCCCGAAAATGTACTTGGCATCCAGACACTAAAGGAACTGGGTGCTGTGATATGCTGTTCCCCGGAAGGAATACGACTATTCCTCCGAGATTTCAAAGGTCATTTCACCACACGAGAGTTAGATGTCAGATTAAGGGACATCCCTACTGCATTATGGGCTACTGATCCAACTGACGTAGAATTCATGGATAGTCCACCACACATAGTCACATTAAAGGAAGGTGTTGTCCTACCTCGTGTCCGACAATACAAGTTACCTCCAGAAGCGGAACAAGCCCTTATTCAGATTATCGATGACTTGATACAAAAAGGAGTAGTCAGAGAAGTACCTTCCAACATATGTAATTCGCCAGTTTTGCCAGTACGAAAGAAAACAGATGACGGTGCACCACCAGTTTACAGACTCGTGGTTGACTTACGTGAACTCAATAAATGTGTGGTACCACAATACCCTGTGGTCTCTGACATCAGTACTCTACTAACAGCTATAGATCCTGATGCCACACATTTTACAGTTATTGACCTTAAAAATGCTTTCTTTAGTATACCCATTCACCCAGACAGTCAGTACCTATTTGGATTCTCACTACAAGGTCGTAGTTTCTGTTTCACCAGAGCTCCACAAGGATACACAGAAAGTCCCAGTATTTACAGTCAGGCACTTAAAAGACAGTTGGACGACATTGTTCTGCCCTCCAATACAACATTGTTACAATACGTCGATGACTTACTGATCACTGCGCGTTCTGAACCGGAATGTGAACAAGCATCACGAATTGTCCTAATGTTTCTTGCACAACATGGCCACAAAGTTTCACCCTCTAAATTGCAATTGTGTTTACAGCAGGTGGCATACTTAGGACACCTGCTGTCAAAGGAGGATAGGGCACTCACACCTGAAAGAATCCAACTCATTTTTAACATTCCTGTCCCTAAGACACAGAAAGAAGTCCGTGCCTTCATTGGCCTCACTTCCTATTGTAGGCAGTGGATTCCCCAGTTCGCCTACTTGGCCAAACCCCTGATACAACTAACGACCTCCGATTTTGGCACCTCTTCTCCATTGCCATGGACACCTGAACATACTTTTGCTTTTAACACCCTTAAACAAGCATTATGCTCTGCACCTGTCCTAGCTACACCTGATTATGCCAAACCTTTTGTCCTCTTTGTCACGGAACAGGAAGGTACAGCCTTGTCAGTACTCACACAAACACAGGCCAATAAACATCGTCCCTGTGCTTATTTCTCCAATACTCTCGACCCTGTTGCACAAGGTTTGCCTGCCTGTTTAAAATCCGTTGCAGCTAGGGCTCTGGCAATCCGACAAAGTGATTCCATAGTGCTAGGACATCCTCTTGAAGTGCAAGTCCCACATGCAGTAGAATTACTTTTGAATAGGACACAGACACAACACTTGACCATAGCTCGCCTCACAGGTTATGAAGTCACATTATTCCAACCCCACATTATCATCAAACGATGCAATATCCTCAACCCAGCTACACTACTGCCTGCTGTTCCAGTTGACAACCAGACTCACGACTGCTTAGAGATAGTCGAACTAGTCACAAAGCCCGGTCTGATCTTGTAGATATTCCATTAAATGCACCAGAACACACACTATTTGTATATGGTTCCTGTATGCGCCTCCAAACAGGCAAACTTTTTGCAGCTTATGCTGTCACTACAGAAAATACAGTCCTTCTGGCAGCTCGAAAACACGTGCATTCAGCCCAAGCAGCAGAACTCATAGCTCTTACACAAGCATGTGAATGGTCAATAGGGAAAAGAGTCAATATCTACACCGATTCGAAATACGCGTTCGGGGTAGTCCATAATTTTGGTACTTTGTGGAAGGAAAGAGGTTTCCTAACCTCTCATGGAACTAAGATACAACATGAAGATCTTATCCTTCAGCTACTAGAATCAATACACAGACCCACAGAAGTAGCTATACTGAAATGCAAAGCACACACAAAGGTCATAGACTCACTAGAGGTAATGCTCTGGCGGACGCTACAGCTAAACACGCTGCTCAGACAAAAACATTGAACACTGAAACTTCCATCAAGATTGTCTACCCAGTTGTTGACCCTACCAAAGATGTAGTAGACATCCAAAACCAAGCTACAGAGACCGAAAAGAGGAAATGGGAAGAAGAGGGAGGTTCTCACAGAGATCAGGGTTGGGTAACAAAGGATAGGTCCAAATGGTTTCTCCCTGACATAATGGTTCCTGTAATCATAGAAACTGCCCATGGTCCCGCACATCTAGGAGAAAAAGGAATGTTAGACAGTCTAAATTTGATATGGCATAACAAGCATCTACGTTCAGCGGCTAAACAAAAGGTACGAACCTGCATGATTTGCTGTCAGTTCAATCCCGGGAAAAGTGTCTCAGTTGAACAAGGAGGGTTCCATCCTCCAAATTACCCCTTTGAAGTCCTCCAATTGGACTACATACAAATGGAGAGATGTCGGGGACATAAGTATGTCCTCGCAGTAGTCTGTACCTTAACCCGATGGACTGAAGCATACCCCGTCCCAGACTATGGTGCCCAGATGACAGCTAAACAATTGGTGAGGGAATTTTTCCCTCGGTATGGGTTGCCAAGAGTCATATACTCTGACAACGGACAACCATTCTCCTCCAAACTGATGGAGGCTGTTTACTTACTGTTAGGATATACCTGTAAATTCCACTGTGTCCGACACCCCCAAGCTGCAGGTCTAGTCAAACGACATAATCAGACCCTCAAAACCAAGTTGGCCAAAATCTGTGCTGACAAACAAATAGACTGGGTTACAGCCCTTCCGGTTGCTCTCTTCTACATGCGAATGGTGGCACATTCCCGGACGTGTCTGTCGCCCTATGAGGTCACATATGGGAGACCTCCGAATATCTGGGGTGTCCCATCCCCTAAAAAGCTAACTGATATTGATTCAAATGTACTGACAGATTACCTAGCTTCTTTGATGTCTGCACTACGTTCTTGCCGTTCACAGGTGGCTGCAGCCTTTCCAGACAAGACCACGCCCGAGGAACACACCATACAACCTGGGAACTGGGTTCTAGTCCGGAATTTCGACCGCACCAGTCCCCTGGAAAGAAGGTGGACGGCTCCCAAGCTGGTACTACTCACGACCAGGACTGCAGTCAAAGTGGAAGGACGAAAAGCCACTGCAAGCCACTGCAAGAAATTCTTCGGACCAACTCCTACTGACATTGTTGCTAACCCCAAAGACATTGAGACAACAGACTTTATTTCACCCCTTCCTGAACTTTCCCCTCAAGAAGAGTACAAATCGCGGCTACGATCCCATCAGAAACAAGCTAGAGACATTACATCTGACCTCGACCTACCGGTGGCTATTTAAGTCCAAGATGTAGTTTTGGTGAAGCGGTTGCTGGGAAGTGTCCGGTCACATATGCAACATAGACTCGACTAGCCGCCAAAACATGGAGAATATATCTTGTACAAAATTATTTCGTAACAAAGTTTCTATCTTCCTACTCTTTATGATTTCTATCTTTTGTATCACAGCTTGCCTAGGTTGGTTCATTCATCTAGCTTTTCCACCGTCTTCCCCCACGCCTTTGAACAACACAGCAATGCATTCACATGTAGATCTCCCTCCGCATCTCGAAAATAGAAGGAAAGAATTCTTCAATAACACATTCATCTCCACACTCCACCAACACCAAATGGTTATTAACAAAACCAACTGTTGGGTCTGTGGTTTAATGCCACACTCCGTACACGGAGGAATGCCTTTTATCCCTCTCCCTTTCAGCTATGCTGGATCTACCTATGCTCTCTCTATGATATTCTCCGCTTCCTTTAGAAACATTCTTGAGACCAAGACTCAAAAACACTAGTACCTGGAACGAGATAAAAACAAAGACAGTACGCGCTGTTCAAAAGATGGTAGATTTCACCACCACATGGGGACGAGCAGATAATAATGAAAATACCAGTTATTCCCTCTTAAACGACACTACCTCCTTTAGGGAAACATTTTCAGTCCAAAAGAAACAGACCGAACAGGGAGGATGGGCCATGCCCCATAAGGGCCTATTCTGTGTAAGAGGAAAAGGCAAGGGTCAGAAAATGGGAGAAAGTGAGTGCAATAAGACATACACCCTATCTGACTTAAATTTCCCAACGATGACCACTGCCCCCAACACTTATTTTATTTGTGGACCTCACGCACGTACTTGGCTACCCCAAGGCTGGTCCGGGAAGTGCTACATTGCATTTTTCCTCCCCCCTACCTACACCGCCCCAGCAGACTACCATCTAAGTGACCCTCCGACCGTAATTAATAGACTGCGAAGGGGGGGCCATAGATGCTGAAGACACAGCGGACCAAGAGGCTGGCGATTTCTTCAAAGGAATCATCCCTTTCTGGGGGCCCATGATCAACAGCCGCCACATAAGACAACTGACTCGTGTAGTCCAGGGAGCCATAAATGAAACAGCTGGTGCATTAAACAACATCACAGCTGAGATGGCTGCCGATAGACTCATGACGTTGCAGAACCGCATGGTCCTAGATATTATATTGGCTGACCGTGGTGGCGTATGTGAACTGATCGGGTCCAGCTGCTGCATATATATTCCAGATAATGCACCCTCAGTGTATTCTGCTATTTCCCGCCTTCATGTACTTTCCAAGAAACTAGACGCAGACACTGATGCCTGGTCCCTGACAGGTTGGCTCTGGGGCCTCCTGTCCTCATGGGGATGGAAGGCGCTTACAGTTATAGGTCTTGCCCTAGCCATTCTCTTCACCTGCTGTCTCTGTATTCAGTGCGGTCCAGCACTCTGTAGTTTCTGTATCACTGCCTGCATTCCCAGACCCCAATCCAGAAAGAAAGAGAAGGAAAGGATCATGTTACAGGAACAAATGGACAACCTAATGTGTATAGAGGTAGATTAAGAAAAAGAATCTTAAAAGGGTATATTATGGGACAAGGAGGGAATGTGGAAAAAGGTTATTTTTCGTTGTTTATGTCCCATTATACACTCTCTCTCTCTCTCTCGCTCTCGTCCCGAGCTCATCATGTCGGTAACTAGAAAACCCGGACACATACACATAAAGTTGCATGCAAACACATCTCTTCCTCAAACTGCAACTGCATATTCTTATGGTCAAGCCGATTCCGAGAAATAAGCCCCCTGTTTGCCAAGAAACACGACCAATTCCGAGAAACCAACTCCTGCTTGCTAAACACATGACACCAGACATCCTGTCACGACCATTTCTCTATTTTCTTATCTAAGGAACCAGCCTAGGGTTATTTCTCAACTCTCTGCTCTGCTTCTGCCATTACTTCCTCATGATTATGACACAGTTACGTCGCTACTGCCATGATTCTCGTATGATTGCCACATTTTCGTAACTGAACACTGCCAAAGGGAAGCTCCTTCCTCTTTTTTGTGTATAATTGCCATGTTTTCTGTGATTAAAGTAGAGACTATTCCCGAGCCTCCTTAGGTGACGGAGCTCTCCCTTAACTCGAGTTACTGAATAAAGACCCTGAATTCTAACCACCTCTGCTCTTCATGCTTGACCTTATTGATATTATAGAAATTCCGATCAAGGTAAATTACTAAAATATTTACCACAATGCCACTGCACCTGCTGCACCGTTGAAATCATGGCCCTAGTGCGTGCTAGACTGCACCTTCTTGACCATTCAAATAACAACCCTGTTGCCTGCAAGATAACTGCATGTACGACTGCCTGCTTAGTTGTAAAATATAGCAATATTAGGTGTTTAGAGTAGTTCTGACAACTTTTTGGCCTGGTGCCATTGCACCTGCTGCAACATTCAAATCATGACCCCGTTGTCTGCAAGGAAGCTGCACTTGTAACTGGCAGTTTAGTTTTAAAGTTTAGCAATTTTAAATGTTTGGTGGGGTGTCGGGAGCTTTTGGTCCTGGTGTCACTGCACGTGCTGCACCATTGAAATCATGACCCTGTTCTCTGCAAGGTAACTGCACTTGTGACTGCCTGTTTAGTTTTAAATTTTAGCAGTAATCTGGGTTTAGTGGGGTCCATAGAACTTTTGACCCTGTGCCACTTTTTTTTTTTTTTTAATTGAATGTAATTGTACAAACAACGTAAAAGACAGTTGCATCATGACCAGGCATATCTGAAAGTAAGCATGGGCGAATTTTGCGAATTCGCGATCCGCGAATTTGCGGATTTGTGAATTTGCGATCTGCAAAATTCGCGAATTTGTGCGAATTCGGGGATTTTTTTATTTTTGCGTGTTCGCGGGGCTCTTGGTGTGTTCGCGGGGTGCTTTGCGTGTTCGCGGGTTTTTTTTTGTGCGAGACCGCGATGCGCCCTCTGGTTCATCACTGCCACCCTCTCGTTTTTTTTTGTGCCCTTCTGTCCTCTGCCCCACTCGTTTTTGTGCCCCTTGCCCCACTCGTTTTTGTGCCATTCTGCCCTCTGCCCCAATCGTTGTTGTGCCCTTGTGCCCCTTGCCCCACTCGTTGTTGTGCCCTTGTGCCCCTTGCCCCACTCGTTTTTGTGCCATTCTGCTCTTTGCCCCACTCGTTGTTGTGCCCTTGTGCCCCTTGCCCCACTCGTTTTTATGCCATTCTGCCCTCTGCCCCACTCGTTGTTGTGCCCTTGTGCCCCTTGCCCCACTCGTTTTTGTGCCATTCTGCCCTTTACCCCACTCGTTGTTGTGCCCTTGTGCCCCTTGCCCCACTCGTTGTTGTGCCCTTGTGCTCCTTGCCCCACTCGTTTTTGTGCCATTCTGCCCTCTGCCCCAATCGTTGTTGTGCCCTTGTGCCCCTTGCCCCACTCGTTTTTGTGCCCTTCTGCCCTCTTCCCCAATCGTTGTTGTGCCCTTGTGGCCCTTGCCCCACTCGTTTTTGTGCCATTCTGCCCTTTGTCCCACTCGTTGTTGTGCCCTTATGCCCCTTGCCCCACTTGTTTTTGTGCCATTCTGCCCTGTGCCCCAATCGTTGTTGTGCCCTTGTGCCCCTTGCCCCACTCGTTTTTGAGCCATTCTGCCCTCTTCCCCACTCGTTGTTGTGCCCTTGTGCCCCTTGCCCCACTCGTTTTTGTGCCATTCTGCCCTCTGCCCCAATCGTTGTTGTGCCCTTGTGCCCCTTGCCCCACTCGTTTTTGTGCCATTCTGCCCTCTGCCCCACTCGTTGTTGTGCCCTTGTGCCCCTTGCCCCACTCGTTTTTGTGCCATTCTGCCCTTTGCCCCACTCGTTGTTGTGCCCTTGTGCCCCTTGCCCCACTCGTTTTTGTGCCATTCTGCCCTCTGCCCCAATCGTTGTTGTGCCCTTGTGCCCCTTGCCCCACTCGTTGTTGTGCCCTTGTGCCCCTTGCCCCACTCGTTTTTGTGCCATTCTGCCCTCTGCCCCAATCGTTGTTGTGCCCTTGTGCCCCTTGCCCCACTCGTTTTTGTGCCATTCTGCCCTCTGCCCCAATCGTTGTTGTGCCCTTGTGCCCCTTGCCCCACTCGTTTTTGTGCCATTCTGCCCTCTGCCCCAATCGTTGTTTTGCCCTTGTGCCCCTTGCCCCACTCGTTTTTGTGCCATTCTGCCCTCTGCCCCACTCGTTGTTGTGCTCTTGTGCCCCTTACCCCACTCGTTTTTGTGCCATTCTGCCCTTTGCCCCACTCGTTGTTGTGCCTTTGTGCCCCTTGCCCCACTCGTTTTTGTGCCATTCTGCCCTCTGCCTCAATCGTTGTTGTGCCCTTGTGCCTCTTGCCCCACTCGTTTTTGTGCCATTTTGCCCTCTGCCCCACTCGTTGTGCCCTTGTGCCCCTTGCCCCACTCGTTTTTGTGCCATTCTGCCCTTTGCCCCACTCGTTGTGCCCTTGTGCCCCTTGCCCCACTCGTTTTTGTGCCATTCTGCCCTCTGCCCCACTCGTTGCTGTGCCCTTCTGCCCTCTGCCCCACTCTGTGACCTTCTGCCCTCTGCCCCACTCCTGTTTTATTTTAGAATGGCGCCGGCAAGCTGCCAGCGCCATTCTAAAATAGTTACTAAGTTAGCTTCATCAGGAAGCACTAATAGATAAAATAAAGCAGGTGCTCGAGCACCTGCATTTTATCTATTAGTGCTTCCTGTTGAAGCTAACTTAGTAACTATTTTAGAATGGTGCTGGCAGCTTGCCGGCGCCGTTCTAAAATAGTTACAAGCTTGAAGCTTGAACTTTTGCCCCCCGGATCCGTTCCGCTCGCGGGTTCGCGGATTTTCGGCAAATTCGCGGATCGCGAATTTGCCGAAAATTCACAAAATCCGCGAGCGGAACGGATTTTGCGCCCATGCTTATCTGAAAGAAACACGTTAGTGTTAGATTTCTTACCTTAGAATATCCCCAGGCGTCAGACTGGATCTGGAAAGTTTTTGTCAGCTGTACCCCTGCGAGTCGGTAGGCGTCGTCTGCGGCTCCGTGTCGGTCGTCGGCGTCGTGATTGCCGGGATGACGTTGTCGGAGTACTTAGACGCCTCTCTTGCACGCTGACGTCAGTTCTTTTTTCTGTGCCAGCAAGCGCAGATCCAGGAAGAGCTAGTACCCTTAGTCACTTTTTGACTAACTTTTTTGGTCTATTTTGACTATCTTTTTCGAGTCGATTCGACTCCTGGTGCCGGAAGGGATGCCTGGATTTAAACTGTGCGACGCCTGTCACCGCCTGATGTCAGTGATCGACCCCCACCGCCGGTGTCTCTATTGTCTCGGGGCCGACCACCACGACAAGTCGTGCCCCAACTGCCGGGCCTTGACCTCGATAGCTAGGCGGGAGCAGTCCCGTAAGCTTCTCGAGCTCGGGCAGGCGGCTCCACGCCGTTCGAGGGCCCGGTCGCGGAGGAAGTCGAGGGACCGGTCTCAGGGCCGCAGCCATCGACGCTCGTCGAGCCATCACCACTCGCCGGGCTTGAAGTCTTCCGGTAAGTCAAAGAAGAAGTCGAAGAGGCGACATCTCTCTTCTGACTCCCCTCGCCGGTCGCGCAACTCGGCCGAGGGTTCAGGTGGCACCACCCGCGCGGCTCCGCCAGAGCCGCAGGAGTCGCGTCCAGCCCCACACCCTCCGGTCCCTGGGCTTCACATGACTCTGGGCGAGATTTGAGATTTCCTCGTGGCCATGAGGACTCCCTTTCCACTGTTGAGGCCCTCCGGTGCACCTTCGGGCCCCACCGACCCGACTGGGGGTCCTAGCGTGCCGGCTGCTTCGACCCCGTCGCCATCTGTGACTTCGGTCCGGATGCTGCAGGACCCTTCGGGATCCAGGCCTGGATCCCGGTCGCCGCCAGTCAACCTCACGACTCCTCCGCTGGCACCGATCCCTACGGTGCCGTCCTCGGAAGACGCCGTCCCTGGTTTCAGCCCTGGTCCGGATCCGACGCCGTCTCCAGCGTCGGAAGGGTGAGGCCTTCACCTACGACCCGGCTCCGTCCTTTATGCCTGTTTATCAGGACATGGATGAAAGGGCGGACTGGGAGGGGTCTGAGGACCCTCTGGCACAGCAGTGCCAGTTAAGTCAGGACTCAGCAGATGAGCTGTGTTCAGGCCAGTGGTCTTCACACATCGCCTGAAACTGGCTTCATCTCTCCTCCCTCCGTGGCTGCGGAGGAGGGTGCTACATATGGTGTGGTGTTGTGTAGGGCAGCCAAGGCCTTGGCTCTTGAGTTCGCTGCTGCGGCCGTGAGGACTAATCACTTCACTGAAGTGCTTCAACTGCCAGTAAGCTCCTCGGAGCCTATGCTGCCGCTCAATGAGGCCCTCTCTGACGTTCTGATGGTCACTTGGTCCAGGCCCTCCACAGTGCCCCTGTGGATCGGAACGTGGCCCGGCTCCGGGGACCCTGCTTTCTGTCCGTGCACCCCACTCCCGAGAGCCTGGTGATCCAGGCTTCTATGTCCCAGACTGCATTCCCGTCCGCTCTCCCGGATCGGGAATCCAAAAGGCTAGATCAGTGGGAAGAAACTGTTCTCCTCAGTCAGTTTGGGGTTGCGGTCCATTAATACTGCATTCCTTTTGGGCCGTTACACCCAGTGTCTGGAGGAGGCCTGGAGACGGCTCGCCCAGGCTCTTGCTGAGGAGCTAGATGCGGAACGGTATTCCATTCGATATGGACTTGATACCACGGACTCGCTGGGCAGAGCGATTTCCACGATGGTGACGATCCGTCACCATGCCTGGCGGAGGTCTCCCAATTTTTCAGGGGATGTCCAGAACACACTCATGGACATGCCCTTCGATGGCCGTCGCCTTTTTGGCGACAAAGCAGACAGTGCGCTTGAGCGTTTCAAGGACTCCAGCGCTACGGCCAAGTCCTTGGGCCTGTCGGGCCAGCGCCAGCAGACTTCTGCTTTTCGCCACTTTCGTGGCCAAGGAAGGGGCGCCCCCACACATCCAGCCAGCCACAGGCAGCAGAACCAACCTCAACGCGGTCGCGGACATGGTAACCGCCATAGTGGTGCCGGGGGACAGGGGCCCGGTCAGTCCACATCCACTCCCGCAGCATCTGCTTCAAAGCCTTCCTAGTCCGAGCTTTCTGGCCCATTCAACGCCAGTGGGGGGCAGGGTTCGCCATCACCTAATCCACTGGTGTACCATCACTTCGGACAGGTGGGTGCTGCAAATCGTCCGAATGGGCTACTCCCTCCCCTTCGGGGCGACCCTCCAGCCATGCCACCGCAGTACCACCGCATGTCGGGGGATCACTTGCAGCTTCTGCAGGAGGAAGTTATGGCCCTCTTGGCCAAGGAGGCCATCGAGCGTGTTCCTGGGCCAGAAGTAGGACGTGGTTGCTACTCCCACTACTTTCTGGTTCCCAAGAAGTATCTTGGACCTACGGAGCGTCAACCGCTTCCTCTGCAAGGAGAAGTTCAAGATGATGACTTTATCTCAGGTCTTGACTGCCCTAGACCCTGGAGACTGGATGGTAGCGTTGGACTTGCAGGGTGCATATTTCCACATCCCCGTCCTGCTGGCCCACCGGGGCTACCGGCGCTACCTGCGGTTCACGGTAGGCCACGAGTACTTTCAGTTTACAGTGCTTCCCTTCGGCCTCACCAGTGCCCCTCGGGTGTTCACGAAATTGATGGCGGTGGTGGCAGCTCATCTGCGCAGATCAGGGGTTCCAGTCTTCCCCTATCTTGACGACTGGTTGTTGAAGGCGGGCTCGCCCCAGACAGTCGTCTCCCACCTCCAGACTACGGCTGATCTCCTGCACTTTCTGGGGTTCTCCATCAACGTGCCGAAGTCACACCTGTGCCCCTCTCAGAAGCTCCTCTTCATCAGAGCAGTTCTGGACTCAGCTCAGTTTCGGGTTTATCCTCCCGAGCAGCGGGTTCGGGATATTCATGTTCGATTCTAATCTTTCGGCCTTTATCCCGAGTCTCGGTCAGAATGACGCTACGGCTCCTGGGGTTGATGGCCTCCTGCATCCTGCTGGTACATCACGCCAGGTGGTGGATGCGGGCTCTGCAGTGGGACCTTAAGTTCCAGTGGGCACAGAATCAGGACAACCTGTCCAACCACGTCCTGATCTCAGAGGGCCTTGCAAGACAGTTGCAGTGGTGGCTCACGGACCGCGAATGGGTCAACGGCAGATCCCTCTCCCTATCCCAACCAGAGCACACAGTGGTGACGGATGCGTCCCTCCTGGGATGGGCGGGGCCACATGGGAGAGGCGGAGATCAGAGGCCTCTGGTCTCTGGTGGAGTCCCGGCTCCAAATCTACTTTCTAGAGCTGCAGGCGATCCGACCTGCACTGAAGGTATTCTTTCCCTCTGTCCAGGGAAGTGTAGTGCAGGTGTTCACGGACAACACCACCGCCATGTGGTACTGCAACAAACAGGGCGGGGTGGGGTCTTGGACCCTTTGTCAGGAGGCTCTGCGCCTCTAGACATGGCTGAAACACCAGGGCATCACCCTGGTGGTTCAACACCTGGCAGGTTCCCTGAACGCCAGGGCGGGCGAACTCAGCTGCTGGTGCATGATGGATCACGAATGACGTATGAACTCGGATGTGGCGCAAGGTCTCTTTCTGCAGTGGGGAGAGCCTTGGTTAGATCTATTCGCCACCGAGGAGAACGCGCAATGTCATCAGTTCTGCGCGTTGATATTTCCAAGGCGGCACTCGCTCGGAGATGCTTTTCGTCGCGAGTGGAGTTGCGGTCTGTTGTACGCCTTTCCGCCTATACCATTTCTGCTCAGAGTGCTGAAGAAGATCAGGCGCGACCGAGCCCAACTCATTCTTGTGGCTCCGGACTGGGCACGAAGATACTGGTATCCCGAGCTACTCAGTATATCAGTCGATCCACCAATTCTTCTGCCTCTTCCTGAGGACCTTCTGTCGCAGCAACAGGGGACGGGCCTCCACCCGAACCTGTCCAGTCTCCACCTACATACGTGGAGATTGACCAGCGACAGGTGAGGCCATTTGACTTGCCTCCTGAATTCTGTGATGTGATTCTGGCAGCCAGGCGTCCCTCCACAAAAACAGTATACGCCTGCAGGTGGAACAAATTTGAGGCATGGTGCACAGCAAAGGCTGTGGATACTCTTTTTGCCCCTCTTTCGAAGGTTCTCCTCTTTCTTCTTTCTCTTGCCCAGCAGGGCTCTGCTCTGGGCACTATCAAAGGCTATCTCTCGGCCATTTCAGCCTTCTTAGGGCTTCCTGATCAGCCTTCTCTTTTCAAGTCCCCTGTTGTAAGTAGATTCTTGAAAGGCATCACATACATGTTCCCTCCTGTTCCTTTCGTGATGCCTCAGTGGGACTTGAACTTGGTGCCTACTTATCTGATGTTAGCTCCCTTTGAGCCACTTCATAATGGCCCTCTCTGTCTTCTGACTCTTAAAACTTCATTCCTGGTTGCCATCACCTCTGCCAGAAGAGTGAGTGAGCTCCAGGCTCTTTCTTCTAAGCCTCCTTTCCTCTGTGCCCATTCGGACAAAGTTGTTCTGAGGACTCGTCCTTCTTTCCTGCCGAAGGTGGTTACGGCCTTTCACATCGGGCAGTCCATCACCTTACCCACCTTCTTTCCGCCTCCACGTCCCTCGAAAGAGGAAGAGAGGCTCCACCGTCTGGACCCAAAACGTGTGCTCTCTTTTTACCTAGACCGCACACGACAGTTCCGGGTGGTCGACAAGCTCTTTGTTGGTTACGTGGGAGCTACGAAGGGACGGGCGGTGCACAAGCGGACCATCTCGGTGGGTCGTTTTGTGCATGAAGGTCTGTTATTCCTTGGTTAAAAAGGAGCCTTCTGTGGGGCTGCGTGCCCATTCCACTCGGGCCACGGCGGCTACTACTGCACTGGGTCGGGGAGTCTCCTTGCAGGACATCTGTCAGGCAGCTACGTCGGCCTCACTGCACACGTTTGCCAAGCACTACTGCCTGGCCAGCCAAGTCCGGAGAGATGGCTTTTTCGGCCTTTCCGTTCTCCAGGACTTCCTGGTGTGATCTTGGTTCGCAGGCCCACCACCGGGGTCGGTATTGCTGGGGTATCTATTCTAAGGTAAGGAATCTAACAAAAACGTGTTTCTTTCAGATGCACAAGTTACTTACCTTCGGTAATGATATATCTGTAAGAAACATTAGTTAGTATTAGATTCCTTACCGTCCCACCCATCCTCCCCGTTCTGCGAACCGATATCTAGGGTTAAGGTATCTCCCTTTGAGGGCCCTAGTTTCATGGCACCAGTGTCGGTTTCTTGCATGGCTCTGCGTTCCTGGCGTGGAAAGCTATGTACAGAACTTATGTCAGCACACGAGGGCGGCGTCTAAGTACTCCGACGATGTCATCCCGGAGATCACGATGCCGACGACGGATGCGGAGCCTCAGGCGACGCCTATCGATGTGCAGGGGACTGCTGACGAAAACTTTCCTATCCAGTCTGATGCCTGGAGGTATTCTAAGGTAAGGAATCTAACACTAACTAATGTTTCTTACAGATATATCGTTACCGCAGGTAAGTAACATGTGCAACAGTACATATGGCTTTTTACAATTCGGTACATAACAAGGAGAGCATCTGAGAAGCACAACATTTATATAAGTACCACCTGGAAAAAATAGTACACCCTCAAGCTATCTCCCAATCAACTCTCCTTATGCCAGACCTATCTGAAGTCAACTTCTTTCAGAGCTGCTTGCGTACCCCAGACCATGTACCGCACCAACTTGCTTGTGGGGCGACTGTGACCGCCATACTCAGTGCCCACCTATACCTGTGTCCCCTGGGTCTCAGCTGTGTTAGTGCTCTCAGCAGGATCTTATCCTGTACTTGCAATCTTACTAAGGAGATATGTTTGAGATGGACCCTAGCAACTCTTGGGCCGACTCGTGGGAGGGAGCAAGTATACAGCATGTGTGTTGCAGTAAAGCATGTCTGCGTGCCATTCTTTTATTGTTGGTAGCGGGCCCCCAGCCCATCTAATTGCCCCTCGGCGCTTTGCGAAAAGAAGACCAATGGCCAGTAAGGGGCACGCCCCTTTCTCCACGCTCACATCCCAACCCAGCAACGCCATCTTAGGGTCAGGCTTCAGGTCTGCGCTGATAATGATCCCTAGTTCCTGGAACACTGCAGCCCAGAATTATTGAATCCTGAGACACTGCTAAGCTAGATGCCAGAAGCCCGCCTCGTCCCTCCCACATCTTTGGCAATGGGAATTCTCGATAACCCTTATCGAAACTGCTGCTTTGGGGTACAGTAGGCTCTGTGCAGGAATTTAACGTAGATGAGCCTCTGTCTCCCATTAAGGGAGACGGACCGAGAACGGAAGCAGCAATATTGCCATTCTTTGTTGCTTAGTGAAGCACCTAAGTCGCGTTGTCATTCTCGCCTGACTTTCAGCACTTACGCTCAATGGTTTCCTGCATGCTGGTGTAGAGTCTAGAGATCAATTTAGATGGTTCACTGACTGATGAGAGTGGTGAGGGAACCCATAGCCTGCGGTTCCATCATGTCATCGCCCAAAAGGGTGTGCCTAGCCCTGAAAAAATTAAACAGCGCTGTGCCTTACGGCTGCACTTCCGGATTTTGTAGAGCCTCTCAGCTACCAATCGTCCCGTCCTTAAAGAAATATCCAATGTTTTGGATGCCCATAGTCCACAGCGCCTGCCTTGCCCCCCATCTTGCCCCAGTAACAGCAGCTGCCGCGTGGACGAAGAGACTCATTCCGGCCGAGACGCGAAGAGGTTAAATCCAGACCTGAGGCCACAATCCAGGACCCGCGAGGACCAGGCCTCCATGCACGCTGTCCTAAATTCTACATATGCAAGGATGCGTATTCTAGATGATTAGATCGACTGCACAATCAGAGATATCTCCCTTTAAACAGACCATGGAGAGACCCTTGTCCACACTAGATCAAGACACCGATTGCTTCCTGTGTCTCTATAATTTTTTCAGAACGCTCACTCTGTCCTGATGATGATCTTGACTAACTAAAGATCGAAACGTCGTCGACCCTCCATTGAAAATCCCCCCATTTGTACATATTGTTTTGGCTTTCTCTTTGTTGTCTGTGTGATATTTCGTATATTGTCACTTTCACTCAGTCACGTTACGCACTTTCTTCACTCATGTGAGCACCTGAACGTACTTGTGTAAATACCAATTTGCAAATTGTTATAATTCAAAATGCACATGCTGCCCTATGAAGCCTGCTCCCCAATTGATTTAATCTTTAGACAAAATAATATTTAACCTTGTGTTATTGGACCTATTCAGGCCACCATTGAACCATTGTTTTCATCATAAATATTACACTTCAGGTACCCTTGTTTTCCAAACCTACCCAGTGGGCAACCAGTTTAATGGGATCTCAGGTGAATACAGGAAAGCCCCTGCCTGCATGTGTAGCAATGTCTGCCACGCCTGTGCTGTAATGGCTAATGAGTCAAAGATTTGCTGTTGCCTCGAGGCTGGTTGGAATAGCGTCTGGGGCAGGGTAAGCGGTTCCGCTGAGTTCCTCTCCAGATACAAAAAGGGCGTGTCATGTGGGCCGTGTACCCAATAATGGGCAAATGTACTGTATGCCGATCTATAATACTTCTCCAAATCTGGGGCACCCAACCCACCCAACTCATAGGGCAAAGGGAAGGAGTCCCACCGTATCTGGGGCTGTTTCCCCGCCCAAGCTAGTCGGATTAGCTGTGTACGCAATTGCTTAAATATGGTGCGCAGTAGGGGGATTGGTATGTTTTGAAATAAAAAAAGAAAACGCGCCAGAACCACCATTTTCATTATAGCAATTCTCCCCATTAACGACAGTGGGAGCCTAATCCACCTATCCACATCATCTATGAGTTTTTGCGCTGTCATAATTTTCCTGGATTAAAACCTCTGAGTCTGTATGGATCCTGATGCCTAAATACGTCACTGCCTCAGTGGTCCACCACAATGGGAACACCAAAGCCGGCTCCGCCGTTGCAGGAGTGAGAGGAAATATGATGGCTTGCGTGGGTCCCCCAGCGTTTTCCTACCCAGAATCCCCTGAAAACCTCAAATTTAGCTGAAAAAATCACTTTCTTCTCAAATTTCTGCGTGGGATAGTTCTGGAATCTACGTGATTCCACAAATTTTCTCACACCCAGCGTTCCCCCAGGTCTCCCGATAAAAATGATACCTCACCCGTGTGGGTGGGTCAAGTACCCACGACAGGCAAGGGCCCAAAACTTATTGAGGCAACATCAAAATTACCTATCACAAAACAACCTGGTTTTGCAAGGGGGGTTCCATGAGTTTTTAGCCCCTGGCTCGGCGGCCATCTAGGGAAACCTACTAAACCCACACATTTCTGAAAACTAGACACCCGTGGAAGTCCAGCGAGGTATGGATTGCATGGGTCCCCTAAAGTTTTCCTACCCACAATCCCCTGCAAACCTCAAAATTAGCTGAAAAAAAGCACTTTTTTCTTAAATTTCTGTGTGGGAAAGTTCTGGAATCTACGTGGATCCACAAATTTCCTCCAACCCAACGTTCCCCCAGGTCGCCTGATAAAAATGATACATCACCCGTGTGGTTGGGTCAAGTACCCGCGACAGACAAGGGCCCAAAACCTTTTTATGGGGACATCAAAATTACCTATCACAAAACAACCTGGTTTTGCAAGGGGGGACCCATGAGTTTTTGGCCCCTGGCTCGGCGGCCATCTAGGGAAACCTACCAAACCCACACATTTCTGAAAAGTAGACACCCGGGGGAGTCTAGCGAGGTATGGCTTGCATGGGTCCCCTAATGTTTTCCAACCCAAAATCCTCAGCAAACCTGGAGGAACGCTGGGTGGGAGGAAATTTGTGGATCCACGTAGATTCCAAAACTTTCCCACACAGAAATTTGAGAAAAATTTATTTTTTCAGCTAAATTTGAGGTTTGCAGGGGATTCTGGGTAGGAAAATGTTAGTGGACCCACACAAGCTGTACCTCGCTGGACTCCCCCGAGTGTCTACTTTTCAGAAATGTGTGGTTTTGGTTTTTTCCCAAGATAGCCGCTGACCCCGGGGCCAAAAACCCAGGTGACCCCCCTAGCAAATCCAGGTAATTTTGAAGTCTACACAATATGATTTGGGCCATATCCTGTTTCAGCCACTTTGCATACCCCCACAAGTGAGGTACCATTTTTATCGGGAGACCTTGGGGGACGCAGGGTGGAAGGAAATTTGTGGATCCACGGAGATTCCAGAACTTTCCCACACAGAAACTTGAGAAAAAATAATTTCAGCTAAATTTAAGGTTTGCAGGGGATTCTGGGTAGGAAAATGTTGGGGGACTCACACAAGCCATACCTTGATGGACTCCTCTGAGTGTCTAATTTCCAGAAATGTGTGGGTTTGGAAGTTTCCCCAGATGGCCGCCAAGCCCGGGGCCAAAAACCCAGGTGGACCCCCTAGCAAATCCAGGTAATTTTGATGTCTCCTCAATACGTTGTGGGCCCTTGCCTGTCGCGGGTACTTGACCCACCCACGCAAGTGAGGTATCATTTTTATCGGGAGACCTGGGCAAACGCTGGGTGGGAAGAAATTTGTGGATACACTTAGATTCCAGAACTTTCCCACACAGAAATTTGAGAAAAAATTATTTTTTCAGTTAAATTTGAGGTTTGCAGGGGATTCTGGGTAGGTAAACGTTAGGGGAACCATGCAAGCCATACCTCGCTAGACTCCCCCGGGTGTCTAGTTTCCAGAAATGTGTGGGTTTGGTAGGTTTCCTGTCAGGACTCCGCTGACCACAGGGAAAAGAAATTATCTCATGACTCTGTTAACTGCCTAATATTGCCTTACATGCAGGCAGGACTGGAGACTTTTAAGGAAACTCCCTCGGAGGAACCCCCGGAGGCGTGGCCTATAACGTTTCCCTTCACCATCTAATCAGGCGAGAGAGCAGACGGAACAAGAGAAGTGAGCCCCTGCACGTATGCGGAAGGAGAATCCCGGGAGAGAGGAGTGCCGGAAGCGTGGAGGCCGGAGAACATAGACGAACCAAGAGATTTCGAGAGGAGAAGCGCTGTGGCAGAGGAAAATGCCAAACCAGGAGGCCCATGAGATCGCGCTCCGCCCCGCCACCCTCCAGGAGGAAGGTAGCTTGACAAGGTACGGGCAAAATTGCAGGGGTTTTCAGGGCACGAGTAGGGGTGGGCAACGAGAGGGAGGTCATGACAGGGCTCACATGGTGTCGGCGTTGTTGTGGTGACTTGTCCCTCACTCCCTGCTACCCCTTATTAGGAAGAGTGCTAATTCCCCACTGATCGTACCATTTTTTGCTTTTGTTTTATTTTTTTTTGGTCTACTTCAGGTACCTGAGCTACGGACGTCCTAAGAAGCCAGGACTACCCTTACTTCTCCTTTTCCCTGGATGCAAGCCCGCGAACCGAAGACGAGGAACATACTAGAGGAGGACACTACCTTACCGGACTCTGACTTTAAGAGATAATAAAGACCTGTTTATGCACCGTCCTTGGTCTCATTGTCATTTGATACCCCTCCAAAACGAGACCTCATTACATTTTGGTGGAGAATGCGGGCATAGCCCCTTCGATACAAGATGGAGAACATGATACACCAGCTAAAAGAGGGCCAGGCCAAACTGGAGTGGGCTATTGAGAGAAGCTCCATCCAGGCTGAGATGGACAGAAACCACCTTCACAGCAGTCATACAGCAACAGGCCGACCAGATAGTCAAGTTGGCAGAGGGTCAGAGCCAACTTCTCATGGGCATTGGTCAAGGAAGAAGCCCCGCACCCCCTGGTACCGTCATCCCGTTACAGAAGTACATACCAGGGGAGGAACTGATCTTCTTCTTCCTAAACTTTGAAAGGGCTGCCCGGGCCAGTGGATGGCCGGCGGATCGGTGGCCCTTCTACCTGGCCTCTCTGCTTACAGCCGAAGCCCAAGCAGCGTACCGGATCGTCAACAAGGATGGCACGTCAGCTTATGGCATAAAACAGTATATACTGGACTGCCTAGGGGTGGACGACGAGACCCACCATCTTAAATTTAGGCAAGAATGGGGCCTTGCCGGTGACACCCCCAAAATGCTGTTTTATAAGATCGAGGACGCTGCTGATCGTTGGCTAAAACCCCAGGAGTCTAACATGGAAGAAGTGATGAGCAAAATTTATTTGGAACAATACCTCAAAGCCCTGCCCTATGATACCCAAAGGTGGCTTAAACAACACGCGGGTCTGACCTTGGAACACACCATTGAAATGGCTACCTGCTATTCCCGTACCCAAAGCCGCCCTTCCATCAAAGAGCCAGAGAAATCCCAGAGGGGGTCCCACCGCTGAAATATGACCGGAAAACGATAAAAGCTCCTGTGGAACCACCCAGAACCAGGACTGGTAGGCCAGACAGCCTGATGATGTCCGTCCCTCAGTGTTTTGAATGTGGTAAGTGGAGTCACATAGCCCGTTTCTGCAGAAAAAGAAGGGACAAACCGGAAGATGAACCTATGGATGTCAGTTATGCTCCCCGATCCGTCCTCTTTGCCCAAGAGACGTGACACATCTACTATGTGAGTCTGTTGGTGAACCAGAAAGAAGTAACAGCCTTCTGGACTCAGGGTGCAACCACTCGTTAGCCAGGGAAGATATAGTCCCCACCTCTGCTTCCATACCAGAACGAACTGTCAATATCCGCTGTGTGCATGGAGATCTCCGAGAGTACCCCACGGCTCAGTTGACCATTCGCACCAAGACAGGCAGTAGCATTCCAGTCCTCGTAGGAGTCCTCCCTATCCTTCCTGAGGCCCTGATTCTTGGGGTTCATAGTCCTTGCTTTTCCCTTTTCATGTCTAATGCTTTAAAGGTAGGATCGGCAGACACCAGTCAGCATAATACCCTTCTGTCCTCCGGACCCTGGGCTATTGATACAACTTCAGGGCAGCCCAGCTAAATGATGCCTCTCTGTGGAATGCCTGGCAAGGGGCGCAGGAAACAAGACACAACTCCAGACCCACTTACCCTTGTTTCCTGGAACAGAATGGGCTCCTCTATCGTCTTGCCAAAGAAGGGGCGGAACCCCAGTTACTATTCCCCACCAGTTTCAGGGACCAAATCCTTTTTTTCGCACACTCTCATCTCCTCACAGGCCACGTGGGGGCAGAGAAAACTAGTCAGGCCCTCCTCAGTTGTTTCTATTGGCCTGGCATATATCTCCAGACAAAGAAATATTGCCAGGAGTGTGCCATATGCCATAGAAGGAACCCCTATGTTCCCTCAAAGGTACCCCTACAGCCCCTACCCATCATAGGTCATCCTTTTGAAAAATGGGCATGGACCTAATAGGACCTCTCCCCAAGTCCAGCAAAGGCTACCAGTATGTTCTCGTATTAGTTGATTATGCCACACGTTACCCTGAAGCACTTCCACTACGAATAGCCACCACCACCACAATAGCACATAGGGTGATATAGGTGTTTCCAGGATGGGGTTCCCACGAGAGCTTGTGACAGACCGGGGTACACCCTTCGTTTCCTGCCTTATGAAGGAGGTCTGCAAGCAATTAGGAATCAAGCACATCCACACTTCCGTGTACCATCTCCAAACCGATGGCTTGGTGGAACGGTACAATGGAAATCTAAAACTCACCCTGAAGAAGTTGTTGAGCGGGGACGGGAAGAATTGGGACCAGTTGCTTCCCCTGGCCCTGTTTGTGATATGCAGGGCTATTTAGAGTAGTTTGGGGAACTCTGCTTTGAACTAATGTTCGGGAGAAAACCACGTACACTCCTTGAAATTACAAAGGAAAATTGGAAGGAACAGGGGAGAAACGAGGCACAAGCCCTACTGGACTATGCAAATCAGGTGAAGACGCGGCTTCATGAGCTGAGGTCCCTAGCCCAGGAGAACCTAGAGAAGGCTCAGATACAACAAAAACATCAGTGCGACAAGGGCAAGAAGTGGAGAGAGCTAAAGCCCGGAGACTGGGTCCTTCTTCTCCTTCCCTCCACCACCCATAAACTCAGAAAAGAGTGGCAAGGACCGTATGAGATAGTCTGCCGTGTCAGAAATACCACCTAAGTGTTGCATCTCTCCCCTAGGAAGACACAGATGTATCATGTGAACCTCTTAAAAAAATGGTTAGGCCCCGTCCCTAATGGGCCCTGTACAGTGTCTCTTGCCTCCCCAACCAAGACCATGGTAGGGGACACCCTTCTAAGCCCGGACCTAGAGCCCCAGAATAAAAACTGAAATAAGGAACCTCCTGCTCTCCTTTTCTGATATATTCTCCGATCAGCAAGGCAGGACCTTTTTAGCCACCCACACGATACCCACCACAGAGGGGACGGTAGTCAAACAAAGACCATATCGGGTCCCAGAAGCACGCAAGGCGGCCCTAAAGAAAGAGGTAGCTGACATGTTGGCCCTGGGGGTGGTGGTGCCCTCAAAGAGCAACTGCTGCTCACCAATCGTCCTGGTCCCAAAGCCGGATGGGAGTACCCGGTTTTGCATTGACTTCAGGGTGGTGAATCGAATATCCAAGCAGGACGGGTATCCCCTTCCGCGGGTGGACGAGCTAATTGAGCGCCTTGGCGAGGCTCTTTATATCACCACCATCGACCTCACCAAGGGCTACTGGCAGATCCCCCTCCATCCCGAGGATCAGGAGAAAACCGCCTTTTCCACCCCGGAGGGGTTGTTTCAGTTCACGGTCCTGCTATTCGGCTTACATGGTGCCCCGGCTAGCTTCCAACGGCTGATGGACACCGTTTTAAGGGACCATCAAGAATATTCGTCAGCATATCTGGACGATATCGTCGTCTTAAGCAAAACCTGGGAGGAGCATCTGGGCCATCTATCGGCCGTCCTCTCCTAGTTACGAGTTGCAAATCTACTCATCAATGCAAAAAAATCTAGATTCGCCTACCCGAAGGTGAAATATCTGGGGTACCTGCTGGGCAAGGGCTTGATTGAACCCCAAAGTGAGAAGGTAAGGGTTATCCAAGGCACCCCTTATTCCACCACAAAAAAAGAACTAAGGGCTTTCTTGGGACTGGTTGGTTATTAACAGCGCTTCATTCCCCAGTTCTCAGACACAGCCGCCCCCTTACAGATCTACTGAAGAAAAAGTCCTCTCCCAGTTGACTCAGATCCCCTACCAAAGAAGAAATGATAGCTTTTCAGACTCTGAAAGACACCTTAACCACTTCCCCCTTTCTACTAACACCAGACTTCCAGAAAACCTTCATCCTGCAGACAGACACCTCGGGGTTGGGAATAGGAGCTGTCCTTTCTCAGGTAGATGACGAAGGGTTGGAACGGCCTATCCTGTACGTTAGTAGAAAACTCTTCCCCAGAGAGATAGCATACCCCATGATAGAAAAGGAATGCTTGGCCATTTGGTGGAGTATAGAGAAGCTAGGTTATTATCTCGAGGGACGCTCTTTTCTGTTATATACGGATCATGCCCCGCTTACCTGGCTACAGAGGAATAAGGGCTCCAACGAATGGGTCCTTCGGTGGTTCCTGGCCCTTCAGCCTTATCGCTTTCAGGTCCTTAACCGCAAAGGCAGAGAACAGGGCAATGCAGACTACCTATCACGTTACCCTAGTTCCCCCAATCGGGGAATATCCAGGGGGGGCATGTGTCAGGACTCCGCTGACAACAGGGAAAAGGAATTGTCTCATGACTCTGTTAACGGCCTAATATTGCCTTACATGCAGGGAGGACTGGAGACCTTTAAGGACACTCCCTCAGGGGAACCCACGGAGGCGTGGCCTGTGACCTTTCCCTAGTTCCCCCGATCGGGGAATCTCCAGGGTAGGCATTTGTCAGGTCTCCGCTGACGACAGGGAAAAGGAATTGTCTCATGACTCTGTTAACGGCCTAATATTGCCTTACATGCAGGCAGGACTGGAGACCTTTAAGGAAACTCACTCGGAGGAACCCCCGGAGGCGTGGCCTGTGACATTTCCCTCCACCATTCAATCAGGCGAGAGAGCGGACGGAAAAAGAGAAGTGAGCCCCCGCACATATGCGGAAGGAGAATCCCAGGAGAGAGGAGTGCCGGAAGCGTGGAGGCCGGAGAACACAGACGAAGAGAGATATTTCGAGAGGAGAAGCGCTGCGGCAGAGGAAGACGCCAAGCCAGGAGGCCCACGACATCGCGCTCTGCCCTGCCACCCTCCAGGAGAAGGGTGGCTTGACAAGGTACGGGCGAAATTGCAGAGGTTTTCTGGGCATGGGTAGGGGTGGGGAACAAGAGGGAGGTCACGACAGTGCTCACATGGTGTTGGCGTTCTTGCGGTGACTCGTCTCTCACTCCCCGCTTCCCCTTATAAGGAAGGGTGCTAATTCCCCACTGATCGTACCATTTTTTCCTTTTGTTTTAATTTTGGTTGGTCTACTTCCAGTACCTGAGCTACGGAGGTCCTAAGAAGCCAGGACTACCCTTACTTCTCATTTTCCCTGGATGCAAGCCGGCAAACCGAAGACGAGGCACATACTAGAGGAGGACACTAGCTTACCGGACTCTGACTTTAAGAGATAATAAAGACCTGTTTATGCACCGCCCTTGGTCTCATTGTCATTTGATACCCCTCCAAAACGAGACCCCGTTACATTTCCCTAGATGGTCGCCGAGCCCAGGGCCAAAAACTCATGGGACCCCCCCTTGCAAAATCAGGTTGTTTTGTGATAGGTCATTTTGATGTCGCCTCCATAGGTTTTGGGCCCTTGCCTGTCACGGGTCCTTGACCCACCCATGCAAGTGAGGTACCATTTTTTTCGGAAGACTTTGGGGGACGCGGGGTGAGTGGAACTTTGTTGATCCACGCAGATTCAAGAACTTTTCACCACAGAAATGTGAGAACATTTGTTTTTTTGGACAATTTTTTAGGTTTGCAAGGGATTCTGCATAACAGAACCTGGTGAGAGGCAGTCAAGTCACCCCTTCCTGGATTTCCCTGGGTCTCTAATTTCCAAAATATATTGGTTTTCTAGGTTTCCTTAGGTGCCGGCAGAGCTAGGGTTCAAAAACGACAGCTAGGCACTTTGCCAAAAAAGGGTCATTTTTCACTGTGAAATTGTGGTGTGTCCACGTTGCGTTTTGTGCCGTTTCCTGTCGCGGGCACTAGACCTACCCACTTAAATGAGGTACCGTTTTTCTCTGAAGACTTTAGGGAACGCGGGGTAGGTTGAAATTCGTGGACCACGCAGATTCCAGAACTTTCCACCACAGAAATGAGAGGAAAATGGTTTTTTTTGGACAATTGTTTAGGTTTGGAAGGGATTCTGCGTAACAGAACCTGGTGAGAGGCAGTCAAGTCACCCCATCCTGTATTCACCTGGGTGTCAAGTTTTTAAAAATGTTTAGGTTTGCTAGGTTTCCCTAGGTGCCGGCAGAGCTAGGGTTAAAAAAACTACAGCTAGGCACTTTGCCAAAAAAGGGTCATTTTTCACTGCGAAATTGTGGTGTGTCCACGTTGCGTTTTGCGCCGTTTCCTGTCGCGAGCACTAGGTCTACCCACACAAGTGAGGTACCGTTTGTATCGGAAGACTTTAGGGAACGTGGGGTGGGTGGAAATTTGTGGATCCACGCAGATTCCAGAATTTTCCCCACAGAAATGTGAGGAAAATGTGTTTTTTTAAAACTTTTTTTTAGGTTTGCAAGGGATTCTGGGTAACAGAACCTGGTGAGAGGCAGTCATGTCGCCCCATCCTGTAGTCCCCTGGGTGTCTAGTTTTAAAAAATGTATAGGTTTGCTAGGTTTCCATAGGTGCCGGCAGAGCTAGGGTTAAAAAACTACAGCTAGGCACTTTGCCAAAAAAAGGTCATTTTTCACTGTGAAATTGTGGTGTGTCCACATTGTGTTTTGCGCCTTTTCCTGTCGCGGGCTCTAGGCCTACCCACACAAGTGAGGTACCCTTTTTCTCTGAAGACTTTGGGGAACGCGGGGTGGGTGGAAATTTGTGGATCAACGCAGATTCCAGAATTTTCCACCACAGAAATGTGAGGAAAATGGGTTTTTAAAAACTTTTGCAAGGGATTCTGGGTAACAGAACCTGGTGAGAGGCAGTCAAGTCGCCCCATCCTGTAGTCCCCTGGGTGTCTAGCTTTCAAAAATGTATAAGTTTGCTAGGTTTCCCCATGTGCCGGCAGAGCTTGGGTTAAAAAACTACAGCTAGGCACTTTGCCAAAAAAGGGTCATTTTTCACTGTGAAATTGTGGTGTGTCCTAGTTGCGTTTTGCATCCTTTCCTGTCGCGGGCACTAGGCCTACCCACACAAGTGAGGTACCCTTTTTCTCTGAAGACTTTGGGGAACGCAGGATGTGTGGAAATTTGCGGATCCATGCTGATTCCAGAACTTTCCACCACAGAAATGTGAGGAAAATGAGTTTTAAAAAAAACATTTTTAGGTTTGCAGGGGATTATGGGTAACAGACCTGGTGAGAGGCAGTCAAGTCACCCTATGCTGGATTTCCCTGGGTGTTAAGTTTTCGGAAATGTATAGGTTTGCTAGGTTTCCCTAGGTGCCGGCAGAGCTAGGGTTCAAAAACTACAGCTAGGCACTTTGCCAAAAAAGAGTACTTTTTCACTGGGAAATTGTGGTGTGTCCACGTTGCGTTTTGCGCCGTTTCCTGTCACGGGCACTAGGTCTACGCACACAAGTGAGGTACTGTTTTTCTCGGAAGACTTTGGGGAACACGGGGTGGGTGGAAATTTGTGGCTCCACGCAGATTCCAGAACTTTCCACCACAGAAATGTGAGGAAAATGTGGCTGTTTGACAATTTTTTAGGCTTGCAAGGGATTCTGGGTAACAGAATCTGGTGAGGGGCAGTCAAGTCACCCCATCCTGGATTTCCCTGGGTGTCTAGATTTAAAAAATGTATAGGTTTGCTAGGTTTCTCTAGGTGCCGGCAGTGCTAGGGTTCGAGAATTACAGCTAGGAACTTTTAAAAAAAAGGGTAATTTTTCATTGTGAAAATGTGGTGTGTTCACATTACGTTGTGAGCCGTTTCCTGTCGTGGGCACTATGCCTACCCACACAAGTGAGGTACCATTTGTATTGGGAGACATAGGGTAATTCAGATTTGTAAAGCAACTGTTATTACCTATTGACTCTTGATGCATTTCTGCCTTCCAGATGAAAGACAATGTGTAAAAAAGAAGTAATTTTAAAAAATGAACGATAATTCTCATGCTAGTATGAGTATTCCCAATTTCATAAATGTGTAAATATCTACTGTTTCTAAACTCTATATTTTGTTCCCATTTCAGAAATACATAGGTGTCTTTCATACCGATTTTTCCATGTATACATTTTCCCAGAATAATTGCTATATACCCGGGACATAATAGAAAACCATTGCAAGTCGCTGCTCAGTTTTTGGCTCTGGGTTAGTCGGGTACTTGGTGAACCTGCAAGTCCTATATATCCCCACAACCAGTAAAATCCAGCGGAAGTAACGGTATATTGTTTTCAAAGGGTTGTCATAATTAGAAGACGATACAGGTAAAAACGTTGACACAAAAGGCTGTTTTTTTCAACTAATTTTCAATTTGTACTATATTTAACTGTTAGTTTCTATAAAGAAACCTTGAAGGATCTACACAAATGACCCCTTGCTAAATTCAGAATGTTGTCTTCTTTTCCAAAATGTATAGCTTTATAGGATCCATTATTGCTTTTATACCCATTTCTACCATTAACTGGAAGGAGGTTGAAAGCACAGAAAAAGGAAAAATAGGCAATGTCCCAGAAAAATGCCAAAACTGTGTAACATTTTTTGGTTGTCTGACAAAAGTCTGCTTGTCCTTGAAAGCTGGGAAGATGGTGATTTCAGCACCACAACCCGTTTTTTGATACCCTTTGCAGGGGAAAAAATAGACGCTTTCATCTGTAGCCCTTTTTTTGCATTTTTCACCAAAAAACCATATGTAGCTGTATTTTGGCCACTTTCTGAGTCCCCTCCAGGGGAATCCGCAAACCCTGGGTACCTTTAGAATCCCCATGATGTTGGAAAAAAGGATGCAAATTTGCCATGGATACCTTATGTGGTCAAAATGTTACAGGGGCCTAAGCGTGGACTACCCCAAATAGCCAACAAAAAGGCTTAGCACAGGGGGGAAAAGGCCTAGCAGCGCAGTGTCTAATAAGGAATAGGGTGGGAAATGCCAGAAGAATGCTGGGATTCTAGGTGACTTGTATTGTACTGTAAGTTGAACCGGGGAGTGGTCCGAGTATGTCCTAGGGAGGTGAGTGCAGGCCGTAACCCTCATGTTTAATCCCCCTGATACTAACCAATAATCAATTTGGGTATGTGTGCCGTAGGCTGAGGAGTTGTGCGTGTAGCCCCTCTCTGTGGGTGATCTATGTCTCCAAATGTCAACTGGGCCCCCTGTGTGCATGAGGGCCATTATAGCTACCGCCGCTGCCACTGGGTGCACCGTGGGATCTATCGATATCCGGGTTAAGAATACAGTTAAAATCCCCGCTCCATACCTTCAGGATACCGTCCCATTGTTTTAGCTTCATTGTTAGTTATAAAAATGGGGATCATCATGATTCGGCCCATATATACCGAACAGAGAAATTTAATATCCCCTTTGTTACAAAGAGCTGCAGCGTACCTGCCTTGTGGGTCCCTGAAAATACCGGTCATTTCCCTCCCAGCCCTCTTGTCTACCCACAGCAGCACTCCCCTAGCATGTGAGGTATAGTCGGCGGAGTAGCACTGATTCTGCAGTTTACGTTGCACTTCCCCGCTGTGTTCCGTGCTGAGATGTGTCTCCTGCAAAACCGCGATAGCTATAGAGTATCCTTTTAGGTACGCTGCCACCCTCCGCACTTTCTTGTTATTGTTCAGTCCACGAACGTTCCAGGTCATAAGATGCAAGGATTATGCTTCTCCGCCCTCAGGTGACATTAAGCAGATGTGTTAACTGTTAAAAAAACGGATCCATTTTCGTTTGACATGCCTGGTGCAATAATGTCGCATCTCGCCCCCTAATCTAAACACAATACACACAAATGTAAACTTCCCACCCACGCCATGGGAACCCACAACGTCTGAGGCTATAGACATCCCCTCCCCCCTCCCTTCTTCCCTTTAACATAAAAGAGCCCCCAAAAAACAAGCAATATAGTGTGATACACTTGGGGCAGTTGTTGCCATCTCTCCTGGATCCCAACCCCACTATTCCATCACTCTCACTCACAGCCATATTTAATAATTACTGCTGTGAGTGGAGCTGAGGCGTGGCTACTCTACTCACCCAGTGGAATTCACTAGGCCAGCAACTTAACTGTCTACTGCGAAGAAACAGTTTGTACTATACCAACCGCTTACATAGCAGTCCTACAAAGCTCCCAGCAGTGTGTTACTTTTAACTGATAGAAAGAGAATAAACTACACATCCGTGCTGCAATATTGTTTATCAGATCCTATCACACCGGAGTCTCATGGTGTGCATGTTGCTCTTACAATCCCAGCACTTTCAGTGCTGGCCCCTATAAGTACCAGTCCCAACTTCTTTCACTCTTCTCGTTCATCATCAGTGCCCCGGGGGGCATCGGTGTTGGGCCAAGCACCGCTGGGTGACCCCGGTTGTCTCGAGCGCTGCTCCTTTTCTTTAAGAAAGTGCAGAACAGTTTTGGGGTCTACGAAAAAGTGAACCTTCCCGTCTGATGTAACCCTTAACTTAGCTGGATAAAGCATGCTGTACTCCAAGTTCATCTCTCGGAGTCTCTATTTTATTTGGCAGGAATGAAGAGTCGTCTTGCTTCCTGAACTTGTAACATGAAGTTTGGGAATAAGGATATGTCTGCACCCTCGTGGCGGAGTGTTCCCAATTCATGCGCCTTTCTTAAGGCAGCATCGCGATCCCTTTAATTTAACTGTCTCACTATTATCGGTCACGGGGCAGCGCCAGGGATCGGATGGGGGTGCCAGGGTGTGGTGGGCCTGCTCCACAATGAATATTTCTGCAAAGGTATCCCTGGTCAGAAGAGTGATGAGCAACTGCTCTACGTGTTGTTCCATATTCCCAATGTTGGACGACTCCACCACCCCCAAAATTAGGATATTATTTTGCCCCGACCTCGCTTCAAGGTCCTCAGCTTTGGGTTGAAGTGCTCGCAGAATTTTGTCTCTTTCTTTGTCTGTCTCTAAATCCGCTCTCAAACCGTGTTCCATATCTGTTAAGCCTGTCACCATGTTTGTCGTGGCACTTGGACATCCTGTCCATGTGAAACGACAATGCGTCGATTTTGCTGTCTATTTTAGAGAGGCTTTGTTGCATGGTGCTCAGTATTTGCTCCAAGTCAGTGTCTGATGACGCTTCCTGTCCTTAGATGTGGCTTTGTGCTCAGTAGGGGTGAGTTCTCGTGATCTAGGGGTTTTGCTGAGCTGGAACTGCAATTTCAATTGGAGTATGTCTGATTTACCCATTGTGCCGTGGGCAGGTGCGCTGCAATCCAGCTCTGTGGTTCTCTGCATCCTCCCAGTGCAGTGCTTTCAAGTGGCAGATGAAGCCAACGTGGCAGGATTTCAACCTGACCCAGGGACGCCTACATAACCAGAGCCCGACTCGTGGTGCCCAACTCCAGTGGGTTTCACCACACAGGGAGCGCAAGTCGGCCCACGGGGGCCACTATGGGCGGCAATATTGTGTGTCCCCTATGCAGTCCAGAACTAGTCCGCCGGTATATGATAAGGCAAGAGAGGCCAAACACTACTCAGGGGTCTACCGCTATCTTGTGTGGTGCAAGCGTCCCTGCTCCGACTCTGCCGCACTAGTCCTCAGTCCCTGGGTGCTACCAGATGTAAGGTGTGCACGAGTGAGGAACTACCACGCACGTCAAAACAACTAAGATGGCCGCTGAGCTCTATTGCTCTTGCGCGGGAAAAGGTCGAGTGAGTCATAACCGGCCTTTCGGCAAGCGCCAAACGCTTCGCTTTCTTTCTCGGATGGTCAATTACTTACCTGCTGTGTTTCTTGAGGCTGTGCTCTCCGGCACTTCTCTGTGGCGGCTTCTCTCGTCTCGTTTTCGGCGGGCCCTTTTTAGTTTTGGTGTTCGAGCCATTCCTGGTACCAGTGTCTCTTCCCTGCTTCCTAGAACCTCTAGACTGTCGAACCTGCATTTCAAAGGAAAAGAAGACATTTAAATCAGAATTTTCTTCTGGTCTACACGGTAACAGCGATTCTGCGCTGTCTATATTTATGCTATTAATTTTGCATTACTTACCTAATCCAGTGCTCTAGCGTTGTGGACTTCGCTCTTTTCTTGTTTCTGGCATTTATAGAAAGAAACAAAGCCTCAAGTATTCTGTACCTGCATGAAGGAGATTTTATTTTACATTCAGTTACTTTCATTTGGAATATTTTCAGCGAGCTACATTAGGAATAGGTATATAAACAGACTAGCTTATTCATACCTTTAGCCTATTACAAAAAAGAAATGTATTGTATTTATTGTATTCTGTTTTATTCCTAGCACCAGAGATTATTCTACACCATTGCACAAGCAATCACAAATTACACATTGAAGAAGGGAAACTCAAGGTAGTTATACAATAAACAGTAAGCAATACAATAGGCTAATAGATATATTATCACTTTTGTAATTGCTACCCTTTTCCTATTCACAGCATATCATCTTCCAGACGGTTCCTGTAGTGCTGAAGAACGTATTGTGTTTCTTTCCTTTTATTCCTTGTTTTGTTTCCCTTCTTACCCGGATTACCATATTGCCTGGCAGTGACTAAGTGTCAGTAGCAAGTGGTGAATTGGCGAAGATGAGGACCATACCTCAGATCCATGACGTTCCACGAAAACAAATTAGGTGAGATTCTGACACCAGAACTCCATGGACAAGTATTTTTATTATGACCTTATGCTCCGGGGCCCAGCAATCACAAGCGTAAGGGTTCAATTCCTTTTCATAGCGGGCCGGTCGGGGCAAAGTAGTAGCGTTTCCTCCTCACTCTCCTCACCTTGCTGGGTGGGCGATTCGTGGTCACTCGCTATCTCGGGTCCTCGCACTTGTGCGATGCTGCAAGCACCGTCACCCCGGGCCACGTCTGCAGCCGGATGCATTTTGTTTTGTGTGGGAGGGTAGCACTTATGGGGCAGTAAGGCCCCTCTGCTTACTGGCCGGTCACAGACCCACAGGGAGGGCTCCACACCACAGGCTCCACTCGGCTTCGCCATATGCCGGATCAGGGATCTCTGGTGTCTCGGTGCACCTCCAGTGTCCCTGGTTCGACAGCATATCCCAAGGCTCTGTGCTGCAACATGGAGGCACTCACCCCCAGCTCTCTTGATCGACGTTGGGGCGTACTTCTCCGCTACGCAGTGTGAAGGCCTCAACCATCTGCACACCGCCTCGGCAGTCACTGTTGATAACGTCTGCCAGACAGCTTCAACTTCGGAACAGCTGGGCTCCCTAGGTAGCCCCAGTCCACGGCGAGGCAGCGACCCCTCAGGGGAGGGCCGCAGGCGAGTTTTATGCCAGGATTATGCAGCATCTTTGGTGGCTATCGGGAGAGCTACCTTAACTCGCTGCGATCTTGGAGTCAGGCAAGCTCTTCTCCCGTGCCACTTTTAACTGCAAGGTAACTGCAATGGTGACTGCATATTTAGTAGCCAAACATAGCACAACTATGTGTTTAGAGGAGTTCTGACAATCTTTGGGCCTGGTGCTACTGCACCTGCTGAACCATTCAGATCATGGCCCGTTTGTCAGCAAGGTAACTGCACTTGTGGCTGCCTGTTTTGTAGTAAAACATAGCATAGCTCTTGTATATGAACTTTTTTTGTTTTTACTCTTTATCAACATGGATTAAGCATATCTGTGCCTCATTCCCTTTACATTTCTACATTCTTATCCGTAATACATTACACTTTAATTAGGAGAGACCAAACATTTTCTGTTACATCACAGTTTCAATTTTACAGTCCTCGGAAAGCCTGCCCAGCCTCCCAAGTTTTCTCCCCTTTTTTGGGACACCCTCTGCTTTTGTAGATCACACATATGAACTTTATTTTTAATTTGCAATGTTTATTACAACATTTAGAATTCGATCATAATGACCAAATAGATTAAGTTGAAAAAAAATCAATCCAATAATGCCTGCAAAGTGCAAAGAAAGATACTGCCCCCCACATATTCTAAGAGAAAATGGTCTAGTGTGTCCGAGCTGGCCTTATCTCTTCTATTCTAAATGACTCACTTAACCAGGGCCTGGTCACCAGATCCTTTAAGGAAGCTGTAATAGTTCCTTTAATTAAGAAGACTGGCGCAGATCTTTCAGTCCCCTCGGACTACCATCCCATCTCACTACTCCCTTACCTGGCCAAAGTACTAGAAGCCCATGTGGCCAATAGCCTCTGTTCTTTCATAGAACACTCTCACTTCTTATACCCCCACCAAGCAGGCTTTAGGCTAGGTCACTCTACGGAGATGGTAATTTTGAGTGTAAAGGATGAAATAAAGAAGGAGGTGGATAAAGGTACCACCCAGGCATTAGTGCTCCTTGACCTCTCTGTGGCCTTTGACATGGTCAACCACAAAATCCTGGTGGACTGTGTTAGCTGCAGTGGTTCAGGGAGCCGCCCTCCAATGGCTGACATTCTTTTTGGACAATCGTTTGCAGTCTGTCTGTCTATCCCAATACACGGCTCCAAGAGTTAAACTAACGTGCGAGGTTCCGCAAGGCTCCTCTTTGTCACCTCACCTGTTTAATTTGTATCTCCTTCTGATTATTCAGTCTTTAGGGGAAGGTAAGGTGGGCAGTTTGTAACTATGCAAATGATTTTCACCACAACCACCTAAAACTAAATCCTGACAATATAGAGTTGATCCTGACTGGTGGCCCTCGAAACCCTTGGACTTCTAATTTTTGACCTGCAGATCTGGGAGAGCCCCCACTCCCCTCCCCCTTGGCCAAGAGCCGTGGTGTCAATATTGATAGGGACCTCTCGATAAAATCCCAGATTGGAACAGTGGTCTCCACCTGCTTTTACCTACTTCGCAAAATTAGGAAAATCAGTAGATTCCTCACAACAGAAGCAGCCATCCAAGTCATCCTGGCCATGGTAATCGCACACCTTGATTAAGCCAACTCCACTTACTTTGGCCTACCTAGGTACCTAATGAGAAGACTGCAACTTGTAAAAAATCAGCCCGCAAGACTTATCTATCCCCAGCCAAGATGGCATCATGTCACCCCCCTCATGAGGAAATTGCACTGGCTTCCAGTAGCCCAACGCTGCGCTTTAAAGGTTGAATACCTGATATTTAAATCACTCCCTGGCATATGTCTGGATTTTATCTCCAATCTTATCCAGAGGTATGTCCCTGCCCGAGCTCTTCGGTCATTCAACCTGTCCCTGATAGCCATCCCCTCCGTCAAACGGCAAAGAACTGGCGGATCCCGCTTTGCGGTATTAGCATCTTCTTTTTGGAACACACTCCCTCTCAACATTAGATCGTCCTCATGCTACTCTCATTTTAGGAGACAATTGAAAACCTGGCTATTCTCCCAGGCCTACAAATTATTGATCTTATGAGCGGCAGTTCACTCCCTCTACAAGTGCCATGACACCATGTGGTGTAAGTGCGCTGTACAAACATTTTTAACATAACACAATATAACATAACTGAGGTATGAAAAGGAAATACCACAAACGTTCTAAGGCTAAAGCATCTGCTTTACACCACTAAGTAATAAAAAGCAAGCATTCCAGCATACTGTTAGAAGCTGTCTGTCTTTTCCATGGGAAGAGATCTTATCTTGACAGTGAATGGGGCATCAAGTGTGAACAGCTTTAGTAGAAGTTTTGTAAATGTGTGCAGCCAGGGAAAGATAACATTACAAAAAGTTCCACACAAAAGCGAATTAACACAGTAATTCCGCTATGGGAACTGATAAGAGCCCCTTTTAAGATATATATTAAACACAAGAGAGTTCACAAGCCCAGCGCAAGCGCTGTGCAGGCGAAACCTAAAACAATTAAGTGATGAAAAAATGCCTTTACGATGCTGTTAGTCACTGGTGTTCCTCTTTCACAATAGCTGTTCAACAATACTTGCAGTAGCACTGGAGGCCTGATAAAGTCACAGAATATTTTATGGGTTATATTCTGGTTCTGGGAGTACTGCAAGGAATTCACAGCCAGCTGTGAAGGGAAGTGAATACGGTCTAAAAGTACCAAGAATGTCATAAAATTAATATTTCCTATCTGCTATGTAGTTCATTGCACTTTTTTTGTTTTAAACATTTTTAATTGACATTTTGATTCAGAGAAAAAATAAATACTTTCCAGCAATATTCAATGGTACATACACATTGACACATTAGGGTATACACCAGCTCACCAGTGGATACATCGTAGTGGGTGAGGTTCATGCTGACTTTAGTTCGTGGGAAAGTGGCATATATTTCCTTTCCGCACCCAGTCTTTTATTTTGGTCCAGTCAGTCACTTGTTTCTGATAATGATTCTATGAGTGGGGCTTCACATATATTTCCACGGTAAGAATTCCAACTTCCCCATACCTGTGTCCATTTTTTGGGACATCCTCTGTGCACATAAACTGATTTCTCCACTATCATGGCACTGTCCATGTCTTTGCACCACTGGCGCAGGGTAGGGGTTTGATGAGATCCCCAGTGCTGTGCAATATTACGCTTTGCTAATGTCATGCCCACTGTCACCCAGTCCTGTGTTGTGTGGTTGAGATCCGTGGGTTCCCCACACATTAAGAAGACACCTTTTCGGTTCTGGGAGAATTGTGACTTTCGTGACTTGCCATAGTGTGCGCATTACTGCGGTCCGGTAACCCACAACCTCCGGGCAAAGCCAGAGAGGTGGAAGAATGTACCTAGTGCACCGCATTGTCTGAGGCAGAGTGGTGTGTCCGTCCGGTTAATTTTGTGTAGGCATGTCCTAGTATAATAGGTGCGGTGTAGGATTTTTAATTGTACCAACTTGAGTTTGGGTGATATCGCAACCTCCTTCAGAGACGCAAGTGCCTCTTGCCAGTCTGCATCATCCAATTCACCTACCTCCTGTTCCGATTTGGCTTTGAGCGCCGCAGTGGGATCTGGATGATTATGTATAAGTTTGCAATACGTTTTTGAGATGGCCTTTTTGGTGAGGTGGTCTGTGAGGAGTCTATCTTCCAGTGGTGAAGATTCTTCGAGCTGCCTACCTTGTGGAATTAGTGCCATCAGTGCATGTCTGATCTGTATGTATCTGAATATTTCCGTGTGTGCCAGATCATATGTGGTCTGTAGTTGAGCGAATGGGACCACCTCCCCTTTTTTCCACAGATCTTCGATCTTTGAGATTCCTATCAAGTCCCACTGCCTGAAACCCTTAGTGTTACGAAGTGTGCCCAGTTTTTTTGTGTCCCATAGTGGCGTAGCCTATGTCGTTACTCCCTCCCAACCTATCGCTCGTTGCGCCTTGAACCATATTTTGATAGTGTGCGCTGTCGGACCGGTAAGGGTGTTTTTCCTGACCTTGTTGTAAA
Organism: Lissotriton helveticus; assembly: GCF_964261635.1. Classification (NCBI taxonomy): domain Eukaryota; kingdom Metazoa; phylum Chordata; class Amphibia; order Caudata; family Salamandridae; genus Lissotriton; species Lissotriton helveticus. The sequence continues at coordinate 1,406,397,386 of NC_136057.1, read as the reverse complement.
ATGCCCCCATAATCCCCGCAGCTCACAGGAAGTGTCTATCCATGTGATATGCTGGGCCATCCTAGGATATGTGAAGCTATTTATTTATAATAAAGAGCTGTGAAGCCCAATAGTATAAATTGATATCAGGGAGGGCAATGCCACGTCATACCAGCTTCTCGTAAGTTTATTGCGGGCCATGCGCTGCGCCCTATCGCCCCATAGCAGATTGGACACTTTTGCGTTTATCTCCGTAAAATATTTTGGAGTAATGGGGAATGGTGTATTTTGTAGAGCGTATAGGAATCTGGGGAGCGCCATCATTTTAAAGAGGGCTGCTCTTCCCAGTAGCGTTAACAGGAGTGAGCGCCAGTGATTAACGTCACGGCGGAACCTCATCAGGTGTAAGTATGGGCAAAATGCGCGAATTCGTGATCCGCATATTCCGCGAATTTGTGCGAATTTGCGGATTTTTATTTTTGCGTGTTCGTGGGGTTTTTGCGTATTCGTGGACCGCTTGCAGTGCACCGACCGCGAAGTTGCCCATGCGGTCGTACATGGGCGCTGCCATCTTGTGCGCGTTGCGTGTTTCCGGGCGCTATTGGCAATCTCGCGTTGTGTGCGGCGCGCTATTACAAGTTTGCCCGTGTTTTTGCATGCTCACGGGGGAAATATCGCGCAAACGTACCCACACGGTCCTCAATGGGCGCGGCCATCTTGTTTTTCATTCATTGCTATGGTTCTGGGCCTGGCTTTTCTATCCTCTTTTAATCTTTGCAATCCTTTGTTTCTTTTAGCTTTTTTTTGCTCTTTTTTGCTCATTATCTATCTCTCTATTTGTCTAGATCTATATTTTGTGTTTTTTTCAACTTTTTGTTACTTTAATAACTACTTTTTTTGTTTAGCTCTCTCTTTTTTTTCCCCCCTATTCTTTTCTTCTTTCGGCCAGGACCATGGCAAAGGGAGCCGGCAAATCAAAGGGGAAGGGTCCCGCACCCCGTAACCGGCTCCCTTGCGGGCGATTGAGGGGAGTGGATATAGTGGCCAGGGAGGTTTTTACCGCGGTGGAGGTGGCCAGCCTGATATTTTTTGTTCAGCGCCACCTCCCTAAGACCGTGGCAGCAGGGGGCAGGCCCGGTATAGGGTATTGCCTAAGGGAGCATCAGCAGCGGTGGGATAAGGTGTGCCGGGTCATGCGGAGGGAGTCGGGGGTCCGGCGCACCTACGACCAAGCGACGCACCGGTGGGCCGACGTCCTCGACCGGGAGCAGGACCTGCTAGGTGTGGAGATCCCTGGCCTTGGTGAGTAGCTATTTAATAACTACTTTGTATTCTTCTGCTCTGTGTTATATTGCTAATATATGTTTTTCCCGAAGAGCAAGAATGCTGCCTATTCGATTACATTGCAGGTAAAATAGTGTTTAAATAGCTTCTGTGATTGCAGGTGCTCGCCTCCTCAGTGGCGTTGCTACTATGCTTACTTGTTTGCAACTTTGTGCTCATTTGGCCTGAGAATATGTATGAGTGTAGTACTTTACAGAACTGCGTAATGCTAGAGAGACTAGAGACTCAAGTCTAGTCCTTCCTTTGTACTCCTGCTGCCACTAAGAAGAAGAGATAGTGATGGATTTATGGGTTGAGTATATTATGACTTGTTATTAGTAGTAGGACATTTTTTAGTGCTCTGCAATTATGATGACGGACTGTGTCTGTCACGTCGCGTGCTGCTGAGTGCTGGCAGTCGTAGTAGAACCTTTTTGTTGTTGGTTTAGTTAGTAATTTACATAACTTTCCAAGTAGACGGTCTGCGAATCCAGCCATACTGTACTAGTAGTATCCTCCTAGTTGACCAGATCAGATAGGTCAATATATGTAGTGCAATTGTTGACATGTTTCTTCTAGACGTCACAACATCTGATGCGGCACAGATGACCACCAGTGCCGGGGCCAGCAGTGCGGAGGGCTCCCCTCTAGGGGCGGATTCGGCGGCGCCACCAGAAGGAGCTGGGGGGGAAGGCTCAGCGGTGGCAGACGGTGGTAAGTTATTATACTCCTTACTTATTGAGATTTTTGAGTAGGCTCGCAAAGGAGTGTATGATGTGCTGTCCAGTACACAGTACACTAGTACACTGTACTGTTAAGAACAGTTACTAATTTAGAACTACTTTTTTGGCTATCACGGAGAAGACAGTCAACCTTGACTTATAGTAGCATTAGTGGCGGTACTTCTCAGGTAAGCAATGGCCCCCTCTATTTGACTTCAACTCAGCTGGCAAACTTTTATCGTGAAGCCAAGTCAGATCAGATGTACTTTAGGGATGTGAAGAACGAAAAGTGAAAGAAGGGTGAAACGAAGGACGAGCGAGTCTTAACATTTATGACTGTAAAGAATGGTGTTTTTGAATGCAAGTCAAGAGAAGAAGACGGTGGTTTCCAAAATATAATGAAAAGGGTGTTAGTTGGTTGTTGAGAAAAAGAAAACTTGGTACATTTGAGACATTAAGAAGAATGATAGACGTACTTTGGAAGCCTGGATGTTATCTTCTTTTTTCTCATCGATAGCAGAGGTGTATGATGTAGTAGAGCAGACGCTGAGTGGATGAAGATTGTTACTTTGAACAGCATGTCCGTGCCAGAGTAGCAAAGCTGAGGAAATCCAAATACTAGAATTTGTGATTGTTCACAAATACTCCCTGCCTTGACTAACAGTACAGTACTTTACTTTGCAAGCACAGCATCTATTGTGTATGGATTTTATAGTTGACAACATTATATCAAGTCAAGTTCCTTCCTCCGCCAATTATGGGTACCACACTCACTCCCTATGTTAATAATTGTATTTCAGCTGTGTCATGGGTGGACTATCGCTGTAGTTCACTCAATCTATCAAAACAAAGCACCTAAAGTCATCCATCATAGAACCAAAGATCATGTGATCGGCAGGATAATGATATATGATCAGAATTGAATAATCTTCATTCTTCTTTTGTAGTAGTCAAGCCCCGGGGAGGCAGTGAGAAAGATATCATTACATTGAGCAGTAGCCCTTGATGTAACCGAGTATGGCCAGTGGCAGTGCCACCCCTTAAGAAAAGTAAGAGCTTCTTATCCCCGCCTGCATGTACTGCTTAAAGTACTGCGAGTCTGCATATTCACGGCTTGTGTCTGTTTTTCTTGGGTGCAAGCTGAGTGAGCTGCCATGCCGGCTACCACAAGTTCACGTACCAGTAATTTATTTTGCAAAACAAGAGAAAAAAACAGAAGACTTTTTTTAGTACTCTCTGACTATGTATGTATTAGTGAGTCCATCCATAGTCCTGCTAGTGGAATTCCTGAAACTCCCAGTAATGTCACAGGCCTACAAAGACGGTGGAAAGATACATGCCAAAATGTTATACTGTGTTTGCTACTTGCTGGTGTTACTGAGAGTCAACTTTTCGTTGAATTATTTTGACTTTATGTTAAAGACTATTGGCTACAGTATTTTTCATTCTTTCTTCATATAGATGCTACTCCCAAAAAGCTCAACAGAAAGGAGATGGCTGTCCGGGCCAGGGCCCGTAAGCTGGAGGCTATTTGTGCCAAGTATCGGAGGTTGTGGGCTCGGGAGCAGGAGGAGAAGACAGCAACCACTGCATCCTCCTCCAGTGCCCCCGGGTCCAGCAGCCAGAAGCCTCCAGCCAAACGGAGCTGTTGCCCGACAGCCTCCCGCCGCACAGCAGTAACACAATCAGCTGCCCCCCCAGGGCCTGGATGGTACGTCAGCGCCGCCTCCGTAAAAGAGTGGAGTACCTGGAGCAGTTGGCCGAAAAACATCAGCGCCAGCTCGGGACCTCCGCAAAGAGCTGCGGGACGTGCAGCAACAGCTGTCTACACTACGCCACCGGAGGAAGTGACTGTCCCTTGCCCCTTTTTTAAAGACTGTTGGGGGGGGTGGGAATTGGGTGTTTGGGAAAGGGGACTTTTGGACTTTTGGACATTGGTTGGGGTTAGGCAGGGGAGTGAGTTGGGTTAATTTATTTTATTTTTTGACTACATCAATATATTTCTTAATAATTATTTTTCATACCAAAACATAGTATACGCATTTATATTATTTTGTGTGGGGGTGTGCGGTGGTTACTGGACGTTGGGTTTCTTCCAACTTACCAGCATGAATGAAACATCTAGTCCTGAAATGTACCAAAGTGCCAGTAACCGAGTTAGTGAATTCAGTAGCCCTACTAGTACTTTACTAGTAGTACTGGCAGTCTCTGCTCTCCTCCCAGTCCTAGCCCATTATTCTACCTCTCCAAAATGCTTATCTTACCTGTGATTCGTGTTTGAGAATAGGGGTAGCCACAGGGCTGCCTGCATGGCAAATGTTATGTTAATTTTGTTATGTTAATTGAATTTTTTTGAGCGCACAGCTGCCCCAGCAAAGGGGCGTCCCGGCGCTATAACTGAGAAAGTCACATAACTAACAGAAGGGAATAATATGGAAAAATTAATAAGGCAGAGGGAAGAGATATGTTTTAACAGCTTTTCTAAAAACAGGAAGATCTTCTAAAGATCGAATGTGCACAGGAAGCGCGTTCCAAAGCTTAGAGGCCAGCACAGTGAAAGAACGGCCGCCAATTCTGCATTTTTGGAAGCGTGGAACAAGTGCTAGATTTTGACCTGCCAAGCGAAGGCTACGTGAGGGAGTGTACAAAGTCAGGAGGTGCTGGAGGATGGTAGGGGTGTCTGTTCTAAGGATTTTGAACGCAAAGCACAAAGTCTTAAACTCTATGCGTCTGATTACCGGCAGCCAGTGTAATTTAAAGATTGTACTGCGGGCAGAGCAGAAGCGTGGTAAGCCTACCAGAGCCCTGGCGGCTGCGTTCTGAACCCGTTGGAGTCGCAGGACCTCCGCCTGATTGGCGCCCAGGAACAGTGAACTTGCGTAATCAAGCCTTGATGACACACTAGCTTGAATCACCATCTGGCGAGTGGAGGCAGCAAAAAATTTGAGGATAGGCCTCAAACCACGAAGAATGCCAAAGCATGTAGATACCACCTTCTTCGTATGACACGAGAAGGTAAGTTTAAAATCCAACCAGACGCCAAGATTCTTTAGTTCAGAGACTGGTCTGGGGGGAGGACCCAGCTCATTAGGCCACCAGCTCGCGCCCCACAGATCAGGATGTTTTCCCAAACCATCACCTCAGTTTTGAGGGCGTTGAGCTGCAAACAGTTGGTAGTGAGCCAGCCAGCAACAGCCCTCAAACCATCCGCAAAGTTTGATGCCAATTGGTCAGAGTCCCCATCAAGAACCACCGCCAACTGGGTATCATCGGCGTAGGATACCATAGTGAGGCCCCAACTCTTCGCAACCGCCGCCAGAGGTTGGACGTATAAGTTGAAGAGAGTGGGGCTCAACGCCGAACCCTGCGGAATCCTTGAGTGATGGCATGAGATTTAGATCTGAACGGTGGCACTACAACCAGTCAACAACCAACCTGGTGATTAAGGTTGGTTGTTGACTTGAATCCTCGACGGATGAAATATCATTGTTGTGCTGGTAGTAGTAGTGGTACACACTGGCAGTAGCAGCATATGAAAAAAAAGGAAATGAAACATTGAGTGGCCTGAGCGTAGCATTAGAAACAGTACGATAGATAGTACGCTACAGAACAGTGCCATAAATTGTAGCCTAAGCAGTGCTAACGTATTCTAAATATAAGTACTAGTTTCGTGGACTATGGCTACTATAAGAAATATTATGAAGGCAAAGGATACTTAAACATAAGAATTAACCATTTGATTTGTCATGTGTACGAGCATGATGTTTGATGCTCAATCCACGATGTCGCACATGAAATTCCATTTTCCAACATTTTTTCTGTTTCTTAGACCTTATCCTCCCCTGCAAATGTGTGGAATTTCTTGTTATCATAGTCATACCTCAATGAAAAACCATACAGCCCGGGGGAAGAGGGTTAGGGTTTTTGAAGATTGGGTGGGAATGGGTTTTCTTGGGAAACGTTTTGTGGAGAGAAGAAAAAGAAAACACTGCATGGACAAACAACAAATGAAGAGAAACAAATGTTTGGATTCAAAAATACCCATAAATCCTTTAAGGGACATAAAGGTAGTGCACTACTGCATGCATGAAGTTGTTTGCTAAACGGATGGTTAGGTTACTGAAAAGTTGTACTTAGTACATCTTATTAGTAAGTATGAGGAAACAATTTGACATTGACACTAGTACAGGGCTGCATTAATTACGCAATTTCACTTGCCTTTCTGCCCTCATAGAGAATAAACACTTATTATTAGTACATTAAGTTAGTTATGAAAATAGCAAAGAAACGTATGAAATAGCTGGAGAGATGGCTTTGAAGCAGAGAACAAAGAAACGCACCTAGTCACATTCGTAGAAGTTCAAGTTTACAACAATAACATTTAAAAGATAAGATGAAGTTAAGAGAGAATACTGTAACTTTATTTTGTAGTTGTCCTGTTGAATTGGTGAAGTTGCATGCATCCAGCCATTCTTCTTATTCGCAATATACTCCTCCATTCCATCTTACGCTCCGTCGATCAATATTGGTGACCAGACACACTGTCCACTGGCTGCCTGATGAGTAATTGCTGATTGCGTCTGAGTTCAGCATTTGTTCCATGGCACATGGTAAAAGCCGTCCTGTAATTTTTGATGGAAAAAAACAGGAAGTGAACCAGTAAAAAAAATCTAAGGTACGCTGTGTAGTGCAAAAATAACACTTTCAGTTTTCAGAGCTGACATTATTATTATATACAATCATCACTTCAAACGTGCGTAACCTGATTCTCCTTTACAAGGAGAGTAATAGTAACTATGGTTGAATTCTGCGGATCCACCATGGATTTCCTTAAAGAAAATTGCAAACAACATTAGACATTCCCAGGAGTGCTCCCAGACCCCTGAACCCAGTCGGCAAAATGTAGAACACCCCCAAGTAGCCCCCTAAAAACATGCGATACTGCTACCAGGTTGAACCCTAACTTCAAACCGTGCCAAAACTCACTATGCAAGTAGGCCCAACCCCCCCCTTTTCCACTGTGGATTTTCTTCAAAACACTTGCAATCAAAATTAGACATTCCCAGGAGTGCCCCTAGACCCCGTAACCCAGGCGCAAAACTGTAGAACCCCCCAAAGTAGCCCCCCAAAAACATGCAATACTGCGACGGGGATGAGGCCTAGTTGAAAATCAAGCAGAAAGCACACTTTGAAATTAGGCCCAAAAGACCCCTTATCCACCATGGATTTTCTTCAAATCACTTGCAATGATTATTAGACATTCCCAGGAGTGCTCCCAGACCCCTAAACCCAGTCGCAAAAATCTAGAACCCCCCCAAGTAGCCCTCCGCAGAAAAGCTATTTTGTTAAAAAAAAAAAAGATTCACCTCGGATTTTCTTCAAACCACTTGCAATCACAATTACACATTCCCAGGAGTGCTCCCAGAGCACTGAACCCAGTCGCAAAAATGTAGAACACCCCCAAGTAGCCCCCAGAAAAAATGCAAAAGTGCTAACCCTAACTTCAAATCATGCCAAAACGCACTCTGCAACTAGGCCCAAACCCCCCTTTTCCACCATGGATTTTCTTCAAAACACTTGCATTCAAAATTAGACATTACCAGTAGTGCTCCCAGACCCCTGAACCCATTCGCAGAAATCTAGAACACCCCCAAGTAGCCCCCTAAAAACATGCGATACTGCTACCAGGTTGAACCCTAACTCCAAATCGTGCCAAAACGCACTCTGCAGCTAGGCCCTAACTCCCCTTTCCCACCATGGATTTTCTTCAAACCACTTGCAATCAAAATTAGACTATCCCAGCAGTGCTCCCAGACCCCGCAACCCCCCAAAAACCTAGAACCCACCCAAACAGCCCCCCAAAAACAAGCAAGTGAGAAAAGACGGAATAACTTTTTCACCATGGATTTTATCCAAAACACTTGCATCCGATATTAGACCTTCCCAGCAATGCCCCCAGACCCCTCAACCCACCCGCAAAAAAGTAGAACACCCCCAAACAGGCCAAAAGCAAAAATGGAAAATGTGACACTTAGAACATTTTCGGCCTACCAGTCAACATCACTCCAAACGCACTCTGCAGCTAGGCCCTAACTCCCCTTTCCCACCATGTATTTTCTTCAAACCACTTGCAATCAAAATTAGACTATCCCAGCAGTGCTCCCAGACCCCCCAAAAAAACCTAGAACGCCCCTAGACCCCTCAACCCACCCCCAAAAAAGTAGAACACCCCCAAACAGGTCAAAAGCAAAAATGGAAAATGTGACACTTAGAAAATTTTCGGCCTACCAGTCAACATCACTCCAAACGCACTCTGCAGCTAGGCACTAACTCCCCTTTCCCACCATGGATTTTCTTCAAACCACTTACAATCAAAATTAGACTATCCCAGCAGTGCTCCCAGACCCCCAGACCCACCCCCACAAATCTAGAACACCCCCAAACAGCCCCCCAAAAACACGCAATACTGCTAGGCCTCAGTTTAAATTGTGCCAAAACGCTGTCTGCAACTAGGCCCAAACCCCCCTTTTCCACCATGGATTTTCTTCAAACCACTTGCAATCAAACTTAGACCTTCCCAGCAGTGCTCCAAGATCCCCCAACCCACCCCCACAAATCTAGAACACCCCCAAACAGCCCCCCAAAAACATGTGATACTGGTATATTCAAAACATTGCAAATTGCGCTGTTCACAAAAAATTGCTGTTTTCAGTACTTCCACTACTTCGATCCTCTTGAAACTTACCTGGACACTTGTTCCAGCGATTCCCAAGAATCTCAGCAAGGCAGAACAAAATCAAACCACTGCGCTCTTTGAAGAAGAAGAAGAAGAAGAAGGTCTACGACTAGTTTTCACTTAGTTTTCACCCAAACACACGCGCCCGCAAACACCAAAAAAGGCCATAATTCTGCCAATTCTGGACCAAAGAACGCCAAACCCCCTAAAACCTTGCCAACATCATTATGAAGGAGCCTGCATCGGACCCTGAGCCCTAGACTCAGCGGGAACCCAACCAACCTAAACCCAAAAACCCTAGTAAATCGCACTGCCCCCTAAACCCTAGATATGCTTTGTCTGTCTGTGTCAAAGAGCCTAGGTATGCTACATCAGGATGCTTCTCTCAGTGGTTCCTGCCTTGACCGTCTGCAAGGCCCTGCCGCAAGCATGGGCCAAAAATCCGTTCCGCCCAAGAATTTGCGATTTTTCAGTAATTTGGCGAGATTTGCGAAAAACCGCAAATTTCGCATACATAACGGATGTTTGCCCAAGCTTGAGGCAGTGCCATGCAGACGATCAAGGCAGGCACCACTGAGTGAAGCAACCTGATGTAGCATACCTAGGCTCTTTGTCAGACAGACAAAGCATATCTAATTGTATGCAGCAAGCCACATAGCCCCAATTTTACAGGAACTGCTGTCTGGAGTGGACTCTGCCTGGCATAACAACTACAGTACACTGCCTCGCCCTCGACCACTACATACCACGAATAGACAGACATGTAGTTCAGCTGTAGTAGTTGTTGTAGACTGGTTTACCTGTTTGCCACTCACAAATTGGCCATAGTTCTTCCGTAAACCGACGCTGATGATCCATCCATCCCAGTGAGTGACTGTAAAGAAAAAATATATATTATTTAATCAATCATCATGGTATATTGGCAAGTGAGTCCACTCCAAGGACATTTGGCATATTGTAAAATGCAACATAGTGGCCCCTGAATTTGAAGTACAATTTGAATTAAACAAGGTAAAAAAAAATAGAGTAGTTGACATGAGTTACAATTACTGTCTCAAAGATTAAATAATAACTAAGACAAGACATATGGTTAATTTCATGCACAAAAAACAAACAGCAATTGGTTTCATCAGAGCCAGACAGCCATTGCTGTCCACTGCATGCCATCTTCTCAATTATTCATTACCTGTTCTACTTTTTGTCCGCATCTTCTTCGGAAAGTGAGGGCCCACAGGGCAGCCTCTCCTGTCAATTTCAGAAGTAACTCTGTCAGCAATCAGCAAGAATTTAGTCAGTCAGTAAATTTTGTCCCACTTGAGGGGACTCGTCTATGAAAACAAAGTTTCTTTATTTCTTTCTTCGTAATCCATCTGCCTTGAGGGAAATGGATAGGTGGAGTCTGGAGGAGGAGGATAGAGGAGCATGATTGAGTTGTGAACTTGTGAACCTTAGGAATGCAGACTGCAGCACCTTCAAATCAATAAGGAAAATAAGATGAAGACAGTGCTGCTGATGGACTTGTTGTGAGAGGTTTGTTGTGGTAAAAGTTGCAAAACAAAGAAAGACACACAGGAATAAAAGTGAATAAGGACGAAAAAAAAGGAAGTCATTTTCAGGCCTCGGTGTCAGGGAAGTAGAGCTCGTCCTCAAACTCTATGAATTGAGATGGGAGTAGGTCAGCTAACAGAGAAGAACTTCCGTCACCTAAGTCGGTGTCCTCTTCTTCCTGCGTGCATTCACGTATTTTTTAATCTGGTGGTATGAAGTGCTGATTCATCTTGATCAGTTTAAATCTCTCCACATTTTTGGGCGTGAGGCGGGTCCTTTTTGAAGTTACAATGGCACCAGCAGCCCTGAAAACACGTTCAGAAGACACACTTGCGAGTGGGCAAGACAAATAATTTAGAGCCAGATTGGTGATCAGTGGCCATAGAGGCCTTTTCCTATACCCATACAGCAATGGGTTCTGATTAACAAAGACCTCTGTTGAGTCATCCAGATAGGCCTGCACCATCGACTCAAGGTTCTCCATGATTGCTCCACTTTGCGTACCATCTGTGGCCTTTGCAGCACTGGAACGAGCAAACCCTTGATGAGTTAGCCAATCCGCTTCCGACAATATTATGCCATGGCCTGGTGCAGGTGAGGATGATGATACGGTTGCTGCTGGTGTCGTTAACGGTTGTGAGGGAAAGTGACTCCCTTTGGCCACAGATTCAGAAGTGGAACTTGACGCCGGATGGCCTGATGATTCAGTTGTACTTCTGCCGGCTCCTTGAATTTTCTGCCATTCTTTTTCGAACCGAGTGGCTGACACAGCTAGCCAATGTTTGTACTTTGAAACATCTGCTTCATCAAAAGGAATGAATGCTTTGCTGGCCACTGCCTTTTTGTACCGTGGATCCAGAATAGTGGCACAAATGTAATGTTGTTCTGTATGTATGTTTTTAAGCCTTTCATTGTCAACTAGGCGGCTTAATAACCTCTCCGCCAACTGATATGCGACTAGCTTTTCAGCATCACCTCGGAACATTGAAGACACCGCCTTCAGTTGGTCCTCTAGCATGACCAACAATGGGATAGCTTTGCCCAAAGAACAGTCCTCCCTGCTGACTTCACGTGTGAAGACCTCAAAAGGACAAAGCATGTCTGTCAGGCTTGCAATTAGCTTCCATTCCTCCAACTCTAGCCTCATGTCTTTCATAGTAGAACCCAGTTTATAGACATAATCATGTATTACCCCCCACTGCTCAGAGAGGCGCTTAAGCATGTAAAAGGTTGAGTTCCAACGTGTTGCCACCTCCTGGATGAGTCCTTTGACTGGCAGCCTACGTTCATGTTGAATGCTCCTCAGCTCCTTCCGGGCCTTAAAAGAATGGCTGAAATGTGTGCAGATTCTTCGGCAGGTGGTAAGTAACTTGATGACTGTGTTTTCTTTTTTCAAGAAATCTTGCACCACGATGTTCATACTGTGCGCCAAACACGGCACTCTGAAATAGCCACCTTGCTGCATGGCCTTAACTATATTACTGCCATTATCCGTGGAAACATGTTATGTTATGTTAAATTATTTGTACCACGCACGGTCACCAAACGGTTTCATGGCGCTCAAACAAATGCGGAAGGCAGGGACGGGGTTTACTCAAACGCTGACAGAAAGAAGAAAGTTTTCAACATCCTGCGGAAGCAATCATAAGTTGGGCAGTGTCGGAAAGCAGTCGGGAAGGAATTCCAAGTCTTGGGGGCCAAAAAAGAAAAACCCAAACCACCAGGCTTTTTGCGTTTGATTTTAGGAATAACTAGAAGATTGTGTGAAGTGGAGCGGAGGTCTCTCAGGGGCACATATCGCTTCAGACAAGAAGAGATAAAGACAGGAGCTTGATCAGACAGAGCTTTGAAGATTGTACAGCCAAGTTTGAAGGTGCAACGTTTGGCCACCGGGAGCCAATGTAGGCTCTGCAGCAGCGGCGAAACGTGCTGATGTTTAGGCTGATGGTAAATTAAGCGTGCTGCCTGATTTTGCACCAGTTGCAACCTGTGAAGGTGGTAAGCAGGGATTCCCACGTACAGAGTGTTGGCATAGTCAATTCTGGACGTAACGAGAGCCATGATGACAAGTATAAGTGCATCTCTCGTGAGGAACCTACTGATCTTACGTATCCTACGCAGATGGAAGAAGCAGGATGACGTGACAGCATTGATATGAGGCCTCATGGATAGATCACCAGAAATGACTACGCCCAGGTTCTTTACTGAGTTGACGGGGCAAGGTGCAGACCCTAATGAGGGAGGCCAAAAGCTGGCATTCCATGGATTGGTTGACCCGCCTACCAACACCAGCTCGGTCTTAGTAGGATTTAATTTGAGCTGACTGTGATACATCCATTCCGATATATCAAGCATGGTAGTTTGAAAGTTAGCGCGAGAGGATAAAGAAGTGTCAATAGGAAAAATTAACTGCAAATCATCCCCATAGTTGAAGATTGTAGCCGAGGATTTGCGAAGAAAGGCGATTAGGGGCTGCATATAAAGATTAAATAATAAGGGAGACAGAGCGTAGCCCTGTGGGACTCCGCAGGATAAGGGGGAGTGAGAAGCAGAGAAAGTAGACAAGTGCACTGCCTGGGATTGCTTATCCAAAAAAGATCTGACCCAATCGAGAGTTACGCCCTGGATGCCAGCGTTATTGACACGGTCGATCAGAATTGCATGATCGACCGTGTCAAAGGCCGCCGACAGATCCAATAGGACCAATGCCTGGGAGATGTTATTGTCGGCGCCCCTTCTCAAGGCATCCATCACAGCCACAATGACCGCCTTGGTAGAGTGTAATGGCCGGAAACCGGCTTGCTGGGCATCCAAAAAAGACGAGCTCTCAATAAAAGCACTCAGGCAGCGAGTGACATACGTCTCCAGAATTTTACTAAGATAGGGGAGAAGGGAAATAGGCCTGTAGTTGTTAAAAACCGTAGGGTCGGTGTTGGTCTTTTTTAATAAGGGTATCACTACTGCCTGTTTAAAGGAGTCTGGTACCACCCCCGTAGCCAGTGAATTGTTGAGTAATGTCAGTGGGGGGTCAGGGCAGGCCAAGAAGATTTCCTTGAGGATTTGGGCAGGGCAGCAATCGTTAGGGGAACCAGCGCTCACTTTATGTAGAAGTGAACGAAACTCCGTGAAGGAAATAGGTGGAAAAGCGTCCAGGCAGTCTTGATTTTTGGGAGGTGAAGGAAGGGGGAAAGAGGATGAAGGCGAGGGAATATTGTTCTTAATAGTAGCGATTTTGTCTAAAAAGTAAGAATTGAGAGAGTCACACAAAGCTTGTGTCGGTAGGGGTTGGGGATTGACACGGTCTGGCAGAGAGAGCTCATTTACTATGGAGAAGATATCCTTTGCCTTAGAGGCAGACTCCATAATTTTTAAGGAAAAGTAGGTTGTCTTAGCCAACACAGTAGATTTTTTATAGGCTTTCAGGCAGTCCACGAATTCAATTTTAAGTTGTTGATCGTAAGTACGCCTCCAGCGGCGCTCAGCCTGGCGAAGAGCTAGTTTGTCCAGCTTTAGTTGGTCCGTGAACCACCGTTGGGCGTCATGAGGGCGCATGGTTTTTATTGTTTTCAGCGGGGCAACAATATTACAGGCAGACAGCAGCCATTGTTCAAGAAGAAGGGCCTTGCAAGTCACCGAGGCGGAAGCCGAAGGAGCTGTGGAAGCTAGTAGTATAGAATGTAGTTCCACCAAATTGGCTCTCTTCCAGTTCCGAGCTGAGAAATTGGTAATAGGGATAGGGCGGGTAGGAATTGTTAGGTTAAGAGAAAAATAAATAAAACAGTGATCTGACCAAGAACAAGGGGACACTATAGGAGGCGAAATTTCAAGATTGGCCGTCCACACTTGATCTAAGATGTGACCCTTACAATGTGTGGGAGTTTTAATATGTTGACTGCAATTCAAGCCTGATAGGAGGTCAGAAAATGCCTCCGAGAGGCTACTCTCCCAGGAGTCGGAGGGCCAGTAATTGATGTCTCCAATAATGATAACCTTAGCATGGTTGATGATAAGCTGGGAAATTAGGTCTCCAAACTGTTGGGGGAATAGGGGCATGTGGTCGGGAGGTCTGTACACAAGGACACATATGAGGGAGGACCTTTGAGAGGAGAATTTAAGAATGAGACTTTTAATTTTGTGGATCGCGACACTAGCTAGGGTAGTAAAAATATGTTGGGAGCGAATAATAGCTGCCACCCCGCCTCCGGCCTTCCCAGCTGGCCGATTAGATTGTAGAATGTAGTAACCGGCGGGGATGGCAGCAAGAATATCAGGGACAGAGTCCTCAGTCAGCCACGTCTCCGATAGGAGGAGAATATCCACAGCTCGATCATCTAACAGCTGGAAGATTTCGAGCTGATGTTTCACCATTGACCGAGTATTAAGGTAAATCACGGTCAATGGAGTAACCCCAGGTGTTACCAATTTGTGGCAAGATGGTTTCGACTCAGTACACAGAGAGGGAAATTCAGGTCCAAGAGTATCAGAAGAAACAAAAATACCACAATCCTGAGCAGCCCTAGCGGCACGGGCCTGAAGAGGACCCGGGCGGCGGAACGTCAGGAGGTCGGCAGAGGAATAGGTGATAAGCTGGGCATTATAACTGGCCCCAGGGCCCGGTCGGCCGCGGACGAGCGCAGACGGGCTTAACTTAGGCGCAACTTCGGCGCGAAGTCGGCGCGCCCGCTGCGCTTCCGCCAGGCTACCATGTTATACAGACCAGGAAGTGAGCCACTAGACCGCTAACCTGCAAGATGGAGGGGCAGGGCGGAAGTGGTGTCAAGACCAGGAAGTGGCGCTCGGCTAGACGACCCTCCGCACAAACGGCACAAAGCCGGGGCGGAACGGGATCAAGAGCAATGAGAAAAGCAGGTAAGTAAGTTTTGCTAAGCTCAAGTTCCCACAGATATAATACACAATGCAGGTTTGCATGAACACGATTAATTTACACAGAGCTTTTAAAATCAGCTTATTAAAATAAACAGCGAGATGAGCACACACCAGCACACACCCGCAGCCTGAATCGCCGCGATTGTCAAGGGAGGGCTCCAGCTGTTGAGCCTAAAGTAGGAAAATTTCAGCAGCCACTAGACCGCTAACCTGCAAGATGGAGGGACAGGGCGGAAGTGGTGTCAAGACCAGGAAGTGGCGCTCGGCTAGATGACCCTCCGCACAAACGGCACAAAGCAGGGGCGGAACGGGGTCAAGAGCGATGAGAAAAGCAGGTAAGTAAGTTTTGCTATGCTCAAGTTCCCACAGATATAATACACAATGCAGGTTTGCACGAACACGATTAATTTACACAGAGCTTTTAAAATCAGCTTATTAAAATAAACAGCGAGACGAGCACACACCAGCACACACTCGCAGCCTGAATCGCCGCGTTTGTCAACATAACCAACTATGCGATTTCTTGGATGCAGCCATTCAGAGACCTTCCTATCAAACTCGTCCAAAAGGTTAGGTGCAGTATGAGTTTTCTCCGTGGCAAACATGGCTAATGTTGCATGTTTCCGAGTAGCTTGAAAAACTGTGTCCGGGTCAACACCTGGATTTGTCTTGTCTCTAACCCCGGCAAAAGAGACCCAGTGTGCAGTGATGCACATGTAATCTAGGGCTTGGCAACTGGTCCACATGTCTGTTGTCAAGTGGATAGTGTGAACAGCACTCTTCTGCAAAGCTGCCCCAATCACCTCCAGCACATCTTGATGTAGTGCTGGAACCGCAACTCTGGCAAAATAGGGCCGGCTAGGAACCTTCCATTTAGGGCAGACTGTTGCCACAAATTCTAGAAAACCCACCCCTTCCACGAAAGAAAAAGGGAGAAGGTCCAGCGCTAGCATTTTAGCCAGCTTTGCGTTATACAGACGTTTTACGTGATGATGATGATGATGCAGACTTCAAACCAGTTAGGCTCATTGATGTACTTTTTCGCATTGGTGTCTGTCCCAGACTCTTAGTGTGCCTCATACATGTTGCAGGGATAGAGGGTGTGGGCGCTACCACTGCGGTGCTGCTGCCAGGGGTACTGGGTATACCAGAAAAAATGTCAGTCGGTTCTTGACTTCCCCCCTGCACATGAATCAGCCCCTCGTCAGCATCAGATGCAATGTGAATGGATACATTTGGATCAGTTCTACTTTGGTCTTCCCGGATTTTCCTTAGGTGCGCATCCCACTGGATAGTGTGGTGTTTTTTTAGATGACCTCTCTGGCCTCCGGTACTATAGTAGGTACCAAGCTTACTCCGACTAACTAATACTTTACAAATCGAGCAAACGACCATGTTTTCCGCCTTTTGGCTAACAGTAAAGAAGTTCCAAACTGGGGACTGGAGATGTCTGCTGGTGGTGGAGGTGCTACTTTGACTTTCAATGCCAGATGAAGTGGAGGATGGGCGTGGCTGAATTTGTTTCTGTTGTTCACTTACAGCACCACTACTTGAGGTAATGGAGGTCGAGCTGGATGGAGGTCCCTGCCGGCCCTTCTGACAAAAAAATATGGAAGCTGTAGGTTGTGTTGGTGTTGTAGTTAACTGCGTTGGTGGTGGTACCAGTGCCACGCCGCCCACATCCCGCTCAGCAGCCATTCGGGATAGGGTGAAAATGTCTGTCTGCTGCATGCCCGCTGGGGCTGGAGTGACGACTGTGATGACTGGGTCGTCGTCAGACTGTTCATCAGCAGCAGAAGACACCACTTCTTGTTCGTCGTCATCACCCATAAGTCGAAGCCTTGCGGGAACCTTCCTTTTAGGCTTAGCTACCTTTGTCGGCTCATGGCGTGCCTCACTCTCAGACGGCATTTGTGGGTTCCAATCAGGATCAAGGTCATCAGAATGAAGGGGGCTTGAAGAAGAACTTGTAGTAGTAGTAGTAGCCCTCCTTGACCTTTTTCTTGCTGGGGATCAGGAAGACAATGGATCATCATCAGGAGAAGTGGCTTCCTCAGATGATACCTCCGCTTGAATATCAATTTCCTGATGTGCCCCTACTTCTGGAGGAACAAGCGTTGTAGGCAGTTGTGCCGCTCCATGAACCTCTAGTTGCACCTCTCCATGCGCCTCTCCATGCGCCTCTCCTTGCGCATGTACTTGCGCTTGTACTAGTTGCACCTGTGGTTGTCGTTGCGGCTGTGGTTGTTGAACACTCGTCAGCTGAGTTACACTCGGCGTTGATTGGATGGTACTTTCTTGTGATGAGCCAACATCACTGGTCGATCGATAGTGATTGAGAAATTAAAGTGGCTGCCTCAGCAGCACTCATGGTCTTGGACCTAACTTGGGGTGGTGGCACTGAGCCCAATGAAGCGGAGGTGCTGCTTCCAGGTTGGTCCCCGGCGGACACCGCTGCTGCTGTAGGCGTAGTTTTTTTTTCCCAAAAAAGGTGTCGGTGGGTACACCAGACTCCTTGGTAGGTGGTGCCACTTGCTTCTTCTTCTCCTTCTTACTGGCAGTGGCACTGGCAGTTTTTTTCGCTGAGGCGCTACGGCCACCTTTCTTTGGGCCCATCTTCTTCAGATGTCAGAACAGCAGGCCGCAGTTGCACGAGTTGCAGAGTTGTCTTGCCTGTGGCCACACGTGACGTCACGTGACGTTGTGCTGCACACACCGCTGCAGGACTTCTTCCTGGCACTGGTGGTTCTCTTGTGCACCTAAAAGCAATGGAAGCCAGAGGAACATCAGTTAAACATCCCAAAAACTCGAAAAAAACACAAACAAATCACCACAATCCAATGCCATCCATGCCCTCAATGATGTTTAAATTCAAGACACCCCACAGAAAGACTTGGTCCATGCACCACTCACTACCCCTGGGCCTAATGGATGAAAGCAAGGCAAACTGGGTGCAGGCATGAGCACACTGCCTGGCTTCAAAATGGCCCCTTGAGCCTTGACCCCCACCACATGGCCAGGCCCTGCCTGGACTAGGCCTCAAAATGGCCCCCACCCACATAGCCAGGCCCCAACAACACCCCAAAAAGCGGAAAAACACACATAAATCACCACAATCCAATGCCATCCATGCCCTCAATGATGTTTAAATTCAAGACACCCCACAGAAAGACTTGGTCCATGCACCACTCACTACCCCTGGGCCTAATGGATGAAAGCAAGGCAAACTGGGTGCAGGCATGAGCACACTGCCTGGCTTCAAAATGGCCCCTTGAGCCTTGACCCCCACCACATGGCCAGGCCCTGCCTGGACTAGGCCTCAAAATGGCCCCCACCCACATAGCCAGGCCCCAACAACACCCCAAAAAGCGGAAAAACACACATAAATCACCACAATCCAATGCCATCCATGCCCTCAATGATGTTTAAATTCAAGACACCCCACAGAAAGACTTGGTCCATGCACCACTCACTACCCCTGGGCCTAATGGATGAAAGCAAGGCAAACTGGGTGCAGGCCTGAGCACACTGCCTGGCTTCAAAATGGTCCCTTGAGCCTTGACCCCCACCACATGGCCAGGCCCTGCCTGGACCAGGCCTCAAAATGGCCCCCACCCACATGGCCAGGCCCCAACAACACCCCAAAAAGTCAAAAACCACACAAAAATCACCACAATCCAATGCCATCCATGCCCTCAATGATGTTTAAATTCAAGACACCCCACAGAAAGACTTGGTCCATGCACCACTCACTACCCCTGGGCCTAATGGATGAAAGCAAGGCAAACTGGGTGCAGGCCTGAGCACACTGCCTGGCTTCAAAATGGCCCCTTGAGCCTTGACCCCCACCACATGGCCAGGCCCTGCCTGGACCAGGCCTCAAAATGGCCCCCACCCACATGGCCAGGCCCCAACAACACCCCAAAAAGTCAAAAAACACACAAAAATCACCACAATACAATGCAATGCATGCCCTCAATGAGGTTTAAATTCAAGACACCCCACAGAAAGACTTGGTCCATGCACTACTCACTACCCCTGGGCCTAATGGATGAAAGCAAGGCAAACTGGGTGCAGGCCTGAGCACACTGCCTGGCTTCAAAATGGCCCCTTGAGCCTTGACCCCCACCACATGGCCAGGCCCTGCCTGGACCAGGCCTCAAAATGCCCCCCCCCCCACATGGCCAGGCCCCAACAACACCCCAAAAAGTGGAAAAACACACAAAAATCACCACAATCCAATGCCATCCATGCCCTCAATGATGTTTAAATTCAAGACACCCTACAGAAAGACTTGGTCCATGCACCACTCACTACCCCTGGGCCTAATGGAAGAAAGCAAGGCAAACTGGGTGCAGGCCTGAGCACAATGCCTGGCTTCAAAATGCCCCCTTGAGCCTTGACCTCCACCACATGGCCAGGCCTCAAAATGGCCCCCACCCACATGGCCAGGCCCCAAAAACACCCCAAAAAGTCAAAAAACACACAAAAATCACCACTATCCTATGCCATCCATGCCCTCAATGATGTTTAAATTCAAGACACCCCCAAAAAAAACTTGGTCCATGCACCACTCACTACCCCTGTGTAGGAGAGTAGGGTCTGCTATCCTATGGTCACCCCATTTTTTGCTTTTTGCTTCACTGGTTTTCGACTTAATGTGGCTGTGGGCCTGCTAATCAGACCCACAGCCCTGCTGTTCTCTCTCTAAATTTCACACCATGTACTTTAGGTACATCACCAATTGGGATTTGGGTCACTCTTATGAGTCCCTGTACAGTATTTTTTTTCTTAGCACCTCTCAGTGTAGATAACACACACTTTACACAGCACTTACACTAACCAGTCCTGAAGAATTGCCATGGTATCCTTATGAACCACTAGGGCAAGAAACATGTTGACCCAGAGAGTAAAGCACAGTTTAAATTGAACAGCCCTATCCAGGGTAGTGCCTCTCCACTTTTATTGACATTTTAATGAGGTGGATTACCAATAGAATAAAGCCTATTTGAACTGGACTATCCAGCCTCTTTTATACTTTATCACTCACTCACAACACTTATTTACATCATCCACGGGCCACACCCCCCCCACTTCACCATACGGCTAAGGAACAAAAGATCTCCGACAAAGATCCCCTTCGCGGGTGCCCGTTGAGCATTGCAGCGCCGGCTCAACGAGGAGCAGGTCCATATGAGGAAGCATGACACCTAGCTTGCTGGGTGTGTGAGGACCCTAGTTCCGCAACAGCGGGATCCTCCATCCCTCTTCCTCCTTCATTTTACAATACACCGCCAGATCATTCCCACCACCACTCAAATAGCTGGTGTGGGACGCCAACCCCAGAGGAACAGCTCCCAATTCTTGTAATCACATTGATCCTGACCGGCAAGGGACCTGGACCTCTTTAAACAGCCCTCTCATTCCCCTACTTGTTGAAAGACTCAGCACGGGCAACCCCCGTGGGATAACAGGCTACCAAATAGTGCCAAACAGCACTTACTGGACCATACCACCCTGTGGAGATTTTCCAATCACATTACGATATCTCTCTCTCCTACTTGCCTACGACAGCATGGAAGACAACCAAGGCCTTAGCTTCGATGAGGAAGCAGTGGCTGACATCCTACAGAGGGCACCTTCCCTACTGGGAAATGCCACCAATACAGCCTCAGGGTCCCATAGCGAAGACTGGACGAATTTGACCAACCTAAAAAAGGATTGGATCAAAATAACTTTGCATGGGCTATGATGACCGAGTATCTGAGGGCCAACATAGTCCCCAATGGGCTTATAATTAACATCTTACCCAGAATCTTTCTGGAAGACCCCACATTCATAAAGGACTGGTGCAAGGTCTCGTGGAAATGTACCAGAGATCTCCTTGTCCTAATAATAAATACTGCCCAAAGACTAGCAGACGCACTACTACTGAGGATACAAGCAGCAGAGGCGGCACTCAAATCAGCAGTACAATCAACACCGTTCAGGTCTAAATTAGCTGAAATTAACAACGAGATAGCTGAAAACAAAGAATAACTCCTCAAACGCAAAGTGGCCAAACTCCAAAAGTATATCCAGAAATTTAATAAGGAAACTATATTCCCATATCTGAAGGATGACTACACCTCATCCACCAAAGGTTACTCTTCAGAAGATAGTACAGAAGGAAGCAGGAGGGGCTCTAATGATGGCAACTCAAGCTCTGACAGCAGAGGGAGTACCAACCAGAGGAGAAACCGGAATTATCCGAATGCAAACTACAACCAGGCAACACAATTCCAGGGACCGTGACTACCTATGCAGGCACCCCCCTTTTGCCAAATTCCCATGTACCCACAATGCCCCCCACAATATTATCCGCTTGAGAACCCACCTTTTTTTCTAGGCAGAGGTTGGGGCAGAGGAAGAGGGCGCAACAGAGGGAACTCCAAAGGGGTACAGTGGCAGGACCAGGCCAACCCACAGACAGAGACCAGAAGTCGAGCGAGGGGGAAACGGAATTAAAAACCCTGGTGTTTAACCTTTCGGAAAGACCACTGACAGAGACAGAAATTAGGGTCCTGGAGAAAGGTATGGGCTTTGTCCCCACACCTAGAATTGACAGATTTAGGGACAACTGTGAGATCCAAGCATTCTTCAGAAAGATCCGACACAAAGCCTTCTTTCATGATACCGTACCTGAGGAAAGTAATGACTCAGGACTTAGGAACCCGTCTACCGTCACTCCCAACAATGGGATGGTACCACCAGAGGTGTTGACATTTGAGAAAGCAGTCCTCAAAGATCTAGAGGACATCCCCAGGAGTAAAACATTTAACAACCTGTCTAAACCAGAGCTAACAGCAGCTAGGGCTCTAGCTGAAGACACCAGTATTACCATCAAAATGGCGGACAAAGGGGGTGCTACGGTTATCCAATCCACGGAGAACTATGATCAGGTGTGTAGACGCCAGCTGAGCAACACTAGATATTACACCCCCCTCCAGACGGACCCCACGATGAGACTCAAAACTGAGATCACCCTCATGGTGAATGAAGCGGAGACAAATGGATGGATATCCAAGAAGGAGGCAGAATTTCTGATTACCCCAGGACCCAAAATACCCTATTTCTACACACTCCCTAAGATTCACAAAGGCACCACCCCGGTACCAGAGAGGCCCATCGTGTCAGGAATAGGGTCCCTTTTGGAACCCCTTTCACGGTTCTGCGACCACTTTATGCAACCAATAGTGACAAGGACACCTGCCTATATACAAGATACAACCGATATCCTAGGCATCCTGGGAGGAATCACTGACACATCAAACATCAACCTACTGGTGACACTAGACGTAGAACAACTCTACACCAACATACCCCAGAGAGAGACACTTGATGTGGTAGAAACTTGGTTGAGAAACGAGGAGTGGTCGTCCCCTACACCTGTGTCCTTCACCATGGACTGTGCTACCATGGCACCACCGAAAAAAAAATCGAGTACCAGAAACAGCTACACCATCAATCCCAGGGCACATCTATGGGGAGCACATTTGCTCCAAGTGTGGCCTGTCTCTACATGGCCCACTTTGAGGAAACTGTCATCAGGGGCAACACCAACCCATACCATAACAACATCATTTTATGGAAGAGATTCATAGATGACATTCTGATCCTTTGGCTAGGTGACCATACGACGTGTTTGTCATTCTGTGAATGGGTTAATACTCAAAACCAACACCTCAGATTTACCCACACTATCTCTGCTACCCACATACCCTTCCTGGACCTCAAGGTACAATTAACTGAGGAAGGGCTCACGACTACACTCTACCGTAAACCCACCGACAGAATCAGCTTGTTACTCTACACGAGCTATGACCCCCGGGCACTGAGGGACAATCTCCCGTTCAGACAGTTTTTGCGCCTTCGGCGCAATTGCAGCGCCAAAATCGAATACAAAACAGAGGCTAAAATCCTAGAGCAAAGCCTCAAGACTCGAGGCTATCCCATCAAACTGCTTAGGGTCTCATCCAAAAGGGCACTCAACAATCCCAGGGAAACACTCCTCCAGAAAACACCAAGGGATGACACAGAAACACTGACTTGTGTTACCTCGTATAATCCGAACTCTACACGCACTAAAGGGATTATCAAAAAACATTGGGGTATTCTCAATACAGGTTCACTAGATCTGCCTACTCCAAGATTTGCCTTTAAACGTACACAAAACCTGAAAGATGTCATCATACACACGAGACATAAGGCCCAACAGAGTAAGCAACAGAGGACTCTTTGGGACCTTCCAGCAATCACTGGACACTATCCGTGCGGTGGCTGCTCCGTCTGTAAACAGACACGCACCACCAAGACCATCACCCTAACGGGTACATTCACCTGGGAACTAAATCACCACACAAATTGCAATACTTCTAGATGCATTTACCTAATTACATGCCCCTGTGGCGACATGTATATAGGGATGACAATGAGACCAGTTAAGATTAGAATCACAGAGCACAAAAGCAACATCAGATGCCACAAACTAACCACCAAGATGTACACCCAGTACCATGAAAAGGGTCACAATCCAGATTCACTAGAATGGCTAGTTCTAGAACATCTCCCTGGAAGCACACAAAATACACTATTCAGGACTGAACAAGGCTGGATACATCGCCTGTCAACCTCCACAAAGGGACTCAACGATGAGATACTGTGGACATCATTAAACAGGAAATGACCGTTGACCTAACGGAGGTACCCAAAAGTTGATCCATTTAACCATAGAGGTTCCCCACACCACCTTGACATAAATTGCAGGGTACTAACTCATGAGTACAGGGCAACCCACTATAGATGCACCTTGCAACACTTGGCAGACCATGGACCACTAGATTAATGAAGACTGTCCCCCGAGTTAAGATGTTCTTTTTGGCTACATGAGATAGGAACAGCCTCGTAGTACTACGAGTATAGCACACCTGTAGCACTCATGTCCCCCTATACCCATATACCCTTCTGAGATGGCTATCGTAGACACTCTGTGTCCGGCACCATGAGTACTGGCAGACTCTGTTTCTAATCGATGCATAACGCCCCTTACATGATTATCGGGATGACCACCCCCATATAGGGACAGTCACTGGGTGGGGCCACTCGAAATACACACCGATCACAGTATACTTTATTACATGACCCCTCTTAAGATGAGAAGAGAACTGGCAGACTCTGTTTGTCCAGTCTGTGCATAATGCCCCGTATATGACTATCGGGATTACTACCCATACATAAGGACAGTCTTTGTGTAGCAACACTCTCAAGACGCAGCAACCTTAGTACATACGATTACATGACCCCTCCTAAGATGGCCGCCGTAAACATCCCTTGATTAGTGTCACTAGGGCCAGGCACTCTTAACTGGAAGTGACGCTACCTAACCACTCCCTGCGCAGAGCACCCGGAGCACTTCTAATAGCAGGCAATCCCTGCCGGAGACACCAGCGGCCCGGGGACGGAGGCGAGGGTAGGTTACCCAGCGTGGTTCCACCCACATCCAAGGAAGTGTTTCGCCGCACTAAGAGACCTTGTGGTAGCCGGCGAAACTTCTGGGCGGGGAGCTGCAGGAGCCGAGGGTAGCTGGACCAGACTATCGGCACCCGTCGGTGCACGATGGTCCTCCCGCCCTAGCCTCCACGGTTCCCTCGCTGTCTCCTCAGCCCGGGAGTCAAGCCGTTCCTTCTATGACATCGCACCCTTCAACATGGCAACCTCGCTCCCATGTTCGCTAACGATACATTGCCCTTATTTAATTCTATAATACACAGGGCTCCTACCATTGAGGCGCCCTGACGACGTGCCCGTCCCTGCTGAGGCTCCCGACCCCCACTAGAGAGGTGAGTCAGGCGACCTGGCATAACTAAGACAACGCGTGCACTAGATATTGACCCAACAACATTGGGATTCTGATACAAAGCGGGCACCAACAAGACTGAGTGCACGGACTTCTTTGGCTTGTTTGAGAGAGATTTCGCATGATTTTATTAGTTCTTTATGATATTTCTATTGATGCTTTAACATTTTTAAGAGTACTTATAGCACTAGGAGATGTAAAGAGGCGACTTCACCTAGGGTCACTAACCAATACAGATTGGTAGTATCATGGAGCAACACTCAGTACAGTGACTGACGTCCGTTTTTCTTTGCTTTTTTCTTTGCATTTTTTGTCTCCCTAGGTCATTTTACATATACAGTGACTACACCACGCTTGACCTGTAGCCACTCCTGAGAGGTAGTACACCAACAGTAGCACCACTCAGTGTAGATAACACACACTTTACACAGCACTTACACTAACCGGTCCTGAAGAATTGCCACGGTATCCTTATGAACCACTAGGGCAAGAAACATGTTGACCCAGAGAGTAGAGCACAATTTAAATTGAACAGCCCTATCCAGGGTAGTGCCTCTCCACTTTTATTGACTTTTTAATGAGGTTGATCACCAATAGAATAAATCCTATTTGAACTGGACTATCCAACCTCTTTTATACTTTATCACGCACTCACAACACTTATCTACATCATCCACAGCCACACCCCCCCACTTCACCATACAGCTAAGGAACAAAAGATCTCCGACAAAGAGCCCCTTCGCGGGTGCCCGTTGAGCATTGTAGCGCCGGCTCAACGAGGAGCAGGTCCATATGATGAAGCATGACACCTAGCTTGCTGGGTGTGTCAGGACACTAGTTCGGCAATAGCGGGATCCCCCATCCCTCTTCCTCCTTCATTTTACAATACACCGCCAGACCATTCCCACCACCACTCAAATAGCTGGTGTGGGATGCCAACCCCAGAGGAACAGCTCCCAATTCTTGTAATCACATTGTCCCTGTACAGTGTACCATAGGTACCCAGGGCATAGGTGCACCCAAGGCCTACCAGGGGCTGCAGCATATATTTTGCCACCCCTGGCTGGCCATCCAAACTGACACAACTGGCTGATCATTCAGCTGGGGCAAGGTCGTGTAATCACCCCTTGCTTAGATATAGTATATCTATGTCTAAACTTATATCTGGACACATATGCACCTATAAGTCACTCCTATGGCAGTCCTTACCAATCCTGGAGGCAGAGTGCTTGGTTTTATGTGGAATGGTGCTCTAGCATGAGCTGAGCCTGTCTGCAGCTTTCGGAACCATGTCCTTATAGCTGTTCCAGGGTATTGCCATACCATATACTCTTAAGTGCATTATAATCCTCGCGGTTATTGCTAACTTTGATTTGGCTTTATCAAAACATGTCGTGTAAGGTGTCATACGCTTTGGAATACTACCCCCTCGCCAGTTCTGGCGACGGGGGTAGCATTCCACCCTTCTAGAGGGAGAAGACATGTTACTTCCATTAATCCCGGTTAAAGTTAACCAGAGCCTCAGTATCACAAAATGGATGCTGCTGCCACAGACACAAGTCTGACCAACTGATGCTGGGAGTCCTTCCAGCGAGGGAGGCTTGGACAATAGGTTTCCTGTCACAGGGAGGTGCTAGCACCACCTCAGACAGGAAATAGTGGATTGGGGCAGGGAGGGCTGAATGAAACGAGACACTGCCTGGGGCACACAAGGTGTCCCATGCATAGGCCAATTCAAACCGGTGCTGGGGCACTCCAGCCCCAGCTCTGGTGCGAAACTGGACAAAGGGAAAGGGGTGTAACCACCCCCTTCCTGGGTCCCACCCATAGGAGAGACCTAGCAGGTAATCCAGCCCCTTGATTTGGAATAAAGGTAGGAGCTGTGTCCTCAGACTTTAGATAATCCTGACTGAAACTCTGATACAAAACTCTGGACCCTTCGACATCCTACTCGACGTAGAAGACTGAAGAATCTCCCTTGTGGTCAAGGAGTGACCACCCTGTGCAAACAGGCACCATCAAACGCTCAACGGTTTGCTTTGTTGTTGCTCCTGCCGGAGCTCGAACGACAGAGACCGACAAGAACTGGACTTCCAGACATCCAATAGCCCAATCCACAGCAAAGCTGAGACCCGTGGAGGCCATCCTTTTCACCGATGATCACCTCTCCACATTCACCGAGTGCTGCGTGGGGCCCTTTTGCATTTTCCTGCTCGACGCGTCTGTCCGGTCACTTGCCCATTGGCTAGTGGCCTCTGTGACAACCAACCTTTGAATTTTCAACACTGGTCTGGTTGCTCCAGACTGGCTCTTGCTCTCCTGAAAAGGAGCAGCCCATCAGACCTTGCAGGTCTGATCCAGTAGCCATCTTTGATTCCTGCATGGGTTGCATTTGCCAAGGCCTGTTGATCCGAATCGAGAACCGACACCGCCATCAGCGAGAACCTTTGTGGGACAGTCCGTGCCCAGCTCCTGGTTGTCGTCGACACCTCCTGGTCCACGTGGCAGCGGAGACAAGCTTCACGACATCACCTGATCGCAACCCGACATCGCCTGGTTCCTTCCTGGTCACTGGCTAGTGACCCAGACTCTGTCCCCTCTGCTTTCAGGTACTCTACATCTTCGATCCACCCTTGGATCCAACTGGACTCTTCTCTCCTGGTCGCCTGCAGCATCTTTTCTCCAAGGCTCCATAGAACGCCACGACGAAACCTGACACACTTGGACACCTATGCACCGGCTTCCTGTGGGTGAGGTAACGCGAGTACTGCGGTGCTCCTGTAGGGGTTTACATCCCTAGTGTCCTAGTTTTAAGTGGTTAAGTTCTAGTCCAGTCGGAAGACTTCCAAATCTGCAACTTTCTAACTTTACGCACCCATTGACTTCTATAGGTGCACGCGTGTGCATTTAGACACTGCACCCGCATCCTGTGGGCCGCCCACTTCCTAACTGCTGTTAGTCCAGTGTAGCCCCAGCAATTCTCAAGGCCCTAGGCCTTACCATTGTTCGTGACGTGGTTCTTATACCACCATTTTAGTATATGGTTTAGCGGGCCACCAGGGCCTATTCATATTTGTGCACCTTTTGTATATTATATTAAGTTACTTGTTATACGCTTGTGCTCCTGTGCTCATAAAGAGTTAAGGGGACAGAGTTTAGCCTAAGACTGCTTTTGTCCATGCTACCCCTAGGATAGCTGGTCTATAAGGTTGACCTTACAACCATCACCATAAGGGTTGTTTGGACTGGTGCAAGGTGCTCACTAGAATAGTGAACATCATATACCAGGCCAACTTCTCACACCCTGGGCCTAATGGCTAGTGAGGCTTTACAGGCACCCCAAAATTAAAAGGAAAATCAACATATAACAGTGAGCTAAAATTCCATGACATAAATGAGAATTAAGTTTAAAAAAAAATCACAGAAACAGTTGTATCATGCACCCATGACTAACCCTGGGCCTACTGGATACTGTGGCTACCCACAATATATATTTTTTTAAAGGTGTGAAAAAAGTTTTAAAACTGTAGTTGCAGCAACTGCAATGCCCCAAACAAACACCAACTTACATGTAAAATGTCAAGTCCAAAAGTGATCCAAACTCCAAAGTCCAAAAAGTCCTCAAATACAAATATCCAGCAGCAGCCACAAAAAGTAATCCTTCCAGCTCCAGATCCAAATCAAAAGTGACCAGGACATGGACAAAGCACTGGGAGGAGCCTGCTGGACAGGAACAGGAAGTTGGAGACTCTGGGGCACTTCCTTCCTCCCACCCCCCCCCTCAAAAATGGACTCCTTGCACCAAAAAGTGCAGCCAAATGTCAATATGAGGAGTTATTCTGATCAAAATCATCATTTTCAGAAGGTTTATGCTGCCTGCGGTGGATTTCTTGCGCAGAATTGCAATTTTTGCAATTTCGGGAAAGCGAGCTGTTCAAATCTCCTGCCGGAATTCAACTGCGCGCCGCATCTACGTGTTCAGCATTGTTTACTCCCGCAATGCGTGATCGCGGGCCCTTATGACGTACTCGCGTTGTCAAACTCTCGCTGTGCAAGATGGCGAGCCGCGATGACGTAATTGCGTTCAAAAAACTCTCGCGCGATCACGCAGCAAGATCCAAAATGGCGCAGGACACACAAACCGGGAGAAAAACTAATCGGCGGACTCAGAATCACGGTAAGTCAACGCCGCACGCGCAATATTGTATTTTTCAAGCACGACCAAGCAAAAAAATCCGCAGCTTGCGAATTTGCAGATTTTGGGGCAAATTCGCGCGATTCGCGGACCGCGAATCTACTAAAAATCCGCAAATTCCGCAAACGAAATGGATTTTACTCCCACGCTTAATCAGGGGCTTTGTGAGGTTTTCAGCTGATGAATTGTGTTGTATCATGTGTTACATATATCCCTAGATATTTAAATCCCCCATCAGCTATTTGAATGTCACATCCCCATGGAAGCCGTG
The DNA here is from genome assembly GCF_964261635.1 of Lissotriton helveticus. NCBI lineage: Eukaryota > Metazoa > Chordata > Amphibia > Caudata > Salamandridae > Lissotriton > Lissotriton helveticus. The sequence continues at coordinate 1,406,367,830 of NC_136057.1, read as the reverse complement.
GCAGGCAGCTTTGCTGTATGTAGAGAAGCGACTTTGTCCAATTCATGGTGTAATCTGATGCCCGTCCATATTCCGCGCAGATATCTAACAGGCAGTTAATTGAGCGTGCCGTAGATGCCAAATATAACAGTATATCGTCCGAATAAAGTGAAATGCGGTCTTACCAGCCCATGGCCCATTTCAAACCGTGTATGGCCGGGTTCTGATGCACCCAGGCCGCCAGCGGTTCCAGAACCAATACAATGAATGGTGGCGATATGGGACAGCCTTGTCTCCTCCCTCTACCTAACGGAAAGTCTGTTGATATATGTCCATTCACTACCACCTGTCCAAGTGGCTGTGTATAAAGTAGCTGGACACAGGCGCAGAACTTTGGACCGAATCCCAAGTGTCTAAGGACCGCAAACAAGAAGGGCCATTCGACAAGGTCGAACACCATTCGTGCATCCAGCGAAAGAATAACTGCTTCCTCTTCTATAGTGGATTTACGGGCCATGACCCGATGCAAGCGCCTCAGATTAAGTGTTGTATTTCGATTTGGCATAAATCCGGATTGATCCGGGTGGATCACAGTGGCAAGATGTGGCTGCAGCCACACGGCAAGTGCCTTTGTCAGTATTTTTGCCTCTGCGTTAATTGAGGAAAATGTTCTATATAACATACATTCATGCGGTGGCTTGCCGGGCTTGTGAATTGCCACTATGGTGGCCAGTCGCTGATCCCTGGGTAGGATTCCTTTTTCCAAACTGTCTGTGCACATATTAAGTAAATGTGGTATGACACGTGGCACCGCTTTCTTGTAAAATTCCACTAGAATTCCATTAGGCCCTAGCTCTTTTCCTGTATGCAATGCACCTATTGCCAGCTCTAGGTCCTCCATAGTCAGGCCCTTTTCTAGAGTCTCGGCCGCACTAGGGAACAGTGTGGGCATTTTTATATTTTTTAGGAATTCTAAATTTTCCTCCACCGTGTTGGTGGCTGTTGGGGTGTAGACTTTTTTATAATGCATCGCTAAGGCTTCCGTTATTTGCTGGGGCTCCGTCGTTAAACCGCCATCTTCAAGCCGGAGCTGCGCCACCCATTTACTGCTTGCTCTTTTTTATCCAGCCATGCTAGGAGATTTCCCGCCTTATCCCATAGTTCGTAAATAGTGTGTTGCATTTTAGTGTGTTTGGTTTTTGCCTCTTCCCATGTGTAGGCCCTGTACTCTTGTTGTGCTAAGTGTAACCTGTGTGTTGTGTCTTCATCAGGATCTATAATATGAGCCGCTTCTGCCCGGGATCAAAGTAGTTCACTGTCGTTTCAAGGAGGTCCTTGCTGATCTTACGGTGGATCACTGACATAATATCGACTACAAAAATATAGGCATTTAAAATATCGACTCCAAAATATCGACTACAAAAATATCAAAGTCCTATCTACAAACAGGTAAGTACAAAAATATCTAATCAAAAATATTGTTTAAAAATATGTACTTTGTAAAAATATCGAATTTATTACAATTAATGTAAAATTTAAAAAATATTAATCATAAATAACTAAAATATACTTAAAAATACTTAAATAACCTTAAAATGATTAAATAATTAATTTAAGTTATAAAAAAAACTATTTTATTTGTTAAAACATATATATATATATTAACATAATATTATTAAAAAATATACAATATTATTACCGTAGCATAGCAAAAGTGTTAAAATTACCATTCCTACTCCAATGAGTGCAACAGTAGGGAAAGCGTTGAATAGCGTAGGGGTAAAAATTACTATTCACACTCCAGTGAGTGCAACAGTAGGGAAAGCGTTGGATAGCGTAGGGGTAAAAATTGCTATTCCCACTCCAGTGGGTGCAACAGTAAGGAAAGCGATTTATAGCGTAGAGGTAAAAATTACTATTCCAACTCCAAAGAGTGCAACAGTAGGGAAAGCATTGGATAGCGTAGGGGTACAAATTACTATTCCCACTCCAAAGAGTGCAACAGTAGGGAAAGTGTTGGATAGCATAGGGATTAAAATTACTATTCCCATTCCAAAGAGTGCAACAGTAGGGAAAGCGTTGGATAGCGTAGGGGTAAAAATTACTATTCCCACTCCAGTGGGTGCAACAGTAGGGAAAGCATTGGATAGCGTAGAGGTAAAAATTACTATTCCCACTCCAGTGGGTGCAACAGTAGGGAAAGCATTGGATAGAGTAGGGGTAAAAATTACTATTCCCACTCCAGTGAGTGCAACAGTAGGGAAAGCGTTGGATAGCGTAGGGGTAAAAATTACTATTCCAACTCCAAAGAGTGCAACAGTAGGGAAAGCGTTGGATAGCGTAGGGGTACAAATTACTATTCCCACTCCAAAGAGTGCAACAGTAGGGAAAGCGTTGGATAGCGTATGGATTAAAATTACTATTCCCATTCCAAAGAGTGAAACAGTAGGGAAAGCGTTGGATAGCGTAGGGGTACAAATTACTATTCCCACTCCAGTGGGTGCAACAGTAGGGAAAGCATTGGATAGCGTAGGAGTAAAAATTACTATTCCCACTCCAGTGAGTGCAACAGTAGGGAAAGCATTGGATAGCGTAGAGGTAAAAATTACTATTCCCACTTCAGTGGGTGCAACAGTAGGGAAAGCGTTGGATAGCGTACGGGAAAAAATTACTATTCCCACTCCAGTGAGTGCAACAGTAGGGAAAGCGTTGGATAGCGTAGGGGTAAAAATTACTATTCCCACTCCAAAGAGTGCAACAGTAGGGAAAGCGTTGGATAGCGTAGGGGTAAACATTACTATTCCCACTCCAGTGGGTGCAACAGTAGGGAAAGCGTTGGATAGCGTAGGAGTAAAAATTACTATTCCCACTCCAATGAGTGCAACAGTAGGGAAAGCGTTGGATAGCGTAGAGGTAAAAATTACTATTCCCACTCCAGTGGGTGCAACAGTAGGGAAAGCGTTGGATAGCGTAGAGGTAACAATTACTATTCCAACTCCAAAGAGTGCAACAGTAGGGAAAGCGTTGGATAGCGTAGGGGTACAAATTACTATTCCCACTCCAAAGAGTGCAACAGTAGGGAAAGCATTGGCTAGCGTAGGGGTAAAAATTACTATTCCCACTCCAGAGAGTGCACAGTAGGGAAAATAAATACTTCATATATTATTAAAAAAAATATAAATTAATATCTATAAAAAATTTAAAGTAATTATCAATTTAATATAATATAATAATTAATCAATTAAAATTACAAATTAAAATTAACTATTACAATTAGTTACCTATTAATACAAATTAATTACAAATTAACAATTAATTAATTAACAATTAAAAATGATTTTACAATTAATTCAAATTAAATACAATTGAATAAATTGAATTATTTAATTAATTATAAATAAATTACTTCCCACCCTATTCCCCTATAAACCCACAACCCGCTACAGAATTAAATTACGGAAAAAAATAAATAAAAAAAAATTCATTAATTAAAATTAATTATAACATAAATACACACTTTTCACACATATAATAACATAAAAAACACTATAAAAAATTCAATATTATTAAAAATTTGATAATTTTAATAACCTATATTATATACTTCGATATTTTAACTTTCTATATTATTAACATTCGATATTACACTACTTACCTTAAAAACGATATTTTTGATGTCTATATTCTGTCCATTCGATATTTTGTCCATTCTATATTTTAAACTAGATATAATGTCCATTCGATATTTTTTACTCGATATTTTGACTGTTTACCCTTACGGTTTTTAAGGTAACTAGGGTGAAGCGGAAACAGCCTGCGCCGTCTCGGGGTGGATGCGGTATATGTGATGAGCACTAGAGAGTGGTCCGAGATACCCCTGGGTAGGTGCGTGATCTCAGTTACCCCCACTAGCACAGTTGCCAATATAAAAATGTAATCTAATCTGGAAATGCTGTTATTCACTCCCGAATGGAATGTATATTGCTTCTCAGTTGTGAATCTATTTCTCCATACGTCTATTAGGCCAAGAGCCTCCGTGAACTCTGCCAGTTTGAGGTTTGCACCGCTAGGGTCTTTGGGGGGTTTTCTGTCTATGGATGTGTCCAAAGTAGTATTGAAATTTCTCCCTAGTATGAGTTTCCCGTGTGGGAGGGCTAATAAAAATGTCCCCAGCGCTGGGAAAGTTACTTGGTGTAGCTTTGGTGGAATGTAAACCATCAGTATGTTATAAATCTTACCGTCCAATTGACATGTTATTGCGGCAAATCGACCCTGGTCATCCTTTCGGGATCCAGTAATTATCAACCGGAAGCGTTTATTGATCAAGATCCCCACTCCCCGCAAACCAGTGGTAAATTCAGAGTGCACCACCATTTTAAATCCCCACCTGTTTAAGGCTTTACAGGTAGTCCCCGTCAAATGTGATTCCTGCAGAAGCAGGCCCCTTACATCTCAGATATTGCAAAACTAGTCCCCGTATATTTTATCACCCAGGCCATTTACATTCCATGATAGTATCTTGAATGGAAGGTGTGCGGGCCGGTGGCCTTTGGCTTGGTCCCTATGCTGTCATCCACCCGGTGGAGGTGCGTCGTGGTCGTCATCTATTGGAGTTGAGTGTTGAGTCGTCAGTATATAGCCCACTGTGTTGTCGTTGCGTATGTACCGTAAGTGTGTACCCTGCATCAATTGCAAAACTGGAACTAAACAATAAAATTCCCCCTTTAACTGTGCCCTTCCCCCCCACCCCCCACCCTGCCTCTCTGCACCGCAGATTTAAAACTACCCGCCACCCCAACTCCTCAGAGTGCTTTATCCCCATAACTGTGTACTTGGGTAAAGGGGGAGGGTTACTCCACGTTTCTTGTCCATTCCCCTTGCTTATTCGTAGTCCATTGCGACCCATCTGTGTCCTTCTGTGACTTGGCTCAGTCCCTGAGTGTCATTGGGGGTTTCACGTGAGACCGGCCCTAGGAGCTCCTTGAATCATACATTGTGACTCAGCCGGGTCATTCATTGGTCCTGGTCATGTTTTGTAGCTATCCTCACTACGTTATCATCTCTTTATTTCTGTATGGTGTTGTTGTCATGTATTATACTGCATAGATGAGGATCTTCCTGGGTATAGTGTCAATCTGAGTTGTCATCTGATTTCTGTTGAGTGCCAGTCGATGCTTCTGCTTCCGTCAATTCTGCCATGGCCGGTTTGGTGAATTGTTGCGCTGTTTCGGTCCTTGTTTTCCGGGTCTTGTAACTGGTCGCCATCCCTCCAGCCAGTCCTGAGCCTCCTCCGGTGTAGTGAAGAACCAGCTTTTCCCTTCTGCCTCTACCCGTAGTTTTGCTGGAAAGAGCATTTAATACTTGAGTTCTCTGCTACGCAATTCTTTTTTTACCTCAAGAAAATTGCGGCGTTGCTTTGACACAGCAGCTGTGTAGTCCGGGTAGAGGGTTACGTTGCAGTTGTCATCCTTAAGTGGGGGGGTAATATGAGTTGCCTGGAGAATCGTGTCATGATCCCGAAAGTTAAATATGCCTGCCAGTATAGGTGGGGGATGGTCTGGGTCTCCCCCACCGGCACTCTATGAGCCCTTTCCATTGAAAAGAAACATGAAAGTCCACGTGGCTGCAGTTGAGTTTGGACCAGGTCTTCCACAAAGAGATCCAGGGCCGGCCCCTTGATGCTTTCCGGAACACCGACTAAGCAAATATTATTGTGTCGCGAGCGGCCTTCCTGATCATCAAGTTTTTCAGCCATTTTCTTGGCTGCCAGTTCCAGTTGGCAGACCTACTGTTGTAGGGTCACTGTGTCTGTCGAGAGTGTTGTCGTAATAGTTTCCACTTCTGTCAGTGAGGTACTGGGTTTTTAAGAACCGGCACAGAACCGGTAACCCAGCGGTGCCAGGGAATCAACACCCAGAGACCTCGGGTTCTTCCTGATCCAGACCACAGAAACTCAGAGTCATCTAGGTGAAGTCAAAGATTAGTTTATTGGCTGCAACCAAGGTAACAAGTGTCCTAGAAGTACAATACGGGTATGTTCTCAGGAGACTGCACACTTTTACAAAGTCAGGCTTCTCTTCTTATACACAATTTTGGGCTCCAGGCAAAACATTCTTGGTTGTAAAGTAAATCGTTAACATTTTTGGTACAAAGAAAAAGCAGAGTCATGATGACATGTCCATATTTCACTTCGTGCTGCCTACAACAAATCATTTGGCAAGGCCCAACATTTCATCAGATATCACTGGACCCCTAATAAAAACGGGCACCTCCCCACCATAAAGTAAGTGAAGCAAAAGAGTGGAGATAGATGTGAGCGAGATATGGCAGGTGTGCGTGCTGAAATGGTTTTATGGTTTGTTGAGCCTAGATGCTATCTTGCTCGGCCACTGGGAGGGGAACTGACCTAACGAGTTCGGCCTGGGGCAATGGTTCCAACTTGTACAGGTCAAGGAAAAGTCGATTAAGGAGTATGTGTCCTTGTGGAGTTGAATTCAACTGGATTAAGGCCTATGTAAAGGGCAACACATAAATGAAAGCCAAGGGTTCAGAATGTAAGTGACGATTTCGAGGTGAAATCGTCACTCGAATAGGCTGAAAATACATGTACATGATGTACTTGTCGTTCTCGGTCTTTTGATACCAAATTCGTCATGTTTCGACGAAGTTTTAATTCTCGAGTCCAGAACTATTATATGAATCCAGATTTTCAGAACCACAAACCCTCCTTTTGCCCTTACATAGGCAATTAATCTATTCTCATGTTATCTATATTCCTAAAGTCATTGAGATGTTGCTGTAACATCATTCTAGTACTTAGTTCATCTCTTGACACAGGCTTCCTTACACATGATGTAACACAGAGGCCACATATTGCAGGAGCACACTGTATGCACAGACAGAACATGAAAAGAATGGCTAAGACCATCCCAATGACCATTAGAATTTTCCATCCCCAGGCAGATATCAGTTCCCAGAACCATCCTATTAACGACCAATCTCCTTTATCCACATGAATAGATTCGGAAATCTTATGCAGTTTGGAGATGGCCCTGTACACTGTTGGAGCATTATCTGGGATGAAAATGCAACAACTAGACTGGATCAATTTGCATACTCCACCTCGGTCTGCAAGTATAACATCCAAAGCGACCCGGTTCTGAAGGGTCATAAGTCGATCCGACTGGAGCTCAGCAGTCAAGTTACTAAGGGCACCAGCAGTTTCGGTCACGGTGGACTCAACTACCCTTGTTAATTGCCTTATGTTTCTACTGTTAGCCATGGATCCCCAGAACGGCAGAAAACCCTTTGCAAAGTCTCCAAATTCTTGACCTGCAGTGTCTTCTTTACTCAAAACACCTCTAACTACCCTTGTCCGGTGGTAATCCGCCGCTGCTGTGTAGGTGGGAGGCAACAGGAATGAAACAAAACATGAGCCCGAGAAGTCAGGGGGCAACCATGTATAGGCTCTATCATGGCAGATGAAATAAGTACCCTTAGCGGCTAAAAACGCAGGGGAAGTCTGGGATCCAAAAACATACGTTTCTGTACAGATACTCTTCCCTACCTGAGCTCTGGGATTCTTGCCAATACCTTGCAGACACAGGTGACCTTGAGGGGGTACAATCCAGATAGGGGACGATCTTTCGCTTGCTGTTTCTCACTTAAAGTAGTGCCATATCCGGTCACGTTCCAACCTACATATGCAAGTATCTCATCATCCGGAGTATCTTCATAGGAAGTTACTTCCCTGATCATGTCAACTATACCTTTGACTAAGGCGCTAGTCTTGAGGTTGTCTTTTACAGAACGTAGGGGTTGGATTTCTCGTGCATATATGAACATTGTCCTATATGCCCATACTGAACCATTGTGACTAAATGGCAGGACCAAATAGGGGATACCTTTATCCGTTGTGTGAGGCATGAGACCGCACACCCAACAGTTAGTTGTGTTCATTACAAGTTGGTGTTAGTGTAATAACTGAACAAAGGAGTTATTAGCGAACTCTAATCTCCTATTTGATTCGTGGTCAGGCAGAGGGTGGAAAGAATGAGAGGAAATAGTAGGAGGAGGTATGGGTGATGCAGTGGGCGCAAATGTTACATTGAAAGAGAATAAAACATAACTTATCAAAAAGATCATTACGCTGGATAGCATAAAAATACACAATATTATAAAACTTTTCTTTGTCATCGTGTCACACAGTCTCTGCTTAAAGTTAATTTGTTTGGCAGGTCTCTCCACATCAGGAAACTCAATCCTCTCTAAGGTGCTGCCCGCGGTGGGAGGTTGATTCTGCTAAAGGATGCTTCCGTCAGTCTAGGGCAACTCCCTTGGACCAACCAGAACCACCGACCTAACGTCGTCAGCTGCACCCAAAAGACTTTAATCAACCGCGGCCCTAGCAGCGGAACCCGGATGGCGGTTCGAAAAACAAAAATAAGCAAGTTACCTAGATGGGAGATCTGCACTTTCAAAAATAGGACTTGGGGAAAAAGAAAATATCTTTTTATTTGTTCATGGATCCTTAGTCTCAAATTGCAAAAGAAAGTATTTTCTTAGTTCGTTTTCCTCGGTCTCAGATTGTACCGTCGTTTCCCAAGTATTGTCTGATCTGGGAACAAAAGGTCAGGCTCCAAAGAGTTCAATCGTTCTGATGGTGGCACAGTCTCTTGAAAAATGTTCTCGCTTTCACATTCAGGGTTAGTTTCTTTTACACGATCATCTCTGAAAGGTATGACATGTGGCACAGTTGTAAACTCTGAGTCAGTGACACCTTTCTGGACCCACTGGTCATGTGGCGGAGGTGAAGGGATTCTCTTGCAGTGGACCCCGTGGATCCAGTTGGCCTTCCCCTCCACTCGAACAGCTGACCTCGTGGAAAGAAGGACGAGATGCGGCCCGGTCCACCTGGGCTGGTCGTTCTTTGTCCTCTGAAAGTTTTTCACGAGAATCCAGTATCCAGGGACAATGGAGTGACCTGGAGTCTCAGAGACCGGAGGCAGGGTGTTGTGGACCTGTTGATACAAAACACGCAATTTAGCCGTCAATTCATACAAGTAATCAAGCAAAATAGGGTGTTGCAGCTCGCTGAACTTCGTGGGCCTAGGCCCTCCCCATATGTTGGCTGGCCGGCCAAAGACAATTTCGTAAGGGCTGAGTTTCACTCGCGAATGCACAGTCATTCTGGTGGATAGGAGTGCTAGGGGTAGAGCGTCAGGCCATTTAAGACCTGTGCTCGCTTGGATTTTGGCCAATTTAAGTTTTAAAGTGCCATTGTAACATTCTACTAATCCAGCTGATTGGGGGTGATTTGCAGCGTGGAACTTCTGCCTAATGCCTAGCCCTTCACACACTCTTTTCATCACACGACCCACAAATTCACTTCCGTTGTCAGACCAGACCATTCTAGGCATTCCGAACCTGGGGAAGTACTCTTTTACAAGGGCTTTTGCTGTGGACAAGGCAGTATTGTCTTTTAGGGGATAGGCTTCTACCCATCTTGAGAAGGCACAAACAACAACGAGCACGTATTTTAAGTTGTTGCACCTCTCCATGTGTATGAAATCTAGCTGCAAAACCTCGAACGGATACGTAGGAGGTGCAAAATGACCAGCTGAAGTTGGGGTTCCCCTACCAGGATTGTGCTTCAGACATACCATGCAATTCTTGAGAACATTCTCTGCACACTTGGGAATCCCTGCATTCTTCCATACTGGGGCCAACAACTCGCAAATCCCTTTCACGCTGATATGAGCCATTCCATGAGCCATTGTAACCACTGCAAGCACATATGCATTGGGTAACAACCATCTCTGATGCTCTGTCAATTCAACCCAACAACCATTTGCATCCATTCTTCCTGTACTCTCTCTCCACGTGCTCAACTCTTTCTCTGTGGCCTCAGCTTAGATGGATTTCACACTCTCTATCGTGTCCTCACATATTCCAACATCACCATTCCATCTTTCAGGGCCTGCAACATACATTCGGCTCATCACATTCTTTGCCGTTTCTCTAGCGATCTCATCAGCAAATGCGTTCCCACGCCCAACATCATCAGTCACCTTCTTGTGAGCACTACATTTCACAATCGCCATTTGCAGAGGTAAGGTCAGTGATTCAAGAAGCTCATTCACCAACTGACCATGCTGAATCTTAGCTCCATGCGAAGTCAGGAATCCACGTTCTCTCCACAATCGTCCAAAACTGTGAGCCACTCCAAACGCATACTGACTATCAGTGTAGACAGTCACTCTCATTCCTTTAGACAATACACATGCTCTCGTTAGTGCAACTAATTCTGCGGCTTGAGCTGAACCATGTGGTATTCGTGCAGTTTCAACGACTGTGTGCAAAGTTGTGACAGCATATGCTGCAGTCACGTTACCATTTGGGAGCTTAAAGCATGAACCATCCACCCATAATGTACCATCACATTCAGCAAGAGGAGTGTCAAATAAATCCACTCTCCCTTTTGTCTCTTCCTCTGTTGTGAGGAAACAATCGTGCTGTTCTAAAGCATCTGATTCCTCTGCAATTGGTAACAACGTGGCTAGATTCAAGGTACTGCACCTTTTTATATGCACATGGCTCGCTAGCAGCGTCAATTCGTAACTGGACAGTCGAGCACTAGTTAAGTGCTGTGTCTTGGTCCTATTTAACAATGTGTCTACTGCATGCGGGACCATCACGATTAGTGTATTATTCATTACTAGACCAGCAGACTGTCGAATAGAAACAGCTGCTGCTGCTGTGGCTCTTAAACAACTTGGCAATGCTTGTGCTACCGGATCCAAAGTTGACGAAAAATAGGCGCATGGCCGCTGTCTATCTCCAAATAACTGAGTCAACACAGACAATGCACAGCCTTCCTTCTCGTGGACATACAATGTGAAAGGCTTACTGTAGTTGGGGGTACCTAACACAGGAGCCGAACATAATGCTGTGCGTAATTCGAGAAAACTTTTCTGACACTCTTCAGACCAAGGAATGGGATTGGGTGTATTTTTACACGTTAATGCCACCAAGGGTTTGGCCAATAACGAAAAATTTGGAATCCACTGTCTACAGTACGATGTAATGCCCAAGAAAGCACGCACTTCTCTCGGTGTTCTTGGCACATTCAATTTCGCTATTGCCTGAATTCTTTCTGGGGTCAGTTTCCTTCCCTCCTTCGATAAGAGGTGACCTAAGTAGGTCACTTCTTGTCGGCAATATTGAAGCTTGGAAAGTGACACCTTGTGATGCAGATCACACAGATGACCCAATAATATCAACGTGGCCTTTTTACAAATTTTCTCAGTGTCTGCAGCAATGAGCAGATCATCCACATACTGTACAAGAGTAGCACCTTTAGGCAAAACAATCGTGTCAAGCTGTGCTTTCAAAGCTTGACTGTATATTGAGGGGCTTTCACAGTAGCCTTGAGGAGCGCGTTTAAAGCGGAAGCTTCAACCTCCTAAACTGAAGGAAAAAATATCCCTGCTCTCCTCAGCAATTGGGATGCTGAAGAAAGCGTTCTTTAGGTCAATCACCGAAAACCACGAAGCAGAAGCTGGAATCATAGTCAATAATGTGGTAATGTCGGGGACAACTGGGAGTTGTGGCACAACTATCTTATTTACTTCTCGAAGATCAATCACGAATCTGTACACAGGTGGCTGAGAAGGGTCAGTTCGTTTTAAAACAGGCAGAACAGGACTATTGCAAACGTTGCCTCGTGTTTCCTCAATCACATCCTTTTCAATCAATTCGTAAACAATCGCTAGCAAAGCTTTTTCACCCTCATTAGATATTTTGTATTGGGGAATTCGTGGCATTTTGACATTGGACTTCAACGTTACAACATATGGTGGAATTTCTAAAAGACCTACATCATTAGGACCAGTGACCCAAAGAATATCTGGGAGAAGTGACAATTCTGCTGGAAGTGCATCTCTCGACAAATACATGGGAGAAACCACTTTCTTACCTAAAGTAAGTTGTACTCCTGAGGGTACAAAGTCGCATACAATCTTTTTAACAAATCCAATCCTAGCAAATTTTCACCACAACCTGTCGTCAGAATAAGGGGTGCTTCGAATTCACAAGGACCAACAGAAAGAGATAAAGGGTCAGAAATCGGATTTCTAACTGGGGCGCCGGAAAAACCTACGGAAACGTTCATTTCGCCAGACAAAGGTGCGCCAGGGAGTTTGGAGTGCATAATAGAACTCTTTGTAGCACCAGTATCCAACAGAAAAGGTTCTGACACACCTGATGTAATCACCTCAACGTAAGGTCCATTCTGATCTACTGGAACTGAAACAACTCCCTCTCTTTGTCTATGGCTGTCCTAGCAATCATTATTCTCCCACTGCTCATCTTCTGTGTAATAATCATCAACGTAGTATTGAGCTGTCCTGTCAGATACGTTATTTTGCTGATCAAACCTGTTCATAGAGTTTTGTGGTGGAAGGGGACGTGTGTCCTGAGGGGCGTTTCCACGCCCTCTACCTCTAGGTGCTTGCTGACTGCCACGACCTCTAACACCAGAAACTCCATTTGCACGTTGTAATAGAACAGGACAATTATACTTGTAATGACCCTCTTGTTTGCAATATAAACACTGGTTGGGGCCTACAGGTACACGGGGTTGAGTATACTCGAATCTTTGCGAGTTTCTCTGATACTGTTGAGGCTGCTGAAAAGTATTTTGGTAGTGATTTTGATTACCACCACCACGTGGCGGATAGGCTTGCTGTAGCAAAACCTTCGTTTTTAGTTCTCTAGTTTTCTTTTCCACTTTATCTTTCTCATCTTTGTCCCTATTCTCGTAGTATTGTGCAGTAGCCAATATCTGGGCTGAAGATGAGACTGCCCAAGAACTTTCTGAATCTTTAAATTTTTTACACAATTCTGGAAGCAGATTGTGCACGAATTTATCGACAAATAATCTCTGACCACCTTCTGTGGTCATATCTTGACCGCTGTGGTCAACAAATGTTTCTTCAAATCTGGTGAAGAAATCTGAGACTGTTTCTTCTTTCTTCTGTTTGCATGCAGACAACTTATCCCAATTTACGCGTATTGCAGGCATTATCGTTTTCATGTAATCTACTATTTTACCAGGGAGTTCTGCTATCAAAGGCTCAGGCTTGGCACCGCCAACTTGGCGGGCATCTGCAGCAGTAATATTAGCCCATGTGTCACCTAATTCCTGGTCATGATCTAAATGACGAATTTTACCCCATAAAGGCTGTGGAACAACATTCCCAAATAACATATCGATGTCGGCTAAATTCATTATACATGATCCAGCAGTTTGTGACAACTCTTTATAGTACCCTGCAGGATTTTTACGCGGATCTGGTAATGTTTGTTTGAGTGCTAAAACTTCAGCTCGCTTCAATGGGACATGTACCCATACACGCTGAAAGTGTGGCAGAATAGGTGGGACAGCAGTCGTGTCACCCTCTCTCCATTGTGGGGGAACTTCTCTCATAGGGTATTGTCGCGCCTTTTTCCTACTGGATGTATTAGATTCAGATGGTGACCCAGAACTGCTTCCCTTACTCCGATATGATAACAACATTTCAACTGCTTTCTCCACATCTGGACCTACAATCATACCCTCTCCGAACCTAAACCGTACACGACACATTTCTCGTGGGATGCATTCCTGATCATTGTCTTCTAAATCCTCGCAAAGGAAAACACACATCTGTTCGAAAACATATCTCTGTGTCGCTGCTTCCCATTGATGGAAGACTTCCATGACAGACTGTACATCATATTTTACAGTGTCCATGACCCATTTCCTTGCTAAACTATTCAGTGAATCTCTCTCTTGATAATCGGGTAGTTGACTTCGCAACTGTCTTCTTCCCATGTTAGGGGTCGTAGTAGGCGACCCGAAAAGAGGTAAAAGAAGGTTAGTAACAGTGCTGGCCATTTTCTGCTGAATGGAAGGTGAAACTGAAGAACAAACATTTGGAAAAACGGGGTGAGATAAGGCAGGGGTAGAGATAGCAGAAGAGGTATCAGGGGAAATAGAGGGGCACTAGGCAAAATCGTAGAGGGGGCATTAGGAGACATGAAAAGTACAGTAGGCAAAAATGTAGACAACACAGGTGAAACAGAGGTGGTCGGTGGGCCTGAAGGAGGCTGCACCGAAGAAGTAGGAGCCAGCTGAAGAACAGCTGGTGGGTGCTGTGGAGGAGCAGGAGGCGTAGTTTGCGCAACTAAAGGTTGCGGGGGTGCTGTGGCATTCTGCGCATAGGGGGGTGGTGAATTTAGTAAATGCAACATTAATGGGTCTTTTTCATGCTCTTTTGCTGCCTCTTTCTGAAGAGACGGCAAAACTGGATAACACTTATCTATTGCCATTTTACGTTGCCTGTGCAACTGCTCATTCATCTGCTCTTCTTCATTATCTTTAAATTGCACAGCAGCTTGCATTACGGAAAGTCCCCCTTCTCTCTTATTTTTCTTAGCTAATTTAATTTCTTTTTGTTTGGCTTCTTTACGCCATAAGCGGAAAGAGTCAAACATCGCCGGCCGGGCTTTCTTTTTAAAGAGTTTTACTTCAAGGTTGTCTAAGATTTCAGAATCAAAGCTACCATATTGGGGCCATTTTAGAACACCATCTTTCCTGGTGTATTTAATGGATCACTGAAAGAATATCGACTACCAAAATATCGACTACCCAAAATATCGAGGAAAAAATATCTACAGCAAAAATATCGAGTTTGTATGTACAAACAGGTAAGTACAAAAATATCGAGTACAAAATATCGTTTACAAAAATATAGTTGTAAAAAATATCGTATTTACTAAAAACAGTGTTAAATTAAATTAATATTAATAATTAATTACTAAAATATACTTAAAATTACTTAAATTAACTTATAATAATTAAATAATTAATGAAAGTTAAATAAATATTTTTTTATTTCATATTTATTAAACATATATATATAGTAATAAAATATAATAAAATAATACCCAAAAACTGAAAACTGACCCTGAACCCTAAAAATACCCCTTTACCCAAAAACTGAAAACTGACTCTGAACCCTAAAAATACCCCTTTACCCAAAAACTGAAAACTGACCCTGAACCCTAAAAATACCCCTTTACCCAAAAACTGAAAACTGACCCTGAACCCTAAAAATACCCCTTTACCCAAAAACTGAAAACTGACCCTGAACCCTAAAAATACCCCTTTACCCAAAAACTGAAAACTGACCCTGGACCCTAAAAATACCCCTTTACCCAAAAACTGAAAACTGACCCTGAACCCTAAAAATACCCCTTTACCCAAAAACCCAAAACTGACTCTGAACCCTAAAAATACCCCTTTACCCAAAAACCCAAAACTGACCCTGAACCCTAAAAATAAAAACAATTTATTTTACTATCTATAGTATATACTTACATATTTTCACTTTCTATATTATTTACAGTCGATATTACTGCACTTACCTTAAAAACGATATTTTGGCTGTCGATATTCTGTCCAGTCGATATTTTGTCCAAACGATATTTTTTCCTCGATATTCTGTCCAAACGATATTTTGGAGTCGATATTATGTCTGTGCACCGTATTTAATCCATACTTCGTTGTAGGTGATGGGGCCTACCCCATGTTTCACATAAAGCTCGTAAGTCGGAGTTCCAACTGGAGGAACCGGACATGAGTCCTCCAATCGGGAGTCCCTATTATTACCACCAAGACAAAACAAATTCCCAAGTCTAAGACTAGGCATCTTCGCTCTCTAGTCTAGTTCCAAACTTCAAAGGATTATCGATTACGATATTTCTCGTGAATACACGAGTCCTTCGGTTTTGGTGCTTGCAAGTACCAATACAAAACTTTGTATCCCAAAGATACCCAAAACTAAGTCCAACTAAGGACTGGGAGACGCTCCACTTATACTTAACTGAAATATCGATGACGTCACCAGAAGACTCGTCTCAGTGTTTCGCTCTACCAAACTTCAAGGGTCCAAATCAGGGCGATAGCCAGGGCAGCAGTCCTTGTAGCCGTCGGGAAGCGGGGAACCTCGCAGCAAAGACCTTCGGACCACGTCGACATGCAGGGGTCGATGATGTGGTTGGCCGTCCTCCGGAATTTCCACACGAAGCTCCTCACGATCTTCAGGCTGACTGGTACCACTGGAATCGCCCCAAACGTTGGGCGCCAACTGAGGTACTGGGTTTTTAAGAACCGGCACAGAACCGGTAACCCAGCGGTGCCAGGGAATCAACACCCAGAGACCTCGGGTTCTTCCTGATCCAGACCACAGAAACTCAGAGTCATCTAGGTGAAGTCAAAGATTAGTTTATTGGCTGCAACCAAGGTAACAAGTGTCCTAGAAGTACAATACGGGTATGTTCTCAGGAGACTGCACACTTTTACAAAGTCAGGCTTCTCTTCTTATACACAATTTTGGGCTCCAGGCAAAACATTCTTGGTTGTAAAGTAAATCGTTAACATTTTTGGTACAAAGAAAAAGCAGAGTCATGATGACATGTCCATATTTCACTTCGTGCTGCCTACAACAAATCATTTGGCAAGACCCAACATTTCATCAGATATCACTGGACCCCTAATAAAAACGGGCACCTCCCCACCATAAAGTAAGTGAAGCAAAAGATTGGAGATAGAGGTGAGCGAGATATGGCAGGTGTGCGCGCTGAAATGGTTTTATGGTTTGTTGAGCCTAGATGCTATCTTGCTCGGCCACTGGGAGGGGAACTGACCTAACGAGTTCGGCCTGGGGCAATGGTTCCAACTTGTACAGGTCATGGAAAAGTCGATTAAGGAGTATGTGTCCTTGTGGAGTTGAATTCAACTGGATTAAGGTCTATGTAAAGGGCGACACATAAATGAAAGCCAAGGGTTCAGAATGTAAGTGACGATTTCGAGGTGAAATCGTCACTCGAATAGGCTGAAAATACATGTACATGATGTACTCGTCGTTCTCGGTCTTTTGATACCAAATTCGTCATGTTTCGACAAAGTTTTAATTCTCGAGTCCAGAACTAATATATGAATCCAGATTTTCAGAACCACATCAGCCTAGTGTTTGTTTTGGAGACATCAGCACGCAGCGGTGATATGTCGGATGAAATTGAGCCAATAGAAGTTTGTATCTGTTCATCACATCCTGTAGAGGTATTTCTTTTGGCTTAGCAGTCTTCGAGTCAACGCCATCGATCGTGTGTGGGGATGGTGTATCTGGTTGTTCCTTATGGAAGGTGTATTTGTCCAATTTGCTGCTTTGCACACTGCACTGTCCTCTACCTCCCATGGTAGCTGGAGCTGTAAGTGAGGTGTTTGGGCGCTGGGGAGGCCGTATTCGCCGCTGCCTGCCAATTGGGTTGAACTCTCCCTTGCAGCCTTTCGGTTTTCCTGCCCCCCAGTAACACCCTACGATGAGCCGGCTTCAGCAGAGGATTCTCGCCCCGGAGCCCGTTTTGTGTAGCATTTGCGACTACCCCCTTCCACGGTCAAATTGGGAGGCGTCACGTGGATGTGTTGGGTTCTGCTTTGTTTTCTAATAGATGTGTAGCGCTGCGTTTATGTTGTCTGGGATATTTATGGCACTCAACCTGTGGTGCGATGATTAGTCAGTGGTATTTTGCATTTGCCCAATAAATCCAGCCTGTTCTCTGTTGTCCCCGTAAAGCAGTTTTGTAGTAGGGGGTTTGGAGCCAGCTGCGGCGTCTCCTTTGTTAAGCCCGTGTCCAGGGGGGCTGCCGTTATCTGGCGCAGTGGGTGGCTGTGATATGTACAGCGGGTCGGATTATCTAATGTCTCTCGGTTCAGTCGTTAGCGTTGGCAGTGATTTGTGACTCTGGCCTCGCTCTAATTAGGCGCTTGCAGCCGCTCCCTGGTTCCACTATATTCGCCGTACCTGCATGGCACCGCTCATGCTCGTTCCAGGTTAATTGTGGCTCCAGCTGCACAGTTCTGTCTGTGGCGCCTCTCACCGCCCTCAGCGTCGCTCATTGCCTGTTGATCGTCTTCTTTTCAAGCAAAAATTGCCTCGTAGTAGGCCTCTGTCACCCCTGTCTCGTTCGGCCCTCGCCGTACGCGAGGCACCGGCTCGTCCGTAGCTTGTATGCCGAGGCTCCACCCCTTAGTTTTCTTCGGTCCCGGCTGCACCCACAGAGCTGGGATCTGCTGTATCCCATTTACTGGGCATACCGTGGTCACCGCCGATGGTCAATTCCTACAGGGTAGCCGGATTTATATCAGGATTCTCGGGGAAGATTGAAACGTGCAACGGAGCTCTCTCAGGCTGCGGCCATTTACGTTGGTCGCTAGCCACGCCCCCCTCATTCCACGTTTTTAGTGAATTTTACAGCAACCCTTTAAGAGACAATGCTAATGACATTCATTTCATGTGAAAAATCACTTTTCTGTAGGAAATACTTTTGATGTATAAGCTTTGGGCCATAAGTTTATTTTTTGCCTCAGACAGCCAAACTAGACACTACACCACTTAGAGAATTTTTCTCGCAAAAACATTGTAGTGTCATTTAACAATCATAAAACTATGCTACTCCTACTTTAGGAGAGCTACCAATAGGTCATATTGCTAGGCAGAGATAGGCCCAAACTTGACAGACCAGCTAGTGTTGAACCATGAGACACTACTAGGCAGCTTCACTACAGAGGTTAACTCTCATTGGCTGCCAGTGGCAAAACACAATGGCCATATTCACAAAGGCATTGGAGAGTATCTCTTGCAGTACTACACACACTCATAAACAGGCCCGAACTGGCTCTACTGGGTATTTTCTCGGTGGGGTGGGGGCTGGTGTTGTTGCTGGGGGCTTCCCGGCAGTGCCTTTTGGTTGCAGAGCTTCAGGGCTTAAAAATAAACAAGGAAAAACAAATGGTTTTTAAAGGGTGTTTCAAGAACCATTTGTTTTTGGATTTTGGAGTTTGGCTGACCTTCGTGGCTTGAGGCCTGGGGGGGGGGCATTGGGAGGTGTTGGAGGAAGGGCCTGCTGTTGCTTGGCTCAGAGAGCCCAATACATATAATGCATATATAATAAAGACTCTTCAAAATTCAAAACAGTGCATTTCTTTATTTCTTTATTTTGAGGTGCGGGAACGATGCAACAAGTCCAGGTCCTGCTACCACACATCCCCATTTTCCAGAGCCAGATGGCCCCCGTCCAACTAAAGGAATTGTAGGAGGCTATTCACCTCATGTTTGGGCGAGCTGACTTCTGGATTGCCTGTGGGCCCTCTAGGTTCAGAAGCTGCTTTGACCGGATTTTCACCTTCAGGGTTGCCCTTGGCGCTAGTTGAGCTCTTTGGA
Organism: Lissotriton helveticus; assembly: GCF_964261635.1. Taxonomy (NCBI): domain Eukaryota; kingdom Metazoa; phylum Chordata; class Amphibia; order Caudata; family Salamandridae; genus Lissotriton; species Lissotriton helveticus. The sequence goes on along the minus strand of NC_136057.1, from coordinate 1,406,348,523 downwards.
TCCATTCCCAGAATCAGATCAGCTCAGCTCATGAATCCATAATCTTCACTTGATTTTGTTCCAGTGGTGCCCCTCAGCGCCGCTGACCCCATTGTTATTCCCAACTCTAATACAGAGCTGGACCGGCATCATCCAACATCGACTCTGGCGCCGACTAGACCAAGATCTTCCGATTCAGTTACAGTGCCTCCTTTTTTGACAGGCCCTGTGAAGAATATGATTGAGGCGGATCTGAGGATCCCACTGGTGTGTCCCCTGCCAACTACTAGATAAGGAATCCAAGCGACCAGACACCTTGGGCAAAATGAGTTCTCTCCCCCCAGCCTTGCTTTGCGGTCAGTGAACACAGCGTGCCTCTTGGCCAGGTCTTCCCACAAAGTAGGACTTGGTTGCGCAAGTGCTCCCCATGGTCTTGGAGGTGGCCTGAGCCTTCCTCATCTAGGCTAATGGCAATAACAGGGATGCAGCAGAAGTTAACAATACTCTTCGGACTGGACACGACAGACTCGCTAGGTAGATAGATTGCTTCAGTTCCCTGACAGAATATCGAACCTCAAAATATTGAGGACAAAAATATTGTGACCAAAATATTGAGGTCAAAAATATCATCATCCTATACTTATAATGGTAAGTACAAAAATATTGAAGAAAAAACATATCAATGTCATAGATTTAAAAAAAAATAATATAAAAAGGTGATTGACATTGTGAATATTAGTGTCTGCACTTATAGTCCTCCCTCACTGTTGATGACCACAACACTTCTTAAGCTCGGAGTGACTGATCCCTGCTTTTGCATATGATTAAGACCCTGGGTGGGTTAAAATGTGTAATGCTGCACCATCAGGACTGCCTGTTGTGAACAAATAAACCTGTTTTCTCATTTTCAGATTAGATGGGCTTGTGTTTCACTCGGAGTAGATGGAGTAATTTTTCTTATGGAATATATATATACTCGCCCCAGTGGGCAAAATTCCACACACATAGCCTAAAAGAATGGTCAAAAAGTGACATTGTCTTATTGGTAAAGCACAGATCTTACTGCCATTGTTTCTAAAGTCCAAATGAATTTCAACATTTGCCCCAGTGGGCAACTTTCACTCTTATAACGTATCATATCCCAAGTGTCATTCGTGCTATCATCCAAGTCTGGTCCGTGATGTGTCTTAAACTCTCCTAGTTTGACTCCTCATATATCTGTAAAAGTAAAAACATAAAACATTGGTGAAATTAAACCGATTATACCAAGAATCTCACATCCGTGAATTACAAACAAACTTCTCACAAACATTTAAAATCTGGAAGGAAGCAGTAATTAAAAGCAACATATTTCAGTGTTTCACAGGTTAGGCAGTCAACATCATAACAGTGGCTTCTATCCTAAATGAATCGCTAAGCCCTCGTCACAGTTGTGCCCTTCAGGTTGCATAGTACGGTATTTAATGATAAGCTTTGATTCTAATCTCCTAAGCTCCTGTACTCTGTCTCCACCTATCTCCCTCACTGGGAAATGATCGAGCACACAAAAGGAAATTAAACAGTAATTGCTTTTATGATGTATGGCAAAGTGCCTCGCTACAGGGTACTGCTTATTAAGATTTTTCATGGCCCTTAGGTGTTCAAGTACCCGTTTCTTTGCTGGGTGTATTGTGCTGCCAATATAGTATTTATTGCACGGGCATTTAAGTGCATATACCACATGGTCAGTCTGGCAGGTAAAATGCTTCAAGATTTTAAAAGGTTTACAGTGGCTTGAAAGTTTGATTTCTTTGACATTTCTACTGTATTTACAGGCTTTGCATTTCCCACATACATAAAAGCCCTGAACAGGATTCTTCTTGGCTGTTACTGGGATAAGAGTTTTACAAATCATGTCCTTAAGGGATTTTGATCTACGATATGTTATTTGAGGATATTCTGTGATTCCTCCCACTAGATCTTTGTCGGTTTTAAGAACATCCCAACATTTACTAACAGTTTTTTTTACTCCCCATGCTTGGTGGTGGTAATCAGTGATAAACCTGGATGTCTCTGCTTCAGATTGGGGGGTCTCATTCTCTCCCTTTTCAGCAATCAAAGTGTTTCTATCCCTTTCACTCACTGACTTCACAGCTGTCTCGATGCATTTCTTACTGTAACCTCTTTGCTGGAAGCGGTTACACATTATCAAAGTTTCTTTTTCGAAATCATCATGTTTAGTACAATTACGTTTGGCTCGAAGTAACTCTCCTAAAGGTATAGAGTTTATCAACTTGCTTGGGTGGCAGCTTTGGGCGTGTAATAGGCTATTGCCAGCGGTTTCCTTCCTGTACAGTGTGGTAGTTAACCTACTGCCTTCAATTGTTACTTTGAGGTCCAAAAAATCAATCATGATGTTATCAATGTGACTGGTAAATGATAAATTAAAAACATTGATATTCAGAGTTTCAATAAAGTTTTCTGCCTCTTCCACACTACCATCCCAGATGACAAAAATGTCATCTATGTAACGGAGTTATTTTATAATTTTCGTCTGATACTGCGGGAGCGGTCGGACCACCTGTTCCTCCCACCAGCCCAGGTACAATCCTGTTAAACTGGGGGCAAAACAGGTGTCCATCGCCGTCCCGAGTAGCTGGTGGTAGATGTTGCCATTAAATGGAAAAAAGTTTTGTGTAAGGCATGTTTGTGCCATGTCTAGTACCATCTCAGTATGGAACAGATGAGATATCGATCTGCTCCTAAGAAAGTGACTACATGCCCTTATAACCAAAACATGTGGGATGCATGTGTATAGACTGTTGACGTCTAATGTCATGAGGAGCCATTCTGGATTCCAGTCAATTGTCTCAATTTTACGCAGAAAATCTCCTGAGTCCTTCAAGTACGCAGGGAGTTCTTGCACCAATGGCTGAAGGAACAAATTCACATATCTGGAAGTATTTTCCCAGCAGCTACCCCTCGAGGAAACTATCGGTCTTCCTGGGGGGTTGGTCTGATTTTTGTGTAGTTGAGGAAGTAAATAGAGAGCTGGTATCTTGGGATGTTTACATTTAAGGAATTCAAATTCTTCTCTTTCAATCAAACCCCTTTCTCTCCAATCATTCAATTGTTCCTGATATTTGGTGGTACTGGCCACATATACCTGTTTATCCCTCTTCTCATATTTAAGTGTATCACTTAGCTGTAATAATCCTTCGTTAATGTACATTTCTCGAGACAGGACCACAATATTCTCTCCCTTGTCTGATTTTTTTATGATGATTGAATCATCCTTTTTAAATTCTCTATGGCATCAAATTGTACTTTCGGCAGATTAGTTCTACCATATCTCGTTTTTTTAGACAATTCGTCCAACTCGTTGATTACACCCTTTTCAAACACATCAATGGCCTCAATGCTAATTTGAGGGAGAAAAACAGATTTGGGTTTAAATCCACTTTTGCAATTAAAGTCAAGTCTTACATTGTCATTAATCAAGTTCATAATTGGATTTATTTTCATTAATTTCTGGGTCTCCTCCAAGGTCATGTAAAAGATGCAACATATCAGCATTTCCTATTTCTATGTTACTTGGTTCATTTCTGACTTCTCCTTTGTCTTGTGTTACTTTGGTGGCGAACCATTTTTTAAGTCTTAACTTACGGGTAAAATGAAATAAATCAATTCTGCTTTGGGTATAATCATATGTGGCAGAGGGACAAAAAGATAAGCCATAGGAGAGTACCTCAATCTCAGCTTCACTGAGTTTCCTTGTGGAAAGTTTGACGACGGTTTTAGAATCCTTCATTTCTCCTTTCTTTGACCCCTCGCTCTCGATCCCACGGGGCTTGTTAGTTCCTCTCTTACAGCTGTGTTTGACCTGGTTGCGCCTCTGCCTCCTCGCCCACGTCCTCTTTGTCCTCCGGAGTTGGGTTTGTTCAGGGCAGCCAATCTTCCTTGCGCCACCAGTGAAAGTTCTTTTAAAATTTGCTCTTTTGGGCTAAGAATGCCCGGGCTGCTTTGTTGTTCTCCTTCGGTCATTATTGTTTCTTCATCTCCTTGTTGCCCACCAGCTTGTATTTCAGCTGCTCGAGCTTCACTTCCTGCCACAGTTGTTTTGGGTTTTGTCACAATTGATTGGCCCCGCAGGTGATCATACTTTTTTGCAAAGGTTAGCACTTGTCCTCTTTCACAGTCTACTAAGTCTCGTAGAAATTTACTTTCTTTTTTCTCCCGGATATCTTTTTCAATTCTTTCAAGTTTACCATCCATTTGGCCATATCATTGTCAAATTCAATTATGTCGCAAATCTCTTTCAATTCTGTTAACACTTTTTCAATCTCATTGGCCAATTTATCATAGTCTTTGGAAGCATATTTCACAAGTAATTTCAGCATTACTAATGAGCATTCATGACGGTTATTCGCCCACTCCTCCACTAAATCTGGGTCTGGCTCATTAAAAGTGGGTGTTGTGTAAATACGTAATCCTCGTGGTATCCTGTTGGCTTCAACATATTTTTGCAACGTTGTTGCCTCCCACCACTTATTTTGTTCCGCTTTTAATAGCTTCCATAATTTATTCCATGAATCTTTTTTGTTTCTGACTGCTCCTGTGCTTTCCGTTATGCTAGTCCCTGGTAAATGTGACCCCAAGGTCACTCCTGTGAACATTTTGCTTGCTGCTTCACTCCTCTTAATATTTCTGCTTGAAGCCATTGATGCTTATGTACCAGGTTTTTTACAGCGCTAGCTTTTAATGCGCCCTCGCGATATTTTCAGAGATACTAAATTGCCTGATAGAGCGATATTTGTCTCTGTTCCGCTTGCCCCTGTTAAGATGAAGGTTGTATGCTCATGTCTTTAAAGTAAGTGTCCCTTCACTCACCGTTCGCCATCTGCCTCTGTTAGTTCTTTTCCGTTCAGTGCAAGATTCGAACAAATTGCCGGAAGGAAGATTTACGGCATGGTGATTTCCGATGCGCTTCAACAGACAGCTTAAAATAGATGTTTAACCTTTCTCTGAAAGGCTGCGGGGGCTTTTTTTCAACTTGAAGTCCAATCTCACAGTTCGTAATACAGCCCCTGCCACTGACAGCAGCGGACCCTGGACGGGGTTACGACTCCCAAAATATCCACCAAATCGTTTTTTCTTTCTCAGGCACAAAAACCAATGTCCAGGCCACTTAATTCCATAGAGCGTGTTTATTCAATTACGCTTTAACTCGACGCGTTTCGAAGGGCTTGCCTTCTTGTTCACGAGTGCGAGTTTGAATGTTTCGAACATTTAAATAAACATCACATGGTTTCACCCTACGTGTAGACATAGTGAACAGACTTTAAGGTATCTTTAAACATGCCGGAGCTAGAAGACAGATTCACTTAGTCATTATGTAAAGGATATGAAAAACGTTCACAAATTAATACATATTGAAAGGGTACTCTTTGAAATTTCAGAGCACCTTGTCATAATTCAGGTTAGACATTTTACACAGCGTAGTGTGCTTATAAAGTGGCATAGGGCAACACATGAGAACAATTTCTCATACTTAAATAAATGCATATATCAGAATCATAATAGATTTAAATTAAATTACTGCATGGTCGTAATCCATAACTGCTTTTAAGTAAAGCCCCAGTCGGCACAGACTATATCAAGCCAGCTTCTGCGAAAATCTCCATAATTACCGGTCCCTATTCTTATGGTATACCACCATTATTGCGACCAATTAATCTTGCTATCAGAAACTCATTGGTACACTTGCTCCAGTGGGCAAAATTCCACACGCATAGCCTAAAAGAATGGTCAAAAAGTGACATTGTCTTATTGGTAAAGCACAGATCTTACTGCCATTGTTTCTAAAGTCCAAATGAATTTCACCATTTGCCCCAGTGGGCAACTTTCACTCTTATAACGTATCATATCCCAAGTGTCATTCGTGCTATCATCCAAGTCTGGACCGTGATGTGTCTTAAACTCTCCTAGTTTACCTCCCCAGATATCTGTAAAAGTACAAACATAAAAAATTGGTGAAATTAAACTGATTATACCAAGAATCTCACATCCGTGAATTCCAAACAAACTTCTCACAAACATTTAAAATCTGGAAGGAAGCAGTAATTAAAAGCAACATATTTCAGTGTTTCACAGGTTAGGCAGTCAACATCATAACAGTGGCTTCTATCCTAAATGAACCGCTAAGCCCTCGTCACAGTTGTGCCCTTCAGGTTGCATACTACAGTATTTAATGATAAGCTTTGATTCTAATCTCCTAAGCTCCTGTACTCTGTCTCCACCTCTCTCCCTAACTGGGACATTATCGAGTACACAAAAGGAAATTAAACAGTTATTGCTTTTATGATATATGGCAAAGTGCCTCGCTACAGGGTACTGCTTATCAAGATTTTTAATGGCCCTTAGGTGTTCAAGTACCCGTTTCTTTTCCGGGTGTATTGTGCTGCCAATGTAGTATTTATTGCTCTGTGATTTAAGTGCATATACCACATGGTCAGTCTGGTAGGTAACATGTTTCAAGATTTTAAAAGGTTTACAGTGGCTTGAAAGTTTGATTTCTTTGACATTTTTTACTGTATTTACAGGTTTTGCATTTCCCACATACATAAAAGCCCTGACAGGATTCTTCTTGGCTGTTACTGGGATAATATGTGTGTGTGTGTGTGCGCGCGTGTGTGTATGTGTGTGTGTGTGTGCGTGTGTGTGTGTGTGTATATATATATATATGTATATATATATATATATATATATATATATATATATATATGTATGTATGTATGTATGTATGTATGTATGTATATATATATATATATATATATATATATATATATATATATATATATATATATATATATATATATATATATATATATATTTATATATATGAATTACTCCAACGCTCCCCCAGCTGCTTGCAAACAGACGGGACACGGACTCCTGTTAAGTGCTGGTTCTTTATTTTATTTTGCTGGTGCAGAACATGGCTATCTATATATCAATAACATAGAAGAGCCTATTACGACTTGATTCGGAAAGCGACTCACATCATAGGTTTCAAATCTGTCAGCCTTATTTTGATAGAGGCTGTCGGATCTGTAACTGGTCGTTCTGACTGACTGGCTTCCAACGGGCTCACGGAACCAGTTGACCAGTCAGAGGCCGCTCATAATCTCCTACGTACGGCGTTTGTGCAGTGGTGATGATGATGTTGGTTTCTGACAGACTTTTCATGTCGGTCTTACCAACATGAAAAGCCTGTAGAAAAGCGACTTTGTGGGCCCCTAGCAGTGCCCCCATGTCTCTGCAGGCTCCGGTTGAGGACCCTGTAAATCCCTGCGACTTGTGGTGCCGCCACTTGGTGCAGGGATGTACAGAGGCTCCGATTTCTCCATGGGAGCTTCAGCTACAGCCAGTTTACGACTGCAGCACAAGCTCCCATAAGGAAATGGGAGTATTGGACCGCACCATGTGCGGTTGGATTGAAATGGGGGTATCTTGACAACCAACGGGAGGTCGGCCAATCCAGAGACCGCAGCGACACGTTTGTCCGACATTATAATCAAGCTCCAGCTCCAGCTCCAGCTCGGTGCCACACCCACCGCGCTCCGCCCCTACTTAAACGTACCAATGAGGAAGCGCAGCGGACGAGCGCAGCGGGCGCGACGAAGGCGCGCCGAAGTGGCGCCTAAGTCAAGCCCGTCTGCGCCCGTCCGTGGCCGGATGGGGCTAGGGGCGCGTCCTAATGCCCTTTTTTATTCATCTGAGGTATTACGCTCTCTTCAGGGCGATTGGTCTTTGCCTGTGCCTGTTATTCGGCACATTTCTGCTCTTGGCCTTATTTCCACCCTTTATCACACCATCCCTTCCCATACAACTCCTCCACTGTCCTCTGCTCCCGACCCAGATTCATCATACCTCCCCCCCGCCCTGTCTGTTATTTTACTTAACACCAGGTCGGCTGTAAAGCATCACCAGGAGTTATTTGTGCTGCTTGATACCCACCAGCCTGACATGTTACTTTTAACAGAAACATGGTTCTGTGAGTCCTCCCTGCCTTCCCTTTTGGCCGCTCTTCCTTCATCTTATGTGGCCCTCCGTGCTGATCGGTCTGCAGGTAAGGCAGGGGGTGACGTGGCCCTTATAGCTCGAACTGAGCACAATTTTCAACTCCTTTCCTCCTCTCCCATTACCCCCACCGAGCACCTTGTGGCTCGCTCCCTTGCTTTTTCTCCCCCACTTACCTGCTTATTAATGTATCACCCTCCCCAGCCATCTCACTTGTTTCTACCAGCATTTCAGGACTTATTGGCCACTTTAGCGATTAATCACACCTCAGTTCTTGTATTAGGCGATTTTAATTATTGCCCCCTAGACCCCCACGAATGTTCTGCTTCTAAGCAATTTTCCGATTCTCTTGTATCCCTGAACTTTGTCTCTCACTCGCAGACTCCTACACACATTCACGGCCATGTACTAGACCAGGTCTGGTCTCTTAATATCCCGGTCTCTTCCATGTCCGTGTCCCCATGCCCCTGGTCAGATCATGCTTTGATCTCCTTCTCCCTTCGCCTTAAGCCGGCAGCAAAGATTCCGCTTGCCAAAAACACCTGGGCGCGGAACTGGAACAGGGTAGAACTCCCTGCACTGTCTTCTTCCCTCTTGAACTCTGCACCTAACCTAGAGGGATTACCTTCCGTTTCTCAAGCTGCTGCCATCGATACTTGGCTTGCTGGAGCCTGCGATACGGTAGCTCCATTACGCCGGATCTCAATCCGAAGACCCAAGGAGTCCAATCGGTGGTTTGGCGACGAGTTAAAGATAAAAAAGCTGACTCTCAGGCGGGCCGAGAGGCAATGGAGAAAGGATTACTGCCCCCTATTAAAAACTTACTATATGACTCTACTGAGTGACTATAAAAGGGCCATATTAGGTGCCAAAACTGCATACTTTTCAGCCAAAATTCTGGTGGCAGAAAACAAACCAAGGGAGATTTTCTCTATCATTCATGACTTGGCCTATTCTGATAGGGCCACTCTTAAGCCCCCCCCACCCAGTCCCTCTGTGATTCTTTAAATGCTTACTTTCTGGAAAAAATTAACAACATCAAAGCCAACATCCCACTTCCCTCCCCTACTTTTGTTGAGCCCCACCCCCCGGTTACCCACGGTTGTCTCTCTTCTATTCCTCTGCTTACCGAAGAAGTGTTCCTCGCAATACTTCCAAAAGTAAAGTCTGGATCCCCGGCAGACATCTGCCCAGCTCACATCCTGCAACAAATTTATACTATTTGCCCCAAACCGCCAATTTCCTTCCTCAATAGCTCGCGGGCTCAGGGTATGGTAATCCCAGCTCTCAAATCTGCCACCATAGTGCCCATCTTGAAGAAGCCTGGCGCGGATCCTTCTGCGCCAGTTAATTATCGCCCCATCTCCCTCTTGCCCTATTTGGGCAAGGTGTTGGAGCGACATGTAACCTCGGTCCTCAGTGCCCATGTAGAAACCAATGGAGGCCTAGCATCTCGCCAGGCAGGCTTTCGACCTAGGCACTCCACCGAGTCCGTCGTGGTGTCGGTCCTGAACAACCTCAGGGAGGGTATGGACCAAAACAACTACCAGGCCCTGGTGCTCCTCGATCTCTCCGCCGCCTTCGACACGGTGGATCATTCCATCTTACTTTCCCGTGTCGGAGCGGCGGGGGTCGGGGGCTCAGCCCTGGTTTGGCTATCATCCTTCCTGAGGGACCGCACCCAGGCGGTCGGGTTGGGGGACTTTTCAGCCACCCAACTCAAGGTCACTTGTGGTGTTCCCCAGGGTTCTTCTTTATCCCCTCTCTTGTTCAACCTCTATATCTATCCTCTGATCTTTGCACTTCAACAACTGGAGGTCACCGTGTATAATTATGCGGATGACCTCCAGCTTATCTTTTCTCTTTCCCCGTCTTCCCACTCTATTTCCAACTTTCAGACTATTATGATTTTCACAAGGACTGGATGGACCACAACCATCTGAAGTTGAACCCTGATAAAACAGAACTGGTCCTTACGGGTGGTCCCTCCAGTCCCTGGAACTCTTTATTCTGGCCTTCGTCCCTAGGATCCCCTCCCACTCCTTCTCCCTCAGTTAAAACTTTGGGCATTAAAATCAATAACCAATTTAATCTTCATTCACAAATTAATTCTGTTGTTTCTTCTTGTTTTCTCGCTCTTCGAACTATCCGCTCTGTCTCTCGTTTCTTTTCTCCCCTTGCACTTAAACTAATCATGTCCGCTCTGGTTATCTCCCGGCTGGACTACGCCAACGCTCTATACAACGGTATACCGGCGTATAGTTTGCGGAAGCTCCAGCTGGTTCAAAACCAGGCGGCCAGATTGGTGTATGGTCTCTCTCGTTCCCATCACTCCACCCCCTTACTGAAGGCATTACACTGGCTACCGGTTAGGGAGCGATCCCTGTTTAAAACTGGCTGCATGGTTTTTCAGGCGCGCCAGGGCACGGCTCCTGCCTTCATCTCTTCTTTGTTAAAAGAGTATACCCCTGCCCGTGAGCTCCGCTCATCCACCCAATCTCTTCTCCATGTACCCCGCTACCGACGTAAGAAATGGGGCGGAACCAATTTCTCATTTTTGGCACCATCCTTTTGGAACTCCCTCCCCGAACACCTACGTTTGGCTAGACATTATTCTCTTTTTCGAAAAGATCTTAAGACTTTTTTGTTCACCCAGGCTTTTTTTAATGTACTTTGATTTTAATTTTCCCTTCACTGGTTTTCTCGTTCCTACTGCTAAATTAGTTTCCACAAGCGCCAAGAAACCGCATGGTGAATGTAGCGCTATACAAATATTTTAAATTCAAATTCAAGCTCTATATCGTTAAAAACAAAAACGTTCTAATTAAATTAAAAAAGTAAACAACTTAAAATTCTTAAAATTCTTTCACACATTAAAAACATTAATAATTATAACATTATAAAATAAATTATAAAATATACAATGCAATACATATACTATTCCGACAAGAATTTATACAAAACTACGCAAACTATTGTAGTAAATATATAAAAAACATACTACTCCCACTTCATGCAATGAAAAAATAACAAAACTGGGTAAAATTTACAAATCTCTGCCCCGGAAATACAACAATAGGGAAAGTGTTTGATTGCGGATCGGTAATATTTACTATAACCATTCCATCAAGTATAACAGTAGGGAAACTGTTGGAGTGTGGAGGAGTAAAATTTACTATTCCCTCTCTAATCAGTGCAACAGTAGGGAAAGTGTTGGATTGCGGAGAAGTAACATTTTCTTTTCCCACTCTATCAGTACAGCAGTAGACAAAGTGTTAGATTCTGGAGGGGTAACATTTACTATTCCCACTCCAATGAGTCAAACAGTAGGTAAAGTGTTGGATTGCTGAGGGGTAAAATGTACTATTCTCACTCCAGCCAATACAACTGTAGGGAAACTGTTGGATAGAGAAGGGGTAAAGTTTACTATTCTCACTCCAGTCAGTACAACAGAAGGGAAAGTGTTGGATAGGGGACGGGTAAAATATACTATTCCCACTCCAATCAGTACAACAGTAGGGAACATGTTGGAAAGCAGAGGGGTAAAATGTACTATTTCAACTCCAGTCATTACAACAGTAGGGAAAGTGTTGGATTGTGAAGGGGTAAAATTTACTATTCTTGCTCCAGTCAGTACAACAACTGGGAAAGTGTTGGATTGCAGAGGGGTACATTTTATTATTCCCACTGGAGTCAGTGCAACATTAAAAACAAACAAAGTATCTTGAATAACATACAATTATGTCAAAAACAAAGAAAATAAATAAAAATATAAATTTGTTGTAAACAAATCCAAATGTATTTATTATTTAAAAAAATATTACAATGTTAAATACATATCACAAATTGGTACAAATATTATTATAAATACATACACAAATATTTTTCATGTAAATAAACTTTTTATTTAGAAAATATTTACTAACTTCCCACCCTATTACCCCCCAAAATTCACAACTTGCACCTTACACTTAAATTATTTATACTATTAATATTTATCTTCAAACCAATTATCAATAATTAAATACTAATTATTAAAATGAATTATAATGTATGTATTCCCCACAGAATAACCTCACAAAACACACAACACACTCATAAAACCCCACAACCCCAACTAAAAAGATTTAATTAAACAATTAACATAATTAATGTTCAATTAGTTAAATAATTAACAACAAATTAATAATTAATTAAAAATACTTTACTTCCCACCCTTTACCCCTATAAACCCTGCAACCCACACCTTAAAACAATTCAATACACAACTTTTTTATTAGCCATTATTATGACACAATGAAGTACAAATCAAAGAAAATAAAAAAAAAGGTAAGACATAAGTTTCATACAACCATTAGAAATGTTAACTTCACCTAATTCCAAATCAGTAAGCTACTCCATTGTAGCCAGGAGAGAGGTCAAAGAAGAAAAAGAAAGAAAACAAACATGGTTGGGGACAGCAGCTATTTTCAGATTGAAGGTAGAATTAGAGTTAGAATTAGAATCTAAGAAGGAACCATAACAAAGCTAAAGTGACAGTGCAGCGTTAATCCTATGGAAGAGTAGACCAGATCCTTTTGAATTTTATGCCAAGAATGAGGCCCACTGGACTTAGACAAAGCGAAATAAACAAAAATATATATTACACAATTAACATAATTATCAATTAATTACTTAATAATAATTACAAACCAATAATTAAAAATAAATTACTTCCCACTCTTTACCCCTATAACCCCACAACCCACACCTAAATAAAAATATGATTAACATAATTAATTATCAATTAATTTATTAATATTAATTAACAACTAATTATTAATTAAATAAAAATAAATTACTTCCCACCCTTCACCTCTATAAACCCCACACCTCACACATAAAATGTACATAAAAAATATATTAGAACATTTACCATAATTAAATATCAATCAAATAAATAATATTGAATTAAGAATGATCATTCAGTTATTATAAGAAATTACTTTCCGCTCTATATCCCTATAAACCCACAACCCTCTATAGAACTAAAACATACTAAATTAAATTTAATAACTCATAAAATGTTAGCAAATATATTAAAAAACATAAGCAATAATTCTACAAAAAATGACATCATATACTTTTAAAATATATACGAAAATACATAACAATAGTTATAAAACTATATTTTTACAAACGAAAATAATAACTTTGATATTTTAAAAATCGATATTACTTACCTCAAATCGATACTCTTTACATTGATATTCTTGCTGATGATATTTCCATTCCACGATATTTTAGACTCAATATTTTGGTAGGGCGATTTTATCTGAATACCGATTGCTTCATCTGTGTCTCTTCGTCGCCACGCCTGGCTGAGGTCAGCTAGCTTCTCAGGGGATGTCCATGCTTCTCCTATGGACATGCCCTTCGATGGCACTCACCTGTTTTGCTAAAAGGCAGATTAATCGCTCAAGCACAGTAGGACCACAGTCCAGTCATTGGCACATTGTTTCTATGGCTCCACATTAGCCCAATTCTGCTTTCTGTGGTCTTTTCCACCCTGCCACCACTGGCATCAGGGATCCAAGTCTTTTCTTGGCCATGGACATGGCTACCACTAGCCTTGTGGGAATCACAACCCAGTCCGCCACCCCCATCAGTCGCAGCCTTCAAACCCTTTTAATTTGCCCTCACAATATCATGGGCAACTGGTCAGCAGCAGGATCAAGCACCGCCTGTTCTGCTGGCAGTCCATCACTTCAGACAAAGGGCTGCTCCAAATTGTTCAGCTGGATTCGCCCTTCCATTCATAGCAATCCAGCCCACCATGCCACCGCCCTCAGATCAGCTGACGGAGGACCACCTATATCTGCTTCGTTAGGAAGTGCTAGCTCTTTTGACCAAAGTATCCATCAAGAGGTGGTTGCTATTCCCACTACTTTCTGGTGCCGAAGGACAGATGGATCCGCCCAGTACTAGACCTGCGCCTTCTCAACTTCTTCCTGAAAAAGGATAAATTCAAGAACCTCACATTGGCTCAGGTCCTGTATTTGCTGAACCCTGGAGACTGGATGGTAGTATTGGTCTTGCTGGACACATATTTCCATGTACCCGTCCTACCGGCCCACAGACGTAAGTTACCTACGGTTCATATTAGGCCACAAGCCCTTTCAGTTTGCTATTTCCCTGTTATGCCTCACCAGTGCCCATCAGGGTGGTGTTTGCAGCCCATTTGTAGTTATGGGGTTCCATTCTTCCCCTACCTCAACAACTGGCTGTAGAAGGCAGGCTCGCCACAGGTGATCGTCATCCACCTCCGGACTACGGCGGACCTCCTGCATGCGTTGGGGTTCTCTGTCAATTTGCCGCAGTCACGCCTGACTCCCTCTCAAAATCTCACTTTCATTGGATCCATTCTGCATACAGTGCCTATCCTCTGGAGCGGCGAGTCCAGGATATACAGGTTATGATTCTGATGTTTCAATCTCTAACCTGGATTTCTATGAGTCTGACTCTGATGCTGCTGTGTCTTCTAGTCTCTTGCATCTTGCTTGTACATCATGCATGCTGGCATATACGGGCTCTGCGGTGGGACATGATTTCCCAGTGGACACAGCATCAGGTAAATCTCTCAGACCTGGTCCGGATATTGGAGGGAACTGTACCAGACCTGCAGTGGTAGCTCACAAACCAAGATTGGGTCCCTTCCCCACCTAGATCTCACAGTGGTGACAGATGCGTCACTCCTTGGTTGGGGTGGCCACCTAAGAGAGGTGAAGCTAAGAGGACCCTCTTCTCTGGCGAGTCTCGGCTCCACATCAACCTGTTAGAGTTGAGCATGGTTCGCCTGGCATTAAAGGCCTTCCTACTTTCCTTCAAGGAAAGGCTAGTTCTGGTGTTCATGGACATCACCACTGACATGTGGCCATGTGGTACTGAAACAAACAAGGTGGGTTAGGGTCCGGGACCATGCTCCAGGACACTCTGCGCCTCTGGCCCTGGATGAATGTCAGAACATTGTCCTGTTAGTGCAACAACTAGAGGGATCTGTGAAAGCCAAGGAGGACAAACTCAGCCATCGATGCCTCACGGGTCATGAATGGCATCTACATCTGGAGGTGGTGGAAGGTCTCTTCCACTGACTGGGGAGAACTTTGATTAGATCTATTCACCACTTCTGAGAATACACAGTGTCAGCACTTTTGCGTGTTGGAGTTTACAAGGCGGCTCTTGCTTGGAGACGAGTTTTGTCTTGATTGGGGCTCAGGACTTTTGTAAGCCTTCCAGTTGATACTACTACTACCCTGAGTTCTGAAGATGATCTGGATGGACCAGGCCTAAGTCACGCTTGTGGCTCCGGACTGGACATGGAGAGTATGGTATCCTGAACTCAGGAGCATGAGCATCATTTCTCCAATCAGGCTGCCCCTACAGGAGGATCTCCTGTTGCAGCAACACAGCAGGGTCCTGCACCTGAACCTGCGAGTGCTCCACCTTCATGTATTTAGATTTAGTGGCAATAGTTGCAGTGTTTTAATCTTCCGCTCTAAATCTGTGAGGTCATTATGGCATTTGGCATGCTTCCACAAAGACAGTATACGCCTGCCATTGGGAAATGTTTGGGGCTTAGTGCACTGACAAACACATTGACCCTCTGTCTGCACCCTTGTCCGAAGTGTAGTTGTTTGTTCTGTCATTAGACCTTGCTCTGGGCACAGTTAAAGAATATTATTTGGCCAGCTCAGTTTTTTGCGGTTGCCGGATTATCCCTCTCTGTTCAAGCTTGTGTTTCAGTTCATCTAGCACCTTGCTTGGCAGTTCTGGCTGTGTAGTTCCCATTGGTGCAGGGTCGGGACTGATTTCCATATAGATGGGTCCAAACTGAGGTTGCATGGTGTGGAAAATAACGATGAACTGGGATGCGGCTCGGGCAATTACCAGTGGCTGAGATTCATCCAAGCATTCCATCCATCACTATTTGTATACTCCAGTATATTTGAAATGCCAGTTCACAAATGTCAATGTCATTAAAGTATTTGTCTCATTGCAATGCCCATCCAGCCATCACTATTTGTGTAATTTAGTATATTTTTAAATGCCTGTGCACAAAAGCCAAGTATTTGTTTCTATGCAAGTTGATAATTCTGCTTGCTCAAATATATTCATGATTTATTTAAGCGTAGCTTGAATTGTTTTTTTGTTATTGTTTTTAAATGCTGAATAAGGTTTCATAGAAGCTAATATACTGATTTCTTCGATATTGTTTTTAAACAAAGGCAATGTTTTACAAGATACATGTAGGCGAAAAGCTAGAAGGGCTTCATTATTAATTGTTTATTCTGAAAGTGTTCAACAATTTTCAGACAGAGTAGGTACACTGGGACAAATCATGATCAGTTACAGAGGACCATTGGTCCAGAGTTTCGGGGTAAGTGTCATCCAGTGTCTGTAAACACCTGTCTTTGCTGAAGGCTACAGAGAAAGCACATCGAATCCTCCGCTGGCTTAGGACATAGCTGCTGAGATGCAGAGGCAAGAACAGCAGCTGTTGTTTCTTTTTGAACACTTCTTCTAATGTTCCAAAAAGGTATGCCGGTGCAGACCATCTATGAAATTTGAGTAGGCCCTTTTTATGCTAATGTTAGCTTTGTTAGCTGAGGGAAGGGATGTGTTAGGGATATCAATGGAGAGAACCCCTAATATACCATCATAAAGTTTCAATGTTTTCTGTTGCTTTCCTGTCAAACACTTGACTTATAAAAAAATAGTTCCACAGTTCAATTTCAGTTTTAAATCTCTTGTCTTGAACCTGTTTACAATGGCACAGCAACCTATTCTGGTAGAAGTAAGCCTTAAGGCACCACTTACACAACACCTCTTCACTAGGGGTTTTCATAAAGCATGGTGGTAACTTGCAATGTAAATGTACATGCTGCATCCACTTTGAAATATATTACTCCTAGGTTGAGTTTGATCCTGTAGATTCAAATACAGTGAACTTTCATACATACAGAGCTGCCGTAATACCTGCTAATTGTGAACCATATTGAGACTTAGAAGTTCTGTTAGGATATCAAGAACATCTAGCATGGTTTGGTGGACAACTACCCTATTAGGTTCAGAACTTTAGATGGACCCATTAAGTAATGAAGGAGCGCCCTTGCTCTTATACACCAGATATACAGCATATCCTGAGACAGTTAAACTGCCATCTTCAGATTTACGGCGAACAAAGCGGTACAAAAGGGGGTGGTGATGGACGGAGCATCTGAACCAATCAAACACTCCCACCCAGTGAACAGATCTGGGTTTAATCCATGGGCTAAAGAACGGTGATGGATTAAACCCAGATATGTTGACTCGGTGTGAGTGTTTGATTGGTTCAGATGCTCCGTCCATCACCACCCCCTTTTGTACCACTATCTTCAGATTTAGGACAGCTATTAAATCAGCTAGTAACTATTTATAAGTGATTTCAACACAGTTTGTTTCAGAACAGACTGCTACAGGGGCATTTGTTCCCAGCTCTGCACAAGAAATGCACATGTAGTGTAAGCAATTGGTCTACAGACTATTAATGCTATTATGGACAAAGCACCCATCAGGCGGCGTGAAATTCCAGTTTGGATGACTCATAAAACTAACCAGCTAAAGAGGGTCTATCCTCAGACATCTCCCCTGGATAAACATAAGAACTAAGGGCCTCATTACAATGTTGGGCAGAAAGCCTCCTCCAGACAGTTGGAATTTCCTCGACTGCGTTGGTACCGTTCCGACTAACTTGGTCGGTTTACATTACGACCAACCGATTACGATGTTCGCGGTCGGAACGTAAACCAGTCAGTCATTCCGAATCGGTTCCAAACAGCTCTCGGAGTATCCGTGTCGGTCAGAACTGCATCGTACACCCCTATGGACAGCATTTCCGTCATCGGTATTACGATGTTGGTTTCCAACAGCTTTTCCGGCTCGGCCTGTCCGACACAGAAAGGCTGTCGAAAAGTGGCTTTGGGGGCCCCTGGAAGGGCCCCCTTCATCCTGTGGCCTACAGTTGGTGGCTGAGGGGGTACCTAAGGGACTCCGCTGTAAAACCCTGCACTGTGTGACAGGCACCATGCATGGGGTGCCTGCGACAGGGTGCAGAGTTTTCTGCAAACACCACATTTCCCCATAGGTTGTCGGGTGGAACAGGAGCTTCCATAGGGAACAATGAGACTCCGACCAAGCAATGTTTGGTCACATCGTGATCCGTCGGTCAGAACTGCCAACCGCAAGTCAGTCGGTCCCGATTCCGAGACAGTGTCGGGCGGAGGCTTTCCCTTCCGACATCATAATGAGGCCCTAAGTGTGTTCCACTTGGTATTCTACCACCTGTAGAAGAGTGTGCTACGTGGGGAACAATCTTTGCAAGTATGTATACTACTATGCATGGCGTCGCATAAAGAATGGGACCCCCTCTAATATTAATTTAATGACCAGGGAAAAGAGAGGACAATATCAACAGAACATATAAAGATTCCCCCGTGGTCAATACATACTTTCTTATGTGGTAAGACTCATGAGATTAATCAGTTAGTCTTCTTATTAATATAGGTACAACGCAGTTAGTATTTTCATTTTATATATTTTATTTATTTTTTCTTTTTCTGTAGTATATCAAAAATATGTTTTCCTTTTTTTTAGATCATTTCTTACATGTACATCCAATTCATAGCTATTAGTTCTAATTCAGTCAATTTTAAAATACAGTGAGATATACCATAAACTTGATGGCAAATTTATAATTCAAATATTTTTACAATACAAAACATAACCCTGACTCTCACACATCAACCAACAAACACACTTACTCATCCATACAATTTCACACTTATTCCACTCCCAACAAAAACAATTCCCCAGGTTGAGGTAACACAGATGTTTGTTTGTGTATTTTATCACGCCAGGTCTACGCGCGTTTCGGTGGGACAAGACCACCTTCCTTAGGACCAAGATAGAAAGAGTTTTATTCTCTCCACAGGGTGTGTGTGCAGGGTACCTAAGTTACGTTGTTTAGCAGAGGTATCTGCATTCCTTTATAGGTAGATATTAGCTTCTCACTGTCATTAATAAACAAATGGACAAACCCCTAGGTTTGTCATAAAAACATCACTTGGGGAGTATTCCTTATCTTGATTAATGTAGCGGAGCAGCAGATTTTCTAATGTAGTCCTCGTGATAAAACGTCCTTTTGGTTTAGATGGAAAAAAACGTTCTTTGGTCCTCGTTTATTATCGTAGTACATAGTCCATGCCGTGTTTTTTTTGGTTGGTTTCTTTTCCTCACTCTCTTAGTTAGGGTGATCTTTTTCTTGTTAGTGCAACCAGGGTGCACGGTCGTCTTGCCACGTCTCTCCTGCTCCGACAGGTGAAACACAAACATCTGTGTTACCTCAACCTGGGGAATTGTTTTTGTTGGGAGTGGAATTAGTGTGAAATTGTATGGATGAGTAAGTGTGTTTGTTGGTTGATGTGTGAGAGTCAGGGTTATGTTTTGTATTGTAAAAATATTTGAATTATAAATTTGCCATCAAGTTTATGGTATATCTCACTGTATTTTAAAATTGACTGAATTAGAACTAATAGCTATGAATTGGATGTACATGTAAGAAATGATCTAAAAAAAGGAAAAAATATTTTTGATATACTACAGAAAAAGAAAAAATAAATAAAATATATAAAATGAAAATACTAACTGTGTTGTACCTATATTAATAAGAAGACTAACTGATTAATCTGATGAGTCTTACCACATAAGAAAGTATGTATTGACCACGGGGGAATCTTTATATGTTCTACTGCTATGCATGGTACACCGTTATTCAGGGTGTTAGGGAAGGTGTTAAAACAGATACAGAATGGGCATGGAGCTGCAAAGGCACTGGATTTAGGCAATACATTAATAGGGAATTTTGAAACAGTTTCCTAAATAGTTCTGGATAATATTCTAGGAGAACCCACATTGCTGGTAGTACGCCAGCAGTTGGCAGTGATTCCTGTTCAAGACCACACATGGGAACTCCCTAAATTTATTTCAGAAGTTTACACCTGATACTTTAGATTCTCGAGCCACAAACCTGCAACTGAAAATAAAAAAGAAGACTGAGGGCTCCATTAAAGAGAAAGCTGCACTGGAGGCTAAAAAAAGCAGAAAGCAAAATAAAAAAACAGAACTGGATCATCTCCATCACAGGAGTCAGGTAGAGTTTGATATAGTTTGAGGGACCATGGTAAAATCAGAGAGCCAGACCTGTATCTGGATTTTGATGACCTTACATTCCAATCTTTGCAGAACTCTGGGGAAAGTAAACAGACAGAAAGGAGGAATGGAAGGACTGAGTATCTCAGAAAGGATAAAAACAGACAGAAAAGTGGACCAGTACATGAGGTTGAAATTAGTGTAAAGAAAGAAAAGAAAGGTTTAGATTCAAAGACTAATTTTAAGAAAAGGAATGTAGTTGATTTAGTGAAAAAGCTTGCATTGGAAATTATGGATACTTCCGTGGAATTGGATGTGGGCAGTAGCTCTTCTAGACAGCAGAGCAGAGGTGACAAAAGTTAGCCAGATTGTCAAAGAGCATCTGGTGGTGCCTCCAACTACAGAATACATACAAGTTGAGGCACTGGATGGACACATAAACCCTGGAGAAAGGTATTATGAAGTAGAAATACAATTGAGGGTGATAAATGGTGCAACATTAAAGCTGTATTAATTTCTCATTAATCAGATACTTATGTTATTATTCTTTCAGAGTATGACTGGCCTCTGGTTTTCTTAATGGATGCACCTCAAGTTGAGGAGGTAACCAGTTTCCTCTTTAGTACCTAAAGAACTCACAAAACATAGGCATGTGCGTGGGCCTTTAAGCAGGCTTCTGTGTTATTTAGAAGCCAAGCAGGGAGGGACAAAGATTCTGTTCCTCATGTGATTCCCACAAGGAGTGAGCTCATTATTTTCTCAAATTAAAAGCTAAACAAGATATAAAGGCTATTTTAGCTCAATCACAACATCAAGGTGGAATATGTCCTTATCATTCCACCATTAACACTCCTCTTTATCTGCTTTTAACACCCTACAATTTCTATAAAATTGTGGTTTTCAGTATGCTTATACAAGATTGCCTTGGGGATATTAGAATTGCTCGTACCCTTTGCAGCAAGGATTATGGTGATCTTACAAAAAGATCCCAATGCAGTATCATATATTGATGGCGTCAATATTATCGATTATGACCTGGCTAAATACCTAGATAGGATAGTGCCACTCAGTTAATTAAAAAAAATCTAAAATTGCACAGGTTAATTGGATTCTCCTTGGATAGAAATTATCCTGTGAGGGTAAAGTATTGGCATCCGACTTCCTGGAGAAGTGTGCTACTTTATATCCTCCAAACACATTAAAGAAGCTACAAGCGCTGATGGAGTTTCTTAACTTCAGTAGAGCTTCCTTGCCACATTACGCGGAACAAAAAGAGCCCTCACACATATTATTTACTCCCACGTTTTCTGAAAAGAATTGAATTAAAACACACACAACTTTTTTATGTGGTTTGCAAACAGACATGTTAGAGACAAACTGTGCTATTGTCTAAGCTAACTTTTACTTGTGAGTAAGTTACTGCTAAGTCCACAACAAAGACACAGGCTTGTAAAGTTGAAGTTTATTCCGAGTACTGGTGTAGGAAGGTAGGATCTGACTACATGGTTACCCACACTTTTTGCCTGGTGTTTTGCTGGTTTCTGACTAGTCTGACTGGGATCCTGCTAATCAGGACCCCAGTCTATCTGCTTTCTCCCTCAAAACGTTATGCATGTACTTTGGTACACTACAGATTGGATACTGGGGTACCCTTATAAGTCCCTAGTATATGGTACACATGTACCCAGGGCATAGGTACCCCAGAGGCCTACCATGGGCTGAATCATGTATTATGCCACCCATGAGAGGCCATGCAAAATGGAACTACAGGTCTGCTACTGCGGATATAGGTTCATTATATCTATAGGTCACTACACTTAAAACTTATAAGTCACCCCTATAGCAGGCCTTATCAATTCGGAAGTCAGGGTGCTGGGTTTTACATGAGAGGGTGCCCCTGCATGAGCAGAGTCCTTTTACAGTCTTTGGAGACCATTCTCCCGGGTTGTCTGTGATGACTCAGCCAGACATATAGGTAGAAGTGCATTATAACCTTGTGGTAAATTCTATCTTGAAAATGGCTGAAACAAAACATGTTGTGTTTGGTATCTAACACCTTGGAATCATACCTACACATTGGTAACTGGTGTGGGAGGTATGATTCCACCCTTCCGAAGCGAGCTTTGTGTGGTCACTGGTCTATCCAGTGCCAGCCTTCTCGACCTGGTCAGCACAAAATGGATGCTGCCGACCAGAGACACATTTCTGCCCTCCTCTGCTGAGCCAAGCTCGAGCAGAGGAAGGCAGCACAATAGGCATTCTGTCACAGGGAGGTGTGAACACCTCCCAGACAGGATTTAGTTAATTGGGGCTGGCTGGGTGCACTCTGAGAGTGCCTGAAAATCTGCACCTGGGGCACATTTGGTGTCCCTGTGCATAGTCCAGCTCAACCCAGTTCTGGGAGCCGGTGGCTCCTGCTCTGGTGCAAGACTGGACATGTGGTTCTGAAATTCTGAACCCTGCTGTTATCCCGATATCGAGATCCAATACCCGTGCCACAAAATATCAACGTACCAGGACGAATTTGGTGTCGACGGACCGATAATGATTAGGACATCATCCCTATGCATTTGCGTCATGATTGAGGGATGCCAACACCCCTAAACCATAGTTTCCGTTCTGACCCCTTAGACTCCATTTTGTAAAACGGCATCCATCTTGCGTCTTGCCCTCATGATAAGTCAATTGAGTAAGGTCGAGCTTGATCTAAAAGGACAAGTCCACCTTCTCTGACTCCCCCCTGACCTGTCCCAACTGACTCCATTGCCTCCAGCCAAACCTGTTTGGGCAGCTCCTCACCCAGTGGCCGAATAAGATAGCATCAATACATAACATGCCACAAACCATTCACTACGTACAGAACATGTTTTCATCACACACACTCCTGTCCATGTTCCTTGTTTATGGCCAGTTTTATGACTAGGAGGTGCCCTGCTTTATTGAGGTTTCATCGATATCTGATGGGAGTTCCGGGCCTGGCCGGGTAATCTATCACGAACCCGACGTCTAAAATATGGGTTGGCCTACATGACTTCGCTCTTTGTATTATTGTAGAAATATGTGTATAACCATATCGTAAACTTAAGAATTCATGCCTGCAGCTATTATTTCTGTATATAAGGAGAAAGCTGGTTCTGTAGAAACGAACAGTCTCCTGAGAAATACACGCCCCGAGTTGTCGTGTTTCTAGGACACATGTTACTTGGTAGCTGCCAATAAAACTCGATCTCTGACTTCAGCTAGAAGACTCCGTGTTTCTGTGGTCCGGAACAGGGAGAACTCAGAGGTCTTCGGGTGTTATCCCCTGGCACCACCGGGTTCCTAAAAACCCGTTACCTCAGTTGGCGCCCAACTCGGGGCGGTATCAAGCGGCGACGGTCCAAGCCAGATGTTTGTGAGGAGCTTCGTGTGAAAATTCCAGAGGACGGCCAGCCACTTCAGCGACCCCTGTATGTCGACGTGGTTCCGAAGGTCTTTGCTGCGAGGTTCCCCGCGTCCCGACGGCTACGAGGGACTGCTGCCCTGACTATCGCCCTGTTTTGGACCCAGTGATCCTTGGTAGAGCGAAACGATAGACGAGTCTTCTAGTGATGTCATCGATCTTCAAATACTTCAGTTAAGTATAAGTGGAGCGTCTCCAAGTCCTTAGTTTGATCCTTAGTTTTTGGTATCCTTGAGATACGTTTTGATTTGGTACTTGCAAGCCCCAAAGCCGAAGGACTCGTGTATTCACGAGAAATATCTGAATTGATAATCCTTTGAAGTTTGAAGCTAAACTAGTGAGCAAAGATGCCTTGTTTTAGCAGATTTGGAAACTTGTTTTGTCTTGGTTGTAGTAAGGACTCCCGATTAGAGGATTCTTGTCCGGTTCCTCCGATCGGAACTCCAACATATGAGTTATATATAAAACACGGCGTAGGTCCTATAACATATAATGAAGTGTGGATAAAATACACCCGCAAGGATGGTGTTTTAAAATGGCCCCAATATGGTAGTTTTGACTCAGAAATATTAGATAACCTCGAGGTCAAATTGTTCAAGAAAAAGCCCGGCCGGCGATGTTTGACTCTTTTCGCTTGTGGCGCAAAGAAGCCAAACAGAAAGAAATAAAATCAGCAAAAAGGAATAAAAGAGGTATGTCGATGGTGCAAGCTGCCGTCGCATACAGGGATAACGAGGAAGAGCAAGAGAGCGAACAAATGCTTTGGAGCAAGAAACTAGCAGTAGATAAATGCTACCCAATGTTACCACATAAGGGACAAGGTCAAGAGGAAACATCCGAGAAAGGTCCATTAATGTCCCGCCACCGTATGCGTTAGACGCTACCGCAACCCCAAAGCGTTTTATTATACCGCGCCCCGGCGCACGAAACACAGCTCTTGCACAAACGCCAGCTACTCTTCAGCTGGTTCCTACTTCTCCGGCGCAGCCTTCTCAAGGGCCGCCGCCTCTGCTACATACTCCATCTACTTCTACGACTTTGCCTACCGCTCCAACTGTTCCCTATGATACTACATCTGCCACTGCTTCAACTTCCTCTGCTATTGCTTCGACTTCTTCTTTGCATCAGCCTGTCTTTTCTGACGCATCTGCACCTCCGCAAGCTTCTCCTTCTATTAGTCAGAGAATGGCAAGTACTGTCACTGGTCTGTTTTCACCTTTCTTTGGGTCGCCTAGAACGACCGCTAAAACGGAACGTAGACAGTTACGTAGTCAGCTGCCTGATTACGAGGAAAGAGAAGTGCTAAATGAGCTAGCACGCCAATGTATTACGGACACTGTTAGATATGATGTTCAGTCTGTTATGGAAGTTTTCCGTCAATGGGATGCACCCACTCAGAGATACGTATTCGAAGAGATGTGTGTATATCTGTGTGAAGATTTGGAGACAAATGATCCCAAACGCAAAATGAACGAACTATGGCGTACGCGTTTTAAGTTCCATGAAGGTATGATTATAGGTGCCGATGTTGAGAAAGCGATAGATTTATTGTTTTCTTATAGGAGTAAGGGAAATACTTCTAGATCATTGTACGAAGACGACGTATCAGGTAGGAAAAAAGCAAGACAGTACCCCATGAGAGAGGTTCCTCCGGTTTGGAGGGAAGGTGATGCGAATGTAAATCCACCAATTCTGCCACATTTCCAGCGTGTGTGGGTACATGTCCCCTGGAAAAGATCAGAAGTTTTAGCACTCAAGCAGACATTACCCGATCCCCGTAAAAACCCGACTGGGTATTATAAGGAGTTATCGCAGACTGCCAGCTCATGTATAATGAATTTAGCGGATGTAGACATGTTGTTTGGGAATGTTGTTCCACATCCTTTATGGAGTAAAATTCGTCATACGGATCATGATCAAGAACTAGGTGACTCATGGGCTAATATTGCAGGTATAGATGCTAGACAAATCGGTGGTTCTAAACCTGAGCCGTTGATAGCCGAACTTCCTGGTAGGATTATCGCGTACATGAAAACGTTAATGCCTGAATTACGCGTAAATTGGGACAAGCTGTCTGCGTGCAAGCAGAAGAAAGATGAGAATGTGTCTGACTTTTTCACGAGATTTGAGGAGACTTTCACAGATCATAGTGGTCAGGATATGGCTACCGAGGGTGGTCAAAGACTGTTTGTAGACAAATTTGTACATAATCTGCTTCCTGAACTGTGTAATAAGCTGAAAGATTCAGAGAGTGCTTGGGCTGTCTCTACGTCAGCACAGATTTTAGCTACAGCCCAGTACTATGAAAATAGGCGCAAAGACGAGCTAGATAAAATAGACAAAAAAACGAAAGATTTAAAAACTAAAGTTCTTCTCCAGCAGGCCTATCCGCCTCATACGGCTAGTCAGCCTAATTATCAACAACCACAGCAGTATTCGAGAAACGCGCAAGGAAACGAGTTTTCCCATCAGCGTATTCCGTATGGCCCGAATCAATGCGCATATTGCAAGGAAGAGGGCCCCTTTAAAGGTAATTGTCCGGCTCTTGCGCGACGTTTAAACGGAGTTTCAGGTATAAGGGGTAGAGGTGTTCAACATGCTCCTAGGGGTAGGGGCCGTGGAAATTTCCCCCAGAATCCAACTTCTTTTCCGCCTCAGAATTCCTTGAACAGCTTTGACCAACAGAATAATGCATCGTCTAGGTCAGCTCAGTACTATGCGGACGACTATTACACCGAAAACGAGAATGAGGACAATAATTGCTAGGACAGCCATGGACAAAGAGAGGGAGTCGTTTCAGTTCCAGTAGATCAGAATGGACCTTATGTCGAGGTGATTACTTCAGGAGTGTCAGAGCCATTTCTGCTGGATACTGGTGCTACAAAAAGCTCTATTATGCACTCGAAACTTTCTGGCGCACCTTTGTCTGGCGAAACGAATGTTTCAGTAGGTTTCTCTGGCGCCCATGTTAGAAACCCGATCTCTAGTCCCATGTCCCTTTCTGTTGGTCCTTGCGAATTAGAAGCACCCCTCATCCTTACAACAGGTTGCGGTGAAAATTTGTTAGGTTTGGATTTACTAAAGAGGTTATATGCAACTTTGTACTGTTCTCCCTTGGGAGTACAACTTACCTTAGGTAAGAAAGTCATTTCTCAAATGTATTTGTCAAAGGAAAATATTCCAACTGAATTGTCATCTCTTCCGGATATACTCTGGGCTAATGGTTCCAATGATGTAGGCCGTTTGGAGATTGCACCGTATGTCATAACATTGAAAGCCAACGTTAGGTTGCCACGTATTCCCCAATACAAAATATCTAGTGAATGCGAAAAGTCGTTGTTGACGATTATTTATGATCTGATCGAGAAAGATGTCATCGAAGAAACAACAGGCAACGTTTGTAACAGTCCAGTTTTGCCTGTCTTAAAGCGAACCGATCCTTCACAGCCCCCTGTGTACAGGTTTGTCATTGACCTCAGAGAAGTAAATAAGGTGGTTATTCCACAGTTTCCAGTTGTCCCCGACATTACTGCCTTATTGACAATGGTTCCAGCTTCAGCAACTTGGTTTTCAGTGATTGACCTGAAGAACGCCTTCTTCAGCATCCCGATTGCTGAGGAGAGTAGAGATATTTTTGGTTTCAATTTAGGAGGACGAAGTTTCCGCTTCAAGTGCGCTCCTCAAGGCTACTGCGAAAGCCCATCAATATTCAGTCAGGCCCTGAAAACACAACTAGACACTATTGTTCTGCCTGATGGGTCAACTCTGATTCAGTATGTCGACGATCTGCTGATCGCTGCGGACACTGAAGAAATTTGCAAGCGAGCTACATTATCATTATTGCGTCACTTATGTGACATGAAGCACAAAGTCTCTCTCTCAAAACTGCAATTTTGTCGACAAGAAGTAACCTACTTAGGTCACATCTTATCGAAGGAGGGAAGGAGACTGACACCAGAAAGAATACAGGCAATTGCAGAGCTGAGTGCCCCAAGGACACAGAGAGAAGTTCGGGCTTTCTTGGGCATTACATCATACTGTAGACAATGGATACCAAATTTCTCACTACTGGCTAAACCCTTGCTGGCACTACTCTGTAAAGACACGCCCAATCCTATGCCCTGGTCTGAAGATTGTCAAACAAGTTTCCATGAGTTGCGTGATGCATTGTGCTCGGCTCCTGTGTTGGGAAACCCCAACTACAGTAAGCCTTTTACATTATATGTCCATGAGAAGGAAGGTTGTGCATTATCAGTCCTAACACAATACTTTGGGGATAAACAGCGCCCATGCGCGTATTTTTCGGCAACTCTAGATCCCGTGGCTAAGGCACTACCAAGTTGTCTGAGGGCCACCGCCGCAGCGGCTGTCTGCATTCGACAGTCCGCTGGGCTAGTCATGAATAATACTCTGATCGTTATGGTCCCACACGCAGTAGACATTTTGCTAAACAGGACGAAGACACAACATCTTACTAGCGCTCGACTATCCAGTTACGAACTAACACTGTTAGCGAGTCACATTCACATAAAGAGGTGTGATACACTCAACCCCGCTACGCTACTACCCATCTCGGCAAAGACAGACGAGGTTGAAAAACATGACTGCTGCTTTAGGACAGAAGAAGAGACCAAAGGGAGAGTAGACTTACAGGACACTCCCCTTCCTGAATGCAATGATGCTTTATGGGTCGATGGTTCATATTTCAAGTTGCCGAATGGTGATACGACTGCAGCATATGCCGTAACGACATTACACACCATCATAGAGACCGCGCGCATTTCCCACAATTCCGCACAAGCCGCGGAGCTAATTGCGCTTACAAGAGCATGTGTGTTGGCAAAAGGAAAGCGAGTGAATGTGTACACTGACAGCCAATACGCCTTTGGCGTGGCTCACAGTTTTGGGAGATTGTGGCGTGAACGTGGGTTCCTGACGTCGCATGGTGCAAAGATACAACATGGTCAGCTAGTTAATGAGCTCCTCGAGTCACTGACGTTGCCACTACAAGTTGCAATCGTAAAATGCAGTGCACAAAGAAAAATTCAAGACGATGTTGGCCGCGGGAATGCATTTGCAGACGAGGTTGCGAAAGAGACTGCAAGGAACACAATGAGTCGGATGTATGTTGTAGGTCCCGCTAGATGGATTACTGATGTGGGGATGTGTGAGGACACCATTGAAAGCGTGAAAACTATACAAGCTGAGGCCACTGAGAAAGAGGTGAATGAATGGAGAGAAAACAAGGGTAGATTAGATGCGAATGGTTGTTGGGTCGAATTGTCAGAACACCAGCGATGGCTATTACCTAACGCATATGTACTTGCAGTAGTAACAATGGCCCATGGAATTGCACACATCAGTACGAAAGGAATCTGTAAACTATTGGCCCCAGTATGGCAGAACAGTAATATCCCAAAATATGCAGAGAATGTGGTCAGAAACTGTATGGTATGTTTGAAGCACAATCCCGGTAGGGGAACCCCAACTCCAGCTGGTCATTTTGCGCCTCCAACGTATCCGTTCGAGGTTTTGCAGCTCGATTTCATCCACATGGAGAGGTGCAACAATCTGAAGTATGTGCTCGTTGTTGTTTGCGCTTTCTCCAGGTGGGTGGAAGCGTACCCCCTTAAGGACAACACCGCCTTGTCAACTGCCAAAGCCCTTGTCAAGGAATTCTTCCCTAGATTCGGTATGCCTAGAATCGTTTGGAGTGATAATGGAAGTGAATTCGTGGGACGTGTGATGAGGAGAGTGTGTGAGTGTCTAGGCATACACCAGAAATTCCACGCTGCAAATCACCCCCAATCAGCTGGATTAGTGGAGTGCTACAATGGCACGTTAAAACTCAAATTAGCCAAGATCCAAGCCAGTACAGGTCTTAAATGGCCTGACGCCTTGCCTCTAGCACTCCTGTCGACCAGAATGACCGTCCATTCCAGATTAGGACTTAGCCCCCATGAAATAGTGTTTGGCCGCCCAGCCAACGTCTGGGGCGTGCCCAGGCCAAAGAAACTCAGCGAAATAGAGCACCCCGTACTGTTTGACTATTTGTGCGAATTAACAACTAAATTGCGTGTTTTACACCAACAGGTTCACAGTTCCTCTCCGCCAGCCTCTGATGATCCAGGTCACTCCATCGTACCTGGCCCTTGGGTGCTGGTGCGGAATTTTTAGGGCACGAACAACGAACAGCCCAGGTGGACCGGACCATACCTTGTCCTTCTTTCCACGAGATCGGCTGTGCGGGTGGAAGGAAAGAAGAACTGGATCCACGGGACCCATTGTAAACGGGTCCCTGTGCCCCTTCCCTACGACCGGTGGGTCAAGGAAGGAATTGCCGACTCCGAGACAGAGTCCATACCTCGCTTCATCCCTTTCAGTGATGCACGTTTGAAAGGAACTGGTACCGGAAAGGAGAGTGATTATATTTTACAAGGACTTGTGCCGCCGTCAATGCTGTTGGACACTACAGAACCTGAGACATTGTTTGAAGACCACACCGTACCTGGGAAACAACGATATATCTGAGGTCGAGACAAAGAGACTAATAAAGAAAGAAAGAAAAACAAAAGCAAATTAATGTGACCCCCCAAGAACTATTTTTGATTTTCCAGCTCTCTCGCCCAGGGAACTTGCTCATTTTTAGTTTTCGAACCGCCATCCGGTTCTGCTGCTAGGGTCGCGGTTGAAGTCTGGGGAGTGCAGCTGGGGACGTTTAGGTCTACGGTTCTGGTTGGTCCAAGGGAGTTACCCCGGACTGAACAGAGCGCATTCCCTGGCAGAATCAATCTACCACCGCGGGCAGCAACTAGAGGATGGGGTTTCCGAGGGTTGAGAGACCTGCCAGATTCACAAACTTTGAAAGACAATTATGCACAGTACTGGCCAGAAAAAGGTTTTTGATAATATGTATTTTAATGTTGTGCAGCATAACGATGTTCTTGATTGGCTATACTCTATTCACATTTCAAGTTACCTTTGCAAATGACACTCGGCCAACACCTCCTCCTACTATCTCTCCACACTCCTTTCACCCTCTACCTGAACACGAGTCTGCCAGAAGACTCGAATTTATAAATAACTCATTCATCCAACTCCTACACCAACACCAGTCCATAATGAATACATCGAACTGTTGGATATGCGGACTCATGCCGCACACAACTGATAAGGGTATCCCATACTTCATCCTGCCATTCAGTTATTATGGCTCTCTGTGGGCTTTTCAGACGATGTTCCTGTTCGCCCTAGAACCATACCCGCCCCGTTCCACTGAGAGCGATTCCAGCAACAAGGCACTAGTGGCAGGGATAAGAAATATGAGTAGGGATATTGACACATATCAAGTGATTCCCAAAGATGAACTCACTCCGTACAGTCGC
The DNA here is from genome assembly GCF_964261635.1 of Lissotriton helveticus. Classification (NCBI taxonomy): domain Eukaryota; kingdom Metazoa; phylum Chordata; class Amphibia; order Caudata; family Salamandridae; genus Lissotriton; species Lissotriton helveticus. The sequence continues at coordinate 1,406,317,431 of NC_136057.1, read as the reverse complement.
TGGAACGTAACCAAATATGGAGTTTCCTTGAGTAAGGGCCAGACAGCAAAGAAATCCCGCCCAGTTTGGATAGTGCCACACCGAGGTCACTTATGTCTGCAAGGTATCGGCAGGGATCCCAAAGCACAATTGGGAAAGAGCATATGCACGGAAACATATGTATTCGCTTCCCGAACTTCCCCTCTATTCTTGGCAGCTAAAGGTACATATTTCGTCTGCCATGACCAAGCCTATACATGGTTGCCCCCTGACTTCTCGGGCACGTGTTTTATCTCATTTCTGCTGCCACCCACCTATACGGCCAGGGCAGATTACCATCGGACCAGAACAGCTAGGGGTGTCGTGAGTAAAGACGACACTGCGGGTCAGGAATTTGCCGACTTCGCAAAGGGTTTTCTGCCATTTTGGGGGCCCATGGTGAACAGCAGGAACATTCGCCAGTTATCGAGGATAGTTGAATCCGCCGTGACCGAAACGGCCGGAGCCCTTGGCAACTTAACATCTGAGCTTCAGTCGGATCGACTTATGACCCTTCAGAACCGGGTTGCCCTAGATATTATACTTGCAGACCGTGGTGGTGTATGTAGAGTGATCCAATCCAGTTGCTGCATTTTCATCCCTGATAACGCACCGACAGTGTACCAGGCCATCTCTAAGCTACACGAAATATCTGGTTCCCTTCACGTAGAAAAAGGGGATTGGTCCCTGCTAGGGTGGTTCTGGGAACTAATCACTGCCTGGGGATGGAAAACACTGATCTTCGTTGGAATGATCTTAGCGCTTCTGTTTATGTTCTGCCTGTGTGTACAGTGTGCTCCTGCACTATGTGGCCTCTGCGCTACATCATGTGTAAGGAAGCCTGTGTCCAGGGACGAACTGAGCAACAGAATGATGCTACAGAAGCATCTCCACGAATACCTTCATACCGATTTGGACTCAGATTAACATGAGTTATTGCCTTATATGAGGGCAAAAGGAGGGTCTGTGGTTCTGAAATTCTGAACCCTGCTGTTATCCCGGTATCGAGATCCAATACCCGTGCCACAAAATATCAACGTACCAGGACGAATTTGGTGTCGACGGACCGATAATGATTAGGACATCATCCCTATGCATTTGCGTCATGATTGAGGGATGCCAACACCCCTAAACCATAGTTTCCGTTCCGACCCCTTAGACTCCATTTTGTAAAACGGCATCCATCTTGCGTCTTGCCCTCATGATAAGTCAATTGAGTAAGGTCGAGCTTGATCTAAAAGGACACGTCCACCTTCTCTGACTCCCCCCTGACCTGTCCCAACTGACTCCATTGCCTCCAGCCAAACCTGTTTGGGCAGCTCCTCACCCAGTGGCCGAATAAGATAGCATCAATACATAACATGCCACAAACCATTCACTACGTACAGAACATGTTTTCATCACACACACTCCTGTCCATGTTCCTTGTTTATGGCCAGTTTTATGACTAGGAGATGCCCTGCTTTATTGAGGTTTCATCGATATCTGATGGGAGTTCCGGGCCTGGCTGGGTAATCTATCATGAACTGGACGTCTAAAATATGGGTTGGCCTACATGACTTCGCTCTTTGTATTATTGTAGAAATATGTGTATAACCATATCGTAAACTTAAGAATTCATGCCTGCAGCTATTATTTCTGTATATAAGGAGAAAGCTGGTTCTGTAAAAACGAACAGTCTCCTGAGAAATACACGCCCGGGTTGTCGTGTTTCTAGGACACATGTTACTTGGTAGCTGCCAATAAAACTTGATCTCTGACTTCAGCTAGAAGACTCCGTGTTTCTGTGGTCCGGAACAGGGAGAACTCAGAGGTCTTCGGGTGTTATCCCCTGGCACCACCGGGTTCCTAAAAACCCGTTACCTCAGACAAAGGTCATGGGAGTAACCTCCCCTGTCCTGACCCTCCCCTAGGAGGGTCCGCTGACTCTGCCCAACCCACTCCTGTGGGTACAAAAGGGCTTACCTGACTGTAGCTCTTTAGATTGTATGTGGACAAGATTCTACAAGAAGAAACCATTGACCTTCAACCGTCTGGGCACTCTGGACTTTGCTGGACTTCTACTGAGCCCAACTTCATCTCCCTCTCTGTCCAAAGCTTTATCTGTGCACTTCCTCCATACAGGCTCCGTGCAGGACCTGTGGTGCACTAAGGACAACTGAAGAATCTCCCTTGGGGTGAAGGAGTCACTCCCCTGCATTCGCAGGCACCTCAAAGCACTGACCGGTCGGCGGCTCCCAAGCTCCTTCAGACTCTGAAGACTCCAGCAACACAGGAGGTCGGATTCGAAGGTCCCTGAGGTTGATCTGCCCTCTCAGCAAGTTTGAGGCCAGTATCCCTTGTGAGAACTGCATAACCTGAACCCCTGTGCACAATTCCAAATCTGGAACTGTCCCTGACCTCATTGATGGGACCAATTACATCCTTCCCTAGCTTGACCCAAGGTGTATCTGGCACTGGCACAGCATCCACTGGTCTGAGTACTGTAACTTGTGATTTGTAACTAATAGCACAAGATACACGGTCTCTCACCTAATGCTCCACATCTCTATCCATTCCTGGCCACCAAAACTTTTTCTCTATCCTTCTCTTCATGGCCCTCCTTTCCACATGGCTTCATGTGCCAAATCCAATACCTTGCCACAAATACCACTATGCATGCACTACCAGAAGATAACCTCTCCTTAGTATACCATCGCACACATTCAATCCCGCAAATATGCGCTTGAAGGCATTGATCGCCTCTCGAACATCATTCCTAGGTCAATCTTTACCAATGAAACAAGAAACAATTGTCACACAAAATGCCATCCTCATGTACAGCAGATTTCTACAAATTTTCAGAAACACATCCCAAAGTCAGACGAGTTACAACACCAACCATAGAGAAATCTCCCTCTACCACATCTTGCACATTCATGGAATCTCATAAGGGTAGCCTAGAAAGACAGTCAGTAAATATATTTTTTACACCTGGTATGTATTCAAAATGATACCAGAATTCTTGCAATTAATATAATCACTAGACAATGCAGAAAGTGGCTTTACCGGCACCTTTAGTGGTAAATACGTTGATCAAATGTTTACAGTCCATGCGAATCGTGTCCAAGCCCCAAAGATAGTTTCTAAATTGATCAACTCCCCACCAGAAAGCCAACGCCTCACATTCAATCACAGAATAAGTTATTTCTGCACCCATCAATGTACAAGACCCAAAAGCAATGACTTCATCTCTCCCTTCTCGTGCGTGAAGTAGATCAGCATCTAGCCCATACTGACTGGCATCAGTTACAACCACACATGCATCACGGGTATCAAATGGTTTCAGTGGAATAGCATTGGTCATTTCCTGCTTAATTAAGCAGTTCCTGCTTAATTCATTCTTAGAAAAGCTCATCTCTATTGGACTGAGGATTGGTGGCCGATGGAGCTTGGCCCTGCCTTCGGCCCTAGAAGCACGGTGAGGAACTTGGGCAGCCTCTTTGACAACAACCTATCAATGAAGGACCAAGTGACTTCCACATGTAGCACATGTTTTGGGATAATGTGCCTCCTTAAGAGGATTTTACAGTGGCTACCACTGGATTCTCGCAAGACCCTCATCCTGGCCCTGATTATAAGCTGCCTTGACTATGGAAATGCGCTTGTAGTAGCATCCAACGCATCTCTCCATGCCAAGCTGCAGGTGGTCCAAAATACCACAGCCCGACTGGTTTATAAACTGCATTCCGACACCCCATCTATCCCTTTGCTTAGAGCCTTGTATTGTCTCCCTATAAAAAAGAGAACAATCTTCAACTTCTCTGCTTGACACACAAGGCTCGGGCAGGTAAGGGGCCCAAATATTTTCAGTACAAATCTCTGCCCTCTACGCATCCGCACATCTAAATACAGAGGCTGGGCCTTCTCTCACCTGACTCTGTTCCAATGGAACAAACTCCTCCCCTTGGCCATTAGGACATGTACGGACTTTGCTGGCTTCAAGAAACAGCTTAAAACCTTGCTGTTTTATTTAGCAGCTCCTGACTCTGTGCTATCTCAAGTGCTGAGATGTCCCTTCGGGGACGAGATGTGCGCTATAACAAATATCAAATAGCATAACATAACATATTCATTGTCCACATCCTTACCCAATACAAATGTTTCATTTATTTAAGTAACTTTCAGCACATTTAGGAAGAAAACAAGTAAAACTCCAACATCCCAAAGAATGATTGATCATAACTGTTCTTTATTCTCTGAAACTAGACTCTCAGAAATGGTGCTGAGTAAGTTCTTCTTTGGTTCAATGCCTTTTTCTGAAATTTTGTACCCAAGATAGTCAACACACTCCAAAGGCAAATTTGCACTTGCTTACCTTCAACTCTGATAAAACCATGCCTAAGGCTTTGTCTTGAGATGGCATATCCTGCCCAAAAAGCTGAATGTCATCTTGAAAACATCTGACAATGGGGATATCCTTGCACAAAGCCTCCTCAGCTCTCTGAAATACAGACGATGCAGAGGCTAACCTGAATGGCATGCATTTAAACCTAAATGTGCATTTAGGTGTGAGTAATGATCTCAAATGCCTTGATTTGGGTCTCAAAACTATCTAGTAGTAAGCGGCTGTCATATCCAAGGCAGTGAATACCTTAGCACCACTGAGAGGCAAAAGCATTTCTGTGATATTGGGAAGTGGGTGTCTATCAACCCACATCCTGTTATTAAGATCCCTTAGATCAATGCACATCCTCAACATTCAATTTGGTTTTCTCACCAAAACAATCAGGGATAGCCACTCTGAACTTGTAATGGCTTCAATAAATCCCTGTTCACACCGATTCTTCACTTGCTTTCAGAACTTCTCCCTCATGGAAATATGTACCCACCAAACTTTGTGCACAGCGGATTAGCATCATACTTCAAGACCATTTGATGAGAAAAAAACACTTCACTTTTTTTTTAAACCTCAGGAAATGCACGGACCCAGGAGCACACATCCTCTGTACCCACCACCAAACAATCTTTCCTCAACAATACTTGATTGTGGCTGCAGGGATGAAGAATAATTTCCAAATTCCTTTACTTCAACCACCCGAACAGACAAGATCCCTCTTTTGCCATATAAAATGTACCACAAACTTCTGTGCCTTTAAATTTTAACACGGTATCAAATGCACCCACCACTTCAATGGCTTTACCCCAAAAGCAACAGAGCGCACGTTGACTTACTCAGAATCCTATTGTCACATTTTTCCCACTCCAATCAATGTGAAAAAGGACCCAGAATCCGCCATCATAGTAACCGGTGCTCCAGATATATATATGAGGCAATATGGCCTTTTCACATTTCCCAATGTGCATGACATCTTCACAAATATCTATACCTTCTGCCCCATCCACACACAATCCCAGGCTCTCATCATCCGAATCAGATTTGTTTCCATAGGTAGTAGTGACATCAACTACATTAACATTCTTAAGTGAGGAATTTGCAGTTATAGAGGACTTTGCAGTTCTACTTGACTTGCACGCTTTGGCAAAATGCCCTTTCTTTTTGCACTTGGCACATGCTCTGTCAAAATTCAGACAACAAAAGGCATTGCCTTAGTGATTCTTACTACCGCATCTGTAACATTCTAGATCAGTGGTTCCCAACCTTTTTACTCCTGAGGACCCTCACTTAGTCACTACTGAAAGCCGGGAACTCCCAAGCAATTTGTGCGATTTCAACATTAAAACAGTAATTTGTAAAAAATAGACAAATAAGTTCACACTAAACAAATAATCAAATTACTAAAGATTGTATTATTTTATATTGCTAAAATCTACTTTTTAATGGGAAGGTCGGTGCTGCATTTCAGCGACAACATTTTCAGTGTTTGGTTTTATTTTGGAACGTTGAATCCTCAGGTCAGATTCTACATTTCCCAAGAGATTTCTGTATTTATTAATCTGAAAGAAACAGGTTAGTATTAGATTCCTTACCTTAGAATATCCCCAGGCGTCAGTCTGGATCCGAAAATGTTTGCGTAGCAGTACCCCTGCGCGTCGGTAGGCGTCGTCTGCGGCTCCGTGTCCATCGTCGGCGTCGTTAGCGCCGGGATGACGTCGCCGGAGTACTTAGACGCCGCCCTCGCGCACTGACGTCAGTTCTTCTTTTTTCCGCGCCAGCAAGCGCAGGTCTGGAGAAAGTGGTACCCTTTAGTCACTTTTTGACTAAGCTTTTTCGATCTTTTTAGATCCGTTCCATCGGTACCGTTAGGGATGCCCAGGTTCAAGCCCTGTGCCGACTGCAACCGACTGATGTTGGTTACTGACCCCCATCGCCGGTGCCTACATTGCCTGGGGCCCAACCACGATGACAAGTCGTTCCCCGACTGTCGGGCCTTGACGTCGAAGGCTAGGCGGGAGCGGTCCCGTAAGCGCCTCGAGCTCCGGCAGTCGGCCCCGCGCAGTTCGAGGTCCTGGTCCGGAACGAGGTCGAGAGACCGGTCGTGGGACCGGAGTCATCACAGCTTGGCGAGTCGACACCACTCATCGGGCTCCAAGTCCTCAGGTAAGAGGCACAAGAAGTCGAAGAGGCGTCATCGCTCCTCTGAATCCCCCCGACGCTCGCGCGATGCGGCCGGGGGTTCGGGTGACACCGCCCACGCGGCTCCGCCGGAGCCGCAGGTGTCGTGGCCTGCTCCATACCCGCCGGTCCCTGGGCAGAACGTGACGCCGGAGGATATCGATGCCCTCCTCATGGCCATGTGGTCGATCACTCCTCCGTCGGGTTCCGTGGCGCCTTTGGGCTCACCGGCCTCGACTGGGAGCCCAAGTGGGCCGGGTGCTTCGGCCCCGGCGCCGTCGGGTGGTTTGGTCCCGGCGCCGTTGGCGACTTCGGTCCAGGCGCCGCATGGTCCCACTGGATCTGGTTCCGGATCAAGGTCGCTGCTGGTCGACCTTACGACCCCGCTGGCGTCGACCCCTAGGGTGTCGCCCCCAGCGCCGTCCCCGCACGGCGCCGTCCCTGGTCCACCCCTCGGTCCGGATCCGGCGTCGGAGCGGCATCGCTCGACGCCGCGTTCGGCGCCCGCCGAAGAGGAATTCTTCGAGGATCTGGATCCATCCTTTACCCCTGAATACCAGGTGATGGACGACCAGGGAGACTGAGAGGGGTCTGAGGACCCTCTGGCACGTGAGTGCCAGTCATTTCAGGACTGGACACAGAACTAGAGGAAGCCAGTGGCCTGGATACCTCCCCAGACACTGGTTTTGTCTCCCCTCCTACCGTGCCTACGGAGGAGTGGGCTACTTTTTATTGTGGTGCTGACGAGGGCAGACAAGGCCTTGGCTCTTGAGCTCCCCGTCGCAGCGGTGAGGTCTAACATCCTCACAGAGGTCCTTAAACCGCAGGTAAGCTCCCCAGAGCCTCTACTGCCGTTTAATGAGGCTCTCACAGACGTGCTGTTGGGCACTTGGTCCAGGCCCGCTACAGGTGCCCTTGTAGATAGGAACGTCGCTAGCCGCCACCGCCCTGCTCCGAGCGACCCTACTTTCTTGTCCACCCACCCCACTCCCGAGAGCCTGGTTATCCAGACCTCTGCTTCCCAATCCTCATTCCCGACTGCACCTCCAGATCGGGAATCCAAGAGGTATGAGCAATTCGGCAAGAAGATGTTCTCCTCCCTTAGTTTGGGGTTACGGTCGGTCAACACGGCGTGCCTCTTGGGCCCTCACGCCCACTCCCTGTGGGATACGGTTGCGGCCGTGCTGCCTGAGTGCCCGGATGGAGCCCGGGTGAAGCTCGCTCAAGCCCTCGTGGAGGGACGAGACGCAGCGCGGTTTTCCATACCATGTGGGCTGGATATCACGGACTCGCTGGGGAGAGAGATTTCTACGTCTGTGGCGGTTCGCCGCCACGCCTGGCTGAAGTCCGCCAACTTCTTGGCCGATGTCCAAAACACCCTTATGGACATGCCGTTCGATGGCAGCCACCTATTCGGTGGCAAGGCAGATAGTTCGCTGGAACGCTTTAAGGACTCTATGGCTACGGCCAAGTCCTTGGGCCTGTCGGCCCGCGCCAGCAATCTTCTGCCCAGCGCTCCTTTCATGGCCACGGGAGGGGTGCCCCCACACGTCCTGCCAGCCACGGGCCGCAGACTACCATTCAGCGCGGCGGCGGGCGTGGTTACTGTTGTGGCAGTACCAGGGGACAACGGCGCGGCCAGTCCACATCTACCCCCGCAGCATCCGCCTCAAAGCCTTCCTAGTCCGAGCTTTCAGGCCCATTTGACGCCAGTGGGGGGCAGGGTTCGCCATCACCTCCTCCAGTGGTGCTCCATCACATCGGACAGGTGGGTGCTGCAAATCGTCCGAAGGGGCTACTCCCTCCCTTCGAGGCGACCCCTCCAGCCATGCCACCGCAGTACCACCACCAGTTGGATTGCCCTTGCACGGCGGGAGGTAAACAAAGCATGGTACATTTCTTCTTTTTCTGTGGTTTCTACAGGCTGTACACCTCCCGATACTTAATGCCGTACTGCCGTAGACATGAACTTAGAGATTTTAATCTGGCATTGAAAGTCTTTCAAATGTTAAGTGCGGATGAAGAGATATTCTGTGTAAGTAGCTTTCTTAAAGCTGCTGTTCGCTCCCGTGCTACAATGGATCCACTTTGAAGAAATCAGTATAACTGTATCATTTGAACAATTCTTTTTTTGGACATTTGATGGTTGTATATTAATGTATGGATTTGTGGAGGCTCTGCTCTATATGAAATGATATTTTTAATTTTTATACAACTTTTGTACCAATCATTACTGTCTTTATTAATAACCTTGATATGATGTATTCGCTGTTTTAATTACGATTATTTTTAATGCATATATACTTTTATGGATGTATTTACTCCGAATAAAGATCATTTGACTTGACTTGACAGTACCACCACGTGTCGGGGGATAACTTGCAACTTCTACAAGAGGAAGTTACGGCCCTCTTGGCCAAGGGGGCCATCGAGCGTGTTCCTGGGCCAGAAGTAGGGTGTGGTTGTTACTTCCACTACTTTCTGGTTCCCAAGAAGGGCAAAAGGGGCCTACGCCCTATCTTGGACTGGCGGAATGTCAACGGCTTCCTCCGGAATGAGAAGTTCAAGATGCTGACTTTGGCTCAGGTCTTAGCTGCCCTAGACCCGGGAGACTGGATGGTAGTGTTGGACTTGCAGGACGCCTATTTCCACATTTCCGTCCTGCCGGCCCATCGGCGCTGCCTGCGTTCACGGTAGGCCACGAGCACTTTCAGTTTACCGTGCTCCCCTTCGGCCTTACCAGAGCCCCACGGGTGTTCACGAAAGTGATGGCGGTGGTCGCAGCTCATCTGCGCAGGTTGGGGGTTTCAGTCTTCCCCAACCTCGACGACTGGTTGTTGAAGGCGGGCTCGCCCCAGAAAGTCGTCAGCCACCTCCAGACTACGGGCGACCTCCTGCACCTGCTGGGGTTCTCCATCAATGGGCCGAAGTCACATCGGTGTCCCTTTCAGAAGCTCCTCTTCATCAGAGCGGTTCTAGACTCATCGCAGTTTCGAGTTTATCGTCCCGAACAGCGGGTTCGGGATATTCAGGCTCTGATTCCGATCTTTCAGCCGTTATCCCGAGTCTCGGTCAGGTTGACGCTGCGGCTTCTGGGGCTGATGGCCTCCTGCATCCTTCTGGTGCATCACGCCAGGCGGCGGATGCGGGCTCTTCAGTGGGACTTGAAGTTTCAGTGGGCCCCGCATCAGTGCAACTTGTCCGACCATGTCTTGATCTCGGAGGGCACGGAGACAGTTGCAGTGGTGGCTCACGGATCGCGATTGGGTCAGCAGCAGATCCCTCTCCCTACCCCAACCGGAGGTGGGGGCCACATGGGAGAGCCGGAGATCAGAGGCCTCTGGTCTCCGGTGGAGTCCCGGCTCCACATCAACCTTCTGGAGCTGCCGGCGATCCGGCTTGCACTGAAGACATTCCTCCCCTCTGTCCGGGGGAGTGTAGTGCAGGTGTTCACGGACAACACCACCGCCATGTGGCACTCCAACAAACAGGGCTGGGTGGGGTCATGGACCCTATGCCAGGAGGCTCTGTGCCTCTGGCAGTGGCTGGAACATCAGGGTGTGACCCTGGTGGTTCAACACCTAGCAGGTTCCCTGAACGCCAGGGTGGATGAACTCAGCCGTCGGTGCATGATGGATCACGAATGGCGTCTGAACTCGGACGTGGCGCAAGGTCTCTTTCAGCAATGGTGAGAGCCTTGGTTAGATCTATTCGCCACAGAAGAGAACACGCAATGTCATCAGTTCTGCGCGTTGGAATTTCCAAGGCGGCACTCGCTCGGAGACGCTTTTCGTCGCGTGTGGAGTTGCGGTCTGTTGTACGCCTTTCCACCTATACCACTTCTGCCTAGAGTGCTGAAGAAGATCAGGCACGACCGGGCCCATGTCATCCTTGTGGCTCCAGACTGGGCACGAAGATACTGGTATCCCGAGCTACTCAGCATGTCAGTCGATCCCCCGATTCGTCTGCCTCTTCAAGAGGACCTTCTGTCACAGCAGCAGGGAACGGTCCTCCACCCGAACCTGTCCAGCCTCCACCTCCATGCGTGGAGATAGAGCGGCGGCAGTTGAGGCCATTTGACTTGCCTCCTGAAGTCTGTGATGTGATTCTGGCAGCCAGGCGTCCCTCCAAAAATTTGTGGCATGGTGCACAGCAAAGGCTGTGGATCCACTCTCTGCCCCTCTTTCTGAGGTTCTCCTCTTTCTTCTGTCTATGGCCCAGCAGGGCTCTGCTCTGGGCACTATCAAGGGCTACCTCTCTGCCATTTCCGCCTTCTTAAGGCTCCCTGATCAGCCCTCTTTGTTCTAGTCCCCAGTTGTAAATAGGTTCTTGAAGGGCATCACTCATATGTTTCCCCTGTTCCTTTTGTGATGTCTCAGTGGGACTTGAACCTTGTTCTAACTTATCTGATGTGCGCTCCCTTCGAGCCACTTCATAACTGTCCTCTTTCTCTTCTTACCCTTAAGACTGCATTCCTGGTTGCCATCACCTGTGCCAGGAGAGTGAGTGAGCTCCAGGCCCTTTCTTCACAACCTCCTTTCCTTTCTGTCCACCCGGACAAAGTTGTGTTGCGGACGCGACCCTCTTTCCTGCCCAAGGTAGTCACAGCCTTCCACATCGGGCAGTCCATCACCTTGCCCACCTTCTTTCTGCCTCCGCATCCCTCGAAAGAGGAAGAGAGGCTCTACCGTGTGGACCCAACACGTGCGCTCTCATACTATCTAGATCGCACACGCCAGTTCCGGGAGGATGACCAACTCTTTGTTGGTTACATGGGCGCTAAGAAGGGACAGGCGGTGCACAAACTGACCGTTTCCCGATGGGTCGTCTTGTGCATCAAGGCTTGTTATTCACTGGCTAAAAAGGAGCCTCCTGTGGGGTTACATGCCCATTCCACTCTGGCCACGGCAGCTACTACTGCCATGGGTCGGGGAGTCCCCTTGCTAGAGATCTGTTAGGCAGCTACGTGGGCCTCGCTGCACACGTTTGCCAGTCACTACTGCCTGGACAGCCAAGTACGGAGAGATGGCTTTTTCGGCCGTTACGTTGTCCAGGACTTTCTGGTGTGATTATTGGTTCGCAGACCCACCACCGGGGTTGGTATTGCTGGGGTATCTATTCTAAGGTAAGAAATCTAATACTAACCTGTTTCTTTCAGATGCACAAGTTACTTACCTTCGGTAATGATATATCTGTAAGAAACAGTAGTTAGTATTAGATTCCTTACCGCCCCACCCATCCTCCCCGTTCTGCGAACCGATATCTAGGGTTAAGGTCATCCCCTTTCAGGGCCCTAGTTTCATGGCACCAGTGTTGGTTTTTATCATGGCTCTGCGTTTCTGTGTCGGAAAAGCTGTGTATAAGAACTGACGTCAGCGCGCGAGGGCGGCGTCTAAGTACTCCGGCGACGTCATCCCGGCGCCAACGACGCCGCCGACGGACGCGGAGGGGTACTGCTACGCAAAAATTTCTGGATCCAGACTGACGCTTGGGGATATTCGAAGGTAAGGAATCTAATACGAACTACTGTTTCTGACAGATATATCGTTACCGAAGGTAAGTAACTTGTGCTTTAGATACATAAGATCTGAGAAAGCTTTTTCACATAAATATGTGGTGGGGAAAGGAAGTAAAACCTTAAGTGCTGTCTATGATAGTTCAGGATAATCTGTTCTTACATGCAGCCAAAACTTTGCCAGAGAATTTTCCTTGAGTTGAAGTTTAAGTGCACTATCTGTAGACATTTCAATCAAGCCATTTTCTTCAGATGCTGTTGGCCCCATTAAATTGTCAATATGTACATTGAAAGGATCTTTAATCCAGTTTTTACAGGTTTTCCAAGACTTTGTTTGATAATTCATCAGCAGGAGATTCCTAAAAAGTCTTTAGGTTTTGTAAAGAATCAAAATGTATTTGTGGTGAGAGATGTGATGAGCCCACAAATCTAACAAACATGTCTTCACCATTAAAAATTGTGATACCTACTTCCTGCATACTCAAATTGAGTGCATTTAAATGAGTGAAAATGTCTGCTATATACGCCAGTATGGCTAACCAAGTATAGTCATTTAAGCGATCATCAAGTGCAAATGGAGATTCCAGTTCAATGAAGAATACTCTGATTTCATCTCTCAATTCAAAAAGCAAAGACAAAACTCTACCACAAGACAGCGATCAGACATCTGTATGCAGCAAAAGCTGATATTGTTCATAAACGATCGACTGACAAAGCTGCCCAAAATTCTTGAATTTAGTGACCTTGCTTCGATAAAATGTACAATAATGACTGACTCATTCAAGACCTTTGTTTTTTAACAACATAGTTTATTGGGTTTTTACAAAGTATCGGCCTAGGGGCCATACATGAATACATTCCATTGTCAGAAACATTTTACAGCTGTTTACCCTCAGAGCTACCAAGAATAAATGGAGAATACAGACAATAGAAGTGGCAGAAACACAAGATAAAATATAAAAAATAACATAACCATGTTCAAGAATAACTTTATTTCAGTTCCAAGAACCATAAAAGTTTAACAAATAGAAACATGTAGTTTAAGAAATTTATGACACGTTTGTAGAAAATCACAGTAAATAGGATAAAAAAGAGAAACGTTCATAAAATTCTGTAAATTAAAAATTCAATACATAAAGTAAATAGTTTAGGATGGAATAGTATTACACAGATCATAAAAAATTCCAGCAGTATAAATTTGGACAATAAGAAATTACAACATTCTTGTTCAGCCTCTATAGCTCAAAACGCTTTCTAACAGCCATTGTGACTTTCATTTAATTAGATACCGCAGTGCGGAAAACAGGAGTGACCAAAGTGTACAGAAAGTTAAAACCATCGATATCTGGACAAGGGCGGATTTCCCCTAAAAGTGGGGCTAAAAAATTGTCCATGCCTCTTTATAAAGGGGGCAAAATAAGATAAAGTGCATGGAGCTCTGGTTTGCCGAAATATCACACAGGCTGGGTATGAGTTTATCAGCCCACCCTATTTGACACGGGAATGCCACTAGAAAGTGCACAGTGCATAAGCGAAATCTAGTTAAAAGAACTCTGATCTGTACATTGGTAGTAAAAGTTAGAAAAAATTTCTGTGGGACGAGGAGCCAACAAAAGAAGCCCATCTCCTTGTGTCGTGAGTAGCGCATAATGGCCGTAGGGTGATGTGCCTCTTTGATGATGACTTTCGTGTTCTTGGGAATGCTTTTAGGGTTGTCATAAAAATGCCCCAGTCCTATCTCTTGGAATTTGTCCTTCACAAATCAGAGCCATGGGATCGTTAAGGCACTGTCCAGATTGATAAATCTTTGATTACTTCCCTTGAAAACATTAATTTGTCAGCCAGACATATTTTTGCCCATAAAAGCAGAGGGGCGCTACCTATGCGGTCCTCTATGAACTCTAACCCCAGTTGTTGATGACAAAAGAGTGTGGGGGCACTATTCCGGGTCATCAATAACTTTTTTATAAATTTATTTTCCCAAACTTGTAGTTGGCGGCATTTGTTGTGACTCCACACCCCTGCCCCATAGGTTGCCACAGACAAACATTTAACTTTGTAAAGGGTAACTAGCTCTCTCACAGGCTTGAAATTAAATTAAATTAAATAGTGTATTTGATAGAGCGCACAGCTACTCAAGCTAGAGTCTCCTGGTGCATAAACAGCAGGGGGAGAATGATTAGAGAAAAACCCAATTAGTGATTAAAACGCCAAGTTTTTAGATTCTTCCTGAAGGAAAGTAAGTCTGTGTTAAGCCTCAGGGACTCCGGAAGACAGTTCAACAGTGTTGCGCAGAGAAAGCCAATGGATCTGCCTCCAGTACGGGCAAGGCGTATCTTGGGCACGATGGCCAGGTTGGCATTGGAAGAGCGTAAGGTTCTAGAGGTAGTATAGTGATTAACACGTTTGATTAGGTACCCGGTTCCTACGTTGTGGAACGCTTTAAAGAAGATGGTCAAAGCTTTGAAGTCTATTCGTTCTTTTATGCGGAGCCAAGGTAAAGATTTTAGAATCGGAGTCATGTTAGATCTGGGTTTAGGTCTCAGGATGGCTCTGGCTGCTGCGTTTTGAACCACATGTAGACGCTGTATCAGAGATTTGGGAAGACTGAGGTACAGGCAGTTGACGTAGTCAAGATTTGATGTCACCAGAGCCTGCACCACTATCCGTCTGCTCTCCAGCGGTAGTAGTGGTAGGAATTTTTTTAACATTCAGATTATGCCAAAACATGCGCCAGTGAGATTTTGGATCTAAGAGCACATGGAGAGTGTTTTGTCCATCACAATTCCTACGTTTTTGGCTTTCGCCTTTTCTATGGCCAGGGGCAGCAGATCCTTGGGCCACCAGGAGCTCCATTCAGGAGTTTCCAGTATTCTAAAGAAAACAACTTCCGTTTTGCCCGGATTACACTTAAGCTGATTGATCTTAAGCCAGTTGAAAACCTTTGTGAGGCTGCCTCGTCAAAGTCAGAGCCTTTATCACATGTGAAGATCAGCTGAGTGTCATCAGCATAGGAAACGATTTTGGCACCCTCTTCCTCTACCATAGATGCAAGTAGAGATAGGTAAATATTAAAGAGGGTAGGGCTAAGAATAGAGCCCTGAGGGACCCCGACATTGATGGCCGTAACCGCAGATGAGAACGGTGGGAGCCAGATGTCCTGAGATCTGTTACCCAACAAGGAGGACATCCATGTTAAGGCGGTCCCACCCTGGCCGATGTTTTCAAGTCTATTTAGGAGCCTCTTATGTGGGACCGTATCGAAGGCCGCTGACAAATCAAGCAATATCAGGACGGCCTTGTCTCCCTGGTCCCGCTTGACCCTAATAAACTCTGTCACTTCCAGCAGAGCGGACTCCGTACTGAAGTTTGTCCTAAAACCTGATTGGGATTCATGAAGAAGCTTCCCATCTTCAATGTGTTTTTGCATGACCTTATTTACGTGCTTCTCTAGTACTTTAGAGAGGGCCGGAAGCAGAGAAATGGGCCTATAGTTGGCAGGATCCGTCAAATTGGCGTTAGCCTTTTTTTATCAGTGGAAGAATCTTTGCATGCATCCACAATTTTGGCATAATGCCTGTGGAGAGGGAAGCGTTAAAGATCTTGTGTACTGTAGGGATAATTGTGGAGGCTAATAAGGTCAACATATTGGCTGGACAAGGCTCAGTAGGAGAACCCGACTTAATGCTTGGGAGGAAGGATAATTACTCTTTCAGCTGAAGCACCAGAAAAGCATGTAAGGGCGAGGGATCCAAGTTGGGAAATTTGTTGTTTACAGTATGATAGAATGTCAGCTAATCCTCCGATATGTTAGAGAAAGCTTGTTGGATCAGAGAGATTTTTCTATGAAAGAATTGCGCAATCTGCTTTGACCATTCTTCTGTGCATGGCCCTTCATTTGAGCCAGCTTTCGGCGAGGTGAAGGATTTGACTATCCTAAAGATTTCCTTATTCCTCTTTTGGGCATTTTCAATCTTGGTTTGGAAGAAGTTCTTTTTGGCTGTTTTCACAAGTGTAGTGAGTTTTTAAATTGTCTTTGTAAGCCTTCCTATCCTCAGGTAGTTGGAATTTACACCATTTTCGTTACATTTTTTCTACAATTCCTTTTGCTAGCTCTGAGGTGATCACTGAACCAGGGAGCCAAAAGGGCCAACCTCTTGAAGGAACGAGTGACAACCGAACCGCTGCCTCGATATTGGTACGAAGCCAAGAATCTATTTGAAGGGCGTACGAATCTGGGGTGCCAGACAGCGCTGGTAGGGAGCGACCTAGGGGGTCAGCAAACTTTAGGATGGTTAGTTTGTGGAACGCCCTATAATTGGAGGCCATTGGCCCAACGATCGCCCAAGGGGCAGTGGCAGAGTAGGGCATATCAAATTTTAAAAGGAAGTGGTCGGACCAAGTAATGGGAAGAGGAGGACCTAGTTTGCATGCAAAGTGGTTCCCAATTCATCTGGTTGTTGTATAGGTTCTCTAAGTAAGTAAAATTGTTCAGCTTATCTATTCCTTTGCCCCTTACAGCAAAATTTATGTTTTTTGTCAATTTGGGGCCACACACCTTGGTATAAGATTTGATAAAATTGACTTTTAAGTCAAGCGATGACATAAAATCGGTAAAAGCATTAAGCGATTTTTGGAGGCTATTTGCTGTCACTTCCATTAACACTGTGTTGTCTGCATATGATAGTAGTGGGACGGGGTTACCACCAATTCGAGGAAAGTCAATCTTCATACTCAAAAAAGAGCCTCTTGGCCATTTGTGTAAATTAAAAAGTTAAAGGGTGCTAAGATGCACCCTTGCCAAACACCTTCTTTAGAAACAATCGGCTTGGATCTTTCCCCTTGGGTGCCATATCTTATAGCAACTGTGGTGTTAGCCTGTAACCTGCGTAGGAAGGAAATCAGTGCTTCTTCATCTCCCAATCTTCCCATCAGGGTGCAACATTTGCCCTGATTCACGGTGTCAAAGGCACTGGACAAGTCCATGAAGGCCAGGTGGCTAGAACCCTTCCTGGCCTTCATGTACTTGCCAATAATCAGGGACAAATTGAGACATTGCTCCGTGGTACCCAACCCCCTCCTAAAGCTGTATTGTGTTTTTGATATGACCCCTGTGGTGGACGCCCAGGCCTCTAGTCGGGCAAGGATGACCTCCCACAATACCTTTGCTGTAGTATTAATGAGAGAGATTGGCCTATAATATGCCGGGTCACTCCTATTGCCCTTTTTAAAAACGGGAACCCAAATGGCCTCCTTCCAAGTCACTGGTACGGGGCCAATGACTACTGCTTTAAATACATTTCTCAATAGAGGTGCCCACATGTTGGGATTCCTTTTAAACAAATCAAGTGGGACCCCGTCAAGGCCTGGGAATTTCAAACAAATCCCCTTCACTAAAGCCTCCTCAACCTCAGATACTGAGATGGATGAACTTAGTTGGGAAGCTGCAATTAAATCTACAGGCAGGTGCCCAATATTCTCCTCTAACTGCTTGAGTTGCAGGTTAAATATAGCAGTAAAGTGGGATTCCCAGGCCTCCCCCAGGATCCTTGAGTCTATCTTTCTCACTTCTTCTGTGAATAGAGGGCGGTTAACAATGTCCCAGAAGCTTTTAGTAACTTTAAGGGAGCTTGCTCTCTCCAGGTCTTCCCATGCCAATCTCCTCAATTCTTCTTTTCTTTTTCCAATTGTGGTTTTGTAAGTTTGCCTTGCACTTATGATTAGGTTTATCTTGCAAGGTGTGGGATGAATGGCCCTTTTAAGGTATTTTTGGGCCTTTGTACATTCAGTGTTAAACCACTGTGCCTCATGGGGTTCCCTTCGATGGGCGGGTCTGGTTAGCCTCTTAGCTACATCCGAGCATAGCAGCTCAAATTCCCGGACAACCTCATCTGGGGGGGAATCTTGCTGTAAACACCTCATGATTAGGTGATAATGTGCTATAATGGTAACTTCCTCAAATGGAGGAGGATTTATCTTGCCCCAGTTTATTCATACCCCTTTGTTCGGATTATAGTGAATCAGGCGATCATCGCCTTCCCCCGCCTGGATCGTTATGTTAAGATATATTATGAGGGAATTGTGATCGCTGGCACAGTTAGGTTCCACCATAACACCACTAACAAGCATAATTAATTTCCTAGATATTAACATATAATCAATGAAACTTTCCCTGCCACCATCAACATAAGTAGGACACTGGGGTAGGTAACCACAGACCAAGTTATTAATAAGACCTAAATCATTCCCAACGACGATAGAATTTAGAGCTTCGCCTTGAGTCGAGTGAATAAAATGTGGCTGGGGCTGACCCTAAGTATCCAACAGCCCACAGACACGTTGGGAGCTACACCTACAGGTTTTGCAGTTAAAGTCCCCCACCGATAGGATACACAATGGCTGCTACTTCCCAGTGATTTCCACCTGTAGGGATTCAATAACATGTCGGCTATTTCGGTCAAAGATGTTATAATACCAATTCACCACTAGTATCTTAGCCTGTATTGGATTAGATTTCATAATTAATTTGATTGAGGGTGATGAGCTTACACCAAGGGCTTTTATGGATCCATATTTAACTGAAATTAGCAGCATGATCCCTCATTTCGCCCTTTCTGCTGAAGAAGGTATTGCAGGGAAAGTAAAGGAACAGTAACCATCTTACACATGGGTACTCACAAACTTTCTCTCGGGGGCCAAATTTACAGTGTGGTTTGTGCCCGAGGGCCGCACCGGTGGGGGCGGAGTCAGTGTGGGAGGGGGCGGGGCTAGAGCAACAAAAAAAACTGTGACCATAAAGTAGAACAGAGGTCCCTGCAGCAGACGCCTTCGTCCACTGAGCTACCAGACCTGGCATACACACTTCTCTCTCTCCCTCCCTCTGTCTCCCTCCCTCTATCTCTCTCTCTCTCTGCCTCCCTCCCTCCATCCCTCTATCTCCCTCTCTCCCTCCTGGACTCCCTCTGTCTCAATCACTCTGACTGTCTCACTCCCTCTCTCTCCCTCATTCTGACTGTCTCACTCCCTCTCCCTCTTCCTTCCCTCTCGCTCCCCTTCCTTCTCCCTCCCCTTCCTTCTCCCTCCCCTTCCTTCTCCCTCCCTCTTCCTCCCTCTCCCTTCCTCTCGTTCCCTCCCTAACACTCACTCCCCTTCCCTTCCCCTCACTTCCCTTCTCCCTATTCCCCCTCTCCCTCCCTCACTCCCCTTCCCTCACCCTCACTCACTTGCCATCCCTCTCTCCCTCACTCTCCTTCCCTCCCTCCCCTTCCCTCTCTCCCTCACTCCCCTTCCCTCACTCCCCTTCCCTCACTCCCCTTCCCTCTCTCCCTCCCCTCTCTCCCTCCCTCCCCTTCCCTCTCTCCCTCCCTCCCCTCCCCTTCCCTCTCTCCCTCTCTCCCTCTCTCCCTCCCTCCCCTTCCCTCCCTCACTCACCCCCTTCCCTCACTCACCCCCTTCCCTCACTCCCTCCTGTCACTTCCGTCACTCCCTTCCCTTACTCCCTCACTCCCCTTCCCTCCCACCCCTCCCCTCACTCCCTTCCCTCCCACATCTCCCCTCACCCCCTTCCCTCCCACCCCTCCCTCACCCCCTCCACTGACTCCCCTTCCCTCACTCCCCTTCCCTCACTCCCCTTCCCTCACTCCCCTTCCCTCACTCACTCCCTTCCCTCACTCACTCCCTTCCCTCACTCAGTCTCTTCCCTCACTCCCTCCCTTCCCTCCCTCCCTTCCCTCACTCCCTTCCCTCACTCCCTCCCTCACTCCCTCACTCACTCCCTGACTCCCTCACTCACTCCCTCCCTTCCCTCCACTTCCCTCACTCCCTTCCCTCCCCTTCCCTCACTCCCCTTCCCTCACTCCCTCCCTTATCCCCTCCCTCACTCCCCCTTCCCTCACTAGTTTCCCTCACTCCCCTTTCCCCACTCAGTCTCCCTCACTGCATCTCCCTCACTGCATCTCCCTCACTCCGTCGCCCTCCTCCCTCTGTCGCCCTCCTTCCTCTGTCTGTGTCCCTTTCTCTGTCTCCATTTCTCTGTTTCCCTTTCCCTCCCTCCCTCTGTCTCTGTCCCTCTACCTCCCTCTGTCACCCCACCCTGCCTGTGTGTCACCGGGCTGAGACAACTTCCCCAGCCTGCTTCCCCAGCGCGCACAGACACACAGCCCCACCCGAGCACTTCACAGGTCATTGACAAGACCATTTGCATGTTAATGGGACTTTGTGTAATTCCACCTTCTTTTAGCGCCCCTGCAGCTCCATTCTGGCCTCGCCGGAATGATTGGCCCTGCCCCCACAGAGCAGCAGAGTGTTTGAAGACACTTTTTGAAACACGGGTACGATGTCTCATGGTCCGCGGGCCGCCACGGAAGGCTTGCCGGGCCGCTGCTGGCCCGCGGGCCGTACTATGAGTACCCTTGATCTAACACAATGTCATCCCTGGACCAGGTTTCCTGAAGACAGATGATATCAAAGCCTTTAATATACTCTAGCCATACCTCGTTCGTCAATTTGGGGCAAATTCCTGCAATGTTCCAGGAGATAATTTTAAAGGGAAGGGTAGTTTGTCCCTGATTTGCTAGACCCTCAGATATGCTATTAGGAGCAGGCGCAATAACTTAGGCTAATAGTCAGGGCCCTTCAACTACTGGATCACCTTTGAGGATGAGATTAGAGAAGAGGGAAGTGTTTTCGGGGTTGTCTGGACCCTTAATAGTGTTAGTGGGTATATGCAGTGTGGCACCAGCTGGGAGTACGAGCCCTCTGGTACCAGGCTCACCTTCATATGAGTATCTCTCTAGGTTATGACATCGCATACCCAGCCCGCCCTTCTCAGCTACCTGTCTAGATTGAATATGTAGTCAGCCGATATCAGTGAGGCCTGAGAGAGCATCAAAGCGGTTCAGGTGGATAAATGAGGGAGGCTGTGTCAAAGAGTGTAATTTCAAGACTTAACAGGGGGACCCTTGTCTCAAACTAAATCCCTGTTAGGGGGGATAGAAAAAGCCCAGTGGGTAAGCCCTTATCAATACATTCTCACCAGGTGTGTCTTTAAGGTGCCTCAAGACGACAATGTGCACACACCAGATGTCCCTAAAATTAAGAACCACACAATCCCCTTCAACAGATTTGGCCGTACAACCCAACCAGTTTCCCCGTCTTTCCACGATGATGTAATCAAACCAGTTTATCTGGGATGAAATTTTACTAAGGCACCAGTGGGCGGATTTGTTAATAAGGCTTTGACAGCTTTCTTGGCGGCCAGGGGAAAGATGGGGGACTTCCATCAAAATCAATGTATATGGTGTAAAATCTGGTGGTAAGTTTAGTGTATCTTTTGCGCCCCCGCTTGGGAAACTATATGCAAAGGCATTAGCATTTAGGTTTCCTTGTTGGGAACTACCCCCATTTAACAAATCACGTCTCAAGCGATTTGAGACCCTGTATCCCATCTTTTGGTTATTCCTATGAGACACGAGTTCCCAAGAGATCTGGCCCAGGGGGATTAGTATGGGTGGGCTCTCGGGGGGAATCACCCTTACTTGGAATCAATATTGTGCTTGTACGGACCGTCCTGTTAGGAGAAACACTAAAAGGAACATTATCTATGCTGCTTCCTGTGCTGCTGTCTGTGCTATTCGATTGGGTGGTCATATCATTCTGCAAGTTGTTTATTGGGTTCTCACTTAGATCCTGCAACACACTGGAAAGATGTCTTCAATGCGGACTAGTCGAGTTGAAATAGGGGCCAGCACCTCTGATACTAGTTTACTCATTTTTTCAAGGGAGATATCTATTCCTTCATGTAAGGCCCCTTTTCCTGCCCCTACGCGTGTTCTACCAGCATTACCTAATGAGTGGTTTTGTTTGGTTCTCTTGGCCATCGGTGAATGGCCCTTCAGTTTGTGATCAACCCCTGCCATTTCAATTTGTTTCCTCTTTCCCCCTGTTGTTGGCAGAGGTCCATTCTTCTCCAAGGTTGGGTTGGGGGCATGCTCATTTGCATTGTGTATGGCGCGTGGTCCAACCTGGTTCACAACTATAACAGTGGACGAAAGTGGTGCTTGGGTCCAAAGCTCAATGCCTGTCTCAACCGTGTCTGTGCAAGGGTCAGCGTTGGCGGAGTAGGGTGAATCAGGGAGGGGAGCTATCGAAAGTCTTCACTCTGTCAGCCCTATTTCTTTGTTGATGGCTCCAACTGCTTTTTCGAGGAAACCGTCCAAAGTAGTGTTGCTGCTACATTAATTTAACAGCCTATGAACCAACAATTCAATTGGTATTGGCTTGAGGCATTTATTTGCTGCTCATTTCTATATACTTTACTGCACATTTGAATCATGGGTCAGAAAAGTTAGCTACGTTTCAGTCTAGAACAATTTATACTTATTTATACCACAGATCAAACAAAAATATACAAACTTTGTGGTGAAGTAGTGTGATGTAAAAAACAATTCATGAACAAGTGATACAACACAACAAATTATACAAACATTATGTCACCAGTCTTAATTCACTAACAAAGCAGCTCCTTGGATATCCTTTAACATCCACATTGTATAACTGAGTTAGATAGCTGCTATCAGGAGGAACAAAACAATCAAAAAAGTAGTGAGACAATTCAAAAAGCATTTCCACTGGGCCAAAAATGTAATCAAATACAACAGTCCCTGTGTTGTGGAATGCCGACACGTTTCGATTCCCAGGGTGGCTTATGGGATTCTATTCAGGGCGTGGACTGGTTTATCTAAAAAACAAAGGGGGGCCTAAGTTGAACCTGTGAAGGGATTCTACACTTCCAATTTACTCAAACTACAAAACAATGTTTTATAACTACCTGATTGATTTGAGTAAGCAATTTGTGTGTTGCAGGCGAATAAGATGCAAGTTAAAATGTAAGTATCATTACCTAAAATAAGAAGGAATCTACCGTCAGTCACATGTTGGGTTTCAGTGATTTTCATTATTGTATGGCTGGAAGAAAAAACGAAGGGGCACTTACGTGCGCCAATCGTGAGATACTTCTACCAATGCAGTAGTTATGCTTGTTGGCGGTAAATGGAAACTTAGTTCAGCTTTCATGGGGCGATCTATGAATGGAAATGAGAGCCACGTCACTCATGTGCATAGACGGTAATATGCCACATTGTTGCTTTATAAGTTACAGGCAACACTTACTTTTGCCATGCCAGCAATGTTCGATATTTTGTTCGAGGCCGTTCTGCAGCTTGTTTCATCAGCGGTTGCTTTAAAGTTCACAAAAAAATGGTTTGCATCGCTTCTCTCTGTGCATAACGAACAACTAGATATCTGCTTGTGTCTTGTTCTATGTGGGAGTTTTTAAATGTCCCTAAGTTTATAAAATATACGTGGACTTACTTGTAATCAGCTAAGCGAGTCTTCTAGTGGTGCCTCATTCCCAGTTTCAATCACTAAAATCGCTTCCTGGTCACTGAACTTTTTTTTTTAAAAAGGGAGGTGACATACTCACATTGCATTATGGTTAAGTGAGTTTATAATGTTTAAGGGAGGTACAACATGTAAATGGATGGGTGAAACCCTACCAGCCTTTATTAGAAT
This sequence comes from Lissotriton helveticus, assembly GCF_964261635.1. Lineage (NCBI taxonomy): Eukaryota > Metazoa > Chordata > Amphibia > Caudata > Salamandridae > Lissotriton > Lissotriton helveticus. The sequence goes on along the minus strand of NC_136057.1, from coordinate 1,406,293,771 downwards.
GTTATGTTTGCATTGATACTAAGATCTATCTTTTGATTTCCTATGAATGTATGGATCATTGGAAATACAAAACCTGGACCGGAACGGTTTTAGCATCTACCCTTTTCAGAAATTGTCCTTTGGTGATACTATTGAAACGGGCTATCATATAAGCTTCTTTTCTTAATAGTGAAGCCTTCAGTGTCACCCCCTCTTGGTAGTGGTTTTGTGACCGTTAGCACGGTCCATTTGAACTCAAGTTTGTGGTGGTTGGAGTCAATAAAGTGGTTTACCACAGGTGCTGTTACCACTTTAATTGTTATTCTTGAACGATGCTGCGCTACACGTTGACGAATCTCTTGCATAGTTTTACCAATGTAAATCTTTGGGCAGGGACACACAATTGCATAAATGACGTTTTTTGTTTTACAGTTAGAGAACTGTTTTATTGTCCACTTAATTCCATTGTGTGTGAAGTCAGTACCTGCAATCGTACTGCTACAGTTTGTGCAGGTGCCACATTTATGGTCTCCATGGAGTCTTGGAAGATTCATTGTTGTATTTCTGCCTGGCATGAAACCTGACTGGTCGGGTGCATTAAGGTCGTGAGATGGTGTTGCAGCCTGGCGGCTAAAACTTTGGCAAGAATTTTCGCCTCTGCGTTGAGGAGTGAAATTGGGCAGTAGGAGGCACAGTCCTGTGGAGGCTTTCCTGGTTTTGGGATTGCAATAAGAGTTGCTATCTGTTGGTCCCTAGGGAGTATCCCTTCCTCAAGGCTAGTCTTGAACATTTTCAACAAGTGAGGCGCCAACATGCCAGAGTCTTTCTTATAGAGTTCGATCGGTATTTCTAAAGTTTCCCTGACTGAAGCCCTTTAATGGCAGCAGTGATTTCCTCCAACGTGAGGCTGATCTCCGACGCCTGGGTATCTTGCGATGCCAACTTTGACATAGGTATGTCTCTGATGTACGCCAGATTTTCCTCCTCGGAGGTCGTTGTTATGGGGGAGTATACTGCTTCGAAATGGCGTGCGAATGCAGTGACTATGTCGTTAGGGTCTGTCAGCGATTCCCCAAGGGAAGATGAATCTGTGCCACCCAATGACTGGCCCGTTCTTTTTTTTCCAACCAGGCTAACAGCCTACCTGCTTTGTCCCCAGCTTCGTAGATGGTGTGTGGCGTTTTTGTGATTCTCCCCTTGGCGCATTCCAGTGCGTAGTCACCGTATGCTTGTTGCGAGAGACAGAGGGAGTAGGTGGTGTGATCAGTGGGATCTGCTGCATGCATGCTTTCGGCTAGGCTAACCGCCTGTTCTAGCTCCTCTACCTGGTGTGTTTGTTCCCGTTTGTGGGCAGTGATCAATGAGATGGCTTGCCCACGGAGGACTGATTTATAAGCTTCCCATAGGATGACAGGTGAGGCCACCGAATGTATATTTTCTTGGAATTAGTGTTTAGAGGTCTTATGGAGGTTTTTCCAAATGTTGGGTTCTCTGAGGTAGCCCGGGTGTAGTGGGTATGTGCGTCTTCTTCCCATGAGGTGCGACGTATATGTCATACGTATGGGGCCATGATCAGAGATACCCCTTGGGAAGTGCTCAATCTCCCCTATTCCCTCCATACTTGCGGGGGAAGTAAATATATAATCAATACGTGATAGGCTATTGTGTACCCCTGAGTGGAAGGTGTATTGGAGTGTTTCAGGATGTCATGTGTGCCAAAAAATCCACCAGCCCAATTGAATCTAGGAATTCCCGGAGGGGAGAAGAGGCCGCCCCGTGCTCCCAATGTGGGTATCTATCTAGAACTGAGTCCACTGTGGTATTAAAGTCTCCTTCTATAATTAATTCCCTGGGAGGGAATGTCAACAAAAATGTACCTAGGGCAGGGAAGGCGAGGTTATGGAGTGCCGGGGGATGTAAACTGTCACTAAGTTGTATAGCTGCCCCTCCCACTGACAGGTTAGTGCAGCAAAACACCCTTGATCGTCTGTCCAAGTCCCGATTACTATTAGAGGGCAATTTTTCTTAACAAGGATCCCAACCCCTCTTGAACCCGATGTGAACCCAGCATGGACCGCCATACGAAAGCCCCATCTGTCCAATGCCTTGGTCGCCGTGCCGACCAGTTGTGATTCCTGAATGAGAACGATTGATGGGGGCATGCATTTTAAGGTATTGTAGCACTAACCCGCTCTTTATTTTGTGACCTAGACCATTCACGTTCCAGGATATAACCGTTAGGGGGGCCCTCAGTGTGTGTGGGTCTTAAGGCTGTGAGTGGGAAGGGCTGTGCATTACGAACCCTAGAGTTTGTGAGCGATCATTGGGAACATTTGTTTCCTTGTGGGTCCTTGTGGCCCCTTTCTGGTGGCAAAGTGTTTTGGCTGTGGATATTCTTTTGGAACTACCTTAGGAACAAAAAACATCAACTGGAACAGCACCCCTCCCTCCACCCCCTCCCTGCTCCCCTGCAAGATGGATTCCCAACTACCCGCCACCCCAACAATGCAGAGTGCGTCAGCCCCTTAAACAGTACTTGCGTGCGGGAGATGAAGTCCGAGATGTCCCTTGAGGTTCCCCTTAGTCCCCAGCTTTATAACACGTGGTATTGTGAGAATCAGTGTTGACCCTTGTAGTGTCTCTATTTATTCCACTGCCAGCCGGCCCGGACCGATTGTGAGACGCCATCTCTTAGTGCTTCAGAACTTGTCTTTATCTTCCAGCTTGTCTTTCTGTTGTTATGTGTTCTATCATTCTGCGGGTTCCTCGACCTCACCTTCCAGGCTCCCCTTGTGAAGAGTATTGTTGCTCTCTGCCATTTTTCTCGCTTGATGATCGCTCCCACGGTGGGCGTCTTTGGTGTTGACTCGCTGGTCTTTCTGTACGTCTCACTTGTCGCCATCTCTCCAGCCAGTCATGTGCCTCCTCTGGTGCCTCGAAGAACCAGGTCTTGCTGTCCGCCACGACCCATAACCTCGCTGTGAACAACATAGAGTAGGTGATTTCTCTGCGTCGTAGTTCTGCAACTCTGTTCTTGTAAGTTTTTGGTGGAGGCGTATTCGTTTCTCTAACTCATTTTGCTGTCTCGCTGAGGTGCTGAAGGAAATTGTAGAAATAGGGGAAGGTGTAGAGATCAGTCTTTGGATATGTTCTTCCGTGAATGACAACGTATCTCTCTCTGACATCCTTTTTGCGCAGTGTCAAACCTAATATTGGTTGCACTGACACACCCTAACTGGTGAGTGATCACTAAATTGAATCAAATTTAAACCCTCGCGGATAATTATCCGCCTGTGAACTTAATAGCAACAAGGGGTTTGGCCCTAGGTGGCTCGACGGGCCATATTAAACTAAGAGCAAGAAGTGTCCTAGCCGTCACCTTTCAAATGCTGCTACATTAATTTAACAGACTGGGAACCAACAATTCAATTGATATTTGCTTGAGGCATTTATTTGCTGCTCATTTCTATGTACTTTATTCCACATTTGAATCATGGTTCAGAGAAGTTAGATATGTTTCAGTCTAGAGCAAATTGCACTTCTTTATGCCACAGATCAAACAAAACCATACAAACTTCATGGTGAAGTAGTATGATGTAAAAAACAATACATGAACAAGTGATACAAAGCAACACATTTTACAAACATTATGTGACCAGTCTTAATTCACAAACAAACCAGCTACTTGGATATCCTTTAACATCCACATTGTATAACTGAGTTAAGTAGCTGCTATCACGGGGAACAAAATAATCAAACCCAGTAGTGAGACAATTCAAAAAGCATTTCCACTGAGCGGAAACATTTTATCAAATACAACAGTCCCCGTGTTGTGTAATGCCGACGCGTTTCGATTCCCAGGGTGGCTTATGGGATTCTCTTCAGGACGTGAACTGGTTTATCTAAAAAGCAAAAGGGGCATAAGTTGAACCTGTGAAGGAGCTCTACACTTCCAATTTACTCAAACTACAAAATAATATTTTTTAAGTACCTGATCGATTTGAGTAAGCAATTTGCTTGTTGCAGGCAAAAATATGCAAGTTAAAATGTAAGTATCACCACCTAAAATAAGAAGGGATCTATCATCAGTCACATGTTGGGTTTTAGTGGTTTTAATTATTTTATGGCTGAAAGGAAAAAAGAAGGGGCACTTACTTCCTGCTAATCGGGCGATACTTCTACCAGTGTAGTAGTTATGCTTGTTGGCGGTAAATGGAGCCTTAGTTGACCTTTCATGGGGCGATCTATGAATGGAAATGAGTGCCATGTCATTGAATTGCATATACTCTAATATGGCACATTGTTGCTTTATAAGTTACAGGCACGATTACTTTTGCCATGCTGGCGATGTCGGATATTTTGTTTGAGGCCGTTCCGCAGCTTGATTGTCAGCGGTGGCTCAGATTGCTTTAAAGTTCACACAAAAACGGACGCATTGTGTCTCTCTGTGCATAACTAAAAACAAGAGATCTGCTAGTGTCTTGTTCTATGTGGGAGTTTTTAAAGTCCCGAAGTTAAAAACAATATACGTGGGCTTACATGTATTCAGCTAAGTGAGTCTTCTAGTGGTGCCTCATTCCCAGTTTCAATCACTAAAATCACTTTTTGGTCACTGAACTTTTTTTTTTAAAAGAGGGAGGCGACATACTCACATTGCAATATGGTTACGCGAGTTTATAACGTATAAGGGAGAAACCCTACCAGTCTCTATCACAATTTTATATATGCATTGATATATTAAGATCTATCTTTTGATTTCCAATGAATGTATGGATCATGGTGCACATTGGAAATACAAAACCTGAATTTCGTTGCGTGCACTGCATCACCAAATGCGAAGCAGTGCGCGCAACAACATTAGTTTTATTTATTTATATGTTTACTTACCTGTTAAACTCCGTAATCCATTCATTATAACGCCCCACCCTGCCCCTCCCCCTCCCCACATCACCGCCCGGGCGGAACTCCCACTACCGGCCGCGGCTGACCCCAACCCTTACTTCTTCACAAAATAATGAGTCTACCTCCTTTATTCTGTTTAATAATTTGTAATTACTCTATTCACGTGTTATTTCGTAAATAGCCACTTCTTTGCACTTTTTATTGATTCAAGCTACAATACTCAATTTGTTCTCTTAGTCCACCATCTTCTGAATGCTTCATTTGGATAGCACTGTTTTGTATTCCATGTACAATTGTCAATCCAATGTAAAGCGCTCTGATACCCCAGGGTGGAGCTAACGCTATATAAAACCTTTTAAGTAAAATAAATAAATACTATTGGTCTCCACGGGGGTTCCGGTAGTTGTTTATAGATTTTCGGTAGAAAGTATATAACTGGAGTTCTTGGATTTTTTTAATAAAAAATTCATACTCCTTCGTCCCAACTAAACCTTGATCGAAGCCCGCCTTGACTATTTGGCTGATTTGCTCCATAAGTTCTCATGAAGGAAAGATTGTTGACCTGCCCGTGTCCTTCATTTAAATACATTGTTTTTGGTTAAACTACCACCACTCTCCCTTTGTCGGCCTGTTTAATGACTATAGAGTCATCATCCTTCAAGGCTTGAATCGCTCTGTGTTGCGCACTGGTCAGATTCTGTTTCTTACCACAGTTTCTCTTCTCGAGTTGTTGAATGGAAGAAAGCACTGCCTGCTCAAATGCCAAAACTTATTTGGGGATGGTATGTGCCTGTGGGGTGAAGCTGGAATTATATGCCAAGCCTGATGGTTCCGAAACAAGTGAGGTCTCCCTGGAGGAAAAGAATGCCTTCAGTCTAATTTTATGGAAGAATTCTATTGCTTCCACTTTAAGTCTGTTGTAGTCTGGGCGGGATGTTGGTACAAATTTCAACCCTAGTTGAAGAACATCATTCTTCTTCTTTTGTCAATTGCTTAGCTGATAGATTCACAATAATTGTCTTAGTTGTGTTTTGTAGAATTAGCGACGTGTGCGCATTTTCCAATGCTGGATTCTGAATGCGGCATGCAAGGGCCTCCGACGGCCCTTCAATTAGGTCCCGCGCTGTGGGAGCAAAGTGGTGCCTTTAACTGGGTTAGGAGGGCTGGCTCCACCTCCTGCACTTCCCGTGCTTGAAAGCGAAGAGAGCTGGGGGACCGAGTCCCACCCAAGCTAACTGCCTGGTTGCAGAATGCGGCATGCAGGGGCCTCCGACGGCCCTTCAATTAAGTCCCACGCTGTGGGAGCAAAGTGGTGCCTTGGGAGGGCAGGCTCCGCCTCCCGCACTTCCCACACTGGAAAGTGAAGAGAGCTGGGGGACCGAGTCCCCAACCATTTATTTTGGTGACTCACAGTACACAAAACAGATGTCTTGTAACAAAGGTGGGTTTCAACATAGGACCTTTTATTCCATGTCATACCTTTTAACTAAGTTTCCCTCTAACTAGTAGTTCCTTATTTTTTCCCTCCAGACCCAGACACATGCCTGATAAACTTAGTTATTTGAATGACTCAGAAGAAGGGAAATCTTAAGGTATAGAATATAGTATTAGAGAGAATAAGAGCTAGAAATTGAACCCTACTACATACTTACCAGTTTTCTCTTCTTCTCTCTTGTCTACAGTTTTGTACCTTGTTTTTGCCTGGTCCTGTTGCAGCCTGGGTTCGACATGGGACCCTTATCTCTCCTTGTTTTGTTTCCCTTCTTCCCCAGGTGACCATTGTCGCTTTGACCTTGTTGGGTACAATAGGCTATTTGGGGAAGCTGTGGATCTTTGGTCATGTCCATGATGTTCCTGCGGAAACACAGTTGAGTCTTGACATATGGTCCGGCTCTGAAAGCTATCTCCTTGGATTCCTGGAATGGCTGAATGGCCTGGATACATGTCTTAAGTTTACGTGGACTATAAGTAATCAACAGATGGTCTATCTTGGCTTAGACATTTCAGTGGCTGACAATAAATTATGTACCACTGTGCATTAGAAACCCACAGATAGGAACTTGTTGCTGCATTACCGGTCATTCCACCCAAGAACCTTTTGTGACAATCATCCTGTGGGCCAGTTTTTATGGTACTGCAGGAAATGTTCCACTGCAAGTGCCTATATGCAGCAATCTGAAAATCTAGCTGACAAACTGATACAGAGGGCCTATACAAAGAGGTTAGTGAATAAAGCACGTACGAGAGCCCTTAACACTCCTTGCGAAGCTCTTCTACAAAGGAATGTGAAAAAGGCTGAATGCCTGCCAGTGGTCATGACTTTTTTTTTTTTTCAGAACAAAATTTTATTGGTTTTCAGAAACAGACAGAATACACGGAATAATGCACCGCTCCCGAAAAGGAATCAGAGATGCAGCGCGTTCATCAGATAATCACATTCAGATAAATTCCGTCCACAATCCCCCCCCAACTCACCCTCCGCTGCCCCACCCGGTACCCTCCCACAACCCCGCACGGTGTAAACAGTGTCCATCAAGAGAAGTGTAGCCAGTAAAAGAGCTGCATGTGAGCCCCTTCATCCAGAGACAGGTAGAGCTCATGCAATGTCAGTGTCTCGAGGCACCGGGGGGTCCAGCAGTAGGCCCCGGTAGTCCGCCCACTTTTTCCATATTCTAAAATGCTTCGTAGGACACCCCCTGGCCTCAAATATTGGGCGCTCCAGCCCCATATTATAGTCCAAGCCTCGTTTCCATACTTCTAGCAACGGGGCTCGAGGCGCCTTCCAGACCCGGGCAATGTCTCGTTTGGCCACTACGAGGCCCAAGAGGAGCAAGTGGCGTTTGTACACATTCCCTCCCACCTGTTCCAACACATGCAGGAGGCCCAGCTTCGGTGTGCGGGGAAGTTTCCAGCCTAACACCTCCTCCAGACAATCCCACACTCCGGACCAGAATCTCTGCAGTCGCACACACTCCCATACTGTATGAATAAAGGAACCCCTCTCACTTCCACATCTTAGGCACGCCGGGGAGGCAATCAGCCCCGCCCTCCACAGTCGTTCCCTTGTATAATACGCCCTATGAAGATATTTAAATTGAATAAAGCGCAGACGCATTGCGATCGCTGCCCCTCTAGGGGCTTCAAGGGCTTCTCTCCAGTCCTCCTCCTCCAAACTGCCCAACTCTTCCTCCCAAACCCGGCGCAGTTTATCAAGGGACTGGGAACAGTGGGTGACCAATGTTTGGTATATGCTAGAGATTTTCTTGGATTCCAATTCCCCCATAAATAGTTTTGCTTCCAGGGGACTGAACTCCGGTAGGGAGGTCAAGTCCGCTATAGCGGGGGCCAGGGCGTGCCTGAGCTGCAGGTATCGAAAGAACTGAGACTGGGGCATTTCGTACTCATCCCGCAGAGCCTGGATTGATTTGAGAACCGCGCCCTTCATTACGTTGCCAAGTGTTGATATGCCGATGGCGTCCCAGCCCTCAAAGCCACGCAGGGACGCCAGAGCTGGCAACCTCCCGTTGTGCCATAAAGGGGTCTCCCCCGTCAGTCTATTCCACCACCCCATGCGTTTCAGCACCTCGCGCCACACCCTAAACACCGTCTGAGTGACCACCGGGAGTCTCCTCCGGAGGGCCGCCGAGTATAAGACCGTGTGAAGTGTGTGTGGGTCCATCAGGAACCTTTCAAGAGCATAGGTCGGGTCGCCCCGATCACCATACCACCAGTCATTGAGGACCAGCAGGTGCGAAGCTTGGTAATAGGACTGGACATCCGAGGTCGCCAGTCCTCCACAATAAGTCGAGAGGAAGCAGGTGCGGAGCGCCACCCTCACTGCCCCCCCTGTCCATAAGAACCGACCCAGAGCCGAGTTCACTTGCCGGAACCACTGCGGTGAAATAGGATATGGGTGATTCTGCAGTTGGTAGAGAATACGGGGCAGCGCCACCATTTTGAAGATGGCTGATCGCTCATACACATTAAGAGGCATCCTGGACCATATTTGCATATCTGACCTTACTTTATCCCACACGGGGAGCACATTGCGGGTCCACGATACGCCCGGCTCATCGGTCAGAAAGACACCGAGGTACTGCAGGCCTTCCGTCACCACCTGGAGGGCCGAAGCCCACGGACCTAGGGCGTCACCGCCTCCTAGGGCCCACAATTTCGACTTTTGCACATTCAGCGTGAGTCCGGACACCTCGCCAAAGATGCGCATGATCTCCAGGACTCTAGGACCAGATCTATTTAGATTTGTAAAAAGAGGACATCGTCCGCATAGAGCGCGATTTTATCTGACGGGCCCCCCATCCACTCCACCCCATGCAGCTGCGCATCCACTCTCACCCACGCCGCCAGAGGTTCCATCGCCAAAGCGAACAGGTAAGGCGAGAGGGGGCACCCCTGACGGGTACCTCTGCCTATCCGGAACGACCTAGATACTGCTCCCGCTACTCTCACCGCCGCCGTCAAGTCAGTATATAGTAAATGAATGTAGGACAAAAATCGCGGGCCCAAATTGAGGCGGAGAAGAAGCGCCCGGAGAAACTGCCAGCTCAGGGAGTCAAATGCCCTATCAATATCCTCCAGGAGAAGGGCCGCCGGGATCCCCGCCGCTCGCGCAGCCTCCACTATTAACTGTGCTCGTTGGATATTATGTCGCGTCGCTCTATGGGGCATGTAACCGGCCTGGTCGGGGTGGACCAGGTCCGCAATGTACGGGAGTAGGCGCTTCGCCAGTGCCTTGGCCAACACCTTCGCCTCGAAATTAAGCAAGGAAATCGGTCGGTACGACTCAGGGCGATCCGGCGGCCTTCCCGGTTTGCAGAAGACCACCACTTCCGCGTGTCGCCAGTCCGCCGGCAGACATCCACGATCCCTGGCCGCCTCCAGAGCCTTCCTATAACGCATCCCCAATTGGAGATGGAACGTTTTCATGAATTCACATGGGAAGCCGTTAGGGCCAGGGGCCTTGCCTGAGTTCAGCTCACCCAGGGCCTCCCCCAGCCCCTCAGCTGACAACGGGAGATCCAGACGGGCACGAGCCTCGTCCGAGAGCGCCCGGGGCGGAAGGTCCGCCATGAATTTGTCTACCTCTTCCGCCGGGAGAGACTCCCGAGGGGCATACAACGTCGCATAGTATTGCGCAAAAGTCTCGGCCAGGACCGTCGGGGCCACTATAGGACCACCCAGTTCGTCCCGGAGCCCCGGCAGGGGCTGGGCCTGAAATGTGCCCTGGCACAGCCGGTAAAGCATCGTGCTAGATTTATCCCCCCATTGATATATCCTACTCTGAGTAGCTAGCCATACTTGGCGGGCCTCATCCACTAATAAGGAGGAGTACACCTGTTGATGATATAACAGCTGCCTCACCGCGTCGCCATCATCACCCAACGTGCTTTCCGCCTCCCAGCTGCGGACCTGACTCGCCGCCTCCTCGACGGCCAACTGGTGGGCCCGACGGTTCGCTGCGCACCACGCAATGTCCACCGCGCGGAGCACCGGCTTCAGGGCCTCCCACTGAGTCATGGCATCTGTTTCGGGTCCATCGTTCTCCGCCCAGTAATGCGCTATCGCCTCTCTCATGTGAGACTGGTAGTCAACACGCTGTAGGTGCCACGTAGAGAGGCGCCAACGAAATGGCTGTCGCGTCGCATCTAGGAGTAGCGTCAATGAGATCGGAGAATGGTCCGACAGGCCTCTCGGGAGTATCGAAGTAGAACCCACCCTCCCTATCCAAGGTTGGGGGACAAAGAGGTAATCCAGGTGGGAGAAGGATTTATGGACTGCAGAGACAAATGTGTACTCACGACTGCATGCATGCTGGTATCGCCAGGCATCTATCCAACCCATCCCCTGCGCCATCCTGGTCAGTTTTGTGGCAACCTCGGGTAGGGGACTCACCCCAGGCCTATATCGGTCAAGTCGTCCATTCATCACATCGTTCCAATCCCCACCCACAATAGTCAACACATGCGGAATCTCGGCCCAGACATCAAACAGGCGTTCTATCAGAGCCTCCTGCAGTGGTGGTGGGGCATAAACACTGCCAAATACCATGGGCTCACCACCCACCTTCCCCTTGACCAACGCATATCGACCATGTACATCCAACCACTGTGTCTCATGCACATACCGTACTCTGCGGTGAATCAGAATCGCTACCCCTCTGGACCCTCTCGCAAACCCTGCGTGAAACACCTGGTCGAATCCATATCTGCGCAGACTAAGGGTCTTGGTGCCCATAAGGTGTGTTTCTTGAAGGAGCAAGACATCCGCCTTTTCTCTCTTCCCCATCCGTAGCACTGCCCCCCTCTTAATTTTTTCAAGCAACCCTCGCACATTCCAGCTCAACACACGTAATGAAGCTCGAGGGGGTTCCCCCTCCTGACCATCAACCGCCATCAATAGGCCATACTTGCAAACCGTCCGGCCGCAGAGGCCACATACACACATATACACACTTCCCGCTTTCCGTAGACACTGTGCAGAAACCAACACCCCCCCAGCCCCTACTCCCCCTAACAGACCTAATTCCTACCCCTCCCTTTCTCAAACTGAGACAACAACCCACCCTCCAACCCCCCACCCCATACCTCAGCAACATTGAAGTACCTGTCGCGGTGCAGATAGTGTCCAACCCCCAACGGGAGGCTAGAGACCCACTGCCCCAATGGATCCCCCCCAACTACCCACTAGGCTTCAAACAACCCCCACCCAACTCGCGGGCACAAAGTCCGGGAGAAGGCCCGCTCTGTCTCGATCGTCTCCCGACCCACACTCCACCCTTCAACAAACCGTAATGCAATTCAAGATCAAGTGGCATGGCCGCTATCAGCATCCGCCCCCCCTCCCACACCAATGGAGCCCTCTCGGGCCCTAATTGTCGCCAAACATAATGCAACACAGGGACTCAAGTTTTCGGGGGAGAGGAGGTTGGTGCATCCACTGCCTCCTCCGGTTCCTCCTGGGGAGGCGGGCGCTTCTTGGAGCGCGCCCTCCAGTTGCTCCTGCTGCGTGACCTGCGCGGTGTCTTCCCACGTTCCGTTGTGGATGACGAGTCCGAACCCCGTCTCGGCGGAGTATGGACCTTGACCCGCACCGTTTCATCCGTCCACTCAAAGACGTCCTCCGGAGAATTAAAGAATTGAGTGCGAGATTGAAACACCACTCTCAGCCGGGCCGGATATAGCAGAGCATAGGGGATTTTTAGTTCCCGCAGGCGTGCCTTTGCTGCAGCGAAATATTGTCGCTGCTGCTGAACCAGTCTAGTATAGTCGGGGAAGGTGAGAATTTTGTGGTTATCGTACATCAGGGGATCCTTGGCTCGGTTGAGCAGTTTGGCTATCACCGCGCGGGGACGGGCACCCGTAGGCGGCTTCGGGAGTAAAGCGAGATGCGCTCGCTCTATGACGAAGCAGCGCGACATGGAGTCCGGTGGAAGCCAGCCCTCCAGCCACTGAGTCAAAAACCCCTCCATGTTCCCCTTCTCACAGTCCTCCGGAAAGCCCACAAAGCGCAGGTTATTTCTTCTGGCCCGTCCTTCCGCGTCCTCAACCCGCAGCGCCAGGCCCCTTTGAATCCCCTCCATGGCGGCAACCTTCTTCTTGAGGATCACCACGTCATCTTCCACCCCCGAAATCCTTGTCTCAGCTTCAGTAATGCGGGCCACCGCGTTGCGTAAGTCCTGTCGAAGCAAGGTTACATCTGCACCGACCGCCCCTATCTTGGCATCCAGCATGTCTCTAGACTGCGTGATCGCCGCCATCAACGCCGCGTTGTCGGGTCCGGGGCCCTAGTGGCCTCCGGCGGCCCCAGCACCCCAACTCGGCCCGGCAAATTTATCCATCGGGCCCTGTTTCGAAGCGCCCCCACTGTTGCCTCCCCTGGTCATGGTGCACTCCAATTCCTCAACAGTGCTCTAAGGAGCTTGGGGTCCGGTGGCAGCCTTATCCGTCAACTTGTACAGCAGAAGTAGGCACCCCCAGGCAGGCCGGCGCGACCTCTGGCACCTCAAAGAATACACCAGCGGCGGTGCCCTTAATACGCCAGGAAGCAAGCCAGTCTTGTGTCGGGGCTCCACCGGGAGAGGGCTGCAAAGTTCTCCGCCTCAGGTATCGCCGGCCGCCACCCAGGTCGCGCTCCGCTCTACTCCGGCGGAGACGTATAAGGCAAGCTCCCAACGGTGGCCAGACACTCCCAAGGGCAGGCACTCCTCACCAAGGCAAGCCCCCGCGGCCCGGTATAGCCGCCGAGCAGTAAGTTCCGACCCTCCAAAGTTGTCGCCCCTAGGGATCAGCGCGGGCTCACCATGCAATGTCGAGGGGGGGGGGCCCACGGGGGGAGGTGAGGAAGACAGGGGACGGATGAGCAGCCGCCCCCTGGTGCTCCAAGGCCCCAAGCCCCGCGGTCCGCTCTAACCGCCGAACGGGGCCGGGGGACTGTCTCTGGAGCGACCCCTCCCCCACTAGGCCACGCACCACGCCAGCACCCCTCACCTGACCGAGCACCGTCCGTGCTCCGGGACTCCACTCGCCGACCACTGGTCCCACCGCCGCACCGGCCTCCGCTCTGCACACACGTCTGCAGCTGGTCTCGCTGCGGGGGCCGCCCCCCGCGCCCCTGACTCCGCGGCATCACCACACTTCCGGGCGGGCCGCCCGCAAAATCGAGGTCCCGGCTCCGGGGCTCCGCGCAGGCCACACCTCCGTCTCAGCTTCGGACCGCTGAAAAAGGCAGAATTCAGCAAACGATGGCGCTCAAACCGCCGTCGAGTCTCCCACTACTGCTTCGGTGCACAGCCACACTCTTTGGGGCAGAGTCTGGTCGGGAGAACGCAGGATAGCTGCAAGGATTATTAGCGGCGGGACGGAGCTCGCTCAAGCCGCGTCCGCCATGCCTGCCGTCTTGGCCACGCCCCCCGTGGTCATGACTTTTGACCCCTTGTCTTCAAAAATTCTTCAGGCCATAGGGAAACACTGGTCACTACTGTCTACAGCTGACTTTAAGATGCCACAGCCCAGGTTCGCGTTTAAGCATGCATGTAATTTGAAGGATAAATTGGTACACACACAGCCTGTGCAGTGCATTAAGAATACATCTATTCCATCTGGACACTACCCTTGTGGGAGTTGTTCAGTATGTGATTTGACTGAGAAGACCAGCAGTGTGCAGTTGGTGAGTGGGAGGACTTGGCACCTGAATGAATTCAGCAACTGCAACACTGCTAATGTAATATAGAGACTCACGTGTCAATGCCGGTTACACTATATAGGTCTGACCTCATGTAAGATCAAGATTCGCATTCAAGAACATCGGAGTAACATAAAATCAGGAAAACTAACAACACGATTTGTGTAGCACTTACGTGAACAACATCATGACCACAGATCATTAAAATGGGTTGTTTTGGAAAAAGTAGTGGGTGAGACATGCAGTCTTGATAAGATACTTGCTATAAAAGAAGCCCGCGGGATCTTTTCCGAGAAGGCTGATCAGCTTGGTCTGAATGATTCAATTGAATGGAATAAAATCAGTAGATAATCAAACTGGGCACTTAAGACCTGTTTTTACAAGTTTTTCTAAGTACCCCAGGAAGAGAGTAGGGAGTGCTATCTGGATATCAGTGATCGTGTGTGACCTGGTGTTTTATAAATGGACTCATGGAGATGCGTCCCTTTTTTTATATTTAAAAAAACAATTGACTTGATTGACATGGGCTATTTGAGTCAAATACTAGACTGCATGACATACACTGAAAGGTAGTCTCTCTATACACACTGAGATTCCTTGAATAGAGAGTAACTGAATTCACTGTTGATAAATGCACAGTATGTCTATTTATGTATTTGAATAGACTAGTGAATTCAGAGTAATAATTCATAACACTCCTGTGAATTTTGAAGTTGAAATGTGATGTAATGATCCGATAAAATATTTAAAGACAGCGCCGCCAACCGTACTCGCCCCTCCCCTGGGAGTGCATGTACATATTGAGTTGTTTTCAGTAAATGACAAACTGAATTTATTATATTTTTTATAAACACAGTATATACTTATGCAGATGAATGAACTTTGAAATGCTGAAGAACTATCTAAACATAATGCCGAATAACATTTAAAGTTGGCGCCCACAGGAGTATCCTTTTCCTAATGACGTTAGGGTACCGGAGGAAGGTCACATGCCGCGTTCCTTCCGGCCGGGGGACTTCAAATTGCAGAACCTGACCCGCGTCTGCACGCCAGAACGAGACAACGCTTGAGATAAGCGCAGACGCAGTAAGAGTATGGGTGCATGTATGACCTGTTTGCTCGGCTCAATTCCCCTTGCAGGGACGCCGAGTGGGGCGAGCAGTGCCCAAAAGAATGGGGGGGAAACAGCTGGTAATTCCGTCATTTTGAAAGCAGTACTGTGAAATGTGGGGTGAGACTTGCGTAATAGTTTCTAAAATATGTTCTTAATGATTAACTACTTGCGCGTTGGGCTGCTTCTCACTAATGGTTGTCACTAAATACGGTCAATCTATAAGAGTAGTAAAATTGGTAGTCGCGCAAATAAGGACTCTCACACAACTCTGCATATTAGCATAAAAGGTCACCTTTATTACCAGGACAGCCAAAGACAGACCCCGCAACATTAACTTTTTCCAACAATACTTTGCATTATTTTTCCCCAAAACCTTTTCCATAGAATACATTTCTTTTCCCCCATGCTTTATTCTTCGCAACAATCCATAACTTGTTTTCCATAACCATCAGTATGATTTTCCATCTTTCCTTTTCTTTCCCACCTACCCTCCCAACCCCTCCCTCTAGAGAAAGGATGAATCCGCTCTAGATTATCCTATCCCTTAAAACACGCCACCCAGGAAAACCTTCAGAGTTTTCCTGCCCCACCCAACACTCGTCCCATCTTAAGTGGCCCACTCGATCTGCCAGTCGACCTCATGCAAGTAAAAAACTCACTTCTCCTTTTTATTTCGTTTTAGGTGTCTTTCTGTGAGCACCACAAATCCACACACCACAAGTTAGCCAATGCATCTCGCAGCTCCATGAGATAATATGACTGGCCCATCTGTGAGAGGTGCACGCCATCACTCCTCAACAAATGCAGCATTTCGCTGTTAAAATGCTCGTGAGCTAGCATCGTGATGCCAATCGCTGTACAAAAGGTTTTTAAAGCTCTATTCACTTTACGGCGAGCTCGTTCCACAGCTGCATGTACCCTGGCACCCCTCCATTGACTTCTGTCCAAACTACCCGAGTACCCACCCACTTGTCTTTGATTACCGCCAAATCCAATTTCATTTGTTTAATGAGCGCTAATCCGGACAAGTCCACCAGATCATTTTCGCCCAAGTGCAGTATTAACAAATCTGGAATACCCCAAGCCGCAGCCTGCTTGGATAACGAAGGAAATAACTCCTTCCATTTCATCCCCCCCACACCTTTCCAGATCACCTCATGGTCATTGCTATACAAACCTAGACCTCTCCCACATAGCTGCTGTTCAGCAAAAATTGCAGCCCATTTTACTATTGAGTGACCAACAATCCAAGTCCTCTTTTTGCGAGGGAAGTCCGCAACTCGACCTGTGATAACAAAAACTAACATTAATACTATACACAGAATTTTTTTTAAAATTTTTTTTGACATTACAATCTGACATATCTATAGCAACAATTAGATTTCCATCTCCCTATGTGCTGCAATTCTTCCTTCCCCCAACCCAACCTAGCAGCTTCCATAGCTGCACCTATTCTAAAAGAGTGCGTCCCAAAACTTTTCGGGTTTTCCCCCACCAATGCTAAAGTTTTTCTCAAAACCGCCAAAAATTGAAAACAAGTCAACTGGACTTTATTCTTATGGCAAAATATCGGTCCTTCTCGAAACACTGCAGACTGAACAAATGCTTCCCACTCCTCCACAGGGCAACAACCCTTCACCCCACTCCTTCCCAGTCTCACCAACATCCCAATCCCCTTTTGGTCTGTCTTTGACTGCCGCAACTTAATCTGCAAAATCCCACTTCCCAGGACCTGAATATCTGATACTTGGATCCCCACCTGATTACGCAACCCAAGTAACTCCGAGATACGAAAAGCTCCAAAGAACAACCATATCATACATAACTTAAAGCGAAATAATTCCCATTCGTTATAACAACAAACAGGCAGGACACCCAACAGTTTTTGTAATAATTCAAAAGTAATGGGATCTCTCAACTGTCTAACATGCCACGTGGTTCTTCCAAAGCCTTTTAACATTTTTCTCAATCGGAAACCCATCCGAACCTCGCGCCCCAACAACAATTGGCTGTAAAAGGAAATACCCGCCAACTTGCCTGAAATCATTGAATGGGACAAACCCTTATCCATCAAATATGACACAAACTCCAACATAAACTGTTCATTTTGCACCGCTTTACCATCCATGCCGCGCTGAGAAGCATAGCCGAGAAAGCCAAACCATGCCAGCTGGTAACTGCGTCTCGTGGAGCCCGCTAAAGACTGCTCAACCAGCTCTGCAATCCTCAGTTCCCCAGGTCCCACATGCTCAAAGGGATCGATGTCTTGTGTCTGTCTGCTCCAGGTGCCAACTCCCGAAACCTCTGCCACTGACAACGAGACAAAGCGTCGGCAATTGAGTTGTTCACCCCAGGAATGTGTTGTGCCTTAAAAACTATATTCAATTGAAGGACACGCAACATGAACGCCCTCAACAACTGTAGCACCCGCACATCCTTTGCCCGTTGCCCGTTGACCAAACTCACCACTGCCATGTTATCTATATGAAACAAAACGCAGCTGTCCTTGAATTCCTCGCCCCAAACCTGTAGCGCCACCAAAAGGGGGAAGAATTCTAAAAAGGCGATGCTACGACCTTGCTCTAACCAATGTGGCGGCCACAGCTCCGCACACCACCTTCCTTCCCAGAACAACCCAAAACCCATGGCTCCAGAAGCATATGAGAAAATTTGTACTTGCCATACCGTGTCCTCAGCCACAAAATTGACAGACACTCCATTGAACTCCTCCAAAAATCTCAACCATATAAGCAAATCCTCCTTGATTTTGGTTGTCAAGCGTATGTGATGGTGTGGCAATACTGCCCCTGCCATTGCAAAACCCAAGCGCCTGCAAAAGGTCCTACCTGCTCTTACCACTCTGCATGCAAACATCAGGTAACCCAGAAGCCTCTGGACCTGCCTCAGTTGCACTTTCTTGGCACCAATCACTTCTCGTAGAAAAAGCCTGATCTCTTGTACTTTTGCCAACGGCAAGTGAGCCACCATTGCTGTGGTATCGATCTCTATACCCAGAAAGACCAATGTTGTTGTCGGACCTTCCGTCTTGTCCTCAGCCAATGGCACTCCAAATTCACTTGCCATATCCTGAAAACAGGTCAAAACCTTGGAACATTGGTCCGTACCCGCTTTTCCAACAAACAGAAAATCATCTAAATAATGACAGACTGCTGCATGCCCAGAGCGACGAATGACACACCACTCCAAGAATTTGCTAAATGTCTCAAATAGTGAGCAAGAAATAGCACAACCCATGGGTAACACTCGGTCCACATAGTATGATTCTTCAAAGTACATACCCAGTAATTCAAAATCCATTGGATGTATGGGTAAAAGACGAAAAGCTGCCTGAATATCGCATTTTGCTAGGTCTGCTCCTGTCCCAGCCTGACGAACCATCTGTAAAGCATCGTCAACTGACGAGTATGACACAGCCGAGTCATTCGTTGATATAAAGTCATTCACTGACTGCCCTTCCGGCCAAGACAAATGATGAATAAGCCTAAACTCACCTTGGGCCTTCTTTGGAATAACGCCCAGAGGTGACACCATCAAATTTGGCAAGGGGCAGTGTGAAAAAGGTCCAACTATTCTACCTAAGTCCAACTCCTTTTGCAACTTACTCCGCACCACCATAGGCAATTCCTTCGCCGATCTGAGGCTATCCGCCCAGCGCAATACTCTAGGACCTTGATAGCCAATTCGAAAGCCCAGCCGAAAACCCCAAATCAACTTAACTGCCGCCTCTGTGTCTGTGTAAATTTCCAGGTAGCTCATCATCGCTTGCAACTTAATTGGGGTAGGAGCCTTTTGGAATAAGGGGTGGCATTGCTCCATGCCCCCTCTGCCCCCTCCCATGGTCTCCGAATTGCTGGTTAGGAAAGCACTGAAAGATGGCATGTCTACCCCCACACTGTGCGCATTCATGTTTGAACTTAAAGTATTGACGCACACAGGAGCCTCTATTGAAACCCCAACAAGCTCCTGTTATAGGCAACTGACCCCTTCCAAAACCACCCACCCCCAGTGTGGCCGGACGCTGTGAAAAGCGCCGATAAGATATTGGTAAACCACTTGCCGTATGAATTGTGTTAGAAGTCGAATGTCCTGACAACCATTGCAACCACAACTCTTGATCAACTTCTCCCCACGGTTTATCATTAAATAAACTCACCCTCGCCCGAAATTCCTCGTCGTAATTCAACCAAGCATATCCTCTCGCCTGTAAATGCGCCCTTCTGATGATATCGATGTATTTAAACAGTGAAACCGCCCTTTCAGGGTAACGCTCACAATAAACACTGGCATAAATAAGGAATGCAGCCGTCCAATTCTCAATTGTTTTTGGCACTTTGGGGCGACGAGACCACTCAAACTCCTCCTCCTTAGACCCTTCCTTGGCTTGTAAATCTCTATGCAGCAGGCGGAAAATATCCACATAATCGTGGCTCCAAATTCTCTGCCTAGTTCTCTGAGACAAATGGATACCCAAGGGCATCGCCACCCCCATATATGGCAATTTTGTACCGCTAATTCTCGGAGTTTCACTGTGCACTGAACTAGCTACTGATGAAACAGGGCTCCCACCTCCCTCTTTGTCCTTCTTCCCTCCAGGCCCTGAAGTGGACTGCGGCCTCTCCGCTGCCCTTGCCCCCAACTCCTGACCCTGCCCCAATACCCCATTTCCACCCTCCGCAGGCGCAACACCTGAACCACCTGCCAACGGCCGTGTCCACGCAGCCCACCAGTCTGTCTTACCTGCTGGTAGTTGCGAAGCTCGTTGACGAAATTCTTCAAGACCATCACGCTGATGATGTCCGCCATGATTCCTATGTGCCGGTGAGAGAACCGCTCCAGATCTCTGAAATACACTGGCAGAGGTTAATTGGCCTACCCCCCTCCCACCAGACGCCCGTCCACCCAAACCACCCGCCACTTCAGAAAACACCCCACTTCTTGGATAGATATCATTTTCTTTATCAAACTCTTCATCACCATCCTCATGTACATTTCCAACTTCAGCAATTTCAAAACTAGTACCTGGCCTAGTGCCAGACGCCCCAGTGATATCTTGATAATTTACCTCAGACTCAGGCCTCCGTGTAAAGCGCCTAGTCGCAGGCCTAAAATCCGCACCAGATCCGCTTCTCGAAACTACCCCTCCCCCAAAAGCCGCACATTGCTTCGCTGTTTGAGAAAAAGAAATCTGCCCATCCGGAGCAAAACCTGAATCCTCTGTAAAGTTCCTGCCGCTCCAGCGAGGAACCGCTCCATACCTACCTGTTACCTGGTGAGCTGATGTACCAGCCCTTTGTTTCATTGGCATCTCTGCGTGCTCAACCCAAACCCAATGGCCCTGTTGTGGCCCGGCTCCCGAGTCAAAATCCACCTGAGGATGCCTAGGCGGAGGCCTAGATTCTGGAAACAATGCACCACCTTCCATGACTTGCCCCCCAAACACTCTGCCTCCCCCATCCCCCCCTCCCTCTCCTGTGAACCCCAACTCGCTGATTCCAATCAGCACCCCCCACCACTTGATCATCCTGTATGATAAACTGGGAATATGCTTCGTCCCCCACTACATCCGCATCAATGAATTGCTTCGGGGGACCTCTAGGCTGAGGTACCACAATGTCTTGGCTCTTGGCAGTCCATGAACTCATCCTGGTGCATTAGGTCAGCCGACTCTTGCTCACCGCCCATGTAATCTTCACCTTCCCCAGCTCCTGAATGTCCGTATTCATCCACCTCGCTATCACTGGAATAAGCAACTAAATTATGCTTCTGACCTTCGAATGACACTTGAGGCGCTATTTCTATTCTATTGCTAACCGTTGAGACACCCTCTGACCTTTGAGTCATATCTTTCGACACTGCCATGGTGGACTGCACTATTGACACCTCTGGCGCCTGTGACGCGATGTCCAGTCCGTCATCGAAACCACTGCCTTCAGCCCTTTCATTCAGCTGGATATGCGACACACGCGTGTCAAAAACACTGCTCACTCTGCCTCCGCGCCGACCAACCCGTTTTCTGGCTGGTGATGTGAAAACCACTCGACTTCCTTTCACAACGCAGGGAGCCGACGCTGAGCGCAGGGGTGGGGGCTTCTTCCCTCGGCCTCCTCTGCTCACTGAACGCGCTCTCCTAGCTCTCGCAGCTGGCACCTTGACACCACATGCAGCCTCAGGGAAATTACCTGCCACAGACCTGCAGGCGGCAACAGCGCGCATGACTCCCTCCACTGCCAGGCGACGAGGACGCTTCGCTGCGACCGAAGTGTCCACCACAGCTCCAGGACGTAACAAATCGCTCCGTCCTACCGCCACCAGCGCTCGGATTGCCTCTCTGGCAATGTCGTCAGCAGACATGCTTCACCCGATGCCAAGGTGACGTCGATAAACAGCTCACAGAACGATTGACGGCGCTGACAGGAATACCTCACAGCTGCTCCTGTCAAACGCGACACCACCGCTCTTTCACTCGCTCAGAGTGACGTCAACCCTCCCTCACCCTGCCCGCGCTTGGACTCAGCCCCTCCCACTCTCCCGCCACCCAATCAGGTCACGTGAGGTCGTCCCTCGCGCGAAATACCCCAGGGGGACATCGGCTTTGCCCAGTCCCCCTGGGGGCCCAATGTGGGGTAAGACTTGCATTTGAATGAGTACAACTTGCAATACCAATGAAACACGATAAATAATTGATGCCAGAATCTCAGACTGAGATAGAGGTTTTATAAAAAAAGAAGGATGGAATTTGCATGTAGACCTTTGGTATGAGTGGTGAGAGTAATCGGTCCGCTATTCTGACACTACAAAATGAATCAATGTATAGGTGTTGGGATTGTGTTATATAGACTCACAAGTAATATCGGGCTGATAATATTGCCCCTTTTGACATAATAAAATGGCACGTATGTTTTCACAGGTACATATAAAGCAACGGATGGTGCTGTAGATTAGCTGTTTGATGGTATAAGATATAAACCCCTTGGCATGGTGGGAGCTTGTACGAGGGCCCTTGCCTACCACCTGGTAAATATGATTTTATATTGACAGTATCAGGGACACTGATTTAGTCTGTGACTTGGTTTACCGGCATCTGCTTTGTAGGATGTTGCTACTGGTTGGTGTTTTTTAATCAGAACAATTTATTTGTTTGTTTGTATGTTTGTCAGTCACTCTATGCATAAAGTCAGACGTCCAGTGAGGTGATTGCCGACCTCGAGCCCTGACAAAATTGCTGCAACCAAGTACATGCAATGAAACATGTTGGTCTACTTTGAACTGGTCTGCAACATGCTGTGTTTTTACTTTTGAGTAAGCTCACGATGCTGAATAAAAAGGGTTAAGCTATATACGTGAATCTTAACTCAATTTTAATTTTGAGATATTTATTATCTCCCACATATCACAGGTTCTTTTTCTTTAATCGTATATATCACTGCCTTCATCTCTTTATCTTTACACTGGACACAATTTATTTTCTATAAGTGAGAAGGTAGGCAATGATGATTAATGTGTGCAAGCTGGTGAGAACCTGTCAGTAGCTCCTCGGTGTAGCGCACGTGAGGTACTTTCTCACCTTCACACATATTTTTCTGTGGGTTGCAAACACATGTCTTAGTTTAGGATATGTATGTGTTGAGTGATCTGACTTACATTTTAAGTTAAAATGAGATAGCGGGTAATTAGGACTTGATTAGACTGGGAATTGTTCAGACCAGCTGCTGGGTAGAGGTGGATACCTCCCGACACCAATCTTATGTAAAAAAGTGGTTGTTGCCCCATATAACCACATCTTCTTTTTGTTTAAATGATTTATGAGTGGAGGGTGATCTGGCTATTTTGTTCCCTCTAAAACTCCTTTGTGTTATTGGGTTTTCCGTACACCTTACTATTTTTAGTCACTGATATAATGTGGAATATTTTTGTTCACAGCAGCCTCTGCTACTAATTCTGTTTTTCAGTTGGCCCATTATGATTTTCTCACGATAACTTGTACTTGCGATTGACCGCTATGATGTCTAAAGATCCTGCAGGGTGGGTATTTGGTGGTGATTGGGGCATTATGCCACAGCTGCATGTCTATATCAAACTGTATGCAAAGATTTTTAATTTAACTCAAGCCTGCCATCATTACCAATAATTATGCAGTTTGCAGTAACATACAAGAGGATGCCATAGCTTCTTTGTTGTATCTTTCCCTCGTTACCTACATCGACTTTCAAATTTTTTAAACTTAGATTGAGGTGTTTTTGGTACCTGGAAAAAAGTAAGCAGCATCCAGTGTACCCGTATCAAGTTTATAATCCACGTCCAGCAGAACCTTCTGACAACTGCACATACGGTGACCACCTTCCTCTAGGTCTTTACAACTCTGTTTCCCATACAAATTGTTTTTTTTTAAATATACTAGTCTCTTTTTTTCAATTGAAGAAAAACAACACCATCCCTCATGGAATGCACTAGGCAATTTAGTAAACTCAAGACAGGAAACTGTATCTGTAATAACCTGGAGGGAGGTGGTCATCCTTGCTCCGTAGTGATTCATTGCTGCCTTTTGGAACAAAATTTAACTTCAGCACTGATTTCACTATATTGATCACACAAAATGCATAATGGAAGCGTATGCATGTCCTTTTCTACGTGTCTTCCTCCAGTCTTAACATATCTCAATATGGCATTGTTGCAAATTCCCTGCTATTGTCTCTGCATAGGATTTGGAGTTACTCTCATATCCTTTTAGGGTAATGTTGGTTCCCTGTATCTGTATAAAGAGCAGAGGACTGGTGACAATCTACATATTGGAAACACAGTATGCAACTTAAAAAAGAATTAAAAGATATGTGCACTTGACAAGTTGGGAAGCTGAAACTGAAATCAAGATCTGTGGGTCAAGGCCCCGCAACTAGATTTTGTTACAGGTCACACAGACTCTTCATACTGACTTGGCATGTTATGCAAGTGCATTCAAAACACCCTTTGCTTCTTCATAAGATGGGGTAACAGCAATAGAAACACCCATTCTTCATAGAACTGGTACACATAGGACAGACAAAGTACAGGTTTTCCCTCTTCAGAGGACAGGTACAGCTAAGCCAGTAAAAAGGCTACTGTTGATGCCTCACAGAACAGGAACAGCATGGCAGAAGCAAAGCAAGCTTCCCTTTTTCACAGAAAGCAGTAACTGCAATCTTTATTCCTACAGAACAGATCCTGCAAGACAGACTAGTACAAGCTTTCATTGCTTGCAGAACAGGTACATTTAAGGCATGAATGGCTTATAGGTTACAGACAGATTTCTGGAGTCGATGCTTAACCCCTTGGACGCTCATGACGAGCTCAGCTCGTCATGGAGTTTCCATTGATTTCAATGGAAATTCAATGAAGAATCTGAAAGTGCCTTAGCATCCAAGTGGTTTTAAGTCACTGAGAGGCATATGTGGATGAGTGAGTGAACATGCAAGTTATAACACCATTTCCACTTAAGCGATATGCCACAGCTGTATCCTAAAAGCGCTGCTACTTTTACTCAGAGACCTACTGTTTGCGTTGGAGTAGTATCGCCACAGCCTAAGTAACTATGCTGTAGACAGGCTTATAGGTGGAAACCTGTTTGAAAGGTTTTCAATGTGTGTGCACCAAGCTGTGTGCAGTTGCGGCTTCGGTGTGGCACTTGTTCAAAATGTTGAGGACCACCACTGACATGTTGAATATTTAGATACAATAGCTATATTGGAAAATTCCTGTCAAGAATCAGCTGGCAATCTATTGTTTTGACGAGGAGTGTCATGATGAGTATATTATATTGCAGTTGTATATTGTGTTGTCACTGAGGTGATTGTCAGCCTCCATGCAACTTCTGTTTGGCATGTATTACATTTGTGTGACATTTGAAACACATAGACTGAATGACAGGGCCTACATGAAGGGGCCTATTCACAAATTACATTTAGTAGTATTACGATAGTACTCCTAAAATACTACAAAATGCTACTCACCAACAAATGAGTGTAAATCTCCGCCTCCTCCTCGCCTATCTTTTCTATGGTAGGTCCTCACACATATAAGTTTACTACTTAGGCCCTGATTACAAGTGGGCTGGTAATTTCCGACCTGTACATAAACCCCTCTTTACACACAGTTCCTAATTATGCGTTTGGCTGTTTTTAATGCATCCCATAATTATCCAATGTGTTAAATACCTCAGCTGTTGTTAAATTTTGGTCGGTTAAATCTGCCGAAATTGAACAGGGGATATTGCATGGTATTAATCGAATGATGCGAATTTTGGTATGTTAAATATCAGAATCTGCATGTTATTCCCACAAACTTGTGATAGGTGTAATTTACTAAACACAATAAATAATGTACCCCGTGGTATCATTATTTATCATGTGTGATAAACAACAACTAAAGTCGTAATTAGGCCCTTAGTAAATGTGCGAAGGACTGGGGGAGTGACTGGAAAAAAAGGCAGACTTACTTAATGGGAAGGTTTAGGAAGCCGTAAAGAAGGTGCTATTGAGGGGTTCAGGGAGGAACCTGCACCAACCCTCAAAAGAGTAAGCCCATTGCTATTCACTGATACAAAGGTGGAGTAAGTGCAGCACCACACATGGCCGATCACTGATACTGCAACACCCTCCCATAGAAAATAATGGAGGTGGGGACTTGAAATAAAACCCCAAAGAAAATAATGTTAAATTATTTCAAATATTTTTTTTACTTGTTTTTATTTAGAGTTGCACAAGTAACTCAGTACATGTTATCTCACGTAGTCATGAAGCCATGAGTACAATGATAAAGGAGTATCATGCAAATTATTTAAAATAGATCAAAATATAAATAAATATTATTTAATTCCAAAATTATAAAACATCTTTAAAATGTAATTATAAAATAATTAAACAACTCTTTTGATTTCATAAATTTGATGTAATAATGCTTAATGTAATTAAAATATAATTATATTATCTTTAATTATATACATCACTTTTAATAATTATTAATGCATGAGAAAACAAAATAAGCGTTGTACTTTAGGTTGGAATTTATTTTTGATCTAAACTTCAGGAAAATATTTTTATTTTATTTAATATATTTAAATTAACGTTTTAATTCAACATTAAGTTGAATGTGCTGTATCAGTCTTGATCAGTGTTACTAGCTCTTACAAGTTTTAAAACCCTCCTATTTCTGAGTGATGCCTAACATTTAAATGTGGTATGAACTTTGCCTCTCGAGGCACAAAAATATTTAGCTCCTCTTTTTTTGACGAAACCCTAACAAACTTCTAGTCGCATTTGAAAGAGGGATCTTCTACCCCTACTCGGCATCATCTCGCAGCGTGTTCCTTGCCTTCAGAGGCTGCCTACGCACTGCAGAGCACGCTACAGACTATACCTATTCCCCCAAACACAAGCGTACACGCTGAGCAGAGTGGAGAGATCGAAAAAGAGCGTGGCGCAGTCTGCCAAGCGAGCCCCAGATGGTGCCGAAAGCCCCTCTCCGGGCTCAGCTTTTCCCAATCAACCTAAGTCAGCAGAAATAAAGAGGAGCGACGCGAGAAGACGGCCCCGCTGCAGGCTGTGCGGCAATCTACCTTGACGTCCAGAAGAGCCGCCAGCGTGCCGCCTCCTCGGCCATTACTGCTTGGGTAATGGGCCTGTAATAACCACCTTGGGAAGAGGAGGCTGAAGGGGAGTGACTAAAGACGTGGAGGGAAGGAGGAGGGAGCAGGGATGCAGGTGGCACTAGGGCTGGCACAGCGGCAGCTAATCAGGTCTGCCAGCACCATCTGTCACAACACGAGCATCTGGGAGACAAGGTGACCCTGTCACCCTTCATTAGCGCTCTCAGCCTGGCATCTCTGTTAGAGCCCACCAGCCACCGAGGAGGCAGAGCCAGTGCCCAAGGAAGAGAGTGAACGTGTCCGACAATGTGCCTCCGCCGTGGCTGGCAACCCGAGCATCCAAAAGTCGCATCCGTCTGCATAATTCACACCAACGATCTGTTTTTCCATTTTTTTTATTTTTAATATCCATACGCCGTCCCTCAAGCCCACCTCGAAATAATCTCTCCAGATTTTTTGGAAAAAGAGTGTGTTGTTTTCCCTCTTTCCCAGCACAGATGGCGCCCCTCTCCCCCGCCTTCCTCACTCTTGTGTGCTTCGCTCTGAGAGGGGATCTGGGGAGGGGGCGATTGCTGGAGCAGGTGCCTGTGTGTAATTCTTGGCGACACACCTGGGCGGGCTTCCTGCGGCTGGAGACGTCTTTTATCTGCGAGGCGCCTTTTCCTAACTCTGGCGGACATAGGAGAAGATGTTTTTAACGCATGTGATGGAGCTGTTGAGGGCTAGGTGGGAGGCTATGGCACAGGGTGAAAATGGGATCTTGTTAGGCCTCCTCTGCGTTCCCACTAGACTTTGCCCAGATGTGTATGACACATGTTCTATTTATCACAATCTTATTTGGAGTTATTTTCGTACACGCGTTTCCCTTCCTCCCTCCAATTCCTTTCCCATCCCTTCCTGTCCCGTGCAGTCTCTTCCCCTCCTCCATCAGACGCCATAACTCCCGCACTATGTCCATTCCAGGAAAAGCACCATACTTATGGATCTGTATCACTAAACACAGCCAACAGCCGATGTATTTGGTGGTCATTGTTGGCTGCAGTTTATTACTTATTTACATCTGTTATACATAGGCAACTCCCTGGACACCTTATTGTGGACGGGGTCATAAATTATCATCACACGTTATTGCAAATTGGTTATCATACAGTGTCAGTTGGACATCATAAATCATCGGGGTATCATAAACCATTCTGTCACAATCGGTCATCATTTTGTTGTCATAAATCATTCTGTATGATCGTCACAAATCAGTAGCCATAAATCATGGGTCATAAATCATCGGGGTATCATAAACCATTCTGTCACAATCGGTCATCATTTTGTTGTCATAAATCATTCTGTATGATCATCATGAATCAGTAGCCATAAATCATGGGTCATAAATCATCGGGGTATCATAAATCATTCTCTCACAATTGGTCATCATTTATTGTTGTCATAAATCATTCTGCATGATCATCATAAATTGATCAGCCATAAATCATTGGCTGGTCATAAATCACTTGTTTGTCTTTTGCTCATTTGCATCTCCTAGGGTTGTAAATCACCCTGACAGTTCGTAGATTGTACTTGTTGTTTTCCACGCCTCTTGCGTGTGAGGGGTAGCCTTCCCAGTAGTTAGGCTCCAACTTGCTACCTTGACAGTCTCTTTTTTGCCCTGCCGTCTGACGGGGTCTGGGCTTCGAGCTGCGTCTTCGTTGCTACCCCATTTTTGTCAGGCCTTTTCACCCTGCTGTAAGGCATCCCAAAGTGAGTGGCCCTCCTTCTACACACCGCCCTGTGGGTGTGTTTCCATAACCAAACCAATACACCTTTTGTTTCCGCCTTCCGTGTTTCCGCCAGCACTGCGACACTGCTGTTACCTAGGTGTGGGTGGGTGGGTCTCTAAATTTTCGACCTCGCTCCTCCAACTGCACAATGTATAAGTGAGCTGCACTAGGGGGAAGCATCGCCTTATATCGCCCCTTCCTCTTTTCAGCCGTTGCACTTGGAAGGTGGGGCGTGCCCCTGATTGGGGGATCCGAACCTTCACCTGGCCCCCTCATTGGTCGGGTGACCTGGCACCGCTCCGGTGCGAGTTTTGCTGCGTGGGAAACGCTCCCCACTCTTCCTCAGGGCGCTGCCTGACGGTGCAAACCAGTTCCTTATCGAACTCTGGTGGCCATTATTGCATCGGCCCTCGAGGCCCCCTTCAGGGGCAGCCTCTGCTATAACGCCTCAACTGTGCTCATTCCAGGAAAAGTACCATACTTATGCATCTCTATCACTAAACACAGTCAACAGCCGTTGTATTTGGTGGTCATTGTTGGACGCAGTTTAATACTTATTACATCCGTAAACCATAGGCAACTCCCCTGAACACCTTATTGGGGCCGGGGTTATAAATCATCATCATGCGTTATTGTAAATTGGTTATCGCACAGTGTCAGTTGGCAATCATAAATCATGGGTCATAAATCATCAGGTTATCATAAATCATTCTGTCACACTCGATCATCATTTTGTTGGCATAACTCATTCTGTATGATCGTCATAAATCAGTTGCCATAAATCATGGGTCATAAATCAGCGGGGTATCATCAATCATCTGTCACAATCGGTCATCATTTTTTGTAGTCATAAATCATTCTGCATGATCATCATAAATCATCAGCCATAAATCATAGGCTGGTCATAAATAACTCGTTTGTCTTTTGCTAATTTGTATCTCCTAGGGTTGTAAATCACCCTGACAGTTTGTAGATAGTACTTGTTGTTTTCCATGCCCCTTTGCGTGTGGGGTAGCCTTTCCCCGGAGTTAGGCTGCAACTCGCTACCTTGCTAGCCTCTTTTGTGCCCTGCTGTCTAGCGGGGGCTGGACTGCGAGTACCGATACACCTTTTGTTTCCGCCACGCCTTCTGGGAAGCTTCCGTCTTCCTGCGTCTTCCGTCTTCCTGTGTCATCCGTTTTCACCTCTTTCTGCTCTTTATATGCAGCCTGCCAATGACATTGCCCCAACTCAAGTGCTAGATTACCCAGCTTAGCTGTGGGAGGTCTACGTCTGGTAAGCTCCAGCGGCAATTTTCCCTCCAACGCAATGGTGTGCTCTGCTCCATCCTTGTAGTTATGTAGTTGCACGCTTGTGTCCTATTAAGCCTCTTCTAGCACTGTCTCTGCTCACCGTGGGTCATAAATGAAATCAAAATTATGAGACAGTCAGATACCGATTATGGAGGCGTGATAAAGCACACCGTACAAATAACGTCATCTACTTCACAAATCCCCCTGGCAGGCTCCCCCAGGTAAGTACAACTAACTCCTGTTTTGAGTAGTTTTGGAGCCTGAGTGTGCCTGAGCGCACCCCCGAGAACATGCAACTCAAAAGTGCCCTTAGGTCCACACGTACGGCGTGTGTCATGTGTATTTAACAAGTGCATGACCTGTTGCAGCGTGGGGTCAGGCTTTAAAGGTAGCATGCTGGCTGGGGTTGGCTTTCTTTAGCCTTGCTTGAAAATGTATGGCCACTGCTATCAAAATGAAACCACCAGTTGAGCTACTGCCATAATATGGCTGGGGTGATGTCCTCCGTCTCATTACTGCTCAAGCATGTGCTTATATTATCATTATTATTGCTTTTTATTTTTCATTTTTTTTTTATTCGGGCCCCATTATCCCAGTATAATGTACGCACTCTGCGCAGCATGCCAGACAACCATGGCCCATGCCCAGAGAAGCACCACACACAGTCTCCTTTGGCTTCTCTTATTTATTTATTAATACATTTAAAGGACTTTGCTATTGTAGATAATATCACTGCTCAGCATAGGTATCTATTGAATCATGCTTGTGTTTTAATTCGTTGGGACTTCGATGCCGCTCTCCCAAGTATTTTAGCTGTTATACAGCGATAGTTATAACATTGTTGGGGGGTCAGAGCTCTCAACATCACACACACATTTCAGTATGCATGCAGCCCTTTCCTGCCAGTTCATACCTCACTTCAAATCAAATAAAATCAAAAAAGACTTTATTCGGTTGTTCAATTTGTAGGAACACCATAAAAGTTCACATCATACATTTTATACACTTTTCCCAAAATTTTAAAAAGATTTTAGTTAAAAAAGTTTTAAAAAACAATTAATATTTTACATAAAAAAGGCAAATTGGATACAAAGGTCTCTCTTTATAGATCTTAAGATATGTCGTGTAGTTTTTACAGTTTCAGTCCTCATTTCAAAGATTCGAGCGATGACGAATGCAAAATTTAAGAAATCGCGCCATTGCTTTTGCTATTTTCTCATCTTCCAGGTATTGAAGTACCAAATATGCTGGACGGCATTGGCGCAATCCCCAGGTTTTCAGTATGGGCAATAGCCAGCGCTTTCGTGATTCTGTGTAGAATTTACAAAATAAAATTGTATGTATAGTTGTTTGTAGTGAGACAGAATCACATGGACATGGGATTAAATTTGATGACCAATCATTTTGAGTGGGAAAAGAGACCATTAAATGAAACATATTGAATCTGAAACGAGTCAGCAACATTTTTTCAAATTGGGTTAATCTGTACGTAAGATAAGGTTGAATGGAGAACACAGTCTGTACCAGTAAACTCTGTTGGACAGATGGTTTCTGTACCTCTTTTAATAGGCGTATCCGTCGCATGTGAGCTAAACATGTTTTTTTCAGTTCCGCCTTCGAGATCTCGGTTAATGTTAATGGGAGATGGAAAAAGTTTTCATACCCTAGGTCCTTTAGTAGAGCTTTAACATATGTTAACCATTTAACCTTTCCACAGTAATCAAGAGTCAAGATATCTTGTATTATTGATCTTGTTAAGTGGCATTGTTCAGTTACCCAAATTCGACGCCACAACATTATGGGTTGGGTTTTTATGATATCAGATATATAGTCTATACCTAACTCTGAATGGCAGGCGTATGTGGAGGAACTCTTAGGGACACCAAGTAAATAGCGCAAAAATGAGTTTTCTACTTTTTGTAATTTGTCCACATTCGCAAAACCCCATATACCTGCTCCATACGTGGCAGTGCTGGCGCATTTGGCATTATATATTTTCAAAAGTTCCAATGCTGGTTTCTGGCCCAGTTTTTGTGCAAACGATTTCAGCGCTGTAGTTGCTCTCAGAAAGGCCAGTTTCCTGGCATTAATCGCTGCCTTCCACTTAAATTTCTCGTCTATCACAATTCCCAAATATGGATATGTTGCAGTTCTGTCCAATATCTCTCCTTTTACAAACAATCTTCTGTTTTTGTAGTATTTTTCCCCGCATGCATCGTATATGTTTTTTTTACGTTCAGGGTCAGGTTTAGTTTTAGCATGAAGGCACAGTATCTGTCTAATGCTTTCTGTAGTTCAACAGGAGTTCTTGCTAGTATGACCGCATCATCAGCGTATAACAAAGCTGGTAGTTGCCGACGTTCAATTGAGGGGAGGTCTTTACTGCCTTCCAACATAATGGCCTCTAGCCCATTTGTGTAAAGGGTGAATAAAAAGGGGGCAATGACACACCCTTGCCTAACCCCCTTTTCCACCCTAAAGCTCTCTGTGAGTTCTCCCTTGGTCCCGAATCTCACTCTTCCTGTTGTGCCGGTGTACAGTTCTCGGAGAAAGTCTACAATTGGAGGGTCAACACCCATTTTTAAGATGATTTTCCACAGCCTCGAGTGTACTACACAATCGAATGCTGCAGACAAATCAACGTATACCATATGCAGCGTGGACCCTTTGGCCTCCATGTATTTTCCATCAATTAAAGACAGATTTAGTGCTTGGTCCACTGTTCCTAGCCCCTCTCGGAACCCATATTGTATATCCGAGATGATGTTCTGGCTGGTTGCCCATTCCTGGAGTCTATGGAGAAGAATCCGTCCTGCTATCTTCCCTAATGAATCCAGAAGCGATATTGGTCTATAGCAAGTTGGACTGTTTCGATCTCCTTTTTTAAAGATGGGGACCAATTTTGAGGTCTTCCAAGATTCTATTAAACCCTCTTCAATAGTTGCATTCAGAACGTTAGTCAGTATCGGGGACCAGAGATCTGCTTCATATTTAAAAATGTCCACTGGGGTCCCATCTGGTCCTGGGGCTTTACCCATTTTTTAGGCTTTTAGTGCTTTTTGTATCTCACTATGTGAAAACTGTAAAGATATCGGATATAACACTTGTGTCAAAGAGTCTATATGACCATTATCCTGAATATTGCCTTTGCTAAAAACTTTAGAGAAGTGGCTCACCCATTCGCGTTCGCTGATCGCAACGTCGATGGATGGTTGATCATCACTTCCTGTTAAAAAATGGGATCTAACTACTTGCCAAAAGGTTGAGCTATCTTTTAATTCTGAGCTCTTACTAAGACGCTCCCATAAATCAGTTTTTATCTCCTGTTTTCTGGTTTTCAACGCAATTGCATACGCCCTTCTAAGTTTAGTAACTTCCAGTCTATTTCTTTTTTCCCTACTTAGGGCTTCCTTCAAATTCGAATATGCTTTTGTGCATGCCGGACTAAACCAGCCTTTTTCTCCCTGACTTTTTTGTTTGTGTACCCTAGTAAGTTCTTTTTTTATTTTCTGTGTAATGGCGTTAAAGCTATTTAAGACTTCTTTAGGGTTTGTCCTACAATCAAGGCACGTTATTATCTCCGGGTGACTTTGCCTGACTATTTTTTCAGCTACAGCTGCTTTATCAATGTTTCCCCATTTTAGTGTGTAACCATTCAAGGCTCCTAATTTAAGCTCTTCTTGATCTAAGATGGTCATAGTAGCTTGTTTCTTGTGAGGTTTTGATTCGCGTAAGGCGATGGTAAGTGGAAAGTGGTAGCTTAGTGGGTTTTTAATGACCTCAAATAGTTCAATTCGTGGGCCGTCAGAGAATGAAACTAATACATAATCTATCAGGCTCTTTAAGCCTCTGCCATTAAAAGTTGGCAAAAAGACAACTGGCGAGGTCTTTAACTCATTAGCGAAACCTAATTCAAGTTCAGTCATAATCTCACTCATTTTTTCGCCTTCATTCGAGTGTAGAAAATGAGTTACGCTATTACCATTATCATCATTGATTCCACATTTATCACTATCATCACTCCTACATAGTTTAAGATTAAAATCTCCACCCCACACTATTGTGCAAGACTTCCTAATATAATGTGCTCTTAAGTCTTGGAGGACTTGCAAGATCTCAGAAAGAAGGGCGATCAGATCTGGTGAATTCAAATTATTATAGAAATTTACTATTAGATATACCTTGTTTTTAATACTCTTTAAAATAATTAGTTGGGCTGTGGCACGCCCGGCTGTGGAAACTCTTGAGTTTGGAAAGAATGGCGGACATTTTCCTTGGTAATTTTAAGAACTTCCAATTCCAATGGGGCCCATTGGTGAATTTCCTGTCTAAGGGCTTGCCGTCAGCTGTCTGCCCAGCATCCTTGAGGTCACTCCATTTGTTTCAGGTGTAACTTGGTTGTTCGGAAGTGTTTTGATTGATTGAGTCGCCACCTTGGGGGGAGGGGTGGGAGGGGGGGTTGTTCTGTTTATCGGGTTATGGTTCACCAAGGTACCTAGCGAGGACCTATGGCCGGCTGTTTAGTACAGCCGTAATATGGACGTGGCAGCCATGGACACTAGCCAATGCCGGACATTTGCCTATGTTATTGTGGATTCCGCATTTATGCAGTTCTGCTACCGGACTGGTTCTCCTCGAGGGAATTTTATTGCACCTTGGTGAATTTCATCTGTGTGATGTTTTTTTTTCCTCTGAAACTGAAAATAAAAATTTTATAAAAAAAAAAAATAATTAGTTGGTAGTTCTTTTCTAATTTTAGGGAAAGTATATTTTCACATGGTAGAGTATTAGCGATATATGTAGTTAAACCACCACTATTTCTTCCTGATGAAGATTTTGTAGCTCCAGAAAAAAACGTCTTATAGCCCATTATATGTATTGGGTCAATGGCCCAGGTTTCCTGAAGGCAGATGATATTGCTCAGGTTAACCTGGGTCTGGAAATTGGGGTTTGTCTGTTTTGAAGACAGGCCGGCGATATTCCAGAAAGTAAAATGCACTTGGGAGCTAGTCTGGTTTAGGCTTAAAGGAGTTACTATGTTTGTTGTATTAATCATTAGCTCAACAGAAACTGTCGGGGTGTCTTTCACGGACACTGGTGTGGGCTTATTTTCCGGTTTTTCGAAGATTGAAATTGGTGATAGACCCCCCATTTTCGATGGATGGGTTTCCATTCCATCAAACTGAGAGTGGCGGAGTCAATCATTAAAGTCCAAACCGGACAGTGTACTAAATCTATTGTAAGTTGGAATATTGTAGGAATTAGTTGATGCTGCAGCAACTTGACGCCATCGAATGTCTCTATGCTCGTGGTGTGGAGTTGTCAAATAAGGATGGGTTGCCTTAGGTAAGTGGATTTGGCTATGGTGCCATTGTAAAGGACCGGATGGATGGGTGAGGTTGGAGTTCTGATGGAAATGAGGATAGTTGGTTTCAGAAGCCCAATGATGGTCATGTAGAGGAGTAATAGGATTGGTTAACATATTCGGGCCATTTGTGATCAGATGTCTATAAAAATAGCCCAGTGGGAGAAGAGTAGTATTAAATTCCCACGTAGATGGTAGAGGGGCCCTGGCCAATGTTTTTTCGGCCCATTGTGGGTTGTTAAATTTGACCGTTATACAATCCCCCTCAAATTTTTTCCTCAAAGGGCCTATCCATCCTACTCTTTGTGTGTGAACGATTTCTCCTGAACATTCTATTGGGAAATTGCAATTAGCTATCAACCAATGTAAGATTTTATTTTTCAATGAGGAGGAGGTTTCATCCTGGTTGTATTTTAGTTTCGGAACGTTTACCAAAACTAATACATAAGCTCCACACTCAGGTGGAAGAGTGATACACGGAGGAATCTGCCTTGAGTTATATGGCTGTTCATACCGAGTCTGTTGCCTTTGGAAGTCTGGTATCATATTACTGATTTGATTAGGTGTTTTTCTTCCACTTTGGGATGTTGTATTTGCCTTCCCTAATTGGGTGTTTGTGTTATGGACATTCGTGTCAGCACTAGGAGTGGAACTAGTAGTTAATATAGTAGTAGTTCTATTGCTTGTAGACGTGATGGATTTCTGTTTTGTCACCGTGTCCGGAACTAGAACAGTTTCTGATTGAGAGTTTATAAATTTCGCAGGTTTAGTAACATTTGTTTTTGGATCTATAGTAACTTTAGGAGCAGTGCAGGAGACTTTTTTATTATAGATAGTTAGTTCTTCAAGCTGCTTTTCTATGCGGGCAAGCCTAGATTCAATTGGTGACATAAAGATGCTTAACAGGTTTTCAAATCTTTCGACCAGCTGGTCGTTTGTTAGTGTTGTATCAGGCTTGTCCTTATACCCATAGGTGGTCCCCTGCGTATCTGCATTTAATGTCTCGAGGCGCTGAATTGTTCCAGTAGCATTTAGGTGCTTAGTTGAGCTTTTCTTGTGTCGAGTATTTGCTGTATTACGTTTTCTACCTGCATCAGAAGCAGGTTTCGTAAGTTGTTTATTTTGTTTGCGTATAGCACCCCCTTGTCTTGTTCTTGAGTTAGTCTCACTAATGCCCTCTACTATTTTTGGTGTTGGTTCTATGTTAAGATCTGGAGTTCTTTCTAGATCAGTACTCGATTCGGAATCAGTTAGAGGGTTAGATGCCGATAGATTGACCTCATTAGGTAGTGTATGAAGGTCTGCTTGTATTTCTCGTGTACAGCTTGTATATAGATTTTTAGAGCTGACTGGAGTTTTTGCTAATTTAATGCTCCCTAAAGAGGAGCGTTTGGCTATTTCCAGATCACGCGAAACCCTTTGTTCGAGGAGTGAGATGCTTAAGTCAATTGCATCATTAGTCCTTGTAATGAAGCTATCTATCGGACCGATCACCGATGCAGCTCCTGCGGCTGTCTTACTTCTACTGGCTCTTGTGGACATATTCTAATGAATGATGTTAAAAAGAACCCAATAGCGGAAGTATAATGTATCAGCTATTTTAATATTGCACAATACAGGAGATAGATCAGAAGGTCTTACTTGCTGGAGGACAACAGATGTTAGAGGGGTGCATCCGACCCGACCTCCTCGTCCTCTGAGGGCCTCAGAGGGCCCGCCCTTTGCCCGGGCTTCGCCCGGCGTCCCGCTTGCGTCCCGCAAGACGGGTCCGATGACGTATTTAAGCGCCTCCTGGCGCTCCCTGATGACGCGGAACACCGCAAGGGCTTATGGGTGTTGTAGTTCGCCCCTCGCCGGTTTCCTCTCGGCGGCCCCGCTCTTGGTGGAAAACGAGCAGCCGGGCAGCGGGAGACAGGCGGGCGGGTCTGCGGCTGACACAAGGGGTCGGCAAGGGTTCTTGACAAGCAATTTTCCCTACAGCAGCAATGGCAAGAAGTAGTTCAAAGGAAGTTCCCCCACTCGATGGGACCGATGACGTATTTAAGCGCCACCTGGCGCTCCCTGATGACGCGGAACATCGCAAGGGCTTATGGGTGTTGTAGTTCGCCCCTCGCCGGTCTCCTCTCGGCGGCCCCGCTCTTGGTGGAAAGCGAGCAGCCGGGCAGCGGGAGACAGGCGGGCGGGTCCGCGGCTGACACAAGGGGTCGGCAAGGGTTCTTGACAAGCGATTTTCCCAACAGCAGCAATGGCAAGAAGTAGTTCAAAGGAAGTTCCCCCACTCGATGGGACCGATGACGTATTTAAGCGCCTCCTGGCGCTCCCTGATGACGCGGAACACCGCAAGGGCTTATGGGTGTTGTAGTTCACCCCTCACCGGTCTCCTCTTAGCGGCCCCGCTCTTGGTGGAAAACGAGCAACCAGGCAGCGGGAGACAGGCGGGCGGGTCCGCGGCTGACACAAGGGGTCGGCAGGGTTCTTGACAAGCGATTTTCCCAACAGCAGCAATGGCAAGAAGTAGTTAAAAGGAAGTTCCCCCACTCGATGGGACCGATGACGTATTTAAGCGCCTCCTGGCGCTCCCTGATGACGCGGAACACCGCAAGGGCTTATGGGTGTTGTAGTTCGCCCCTCGCCGGTCTCCTCTCGGCGGCCCCTCTCTTGGTGGAAAACGAGCAGCCGGGCAGCGGGAGACAGGCGGGCGGGTCCGCGGCTGACACAAGGGGTCGGCAAGGGTTCTTGACAAGCGATTTTCCCAACAGCAGCAATGGCAAGAAGTAGTTCAAAGGAAGTTTTCTTCTATATTAAGTTGGTGACTTATGTCCTGCAAGTAACAAAGGAATCTCTGTGACCAAAGCGGTACGCTGGAGCTATCTTTTAAACAATTCTATGATCTGCATGGTTAGGATGACCATGCGTCCCACATGTTCTTACTACCTGTTCTGTAATTCTCTGCTGAGGAGTGCTGTCATTCTGTGCGCTCGCTTGAGGTAAAATTGTAACCACCTACTATTTTTGTGAAATGTCCTGGTTTTGGCTCTAACAATCTGGTCACCCTATGCATGGCATACGTTCTACACAGCAGGCAGGTTAACCCTCTGCACTACTGAATTAGGAGTCAATCAATCAATCAATCAATGAAAACTTTATTCGGATAACAAAGTATCCATAAAAGTACAAGTACATAAAAGAAACATAAAAACAGTTAAAAAAGAAGCATCGTAAATTCACAAAATACATACAGGTTCACAGATCAAACATAGTCAGTCTAGCTCGAACAACTGTACGCAAAAAAGTGCCAGTGCGAAATATGAGTTCATCATTGTCCATAGTTAATATCATTAGATATGCATTTTCCAAGCTAATAGGCTTTCATTTTTTAAAATACGAGTTAGAAACCATTTAATATATTACATATAAAATTTACAAAAGAATAAAAAATGCAACGCAGATTTGCCGCTCGATCCGTCACAAGGACAGGGCAAGGAATCAAGTTCTTTCTGGTGACCAAGGGGAAAACAAAGTGCAAATTTAATTGAACCTGCCCTCAAGCGGAATAATCAACCCCGCACCCAGTGGCTCATTGGAAGTGTCAAATAGTGAGGCATGGGGGAAGTTAAAAAATCAAAGGCCAGATATGTCGAAACAGTGATCTTGAGAGATTCCCTGTCTAATCTTTCTTCATCATACAGTGTGTATAGAGCATTTCTTATTTCATTTTTATGTGGGAGATTATCAGCAGTGTTCTTAATAAAAACATTCCCATAGTTGATGCTACAAAAACTATTATACACTCCAGAAAGCCAGGGGATATTCATACATTTATCACAGTTCCGACAATCAGTAATAATATCTCTGGAAAGTGAAGCCGCCGGGTTCTTCCAAATAGAAAGCCAGAGCAGGGCAGGACGAGCACAAATGAAGTCCTCGATAAAATTCAAGTTTAACTCCTTGTGACAGACATATTGTGTAGTAGAGATAGGAACACAGAGCATCTTCCTAACAAATCTGTTCTCTTCCAATTGAATAGGTCCACACTTGGCCACACCCCAAACCTCCGCGCCGTAAGTGGCAACGGGGGTACACTGGGCTTTATACATTTTTAAAATAGCGGATAAAGTGCCAGTGTGTTTAGAACGGGGTAGGCTAAGGATTGAGTTGGTGGCCTTTGAGAACCTACTCCTGGAGTGAGCAATATGCTCCGTCCAGGAGTTGTTCGCAGCAAAGACCACCCCTAAATAAGGAAAACTATTAGTGGACCATAATTTGTCTGCACCTACCAAAATACTACCTAACTGTCGTTTATTAGGGCCACAAGACATTAATAAAGGATTTCTTGAAATTAGTTTTTAGGGCAAGGGATTCCATATAGTCAACAAATCCCTTCACCAGAATGCGTAAAGCATTCGGGGTGCGGCCCATTAGGAGTTAGGAGTCAAACCTGCTACAAAACTCTGACTTCCTGTCAGTAGTTTCAGTCATTACCAGTGGGTTTTTTTTTTTTTTTTGGGAGAAACCGACAGTCAGACAGAAACTCTGCCGCAGGGTCCTTTAACACCAATAATATTTCCTAAGACAGCACCCTCCCACAGTCCGGCCAGGTATGACTGCGCCGACTATGGCCATATGACTTTCCTACATTTCACAACATAATCGCTTGTCTTGGAGGATGTCAGAAATACCCTAAAACCATAAGCCAGGTTTGCGGGCACCTGCCCCGATTTTGGGGGAACATCGACGTTGAGGGACAGAAGCATGTTTTGCATACTCTACTTCAGAGCCTGGTCGATTCATAAGCATCAGGTGCGAGGCACCCTCAGCCAGTCTGCTGTTAATAGTCGACTAATCCCGAACCGACCATTCCACAGACTGCAAAGCTGCACCAGGGCGATACCACAACTCAAATTTGGATGCTGCTTGTGTTGCAGAGACCTTTGAACCGGATATGAACCAGCGGCCCAAGGAAGTTTGCTTGTCACTGCAGTCTCCACTATATCAACTGAGCATCACAAGCTCGCCCTTCCTCCTTTTTATTTTTAAAGTATTCCGCTCATTGCGTATAGACAATTATGCAAGTCATTTTTGGGTCACTGGGCATTAATGATATCTATCTAGGCCCCCTCGCACTCAAGCCCCTAGATGTTACTGTTGTTACACCGAAAGGTCCATTTCAGCACGAAGTAGTGCAACCTGGTTAATTTGCGGGTGCGCAGACAGAAATGCCTCAAAATCGACATTCAGTATATAAAAAAGCAACTTATTTTCATTTTATATAACCCGTCCTACTTTACTGAGTATTTAGGGCGACTAAATAAATGTCATATTAACATCTAATTCATTGACACTCTTTTGGCTTCGAAAACTTGAGCACTGCTTGACTCCAAGTCCGAACGTTAGGCCCACATATCGCAAATCTATGTATGGCGCAAGAACTTAATTGGCAGCGCCATGTGAAGTGCTTAATACACAATTCAAATCAAGCCTGTAGCAAAATTATTCTCTATAGGTCAAACCTATCTGCATGTGGGCACAGGGCACGGAGGACTAGAGGCGCACAAGAAGAACCAGGGATTCAACTATAGCAAGAGCGACATTGTAGCGCATTAAAAAGTCATGGCTGCCCCACAGCATGTGCTACATTCAGGTAGCACAAAAGACCGTCTCTCCTATGCAATTGTATTTTTGCAGTGTTATATAGCGCAAACTCAAACCTAAGCTATCAGATCGCCTTACCTGAGCACCAGTTGCATTACAGACAGACAAATTCCGATTAATCAATCAATCAATCAATAATATCATTTGTAAAGCGCACTACTCACCCATGAGAGTCTCAAAGCGCTAGGTTAGGGAATGCTGCTACTGCTTGAAAAGCCAGGTCTTGAGGCGTTTTCTGAAGGTCAGCAAGTCTTGGGTCTGCCGTAGGTGGATGGGGAGGGTGTTCCAGGTCTTGGCGGCGAGGTGGGAGAACGATCTACCACCTGAGGTCGCTCTTCGGAAGCGGGGGACTGTAGCGAGGGCGAGGTCGGCGGAGCAGAGCTGGCGGGTGGGGGTGTAGAAGCTGAGTCGTCTGTTGAGGTACGTTGGTCCGGTATTGTGGAGTGCCTTGTGTGCGTGGGTGAGGAGCTTGAAGGTTATCCTCTTGTTGATCGGGAGCCAGTGCAGGTCTCTCAGGTGGGGTGTGATGTGGCTGCGGTGAGGGATGTCGAGGATCAGGAGTGCAGAGGCGTTCTGGATGCGTCGGAGCAGTCTCAGGAGTTTGGCCGAGGCTCCTGCGTAGAGGGCGTTTCCATAGCCCAACCTGCTGTTTACAAGGGCCTGGGTGACTGTTCTTCTCGTTTCAGTGGAGATCCACTTGTAGATCCTACGGAGCATGCGGAGGGTGTTGAAACAGGAGGAGGAGACAGCGTTGCCCTGTTTAGTCATGGAGAGGGTGGAGTCGAGGATGACCCCTAGGTTGCGTGCGTGGTTGGTGGGTGTTGGAGCGGTTCCCAGTGCGGTCGGCCACCAGGAGTCAATCCCGGGCCGAAGGGTTGGATCCGAGGATGAGGACCTCCGTCTTGTCCGAGTTCAGCTTCAGTCGGCTGTTCCTCATCCATTCAGCAACGGCCTTCATTCCTTCGTGAAGGTTGGTTTTGGTGGTGTGGGGATCCTTGGTGAGGGAGAGTATCAGCTGGGTGTCATCGGCGTAGGAGAGGATGTTGAGGTCGTGCCGACGGGCGACGTGGGCGAGGGGTGCCATGGAGATGTTAAACAGGGTCAGGCTGAGGGATGAGCCCTGGGGTACGCCGCAGATGATCTCAGTGGCTTCGGAGCGGAAGGGGGGAAGACGGACGCTCTGTGTTCTGCAGGAGAGGAAGGAGGTGGTCCAGTCCAGGGCCTTCTCTTGGATCCCAGCGTTGTGGAGGCGTGTTCGTAGTGTGTGGTGACAGACCGTGTCGAAGGCGGCTGACAGGGCCAGGAGGATGAGGGCCGCCATTTCTCCGTTGTCCAGCAGGGACTTGATGTCATCGGTGGAGGCGATGAGGGCAGTCTCGGTGCTGTGGTTGCTGCGGAACCCGGACTGGGAAGGGTCCAGGATGTTGTTCTCCTCAAGGTAGCGGGTCAGTTGTTTGTTGACGGTCTTCTCGATGACCTTTGCCGGGAACGGGAGCAGGGAGATGGGACGGAAGTTCTTGAGGTCCTTGGGGTCCGCCTTGGGTTTCTTGAGTAAGGCGTTGATCTCGGCGTGCTTTCAGCTCTCAGGGAAGGTTGCTGTCTCGAAGGAGGTGTTGATGATTTTCCGGGGAGGTGGGGTGCGATGGATGTGCTGGCTTTGTTGAAGATGTGGTGTGGGTATGGATCTAACGGAGATCCGGAGTGGATGGTGTTCATGATCTTGATGGTGTCATCGTCGTTGATGTTGGTCCAGTAGAGCAGGCGGTTGGTGCGGATGGTGGTCGTGGGGGCGGAGGTCTCAGTGGTTGTCGGGGCGGTCGCGGCATTGAAACTGTCGTGGATGTCTGTGATCTTGCGGTGGAAGAAGGTGGCCAGCGAGTCGCACAGGTCTTGTGAGGGTGGGACGTCGTTGGTGTTGGAGCTGGGGTTGGAGAGTTCTTTCACGATGTTGAAGAGCTCTTTGCTGTTGTGCGCGTTGTTGTGTAGGCGGTCTTTGAAGGACGCCCTTTTGGCGGATCTGATGAGGTGATGGTATCTGCGGGTGGCATTCTTGTGGGTGGCATGGCTGTTCGGTGTTCGTTCACGGAGCCAGATCTTCTCCAGCTTTCGGAAGGTTTGCTTGGAGGCCCGGAGGTCTTCAGTGAACTAGCTGGCTTTCTTGTTGGTGTGATTGTTGGAGGGTTTCTTGATCGGGGCGAGGGTGTTGGCGCAGTCGTTGATCCACTGTCTGAGGTTGCAGGCGGTGGTGTCGGGGTCGGTATGGTCGGCGGGTGGGCTCTGGGCGAGGGTGGTGGTTAGCTGGTCTTTGGTGACTTTGCTCCAGCAGCGGTGAGGCATCTGTTGGGTGCGGTGGTGCGTGGTGGGTTTCTTGAAGGTGAAGTGGATGCAGTTCGGTGGTATGGTTGAAGGAGATGTGGGAGCTTGCGGAGAAGATGGGGTCAAGCGTGTGACCGGCGGAGTGGGTGGGTGTGCTGACGAGTTGTCTGAGTCGGAGGTTGGCTAGGTTGTCGATCAGGGTGGTGGAGTTGGTGTCGTCATTGTTCTCGAGGTGGAAGTTCAGGTCCCCGAGGAGGATGTAGTCCATGGAGATGAGGTCGTGTGTGCTGACGAAGTCGGCGAAGGAGTCGCTGAACTGTGGTCGGGGTCCGGGTGGTCTGTAGATGAGGGTTCCTCTGAGGGTGGTGTTGGGGTCAGTGTGGATCTAGAAGTGCAGGTGTTCTGCGGTGCTGAGGGTGTCGTTGGTGTTGGTCAAGACTCTGAGAGTGTTCCTGTGGACAATGGCGATTCCTCCTTCCGCTCTGTTGGTGCGGTCCTTGCGGGTGATCTTGTAGCCTTCGGGGACGTCTATGGCTATGTCGGGTGCCGAGGCGGGGTTCAGCTAGGTCTCCGTCAGGAAGGCGACGTCTGGGGATACATCAATTGTCCACCCACGCTCCAGGGAAGGACTAAACATGAATGTGCAATCAGGTGTATGAAATATCCTGCCTGGTTACATATGTGGATTCCCCTTGACCCTGAGCAAAAAGGGGGGGCTCTGATTTAATCTGTGTAGATTAGCACTGGTACCAGTCACATCACTACATTCTTGGGTACCCTTGTTTACTTCCCTCCCATGAATGCCTGCTCCTATGTCAAACATTGCTTGAGGGGAAACCTTTGAAACCTCTCCACAAACATTGCACTTTTCAAACCCTCGCACAACACGCTAGCCATAGTGCCATAGAGCTGCTCAGCATTAATCCGAGCCGCGCTGAAGAAGGCGGAACGGTGAAATGATAGTTCCCCCACACATAAATGGCCCTAGCCCCCATCTACTCCTCTCGCTTGACGCGGAAAAAGCGTTTGAGACGATTCATTGGCCCTTCATGTGGTGCACTCTGGAAAAAATGGGCTTCGGGTCGGTCTTCCGAGAATGGCTGGTGCTGTTATATAATACTCCTGAGGCAAAAGTACGAGCAAATGACACTCTTTCTGCCTGCTAGCCGATACAACGCGGCACTAGGCAGGGATGTCCCTTGTCCCCCCCTATTATTTACCCTCATTTTAGAACCGCTGGCTTGCGTCATTAGAACCCGACCAGGGCTGGGTGTCTTCCTCGACAAATCACGTCTTTTAAAAGAAGAACGCATATCATTATATGCAGATGATATTCTGCTATATATATACCACACAACT
Source organism: Lissotriton helveticus (assembly GCF_964261635.1). Lineage (NCBI taxonomy): Eukaryota > Metazoa > Chordata > Amphibia > Caudata > Salamandridae > Lissotriton > Lissotriton helveticus. Next base: position 1,406,249,184 of record NC_136057.1, on the reverse strand, counting down.
AGTCGAGGCACTCCCCCGAACACTGTGAATATTTGAAGAATATGGCACCCACGCAGGCTATAAGATCAATTGGAATAAATCCCCCCTCTATCCGTTGAGTGGAGGAACGGACCCTCATACCTATCCGAGATGTTTGCGGATATCTACGGAGGAGTTTACCTATCTGGGGCTCTACATCACCACAGACCCCGAGGTCCGAATGGATCGTAACACTAGGCGAGTATTACTGAATTTGCAGGTGGAGGTGAAGAGGTGGAGGAAACTCCCTCAAACCATCATGGGGAGGGCCGTCATGTATAAAATGGTAACACTCTCTCAACTCTTTTATGTACTGCAAAATACATATCACAAAATACCAGGCGCCATTTTTGCTTCCATTGACAGTGAACTGCGTCTCCTGTTAAGGGATGGAGCCCACCCGCAAATAGCATTGTGAACCCTGCAGCTCAATCCATATAACGGAGGGTTGGCCTTACCGGATATTAGAGCCTATGATAGAGCAGCTCAACTCATAGTCATTAACAAGTGGAACCACGTGCCAGGTGATCAACACACATATAGACTGGAAAAGCTGCAATTCCGTACACGCACCCACTTGCACTACATATACGGGGTACTCGTCTCCTCCCAGCTACCCAACGCATACTAGCAGCCTGGAAGAGTGCGGAAAAGCAGATGAAGTGGGAGGGGAAACCTATACGAGAGAGCCCCTGTGGGAAGGCGCTAGATTGACTGAGATCGGGAAGTTGAGGGGTTTTGGGAAATGGGACCTCCTAGGCATCTCTAAGATAGGGGATCTTTTGGAGGGGAACTACTTAGCCTCATTTTCTTTCCTTCAGTCTAAATACCAACTTCATAACTCCCAAGCTTATACATACCTTAGACTTAAACACGCCTGGCATGCTGAAGCGTTGGACGGCGTGACGTTGCCAGAATATGCCCCGCTAGAAGGTAGGCTCCTTCAGGAAGAGATCCCGACCCATGCAATATCCCTGACATATAAGACACAAATCAATAATATCCCGGACAACCTTGGCACGCTGTGCGCCAAGTGGGAACTCACCACCGGCCCACTGGAAGATATAGATTGGGAGGCAGCCCTTATGCACCCGCGCGAAGTAGCGATCAGACTGAGACTGCGTCTCCTACAATATAAGATCCTCCATGGATTCTATTTTGACAGGGCACGTTTACATAAGATTGGGAGGGTGGATGATCCAACCCGTCCAAGATGCCATGTGGAGCACGACACGTACTTACACACCCTTTAGAAGTGCAGACACATTCAAACCTACTGTCACACGATCCGGGGAGAATTGAGCAATATACTGGGAACCCAACTAGAGCTGGACGCGAAATTCCTATTGTTGGGGGTCCCTACAGACATCAAACTGCCGCGACACTGGCACCTGCTGGCCAGTCTAGGATTAGTGGTAGCCAAGAGGGACATAGCTAAGTATTAGGGGGCCGAACAACTTCCCACCCTCAAGGAATGGAAGGCTAATATGGACCTATACATGGTTGCAGAGAAAGTGATGTACAAGGCGTGGGGCTGCCCGCGTAAATTTAGAAAAATTTGGATGCCATGGATAAAATACTACACTCTGGAGTTGGACACGGATGGGGGAAGTCTAGACCTTACACACGACAGGACAGAACCAAGTCATTAATAACCGTGATGCCTAGCCTATGCCCAATGGTTATGACTGTACGAGAACTTCCTATGTGTTTGCTTATCTGTGATGTTGATGTAACTCTGTGTTTCTCATTGAAGAGCCCGTTACAATATCTTCTGCCCACTGCTGTAACTTGCTGCCCGCAATTGAACATACTCCATGTATTGACGATTGCTTTTTCCAAGCATATGTTTTGTTGATCAGTCAATAAAATGAAAAAGAAAGTTAAAAAAAAAAGAAAACAATAACAGAAGCTCAATGGAACTGGACAGCTACAGATAGTTTGTTCCACGCATTATTTTGCCACGCTTTTAAGCGCCTTGACCGACATGCCGCTTTATATGGGGAACTGAAATGCCTGATTTTTGCATTCAATCAATCAATCAATTTGGGGTTTGTTAAGTGCGACTACTCACCCGTGGGTCTCAAGGTGCTGGGGGGGGGGAGGTGTGCAGGGTCCAATCCATCAAGTAGGGGGTCTGTCGAAGAGCCAGGTTTTAAGGTTTCTTGCGAAGATGGGGAGCAATGTTGTCTGTCTGAGGTGGAGCGGAAGGGCGCTCCAGCCTTTGGCCGCCAGGAAGGAGAAGGAACGGCCTCCCGATCTGGTCTTTCCGGTGCGGGGGACCACGGCGTAGGAGAGCTGAGCTGATCGTAGGGTCCTTTGGGGTGCGTGGAATTTGAGTCGGCTGTTCAGGTATGCTAGTCCGGGGCCGCGGAGGACCTTGTGTGCGTAGGTGAATATCTTGAAGGTGATTCTTGCCACGGAGCCAGTGGAGGGTGCGCAGGTGCTGGGAGATGTTGCAGTGTTTTGGCAGGTTGAGGATCAGTCTTGCAGCAGCGTTCTGGATGTTCTGTAGCTTGTGGGAGAGGTTTTTGTTTATTCCGGCGAAGAGTGCATTGCCGTAGTCGAGTCTGCTGGTGATCAGGCTTTACAATAAAAGGGGGTTGAACCCATGCAGTCGCGGGGACCTGGGCAGTAAGTGGTACATGTAAGGGAAGGGTCCCTGCAAAGAAAACGTGGTGTGTACTACACACAGAGACACTATTGAAAACTAACAACCAAGAATACAAAAAATTCACAGGTATTGTATTTTATTTTTCAACACCAGGTATTAAACTCTACGTGATTACTTCATATACAATAAATAGCCCCAAAACAGGGAAAGGAAAGGAAAAGGGAGGGGTAGTGCTCAGAGGAGTGTAATGTCAAAAAGAATAGGCACAGTAAAGGAATCATGTGATATGTACAATTATTCAAACAGAATTTTTACAATTTTAATGCATAGGCCAAAGATCAAGGCATTAATTGATAAACTGTTAGCTAAGACATTCAACGGTCACATAGTGCGATTAGAAATATTGAGGGCATGTGCCGGAAGTCTCCAAGGAAAAAGCCGTCAACGTTTCGACCCCTATCTGTAGGCTACGTTTAAATCCTTAAGCAGGGTCTTCATCAGGACATGGGCGGGAAAGAGAAGGAAGGGGGCAATCCTGTCTGAAAAGTTAAAACAAAGGAAGGAGTCAGAATTCTAAGTGACAAAAATAAATTGCATCCATCTAGTTAGACAGTGATACATTAATTATAAATATTACCATGGAGTCCAGGCCCAGCTAAGCTCTAGACGTTGGAGTTTGAGGCAATCACGCAGTGCGTCGTGATCCGTCTCAGCGATATTAATTCGCAAACTACAGAGGAAACGAAATACAAGAAATACAACCAATTGAGTGGGTATTTATCATTGAGCGTGAGCTACTTGATTAAAAAGGAGCAAGACTTGCAAAAACCTTCAACCATTCAGCCGAATGGTGAGTTTACTGTTGTCACCAAATAGTCATTTGTCGTATGACGGTGTCTGGGGTCAAAAGGAGGATTCAAAAATCAGATTTGGAAGAACTTCTTGATGCAACGTAAGCCTGTTCAGCCTCTTATGTGATTTAAGGCATAGCGCAAGCCATAACTCAGTGTAGATTAAGCAATTGTATATAGACCTTTTAGGTTCTTCCAAATCTGATTTTTGAATCCTCCTTTTGACCCCAGACACCGTCATACGACAAATGACTATTTGGTGACAACAGTAAACTCACCATTCGGCTGAATGGTTGAAGGTTTTTGCAAGTCTTGCTCCTTTTTAATCAAGTAGCTCACGCTCAATGATAAATACCCACTCAATTGGTTGTATTTCTTGTATTTCGTTTCCTCTGTAGTTTGCGAATTAATATCGCTGAGACGGATCACGACGCACTGCGTGATTGCCTCAAACTCCAACGTCTAGAGCTTAGCTGGGCCTGGACTCCATGGTAATATTTATAATTAATGTATCACTGTCTAACTAGATGGATACAATTTATTTTTGTCACTTAGAATTCTGACTCCTTCCTTTGTTTTAACTTTTCAGACAGGATTGCCCCTTTCCTTCTCTTTCCCGCCCATGTCCTGATGAAGACCCTGCTTAAGGATTTAAACGTAGCCTACAGATAGGGGTCGAAACGTAGACGGCTTTTGCCTTGGAGACTTCCGGCACATGCCCTCAATATTTCTAATCGCACTATGTGACCTTTGAATGTCTTAGCTAACAGTTTATCAATTAATGCCTTGATCTTTGGCCTATGCATTAAACTTGTAAAAATTCTGTTTGAATAATTGTACATATCACATGATTCCTTTACTGTCCCTATTCTTTTTGACATTACACTCCTCTGAGCACTACCCCTGCCTTTTCCTTTCCTTTCCCTGTTTTGGGGCTATTTATTGTATATGAAGTAATCACGTAGAGTTTAATACCTGGTGTTGAAAAATAAAATACAATACCTGTGAATTTTTTGTATTCTTGGTTGTTAGTTTTCAATAGTGTCTGTGTGTGTAGTACACAACACGTTTTCTTTGCGGGGACCCTTCCCTTACATGCTGGTGATCAGGGCGTGAGTCTTTCTGTGTTCAAGGTGGATCCATTTGAAGGTCTTACGAAGGAGACGGAGGGTGTGGAAGTAGGAAGACAAGACGGAGTTGATCTGGCGGTCCATTTTGAGCTTGGAGTCCAGGATGATTCCCATGTTCCGTGCGTGGTCCGTGGGGGTTGGCGAGTTTCCGAGGGTGAGGGGCCACCAAGTGTCGCTCCAGGCATCAAGGTTTGGTCCCATGATGAGTATTTCTCTTTTGTTGGTGTTTAGTTGTAGGCAGCTCTTTTTCATCCATTTGGCGACGGCTTCCATGCCTTCTCGAAAGTTGTGTCTGGCGGTGTTGGGTTCGTTGGATAAGGAGAGGATGAGTTGGGTGTCATCTGCGTACGATACAATGTTAAACCTGTAGGTTCTGGCGATGGGGCGAGCGGAGCCATGTAGACGTTGAAAAGCGTCGGGCTAAGGTAGGAGTCCTGGGGTACTCCGCAGGTGGTAGGTGTAAGGTCCGAGGGGAAAGGGGAGAGGAGCGGATCCAGTCGAGGGCCTTGTCCTGGATTCCTGCGTCATGGAGTCGGCGTATTAAGGTGCGGTGAGAGACTGTGTCGAACGGCACTGAGAGGTCGAGGAGGATGAGGGCTACTGTTTCTCCTTTGTCCAGTACGGTGCGGATGTCGTCTGTTGCGGCGAGGAGGGCCGTTTCCGTACTGTGTTTTTTTCTGAAGTCGGATTGGAAAGAGTCGAGAATGTTGTGCTCTTCAATGAATGTGGCAAGTTGGCTGTTGATGGCTTTCTCGATTACTTTTGCTGGGAACGGGAGCAGGGAGATGGGTCTGTACTTTTTTAGGTCGGTGGGGTCCGCCGAGGGTTTCTTCAAGAGGGGGTTGACCGCGGCGTGTTGGGGTCATCATTTTCCGCGATGGTTGGGGTGTAGTTTTGAGTGAGGAGGTGAGCTGGTCATTGGCGACTTTGGTACAGTTTCTTCGTGGGAGCAGGCGCAGGTGTCTGTGGATGGTAGGTGTTCTGAAAGTGAAGTGGACGCAACGATGGTGAGTCCATGGGAGTTCGGTGGTGTGGCTGAAAGTGATGGAGTTTCCTGTAGTGAAGAGGGGGTCGAGGGTGTGTCCTGCTGTGTGCCTGGGCTTGGTCACGATCTGGCGGAGTCCAATGTTGTGGAGGTTGTCCAGGAGGGTTGCAGTGCTGGGGTCCAGTTTGTTGTCGAGGTGGAAGTTGAGGTCTCCCGGCAGGGTGTAGTTGGTGGATGCGAAGGCCTGCAAGGAGATGATGTCCGTGATGGAGAGGGCGAAGGGTCCGCGGGGTCCAGGGGGTCGGTAGATGAGGTTTCCTTGGAGGGTGACGGTGGGTCTGGCCAATATCTTGAAGTGGAGGTGTTCCATCAGGTCTGTGTGCTCGTCAGGGAGTGTGTTCAGGCGGAGGGTGGGTTTGTGGACGAAGGTGATTCCTCTTCCCGGGCGGGTGGGGCAGTCCTTCCTGGAGATCTTGTATCCTTGGGGGATGGCGATGTCCGGTCCCGATGTGGTGTTGGTCCAGGTTTCGGTGAAGAATGCTACGTCCAGGGTGGTGCTGTCGAGGAGGAGTGGCGTGTTTGTGGAGTGATCGACGTTGAGGAGGATGCATTGCAGGGTCTTCGGTTCGGTTGTGTTCTTGTGGGCAGGTTGTGCTGGATCTTTGTTCTTGGCAGTGCTGCAGGTGTGCCTGCAGCAGTGACAGCTGAAGGGTCCGTGGGTGTCGCCTGGTGATGCAAGCTTGCAGTTGCTGTTGCGGCCTGGGTTGAGTGCGAGGAGTGCTGCTGGGTCGTCACGTTGGCGGGGCCGAGGTCCAGGGTTCCAGGCGCTGGTCGCGGTCGGGTCGTGGACGGGCTTGCCTTTGGCGCGCCTTCGGCATGCCAGCGGAGTGCCCACAGCGCGCGGCAGCGCAGTGGCCTTGATTAAGTAGGGGTCGGGGAGGACTGGAAAGCTGGGAGGTGCGAGGGGAGCTGCATTGGTCGCGCTTGACGTGCTAGGGGAGGGCAGCGGTGTCAGCAGCTGCGGGGGGAAACGGGTGGGTAAGGAGGAGAGTGGGAAAAAGGGGAAAAAGAGAAGACAAGCAGAGTACAGGAAAGTGCAGAACGTAGAAAAAAGCAGAAATCTATATTTAGAGAAGAGGGTGAACACTCACACTGGAGAGTGCAGGGGCTGGGGGAGGCCTCACTCAATGGTGGAGCTGCGAGGGTGGGAGAGCAATTTCACTGACAAAGAGTCAGTGGAAACCTGATTTTTCTGTGTATAGATCGCAGGGTAGAAGAAAAACTGTGCATGGATTCACTGTCCATTTGCACGACTACAAAACCCCTAAATGGCTTTGCTGCTATTTATGTAAAACAACAGGAGAGAGAAATGGATTTCCACTAGGTGGAGGGGAATACTCCTGGCCCCCTTAATGGTCAAATAAACAAACAATAGGAGGAGTACCACCACAAGACCTGTCAAGGTCTCAGAATGTGGGGAGAGAAACTGCACAAAAAAGGAAATTATCCTTTTTTAGAAGACCCCTCACTCACCAACCTAGTTGGTGACATGCTTCATCATCGGGGTCCCACCCGAACAGCTGAATGCCACCAGGGTGTGCTGCGACACCTGACTATAGTGGAGCGGGTTGTTTTTTTGTGAGTGTAGGTGAAAAAGTAAGTTAAAAATGATCCAGATATAACTCGCTCGAAAAATCTTTATTCTGGAGCTACTGGAAAATGTTAAAAAGTTGCTAAGATACTTGTATCGGTTTAATTGACCATTAGTATCTGTAAAAGGTGGAGAAATACTGCCAAGTGTGCGTGACCTGGGCGGTGTACACACGCTAAGGTGTATCTAACCCTCGATCACAGGAATCCAACCGTGTACTTACAGTTGGTGTCCTTTCGTCCAGTGTGAGAAAGGAAAAAAACCTGCAAAGACAAAAAATACAATCATAAGCAAGCAAATTACGTGCCTGTAACGCAGTGTCTGAATGGTCAAGTGCTTCTTGCTCTCCCAGTGTTGTGTAGTACGTAAAGGTGAGGAATACACATTTCACAGTGTCTGTCTCCTCAGAAGAGAGAAAGTTTCAATTCACAATTTGTGCATATTATTCATGTGACCGAATAAGTCACTTCAGGAATAGCATAAAATCCACTCTTTAATTGGTTATAGTGGGTGATGGTGCACAAAGGACAAGTCTTGCCTTGAACTACAATTGCAATTAACTACTCACACGATATCAAATCAAACCTGTGAGTATATTTTTACCACACCACTTTCATACAAGTGGGTGATTACGCTCTCAAAACGTAGGTGAGGGCGTAATTAACATTGCTTGCACGTCAGTCAACAGAGCTTCGTAGTTGAGGTACCAAAGATCATAGGGGATAAAAACAGGATGCTTACTCGAATATACAGCATTGTGTGCCTTATAGGAGTCGGGGTCGTGATGCTAAATCCATTGACACGATCTAGATTATAGAGAGCGTGGTAAATAGGGGTATCACAAGAACGGAACTTGAGAAAATGGGGCGAGGTGTCCACAGTACAAGCGGAGCCCACCCGCATCAAGATTACGAGCGGAGCCCTCCCGCATGCATACAGAGTATTCACAGTACAAGCAGAGCCCACCCGCATCTAGATTACGAGCGGAGCCCACCCGCATGCATTCAAAGTACTCACAGTGCCCTGGTTTAGACATCCGCCATGCCGCCTAGATAGTGACCGCCGCTCCCTGTGGTAGCTGCACCAGAGTGATTCTACTGTTGAAAAGCAGATTGCTTCCGGGTTGGTGCGGCCACGTGGTCCCATGGCCAGCGTCTGTGCATAGTGGCGGGGGTCACCTAGGCAACGCGGGTAAACAAATGACTTGTGATTGGAGTCATCCCTGAGTCTAAGGAAACGCGTATGGGAGACGCGTGATTAAAAGTGAGGAAGTGGACGCTATCATGGGAGACCTTTCCCTGTTTGCTGACGCTAGCATCGCACAAACAATATCCCAGACTACTGTTTCAAAAAAGCGTTCGGAAATGAAAAGAAATCGCATAAGGACAATCTTGCATGGAACCATCCTGAAGGAATACTTGAAAAATAACATGGCACCTAAGGGCTTATTAGTTACCAATGCCCCACGCATCTTTCTAGATGACCCAGTCATCAGAAAAGATTGGGCCCAGATTGCGTGGTACTGCACGCACGATTAGATAGTGCTGATCATTAAGACCACCCTACGCCTTTCTGAGACAATATTGGTTGAAATCCAACAGACGGAAGGCCACATAGAAACAATGATTACGGGCTATAAAAAAAGACTGGATGAACTAAATAAAGAAATCAACGAATATAGGGACAATCTCACTCAACAAAAGGTACAGACATTTCAAAAGGATCTCAAATGGTTCTCCTTTGTGAAGACATACTCATATTCTGATCCAGACTATACTCCACTAACAAGATCTGATAATGATTCAGATGCTTCTAGCAACATCTCAACTGGGAGCAGTGGCTGTAGTACAGGAAGTGGCCAACAGAGACAAAGAGGAAAGAATAGAGCACAGAACAATTGACCTATGTACCACACGCACCTACCACCAGGATTTCAAGGTCCTTACAACCCACAACAAACATATCCAATGTATAGATGGCAGCCATCTTTCCCGCAACCTTTATTCCCACCCAAAACCTTCAGGCCACCTTTTTTAGGCAGGGGCAGGAGGGAGAGAGGAAGAAGAAAGGGCGCAAATCAAGCACTGTGGAGGAAGAGGACCCGGTAGGCAGCTGCACTCGGATAAAGGCACAGGCAGTGACGAGCAACAGCAGAGCGTAACTAACCTGGGAACCAGACCTCTGTCAAGCTTTGTGCCACCAGCACGCCTTGACAAATTTCAACTCCACTGTGAATTAGCAGGTTTCCTTAGGAAACTAAGACTAAAAGCATTCTTTGAGAAACAGGGAGAACCTCCATCCACTGAAGATCTAATTGAGACCGGATTACGAATGAAGTCAACATTCATTCCCCCACCACACACTGTTCCAGTAGAGATAGTGACATTTGAGCAAGCTGTCTTCAATGACATTGAAAACCTGACTCCAAAATCTCCATTTCAGAATATGAGCAGAGAGGAGAACATGGGTCTGAAAAATCTACAATCTTGTGACTCCATCATCATAAAACCAGCGGATAAGGGAGATGGGGTAGTGGTCCTAGACAAAGATGCCTACCGTGCAGAATGCCAGAGGCTCTTGTCAGACATCAGACCTATAGGCCACTATTGACTGGCCCCACCATTGATTGATTTATTTATTTGTTGATTAATTAAAACCATTACAACAAAGAACAGAAATAAATACAAACACAGCACATTACCAGATTAAATATTCCAGGATACAATGCATAAAGTTGACCACAATCAATTAACTTTTTCAGTTCGGGATAATTTAAAATTATTATTTCATTTTTAAAACAGTCTATAGGGCTTTGCATTTATCAGGGATTAAGTGCACGTATGTCATTTGATAAAAATAATAAACATAATAAATAGAACATTATCTAAAAAGTAGTACTCTAAAAACAAACAATCAGTACATTAAAAAGAGCCATAAAAATAATTCATCATTACCTTAAAAACAACAACATCCTCATTTCACAGCCGTAACAAATTTAACATATACTTTGGGTGTCAACCTTACATAATTTCATTTCCACTGAAAGCATACATTTTACAAATTGGTGTATTGTATGAACGTTGACACCACTTAAGCAAAATATTAATGCCGATCTACAAGTCCTAAGTCCCATTTCTATAAAAATAGGTTTTAAAATTGTTTTCCGTTCCTTCATCATTTTTGGGCATAGTGTTACCATATGCAGCAAGGTTTCATCATATTGCCCACATAGCCGACAAATATTTGATGCCCATTTGGACTTCCAATTGGGGGTTCCATGTTTATTTGGATAAATTCCAAACCTTAATAACATAAATTTGTTCTTAATAAAGGGTTTTTGATGAAAAAGTAAGTAGGGTTGGACCATCATTTTGTCGAAGCAATTGGCAATGGACCAAAAGTGTTTTTTTTCCCAACAAATGAACTCAAATTAGAGATCAGGACCCTTGTTGACCACGCAGAGACATCCGGACACATTTCTAAGCAAGAATGTGATTTCTGTGCAACAGTGAGGGGAAGATCGCCTACTTTTACACTCTGAAGAAAATGCACAAGAACAAATTCCCCCCCCCCCCCCCCCGGCAGACCAATCGTGTCCAGCATTGATTCCCTACTCAAGCCCCAGTCACGCTTTTGTGACTTCTTCTTCAAATCACTTGTACAAAACACCACGACCTATCTACAAGACACCAAATGTCTCCTGAAACTACTAAAGGACATCACAGTGGATGAAAACACCATCCTGGTCAGCTTTGATAATGAAAGCCTTTACACCAGCATCCCACAAGATGACACCTTGGAAGTACTCGAAAAAGCCCTAAATGAGTCCACCTGGACACACAGAACACCTAAGAGCTTCATCCTTGAATGCGCTAGACTTGCATTAAAAAAGAACTACTTCGAATTCGAGGGAGCGCTGTACCTCCAAACCGGGGGTACCTCCAAACCGGGGGCCTCTATGGGAAGCACTTTTGCCCCAAGCGTTGCATGGCTTTATGTTTTCGAATTCGAAAAGAAATTCATATAAAGTGATCAAAACCCTTTTGCTTGTGATTGTATTTTTTGTCTTTGCAGGTTTTTTTCTTTTCTCACACTGGACGAAAGGACACCAACTGTAAGTACACGGTTGAATTCCTGTGATCGAGGGGGTTGGGTACACCTTAGCGTATGTACACCGCCCAGGGCATGCACGCTTGGTCCTGACGAAAACTTGGCAATTCCTTATACAGGTTGAAACATGTAGACCGTTTTTATGCACTATTTCTCCACCTTTTATAGATACTAATGGTCAAATAAACCGATACAAGTATCTTAGCAACTTTTTAACATTGTCCAGTAGCTCCAGAATAAAAAAATTTCGAGCGAGTTATTTCTGGACAATTTTTAACTCACTTTTTCACCTATACTCACAAAAAAAACCCGCTCCACTGTAGTCAGATGTCCCAGCACACCCGGATGGCCTTTGCTGCTATTTAGCCAGCGTACTAAAATTGATCATGCTTTGGGTGGATTGGGTTCCAAACCCTCAAACGTTGCCTGCCAACACAGCCACTCTAGCAGTCCACAGGAATACGCCCCCCCCTGGGCCTTATATTACCAGTCTTGAAAATTTGGTTAGACCCATTGAAGTTAATTGATTTGGCGCGACTCATAGGAACTCGAGCTAAGGCCAGACTCCAACCCAGCTCCTCGGACAAAAGCCAGCTGTGTTTCATTTCCTGCTCCATTGATCCTATTAGCGCAGGAACAGACTAGGTTTGTAGGGGAGCGGGTACAAACAGCTCCTCCCATCACCCTATTAATTTTTGGCCAATGGAGCGTATCTGATTAAACCCAGTGCTCACCTTATCTAACCACTGAGATTACCTGTAGCCTCCGCTACATGATGCCATCTACGGCTCCAGGGTCACCACCACCCACACCGACCCTCTCTTAGGTGCGAGACCTCCCAAAGGCAGCCGTCCTAATAAGAGTCAGCTGCTACAGGCCAGATCACTCAGAAACGCCGAGTTTCGTCTCTGCAGCGAGCCGGATCCATAATATTGAAAGATGTGCCACGCACCACCCGAGATTTCAACTCAGAATTTTCTGCACCGCTTCCCTAGCTGCACGATGTAGAAGTGAGCTGCACTAGGGGGGAAGCATCGCCTTATATCACCCCTTCCTCTTTTCGGCTGTTGCACTTAGAAAAGGAGGGGGGGTGCCCCTGATTGGGGGATCTGAACCCTCACCTGGCCCCCTTGTTGGTCCGTTAACCTGGCACCACTCCGGCAAAAGTTTTGCAGTGCGGGAAATGCTCCTCACTCTGCCTCAGGGCGCTTCCCCGGTGGTATGAACCAGTTCCTTGTCGGGCTCTGGCGGCCATTATGGCGCAGGCCCTCGAGGCCCCCTTCAGGGTCGGCCTCTGCTGGTCCAGCTGCATCGCCAGCCATTCAGCTCACTTTGTCCTTTCCGACCTTCCCACACAAATTAAAATAGGACTAATCTTTAACTGCTATGGGGTAGAAGCACCTCAAATGCCATTGTAGATGGTCAAAAACAGCCACCACCAGCCTTTGCCATGCTTCCTCCCGTTGCTGCCATCTAAATCACCACACACAAGACTTCTCTTGTCTGAGTGTCCTGTGCATAGATCGAGGGTGTAGCCTGTTAAAACCTTTTAGGGTCAGAAATCGACACCACAGATATGGAATCCATATCATGAGTGCCATTTTATTTGGTTTACAACTCTCCCCAGTGACAACCCACCAGTAAAATCTTGCTAATCTCACTGTTGCCCACTCTTGCTAATCTCACTGTTGCCCACTCTCCTATTCATAAACTGGATTTTGTAGTGCATTTACTAGTACCATAATATTACTACTACAGTACTTCAAAAACCTATTCAAAGTGTATATCACCAGCTTCACTTCTCTGATCTTTTCTATGAGGAGATCCTCTCACATTTAAGTTTACTACTAAGTAGTAAATGTGTGAGGGACCAGCAATAGTGGTGCATACTTCACACTAAATGGGAGGGGGTTATGTCGAAGGTGTCTTTGACGACGGGGCTTTTGTCGTTGTTGCCGTCATCTGCAGCGTCGTTCTTGGCCGCATCAACAAAATTGTCATCGACTGTTTCTTAGGTGTTGCCGTTGGTGCTATGGTCTTGGATATTTTGTGTCTTCCTAATTGAGGAAGACTTTGTCTAAATCAACCTAGATGTTTTTATCATTGTCGACGTCATTGGCAATAATGTGAGTATCATCGTGATGCTGCTGAAGTGAATGTCAATGCGATTTTAGTGGTGGTGGTAATCGACGCTGATGTTATCGATGAATACTCAAATTTAGCTACATAAACTGTTTTTTTTCTTCGATTTTATTGTCATTGGGAGGAATTTTGATGACCTTTTATGATAAACGTCCTTCAGGGACGAAGTTGTGGGTGCAGATGGGTCCTCTTGTGAGGAGAATTTCTCCATTTTGGAAGTTTGTGGATGCTCCATAGATCTCTTTGAATGTTCCAGTGACCCATCGTGGGTCTTCTTTAGTGCCTTTGTTGGTGATTCTGGAGGTTCTCTTTCATAAGACCCCTTTTACTAGATTTTTCTGTCTTAGAGAAGTCATCACTATCCTCCTCAGCGAGAGGATTTTCTTTAGACTTGTGTTTCTGCTGCCAGATTAAAAATCTTTCTTCTCTGTCTTTCAGTGTTTTTTTTAGAGAAAGTGCGGTAAATCTTGCAGTCCTTCACTTTATGTTCAGGATGGAGACAGTGAATGCACTTCTTATGGGGATCTTCTGAGTGCAATCTCTTTATGCCACAGGTCCCACATGGCCTGAACAATCCTTATTAGGTTTTACTGACATAGTCAAGTCTAGACAAAAGTAAATATATATCTGGCCGGAAGAAAATTCTTCTTCACTGTAGGTTAACTGAAGAAACTGAGCAGAGCCCATGGAGACTCTCATCACACAATGTGCAGTAAAACATCTGAAGGTCCAAGACTGGAGAAGACAATAGGTTCCTTACCGGTAACTAGTTCTCCAGTATTGGTGTATTTCATAGCGTCACATGCAACCCATAATCCTCCGCATAGAGGCTCCGCTTATATCTCTACGGTATTATATCGCACTTGTGCTGGAAAAACTGAAGGCCTGGAGCCTCTGTTGTGAGGGTTCTAAAGAGAGCTGTCGCCTGATCGGCTGTACTTTGGGTCTTTTTAAATGAGGTTATTAAGCTTTTAAAATTGACTTCGAGGTAGGTCTTTGACTACTGCTTTATATGCTACTGTGGGACTCCCAATTCAAAGTCGGTAAATGATTCAAGCATGTGAATCTATGAAAAATCCAATACTGGATAAACTGAATTATATTAAGTTAAAATCTGGAAATTATGCACCTAGTGATGGATTATCTCAAAACATCTAGTTGAGTCCCACCCGTGCTATTTTTTATTTTATATGATACCACATATTTTTTTATTTTTTTATTTTTTTTTATTGATACACGACAAAAAGAAACAATGATGAAATAGTTCATATTGACATATATAAGGGCATTTAACAGAAACAGAAAACATGAATACTATAGCATTAAATGAAGGAACACATGAATACACACTTGTAATTTTTTTTCAAGCCTCAAAAAACTCTGAAAAGGTCCCCCAAATCTTCAAACCCAATTTCTTTCTCCGCCTTGATGGGGAGAGCGAAAAAAGACTCCACTCTAACTTATAAAGTTTATACAGCTGTGCTTGCCACTGTTGGAATAGTGGAGGCTTTTCTTGAAGCCACTCTGTGGCAATACAAAGACGAGCGACAGTCATAGTGAAGAAAATAAAATATCGAAAACAATAAAGTTCATTAGTTCTACTGTCATTAGGGATCTTCCCTAGCATCATCATGGAGGGGGTGATCTTTAAATTAACCTTAAGAATTAGAGACAAGAAGTTTTCAATATCCTGAATAAATCTTCCTAATGTAGGGCAAGAAAAAAAAATATGTACACTGTCTGCATTATCAGCTTGACAACGAAAGCATTTACCATCAGAGCCTCTTCTCCATTTTAACATTCAAACAGGTGTATAATACAAATCAAATAAACTTTTGAAAAATTGAGCTTTCAAATTTGCTGACATCAAAACCTCTCTAGAGAGCAAAATCACATTCACAACAACAATCTCATTATCTCCCAATGAATCCCCCCACTTTGCCTGTATTTTATCCAGATCATCAGGCTTCACTTCAATAAACATACGATAAAGACTACCAATCTTAACTTGTCGAGCGACTCCCTCTACTATATTGAGTTTTTTTAAACATAGTTTATGTCTTATAAGGTAATCCCTTATTTGTAAGAATTTAAAGAAATAGCTTCTGAATAAGTTAAACTCTTCAGACATTTCAGTAAATGATTTACATTTGCCTTCACTCGAAAAAAAATCCCCCAAACATGTCACCCCCTTTTTCTGCCAGTTCCTGGCTGATCCATCCGAAAATATAAAAGGTAATGATCTGGCAGAAAAATAAGGGGTGTAATATGATCATTTCCCTATATCAATGGTACGGGCCACCCATTTCCAAATTTTATGAGCACTAATGAGAACCTTAAATTGGGTCCTCTTGTAGTAGTTGCCATCGATTTCATTAAAGCAGATTTGTCTTGCATGTGTTCCTATCAAAATTTCGAAAATAGAGGGATGATTATGGACATACTCTGAGGAATCTCTTATTAACAAAATTTTCATTTTTAACAAAAAGCATACTATATAATATAAAAAAAATCAGGTACCCCTAGGCCTCCCCTTTCCGTGGACAAAGTAAGATACTTCATCGCCCGCCTAGGTTTACCAGGACTCCAAATAAATTTCCCACAGAGTGCCTGTAGAGCCTGCAACTTAGGTTTTGGAAATTCTAAAGGAATAGACCGAAATAGATAAAGAATTTTAGGGAGGACATTCATTTTTATAATATTAGTCCTTCCTATGATGGTCAAGTATAACCGATCCCATTTCTCCAAAGAAGTCTTAATTTTCTGATAGACATTACTCCAATTTACATTGACCAATTCAACCATATCTGTTTTAATCCGTATCCCTAAATAGGTAACCTCTCCGACCACCCTCTCGTCCTCCCAAGTTATAGCATCTGAGCAAAGAATCTGAGTTGTTTTGGCAGCATTAAGTTTATACCCAGTTATCGACCCGAACTCTTTAGCCATCCTCTCAATCTCTAGGCTAGCAGTTTCAGGTGTATCTGTTACTACTGCTATGTCATCCGCATATGCGAATACTGAAAAAGAAAAATCAAAGACAATAAAGGGAGGAATTAAAGGGTTACGACTTAATAATTCAATAAAAGGGTTAATATATAACGAAAACAATAACGGGGAACAGGGGCAACCTTGACGTGTCCCTCTAGTTATAGACAGTGACTCAGAAAGTCCTCCCGAAGCAAATATTTTTGCAGTGGGATTAAGATAAAGTGTTTTTATGGCTTTAATATATTTTTGACCAAAACCCATTTTATCCATTAAAGTCCAGAGATACTCCCAAGACACTCGATCAAACGCTTTTTCCGCGTCTAATAAAAAAAGCGCTAATTTCTGTTTGTTAACAGCAGCCAGATCAAACAATGTAATGACTTTATTAATATGATCAACGGTACTTCTTTTGGGAATAAACCCATGTTGGTATCTGGATACTAATAATGCCACAACCCCGGATAACCGATTGGCTAATATCTTCGAATATATCTTGTTATCGACATTTAGCAATGATATAGGTCTGTAAGATCCTACGCAATCGGTGGGCTTTTCTTTTTTGCAAAACACAACTATCGTTGCTTCAGACCATGTAGCAGGGGGATTACCATCCTGAGCGGCAAGTATTACCTGATATATCTCATCCTTTAAGATGTGAAAAAAACATTTATAGACTTCGGCTGGCAATCTGTCTGGCCCCGCAGCTTTGCCTACTGCAAGACTATTTACTGCAGTCTCCACTTCTATCATAGTTATAGGTAGATCTAGTTCCCCAGCTATTTCGGGGTCTAACCTCTTCAACTCTATCAACATTCTATCATACCATTGATCATCAGTGTGTGAACCATCCTCCCTGGCATAAAGATTTGCATAAAAAGTTTTAAATATTTCTAAGATACGTTCTGGATCAGAATGAGAGTCCCCCCGTGAATCCTTCATTGAACTTATATTCTGAGCTGACTGCTTCATTCGAAGCCTTGTAGCCAGAGTTCTGCCTATTCTCTCACCGAATTCATAACTTGTCAACTTAAAAGATAAAAATTTCCTGGCAATTTCCTCATCCCAAAATCCCAAGATATTAGTCCTAGCCCTGATTACATCATTTTCCTCTTTGAATAACCCTGTGTTGCCCAATGCGACCTTTCTGGTTAAGTGAATCTCAGCTTTAGTCAAAAGTTCATATAGATTATCCAATTCTTTCCTTAATTTCTTTCGATGCCCGGCTACAAAGCTGATACATTCTCCCCTGAAGCCTGCTTTAAATGTATCCCAAACAACGGGAGTGTTGGCAGTTCCACGATTTTCATCAAAGAAGATTTGAATCTAACCCTGCATATGTGTAATAAATTCAGTGTTTAACCCTAGCTTCCTATCATATGAAAAGCTGGATTGTATCTTTCGTTTAACTAAACGATGGATATCTACCACTATAGGAGAATGATCCGAAGATACCCTGGGATAAATTCTAATATTAGTTCCTTCTAATAAATTTTGAGGTATAAAAAAATAATCTAATCTCACAAGCTTTTTATGAGGGTGAGAATAAAAGGTAAATCCACTGTCCTTCTCTCGCAGCATGCCCCAGGTATCCACCAATCCATGATCTTGTAAAAGATTCACGAGTGCCCTGTACACCCTAGGCTTACGTCCCTTATAGATTGCCTGCGAGTCCCTTAAAGCACTACTGATCAGATTTATGTTGATGTCGCCACAAATCACTATGGGCTGTTGAAAATTGACTAACTCCATATTGATCTCTACTAATGGATCAGGGTCATCAAGATTAGCCCCGTATACCGATACTAATGTAAGTTGACTATTTCCAGTTTTTAATTCCACAATGACCCATCGGCCCTTTTTATCCTCTACTTTACGACCAACTGTTATTGAGTTATCTTTAATTAATATAGCCACCCCACGTATCATACTGGATTGTTTAGAGGCAGATACCAACATAAAGCCTAAGTCTTTTAAGATCCCCCTTTTACCCCATGGGATATGCGTTTCTTGGACACAAACGACATCAGGTTGTATATATTTTAACTCCGCTGCAACCTTGTGCCTTTTTATTAGATTATTTAAACCTGCTACATTCAGAGAACATATTCTTAAGCTATTTCAACTCATAATCAAAATCATAATTCCCGATTCTGCCAGTTGCTGACTCATAAAAATAAACATAACATCGACAAGTCATCCTTCCATAAGAAACAATATACTTTTCAATGTGGCGCCCTTTTTCCTTTTTTATCGTATCTTTCCCCTGAATTTTCACCCTATCTTTGTCGTGATAAATTTTTTCCCCCTTTTTTCACCCCCCGTGCCCCGATACCACCCCAAAAAACAATCCACCCACTCACCCCCCCTGTCCCCCCCTGTCCCCCACGCTTCACAGAGGCTTTAGGACTTATGGTCCTGTGATGAAAGTTTGCCGCTCCCCCCTACCGCCCCCCAACAGAGTTTACTGGACAACATCTTTAACAATCCCTTAAATCCTTCACTAAAGGTGAGAAATTCTCAACTCTATACATCTGATCGATCAAACTTTTAACCCTTCAACCGGATTTATAAAGACAACAAGAATTCTTTAGCAGCTGTTTCGGTTATAAAGAACCTGGTGCGCTCTTTATGAATAACTTTGAGCTTTGCAGGAAACATTAAATAAGCCTGCGCACCTTTACCTTGAAACTGTGTAATGCGCTGTCGGAACTGCCATCTTAGCTCTACAGACTGTTTACATAGATCCGGTCTAACAAAAAATTTGCAGCCAAGACCCTTACATTTTTTATCAGGGCGAGCCTTTATGAATATCTCCTCCCTTGCTTGGAAGCTATTAAAGGCTACTAATATAGCACGTGACTTTTTATCTCTAACATTAGCCCTGAAGGGAAATCGGTGGGCCCTCTCCACCTCTCGGTCCCAATCCCATCTCCCGGACTCTGGCATAACCGCCTTCAAAAGAGACACTATGAAGCCTCGTGCATCAGTCCCTTCTTTCCCCTCCTCAATTTGCAAAAACCTCAAGTTATTTCTACGCGATCTGTTTTCAATAGTACTAGAAAAGCTAGGGGCAAGATGGCATCCGAGTCGGACGCATAAGTTTGTGGCTCCTGCCGGACCCCACAGAGCGGACTCTTAAGCGGTGAGAAGTGGAGAGAAAGTGGAAATTATACGGCGAAGGAAACGTAAGGGAACAGGGTCCTCCACAAACAATTTTGAAAATCTTTCATGACCTGGCAGGTGACGGCTTGGCTTTGGATCCGGCGGCGGTATCTGCCTCGGAAGCCGCTTCGGCAGTTTCTGGCTGACCGGCTAACGCAGCTCACCTGGTGGAAGACCCGCCTTCACTTGGAGAAGCAAGACAGAACGGAGGAGGGCGGCGTGGAGAACGGCGTGGAGAACAGCAAGCGGAGTGAAAACGCAGCTCCGGCACATTGAGAAAAGGCATGCGGCTGAAGGGAAGGAGAGCGAGAGGCCAGGGAGCGGGTACAGAGATGAACGACCGAGTTGAGACTGTGTCGAGTAAAGGACCAGTGCCAGCTGTTGGAGTTTCTACCTCCCCCCCTCCCACAGTGAGTACAGAAAGTATATCGCTAGAGAATACTGCAGAGAATTCAACAGGGAGAGAGGGGGAGGCTGTTGTCCGTAAAAAGATTCCTGGCATGTTCACTTCTTTGAAAAATAAAGAAGTGGATAAATCAACTCTAAAGAAAAGGCAACAGGTGGCTGAAGCGGCAGAAGTGCAGGGAGCCGCAAATCATCAAGAGGGTGCTCCTGAGACCTCGCAGACACTGAGTTTAACCTCTAGTTCTGACACAATCTCAATGGATAAGGAGAAAGCGCCGAATCAAATCATTAATGGGGGCGCTCTTAGTGTTTTAGAAGATTTGACTGTACAAACGATTAAATATTGCTCCGGTGTGAATTCTCTTTCTGCAACTTCTCAGAAGCAGAATGAAAAAGCGGCAAATCCAGATACAGGTGCACCACTTGCAGGAGACACTGTCTCAGCGGACTTTTTTTCGTTGTCAGAGCACTCTATGTCATCTTCGGAAAGCTTGGTGGAGCTATATGCCACACGGATGAGTATGGAAGAGGGCGGTTTAGAGGAGGAAAGTGGCTATAGCGTTCATAGCAGTCTAGATGAAAATATGGAGAGAGAACACCCTGCTCAAAGCACCGTTCGCAGACTTAGACTGGACATGAGTGGTAAAGAGCAAGAACAAGACGGTGCTGTTAATAGTGATAGCAATATGGGCTTGATCACTGAGGGCATAGAGGACATTTCACTAGACTTGATTTATCAGACTATGATGCAGCACAGACAAGAAAACCGCGAAGACAGTATTAAGGTACAGAATTCATGCAAGAAGCTACAGAGCTCTGTGAGAAGATTAGTCAAATCTCATACCGAATTTGCAGCAAGAGCAACTGAGGCAGAAGCACGCATATCTTCATTAGAAGATGAGATGGTCCAGCAGCGAAAAAATATCGAGTTACATATGGCGACTAGACAAGATGTTAATTGGAAGGATACCACATATTTGACTGTAATTTAATTATTATTCACAATAGACACTTATTGCCTCATTTAGTGTTTGGCAGATAGGTTACTCATTCACAAACGTAATGGATATCCTGTCTTCCTTATTATAAGTGCCACTGGAGATAATGCTCTTTTAATAAGGTGGACGGGATATCCGTCATGTTTGTGATGGAGTAACTTGCCTGCCGAACTCTAAATCAGGACCCTAGTAATCTTCCACTTAATAAACTTTTGCCAAAGCATCCTCCAGTCAACCAAATCTAATGCAAAGATATAGTCTATAAAACAACAGTAATTAACCAGAATCCCTGCATCTGATAACTTCAAGTGCCAGGTGTTTCAGGAGTACACACTGATCTTGCATAGATCAGCAACTATAGAGCTCTGATGTGTTAAGTTGTATCTGAAACCAAGCTCCTAACTATCTTCTAGAGTAAGACTTAATTGCTCTACCACAGCTAACACTGGAGAATCTAGGGGCCATATGTATCAACATTCTGTTTTGCGATTCCTAAATAGCGAATTTTAAGGAATCGCTATTTAGAAATCGCAAAATGGTATGTATGTAGAAATCAGCTTCTTTTTAGCGATTTCTTAAAATTCCTTAATTGCGATTAGCCAGGAGGCCCATAGCAATGAAGGGGAAATGTGCGATTAGCAATTAGCTAATCGCAAATAGTGCATATTTTCAAGGGCGCAGGGGTGTCCAAAGGACACCCTGCTGCACCCCTGAAAATGACATGTGTGCGCATATGGCGCACATACATGCCCTAAGGGCATGTATGAGCGTCACATGGCACCTTTTGTTTTAAAAAAAAATGCTTTTGTAAAGGAATTCGAACTTACCACAAACTCGAAGTTGGTGGTAATTTGCGAGTCCTTAGGGACAATTAGCAATATTTGTTTGCATCATACATTGCATTTAAGGAATCGCAAATTTTGCGATTCCTTAAATGCAATCGCAAAATAAGGAATAGCAAATTGTGCGATTCCTTATTTTGAGCCACATTTGCTTAATACATACCATATTGAGTATTCACATTCGCAAAGGCCGAAATTCTGCGAATTTTGGCCTTTGCGAATGCGAATTTCAATGATACATAAGGCCCAAGGATATTAAGTATTCTTGGCCAACCTTTACAATTAACAATTTAGAGTCTTAGGTCAAAGATGACAAATGACGATACCAAACATTGGAGATAATAGAGAGACAAGTATGCAGATGGTTAAATGGGCGGTTGGTGGAAGAAGAGACACGTCTAAGAGCCAATGGATGAATGGATACATTACTTAATTAAAGATTAGCTTGGTAAGCAGTTAAGTTTGCAGATGGAAATGTTTGGAGTCCGGTGAGCAGCTGGAAGGATGAGTGGTCCAATGACAGCCAGTGGTTTGAAAAGTGTGTGTGGTGAATGTTACTGGTGACTGTTAGGACGGAAATTTCCGCGAGCACATGACCCACCTCTGTGTTAGATTTTTAGGAAAGTTACAGTACATCTGCAGGTGTTTTATTTTCAGCTCTGTGAAGATGAAAATTATGCATGCTTACTAAGGGTCCCTGTGTAGGCTTGATACCCCAGAGCATGGCTCTGAGGTTGGGAACCTAAACTGCACTCTTCCTTTTAAGAGCGAGTGTCTGCTGTACTCTCAACGGGCTGAGACTGACTGCCATTAGTAGCAACATTTAATTATAGTGAAAGGAACTGGTTGTTTATGTTTGTCTCTATCAGAAGCATGTACCAGACTTGATCTTCCACGGGAGCCAAATCGCTGAACTTTTTTGTTCTGATGTAAATTTCTCAATTCCCCAACACCACTGCGAGCTAGATGTTAGTCTGCCCACAGTACAGAGAAGGGGAATGGGAAGAAAAGAGAGACTGCCACTGTGGTGCTTCTTCTAGCGGAATATCACAGGACCGGACTTCCTGCACCTGAAAACACAAGCAAAATATTACTCCGATCCCCAATCCTTACCATAGAACTGCCTTATAATCATAAGCTTACAAAATACTTTCTATACCTGAATACTCGGTGGAATTTGCTTCTCTCTGTATGTATCTTTGGGTAAAACTGTCCTGTAGATTATGGCTTTTGTAAACGATATAGCTTTCACTTTAACAGTTATTGTCATGTCTTTTTTCTCTACAGGCGCTGCGGACTTCGAAGGCAAGAGAAAGGTTAGAGGTGGTAAGTACAAATATATATATATATTTATAGCTACTTGATGTTGTTGAGTCACACACAGTTGATGGAGTTTAGGTAATTAGATACGCAGCAGTAAATGAAGAAAAAAACAGGCTGTGCGCTGTTAGTGGTTAATCAATTAGTCTCTTATTTCTGATGGCGATGTTGAAGGTAAACACAAATGACTTTGAGTGCCACCACTACTGTAAGTCTCTTTACACAAGGCGGAGCATTCGAGGAAAGAGAGAATGAAGCGCTTCTATATCGGTAGGAAAGTCTTTTACAATACCTTGCCACTCGTTTCTCTGGCTAGATACAAGCTCTGCAATGTGGCAACTGAGGCAGAAGATAACGGGAGTTGCGAAAGTCATAAGAATGAGGAAACTCTCACACCCCATGAAAAAAATACCTGTATTCTCCGGCGAAGCCTCCCAGAGAAATAATGAAGGTTTACAGACCTTCTGAAAATGCGTTAAATACGGGATACAAACTTTGTAGCAAGCGATAGGAATCCTTGCTGAATTTTCTATCCAGTTAGGCGCTTCACAGGATGAACTCTGCTTCTTACAGAAGAAGGTTGAAGTGCGCAGCACCACAGGTGCAAGTGCGCGATATTCCTGAACGCATTCCCAACCAAAAACACTAGAACGCTGAGCTCCTCTATTGGCGGCCGCCATATTAGAATTCCGCCGCATAAAATAAACTGAAAATAATTGCCCTATTCTAGAACAGTACCATCTGGCTACCAGTTATCTCCAATGGAACAAAGATTTCTTGTTCTGAACCTTCTGCCATACTCTGGAACCACAAAGAGATCTGCTCAACCCTTGAAGGTAACGCACCGACCTGACAGTACCCCCACCAAGAACCATCTTCCTCTCTCCTTTGGCTTCTGTGGGTGAATCTTATGAAATTCCTTTACAAATCTAGGGGCATGAACATTTGAACTGGGCTCCCAAGACCTCTCCTCTGGACCAATCCACCAAGTAAAACAACTTCCCCTTCCTGATCCTGGAATCTATTATTAAATCTGGTGGATTTCTTTTGATCAAGGAAACATGGAATACTAGATGTATCTTTAGTTTACTGGGAAGTTCGACCCTAAAACTGACAGGGTTTACCCTCTTAACCACTTCATAAGGACCTACAAATCGAGGTTGAAATTTTCTGTTTCCCATTAATCACATGTTTCGATTGGAAATCAAAACTTGATCTCCAGGTTCGAAAACTGGATCTGTTTCTCCTACGCTTGTCTGCCTGCTTCTTGTAAGAATCTTTTCTTTAACTAAAGTTTTAGTGGCTAACTGATAGGCCTTCTGCAAATCTTGTACAACCAAATCAACTGCAGGTACATCACTTTCAATGTTGCTAACTAACATGTTAGGATGCCTAGCTGAGTTCAGAAAAAAAGGAAAATAACCAGTGGAAGAGTGTACAGAATTATTATAGGCACATTCTGCTCCCCAGATCAAGGTTGGCCAATCTCCCTCCTGACCCATCAAGTACAAATATTGCTCAAGATCTTGATTCACTCTCTCTGTCTGTCCATCTGTCTTGGGGTGGAAACTGGTAGACAGACGAGAACCTACTCCTAAGCTCTTTAAAAAAAGATCTCCTAAAGTGAGAAACAAACTGTGGTTCCCGATCCGAAATCACTACTCTTGGAATACCGTGATTCTTAACTACATGTTGCGTGAACAAGGTAGCCAGCTGGGTTGCATTTGGAATGGATTTTAATGGAATAAAATGGCTCATATTTGAAAAATGATCATCTACAACCCAAATTGTAGAATACCCTGACTTGAGGGCAAATCAACAATAAAATCCAATGACACTGTATGCCTTGGACAAGGGGCTACAGATATAACGGCATGAGCAGAGCTTATGGTGTCTGTCTGTTGGCCTTTCCCTTAACACACTGTTCACAAGATTCAATGTACTGTCTTACCTGAGTTTCCATGTTCGGCCACCAAAATGAACGTTGCACAAGTTCTAGAGTCTTTTTAACTCCTTTATGTCTAGCTAAAGGATTATCATGGAACAACTGGTGGGGCGTGGCTAGCTGCAGAACATGGCGGCCACATCTTAACGGAGCTCCCGGCTGGGACCCGCATTATCCTGAAATTACTGGTGAAATCTGGGATATTTTTGGCCTAATCTTCCCCTGGACCAGCAGCGAGGGCGCGGTGTTCACCCGGCGGCCGTAATAGCCGTGAGTAGCTCTGCAGTCACGGTACAGAACTGAGGGAGCCTGAAATTGCAGTGTGTGGCCTCGCCAAGACGTCTCCTACCTTGGGTGACAGCTGCGGAGACTGCTGCTGACCTAACCCCTGTCCGGTGAGACACGCAACTTAACTTCTCTGCGTGGGAGAGTCTCTCCGCTCTCTGGATCGACAGGCGCTGCACCCTTGTCCTCTGCTTGGCGCTGCGCACTCTCTGCCTGCTTCTGCGGCTGCGCTCACTGCCTGCTTCTGCGGCTGCGCTCACTGCCTGTCCTGGTGTGGGGGCCCTACCTGCACCCCTACTTAATTGCTCACCCTGCTGGGAACCGGTGACTCCATCGCAGTGTCTGTCTCACCTTTAGAGACACACTGTCATTGTACATTGGGCATACTGTGTCATCGAGGCCTGCAGCTGTGGAGGTATTCCGACCTTTATCTAGACGCCGAGATCTGCGAGAGAGTGACGCCGGATAATTTTTGGATCGGAGTTTTTGCTGGTGTGGTTTCCCTGCGCCTCCCCCCCACTACCTGCTGGAGCGGCGCTATTTCTGTACACTGTGGAGCCCCTGAGGGGGACGTGACTGTCTCCTGCAACCGAGGTGAGGTGCGGTATGCACAGGCTACTGGAGCGAAGGCCGTTCTAACCCTGGTCTCTGCCTTCCCCCCCCCGCTATGTGGATAACAACAAGTGAGTCTTGGCCCCTGCTAAACACTTGTATGGAGGTTATGTTGTAATGCAGAGAGAGCAGTTTCAATTATTATTTGCACTGGTCACTGGCTGCTGGACTGGCTGGCCCTGGGCCCCACCCGTGATTACTGGCTCGCTCCTGTTGCCTGCTCCCAAGGGCTTGCGTCAGTGAGGATGCTTGGCTTAGTGCTTTGATGAGTCTGAATAAGCAGTAAGCACTACATGACGTGTACCCTCTAAAACTCTGCATAGAAGATATCCACAGAGGCTGGTGGGCACAGTCCCCATACTCATTAGTACACTGAACTGATTCATTGGACCCAAAGAGAATCAACCAGTGGGTAGACCTAACTGAACTATAGTCACTCTCCTAGAACCGTAAAAACGTTCTAGCGAGTATTATTGACACACTCACTGGCTGGGTTTATACCGGACTTTTCACTCTATTCCTAGGCATGCCTCCTTAAGTGGCTGGAGAAGTGATTCCTACGCAAGGGCTGCTTAATCACTTGTGAAACGAGGGGAGCGTAACTCAACTGTTTTGTCAGATTGTCCCCGGGGGGCAGGCGGCCACACCAGTTCCACTCACTGGGCCCTGAAGCCGTTCCCTCTAATTCCAAAGGATTGGGCCATTCCGGATAGCCGGCCAACAATCAGCTAACCCCCTGGAGCTCCGAAACCATTGCAGCTTGCTCTCTAGACCCTGCTGGTCCTGTCTCTGCACCCCGAAACCATAGCTGAGTGTCTTTCCCTCCCTGTCTTACTGTGACACAAAGTCGTCATGGGCGCACCAAGGGAAAACAATCTGACTGAGGCACCACTTCAGCGGGACTCTGAATCGGCCTCCCAAACATCCTCAATAAGTTGTGTTCCACCAATGGCCCTACAGCCCCCCCCCCTCTTCCCCCCTCCGGGATAAGCTGGACCAAATTGTCCACGAGATAAGGGAATCACGCCAAGTTATCGAATAAGAAGTTGGTACTCTAACTACTAACCTTACCCTTCTGCGTGCTGACAACACCAAACTCTAAGACACGGTAAAGGAACATGCATACACACTAGTAGACCTTGTATCACAGCAAAAAGACCACTCTGACCAGCTGATGCACATGCAACAACAATTAAAAACCCTGCTGGATAGAGTCTAAGATGAAGACGGGAGGGCCAGACGCAATAATGTTTGCATTATTGGACTGCCAAAACGATCAGAAGGACCCAATGCGACCCAATTTGTAGAATAATGGCTCAGAGAACATGTAGCTCCAGAAGGTCTCTCTACATTCTTCTGTGTGGAACGGGCACACCGAGTACCTACGGGTAGACCAACAGCAGGCAGGCCGCCTAGACCACTTATATCCTGCATCCTTAATTATAGGGACCGAGATTATCTATTACAAAAAGCCAGAGAGAACGCCCCTATACAATACGAAAACACGCGGATTTCATTGTATCCAGATTACATTATTCAAGTACAACGTCACAGAACCTCCTACCAGCCACTTAAATGTAAATTCCAGGCCCTTAACTTGAAATATGCTTTACTATTCCCTGCACAAATGAAATTCTTTACAATCAGAAGGCTTATTTCTTTGAATGTCTTGAGGTGGCAAATGACTGGAATCCACCTTGCCCTCTCAGTTATTGTACAATATTGACCAGCACTTGCGATGTCAGCCAGCACGAACTGATAGTCAGGCCACGTCCCAACAAAATAACACGAACAGTCCCCATCCAAAAGCCTACACGGGCACGGGCCCTCCTAGAGCAGGGGTCGCCGCTGGTGGTTGCTGCCTCCATGCGAGACCCTACACTGGTCACGTCCACGGAACAATCTGATGATAATACAATACCATCAGACACTGAGAGTAATGATATTTTGTTCCCCACGATTACCCTGCAGATTGTGAAGGACTTTTTTGGCTAGTGTTGTAGGTTTATCTACGTGGTTCCCTCGCGATGATGGAAGCGTTTTTATCTGATGAGGAGGCGTAAGAAATTGTTGATGTATGTATAAACTATATTTTTCTCTCCAGGTTCCTGTCTAGGCTAAATATGTTATAGGGTCCCGTCCGGGATGTAGCTCTATTGCCAACTGTTTAGTCATGGCTTGCACAAGATGAATTTCTGATACTCCTTGACAGAGTGGGTTCCGGCTCCCCCAATGACTGCTGCCCCCCCACATCTTAAAAGAGGCCTTCACCATTTGCCCTGACCCGCCCTGTCGCTTCTCAATAACTCTCTCAAAACGGGCGTTGTCCCAGATGTTTTTAAATGCGCTACAGTCATCCCCATATTGAAAAAACCAAACGCCGACCCCGCGGTATTGAGCAACTTTCGTCCCATCTCTCTGCTCCCCTACCTCAGTAAAATTCTGGAGGCTCATGTCACAAACTGCCTCAGCTCATTCATTGAGCACACGCAATTTCTCGATCCCCGGCAAGCGGGCTTCAGACCCGCTCACTCCACAAAATCCGTCATCTTGGCAGTAATGGATGAACTCAGAAATGGAGCTGACAATAACATCTCTCAGGCTCTGGTGCTCTTGGACCTGTCGGCAGCGTTCAACACGGTCGATCACCAACCTTTGATCGACCGTGTCGGTAACGCCAGCATCCAGGGCCTGGCCCTAAAATGGATCATCTCCTTTCTCGACGGGCGCTCCCAGGCTGAACGTCTGGACAATTTCTCGGCCGAAAAAACTAGCCTCACCTGTGGGGTTCCCCAGGGCTCGGCCCTCTCGCCCCTCCTCTTTAATTTATATATGCAACCCCTGATTGTGTCACTACGTAACAACCCTGTTACTATCTTCAATTATGCTGACAACCTCCAGCTGGTTTTTAATATTGACTCCTCTCATACTTCCGTCACTGATTTTCAAACCACCATGATTTTTATCAGTGAATGGATGTACCGCAGTCAACTTAAACTAAACCCCGATAAAACCGAGCTGGTTTTAGTCGGAGGTCCCCATCACCCTTAGAACCCCAGCTTCTGGCCACCCTCATTAGGCTCTGCTCCCAACCCAGTCAACTTTGTGAAGAGTCTCGGAGTAACCATCTGCAGCGACCTATCGCTTAAGCCCCAAATAAATACAGTAGTCTCCTCCTGCTTTTTCCATCTTTGCAAAATCCGCAAAATCTGCAGATTCCTAACTAAGGAAGCTCTTACCCTTGTCATCATGGCCCGTGTCACCTCTCGCATCGACTATGCGAATGTTTTGTATGTCGGCATTCCGTCATACCAACTCCACCGCCTGCAACTTGTACAAAATCAAGCAGCTAGGCTGATCTTTCACCAACCCAGACACCAACATGTTAGTCCCCTCATGAAGAGCCTACATTGGCTACCCGTAGCTAAACGCTGTCTCTTCAAACTTGGCTGTACCATCTTTAAAGCTCTCGACAACATATCCCCCGCCTTCATCTCTTCCCGGATTCAACGCTACACTCCGTCACGTGAACTCCGTTCCTCTCACCTTCACCTGCTTGCCATTCCCATCTTCAGACGAAAAAAGCACGGAGGTCTGAGATTCTCCGTCTTGGCCCCCCCGCTTCTGGAACTCCCTCCCTACGGAGATTAGACTGGTCACTTGCTACACTAAATTCAGAACTCTCCTGAAAACTCTCTTATTTTCTCAAGCATATCAATAAGTACACTTGTCTCTACTCCGCTTCTCTCAGCGCCATGAAACCGCTTGGTGTAAGTGCGCTTAAGAAATTCTTTTAACATAACATAACATAACAAGACCCACCCCCCTGCAGTTACTGCATTGTATAACTGTGTGGAAGTAATAAAGTTTAGTATTTGTTCAGACCAACATAGTTTGCTCGTTGGTCCTAGTATTGGGTGTTATGTTTTATAAAAGGGTGTTGGTTCTTGGTCCATGCTATGCTAATGATTGTGTTGTGTCCCCCATATTTCTCCCTGCCATTTATTTGTAAAAATCAGTTTTGGTTTGGCTATCCTGGGTAATTACAAAATATTGACATGGAATGTGAGGGGAATGGGGTCTGTCCACAAACGGCACCGTGTGTATACCCAACCGAACAGGCAAAAAATCCAAATAGCCTTCATTTAGGAAACCCATTTAATTGACTTTGAAGTAACCAAAATGAGTAGGAAATGGTAGGGACAATTTTATAACACCTGTTATTCTGCCTTCACAAGAGGGTCACTGATTTGGGTTAGAAATGGTATACCCTTCGTGTTAGTGGAAAAACGAATAGACCCAGCAGGGCGATATGTATTCTTTTGGGGCAAATTAGATGGTATTTCGATAATCATTGGTAGTGTGTACGCCCCGAATTATGAACAGTCCGCTTATCTCACTATCCTGAATACAGTACTACTGGATTGGGTGATGTATCCCTGGGTTATTGGTGGTGATTTTAATTCTGCCTTGGACGTCCACTTAGATCGTTCTCACCCCCCGCTACGAGGTGCGGTATCTACCAAGAACGCAGATTTTTTGTGGGTCTGGGCTACGGGTTGGACGATGCAGGATGTATTGCGTATACATCACTCTAACAATCGAGAATATTCATGCTACTCCCCACCACACCAGTTGCACACCAGGATTGACAGAATATTTTGCTCTACAACACTTGTGCCCCAGATGGTCGAGACCACATATCTCGGGAAAACGTTATCTGATGATAACCCTCGTGAAGTACTCCTTGAATGGGGAGGGTTCCCACCCCGGTTCCAACCTGGCGGATTTGGCCGCAAGCCCTGGAGGATGTGGTCTTCCAAGACACATTGGGTACTGCCATCACTAATTACTTTGCAGAAAATGACGGATCTGCATCTTCACGTTTGATAGAATGGGACACATTCAAGTCTGTCATACGAGAACGGCAATTGGGGTTATCGTGGGGGCTCGATAGGAAATACACAATACTGGACGGCTCTGTTGTCTCTACTCAAGCTGACATTAACCTAGCATTCTGTGCATATTATCAAAACCAGTACAAAGCCCCAATTATAGCATCAAACGACCACATATCAACCTTCTTCAGTGACCTTACATTTCCTAAACTAAGAGCGGACGCCAAGTCTGACCTGGAGGCCCCTATAACCACCACTGACATTAAAGAAGCCTTTTGAGATTTGCCTAGAAATAAAACTCCAGACCTAGATGGCTTACCAGCAGAATTCTATTCAACATTCGCGGAGAACCTGTCCCGTTGCCTAGATAGCCTCTACTAGACAGCTCTGGAGAGGCTTACTCTCCCCTTAACAACTATGCAGGCGCTCATTACTTCCCTCCCCAAACTAAATTGAGCCCCCAAGATATATCTGGTTATCGTCCCCTGTCATTGCTATCTACTGAGTATGAAATACCAAGCAAAATATTAGCCAAACGCCTCCTGCCCTATCTCCCGAAGCTAATTCATATAGACCAATGAGGCTTTATACCGGGCTGCAATACGTCACTTAATATCAGATGCCTCCATTATATCATGAGACATCGGCAACTCTTTTCGGTACAACTGGGTGTATTTCCCTTGATATGCAACAGGCGTTTGACACTCTCGACTGGCGCTACAGGCTGGCCTCTGTGGACAAATGTGGTGCCCCAAGGGGTTATTTGCAGTGGGTTGAGCTATTATACACCACCCCTACGGCACTGTCCAGAACTGGTTCACATATATCTGCGACCTATTCCATAGCTAGGGGTACCCGTCAGGGGTGCCCCTTATCGCCACTATTGTTTGTTCTGGCATTAGAGCCCCTACTACTTAAACTTCATAGGACAGCTGTAGATTTGGGGATATCAATTCAAAACACAACGCATATAGTGTCCGCCTATGCAGATGATCTTATCCTTTTCCTCAAAGACTTAACTTCAAAATTGGAACCTATCCCACCTGTTTTTAAACAGTTAATGCAGATATCAGGACTGGCAATCAATGCCACTAAATCCTATGCCTTTTAGATGAGACATAAAGACACCCCAGACCCAGTGATTTTTGGAAACCTCACCCTTCCAACCGCCCGATACATTTAAGTATTTAGGCATTCAGGTTTACAGAACTCCTCAAGATAATCAGCGCCGGGAAACGTCCGTCGGAGGTTGCCGTGCACTCTACAAGCTGCAATAATAATATTAATAATACCATTGATGGCAACTAATTGAAGACTATAAGATCACTTCGCATGCAGGTCTCTTTTTGGATTTCGTTACCATTATCTGTGATGGGCAGAATAGCCATCTCTAAAATGCTGATGCTTCCCCGCCTCTTATATTTTTTTAACCAATATACCTGTTGTGATCCCGACCCAAATTTTTACTATACTTTTAACGGAACTCATATGGGGTAAGGGACGCAGAAGAGTGGGCCTTGCAAAATTACAGTTGTACCCTGGGGAGGGCTGTCTGGGTGTTCCAGACTTTCAGGCTTATTGCATGGCCAGCCAACTACAATGGTTATCTTACTGACTCGCAGGCCGGCATACCCAGGAAATCTGTTACACACCTCAGCTCCTCAATCGGGGTATTCTACATCATCTTTGCCCGCCAACGGTTAGGATCCCACCGACTGCTCCCCCTTGCTTAAAACAGCATTATTGTATTGGACACTACGGTATACTAGAAGGGTAACCCCATACTCTACTAACATCTCCTTATGAGGAATTCCTACTGCAAACTGCTAAATCTCCCAAAAAATGATATCTTTATGGACGCAGGTGGGGGTGTCAACGATTGGGGCTTTGTTCAGAGAGGGCAGACTGGCAGATCATGAAAACTTTCTTTGTGCCCAGGGTGTTCCCCCAGTGCCATTTCTCCTTCATGCCACCGTCACCCGTTACATTAAGCTCCACTGGACCCTGATGGAATTGAACCCCCCACACACGAGTTAGTCCAGGCCATACACTTAATGGGGGGGGCGTCATCTTACTATTACATACGTTATATAAGGGGATTCCAGCACACTCGGATACTCCGTTAACCCCACTCCGAGCTTGGTGGTCACTGCAGACGGGGAGGGAATTAACTGATAGGGAAAGTTTCCCGTAATGCCAAATTCAAATATATACAATACATGATTCTACATCGAGCATATCTCACACCACACTGCCTTAACAGTATATACACAAACGTGCAACTTTCTTGCCCCAGATGTTGAGAAGAGGATGCGGACCTCCTCCATATGCTATGGGAATGCCTGCGCCTACTAGGATTCTGGCACACAATCGGTTACACTATGCAGAAGGTCACTGGCACGACTGGGTGGTACAAACCGGATAGTTGCTTATTGGGCCTGCTTAAATGCCCTAAGAAACAGAACGTCCAATAAAGATTCGCAGACATGGCTGTACTTATAGCCAAACGTGCCATCACAATGAGGTGGAAATGGACTTCACCTCCAAAACCACTTACTTGGCAGACAGAGATGATCAGATGGGGCACTGCGGAGAGTGCAATTATTAGACAAGAAGAATTCTGGGGCCTGCATAAAATCCCTATTTCATTAGACTGGGACCAAATGTTAGAATCCTTTAAAGCCATGGAGTCGTTAAATCCCCCCAACAGCACAGGATGTGCCTATCCCACCCACTTCTCCTACACTTCCACTGACTCACCCGACTATGTCTGTATAACATTATATTGTCATAACTTGTTGACTGTACAGGGGTCAATCTAGGTTTATAAATAAGTGGAGAGGCATCCTCATAACCTCTTTCATGTGTCGGGCGGCCCCCAACCGTCCGTAGTCACGGTGGGCTTGTGCGTCGGATGGCCCCAGCGCACTCGTCAAATTCCACCGCACCGCAGCAATACATATATGATAGTACCTGTTTGGTACTGTCTGTTTTGACTTATGGACTACACTTTCTCAAAACTTCATTGTATAAATTATTGGACCAATGGACCAGGGGGAATAGTTGTTAATAATTGTTTTATTTTCTTGGTTTAGAAATGTAGTCAGAAGATAAATAGATAATCTTGAGTTTTCTTTATTTTTACATTTTTGGATTGAGCGCCCATGCAATAGATCTGTAATTTATATTACCTTTCTTAGTAATTTCTTTTCCTATGATATGGGCAATACAACAGCTGCAAACAATGTATATTTGCATTTATTTGGCCACCACTTAGTTGGCGGAAGATTATTGTGTTGATGGCAATATTTTTATTATTGCGGGCTATACAATGACACACGTAGTGTACTATGTATAATATGGATGGAAAAACTCAATAAAATATGTTTAAAAAAAAAATCATGGAACAACTGAATGACTTCACTTCATAATTCTTCGTTGGGTACATAGAGTTTTCCTTGATAGTGGAGTTTTTCATCTTTAATTTTTCTTTCGGGCCCTCCCTGAATCGATTCTGACATTTCAGTATCGGTAAGGTGTTCTTTTATCTTGTTTTCCAATGCCGAATACAAAATTGTGCCAACAATCTTTTCTTCTGGGATAATATGGCCTTCTTTAGAAATTTCTCTTTCTTCTTCAGTATTCAACCGGGACAAAGCATTTCCAAGGAGAACGAAGGTGATGTTCTGTGACCGCAACCCGAGCACGCTGACTTGATAGAGACCCCACCCCCACACCAGACAGCACGAGCGAGAAGCTGGCTCTTAGGCGATGCACCTGGTGAGGAGAGGGGGAAAGAGGCAACAAGTGCGGGGGCCCGGCATGCTACGTTTTGGCACCCATCGATACGCTGCAGCGATCATCGGCACCTGGGGCATAGGGGACAACAGGACCGGGGCTCCCCAGCGGCACATGAACGAGTAAGAATGCCCCCAAGCGGCCTGTCTGACTTCAAAATGGCGGCGCTGGGACATATACAGGCATCAATACCTCTGCGAATGCCAGAGATGGCGTGCAAGGTAAATAATGTGCAGGAAGGAAGGAGCAACCACAAGACTGGGGCCCAGAAGGGACATTAAGGGCAGATCAATCCTCTCCCAAGTGGTGAACTGACAAAAGCTACATATCAATGATCTGTCCGCCTGTCCTGCTAATGGCTGCTGTTTCGCTCTCTAGCGGTTATCACTTGACATCACGCGCTCCCCCTAAAGACTTGCGGACCCCGGCATTGTACATCATGCCAATCCTCTGCTTAGTTTGCACCCCCTTTCATCCGGATTATAGAAAATTCTGGGGATCCTCTGAATTCGTACATCAAGGACTCATCCCCCCTGCCTGACCTCAAATTGGTCGCCTCAGTCATTGACTCTGTGAACTCTCCATCGACACCTGAGACCTGGCCATTTTGACTGATGCCTGGTGGAGCTACCTCGTGAGCTAAAGGGGAGATGAGCTATGGATTCCCTCCTTGGCCGTCACCTACCCAGCCGGTCCTTGGGCAAACTCTCCTGCGTCTCTCCTGACCTTATCTCCCTCCCCCCTTTCACCCTACCCCCTACCGCTCTACTCTTCTTTCCAGCTTTCAACCCCTGCTCTCATCCATCCTTGCTCATGGATCACTGACATAATATTGACGGACAGAATATCTACTAGCAAAAATATCGATGCCAAAATATCGACAGACAGAATATCGAGTTTGTATCTACAAACAGGTAAGTACAAAAATATCGAGTCAAAAATATCGTTTACAAAAATATAGTTTATTAAAATATCGACTTTATTAAAAACAGTGTTAAATTAAATTAATAGTTAAAATTAATTACTAAAATATACTTAAAAATACTGAAATTAACTTATAATAATTAAATAATTAAAAGTTATCAATTTTTTTTTACAATCATATTTGTTAAAACATATATATATAGTAACATTATATAATTAAATAATATCCAATATTATTACTGTAGGATAGCAAAAGTGTAAAAAATACTATTCCCACTCCAGAGAGTGCAACAGTAGGGAAAGCGTTGGATAGCGTAGAGTTAAAAATGACTATTCCCACTCCAGTGAGTGCAACAGTAGGGAAAGCGTTAGATAGCGTAGAGGTAAAAATTACTATTCCCTCTCCAGTGGGTGCAACAGTGGAGAAAGCGTTGGATAGTGTAGGAGTAAAAATTACTATTCCAACTCCAAAGAGTGCAACAGTAGGGAAAGCGTTGGATAGCGTAGGGGTAAAAATTACTATTCCCACTCCAAATAGTGCAACAGTAGGGAAAGCGTTGGATAGCGTAGGGGTTAAAATTACTATTCCCACTCCAGGGAGTGCAACAGTAGGGAAAGCGTTGGATAGCGTAGGGGTAAACATTACTATTCCCACTCCAAATAGTGCAACAGTAGGGAAAGCGTTGGATAGCGTAGGGGTTTAAATTACTATTCCCACTCCAAAGAGTGCAACAGTAGAGAAAGCGTAGGATAGCGTAGGGGTAAAAATTACTATTCCCACTCCAGTGAGTGCAACAGTAGGGAAAGCGTTGGATAGCGTAGGGGTAAAAATTACTATTCCCACTCCAGTGGGTGCAACAGTAGGGAAAGCGTTGGATAGCGTAGGGGTAAAATTTACTATTCCCACTCCAGTGGGTGCAACAGTAGGGAAAACGTTGGATAGCGTAGGGGTAAAAATGACTATTCCAACTCCAAAGAGTGCAACAGTAGGGAAAGCGTTGGATAGCGTAGGGGTAAAAAATACTATTCCCACTCTAGTGGGTGCAACAGTAGAGAAAGCGTTGGATAGCGTAGGGGTAAAAATTACTATTCCCACTCAAGTGGGTGCAACAGTAAGGAAAGCATTGGATAGCATAGGGGTAAAATGTACTATTCCCACTCCATTGAGTGCAACAGTAGGGAAAACGTTGGATAGCGTAGGGGTAAAAATTACTATTCCAACTCCAAAGAGTGCAACAGTAGGGAAAGCGTTGGATAGCGTAGGGTTAAAATTACTATTCCCACTCCAGTGGGTGCAACAGTAGGGAAAGCGTTGGATAGCGTAGGGGTAAAAATTACTATTCCAACTCCAAAGAGTGCAACAGTAGGGAAAGCGTTGGATAGCGTAGGGGTTAAAATTACTATTCCCACTCCAGTGGGTGCAACAGTAGGGAAAGCGTTGGATAGCGTAGGGGTAAAAATTACTATTCCAACTCCAAAGAGTGCAACAGTAGGGAAGGCGTTGGATAGCGTAGGGGTTAAAATTACCATTCCCACTCCAGTGAGTGCAACAGTAGGGAAAGCGTTGGATAGCGTAGGGGTAAAAATTACTATTCCCACTCCAATGAGTGCAACAGTAGGGAAAGCGTTGGATAGCATAGTGGTAAAAATTACTATTCCCACTCCAGAGAGTGCAATAGTAGTGAAATTAAATACTTCATATATTATTTCAATAAATATAAATTAATTTCTATAAAAAATTAAAAGTAATTACCAATTTAATATAATATAATAATTAATCAATTAAAATTAAAAATGTAAAATAATTATTACAATTATTTACCTATTAATACAAATTAATTACAAATTAACAATTAACAATTTAATAATTACAAATTAATGAACAATTAATTGTAATTAAATACAATTAAATAAATTTATTTATTTAATTAATTATAAATAAATAACTTCCCACCCTATTCCCCTATAAACCCGCTAGAGAAAATAAATTATAAAAAATAACATAATTAGCAATTAATCAATTTATTAAAATTAATTGCCAATAAAAATTCAATTAATTACAAATATAAATTAATTAACATTTAATTAAAATGAATACCAATAAATACATTTACATATTTAATTAATTATAATTAAATTACTTCCCACCCTATTCCCCTATACACCCACAACCCGCTACAGAAAATAAATTCGTAAAATTAACATATTTAACAATTAATTAAAATTAATTGCCAATTAAAATTTAATTAATTACCAAATATAAATTAATCATCAATTAATTAAAAATTAATACCAATAAATACATTTACATATTTAATTAATTATAATTAAATTACTTCCCACCCTATTCCCCTATAAACCCACAACCCGCTACAGAATGAAATTACGCAAAAATTTAAAAAACAAATGTCATTAATTAAAATAAATTATAACATAAATACACACTTTTCACACATATAATAACATAAAAAACACTATAAAAAATTAGATGTTATTAAAAATTCGATAATTTTAATAACCTATATTATATACTTCGATATTTTAACTGTCTATATTTTTAACATTCGATATTACATTACTTACCTTTAAAACGATATTTTTGATGTCTATATTCTGTCCAGTCGATATTTTGTCCAATCTATATTTAAAACTCGATATTATGTCCATTCGATATTTTGTAGTCAATATTTTGACTGTTTACCCTTGCTCATAGTTCCCACCCTGTGTATCCACTGGACTTTTTTATGTGAACTTTCCCTCGTCAGTTGAGACCTAGCTATGTGACTGATGCCCGATGGAGCTACCTTGTTTAGCTAAAGGAGAGATGGGCTGTGGATTCCCTCCTCGGTCGTCACCTACCCAGTCGGTCTGTGGGAAGACTTCCCTTTGTCTCTCCTGCCATCTTTTCGCTCATTCTCTCCCTTCACACTTCCCCCTCCCCCTCCTCCTTACTTCTCTCACCTTTCTTTCCTCTTTCAATGTGTTGCTTATTTTTGAAGTAAGGTCTAATTGTTATCATTTTCTGTAACATTGTGTAACCGAATGTAAAGCGCTCTGATACCTACGGGTCTAGCCAGCGCTATATAAAACTCATTAAATAAATAAATAAAATAAAGCATCTGGGTACCATTCACTGACCCAGGCTTGTAGGTCAAGACAAAGTTGTAGTCAGCAAAGCAGAGGGACCATCTCAATTGCCGAGGAGTTGCAGACTTAGACTAGTTCCTGTCTCCTGAGGCGAAAAGCCGGGAGTTGCTGCATTTCCTCCTTTTAAAACTGTGTTGATACTGTGATTTTAATACCTTGCACTCTGGCACTTTTAAAATCGTGTTGATACTGTGATTTTAATACTTTGCACTCTGGCACTTTAGGGAGACGTACAGCGGACCTAAGCGCTGTCACGTGACACCCTCGATCGCCTCCCAGCGCCGCTGGCCACGCCCACTTTTGGCCACGCCCCCTTCCCGCCCTACTTATAGCGCTGAACCACGAGCGCTCGCCTAGTTCCTGTCTCCTGAGGCGAAAAGCCGGGAGTTGCTGCATTTCCTCCTTTTAAAACTGTGTTGATACTGTGATTTTAATACCTTGCACTCTGGCACTTTTAAAATCGTGTTGATACTGTGATTTTAATACTTTGCACTCTGGCACTTTAGGGAGACGTACAGCGGACCTAAGCGCTGTCACGTGACACCCTCGATCGCCTCCCAGCGCCGCTGGCCACGCCCACTTTTGGCCACGCCCCCTTCCCGCCCTACTTATAGCGCTGAACCACGAGCGCTCGCCTAGTTCCTGTCTCCTGAGGCGAAAAGCCGGGAGTTGCTGCATTTCCTCCTTTTAAAACTGTGTTGATACTGTGATTTTAATACCTTGCACTCTGGCACTTTTAAAATCGTGTTGATACTGTGATTTTAATACTTTGCACTCTGGCACTTTAGGGAGACGTACAGCGGACCTAAGCGCTGTCACGTGACACCCTCGATCGCCTCCCAGCGCCGCTGGCCACGCCCACTTTTGGCCACGCCCCCTTCCCGCCCTACTTATAGCGCTGAACCACGAGCGCTCGCCTAGTTCCTGTCTCCTGAGGCGAAAAGCCGGGAGTTGCTGCATTTCCTCCTTTTAAAACTGTGTTGATACTGTGATTTTAATACCTTGCACTCTGGCACTTTTAAAATCGTGTTGATACTGTGATTTTAATACTTTGCACTCTGGCACTTTAGGGAGACGTACAGCGGACCTAAGCGCTGTCACGTGACACCCTCGATCGCCTCCCAGCGCCGCTGGCCACGCCCACTTTTGGCCACGCCCCCTTCCCGCCCTACTTATAGCGCTGAACCACGAGCGCTCGCCTAGTTCCTGTCTCCTGAGGCGAAAAGCCGGGAGTTGCTGCATTTCCTCCTTTTAAAACTGTGTTGATACTGTGATTTTAATACCTTGCACTCTGGCACTTTTAAAATCGTGTTGATACTGTGATTTTAATACTTTGCACTCTGGCACTTTAGGGAGACGTACAGCGGACTTAAGCGCTGTCACGTGACACCCTCGATCGCCTCCCAGCGCCGCTGGCCACGCCCACTTTTGGCCACGCCCCCTTCCCGCCCTACTTATAGCGCTGAACCACGAGCGCTCGCCTAGTTCCTGTCTCCTGAGGCGAAAAGCCGGGAGTTGCTGCATTTCCTCCTTTTAAAACTGTGTTGATACTGTGATTTTAATACCTTGCACTCTGGCACTTTTAAAATCGTGTTGATACTGTGATTTTAATACTTTGCACTCTGGCACTTTAGGGAGACGTACAGCGGACCTAAGCGCTGTCACGTGACACCCTCGATCGCCTCCCAGCGCCGCTGGCCACGCCCACTTTTGGCCACGCCCCCTTCCCGCCCTACTTATAGCGCTGAACCACGAGCGCTCGCCTAGTTCCTGTCTCCTGAGGCGAAAAGCCGGGAGTTGCTGCATTTCCTCCTTTTAAAACTGTGTTGATACTGTGATTTTAATACCTTGCACTCTGGCACTTTTAAAATCGTGTTGATACTGTGATTTTAATACTTTGCACTCTGGCACTTTAGGGAGACGTACAGCGGACCTAAGCGCTGTCACGTGACACCCTCGATCGCCTCCCAGCGCCGCTGGCCACGCCCACTTTTGGCCACGCCCCCTTCCCGCCCTACTTATAGCGCTGAACCACGAGCGCTCGCCTAGTTCCTGTCTCCTGAGGCGAAAAGCCGGGAGTTGCTGCATTTCCTCCTTTTAAAACTGTGTTGATACTGTGATTTTAATACCTTGCACTCTGGCACTTTTAAAATCGTGTTGATACTGTGATTTTAATACTTTGCACTCTGGCACTTTAGGGAGACGTACAGCGGACCTAAGCGCTGTCACGTGACACCCTCGATCGCCTCCCAGCGCCGCTGGCCACGCCCACTTTTGGCCACGCCCCCTTCCCGCCCTACTTATAGCGCTGAACCACGAGCGCTCGCCTAGTTCCTGTCTCCTGAGGCGAAAAGCCGGGAGTTGCTGCATTTCCTCCTTTTAAAACTGTGTTGATACTGTGATTTTAATACCTTGCACTCTGGCACTTTTAAAATCGTGTTGATACTGTGATTTTAATACTTTGCACTCTGGCACTTTAGGGAGACGTACAGCGGACCTAAGCGCTGTCACGTGACACCCTCGATCGCCTCCCAGCGCCGCTGGCCACGCCCACTTTTGGCCACGCCCCCTTCCCGCCCTAACGGTCCACTACTTAAAATGTGCATCCCCAGAACGCGCAGCGGACGTGCGCAGCGGGCGCGCCGTTTGCGCGCCGAAGGCGCGCCTAAGGCAAGCCCGTCTGCGCCCGTCCGCGACCAGACC
Source organism: Lissotriton helveticus (assembly GCF_964261635.1). Lineage (NCBI taxonomy): Eukaryota > Metazoa > Chordata > Amphibia > Caudata > Salamandridae > Lissotriton > Lissotriton helveticus. Next base: position 1,406,207,653 of record NC_136057.1, on the reverse strand, counting down.
GCGGCCGGGGCCAGACATACTGCCGGCAGTGAAGCACAAGTTGGAAGGACAGCATGGTCAGGTGAGGACCTAATGGCGCTTGCCCCCCTTTCTAAATGTTGTCCTCACTCTATAGACCCTATGACTTTCAACTCCCCTCAGCGCTGTAATAATTGCGGGATAGCCATCGGCAGCGATGCCTCGCTGTCACTCCATAAACCCAAATCCCCACTTCAAACCAGCCTTAGGGCGGGCCTACTCAACTGCAGATCCTTAGCAAAACACGCAGATGATGTATGGCTTTTACTTGAAGAGCAGGAATGGGATATCCTGTTTTTAACTGAAACCTGGCTCAAAGAGGAAAATGTGACCTCCATTGCACTTGCAGTCCCTCTGGGATTTAAAATATGCCTTGCCAACCGCCCCGGGACTAAAAGAGGCGGTGGTGTAGCCATTATATTTAAAGAGCATTTAGTACTGACATCCTCAGCCCCCACTACTATTCAAGGAATTGAAGGCCTCCACTTCTGCTTCCAAGTGAGCCCACAGCTATCACTAGCAGGACTAGTGATATATCGCCCCCCGGTCGGTGCGGACCCCTACCTAACTATTTTACTTGACACGATTGTCCAGAGCTCGCTCCTCCATCCCCTTTTTATTGTGGTAGGCGACTTCAATATCCATATGGATAAACCCGATTGTGCCATGGCAGAGCTACTCAGAACCACGCTAAATATGGCCAGCCTCAGACTGATCAATGAGGGCCCTACACACACAGGGGGACATACTATTGATCTCATCTTTTCTAATATTAAGAATGTACTACCTGAGATACCTCTCCCCCTGACATGGTCAGACCACTCACTCGTCCCATTTACACTCAACATTGTGAATGATATTCCTGCGTCGAGTAAATGCTACTTCATGAAGAGGCAATGGAGTAAGCTGACCCCTGATACTATGTGCCCGGTCCTTGCACAAACGACCCCTTCCTTGACAAACAATGCCAATACGGATGCTATACTGCTCAATGAATGGATCAGAAAGATGGTTTCCTCCATTGCTCCAGCTTCTCGGGCTCTATCAAAAAGAGACTCCCCCTCAGCTCCCTGGTTCTCGCAGGAACTTAGGAATGAGAAAGCGGCATGTAAAAAATTGGAGAGGCGCTGGAGAGCAAACTACGGTCTGGAAGAAAAAGTTAGGTATAAGGAAGCCTCCAAAAAACTTCGGAAAGCCATCAGGAAAAGTAAAAAGCGCTTCTATGCGGACTCGATTCTTCAGGCAGAACAGTCTAGCAAACAAGTTTTCAAAGTGGTACAGTCATTCTTCAAACCAAAGTGTATTGAAAGAGAGGTGGTACCCACAGCTACGCTATGTGAGCAAATCTCAGAGTTCTTTGATCATAAAATTAAAAAAGTGTACGACTCTTTTGGTCCAGTAGTAAAAACAGTGAAGCAGGACCTAGCGAATAATGGCGAGCTAGGAGAGACCCTCACCCAGTTCACGTATATCCCCCTGAACGAGGTAAGGCAAGAACTTAGCCGCTGTAAATCCGGCTCCCCTGATGATCCCTGTCCAGCTAAACTATGGAATGCCATAGCGGACTCGGTAGCCCCCACGCTTCAAGATATCTGGAATTCTTCCATTACATCGGGCATTTTCCCGGACGCGTGGAAGCACGCTACTCTCCTACCCCTAAAGAAAAAACCCAATGGAGACCCAGATGACCTCACGAATCTTCGACCAATATCCCTGTTGGCTGCCCCGGGAAAAATGCTAGAAAAAGTTATACAGCGCCAACTGAGCAAATTCGTGGAATCCAACAATACTCTACATGAAACTCAATCGGGTTTCCGTCCCGGCTTTAGCACCGAAACAGCACTCATAGAGGTAGCCGAGTCAGTGAGGTGGTCGATGGATGCAGGAAACTCAGCAATGCTGGTACTCCTGGATCTGTCGGCCGCCTTCGATACGGTGGACCATGCCAGACTACTCAGCCGGCTGGCAGCGATAGGTATTCAGGATAGTGCACTGGGATGGTTAAGCTCCTATCTATCTCTGAGAACGCAGAAGGTGGCACTCGGGACAATCTCCTCCTCACCCAAACCCCTCAGCTGTGGAGTCCCGCAGGGTTCGGCCCTCAGCCCCCTTCTGTTCAACATCTATCTGGCACCTCTCTTTGCGTTAATTGCCAACTGGGGTGTCAAGGCAATCTCGTATGCTGACGACACCCAGTTGGTATTTCCGTACTCAGAGATGACGCAAGATTCCTTCGCAAATTTCAAAGGCTGTCTCCAGGACATAGCACACTGGATGAACACTAATAAACTAAAATTAAATGCCAATAAAACCGAAGTCATCTTCTTCGGGAAGGGCCCCACCCCCGCCCCAGAACTCTGGTGGCCCACGGAGATGGGCCCACCCCCTTCACCCAGTCACTCGGCAAAAAATCTTGGAGTGAGATGGGACGATAATATGTCCTTTACATCCCATATCCAACAAGTGGCCGGATGCTGCCTGAGCAAGCTAAGAAACCTCCGTAAAATTTTAAAACTTCTACCGGTGGGCTGCAGAAAAACAGTTGTCCACGCAACTGTCACCTCACGACTGGATTATGCCAATGGCTTGTATCTTGGCCTCCCTAAATACCTGACTCACAGGCTTCAGGTAGTTCAGAATGCGGCTGCGAGACTGTTACTGCGAATCCCGTTTAAGCAGTCAGTCTCTCCGCATCTTCGTACCCTGCATTGGCTACCAGTTGCCAACAGAACAAAATTCAAAGCGCTGACGCTTGCATTCAGATCTTTGCATGGTTCCTGCCCACAATACCTGAAAAACCGTCTCCCAAGATACTCCCAAAGCCGCGCACTACGGTCCAATGACCGTGTTCTACTGGCTGTCCCACGTGCTAAGAAGGCCCGACTAGGCGGTCGGACCTTCTCAGCGAATGTCTCCGCTTTGTGGAACTCCCTACCACAAGCAATTCAACAGGCTCCAACCGAACCCTGCTTTAAGAAATTGCTAAAGACCTGGCTTTTCACCCAGCCACGCTAGCTTCCCTTCTTTGGCCCAGGTTATCGGTGAACTACTAGCGCCGGGACACCTCCTTGTGAGGTAGCTGTCGCGCTGTATAAAATCCAGTATTATTATTATTATTAAGGAACTGTAAATTTCGATGACCCGTAAAAACAGTTATTTCATGTCTTGCTCCTAGTAAATAATGCCTCCATTCTTGAAAGGCGTCTTTTACTGCTAACAATTCCTTGTCAGCAATTGGGTAATTAACTTCTGCGTCAGTTAATTTACGAGATCGATATGCGATTGGATGGAGCTGGCCAGTTACTTTATGCCTTTGTGAAAGGATTCCACCTATGGCCAAATTTGAAGCATATACTTCAACAAAGAAAGGTTCTCCTGTGTTCGCATGCAACAGGACCGGTGCTGTGGTGAAGGTTTCTTGTAATAACTGGAAGGCTTCTTCCGTTTCAATACTCCAGTCACATTTTTCTTTCTTTCTGAGCAAACGAGTGATGGGGCTGACCTTTTCAGAAAAGTTGTGAATAAAACGCTGGTAGAAGTTGGCAAAGCCAAGGAAACTTTGTACTTCTTTGACTGTTTGTGGAGAGAGCCAGTCTTTTATTGCTCTTACTTTGGAATCATCCATGGACACACCATCAGCAGATAGGACAAAACCCAAAAATTCCACACGACTGGTGTGAAGTACACACTTCTCCAATTTCACAAATAGCTGGGCTTCAAGCAATCTTTGCAAAATTGCTTGCACATGTCTGACATGTTCTTCCATGTTTGTAGAAAAAATGAGAATGTTGTCAATATAAACGACCGCAAAACGATCCAGGTATTCACGTAGTATATTGTTGACAAAATGCTGAAAGGCAGCATCAGCATTATACAGGCCGAATGGCATGACCTGCTACTCAAACAATACAAGACGAGTTCTAAAAGCAGTCTCTCATTTGTCACCCTCAGCCATGCGTCCCAAATGATATGCTCCCCTCAAATCCAACTTTGTGTAGAAATGGGCTTCCTTAACCTGATCCAAAAGTTTAGAAATTAAAGGCAAAGAGTAAACATTTTTTAGTGACTTGATTCAGGGCATGATAATCAATACAAGGCCCAAGTTTTCCATCTTTCTTTGGGATAAAGAACAGAGGAGAAGAGACCGGAGACTGTGAAGGTCGAATGAATCCATTGGCTAGGTATTTGTCCAAATATTCTTTCAAGTATGTATTCTCAGCTTCAGACAGCATGTATATGCAACTGCATGGCAAGGAACCACCTGGCTCCAGTCCGATCTTACAATCGTACTCCTGATGAGGGGGTACTTTTGTTGCCTCTTTGTCATTAAATACAGATATCAAATCATGATATTCTTCTGGTACGTCTTGAACTTCCACGGCACAAATCATACATGTCTGTTCTGCCAAAAAGGACGATCGAGATGACTGAGGATCAGAAGTACTAAAGTTGAAGCAATTCCCAAGACAATAATGTAAATGTAATTCAATTGTTCTCTTGGCCCAGTCGATCCAAGTATTGTGTTTGGTAAGCCATGGTAGCCCTAGATGAATTTAAATTGAGGGGCGTCAATAAGAGTAAAACTCAAGACACTTCAATGTTTTCCAGGTCCAATCAATAAGACTTCTTCTGTGTCATAAGTTATGGGACCAGAAGATAATTTAGTGTCATCTACCGCTCGAACAGGTTCTGGCTTTTCTTTATTGAAAAAATGAATCCCTAAAGATTCAGTGAATTTTATGTCACAGAAATTTCCCGTGGCACCAGAATCAATCATCACAGAAACTTTATTCACTTCGATTTCTCTAAATTTTATCACACAGGAAATTTTCAAATGAGGGGCCGAAGACGGCAAAGTATTAACTAATTGCTGAGTATTTGGAGCTGTCTCCTCGGCTGCTCCCACCAAGGCAACTCCTTCTAGTGGCGGAGCCTGTCTTTTACCCAATTATTGTTCTTTAGTTTCTTTGGACACTCCTTGATGAAATGGCCTGGACTTCTACAATACATGCACAGCTTGTCACTCCTTCTCTTTTCCCTCTCTTCCTTAGTCAAAGGACCACGCACTGTGCCTATTTGCACGGGTTCTTCACCAGCCCCTGCTTCACTGGTCTTCGCTGTATCAGATTTGATCCTATCAAATCGAGGTGGTATATGTCTGATTTCTTTTTGACGTTCATTTCTTCTTTCAAATTGATGTTGATCAATTTGCAGAACCAGGTCGGTCAATTCTGATAACTCTGTAGGCCTCTTCGGAATTTGCGCGGATCCATCTTTTAATTCTTCCTTCAATCCTCTATAAAAAATGGTTGCCCTCTTGCCTTCCGGCCAATTTGTTTCCACAATTAATTTATTAAACTGCGCCAAATAAGCAACCAGCTCACAATTCCTTTGTTTTAAGTCTAAGAGTTTGTTGTCTGTTTGTTGTCTGTGACCTGCGAGATGGTTCTTCGGTCAAACATTCGAAGGAACTCCAACTTGAACTCCTCAAAATTGTAAAGCGTTACGATCATTGGAATTCATCAAAGGCATGGACCAGGCCGCAGCATCTCCGCTCAGATAAGACAGTATGAAGGTGTTGTAAATAGAATTAGGTAGGCAGCAGGACACGTCTTCAGTTACTAAGATTGATTTATTAAGTTACAAGATAAGATAAACAGCAGAGCACAAAGCCTCACAGCTGACCAGACCAACTGCCAGGGCTAGAATCCCCACACACCAGATAGAACACAGCTCGGTAAGAAGATAGAAACACAAAAAAGGACTTAAGAGACCAAGAAGCCATATAGAGCTAAGAATGAATTTACAACAGAAGGCTACCTAGGACTGGTCTTCCTTGAAAATCATAGGCTTGCATTAGAAGTGTAGGGAACATTGTGTAAAGAAAATCTGAGCCTTGTGTGGGTAACCCAAAAATCTCTCTGGAGGGGCCAAAGGGATAGTAGGGGACATAGCATGAATCACTTGAGTGGTTAACTCAGCAGCTTAAGGAGAAGAGGAAAAAGATGAGGGCCTTTGCTCCTTAGGGCTGGTGGAGGAACTAGAAACAAACTCATCAAACCTTTGGCGAAGAAAAGCAGCTTCCTGGCTAGACTTCATAACCTCTCCCCTTGTCTCACTTAATTGTTTCTGCAAGTCTTCTAACACTGACGCTAAGGCTTTCACATCTATAACTTCAGCCATTCTACCCAAGTGGAAGGTTTTGGTAAGGCACTTCAATCTGTCATAAGCATGTACCAGACTTGATCTTCCACGGGAGCCGAATCGCTGAACTTCTCTGTTCTGATGTAAATTTCTCAATTCCCCAACACCACTGCGAGCTAGATATTAGTCTGCCCACAGTACTGAGGGGGAAAGGGGAATGAGAAGAAAAAAGAAACTGCCACTGTGGTGCTTCTTCTAGCGGAATATTACAGGACTGTACCTGAAAACACAAGCAAAATATTACTCCGAACACCACCTCTTAACATAGAACCTCCCCATACTCTTAAGCTTACGAAATACATTCTATACCTGAATACTCAGTGGAATTTGCTTCTCTCTGTATATATCTTTGGGTAATACTGTCCTGTAGGTTAAGGCTTTTGTAAACGATATAGCTTGCAATTTAACAGTTATTGTCTTGTCTTTTTTCTCTACAGGCGCTGCAGACTTCGAAGGCAAGAGAAAGGTAGAGGTGGTAAGTAGAAATATATATATATATATATATATTTATAGTTACTTGATGTTGTTGAGTCACACACAGTTGATGGAGTTTAGGTAAATAAATACGCACCAGTAAATGAAGAAAAAACAGACTGCGCGCTGTTAGTGGTTAATCAATTAGTCTCATCATTTCTGATGGCGATGTTGAAGGTGAACACAAATGACTTAAAGCGCCACCACTACTGCAAGTCTCTTTACACAAGGCGGAGCATTCAGAGGAAAGAGATAATGAAGCGCTCCTATATCGGTAGAAAGCTTTTTACAATACCTTGCCACTAGTTTCTCTGGCTAGATACAAGCTCTGCAATGTGGCAACTGAGGCAGAAAATATTGGGAGTTGCGAAAGCCCTAGGAATGACGAAACTATCACACCCCGTGAACAAAATACCTGTATTCTCCAGCAAAGCCTCCCAGAGAATAAATGAAGGATTACAAACATTCTGAAAATACAGCTAAAGAGCTAAAAACTTTGTAGCAAGCGATAGGAATCCTTGCTGAATTTTCTACACAGTCAGGCGCTTCACAGGATGAACGCTGCTTCTTACACAAGAAGACGGTTGAAGTGCGCAGCACCACAGGTGTGAGCGCGTGATATTCCTGAACGCATTCCAAACCAAAAACACTAGAACGCTAACCTCCTCTATTGGTGCCCGCCATATTAGAATTCTGCCGCAGAAAATTAACTGAAAATTATTGCCCCATTCTAGACCTGAAACATCTGGCTACCAGTTGGCTCCAATGAAACAAAGATTCCTTGCTCTGAACCTTCTGCCAAACTCTGAAACCACGAAGAGATCTGCTCAACCCTGGAAGGTAACACACAGAACTGACAGTCTCTTTATGTTGAGATGTGCCTGCAGGCTGAAAATGTCTGCTAGTACCCGAACCAAGATCTTTTGTCCATTTGTGTGGGATATGGCTGGATACTTCATGTTCACTGTGCATGGTAGACGTTGTGTGAGTGTGCCCTATTTGTGCTGTACTTTATTGGCACATAAATCCATTTCGGTATTCCTGTGTGTATGGACGGCTGCATAAAATGGAAAGCGGAGGTTCCTTTGTTTAAACTGCAGTATGCAATATGTTTCTAGAACCATCGGTAGCTGAGTTCTGGTGTCTTGTGGATCGGGAAAGATTTTCCTGTCACCTGTTCCACTTGAAAGTGAGCACTGGAAAATCCCTGCCACTTCCCCCACAAATGTCACTGTAGTCAGGTTACAGCAGCTAGGGGGTGGAGATGTATTTTTGCCCTTTTTTAGGTCGAGCCTAGGCAGTGTATGCATTGTCTCTTCAATACATGCTGTATTTTGTCTGTGGGCTTTCAGCCCGCCCATTGCCTTTTTCTTCATCCTTCGATTGTCCTTCAAAAATACTTGCTTGCTATTGGTTAATTTTTCCTCCTAGTCCTTCCTTTTTGTGTTTTGTTTACTCCGCCAGAGCACCACCCAACTACTGGTAACTTTCCACTTCAGGGCTTATCTGTAAGGGTGGTCATCAAACTCCACTCCGCCGGCAGAGTTTGCGAAGTTTTGTCCACTTGTGCTCGGCTTGGAGCACGTAGTTAAACAACAACTCCACCTACCGCCAGCGGAGCGGAGTTTACCGGGTCGGTGCGGCGGGGGGTACTCACCTTCACCCTAAATCACTGCTGGCTGCTACTATATTCTTTTGGGATTGTCCTGTCTATTGGGACTTTTTTTACAAGCGATTGTGCTTGTTCTTTAGGAAGCTGGTGATGCTCCCTGTGATGTTGCATTACCAAAAACTAAAGGGAAACTGCCCGGAAAGAGCTCATGGACAGTGAGATTCATTCTGCAAGCCGACTGGGAGAAGTGGGAGGACAGCAGCTCCTTCCGGGCCAGCTCCAGGACTAGTGGGGCCAGAGGAACCAGATGGTTGTCTTGGAACAGGAATTTGTGATGCTGGAAGAAGGGAGGCCCTGCAGGACTCAGAAGTCGGTGCGTGCCTCCAGAACTGGGAGCTGATGAATAAGTAACGACGAGGACGCTACTCCGTCACAGCATGGTTATACAGTAAGCTGAAACCGTTGCCCATACAGTGCTAAAATGTAAATTACTAAATAACTGTGCTGCTTTACGGTGCATCATTTACATTTTTTGTCACCATATTTAGTCAACCCAGCCTCATATTTTTTTTCGTCTTTGCCTGTTGATCTTGGAGTTGGTAAATACAATTTCCTGATCCCCTACTGGCCAGCAGTCCTCTAGCAGCCATGTTGGATGAATATGCCTTGAATGAAAGCACCTCTTTGCTGACACTGCTACTTTTGGCGCGAGGGCGGAGATGGCAGTAGATGTTTTCGGAGCTTTTCACCAATCGCATCCCTGTTTTCATTAGCTGCAGGGGGACCAAGGCTCGAGTCGGGGTACCACGCGGGTGGACGGCGTCCCCCCACTTATTTTAACGTATCTTACAGGGTGGACGCCGTCCCCCCTGACCAAAAGCTGGACTGGACAATGATGGTGTTACTTACCGGACCGGCGCACCGCCGATCTCCGAACCTTGACGTACTCTGCGCATCCTGCTTCCTCCTCTCTCCACCCCTCCCATCACCCTCCCCTGCCCACTCACTCGCTACCCATCTCATGCTCCCTCTCCTGAAGTCTGTGCCCCGCTCTCCCCTCTCGCAGAAGCTCCCCCTCCCCCCCCCGCGATCTGTTCATGACCTGCTCACGACCCCACCCCCTTTGAGCCTTCACTTTCTTAACTATGAGGCGCGCATCCTTTCCCCATTTCTCGTCCCCTCACTCCTCTCTTCCCGTGACTTCATTCACCCCCTCCCCCCATATACCCAGGGGCGAGCTGCTACTGGCCCTGAGCCTTTTACCAACCAAACCACAACTTCACAATGATGGGCCCCACCTCTGCGGGCTTCTTCGGACCCTGAGCCAAACGAGGCAGACAGAGGCTGACAAAGTGGTTCTGAACGCAACGACCTTACACACCCGTGGGAAAACTCCATCTGCGTTGTTGCATTTTTTAATTCCAGAGTTCCCAGTCTGCCCGAGACATACAACTCATTAAGAAGACGTTGAAAAAGATGAACTTGCCTCGGACAGTTTCAAAGAGAATGTAGACTATAAAGATCCCTCAGAAACAGTCATTTGTAGTCATTATTGACTTAGGCAAAAGAGGAGTCCCTGCAGCATCATTTGCTAGTCGGTCAAACAAAGAAGACTAGTTTATAACCCACAAATAAAAGGTTTTATTTGAACTCAATCACAGTTTCACAAGTAATGTTGCCACATCCCCCCCTAAGGAAAATTCCGGCTATTCGTTCAAAGTAAGATTCTGCAAGACATTAAGATACTATAGTTGTTTAAAAAAACAAAACACTTATGATAGTGTTAAGGAGCGGAGCCTTAGATGGTTCTGGAGTCCCCTAAATTTGAAACTCGCTTCATCAAACTGATGTAGCTAATAACACAGTGTTTATAACAAAGTTACTACGAACTGGATTCCACTAGAGTGGCACACTGGCAGTACCAAGTATCACATTCCAATTTTAATTACTGTATTTCTGTTTTTTACCTTTCGTGACGTCACTTCCTGTCGTGACGTCACATCCTGTCTCTGAGCGTCCCCCCACTTCTTTATTTAGGACTTGTGCCCTGAGGGGGACGTTCTGTGAACAAATTATTTGCTAAGAACATTTTGGGCCTTAGAGGCTGACTTTTTATTGTAGTAATAATAATCAGCATTCAACACCAGGTAGGCCTGTTAGAAGACCCGGGGCAAGCTCTAAGATTTGAACCTCCGTCTCCACAACATTTTAAATGTCATCCTCAGACTGACAGCACCCTCATGTGGCCAATAATAGTTGTCAACAGTAGCAGGCCCATTTCATATCCATACGATGAGACTGAGGGTTAATTACGGTGGCCGAGCATTACTCCGCCGGCACGTGGAACTTGCTGAATTCAGCTGAGTTTTTTTAGCAGCTCAGTGGAATTCCTCGGAGTGAAACTCCGCAAGCTCCGTTAGTGTCTGGGACTACTTTTTATTCCTTTCCTGCTCATCTTTGTTGTGGCAGCTCAAGGGCACCCAGCTGCTATCGCGCCCCCTCATCCCCTCAGGAAATGGTCAAGGCTTCCTCCGTAAACGTCTGTAAATATTGTTCTTATCTCCTCGCATAAAATATTTCTAAAAAGTCGGTATAAATTGTGATGAGTGTGAATGTCATGGTGTTACTCCCTATTACAGAACTAGTTTTGACTGCTTTGGCACACGCGAGGGAGCATTCTAAAAAAACACAAGGAAATATCACTCGGGTTCTCCCTGGCACAACAGGAGAGCGGCTACTAAAAAATTCACTGCTTGCTGCAAACTCAACCCCTAATGACTTGCAGGGCCGCGCCTTTAAAATACCTTTTCGTCCATATCTCAGCATGTGGTGGTTCCAGGACTACGGGACCACCACCAAATTGTTCAGCACAACGTGGACTTATGTTTCATGTCAATTTCCAGGTCTTCACTCTAAGTTGTGGGTGACCTCAAAATCTTCACCTTCTCTGCCGGCCGATGCTTCTTTAAGCTCTCCTATGGCTTGAGCTTTAGTTCTATATCCAGAAGTGGTTCGTCTTCGAGGGTCCTTGCGCATGGTAATATGTAGAAGGCCTGGAAGGCTGAAAAATGTATAATGCATTAGTCATGTGGTTATGCCTTCTAAGGGCCGATTGTAGGGTTGCAATTTAATGCTTTTTCAGAAAGAAGTTTTAATGTGATGTCTTGCCATCCTTAATCTTTCTTAATTGTGTTTGATCATATCTTTAGTTATCCACTCCCCAAAACTAAAGATGAAGTACAGTTTTTTCTGCAGAACACAATACTTACACAGAGAGGTGTTCCAAAACAGCAGATACCGTCAGATCTGGTTTTGTTTTGTATTAAACCTTCACCCACATTGTTTTCATTCTGCTACCCTTTCCAGATGAGATGAATCGTTGTTTTACTCATATTACATTAAACTTAGCATAGTTGTTTCAGAGCTCCACTTTGAAAAGATTTTATATAGGGATGCACTCAAAGCTTGCCTTTCTACTGTGAATCGTTCTCAGTGTTGCTGTTATCATGTCCCATTGTTCGAAAGCCAGCGTCACCATAGCTTGTTCTTTTCAGTTGAAGTAGAGTGGGCTTAAGTTATGTCATGAGATAGACGGTTAGCACGTGTACACTTAATGTTTTTTTGTCGCCCATGCTACACAGTATCTTGGCAATGCTGAAGAGCATTGCCAAAGGCAATGCCATACTAGTAGGTCCCTGTTGAAGATAGATGACGCCAGGCTCATTCAGGTAAATGGTAGAGTTTATTCAGAGCACAGCCAAAGAGGTCACCCCACCAGCTGACCAACTCTCCAACTGACTCCCACAGAATCTTTAATAAAGAACCTAGAATGCGTACAAGTATTCTACATGCATAAACACAAGAGAGAGATAACACATTTACAACATACCTTCCTCCTTTAGGGAAAAGAAATGGATGACCACATTAAAAGTCTACAATGACATATCATAAGTAATAACAACTAAAAGTAAAAATTATTAAAAGATGTTATGAGTGTAAGACAGGAATAATATTAAAATTTACAACAGTAATCATTTAAATAGGCTGGTGGTCTGCGACATCTTGGAATCCTGGAGTCAAGAGACTTAGGAGCATCCTGAAGATGAAAAGTAATAATAGAGTTGGTTTGTACATCACTAGAATCAGAAGCATCACCACCACCTACATTTTGTCTATTTGATGAACTCAATGACAAATTGGAATCTTCTGATGTAGTATACATGTAGCCACTACTCCCACTGTTAGCAGAAAAAGAGTGAATTGCATCATTAGAAACAATAGACCCTTTTTGATATACAGTCACACAGCGAAGATTCCATTTCTCACCATTAATTAAGACTATGTAATGAGGAAATACTTCTTTGATACAAAGGGGACCTTTGAATTTAGACAAACCTCTGGAAATTCTTCCTGATTTTATTTTAACAAGATCCCCTTTTGAGATGTGCGCGGAGACACTACCTTTGGTATTAAATGTGGTTGAGGAATTGCAATGAATATGACCTCCATGTCAGACCCACTCTTTAATTTTAATCCAAGAAAGAGTAAGTTTGGTACCAGGAGATCTTCCACGCATTATTTCAAAAGGTGACTTCTCGCTTTCACTTAAACTCTGACAAAACAGAGGTGATGACATTCGGGAACTTACAACCCATTTGGTCCCCGCAGTGGTGGCCAACACAAATGGGTACCCCCCCCCCCTGCCGGTGACTAAGGTACGCAACCTGGGGGTAATCTTCGACAACAAGTTGACTTTCCTCCATCACGTCAATTCAGTGGTATCATCAGCCTTCTTTATCTTAAAACGAATAAAGAAACTGCTCCCATACCTACCTCCAACTACGGGGAATACACTTGTGAGTACACTGGTGTTCTCGCGAACAGACTACTGTAACTCACTCCTACTGAACTCCCAAGAAAAAATTCTCAACAGACTGCAAACCGTGCAAAACGCTGCAGCCAGAATCCTTTTGAAAATTCCTAGATTTACCTCGACATCTCAGTATATCAGACAGCTGCACTGGCTACCTATCAGGAGCCGCATCAAGTTTAAAGCTTTATGCATAGCTTATAAAGCCACCAATAAGCAAGGACCATTATACCTACAAAAAGCTTTTTCCCCGCCTGAGTACCCACGAACTCTACGTTCAGCATCAGCTCATTTGCTGACAGTCCCACGGACAAGAAGGTCCAACTGGGGAGATAGATGCTTCACTACCTCAACAGCTAGACTCTGGAACACGTTACCACTTCATATAAAAACTGCTCCTACACTTCTGCAATTTAGAAAGAAACTCAAAACGTGGTTGTTCCCACTATAAGCACCTCTGTCCATCTTTCTGAGAGAGTCCTGCAACACTAGCGCCGAGACACCCGCCTGGGTATTTGTGCGCTTTAAAAATTGAATAAATAAATAAATTAAAAATCTATAGTAGTGCGATATGCCCAGACCTTATCACAGACCATGTCATGATTGAATTTGCCACTAGAACAAGACATTTGAATTATTCCTTTGACTAATCTGTTAATTCTCTCACAAAAACCATTACTCTGTGGGTTGTATAGAGATGTGCGATAATGTTTGACACCACAATTTGACAAAAAAGAACGCATGTTATGAGAGACCAATTGTGTGCCATTGTCTGTGACAAGTACATTAGGGTAGCCATCTTCCTGAAATAGTGTTTTCAAGAAACATATGGAAGTATCAATAGTAATATCTTTTACAAAACTGACAGTAAGCCATTTGGAAAATAGGTCAACACATACAATTGCAAAGCGTTGACTAAAAGGAAATTCTTCCATAGGTCCAATAAAATCTAAAGAAATACTGTGCAATGGACTACCAGGACTTGTTAGATGGCCAGAGGATGACCCAACAGCAATTTTAAGTCTCTTTTCACCTTCTTTGCAAGAAGGACACTTTTCAATCCAGGAAGAGACATGAGAATCTAAACCCGGCCACCAGAAATTGGCTTTTAATCTGCGTTGAGTCAAAGTTTGACCTAAATGCCCTTCATGAGCGATATTAATTATTTGGGGTCTCAAGCTAGCAGGAGGAATGAATTTATCACCTCGCATTAAAACATTGTCACCACAAATAGATAATTCATCCAGAATTTTTAAGAAAGGACGAGTAGCGAAGTGTACACAACTTTCTCTTCTAGAACCCAATTTAATAAGAAGGATTACTTCCTTGAGAACGTGATCATTGGTCATGGCTTCGCACCATTCTTCACGAGTGAAAGAACATTCATTAACTTCAAGAACATCTTGAATAGAAGCAACAGATTCTTCATCATTCTCAATGCTGAAAGATTTATCATCAAGATCCTCCCACTTAACTGATAGTCTGGAGAGACAATCCACTTGAACATTACACCAACCGTGTACATGTGAGATTTCGTACTGGTAATCTTGAAGTTTAGAAGCTAATCTAGCTAGCCTTGGAGAAGTTTTGACAGCACCACCAGGAGATAAGATGCGAACCAACGGTTTGTGATCAGTTTTTAGAATACATTTTGTCCCCCATAAGTAGGTGCGAAAATATTGAACACCCCAAACTGCTGCAAGTGCTTCTTTCTCTACAACAGAGTAATTCTGTTCTGACAAAGTGAGTGTGCGAGAAGCAAATGCAATTGTCCATTCCCCATCAATGTGTTTTTGCAGAAGAACAGCGCCCACACCAGTGGCACTGGCATCAACCATAACGACTGAAGTACGTTTGGTGTCAAAAAGGGGTAAAACATTTGCCTCATAAATTTCTTTTTTATTTAATACAATTAAAGCAAGTACTTCGATCGGTACCCCACACGAATTTTGCTCCTTTATTCAACAAAAGTCTTAGTTGTGTTGTCTTGACAGAAACATTCTTGATTAATTTTGAATAGTATTCTATCAACGCCATGAAAGATCTGAGTTGATCTTTATATGATTGACATGGAGCTCAGTGAATAGCTTCCAAAAGATTTTTCTTTGGCTTCACTCCTGAAACTGTTATTTTGTGACCAAGATATTCAATTCTTTCAACTAAAAAGGAACATTTGTCCTTACAAAGAGTTAGACCAGCATCGGAGATTCTGCTGAGAACATTTTCTAGAACAGTATTGTGATCATCAACAGTCTCCGAAGACAAGAATGTCGTCCTGAAAGTAAACTGCTTTTGAATCCCTGTAAAAAGTTCAGTGACCAGTCTTTGAAATACACTAGCAGCCGAAATTAGGCCAAAAGGAAGACGTGTAAACTGAAAAGTACCCTTTGTAGTTATGAAAACAGTGATATGCTTAGAGTCATCTTGGAGTCTAATCTGGTGATAAGCACTCTTTAGGTCTAGTTTTGAGAAGTACTTAGCACCTTGTAACGTAGATAATAGCTCATTTATGTGTGGTAGAGGAAAGGTATCTGCCACAACACACTTGTTTAGTGACCTTAAATCTACACAAAATCTCAATTTTCCGTCCGATTTCTTGGTGATAACAACCGGAGATACCCAAGATGATGCCTCAACCGGTTCTACCCCACCCTCGTCGCCAAAATTGTTGAAGATAGATGACACCAGGCTCATTTAGGTAAATGGAATAGTTTATTCAGAGCACAGCCAAAGAGGTCATCCCACCAGCTGACCAACTCTCCAACTGACTCCCACAGAATCTTTAATAAAGTACCTAGAATGCGTACAAGCATTTTACATGCATAAACCCAAAAGAGAGATAACACATTTACAACAGTCCCACAGGGGAGACCTATTGGCTATGCCAATGATAGATTCAGTTTAGTCTCATTCTCTCTCAGCTCCAACCCATATTCCTGCAGCATTTGGGTGATTAATGATAAGGGTGCACACTCAGTACAGGTTCAGAAATCTAGCACAGATTTTCCAACCTGACGCACTGGTAATGAAGCAATCCCAATAATATTAACATTGTATAGGCTCAGGCACATGACAGTAGACTAAGTTAAACCATTCATCCAAAGCAGTGCTAAAGAGCTCATGAATGATTTGGACTCAGAGCCATCCTTGCGATAATAGAGACTTCCTAAATTCAGGTCCTCGTCAGAAAAAATCTACTACTAGTCTGGTGAAATGGTTAGCTTCCTGACTGATAGACATACTCCTAATTAAATGACTGTCTCAAGAGGATGTGGAGCACCATTTAAATTGCGATCTATTAAACACAATAAAATGGTGTTTAATACAAAGGATATGCTCCTAAATACCACCTAAACACAACTGTAAAATAATTACAAAATGGCACATTGCAAGGTTTTGAATTACTCTTCTGTTATAGTGTGAATCTTTCAGCCTATAACAGAGTAATGGGGTAATGCTGGACCTTGTGTTCAGTGGCATAACTCACAATTATGGGCCGTCACGCATAATGTGATGAGGCGCCCTTGAATCTCCCACATCACTCAGATATACATTGGCATTGGGCTGAATGGGGGCCCGCTGAAGGTTTGTGGCCCCCTCAAGAATTGGGGGTCCCCCGCGCTTCAAGGACTGCAACAGAAGAAAAGTGTTTTGACAAAAGAATAAGATGTGAATAAGGAACTCTTTTAGAAAAAGGTGGAAGGAGGCTGTGCATTACATAATTGAATTAATGTATACTTATGTGATGAATGGTGTGTGCAGATCATTCTTTTTCAAGTTATATTATGGAGCTGGGCTCCTGTAGGGAAGATTAGAAGGTTGATCTTCTAGATCTGTGAACCACTGCTATTATGATTAATTATATTAAATTCACTAAAGGTGACAGGTGCAAATCTTTTAGCCTCTGTCTCATTTTTGCAAATCACATATCATATTAGACCTATCCATATACAAATAATTTTTGGTCCTGCTCCAATAGGAACAGTCCAGCTCGAACTGCCCCGAAAAGGATAGACATCAACACAGGAATCCCAAACATCCTCCTCTGAACAGCCAGACGGCAGGCAGAAACAGGTAAGACATCATTCCTACAAACAGGCAACCATACACATATAGGGGCATTAGTGCAAAGTTCCCACATATAATTCAGGTTCCAGTCGTAGGCAGCAGTGCTGTACCACAAGACCCATTATTTGTATATTCCAAGTGGGTACCTCTGCAGCCCAACTGTGCACCATCACTGCAAATGGGCACAATTCACTCTACCCTTTCCAAAGCTATGACACAGGCAAAGTTTGTTATTCACATGAGCAGAGTACTCAGAAAGGGGTTACTTGGAAGCACAGGCATTCTGATTCCTGTGGTTACTCATCCAGTACATCCACTGGGGTTGCACCACACCACTAGTTACATTGAGCCAAGGAACATGCATAGGGAAGGCCTGTTGGTCTTTGAAGGTGGAAGGGCCAGAACATGGCTATTGTCCATGGCCCACTGGGAGGCTGGTCGTTTTTGGGCAGAGAAGGGTGAACTCTGGCTGCTGCTGTGAACCATCCACACCACCACTAAAGTGTTGTGCTGTTTCTAATGAGTGGGGTATTGACAGCAGCAAGCTGGGTATCTGGTGGGCCGAGCATACCTAAGCATAGCTCAGGTTGGTGCTAGATGGAGAACAGTATGCTTAAATCCCCTACATGAATGTATGCATCATACAGTCATGAGGCGACACAGGTCAGTGTGAGTTGGCAATGAGATGAGGTATTCTTATTTGTCATACATGACATCACTGTGGTACTTCACTTACTGAGAAATTAAGACAATAAAGTAAATGGTTAATAGTTGGTGTCACACTTCACTGGCAGAAAGTATCTTGGCCTTCAAAAATAAGTGCTAGTGCTCAGCACCCAGACTAAGCACGGGTTCCATGTGGAAGCAGAAGATGATATGGGACAAGATGAAGCCCTTGGGAGGAAATCATCAACAATGTGAAGGTTAGGTAACTCTATGTTATAGCATGATCTAAAGCCAGATTGGTAGTGGTGGAGTGGACTGTTCTTGATGATCATTTTTTCGTTTTAAATGGAATTTGCTTTCATAATGATTTTACTAATCTATAGAGGATGGGGTGGTATTTGGCAAGATTGTCTGGGTCCTCAATAGTTTTTTTCATAATGGGGAAGATCTGTTCTGTGTTGAGGCAATCTGGGAAAGTTCCTTAATGTAGATAGGCATTGATGATGTTGAGCCAAGGTGTGAGGGACTCTCCATGTAGCTAGTTCATCTGAACTTTTAAAGGAGGTTTAAAAGTTGTGACAAGGGCCAGATTTAGATCTTTGCGATTCAGACCCGCCATCACTTTTCCACTGATTCTTTGTCCACTTAGTAGGCAGTCCGTCCGCTCTATTTAGATGCTGGTGGGTCAATGGTCAAAAGACCGTTGGAGTACCACCGCCTCATTTTTCTACCTGCATCGACGGCGCCATGAGCAAAAGTGGCTGTCGGAGGGAGTACAGCCAGTTCATCTGCCAGGCCAATCACAATGTGCCTTCCCACCAACGTAACTGTGGCAGGGAAACGTCTACACCTGAGTTGACTGATTGGAAAAGACATAAGGCCGAAACGTACCTTCTTTCTGTTTCACACTTCCTTTTCTGTCATGGTGCCGATTGTCCAAGTCCTGCCTTTGCTGGTGCTACTTGACCACAAATCAAATCAAATCAATCAACTGGAATCAAAGGTAAGCTATTTTTACTTGTCACCTTTTGACTTGTCTGTTTACATTTGCTTAGGACTCTTGCATGCTGAAATCTCTCTTACAAACAATAATGTACAAATGTGTAATGCATATGTGTGTAATGTTGTCGTTTCAAAGAAACACACCTTTATGATTGTATTTTATTTTTACATTTGATGCAAGCTGCCTTCATGATAATGGACACTAAATGGACATCAACCAAACAAAATCGAAAACTGACCATAAGTTGTGTTAACTTAATTTTTATAACTATAAAATCATAAACATATACATTGCACATTATTGTGATAATTGAAATGTAACATAATTTAGAAATTGCACTAGACAAGGTAAAACATTTGTTTTAAAATAACTGTAAAATCAATGTTAGTTCCAAACTTTAATCAATGTAACATTTCCCATTGTGTTGTGCATTTCCTGCATTTTATTAAATGTTATTTGTCATTGTTATTTTAAGGTGCAATGCATATGTGTTTATTTTTATTACATATCAAGTACAAATACACACACCTGTATTAATACTTTGTTGGTGTATGTATCATCATGATGAATGCTTGCACCATATTTTAAATGTCAATCACATACTTTTTTTTACTAATGTAGGGACCTAACAAATTCGACATTTTAAAAAACTGTTGCATTTTCTGTCATAATTGTAAGTTAAAATATGTAAATCACATTTTCATCATTAACAGCTATAGTATTTAGACTTGCAAATAAAAAATGCCAGGACAAACTTGGTGAAATGCATTTTTTAACGTTAAGAAATGAGATACATCTCTTGAATTAATATATTTTATTGTGAAACATAAATAAGAAAAAAATGATTGTCACCTATACATGATGTTGGAGTGTTTCACCTAACTTGCCTCCTAAACAGACTGTCAAATGGGAACCTCCTCAGGAAGGGGCGTCTAGTGGGCACAGAGCAAGCGCATCAAAGATCTTTCTTGGTAGTGGTGGGTTTAAGTTTGCCAGGGGTTAGGGATAGGAAAAACATAAATTCAGGAGGAGTACAGATAGGAGAGGTGGGAGAGGATTGAGTTTGGGTGGTAGAGGGAGCTGTAGTGGGTGATGTGCATGTGTCTATTGGTTTTCCAGTTGCATGTGGGTCTCTTGTATGTTCTGTATGTTTGAGTATGTGTGTCCTTTGGTTTCGATGAGTGTGCTGTTGACGTGGTTGTTGTGGTGCCTGTGGGTGTATGTTTTGCAGTTTCATGTGGGACTGGTGTATGTTTGGATGTGTGGTTTCTCAGGTGTTTTATTTTCAGGTGTGTGTGTGCCTTTGTGTTTGGCTGGTATTGTTTTACATGTAGGTGTGTGTTTGAATGACTGCTGTTGAGGTGGTTGGTGCGGTTGTGCTTGTGGATGTGATGGTGCTTTTGGATGTGGTGGTTGTTGTGGTGCTCGTGGGTGTGATGGTGGTATTGGTTCCAGTAGTGGTTGTGGATGTGGTGATAGTTGTGGTGCTTGTGGGTCTGCTGGTGGTTGTGAGGTAGTTGTGGTGTATGTGGGTGTAGTGTCAAGAGTGTCTGTATGTTGTTTGGATGTTTGCTTGTGTTTCTTTGTATGTTTGTGTTTATGTGTGTGTGTGTGTGTGTGAGTGTGCTGCTTGTGTCTAATGGAGTGGGTGCCAGCAAAGAAGTTAGTGTGCTTGGGATAGGGCTGGGACTTGGGATTTGTGATGAGGAAGGGGCCTGAGTTAGGGGACAAGGTTGGGCTGATTGAGAGGCTGCGGTCAGTGAGGAGGCCAGCTTCGCAAGGGAACTCTGCATGCCAGATATTGTACTGTGAATGGCATCCATAAATGCAACCATCTGTTGCATTTGGCAACTAAGGCCCTAGATGCCATTCACTTTCACAGTCCGGCCTAAAGAGATGCTGCATAAGAGGTCAATAGCCTCCTCACTTAGTGCAGCCGGGGGGCAGGGGGTAAGGTGCCTGTGGTGAAAGAGACCCCAGCACTTTTAGGGGGGCAGGTTTGGCCAACTGGGGGGTGCAAACAAGAAGGAGGGTGGTGATGGGTCTTTGAGTGGCGGACAAGAATGCAGTTGGTATAGTTCCTGTAGGATCTACCACCACTAGGGACTGGTCGCTTGTGGAGGCCTCCGAAAATGTTGATGAGATGCTGGCCTCCGTTCCAGTCCCCACACCCTCCATGCCACTGTGTTGATTGGTGTCCATGGTATCGCCACCTGAAAAACAGTGGCCAACTGCTTCCCAGTCTTTGTAGGCAATGTCCCCTTTGCCTGCTCTAGAAAATCACCTTTTGGGCACACATGTGATGGGAGTCACATTGTACGTTCACTGTCAAGATATCGGTGTGTGGGGAAACCTGGGGCAGGGTGTGGCGGGGTACCTGTGGAGTGGTGGCCGGGATGCAGGACGGAGACTGTGTTGTGGAGGTGTGGCATTGTGGTGGGGTCTTGCTCTTCCTGGTCCGGGGGGGGGGTTTGCGGGCGGGGGCCTCAGTGTCTGTGCACCTGGGGGAGGGTGTCCGTGTGGCAAGGGACCTCCCCTCTGTGCGTGGTGACTTCCTCTTCCCCTTGTGAGTTGGAGCAGGTGGATCATGAGGAAGAGGCCAAGGTCACAGAGGAAGAGCAGCTGGGAACTGGGGGTAGCAGGTAAGGCAACGGAAGGGGTTTTGGAGGGAGAGGCATCTGAGGACTGCGGAGTGCTCGTGGATGCCTGTTTGTGCGTCTGTGACCCATCCCCTGTGTGTGTGCCATCAGTCCCCAGAGTGTGCGTGCCTGTGGGTCTGGATTTTGTCTTGTGTGTCTGTGTGCTGCTTGTGTCTGTTGTGGTGCCTGCCGGTGCCGGTGCGTGTGTGCGTTGGACAGGTAGGGTAGTGGGGATTGTGGATGTGGCAGAGGTAGGAGGAATGAGGGACTGTTGGAGCAGGGACACTGCTGCCATCTGTGTGGAGGACATGGCCTGAATGGTCCGATGTAGGCCAGACAGGTTTGATGAGATGCCCTCAATGAAGGACACCACTTGTGTCAACAGAGTGGTATGAGAATGGAGGACACTCAGCATTGCTGTCTGCCCTACATGGATCTGCTTCAGTAAGTCCACAGACTCCACACTCAGGGTAGCAGGGGAGACAGGGGCAGGGGGTGCGGTGCCTGGCTCGAAGGAGACATCCTCCCTCACACTGGGGCCTCCACGGACATCTGGGATGGCAGCAGATGGGAGGGTGGAGATGGTGGTGGTGGACAGACTCGCTAGGTGTTGTCTTGGGTCTGCTGACACCCGCCTCCACAAGGGAATCCTCACTTGAGATGCTGTGTTCCTCAGCCGAGGTGGTATTAGCTGAGGTCTCTTCAGTGTGGCTCCGCTCACCCTCTGTGCCACTGGGTCCCTCCAACTCCTCTGCAGCGGACCCAGTTTGGCTCTGAAGCTCCTCTTGGTCCATGGAGCTGTCTCCTCCAGTAGCCATAGATGTATCTGCAAACAATCAGGATCCACAGATCCACATCAGTCACCTGTTTTACTTGACACATCACAGTCAGTACAGCACATTACAGAGCACGCCTTTGCTAAATATTGCAAAAAGTGCTCTCACATTTTGCAAATAAACACCTGTCAATCTGCCAGTCAGCCATGCCCCTCATATCCTTCACCTCCATGGACCCATCTGCCTGGTGCATGTAGTATGCCACTACTCATATGTGAACACATGCACCACATAGACATATCTCAGAACTGCAGGAATTGTTATTGAAATGTGTCAGTACACTCATATCCCATTCCCTGCCACTGACTCAGTACATGTGTCAGGATAAGGGATGGCCAAGGTCCTTGGCAGTAAAATGGATGTGCTTCCTTCACCAGACACCATGATGTGCCCTTGTATTGATGGTCAGTGACACAATTGAGTGCATGCTGGATAACTGACATTACTGCACGATACACATTAGCAAGTGGTATACCATGTTACAGGCCAGTCTGGCTAATCAGTCATCACTGGCGTCAGTCACGGGGGCAGTACTTAAAAAAAAAAACAGTCTGCACTGTGTCGCAATCAGTTTGTTTTGAGTGGAATGTGAGCCCTGCTGCTGTCAAGTGCACATGTGCCCCCCACTGCTACCCACATCTTAAGGCATTTGATGATCCCACATATAACAAATGCAGCAGTTGAGTGACTGCAAGCACAAATCTGTAAACATGATCACATAACAGTCTTATGTGTAATAAATGAGGTTGCCTGCTCTTTAATGTAGAATACACCATTAGGCACTGTCAAGTGATTACACACCTATGTTCTACCCTGTTGTGCTGATCCAAAAGCCAGATCTCAGCTGGCTGCCCAACTCAAAATGCTCAACACCCCAGGAGTCTAAAAACTTTGGTCACTCCACAATGACACAGAGGCAGACACCTGATTGCACATTTCACAATCCACTAAATGTAGGCAGACACACAGGAGTAGGAGAACAGAGTGTACTTCATGTCCGGAGTAGGCATACCTGTCCTGGTCCATGTGCAACATGGGATAGGCCCCCAACATTGTCTCACCTGCTGCATGGGTGTGTGGTAAATGTCCCAGACACATATGGTGAGCCAGAGCAGCAATTAGGACACATATTAATGGCCCACACATGACACATGTCAGATTCCTGGCAATGTGCAGACACATGTCAACCAATTGCCTCACTCATGAACCCCCCAAAAAAGCCCCAGTAGCAGATGCTGTTCCCATCCTCAACCTTGGACAACAGCAGGGACACACAACCCAAGAGACACAAGTCACAGACTGAAAGGGCTACACATGTGTATCAGATGACGATAGGCCATAACCTAATTTAGGCACATGACTCTTTATCAAGCAGACAGGCGTTCTGTGTGAGTGTAACCAGGCTGAAGGAGTGCAAAGATCATGTGAGACATAGTTCACAGAAAAGGCACCCCCTCCTTGCTGCTATCTGGCCTTCCAGGTCAGGGAAGACCACTGCCAGAATCCGGAGCATGTTCGGGGTCAGTGTCCATCATCCGCCTCTTCTGCGAGGAGGCAACAGCTGGACTCTTGCAATCCTCCAGGACCAACCAGGAAGGTCTTGCCACCACTTCTGGCAGTTGTGGATGCGGCGTCTTTAGACCCCCACAGATCGAACTGCCCGGGCAATGGTCAGCCAGATCTCCTGCTTCTGATGGGCATCAACCTGTGAGGATGACAAAGATAAAAGTCCATTAACTACATATGCAACATGTTTGTGCATCACACAGTTGGATATACATGTTGTTATCACAAGGGCATATGATGTAAACAGGTAGTGCAACTATGGTGAAGGACAGTTGTCCTGAATTAACATTTCAAAAGAGGGGGGATTTGCTGTATCCAATCTTCACATCAATACTTGTCTCTTTCTTATCCAAGAACAACACCATATGACTGTAAACATAGACCAACGTTTGAGTGCAGCCTTGGTGTAGAATGCTTATCCTCCTTAAGTATTAACCATAGACAATCTGCCCACCACTGGTGTTACAGAGTGCCACATCCATGTACCAAGAAAACACCAGTGCACATCAAATATAGTCACTATGATCCATGTGCATTCAGCAGGCACAGACACTTCTTCTTAATCCAAAAGAATCACATAGTGTAGACAAATTCCACATTTTTATTTCGTTTAAAATAAAGTGCTTCACAGCCAACGCGCGTTTCGCCCCCTATGGGCTTCCTCAAGGCTGCAAGTCATACATAAAAGAGTAAAGTACAGTCTATTTTCCAACAATATCATTTCTAATACATATTTAGATATAATTATTCCATCCATCTTATTAAATATCATAGTCACCTCATAAAATCCTGTGTAAAACAGTCTGTAACACAACCACCAAGGATTATTTCATAAACACCATCATGCTTATCGTCATGCCACAAGTGCCACAGCCAATATATGTGCTGCAACGCATGAAGCATGAGAATGCAGAAAGAACAGCCACCACCTGAGACTACCAACATAAGAGCCATGCAAGTGACCTAGATCAGCAAATACGTGACCAAGAAAATCAAAAGAAAGGGGGCATAGACCATGGTTTAAAAACTGACCACACCTTTAGAAATAATGTGCAAATGCTGCAAACAACCTCTGTGCACTATAAACACATATATGGAAAAGGCTCACCCGAGATCCAATTTTAAACAGCACTGTATCTACCAACGCTTATACAATTCAAAATCCCTATAAAAACAATTGGTAATGTTGAAGAAATAGGCAATCATCTTTTTATTTCATTAATGGCGTTTTCAACACATAAACCCACTATCACAGTTAGCCAATACCTCAAGATCTTACCTTAGAAAATACTCCGCCCAATGTCTATTTCAATCTAGTTACACACCAGTAAGAGTAGCAGTCGTCCTCATTTATTGTTTTTGTGGAGCCATGATAAGTTCCAGCTGCGATAAAAGTAGAATCATTGCATCAGCCCGGAATCCCATATGTGCATCCTCACATGAGATACCCCAAAGTCCAAGTTGGTTATAACTTCCCTTATGTACTTAATCTTCGATCCTATACCACCCTCACATATCTGGATATTTATTAAGAGATTCCAGAAATATGTGTGCGTGCGGTGAGAACAATCGTCATGTTCGACCACGTTATCATAAACGCTCCCTCTATATCCACAATGAGATTCCTTGCTGAATATAACAGCCAACATACCCCCATATCTCATGTGTCAGCCGCCCTTATCACAAAGGCTAATTGCGGTGAGCCACTGGAGGTCAAATTACACCTCCTGTTGACATTTATTTTATATTTTATTTGCTCCCAATGTATGAGTTCCTATACCATCTTCTCATACAATGATGTGCCCATCTATACTCACTTCTTATATAATATTGGTACTCGCCATATATAATTGATTACTCCCGATGTTCCCTTTAATATTCGTGACCGCCTTCCAAGTCTATACGGTAATATGAAGCTCTTTAATCCACCAATGCATGTTTTGTTAACTTGCATGATATACTTTTATATATGAAAACATGCATTCGCCCTTGCCCAACGCATTTCGAATATATCGCGGCGAATATTTCACTCACCATAAAGCACCAAACATGTCTCCGACCAGCAAGTTCCCGCGACCAAGTTCCGTGTTTGCCCTCCCCTTCGCGCGTATTTATTAATAATTACTTCCTGCAGTTGTAAGCGAAGAAGGACTGTTGACTCACCCCATGCCTGGATGATAGAATACATAGCGGCCATCTTAAGCTGGCTACACGAACATGTCAAGTCAGGGAATATGGGTCCGACATAGCTGATACGAATTCCAACACAGACATTTAGTCCTTTGCGTGTTTGTCAGCCATTACCTCCTGCGATCGCAAGCACATACTGACTTTCAATTCCACCCGATGCTTAAGTGATGGAAAAGTAGCATCCATCCTAAGCTGGCTCACAGCACATGAACAATCCGGAATAGCGGGTATAGAACAACTGTTACAAATTACAGTAAAACATTTTGGTCCTTCACCTATTTGAGAAGTGAGACATGGCACGATATTATGGCACCTACACCTGGTCCCATCTACAAAAACATCCTATACCGAGAGTATACATGTTACCCATCCTATATTTCTTCACATCAATTCATATCTATACTCAATTTACTTACACAACGCTATTTTACAAACATGTATATAAAGTGCATTTTTATGCTACAATTAAAAAAGCTGATGATTATATATATTTAAACATCATTTTTAGAAGTGATGTCATGTATTTAATGTCTATATTATTATTAACATGTGGAAATACCTACTATCAATTAATCCCATTTTTAAAACACAAGTTCTGCCTTGTTCAATAACAAATGTTTCATTTTACAATTAGAGGTATATGCACATCTAAGGTGCCCACTTCTTCTTATATGTAATGTTAGAGAATCCCCCCCTTCCCCTCTACCTAGCATTTCGAGGGCGGTGTTGGTGCTGTTGGATTTATCAGCAGCATTCGACACTGTCCCTCATTCTCTACTACTGAATAGATTGAGGGAGATTGGAATTCAGGGCAAGGTCCTTAAGTGGACCGACTCGTTTCTATCCAATCGGTCTCAACAGGTCCATACCCCCCCGGTTCACCTCTACTCCTAGACCACTGAAATGGGGTGTCCCTCAGGGCTCCTCTCTTAGCCCTCTTTTGTTTAATGTTTATTTTTACCCTTTGGCCAAACAGATTTCATGCACAGGTATTAAAACAACGTCCTACGCGGACGATACCCAGCTTCTTTTTACCTTTAATGAACCGTCCCTTAATGCCTTTGAACCACTCAAAACTTGTCTGAGAGACATTGCTAAATGGATGGACCTTAATTCTTTACGACTCAATGCTGGTAAAACTGAGGTGCTCTTTTTTAATCAGCCATCCCCTCTCGGCTCGAATTTATGGTGGCCGGAAGATTTGAGCCAAGCCCCCACGCTGAAGGATTCCGTTAGAAACCTAGGAGTGCGCTGGGATGAAAAACTATCCTTTGATAATCAGGTCCATGCAATCTCAGCCGCCTGTTTTTCTAAGATAAGAACTCTAAACAAATTAATACATTTTCTCCCATGTGCCAATAGAAAAACCATTGTCCATGCCCTCATCATTTCTCATCTTGATTATGCCAACGGATTGTATTTGGGTCTGACCAAAGGCCTCTGCCAGAAACTTCAATTGGTACAAAATGCCGCCGCACGGTTAATTGGAGACCTTTCCCGTAGGCAGCATATCACTCCTTATCTGAGGGAATTGCACTGGCTACCCATGAGCAAACGAATAGAGCTCAAGGCCTTGACACTGGCCTATCGTTCCACCAAGGGCCTTGGATCTGCCCACTTACGCTCTACTCTCCGGCCTTACTGCAACTCGAGAGCCCTTCGATCTAACACCAAACTCCTGCTGGCCACTCCAAGATTCAAAAAAGCGCGAGCGGGGGGCAGAACCTTTGAGCTGGGAGCCGCTCAAAGATGGAATAAACTGCCCCTTGATCTGCGTAAGAGTACCTCCGAACGCGAATTCCGTAAATCCTTGAAGACTTTCCTTTTCTGCCAGTAAATTCCTGTTTTCAGAGTCTGGTTCTCATTCCTTTCAGCGCCGGGACACCCCGTTGGGGTAGCTGCGCGCTTTATAAATGACACAATAATAATAATAATTCTCCCCTTGCCACGCTGCTTGACTCTCATTGTCCTTAACACCTCATTATCGTTACATAATATGTATTTTCAATCATTCTATTATATTATCAAATCCACATATTTTAATAGATGTATTCACCCTTTTGATTATCAACACAATCATCCTATGATCTTACTGTAAGGTTCTAGAAATAAAGCCATGTCTTTTTCTCTATTACCACCTTATTTAACTGCCCGAGATCAGATACTCTACATGGTATTTCCATCCATTATTTCCATATGATTATAGAAATTCAAAAATCTCCTTGTCTATGTTGGCACCTAGTTCAACTGCCCGAAGAGAAATAATCCATTTGCTCTCCATTTGGCGCAACTTCAAGATCCTATTGCCTCCTCTTGCACCTGCCACTGCAACATCTATACCATGAAACCCTATTCTATGCAGTTCAATATGTGCTTGTTTAGTATTAAAATGTACTGCAAAGGGATATTGCATGTTGTTATTTCGTATGGCTTGGATATGCTCTTGTATTCTTTCTTTTAAGGGCCTTATTGTGCTGCCTCTATAGATTTGATTACAAATGCATTTTAGGCAGTAAACCGTATATGGTATTACAGTTTATGAAATGATTTATATTACATATTTTAAAGCTGTTATACTGAAATGTGATGGTTTTGTTCATAGCAAAAGAGCAAATGCTACATCCTCCACATTTATAAAAACCCTTTTGGTGCTGTTGGTAACCAGGTGTTCAGTTTCTTAGGAGGGATGTAACTCGGGCATAGTTCTGTCTTAGTGTTTTCCCTTTTCTAAAAGTAATTGAGGGTTTTACACCTATCTTGTCATGTAGACTGGTATCCTCTGTTAAGAGGTGCCAGTGCTTATTCAATATCCTATACAGGTCTGTGCTAGCTCAACTGTACAGCGTGATGAATCGTATTTTGTTTGTATTCATAGTGGTTTTTTTCTTTTTACCTTTGAGCAATGAATTCCTATTTTTCTTTTCAATCTTCTTCCGAGCCTTAGAGACAATGTACCTCTCATAGCCACTGGCTAGAAATCCCTTTCCTACCAATAGTAGTTTGTCATTCAATCTGCTCTCATCACTATAGTTCCTCTTGGTTCATATCATTTCCCCATAAGGGATAGCCTTAATCTGTGAAATGGGGTGGGTGCGTTCTGCATGTAATAGTGCATTACATGCATTTGCTTTTCTGTATGGTACTGATAGCAATTTCTCATTTTTTACCACAATGGTGATATCCAGGAAGTTGATGCTGGACAGGCTCTGCTCTTTTGTGAAACTTAGATTGAATGGATTGGTATTCAGATGTTCAAAGAACTGGTCTAGCTCCTCTAAAGATCCCGCCCAAAACATTAGCATATCATCTATATATCTTCCTAGATATAAGATGTTATTTAATAGATTAACCGGTCCTTTACGCCATATATGTATTAACTCAAAGTATCCCATATATAGGTTGGCCAATGAGGGGGAAAATTTTGCCCCCATGGCCACACCTCTTATTTGGCGGAACCAATCTCCGTTGTGTAAGAAAATGTTGTTTTTAAGAACCAGTTCAATCATTGCCATTAGCATTATAGAATGTTCATATGTTTCTATTGGTCTCGTATCTAGGATGTGGTGTACTGCTTTTAAACCCATTTCATAGGGTATGCTCGTATATAACGAGCATACATCCATCGTGACCAAATAATGACCAGGTAGCCATTCTACATCCCCAATTTTATTGAGGACGTCCCCCGTGTCCTGTATAAAGGAAGGCAGATTGGTGACCATAGGCTGGAGGAATAGGTCAATATACTTTGAGATTTTTTCCGTTGGGGACCCAATACCAGCTATAATGGGTCTCCCGTAGGAAATTTGTCACCTTTATGCACTTTCGGTAAACAATAAATGCAAGGATATGTTGGTACATTGTTAAAGAGGTATTTCATCTCTATGTTCGAAATTAGACATTGTTCATTCCAAGATTTTAAATGGTTGAATATTATGTCCTTAATGTCATTTATAGGGTTACCGCTCAGCTTGGCGTAAGTGCTCGTATCGCCAAGTTGTCTGTCAATCTCTGCAACATAGTCTCGATGATTCATCAGTACTATGTTGCCTCCCTTGTCAGCCTCTCGGATGACATGGGAGTCCATTGTTTTGATATCCGTCACTGGCTTGCGTTATGCCATAGTAATATTTTGCCTTCTGAACCTCTGGGTCGTGTGGTATTTATCTTCCAATTTGTATAGATCTGACATGACATTGTGTTGAAATCTCTCAATGTTGTTCCCTCCTGATAGTTGAGGTGTAAATCTTGATTTCACTCTAAATCCACTGTTTATATCTGTGTAGGTGTTAAGGTATAAATCAACAGCTACTGGTTCCAGACTAGGAACCTCCTCCCCATCATCCAGACTCAACAACAAATTTACATCTTTTATTTCCTTAATAGATAGGTTGTAGTTATTGGTATTCAGTCGTACACCCCTATCCATATTTTGTGGCTTGTCTTGAAAATATTTAAACAGTTTTAAATTTCTAGTAAATTTGAAACAACTGATATGAAATAAAGCAAAATCTGGTGTAGCACTGGGACAGAAACCTAGACCTTTGCTTAGTGTTTTTATTTCAGTATTTGAAAAAACATGATCAGAAAGGTTAACAATGTTGATTTTGTCACACGTCTGAATAGTCAAATCATCTTTTACATCTTTTGGTTGCGTGTCCCTGACCTTGTTGTAACACTCACCTTTTCTGTTTGCTCCTGTTCTTTTGTTGCCCCGCCTCGTTCTTTTTGGTTCATATCTTTTTTGAAGGCTTCCTTGTTGCCCTTTTTGAAGCGTTGTAATTCTAAAAAGAGGCATCTGGGGCCAAGCTCAACGCACCACTAGATGTTTCGGCTGACTCATTGCTTGTCATACTACTTATACTAGATATTTCAGACATACTTGTTGTTTCTGCTGACTGTGATGTACAAGCCGAACCTTCTCTATCATTGTACAGTTTGATGTTATCAAACTTTCGTGCGAAAGTCTACACCCTGCCATTTTTATATTCTCGTTCATCACGTTTGATTTTCTGGGATTTCTATTCATGCAGATACATCTGATGTTTTTGCAGCTCATTTTTTAGGATGGCCCAATTTCGTTATGCCACTTCAGGTAAATTCATATCCTGTATTTCTTTCACTAAACTGGCAATTTCCAAGAGAAGCTTCTCACGTTTTAACTCGGCATCTCTTATAAGGATATCCATCATTCCCACAGAGGAATGAAACAACAATTTTTCCCACTCCTTGAGGTGTCCTTTATCCATATCCTCAAATGAGGGGAAAATTAGGACCCGTAGGCCTCTTGGTACCTGTTCTTTACTAATGTATTTGCTCAAGACAGTGGCATCCAACCATCGGGAAAGTTCTTGTTTTTTTACTTTTTCTAACCTCATGAATTTCTGTTGCATTCCTTCCTTATTCAACAACTTGGGATTCGCTAGCTTTTTTCCGGGGTTCTCGCTAAATAAATCCTGCAACAGGGCATCTCTATTATCATCAAAGATGGCCATGTTGTTACTTATCTTTATCCAACAGTAAGTTTGTTCATTCAACAGTTTCAACTATCAAGTAGTATTCACTTCCAATTTTCATTCACTAATGCAATTAGATCTTTACACATACATTTGATAGCCAAAGTACTGAGATTGGTGAGTGCTAGATCAGCAAAATATTCACATAAACATTACAAAAGAAGGGGGGATTTGCTGTATCCGATCTGCACATCAACACTTGTCTCTTTCTTATCCAAGAACAGCACCATATGATTGTAAACATAGACCAACTTTTGAGTGCAGCCTTGGTGTAGAATGCTTATCCTCTTTAAGCATTTACCATAGACAATCTGCCCATCACTGGTGTTACAGAGTGTCACATCCATGTACCAAGAAAACACCAGTGCACATCATATATAGTCACTATGATCCATGTGCATTCAGCACGCACAGAAACGTCTTCTTAATCCAAAAGAATCATGTAGTGTAGACAAATTCCAAATTTTTATTTCTTTTAAAATAAAGAGCTTCACAGCCAACGCGTGTTTTGCCCCCTATGGGCTTCCTCAAGGCTGCAAGTCATGCTTCCAAAACGATAGGTCCAACACGTTTGCATCCTATGAATCTGGCCAATACATTGCATTGCACGCCTCATACATGCCTTCGCATCGTTCAAAAATGTTAACTTCATAACATTAGTGAGTTTGATACATTGTTGTAGGGAGCCAATTAATTTTTCAAGCACACGAATCGTACAAGTATCGAATCCGCGTCGTCTCCATGATAGTCAATAGCCAATGCGTGCGCACTGCTCGGTCCCTAGGTGTACGACGCGTCTTTTGAAAAATCACGCGCACCCGTCTCCATTATAGTCAATAGCCAATGCTTACACACGGCTCGATCCCTAGGTGTACGACGCGTCATTTGAATATGTCACCCGCGTCAGTCACCATTGCAGTCAATAAGCAACGCGTGTGCACTCCTCGGTCCCTAGATGTACGACGCGTCTTTTAAATATGCCACCCACGTCAGTCACCATTGCAGTCAATGGGCAAGGCGGGTGCACGCCTCGTTCCATAGATGTACGACGCGTCTTTTGAATATGTC
Source organism: Lissotriton helveticus (assembly GCF_964261635.1). Taxonomy (NCBI): domain Eukaryota; kingdom Metazoa; phylum Chordata; class Amphibia; order Caudata; family Salamandridae; genus Lissotriton; species Lissotriton helveticus. Next base: position 1,406,174,926 of record NC_136057.1, on the reverse strand, counting down.
ACCCGCGTCAGTCACCATTGCAGTCAATGGCCAATGCGTGCGCACAGCTCGGTCCCTAGGTGTACGATTTGAATATGTCTCTATTTGGAAAACAGGGGACCCCTGCAATAATAAGTTTGCTATATGTAGGGAAACAACACTTTGGAAAAAGTACACTTATAGCAAACATTCAATTAATAAGTGCCAACTCTCTCAAACAAGGAAATTAGATAAAACAATTGCAGAAAGTACAACCTTAAATGTACTACTATAAATATAGCAACACATTTTATATTGATATACAAAACTTTTTATTTGATATATATAGTTCCATCGAGCATTCTTATTTCATTAAATATATTAATTTTCAGTTTTGATAATAAATTCAGTGCAAATAAGTTAAATGGTAAGCAATTCACGTTAATACAGAAAAAACAAACAGAACATAAACATATACTACAACAAGTCACACTGGACCGGTCAATATTCTATTGTAGTAGGCAAAGCGGTTGGTTTTGACTACACGCGTTTCGGCATTCTGCCTTCATCAGGTGACCGTCATTCGCACATAAACTGAACAGGACAAAAACTCAGTCTGAGATAGACTCGTTTCTTTCTTTTTCCAATTTGTGTTGGCGCTATCTCATAACGACTTGGTGGTCTGAATTGCTGTGTTGTAGTGCCGTGGTGTCAAACTTCTTCTTAGGGCTTGGCTACCAATTGTTAAAATCACGTGCCGGTGAGAGACTGTTCTGCTTAGGAAAGTCAACTGCTTTAATCTCGCCGCTTCTCGTATAATGCGAGGGCGTGGCACTTCAACGCTTATGTTTTGCCTGCCCGCCTCATCTTGTAAATCATTTGAGCTTTCTTATCAATGCCGGTTACGCACTCATCTGTTTAGGAATCCGTGCGTGTTCTGAATCGCTTTGCTCCTTTCAATTAGTCGTTATGAGATAGCGCCAACACAAATTGGAAAAAGAAAGAAACGAGTCTATCTCAGACTGAGTTTTTGTCCTGTTCAGTTTATGTGCGAATGACGGTCACCTGATGAAGGCAGAATGCCGAAACGCGTGTAGTCAAAACCAACCGCTTTGCCTACTACAATAGAATATTGACCGGTCCAGTGTGACTTGTTGTAATATATGTTTATGTTCTGTTTGTTTTTTCTGTATTAATGTGAATTGCTTACCATTTAACTTATTTGCACTGAATTTATTATCAAAACTGAAAATGAATATATTTAATGAAATTAGAATGCTCGGTGGAACTATATATATCAAATAAAAAGTTTTGTATATCAATATAAAATGTGTTGCTATATTTATAGTAGTACATTTAAGGTCGTACTTTCTGCAATTGTTTTATCTAATTTCCTTGTTTGAGAGAGTTGGCACTTACGATTTGAATATGTCATCCGCATCAGTCACCATTGCAGTCAATGGGCAAAAGGATGCCACCCACCATAGCTTGCCAGGCACCCATGTGCACACCAACAACAATACAGCCTGTGGCACAGTATATCAAAAAGAATGTCAGGCTGCATTACCTGTGTGTGTATGGGGGGGTCAACTTGTGATTTAGCATGTGGCACTTAGTGGTACCCACTCCCAGGCTGGGCAAGGTGTAATGGTGACAATACCTTTGTGGGTTGCTCACATGACCACTGTGATTGACAACTGTACAATTCAGTGCACGAGGCATGTACACAGTCCCCGGGGTACATTGTGTATGACATGTGACATAAACCCTGACTCTTAGGTGGAATGGTATATGTGTCACAGGGTGTCCCAGTGCCACAAATGTGATGTCCATCCACAGTATGTGTGCATATTTCCACGCAGAGGACTCTGATTTAATGTGCTCCATGTCAGACGGTCAGCACCTCCATGTGTATTGTCAATGTGAGTTGATGTTGCGTCTGTGTCACAGATCTCCATGTATGAGCTGCAAATAAATCAGGTGGCACTTCATGTGTGTGTCATGTGTGCGTTGTGGTGTGTACATGTGACTCTAGATCATGATGGTGTCTTTGTGGCAATACAAGGCCCCTGTGTATGTGTCTGTAAAAAACATGTGAGGTTGGAAGACATCTGTCCCCACCAGTCACTGTGGTGTGTATTGGGTATGTGACACTCGTACTGATGTACTGTGACATAGCCCATAGATTTGTCACAGCACAACAATGACCTTGTTGTGAGGACCTTTGAAGATGAGATGTCAGACGATGGGCATGGATCTGACATATGTGCCCATGCCCAGCGGCACACACATCATGTACTTGTTTCCTGTTATGTTGTTTCATGTGCTATTTAGCGTGCACACTGGCACATAGATTGGGGTACTGACACACTGTCTTTGCTTATCTATGTATTGCAGGAGACCAGCTGCCCACCGATCGTTCCTTGATCTTGCATTCATGGTTGAACATGACTGCATCCGACTGTACCGCTTCACTAGGCCACTGATGATTTGGCGGAGCAGTTGGCCACACACTTGCAACCTGGCCTCCCACACCCTACTGCGTTGAACCCCAAGGTGAAGGTGATGGCAACCCTACACTTCTTTGCCACCTGTACTTTCCAACACACTGTGGCTTCTGCTGGTGGGATGTTATAGACCATGTTTAGCCATGTGCTTCGAGATGTGTTGGAGCCGATGTTACATTTTCTCAACCACTACATCCATTTCCCAACACCACAACAACTCGCTGACGTCAAGGGTGACTTCTATGCACTGGGAAGGATGTCACTTGTCATTGGCTCCATTGATGGGACACATATGGCTTTGGTACCACCACAGGCACATGAGCAGACATACCGAAACAGGAAACATTTCCACTCAATCAATGCTCTGGTGGCATGGCTGGTGGACATGACCATTTCACATGTGTGTGCATGTTTCCCAGGTTCAGCGCACGCCGCTTACATCATGAGGAGTAGTCGCATCTCAACGATGATGTCACAGATGCAGTACCAGCTTGCCTGGCTTGTCGTGTGTACTGACTGTTTACCATTGTGTGTGTTTGGGAAGGATGATGTACACCCTATTTTCAGACTCATCTTATGTGCAATTGTCTTTATGTAGGTGACTCCGGATACCCCAACATGCCATGGTTGCTGACAACCCTGTGACACCAGTGGAGATGCGCTACAATGAGGCACATGGTCGAACCAGGAGAGCGATTAAGCGGACATTTGGACTCCCGAAGAGCAGATTCTGCTGCCTGGACAAGACAGGAGGGACCCTCCCATATGCACCTACTAAGGTGTGCAGAATCATCATAGTGTGCTGCATGTTACACAACCTGGCAGTGAGTAAAAAGTTGCCTCTCATCCAAGATGACGATGACCAACCTCCGCCAGCCATGTAGGATCCTGCCCTGGGGCATGATGCAAGTGATGATGAGGCTGAGGGTGATGTTCGGAGCCAGCCGATCCACAACTTCTTCACATGAATGTAAGTATACAGTAATGTGTTGTCAAATGATGGTGTCTGCCTGATATATGTTGGTGGTGCACTGGTGGCTGTGTGCTACTTGTCAGGATGCTTGCTGTGATGTATCCTTTCAGGTGGTCTGTACTCCCAAACAGTGTTTACCTGATTGATAGGTAGTGTGCACGTAGTTTGGGTTTTGTTTTGGGCATGTATATTGTAGTTGTATGCGGTAAATCTGTGTTTTTAAATGTGTTTCTGTCTTTCCTTCACAGGGTAGTGTGGCTGCTGTATGGTGAGGTCTGAACCCCAACACCCAGATCCTTGTTCCCGAGTGTAAGTAGTAGTTGTCTCAAACAATGATGTTCCACATTCCCCTGGACTTTCATTGTTTACCACTTGGTTAATTTTTGTTTACTGTCACATGAGGTTACCTTAAATCAGTTGTGTAATTCTCACGGTAAATACTTAATAAACTTGTGCTTCACTTTGGGATGTGCTCCGTCTGTATCCACACATCCGACAGTCTTGCATCCTGTACCTGAGGGCTGATTGCCTCTAACCCAGGATGGGTGTGGTGTATGTGCATTCCTTTTGGATTTCCTGTCAACATCAGTGTAGGCGATGTGTAAGATGGACATGGTGAGTATGTGTTGTGTTAGTCTAGTGGTGTGTCTCCCTCATATGTGTCACATTACCATGACCCACATAACGGTGTTCACATTGCTGTAGTAGTGTGCATGCACAGTGTTCTTTCGCAGATCATCATCACCATGACACAAACCAAGTTTAAATCATGACAGAGGCAAGTATTGTGTGATTGTGATTTTATTTACAGACATGTGTGAGGATAGTGAGCGGAATTTGAAGTGCTGTACAGTGTGATGGTAATCCAAAGTTCACAGGTGAGTTGGTAGTTTTGCAAGATGAAATGTCCAGAGTAGAATCCACAGTAATGTGATGCATTGTCTCAACTTTGAACATCCATGTCAAGTGGGTGATTTTGGTGTCAGTCAACAAGGTGAAATGGTTTGCACACAAAGGACGATATCAAGAACAGGTGTGGAGTTCCCGGGGGATATGGATGGCCATTAGTGTTGCACTTGCCCTTCTTCGGACAACCCCTCTTCTTTCTCGGGGGACCCTCAGGTGCAGGCTGCTGCGTTGACGAGGACTCTCCGTTGGAGTCCTCTTCCCTCCCTGTGGCAGTTGTGGATGTTGTGGCAACAGATATTGTTGGCGCACAGGGAGGTGTGGTCATGTTTACGCTGATCTGGGGAGGCATGTCAGTATGTCCCTATGCACCGCTGTTAGTTCATCCCATTTGTCCCACTTGGACTCCATGCGGGACATGTGTGTCTCCCCCAGGGGCATGTGGGAGTCCAAGTGGGCATGATGGGCAGCCTGCTGTTCTCTGAAGTCCTTGAGGATCCCCACTTCCTGGCCAAAACCTCAGGTGCTGGATGCATCCTAGGTGTGTATCATCATGCAGTCCAGCTCCCTCTGCAGGCCGTGTCCTCTGCCTGTTCCCCCTCCCACTGCCACTACCCACACAGGCAGGACCTGCAGTGGCAGTCACATGCGACACTGATCCCCTTGGGTGTTGGCGCTGGTGGTGTTGTCCTTCGCTTCCAGGGTGCCCTGTGTACCTGTGCCGTCGATGGTCTGTGGCCTTGGTCTGTCCATGTGGGCAGGGGTACTCTGTCTGTGTACTCTGTCTGTTGTCAGATGTGGCAGGAGTGGTTTCAGGGGGTGCTGGTGTTCCTACTGCTGGTGCTGCACGATGACTCACACCAGAGGTGCCAGGTCGTTCGTGGTCGTCGTCCGAAGAGGACAGAGACTGATCCACACCGGTGAGCTCCTGGTCCGCCTGTGTCTGGGACTGGGACTCTTCTTCAGTTCCTGCTGTGTCCCCAACATCCCCGGTGCTTGGAAGAGACACACAATGTATGTTAGGGTTCTACAGACATCAACGTTTCACACACATGACAGTTGCCACTGGAGATCATTATGAGAGTCTGTACATTGGATTGTTCTAAGTTGTGACAGACTGAGGTTGATATTGTTGAAGCACTTTGTCATGGCAACCTGAAGCATTTCAATGTGCACTTCAAGCTGTGTGCATGACCAGCTCATGTATTGATCAATTGCCTGTACATGGCCATTGCTACTCAAGTGCCATCACATGCCTGACACAGCTGTATCATCCCTGTCCACATTTGTGTTTTAACGATGACATACGTACAATTCCACTTAGGGTATGTTGCAAGCTTGGGACATGTGGGGTGGCAGTTTTTGCTTGTCTTTGTGCGTCACATTGGTGTGTCTGAACAACATGGTCCCAGCAGGGCCTTGTGCTCCCCACAGTAGAGCCCAGTGTCAGCCATATTGGCAGTACTTTTGCACTCTCTGTGAGGTGAGCATGGGGGTATTCCAGGGCCGTTTGGGATGATGAGGGCTGTTAGCTGTGACCATGACTCCCATCATGCTTTTGGCTACACCCACCTTGACCAGCTTCCCTGTGAGTGATTGAGACAGCAATGGCAAGATGGCTGACAGTGGTGTCCTGTTGTTTGTTGGAGCCCAAGTCCCAGCAGGGCATTGTGCTCCCCACAGCAGAGCCCAGTGTCAGCCATCTTGGCAGTACGTTTGCACTCTCTGTGAGGTGACCATGGTGCATGGGGTATTCCAGGGCCATGTGGGATGAGTGCTGTTGGCTGTTGGCTGTGACTGCAACTCCCATCATGCTTTTGGCTACACCCACCTTCCCACAATACCTGATCCTCCGTCCTGTGATTCACTTTCCTTACGTGGTGGTGTACCTGTGCTAACAAGATGGCAGACAGTGGTGTCCTGGTGTTTGCACACAAGTCCCGACAAGCCCATGTGCTTCACACAGCAGAACACAGTGTGGTAAATCTTTGTGTGATATTTTAATTGAGTCTGAGGGAATGCATTATACCAGGTGGGTTGTGTTGAGTTTGTGTTAAGGGGTGTGTGTGTGCAAGTACCTGCTGGTAGATGTGGTCAGAGCTGGCAGTACTCCTTAATTAATTAATTAATTGTGGGTTTATATAGCGCTAGGAATCGACTCCCGGAGGAGTATCTCCACGCTTCGACCGCTGGGGAACCCGTCCTGGCTCACCCTGAGAGATAATCCCTGATGGGTATCTCTAAGGTGCGACCAAGCATCCCCGGCGGTCTGGGGGGGCCGTTGTGAAGATGAGGCAAGCTGATGCCCAGAGTTGCCGAGTGTGGTTTCTGACTAGAGTAGGCACCGAGGCGAGAATTATCGAGTCCGCTGACCCTGGTCCACGACCCTGCCGCGTCGGGAATCGAACCCTGGTCCCGGGCCATTCTCTGCTTACGGATCTGCCGCCTCTAACCAGTGAGCCACACTTCTCCACCTTCCCACTAGGCCAGATATCCCACCATGAGGCATGCTTCCATTGCAGGGAGTGTAATTTACCTTTCAGGCTGTCAGGCATTGCTGTCCTGTTGTTTGTTTGAGCCCAAGACCCAGCAGAGTCTTGTGCTACCCACAGCAGAGCCCATGGTCAGAGATTTTGGAAGCGACTTTACACTCACTCTCTTTTGGAGCATAATCCCAGGTGTGTATTTTGATGTTGGTGTGAGGGGTGTGTGTGACAGGGGCTGCTGGTGGATGTAGTCAGAGCTGGCAGTCCTCCTCCCCCAGTCCAGATATCCCACCATGCATCATGCCTCCATTGCAAGAAGTGTAAATTACCTTTCAGGCTGAGAGGGACTGGTGTCCTGTTGTTTGTTTGAGCCCAGGTCCCGGCAGGGCCTTGTGCTCCCCACAGCACAGCCCATTCTCAGCCATCCCTGTGAGATGTGCATGGTTTGGGGTGGAGCTTGTGGAACCATGTGTGGGGGGGCTGTTGTCTGTGACTGCAACTGCCATTGTGCTTTCTGCTACATGCACATTCCCAGCAGCCCAACCTTCCTTCATTTTGACTCAGCTTTCCTGTGAGGTAGTGTGACAGTGGTGGCAAAATGAATGACAGTGTTTGTTGGTGATTTGTGGCAATTCCTTGCAGTATTTGTTGTTAGGTTTGTACATGTTGTGACGTTGTTCCATATTACTGTGGGATGGCAGGTAGTGTGTCTGTGTAACTGGCATACACGTCACAGGATACTTGCCTTTCTGTTGCTATGGCTTGGCTAACAGTACTTGGTTTCACAGTCCCCTTGACAGTAATATATGTGTATTGCCGTACACTATTGAGTATATTGGTTGTGTACTCACCAGGCTCTGGTATTTCTGTTAATCCATGGATGCTCTCCGGTGGTAGGATGGCCTGCACCTTCTCCTCCCAGGACCAGAAGTGTGTTGGTCTGGCAGGAAGGCCACTGCCAGTCTGCTTGCTCACGGCATGCTACCTGTCAGTGAGCTTCTTGACCCTCCTGCGCACATCGTAGTACCTGTTCTGTATATCATCCTTTGTGCGCAGACAATCCTCTCACACATCTTTGTTTTCTGTGACATGGGGGTCTGTTGGACCAATGTGCCAAACAACTGTGGCCCTACTCTGAGTATTTCATTGATCATGACTAACAACTCACTATCTGTGAACTTTGGATTATTCTTGGGGGCATGGTGCTGGGTGGTTGTGGGGATTAATGTGTTTGTGAGGGTGTAAGTGAGTGTGATGGGTGTGAGTTTGTCAGTGAATATGTGATTTCGTTTTTGAGTGGTGCAAATGGTGTAGTTGTTGTATGGTGTGTGAGTTGTGGTGTGTCTCTGCAGTGTGGTGGTGTTGTCTGCTGGCCTATGTCTGTAGTTTGCAAGGGATCATGGTAGGGATTTCTGGCCCTATGTAGGTGGAGTTGTGGGTGTGTCGTTGTTCCTTTTTTTATTTATTGGCTTTGTCATTGCTTTTTTGGTCCTTTTTTTGTTTTATTTCCTTTGGTTTTGTTGGGCATGATGGAGTTGTTCTTTTGACCGCGACAGACGCTGCCAGTGGCTCTTGCGGGGTAAACCGAGTCTGTCACACTGACATTCTGCTGTTTTTCGAAGTTGGTGTATGCGTCGGACGCAAAGGGGTCTATTGTTTGCTAGTCACTGTTTTCTGTACGTCTCGGTCTTCCGGATCGTGCTCCGTGCGAGTCTGTCTCGTTTCATGTGTACTACGCAGGTCGTACAGCGCGGGTTCGTGTTGGTCGGGTCCATTCCTGATGCGTGTCAGTTGATATGATTCCCGGTCAGTTTACTGGCGAATTACTGATTTCCATACAGTTCGGTCGTGCGGCTTGTGTTATGTACGGGTGGTTTGTTATTCACACGTGTTGTATCGTACTGCGCTGGTCGTACGGCGTAGTTCAATGTCAGTCGGTCTCCGTTCCAGGTCCGTCGGTCGGTTCGTTTTGCGATCAGAATCGGGCCCTAAGTATTGAAGTTGCTTATCTATGTATCATGTCTTATGTATATACTTATGGGGGAAACATAAACGAACATGCCAGCATTACCGGGAACTGCCAGATATCGCCGTAGGGGAGCCCGGGCGGAGGGCTGCTGAATCCATTTGACCCTTCAACTGCTGGGGTTGCTGCCTGCCTCCCGCTGCCCGCCCCCACTACCATCTGGGGAAGCGCCGGCCATAGCGAGGAGGGCAGGTTAAGGGACTGCAATCCCCAGCAGCCCAGGGAAAACCACGTGACCTGCCACAAGCGCCAGGAGGCGCTTTAAAACTGCGACAGCCCTCCCTCGCGGGACGCCGGGCTAAGCCCGGGCAAAGGGCGGGCCCTCTGTGGCCCTCGGAGGACGGGACGGGCCACCCCATTTGGTTCCATTAGAGGAGGAGGTACCTATATTTTTAACCTTCCTAAAATTTCGCCATTCCAATTGCCCATTGTCTCCTATGTAGCAGTATTTTCCACTAGTCATGTCCATGTGGGAGGAGCTGAATGCCTTGTGTGGCACAAAGTATGTTCCGGATGCCTTGACCCCTCCTAATTTGGGTAGAGACGCTGACCAACTTAATTGCACTCTATTAGATGTACCTTTATCCCCCAATAAAACTCATGCTCAAACCAACACCCTGTCCCGGGGATCAACCAGCAAAAGGGAGCATGCTGAGGTCAAAAATAATGTCAACGATGATAATCTACCTAATGTTGATGTTGAGGTGGACAAAATGTGCATTAGCCCCCCATTCTGCCCCGCTAACTCAACTATACTAACACCGGCCAAGTACTTACTGGCTCAGATTGAGCAACTGTTGATTGCGGCTTTATCACCTTTGATCACAAAAATCAACGATCTAGGGGACAGGTTGACCCTTATTGAAAAAACAATAAAAAAGAACTATTCATCAACCGATAAAATTGATCCACCTATTTGCCCTACTCCCTCTATCAACTATGAAAAGTCCAAGCCCTCTGCATGCAAAAATCAAACTCTTGAACCCCCCTTTATTTCAAAAGGCCGGAAGGTTACTCTTAACCCCGTACTCATACCCCACAGAGCACCTAGGACCACACCTGATAGAAGGCATTGCATCAATCTACCTCCCGAAGCCGCCCCATTCGTGACTGTTCTCTCTGGGGTCCCCGCATTGAGTCACGGCAAACTTGAAACACACCAGGATTTGCTTAATAAAGCGATTTTTTGGCTAAAACATAACAGACCGTTGCCACCTGTACTAGATGGCGGAATCCTGAGTGTCAGGAGGGTGGGGTGGCTAGGTACGCTGCCCAAAGACATTTCGGGGGACTTGATTTTAATCAAATTTAAGGATAGGAACATTGTCCCCTACCTTCGTTCCTCCCAGCCTAAAGAAGGAGATGGCCCCATTTGCATTTGGGATCTACATGATTTTTATCCCAGCCCCCCGGTACAATTCGTTACCAAGACTAATGTCATTGAACAATAAATTTTGGTGAAAGGGGATTCTGGGTACCTTGTGCTATTAATTCTGTACTTTTTGTTTTTGTCCTTGACTATTCACGTATTTTGATTACCTGATTAGTTAAATTGTTGCTTGTTCATTTTAATACTTGATTTCTTTTTTTAATCCTGTAAATGATTTGATGAGTCCTCTTTGTTTGTATGTATTTTTCTTTCTTGTTGCTTTTATGGTTTTAACCTAAAAACCGAATAAAGCTTATTTCATTTGATTTGATTTGATTTATATACGTATGCTGTTGAAGAAATTAAGAAATCTATTTTGGGGTATTTAAAAATCACTTCTATAGCATAAGTAAATACATAGGCTTGAAACAATTCTAATCCACTTTACTACAGAGCAAAAATAATTTAACATTTGACTCAAATATATCAGGTCACTTGCAGCTTTTCTTACTATTGTGAAAATATTTTTTAAATATGCTGGCTTTCTCCTTAGGCAAACATTAGTACAACATCACAGTAAATATTTCATACAGTGATTCATATATGATGTTTAAATCAAAAATTAAATAGCAAATCACATTATGCAATAGATCATATCTTGATGAATTTCTACAATTTCCTAATGAGTCATGAGTGGTGCCTGATTTTGAGTTTTCCAGATGGGATACTCCAACATATACGTGACGGAACATTCCGTCTACAAAAATCCCAATAAGTATCCTATTTTTGTTCATCATTGATTTATCATCTGGACATAACAAAGGACATTAAACAAATTTATTGGGTTACTCCGTCTCCAATGTGTACATTTCTGCCTGTTTTTTCAAAAAATGGCTGCCTATCAACATCTTTTCATAAAAAACAGATTGGCTTACATGCACATTTGTGAAGAAGTAGCATGCAAATCTGTTACGTTTAACATAAATTAAATAGTATTTTTGATTCAAAACATTTGTGATATGTTTATAAAAAAATGATCTGAATTAACAAAAATAATAAGGAGTACCACCAGAAAAAATGCTCAGAGAGCGATTTCTGCGGGATGATTCACTATCAAAGAGAAGAAAGTCCTTCTTTGCTTATTAGTAACCCCTCACTCACCGACCTGGTCGGTGACATGCTTCATCATCGGGGCCACCTTGATGGCCGAGTGCCATCAAGGTGTGCTTCGACACCTTGTCACTATGGAAGAAAGGGATATTATCAAATAATTCAGATTGAGTAGGCAAACAGTTATTGATTGATGTCATCAGCTGGAGTCATATCTTCTGCCTCACAATCTGAATCCCACAGCAGTAACACCAATAGTCAGAATCATGGCAGTACTTCATTTAGTTGCCATAGGATCATTACAGTACACTGTGGCAGTATCTGGTGGAATGCCACAACCAACTTTAGTGGTGTGCTACAAGAAGTTCTTTCTTCAGTGATGAGACACATAAACAGCTTCATCCAGTTTCCATGAAATGAGAATTTTGCCAATGTGAAGGAAGATTTTTATGCTTTGGGTCGCCTCCCACATGTGTTTGGATCAATTGATGGCACACATATTGCCTTTGTGCCACTGTCCACCCGAGAGCAAGACTACAGTAATAAAAGAACTTCCATTTAACCAATGTGCAAGTTACCTGCCTACTATATTACACATCACAAGCGTGTGTGCGCATTTTCCAGGATCAACAAATGATTCTTCTGTACTACGGAACAGTACCATACCCCAGAAAATGTCACGACTTGAGAGGACCTGGATTGTTGGTAAGTACAATCTATCATTATATTGTTTGATTAATTTCAAGTTTAGTGATCTAAAATACTATTGCATATTTTGGCTCAATTTACTTTTTGTCCATACACGAGACTCAGCTTATCTTAACTGACCATGGTTTTCAGCACTGTGGAGGAATCCTACAATGCCAGGGGAAGCCCACTTCAGTAAGGTCCATGGAAGAACACAGATGCCAGTGGATCAGGCTTTTGGGTTCCTGAAAGCAAGATTTCAAAGTCTGGGTAAGACTGGTAGAGCTCTCCTTTACTCACACTATAAGGTGTGCGAAATCAGCATAGCATGCTGCATGTTATACAACATAGCCTTGCAACTGAACATCCCATACAGTGCAGAGGAAGAAGGCCATGATGAGCCTTTGGGTAAGTGTTAGAAACGGCTAGCGTTGTGCAGTGCGGGCGGGCCAAACTCCGGAGGAAATGTGTAAAGCATCCGTGCAGCACACACAGGCGACACACAAGGCACACTACAAAAAGAGACTCCACACCAGGTTAGATGAAAAACAGTATGTGTACAGTAAAATAAACACATCAGAAGGGAATCACAGATGCAGATAAACTGTGCCAGCCGGCACTGGGGAATAATTCACAGGGGGATTATATACAGGGCAGCGCCAATCGGGCCACTGCAAGATCCATCACAATTCCAAGGATAACTGAAAGTCCATCAGCAATAACGTCTCACCGGCCGTACCTACTGGTGAGTAGACATGCACTTGGCATAAATCACTTTAGGCATTTGTCAAGGTAGGCCTAAACAGGAAACCAGCCACGTAGGCATTAGGGAAAAACAGAACCATAAAGGAATTAATCATGAAAACACATTATGCATAACTTTCGGCATAAATCATAGTTGCCGGTTAGGCATAGTATGCAGAACTCCAGCATTGCAGCCTTAGGGGAAAAGAAACCATTAGCACTAGGCATAAAACACACAGTGGTCAGGCATAAAGCTTGAATCAACACCTTAGGCCTACTGTCACAGTGGACCTGAAAACACAAATACATTAGGCATAATGGGTGAGCATATTCTGCATATCATTAGTCACACCATACTCAGCTGGGGCCTAAACCATGGGAGCATTAAACCACCTTAGATTAGGCACTTTACGCAGGATCCCCCACAAGGTAGCATTAGGGTAAAAGCATTGCCAGCATTAATGCATTAGGCATACAAACAGTATGAATAACCTATTAGGCAGGAAAAGCATTAGGCATCAACCTGTGGGCATAAACATAGTAGGCATGAAGCATTCTCATTAGGGTAAAAACGCTAGGCAACATCACCTTAGGCATTAGCAGATGCATAAGGCACCTCCTGCGGCACATGGGGCCTAATCATATTAGAATGGGGCATACACATGAGGCATTTCATCATTGCGCACATTAGGACAGAACATTAGAATAATGGTGCATCCCTAGGAACCCCCAAACATCCTGTAAGCATTAGGGGGGAAAGAAACCATTAGAGATTTTACCATGTGCATTAGGCATAAGCAACATTAACAGTACACTTTATGTAAATACACCTGGAATAGCTGCCCAAGGTTGCAGATTCGCTTCTGGCGCTATTGCGCCTGGGGAGCCCCTACTCGGGAGCTCTTAAATTACCAATCGCCCAAAAGTCAGCACTGCAAACCAAAGAGAGGGAAAAGCATTAGGTATCATCCTAGGTACAAATTAATTATGCAACAATATTATGCAAGAAATCATATGGGGCAATAGGCCTCGCCAGCATAAACACAGTTCGCCCCAATCGTGGGCACAGCACTCTGAAACTGGCCCCAGGCCAACTGGCCTCTCTCTGGGGCTCAAATGCCCTATGTCCCGCAAAGTCAGGGCTGGCTGCAAAAACAGCAAAAGCAAAGTGTGCAAAGCACTGGGGCAGGACAGGAGTGTCTCTCACTCCTCTCTCTCTGCCCCTAAGGAGTACAATACCCCCAATATGTTGCAGCTGCCCACTGTCAACCAATCAGGCAGGGGGGGGAATCCCACATGCCGGGATCCCCTCGTAGAGCTTTAGAATCCCGGCGCTGCAGACGTCCGCTCCTCTTCTCCTGGGCACAGTTTTAGCGCCTTGGCAGCAAGCAGAGCACAGTCAATGCGAATAAGGCACTCTGGCAGCACCCCAATGCAGCACATACGCAGGGGAATTGAAATATAGCGCTTTGACAGCACAGCGCTGCAGGCGTCAGCTCCTCTTCCCCTGGCACCTTGAATATAGCGCTTGCGAGGCACTATGTCCCACTAGAAGCTTCAGGGACAGAAGATAGTATACCTCTTCTCGTAATCAGGAAAACAGTGCCCCCCAGGCGCTAGAGTGCAAGCAGAGCAGCACAGTCACTTCAAATAAAGCGCTCACCAGGCGCTAGGTGACTCACAGTTCCCGGGGTCCCACCCGTGGGAGTAGCGCCCACGCTCCTCACCTCCGTGGAGTGCAGGCAGTCAAAGTATAGCACTCACGAGGCGCTAGGGCAGCAGAGCAGGCAGGCCAGGCTGGGCAAGATCAGCAGACAGTGGGCACTCATCAGTACAGGATAGCAGCTCCTAGAAGCAGTCATCTCCCATAAAGTGGCACTCCTCCTTAAACAGCAGTCTTCATTCCAGCGAAGGCTCTCACTGGCCCTGTGGACAGCAGAGGGGTACAGATGGGCTCAGGGGCCAGCACACAGGCCCATGCGGCAGTACCTCCTGGCAGAGTGTCCCCTTTCATTCCAGTCCAACCTCAGTCTGAGCACACGGCATCTCTACTGCTCTACATATACACCCCTCCTCCCACCTACCAGAAAGAGCTGGAAGCTTCTAGAATGTCCCTGGCAGTTCCAGCCTCACTGTCACTGGGGGAAGTGTAGGGCACCTTGTCACTTCAAACACTAGACCACTAACCTACATCATGCAGGCGGCACAAGCAGACAGAAATGACGTTCATTTTAAAAGTGACATTTCTGCAATGGTGAAAATAAAGGTGCGTACACCATTACACAGCATTTATTATTTTCCTCTCACACCACACATGGCATATACATTTGCTACCATGGGGGAGATGTCCCCTAAAGGGGTTCCTAATATACCTATGTAAGGCAGAAAGCACACACACTTTGCACTACTAACCAGCGCCAAAGTGTCCAACAATCTGGACCCACCAATTCCAAGACACAGCGAAAGGGCTAGGGGAAAGGCAAAAAGTTTCGGGATGATCCTGCAAGCAGGGCCAAGTCCAACAGTAAGGATGTTGAAATGCCAAATGAAGATGATAGCGGGGAAGAGGAAGATACTGACTTATGTTAAGGTGTTATTGACAACTTCTTCACATGAGTAAGTGTATATTCACATATTATTACATTACTACATTACATTTTAAACCAACTTTTAATCCAATTGGAATAGAAGTTTGTACTAGTCTTTTTAAGAAACAGCTAGTTAAGGTAAATCCAGGGAAAAGATGTTTGTTGATCTAAGTTTTGACACATGGACTACTTTGTTTATTTACATTGTTTATCTTTGATTGATTTTAGATAGTGTGTCCTCAAAATTTGTCAATTGTAAATCTCCCTTCATATTGTCAAACCCTGATAGTACATTGCCTGGGGGCCACCTGGTGCATTTGTAGAAAACTAAATACGTCGCTAAGTAGTATTGAAAGGCAGCTGCAGGATCTAGAAGTTAAGCAAACGTAAGGGAGGGGTAGTGATGAAAAGATAGAAGATACACCGGCAGAACATGCTGGTCTATTAGAGCAGTTCCGTTGCCAAAACTACGCAGCACATTCAGCACGTACGCACGCCACTGCAGACCGCGCAGGCAAAATGTTAGCATGACAATACACCAGGAGCAGACATACCAACTAATAGTTGCCTTGAGACAATGACAAAGCATTACTCCGCACTGTACCAGTCTAAAGGTCCGCAGTTAGATCACCGACTTGCCCGGTTTTTAACACCGGTACACCGACCGGAGGCCACGCCACAGCAAAGGGAACAACTGAATGAGCCTATCACAACTGAGGAAATAGGCAGAGCGATAATGGCGCTGGTGAATGGTAAACCCCTGGTCCGGATGGATCCCCTGCATAGTTCAATAATGCCTATGCTACCACACTTACTCCCTTCCTACATGAATTATATAAGCTGTCTATCGGTGATCGCCATCTCCCTCCTTCAATGAATGAGGTCAATTTGGTATTACTGCCCAAACCTGACAAGGACCTTATGGACCTGGGCTCGCACAGGCCACTGGCGCTCCTCAATGTTGATTACAAAGTGCTAGCGAAATTACTGGTTAATGGATTGGCAGAGGTGGTCCTCACCTTGGTACACCCACACCAAAATGGCTTTGTGCCCTCGAGAAGCACATCCCTAAACCTCAGGAGATTCTTCAAGGTCACCGCCTATTTGACCACCCAAAGGCCAAGGGTGGGCTGCCTGGTGCTGGGCCTCGAAAAAGCATTTAACTCCTTGGAATGCTAGGCAAATACAACCTAAGAGAGTCCTTCCTGGGAATGGTTCGGCTGTTATACAGCACCCGCACCGTGACAGTCAAAACGGGTCACTATATGTCGGAACCGCTGAATGTTAGAAGAAGGACGAGACAGGGATAACCCCTTTCCCACCTGCTCTTATCGTTCGCGATTGAGCCACTGGCGGAGGCGATACGCTCCGGGGTAAATTACGGCGTCTTGCTGGGAGACAGCCTGCACACAATTTCACTGTATGCTGATGACCTTTTGGTATATGTAAGGGATATACACTATATTCCGCAGAACCTGGCAACAATCTTAGACAATTTTGTGTCCATATTAGGGCTGCGAGTTAATGCCTGTAAATCCAGCCTCTAGCCTTTTAGTGGAAAGTGTGAAAACCCTGGCTTTGTACTCAACGGGACAGGAGTCCGTTGGTGCCCAGACACATTCCGTTACCTCAGTCTCCGGATATACCGGAACCCAGCAGATCTGCAAGACGGAAACCTACAATTAGAGCGCAATCATAATCCTGGAATATGCTCCCATTGTCAGTGACGGGGAGAGTAGCTTTAGTAAAGATGGTGATACTGCCACGGCTAATATACTACTTTACGAATCTCCCGCACTACATCACACCATCATTCTTCCGCCCCCTGGGAAAATTAATAAAATACTTCATATGGGGTAGCTCCAGGCATTGGGTAGCTATCTACAAGCTTTATTTACCTGTGGCACAGGGAGACTTAGCAGGCCCGCATTTAGAACAGTATTATTTAGTGGCTCAGCTACAGTGCATATCCATGTGGTTGGCAGGACGCCACATCGGTGACACAGCGACAACACAATCGCCCCTCCCTACCACAGAACTAATAGCATTATTCCATCCATGCTCAACAATCAGACCGCCAGACTCGCTGTTACTGACAATAGCACACAGAAGCGATCGCAGAGCGCTCTATGTTACCCGCAAAATTGTCCCATACGCACCTGCTCTACCACTGGAGGGCACTCCCAGAGGTGCCACAACCAGCACAAAGTCAGGGTATAAGATATAGGAGACCTATACAATGAAGACGTGCTGACCCCGTACACGACACTGGTGGCAGAGGCGTATCTATCCCCCGGGTGGGTCCTTCTTCACCGCTCCCTACTAGTGGCACTCACCACAAAATGAGGTGACTTAACAGTCGAGCCTACCACACGACTTACAATACTATATCTGCACGTCATAGGTCAAGGGGAACACCTCACCAAGTGGTTTGCCGCGTCACTCAGACACCACCCAGCAGCTAATTTACTACCACTCGGCCAACATTGGGAGACGGACATGGCCCGTCAGCTCACAGACCAAGAGTTGGCCTCTGCGCTAGAGAGCCCAACGAAGGTCCCTTGGAACGCCCGCCTGACAATTTTACATATTACATAGGTCACCACGTGGGCGGGACTATTCAGTGCTTATGACTATTGATGAGTATCCCCTGGAAGCCTCCTGTGCGGTACTTTGGATAGATACAGGAGATCCGGGTACCACCATTGGGGAGGCCAATCCGGAGCCATCAGGATCATGTCTGTCTTGGACTTGTACAGCTTCTTGATCACCAAGGGAATGAGTGGAATCGGTGGAAAAGCATAGAGTAATGTCTCTGACCAGTCAATCCATAGAGCATTCCCCTTGGACCCTCGTTGTGGGTACCTGGACGCGAAGACGCGGCATTTTGCGTTTTCGGCGTCCGCAAAGAGACCGATTTCTGGTGACCCCCAGGCCTGGAAGACATCTCTTATCACTTCGTCTTTTAAGACCCAGTCGTGTGCTTCTGCAAAGTGTCTGCTTAGGTCGTCTGCTTGGATGTTGAGGACACCGGGCAGATGGACAGCTGAAATTTTCATACCCCGAGCCAGAAGCCACTTCCAGATTGCTTGCGTTTCCAGCGACAGATGTCTGGATCTCGTTCCGCCCTGCTTGTTCAGATAGTACATCGTTGTTGTGTTGTCCGTCTGAACAAGCAGAGAGCATGTCTTGATCGCAGGAAAGAAAGCCTTGAGAGCTAGATGGACAGCTCTGAGTTTCAACATGTTTATATGATACAGTCTTTCTTTCTATGACCATACTCCTTGAACATGAAGGGACCCCAGATGGGTGCCCCATCCCTGAAGGGACGCATCTGTCACCAGCGATCGTCTGGGCATGTCCTCTTGAAAAGGCACTCCCACTACCAGATGACTCCGCTGCATCCACCATCGAATGGAGATCAGCACTGACAGAGGTAGTGACAGTTTGTCCTCCCAACGGTTTGAAAACTGGGACCACTGGTCCTCCAGAGACTGCTGCAGAGGTCTCATGTGCAGCCTGGCGTTCGGAACAAGGAAAATACAAGATGCCATGGACCCTAGCAGAGACGAGATCTGTCTGGCCGTTGGTCGAGGAATCTGTAGTAAGTTTTGACACTTGAGGAGAATGGAGAATAGTCTCTCCTCCGAAGGATACGCTTTTGCGTCCTTTGAATCTAGCAGTGCGCTGAGATAGTGTATCCTCTGCGTGGGGTTGTGGATAGACTTTTTGAAGTTTATGTGCAGGCCCAGCCTCCCTAGCTGATGTATGCAGAACGTGAGATGTTGCTGAAGCAGAATCGGAGACGCACTCTTTAGCAGCCAATCGACTAGATAGGGATAGACGAAAATATGCCTCTTCCTTAGGAAAGCCGCTACGACTGCCATGCACTTTGAGAAGGTGCGAGGAGCTGACTTTAGCCCGAAGAGCAAGACTGCGAACTGGTAATGGCTGGTTTGTATGCAAAACCTTAGAAATTTCCGATGCTTTGGGGCGATGGGGATGTGAAAATAAGCATCTTGAAGATCTATGGAGCACTTCCAGTCCCTTTGATGCAGAAGTGGAATTATTTGATGTAACGCCAGCATTCTGAACTTTTCTCGTCGAATGAACTGATTGAGGCGCCTGAGATCTAGTATGGGTCTGAACTCCTTGTTTGGACCTTTCTTTGGAACTAGAAAGTATCGGGAGTAAATGCCTTGCCAACGCTGTGCCCTCTGGACCTCCTCGATGGCTTTCTTTAAGATTAATGCAGACACCTCCTGCTTCAAAAGATGAAGGCGATGGAACACAGACTTTTGAGGAGGAATGGAAGGTGGAGGAGACTTGAATCTGATTGCATATCCATTTTGTACAATATTCAGCACCCATTTGTCGTTTGTGATGTTTTTCCACTCTTCCAGACAAAAAGGAACACTTCCCCCCAACGCAGTGGGTAACGGGCTCAGGGGAAGCAAACACTCACTGTTTTTGTTGCTGATGCTTGTTTCCAGGTGCAGACTGTCTGGAAATACCACCCCTTCCTCTACCAGGACGACGCTGGGAGAACTGAGATCTTCCCTGATTCTGCTGTGATGACCATTGAGGGGTTTGAACCCTCTGCTGGTTCTGTCTCCGATCGTAAGGACGGTATTTTTTCTTAAAGTCCTTTCTCTTTTCGAGACCAACAGCTCTCACCGTATCAAGCTCCATCTTCATTCTTGACATCTCATCGTCAGCATGAGAACCAAAGAGAGATTTTCCATTAAACGGCAGATTAAGAATTCGGTGTTGCGCTTCAGGTTTAAGACCCGTAAGCCTTAGCCAAGCTGAGCGTCTTGCACAGAGCCCATGAGCATAGCCATGTGTAGACAAGTCGGAAGCATCTGCAGCTGCGCTAATCACCTAGAACGCCACTAGCCCACCTTCATGAAGGATTTCAAGAAAATCATGCTTGTCTTCTTTGGGAAGTTTTTCTGCAAAACGAGACAAGGAATCCCATAGTGCGCGGTCATAGCGACCCAGTAAAGCGGAGGCGCTGGCAACCTTCATGTAGGAAGCAGAGATGGCACACATTTTCTTTCCTACAGAGTCCATAGCTTTGCTGTCTTTATCAGGAGGCACAGATGATGATGCCGCACCTGTCTGATTCTTACGTGCCGCTGAGACGATGACCGAATCAGGTTGTGGCTCAGACCTCAGAAATAAAGGATCATTGTCCGGAGCCTTATACTTCTTTGCGATCAGCGAATGAACCGCTCCCAAAGATGCAGGAGTTAAGAACTTGTGCTCCGCAGGCTCTAACAGACCTGGAACCAGAGGGAGTAAAGGCCTTGAGGATAATTTCTGATGCAACGTTTCGAAAATGACCGTTGTCTTAGCAGTAGAGACAGGCATCTCAATATTAAGTTTCGCTGCTCCACGACAGAGAACTTCATTAAAAGTAATCACGTCATCAATCGGTGATATCCTACTTGGAGGAGTTGATGACAACGTTGGCGAGTAGTCCCTCTTCGAATTTGTAGACTTTGTCGAAGATCTATCATCTCGTCTTCTAGGAGAGTGGTGACACGAAGACCTAGGAGAAGGGGAAGTTCGCCTCCTCTCCGATGGAGACTTTCTCGGAGGAGTACGCTCACGTCTTCTCGGAGAGTGCACCAGCTGTACAAGAGGTGATCTTGATCTTGAAACAGGTCTGACCGACACAGGAGACCTGGAATAAGACCTTGGAAGGTTAATCCTCCTTATCTTCCAGTCTCTGATCTCCCCCAGCCATCGTGGCGAGATATTAGCCCCTGTAGGTGAAGGTGCTCTTGAGGGCTCTGGAGAGATTTGTACAATTCGCAGCCCAGGGGAGGAAGAAGGACTCCCAGAAGACACAATAGAAACCTTAGACCGGTCTTTGGATACCGTTCTAGGCCTCTTTGCTGCAGGAGACGTCGACGACAGCCTCCTCGACGTCTATTTTTCCAACGGCGATTTCCTCGACGGCGACTTCCACGGCGGCGACCTCCTCGGCGGCGACCTCCTCGGCGGCGACCTCCTCGGCGGCGACGATTGCCTCTTCGGCGTTGACGTCATGCGCCTCGACGGCGATGATTTTCTTGGCGTCGTGTGCCTCGACGTCGCATGGCTGGGGCTCTTCGACGTCGAAACCTCTACTGCCTGGTTCCACGTCAACGTCATGGCATCTCTCGCCGGCGACCTTGACTGATGTTTTGAGCCTCTCGACGGTGACCGTCGACGTCGATGAGACGACGTCGAGTCCCGCCCTCTTGCAGTCGTAGGAGAGCCAGACCTGGACCGCCTACGCTCATGCCTCTTCTCACCTTGCTTCGACGGGGAATTCTTCTTCGACGGCGAGGGATGTTTCGACGTATGCCGCGATGCTGATTTTGAGCACACAGGTACCTTAGAAGAAGATCTGTCCCTCGAAGTTGAAGGAGACCGATGTTTTCTCTTCTCCCCTCTGTCCTTGCGCTCTTTGTGTTGAGAAGAAGGCTTCCTGGAATAAAATTCTTCTCTTCCACTCACAGTTTCTCCTCTGTCATGCAGGAACTGAAGCCTGCTCTTCTCTCTCTCTCTCAAAGTCCTATTTGACAGCTTGCTGCAGTGGTAGCAGAGTTCTGGCTTGTGAGAAGATGGTAGACAAGCTACACAGACCGAATGAGGGTCTGTCTTGGCCATTTTTTTACCACAGGCCGGACACTTGACAAATAAGGCCGGCATTATGACTGGAAAAATAGCCAAAAAACAGCAAAAAGTTGTTGGATTAGTCAGATAATGACTAAAGACGTCTTGTGAAGACGAAAAAATTAGAGAAATAACAGAAGAAAGTGAAAAAATATCACCAACTGGCGAGCTCAATGCTCCAGGATCCTCACAGAAGGAGCCGGAAAAAAGAACTGACCTAACTGTCACCTGTGGTGCATGATGGGAGCCTGGAGGCTCACAGAGGTCTTAAAGGCACGGCGCCAGATCTTTCTGTTGTTACAATGCAGCCTATCTAGGCTAAAGCTGCCTCTATGATCCTGCCTGTTTTTACCTTTGAAAATAAAGGTTGTGTGTTTCAAAGAAAACCAAGGCAGTGTTTTCTTCTTTGCATTGTCATATAATGTATTTTATATGTCTTTATTTAGCAAATGTAAAGATTTTACAGGCTATTGTGGCAGTTTTTTGAGCCTAGTATGGTTATATTGGGCTGCATATGTATATGTATATGCATATTATCTATATATATATATGGTTATTTTATGCGTATTTAAATGTATTTATATATATATATGTAGATATATGCATATTATTGGCTATTGCTCCGGGGTCCCGCACGTGGGCGGGACTATTCAGTGCTTATGACTTTGATGAGTATACCCCTGGAAGAGAACTAGGATTACAGGTAAGTAACTCATCCTTCAGACTTGTGTTGTTTGCTTAAATGGTGTCTATCTGTTCAGTAGTTCCTGAGAAAATTACAGTTAAAGTCATTTATATATCTATGGGCGCGGTGGAACCGCGGATTCTGCGCGCATTGTAATCGTACCATAAGCGCACCCTTCCGATCACGCGCTGAATGCTAATTGGCTGTCAAGTGGTTGTCAACATTCGAAAGCAGGAACTGTTGGCAGCCATTTTGTGCCTCGGTAGATGCGAGACTTAGGAAGTCAGTGGAATATGTGTGCAAAACGTAGAAAGGGGGTAGGGTAGAAATATTTTTACCCTCTAGACCTGCTTAGGGGGTCCCAAAAGGACCCCCAGGGCTTACATTTTTTTTTTAAACCCCGGCACGTGTGCGGACTCTGCCGTAAAATAAATAAAATGGAGCTTTTTTTAAACTTAGCCCCCGTAGGGGCTAAATACCGGGGGCAAAATTATTACATTTTATGAGGGCCCAGAGGGGCCACGCAGCCCCGGGGATCGTCGCCCCCGGGGCTAAAAAATAAAAAAGGTGGGGAGATGGGTCCATGGTCCCCAAAGACGCAGGAACCACCACCCCCTGGGGCTTTATGTATTATGGAAGGGGGACTGCATGGCCCCCCTCCTGGAGCAGTCGAGGGCTCCCTTACCCCCCCGGGCTACAAAAAAAAATGGTTGGGGGGCTGCAAGGTCTCCAAAGCCCCGGGGACCACCACTCCCTGGCGCTTTATGTATTGTGGGAGGGCCGGCTCCTGCAGTGTTCCCGGGTGTCCATCCCGCCCTCCCATAGCAAGGAAATCTGTTATCTCTTTCAAAATCTAAATCAGATTGCTTTTCCACCTGGAGAGCTGCATGTTAGTAGTTCCCCATGTGGAAAAGCAGTGCCGGCTCCCAAACGCGTAGAAGTTGTGCCCCAAAGGCACTGGAGTCGCGCACCCTACAGATTATGAGTCGTGCATCTAGCGCGTGCACACCAGGGGGCCGCACTGAGCGCTGCGCTGTGTGTGCGACTTTTAAATTTTACCGTAAAAAAATAGCCCCTATCAGTAATTTCTAATATCCCTGGGGACCCTATTCCCCGGGTCTTATAAAAAATGTTGGGGACCGTGCGGGGAACAACATTGCTCCCAAGGTCCTGCCGGCTCCCCGCGTCCTTCGGGAGCCGGCATTGCTTTTCCACTTGGGGAGATGCTAAGTTGCATGTGGAAAAGTAATCTGGGGGTCCATTAGGATGGCGGACGGATCGCCACCGCCATGCAGGCGGTGGCGATCCGTCCGCCACCTTTTTTTCCCCCCCGCCATATTACGATGGTGGGGGGACCATGGCGGAGGGGAAGACCGTCCGCCGCTTTCCCGCTGCGTCGGCTTGCGACCGCGGCGGAAAAGGCCTGATATGGTGGCGGTGTCTATCAGACACCGCCAGCCATGTTAGGATGGCCTGTGAGGAATGCCGTTCCGTGGCGGCAATGCCGCCACGAAAAGGCATATGGTTCCTTTGCGGGCCCCCAGGTTGAAGGGGGAGTGCACATGGGGGGTACCTATGGTACACCCCTGTGTTTCCTAGCACAACATGGCAGGCACCATGCAGTGCCTGCCATGTTGTGCTGGCAAACGCACAACAAGCATTTGTAACATTGCGGCAGCCGGTGCTTCAAGCACCATCCGCCGCAATGTTATAAATGCGGGATGCACCCGCCACTGTGGCGGATGCATCCTAATTGGGGGCACGGTTCCTCCGCCCTTGTGGTGGACGGTACCGGCCCCCGACAGGATGGCGGACGGACTTTGTCCGTCCGCCATCCTAATGGACCTCCAGGTTTGGATTTTGAAAGTGAGAACAGATTTCACTGCTCTGTCTTTCAAAATCCAAACCAATGGGCATATTATCAAGCAGGGCGATAAAATTTATCACTGTTTTAATGGGCTTGATAATATGGCCTTTTGAATTCCAATAGAAACCCATGTTCTGGTGTGAACATGGGCTTCTATTGGAAAGTGGTGCAAGGGTGTTGTAAATCTGGTTTGGATTTTGAAAGAGAGAGCAGGGTGCATCCGTAGAGTAAGTGCAGGTTGGTGTAGGTGTAACAATTACTATTCTAACTCCAGGGAGTTGCATCTGTAGAGTAAGTGCGTGTTAGTGTAGGGGTAACAATTACTATTCTAACTCCAGGAGGGTGCATCTGTACGATATGTGCTGGATAGTGTATGAGTAACAATTACTATTGCAAATCCAGGGGGTTGCATCTGTGGGGTATTTGCTGGATAGTGTATGAGTAACAATTACTATGAAAAAGAAAGGAGTTAAAGGAGAAGGAGACGCGCACTTTCACGGTGAACCTGGAAAAAGAGAAAGTGACGAGA
Source organism: Lissotriton helveticus (assembly GCF_964261635.1). Lineage (NCBI taxonomy): Eukaryota > Metazoa > Chordata > Amphibia > Caudata > Salamandridae > Lissotriton > Lissotriton helveticus. The sequence goes on along the minus strand of NC_136057.1, from coordinate 1,406,149,819 downwards.
GATGATTTGCGACGTGTTTAGGCTTGAGAGCCTGGTTAATCGTTAAATGAGGTCTGGCAGGTAAGTGCGAAGTTATTGTGCAAGAAGCCTTTCGGGGTCTTGCGAAAGCAAGTCATCTTCAATAGTTGCCTCCGGCTGCGTGTACTTGCAAGGTCATCTGATTTACTTGTATGTTAAAAACAGAAACTTTCTACACCTCTTTTTAATTGGTTGTGAAGCATTGTAAGAAGACGTATTACCGACGAATCCTTTCCTTGCGCAGATTTTGAAAAACATTTGATTGGCTGTTGTGTGGTTAACTCTACCTTCCTGATCCTAATGTTGATTCACTTGTTTTTTCTATTTGACATTACGATACCCTCACCATGTACGTAGCCCATTTTGTGATGCACTTTATTTTACAATGCGTTTCAAAAACTAGTTGTGGTAGGGTTTTTTAACGTAAACTGTGTACTCTGCTTACCTTAGAAATTCACTGAAAAAAAACATAGGTTTTAGGGGTGTTATAGTTAGCTGGTCATTTCACTCATACAAAACCATTGAAATTCCTCCATTATGGTTAGTTGTACTATCTGTAACTCCCCCGCCCGCAATCCACTGGTGATAATGTCACATATTACATCATTCATGACATGGTCAGTGACATCACTGATGACATCTCAAATGACATCACTGATGACATCATCCATGTGACAATTAGATACACCTTATCATACACTACTATAATCTTTCATCAGTCACTGTAAAATACAGAGTACCGTATTTTAATCCATTGACACAGCAATACAAGCATCTAAAAACCCACTCAGTGATTCCTAGTTCTACACACACATCTAATCAATTACTTATAGATTCACTCATACATGTTGTCAATGATCAATAGAACACAATCAAATATACTTATGCACTTATATTGACATAACATATCAGCACACATACTATTCAGTTATGCAGTCATCCTACACACTTTTGCAAATATTGTATCCTATTTACATTTACTCAGATACACACTTATACAAATAGCACTTCATTTATTCATATAGATAGTAACTCATACTTAGGGGCCTATTAGGATGGTGGACAGACCGGCGTCCGTCCGCCACCCCAGAGGAGAAGGGACCGTCCACAGGAGCAGCGGCGGTCCCTCCGTGCTAATTAGGATGTGACCGCCCCCCTGGCAGTCACATCCTGTATATTTAACATTGCGTCGGGTGCTGCTTGAAGCAGCACACGCTGCAATGTTAAAAAAGGCATGTTTACCTTTGCATGCACGAAGCTGCAGGCACCACGTGGTGCCTGCCACTTTGTGCACGCAAAGGCAGGGGGGTACCATAGGTACCCCCCATGTGCAACCCCCACCCCCCTTCACCCCTGGGGGCCCGCAAAGGGCCCCCAAAGTAAACACCGTATGCCTTTCCACGGCGGAAATGCCGCCGTGGAAAGGCATAGGAGCACAGCGATCCTAATATGGCTGTCGGTGTCTGATAGACACCGCCAGCCATGTTAGAGCTTTTCCGCCGCAGTCGGAAGGCGACCGCGGCGGAAAAGCGGCGGACTGAAAAAAGATGCCCCAGCCATCCTAATCTGGCGGGGGTCTTTTCTCAGTCCGCAGCGGATAATCCGCATCCTCCGGGCCGGCGGTGGCTTCCGCCGGCCCGGAGGATGCGGATTATCCGCTATCATAATGGGCCCCCAAGTGTGTTATGAAATCACTATTACAAGTATACAGTTATCTATACAGTCACTCATGCAATTAATGAGTTTTATGTACACTTATGTATATACAACAACTGTCACATACACTGTCTTTTATTTTTTTCTACTTTGTTGGACATGTACCATTGACAAATGTTTCTGCTCATCACCACACCCTTAAAGATATTCACTCACCCAAACAACTATTATAACACGTAGTCTTAACCTCATATACATACTGATTTAACTATTCACATATCTTTGGCAGTCATAGATCCCCTACCGAACCACACACACATTTACTCAACATTACAAATAAACAGTTAACTAATCAATAACTAATATAAACTTTCATGTAGCTAGTAACCAACTGGTGCAGCAGTTTACACAACAATTCACCAAGTAATACAGATATTCACACAGTTTAGTCACTATCCAATGTATTTAGTGTGGCACTATAAATTACTCAAGTAAACAATCAATTACACTGCTACTAAATCCTCTAACCAGATATTTATATATTCACTGATTCTTCAATGCAGATTGGTGTATATCTAATACATATTTAAATAACAAACCTAACCACATTCACTGGATGATGTCATCAGTGATGTCATCAGTGATGTAATTTGAGATGCCATTAGTGATGTCATCAGTGATGTCACTGACCATGTCATGAATTATGTAATATGTAACATCATCACCAGTGGATTACGGGCGCGAGAGTTACAGTTAGTACAACTAACTATAACACAGGAATTTCAATGGTTTTGTATGAGTGAAATGTCCAGCTAACTATAACACCCCTAAAACCTATGGTTTTTTAAGTGAATTTCTAAGGTTTTATAAATGCTAATTCCTAACTATAACCTGCTTGAAACTTATGTTTTTTTCAGTGAATATATATATATATATATATATATATATGTATATATGTATATATATATATATATATATATATATATATATATATATATATATATATATATATATATATATATATATATATATATATATATATATATATATATATACATATATTATATCATCTTCCTGCTTTTGTGGGTCCCAGTATATTTGGACTACGGTTAAGAAGGCTCTCTTCAGAGAATGTGCCACTTGCTTGAAGAAAAGACTTTTGTAGATGATCCCCACTAGGATTGCATTTACTGCCTCTATCCAGCTCATAAGGCGTTGGAATGCAAAATCTGCGGTACTTTTTCCAATAAAACTCTTAGAGACAGAGAAGGACGTCTTCTTATCTGGCTTCAAAAATTAAAAACTAGATCAAACCCTGTGACAGACTTCGAGCGTGAACAATCTACATCTACAAAAGCCTCTTCAAAAAGGGCAAGAGAGTCATCGCAGTCTGAAAAAGAACCTGCTAAAAAGTGCGCCAAGAAGTTTTCTCATAAGTCTTCCTCTGAGCGCAAAGGATATCATAAAAGAGAGCAGCCAAGGACTGGGACTGAACCAAAAACACCTCCTAAAGAACTTATTCTGGCTTTTAAAAAACTACTTCTGAAAGTCTGTCAGGAAGTTTTCAGTCAGTAAGGAAATGTACATCAGCACCATCCACGACAACAGGATGCATTTCTGGCACGTTGACTACATGTTCTATGGCTGTGTCATCATCGATGACCACCCTTACATCGTTGACGGGAGGTCAAGTTTCATCAACCATTTCCTTGATTTCTCACAAGGAGTCTGACGCACGGTCGACGAAGTTCTCTTTGTCAAAACTGACTATATCGTTGAAGAAGATACCGTCGACTAGATCATTGTCGACATCGCCACCGTCATTGGAAAAGCAGATGATGCAACCAAAGTCGGCAAGGTCATCACCGTCGACAATTGTTCCACCGTTGTCAGACACAGTGGCGTCGATTAAATTGAAGTCTCCGGCGTTGGCTAAGTTTCTACCGACGATGACCCTGCAGGCGTCGGCGAAGTACTCTCCGTCGACGAAGTCAATGACAATGCCTGCGGAAAGTACAGTCAAGGCTGTAGAAGTGGAGACTCCGTCGTCGACACAATCGTCAACACATCCGTCAACGCAATCATCGACGAAGATTGCATCTTTGAAACTGACTACGCCAAAAAAGATACTGGCATCAGAAATCACGCCTGAACACACCTCACCCAGCAAAATTACTCCTCTCTTACCCACACACCTTTTGGAGGAGGGAGAGTCTTAGGCAGGGGATAAAGATGAAAGTCTCTTTGGGGTTGCATATAGCCCTTCAGAATTACACGTCAAGTGCCAACCAGATGATGATGAGGAAGAACAACTTTACTATGGTCAAGCTTATTTTACCCAGCCCCAACAACATCATCAGTACCATGGGAAAATGGTCACAATGCTGTCTGCAGCATTGAATGATTTACAGCTTATGCTGCAAGACTACAGACAACGCTTCCCGCCTTCGGATCCATCTATTACGCCTCCTCCTCTGGTGACATCGCCAGTGAGAGTTAGAGCACCTACGGTCCTTACAGTGCGGAATACTCCTCAATCTGTTCCTCTCCAGGAACAAGTTTCTTCTGATGAGGAAGGGGAACTTCATGATACAGCTTCTGAATGGGATGACTACAGGATGGCTTCACCTGTTTCTCCTCCAGTAGATTCCCCACCTGAGGATATTGGGGGATTTCACAATCTGTTGGAGCGTGCTGCAAAAAGGTTGTCCATTTCAATGCCTCCCAAACAGGCGGATTGCTTTGCTTTCTATATGACTTTAAGGAACCGTTTAGTAAATCAGTGTGGTCTATTCCCATAATTGATTATATTTGGGAGGAAGAGGTTAGAATTATGAAGAACCCAGCATCTGTGCCAGCTGTGCTCCCATGTCTAGATACAAAGTATAAAACCACTGAGGATGCCCCAGAGTGCCTCACAGAACACCCAAAACCGGACTCAGTAGTAAAGCAGGCTGCTCAGCACCGCTTGAAGAATCCTACAGTACCCCTTTCTGCGCCTCCGGACAAAGAGGGCAGACATTTAGATTTTATTGGGAAAAGATTTTCATCAATGTTAGCTCTCACAGTAAAGGTAACAAATTCCTTGGCGATTTTAAGGCGCTATGATCACTAAATGTGGTCGTACATTGCTTCCTATATTGATCATTTGCCACAAGATGTTAAAGAGGAGGCAAAAAAGATATTGCATGAAGGGTAAAGAACATCAAAAGAAATTATAGACTTATAGACTAGTCAATGGAGGTTGCTGTAATAGGATTCAGACAATTAGCTGGTCCAGCAGTCCTAAGGAGACAGGGCTGGCTGAAAGCCACCTCCTTTCGATCTGAGGTCCAGAACAATATATTGGACCTTCCATACGATGGACAGGCTCTTTTTGTAAGCCATGTGGAGGAAGCCCTTACAAAACATCAATGCAGACACTGCCAAGTCTTTGGGGACGCTGCAGTTCCGGAAAACACTCTTTCAGGAATCAAAGGGTAGAGGTCAACCTTCCTATAGATGGGGTTACCAGCAGTATTGTTACCCAGCATATTCTTCCATGTCACAGTCATACAGGCCTCAGTTCCAAAAAAGACAACCGCCACAGACATTTTATGTCAGAGCAAATAGAGGAAAGACGTCAAGGGCTGGTAAGGATACTAGCCTCCGCCAATGACGTATCTCTAGCTCCGGCTCCACATCTCAGATCACCAACCCAATTGTTTCAATCTCATCCTACCTGTCTGGGAGGCAACATTTCACACTTCCTTCACCAGTGGCAAGCTATTACTACAAACCAATGGGTTCTGCGCCTAGTTCAAGTTGGACACACTCTAGAATTTACTCAAACACCACCTACAACTCCCCCTCAAACATCCCACAACAAACATCTCAAGGCTCTTCAACAGGAGGTGAAGATCATGCTGTACAAAGCGGCTATTGAGAAAGTACCATTCTCAAGCAGGGGCTCTTCTTAATCAAAACTAAGTTAAGGCCGTGGAGACCAATTATGGACCTCCGAAATCTCAATCTATATCTGAAAAAACAATCTTTCAGAATGATAACATTACAAGAATTACTAAAGCTCCTGAACCAGCATGATTTCATGACAACATTAGACCTCCAAGACGCCTATTTCCATGTACCTATTCACCCAAAACACAGAAAGTACCTAAGATTTGTGATAGCCGGATGCCACCACCAGTTCAGGGTTTTCCCATTTAGTCTCAAATTGGCGCCCAAGATTTTTACAAAGTGTCTCGCTCGTTTGCAGCATTTCTCAGACAGCGGAAACATCAAGTCTTCCCGTATCTGGACGACTGGCTTATCAAAACCCCATCCAAGCGAGAAGTGAGAAAGTCCACATAGGCCTACACAGATCTTTTCAGAAGCTTTGGTCTGACTATAAATCAGCAAAAATACAATCAGAATCCATCTCAAAAGATTGTATTCTTAGGAACGATATTGGACACGGTCTGCTTAAAAGCATACCCAGCAGTGGAACGTCAGCATTGACTCCTTGTTCTGGCAAATTCCATCAAAAGAAAAAAGTCACTTTCGGTCCGACTTATCAAATCACTTTTAGGGATGATGTCGTCATAAATACCACTGATTCCGTTTTGTCGTCTCAGGATGCGCCCATTTCAGACAAAACTGGACAGACAGTGGGTACAGTCGGTAGGCTCATTCAACAACATGGTCAGAGTCAATCTCGTATGGTGAAGGCCAGAGAGTGGTGGTTAGACATAGGCCATCTGTCAGCAGGGATGTCCTTGCATCAGGAGGCCGCACCATTAGTGATCACAGCAGATGCGTCCTTAGAAGGATGGGGGGCTTACCTTCAAGACCTCCAAGTAAGCAGAAAATGGCATCAAGATCAAACTCAATCTCACATAAACTTGTTAGAGTTGAAAGCTGTGTATCTGACCTCCAGGCATTTCTGCCCAGGATACAGAATTCATCAGTGTTAGTCCAAACGGACAATACAACAACGATGCACTACATAAACAAGCAAGGGGGCACAAAATCTCGCCTTCTCTCCAAGGAGGCCCTAAAGTTGTGGGAATGGACCATAGACCACGGGATCTGCTTTCGAGCGGAATATGTTCCAGGGCAGCAGAACACAATTGCAGACACGTTAAGCAGACTCACATAATCGTGTCACGAATGGGAGCTGCACCACCAGACCCTGAAGAACGTATTCCTACGCTGGTGCACACTGAGATTTGGCCTATTGGAACTCCCCAGACAGCAAATACCGGTACTATGCAAGTTGGCATCCCCAACAGGGTTCATGGGCGAATGCCTTTTCAATTGCATGGTCCGGCATCTTTGCTTACTCTTTTCCCCCATTCGTCTTCTTCCAAGAGTCCTGAGAAAAATGAAAGTAGAGCCATGCAAACTGGTCCTTATCACTCCAGAATGGCCACGTCAACACTGGTACACGGAAATGCTTCTCCTATCGCAAGTCCCACATTTCAGACTTCCAGTGATTCCAGTTCTCCTGACTATGAACCAGGGACAGATACTACACCTGGACCTCAAGAGCCTGCATTTGTTAGCATGGCTCCTGAATACAACGAATTCAGGCATATGAACATTTCTAGTAAATGTCACAATATTCTAACCAAAGCAAGGGCGGACAGTACTAACAAGACGTACCACCTCAAGTGGAAGCGTTTCTGCATTTGGTGTCATCAGGAGAATTTACATCCACTGTCTTCCTCTCCAGAACAGATCCTACCTTACCTTCTGCTTCTGGCAAAATCAGGTTTGGAGCATAGTTCCATTAAGGTTCACTTAGCTGCCATTTCACAGCACAGAAGATCATTGACTTCTTCTCCCTTATGGTCTTCTAAAATAATTAAAGAGTTTCTCAAAGGGCTCTTTCGGGTGTTCCCACCAGTCAGACCTCCACCACCGACCTGGCAACGGAACACGGTTCTCTCACAGTTAATGAAAAACCCTTTTGAACCAATTCACACTGCAGAAATTAGGTTCCTATCTTGGAAGTTGGCTCTGTTACTTGCTTTGACCTCAGCCAGAACGGTCAGTGAAATGCAAGCTTTTGTAATAAAGGAACCTTTCTTGCAATTCAGATCAGATGGAGTTATGCTCCGAACAAATCCAAAGTTTATTTCAAAGGTGTAGGAGAGTAGGGTCTGCTATCCTATGGTCACCCCAAATTTTTGCTTTTTGCTTCACTGGTTTCTGACTTAATGTGGCTGTGGGCCTGCTAATCAGACCCACAGACTGCTGTTCTCTCTCTAAATTAATACCAATGCACTCTACCTGCATTACCAATTGGAACTGGTTCACCTTATAGGCTCCTGTAACAGTGTACCCTAGGTACCCAGGGCATAGGTGTATCCAAGGCCTACCAGGGGCTGCAGCATGCATTGTGCCACCCCTGGCCTGGCCTAGCTATTTGACACAACTGGCTGATCACTCAGCTGGGGTAAGTTGGTGTACTCACCTCTTACTTAGATATAGTATTTCTATATCTAACATATATGGACACATGTTAACCTATAAGTCACTCCTATAGAAGGCTTCGACAATCCTGGAGGCAGAGTGCGTGGTTTCATGTGAGATGGTGCTCTGGCATGAGCTGGGCCTCTCTGCAGCTTTCGGAACAATGTCCTTCAGCTGTTTCATGATATTGCCATATCATATACTCTTAAGTGCATTATGAACCTCGCGGTTAAATGCTATATTTGGTTTGGCTTTATCAAAACATGTCGAGTAAGGTGTCATACGAATTGGAATACTACCACCTTGCCAATTCTGGCGACGGGGGTAGCATTTCACCCTTCCAGAGGGACACGACATGTACCTAACCTGAAATCCGGGTAAAGTTAAACACGAGCCTCAGCATCACAAAATGGATGCTGCCACCACAGATACAAGTCTGACCTCCTGCTGCTGGGAGTCCTTCCAGCTTGGGAGGCTTGGACAAAGGGTTTCCTGTCAGGGGAGGTGCTTGCACCACCCCAGACAGGATTTTGTGTAGTGGGTTAGGGAGGGCTGAATAGAATGAGACATGCCTGGGGCACACAAGGTGTCACTGTGCATATGTCAGTTCAAACCGGTGCTGGGGCTCTCCAGCCCCAGTCCTGGCGTGAAACTGGACAAAGGAAAGGGGGTGTAACCGCCCCCCTTCCTGGTCCCAACCAGAGGAGGGACCTAGTAGATGATCCGGCCCCTAGATTTGGTTTAAGAGTAGGAGCTGTGTCCTAAGACTTCAGATTATCCTGAACTCGACTTGCAACTAAGAAGAAAACTGGACTTCGACATTCTGCTGCACAGAAGACTGAAGAGCATCTCCCTTGTGGCCAAGGAGTGACCACCCTGTGAATACAGGCACCATCCAGCAACTTGACGTCTGCTTTGCCGCTGCCTCCTGCCGGAGCCCGGGCCCAGAGCCCAACAAGACCTGGATTCCCAGACATCTCTAAGCCCGATCCACAGTCCCTGAAAAGAAGAGACCCGTGGAGGCATCGAGAGACGTGGGACCGGCCATCTTGAAAGACCCCCGAGAAGCTGACTGCGCAGCACCCGAGGCATCCTCAACGCTGTGCTTTGGGGTTTGAGAAGCCCCACCACCGAGCAGCATTTGCACCGAAGATCAGCCCCCCAGCATCTCCACGATCTGCGTGGGGCCCTTTTGCATTTTGCCACTCGACGCGTCATCCCGGTTACTGGCCCGTTGGCTAGTACCCATCTTGGCGACAAAATCTACAATCAACACCGCTGGTCTGGTTGCTCCAGACTGGCCGTTGCTCCTATAAAAAGGAGCAGCCCCTCTGACCTTGCTGGTCAGAGTAAGAATCTTGCATTGTTTCCTGCATGGCTTGCATTAGCCAAGGCCTGTTTGCTCCAATCAAGAAGCCGACACCGCCATCAGCTAGAGCCGTCGTGGGACAGCTCGTGATCGACTCCTGGACGTCGCTGACCTCTTCGTGTCCACGTGGCTGCAGAGACAATCTTCACTTCTTCACCTGTTGCCACCCAACATCGCCTGCTTCCCTCCTGGTTCCACGGTAGTCACTGGCTAGTGGCTTTGAACATTGTCCCCTCTGCTTTCAGGTCTTCACTTCTTCAGATCCACCCTTGGATCCACTGGAACTCTCCACGTCGACCCGCCTGCAGCATCTTCATCTTCAGGCTCCATAGAACAGCACAACGAAACCCGACACACTTTGAGCCCTATGCACCCGCTTCCTGTGGGTGAGGTAACTCTGGCACTCCAGTGCTCCTGTGTAGCAATACACCTCTAGTGTCTATGTTCCAAGTTGCTAGGTTCTAGGTCATTGTACTTTTTACGCACTCTTTGAAAGTCTATGGGCGCCCGCGTGTAACTTCCAACACTGCACACGCACTCCGTGGGCCTCCTGGTCACTAACTCTTGTTAGCTCCTTGTAGTCCCAGCGATTCTGAAGGCCCTAGGCCTTACCACTGTTCGTAAAGCGGTTCTTATACCACTAATTTAGTATATGGTTTTAGGGGCCACCAGGGTCTATCCATATTGTGCAACTTTTGTATATTTAAACATTGTTTTGTTTTAACGCATTTGCTTCTGTGCTCATAAAGAGTACAGGGGATACTTGTAGTAAATAAATATATATATATATTTTCAATATATATCTGTGTGGTGTCCTTTCATTTGGTATTCAAGGAGAGTGTATATGGTAAAACAGCTTGCTTCACATCCCTTTACAGAGTTTAGCCTAAGACTGCTTTGTCCATGCTACCCCTAGGATAGCTGGTCTATAAGGTTGACTTACAACCAATCATCATAAGGGTTGCTTGGCATGGTACAATGTGATCACTAGAACTAGTGAGCATCATATACCAGGCCAACTTCTCACATTGGTGAGCAGCGGTTGGGATTTGAGCTTGCTGTTTTTTTACCATTGCAATCTTTGAAAATATCATTTGAAAGATCATACAGGTACCTGCTAGGTACATATAAAACAAGACTAGTATACTTAAGTTCTACTGAACTTAGTTGTTGTAGATCAAAGGGATTAGCACACCCTGACTACAACTACTAGATAGGTTTAGTAGGTAAACACCAGTGTAGGTAGATTGCAACACATCCACCCATACAAGAGCAATGACTGGAACAGAGGGGTCCACTGGATCTGTCCCTGTTGAGAGTGACCCTCCAAGGGCACCATCCAAATTTGCTATGTTAAACTTTAAAGAGATGAGGCGGCAGTGTACCTTAAGAAGTCTCAGGACGGGTCAGAACCCTACCACAGCCCACCTCAGAGAGCTTTTAGACCAGTCTGAAGCTCTAAAGACCTCCAATCCTGACCCCAAAGGGTCTGGAGAAGGAGGCTTTCCCTCTGAAGATGATAACACTGATGCCCCTGTCCCTGTTGTCCAGATAGATGAGGAAAACCAGAACACTGGAGATACTCAGCTTGAGGATGAGGAGGAGGAGGAGGAAGAAGAAAGTGATTCTGATGATGAGAGACTTAGTCAGGTGCCAGTCAGGAGACTTAGCCAGGCTAACTTAAGCCTATTTGGGACTGAGACAGGGCCAAACCCACTCAGACCCCCAGGTGGACTTAACCAGGAGCCTAGGAGGAGAAGGAATCACTCAGGTGAATCTAACACTTCCCATGCTTCTAGAGGTTCTCATGGTCACTACAGAAGGAGAATGACAACCCCTCAGAGGAAGGAACATGAGGCCAACATGAGAGAGGCTGAGCTTAGGATCCAGAAGCGAGAGATAGAAGTAGCCCTGATCCAAGAGAAACTTGCTAAAGCAAGACAGCCTAGAGAGAATGGATTAGGATCCACTGGTGGCAGCACTATCCTTAAGGATAAAGACAGGTCCTATGACAATAGACACCTGACTAAGATTGTGCCCCCCTACAAAGCTGGGGATGACATCCACAAATGGATAACTGCACTTGAGAGGGCCTGCAGAGTACAGCAGATCCCTCAGGAGCAGTGGGCAGCAATCTTGTGGCTCTCCTTTGAATGTAGAGGCAGAGACAGACTCCTCACAGTTAGTGATGAGGATTCTAGAAACTACCTGGTCCTGAAGAATGCTCTGGTTGATGGGTTAGGCTTAACCACTGAACAGTACAGGTTGATGTTCAGAGAGACACAGAAGACACAGACTCAGGACTGGTCTGAATTTGTTGAATGTGCCACTAAGGCTCTGGAGGGCTGGTTGCTGGGAAGTAAGGTTACAGACTATGAAGGATTGTACAATTTACTTATGAGAGAACAGATTTTAAATAATTGTCAGAACCAGCAGTTGCATCAACACCTGATTGACTCAGATCTGACCTCTCCCCAAGAATTGGGAAAGAAGGCAGACAAATGGGATAGAACCAGGGTTAAGCAAAAGAACCAGAACCAGAACCAGGGTGGTGACCAAAAGAAGGCAGACCAGAAGGGTGGGGAGCAGAAAGCTAAAGACCAGAAGTCTTCAACAGGGCCCCAAACTAATAATGAAGGTGGGTCCCAATCTTCCAAGAAGAAGAAGAAAGAAGGTCAGAAGAAGCCCTAGTGTAATTTCTGTAAAAACACCTCTCACTGGACCAGTGAGTGTAAAAGAGGTGGACCCCCAACACTGCAGCCCCTAAGGCACCTGCACCCACTAGTACAGTCAACAGTGTTGGTCCACAAACTAAGGGCGTAGTGGGTATCACCTTGGGAACTGAGGGAGAGTCTGGCCTAGTCAGAACCCCTGCACAGGCTGTTCTGATTTGTGATGTGGACATGGATTTGTCCACTACTGTGAGCCCCAGTAATCTGGGCAAGTACAGACAGACACCTTTGATTAATGAAAAAGTGGCTCAAGCATACAGGGACACATGTGCCAGTGTCACCATGGTGACACCTAGCTTTGTGGACCCTGGACAATACATACCAGGTGATAATTACCTGGTGACCAATGCCAGCAATGTCACTACTACACATAGTGTGGCAATTGTTAATTTCTCCTGGGGAGGGGTAACTGGCATAAAAAGAGTTGTGGTTAGTGCAGATCTACCAGTTGAATGTTTGTTGGTCAATGACCTGGAGAGCTCTCTATGGTCAGAAGTAGAGTACAGGACTCATGCAGAGATGTTAGGGATATCATCACATGTCCTTGCAGTGACCAGGTCACAGGCCAAAAAGTGCCTCTCTGAACCTCAGGTCTTGGATCCTGGAACAATGGACCAAGCACCTACCAAGAAGAAGAACAGGAGGGTTAAGGCAGTGCCTTCCCACCTGCCTACAAGTGAGGATCAGCCTTCCCAGGAAGATGATCTTGAGACCCTTGAAGGAACTGTCCCTGAAGAACTTGAACCTGACCAGGTTGAGTTTCTGGGGACAGGGGGACCTTCTAGGGCAGACTTGGGGCAGGCTCAGTTAACCTGTCCTTCTCATGAAACCCTCAAACAGCAGGCTGCTGGGAATGCTCAAGGTACCCATAAAGTGTATTGGGATGATGGGCTCCTTTATTCAGAGGGTAGAGACCCCAAGCCTGGTACAACCAGGAGGTAGGTTATACCTCTGCAATTTAGGGGCTTCCTTCTAACCTTGGCCCATGATATTCCTTTAGCAGGACACCTAGGCCAGAACAAGACTTGGGACAGGCTTGTCCCTCACTTTCACATGTCTGAAGATACAAAGGAGTTTTGTCGCTCCTGTGTACCTGCCAAGCCAGTGGCAAAGCAGGTGGCACAACAAAGGCCTCCCTGATACCACTACCTGTGGTGGGGGTTCCCTTTGAAAGAGTGGGGATTGATATTGTAGGTCCAATGGATCCCCCTACAGCATCTGGGCACAGATTCATACTGGTGGTGGTGGACCATGCCACCAGGTACCCAGAGGCAATTCCCCTTAGGACCACAACAGCTCCTGTTGTGGCCAGGGCCTAACTTGGAGTTTTCTCCAGAGTGGGGTTTCCTAAGGAGGTAGTATCTGATAGAGGTGCAAACGTCATGTCAGGATACTTGACAGCTATGTGGAAGGAATGTGGTGTCAACTACAAGTTCACCACTCCTTATCATCCACAATGTAATGGGCTTGTTGAAAGGTTTAACAAGACCCTAAAGGGTATGATCAAAGGATTACCTGAGAAGCTCAGGCGGAGATGCGACATCCTTCTACCCTGCCTTCTGTTTGCTTACAGAGAGGTCCCACAAAAGGGGGTTGGCTTCAGCCCCTTTGAATTGTTGTTTGGGCACCCTGTAAGAGGACCCCTATGTCTAGTGAGGGAAGGATGGGAGTTACCTCTCAGAAAGCCCAAACAAGACATAGTGGACTATGCACTTGGTCTCCGCTCCAGGATGGCTGAGTATATGGAGAAGGCATCCAAAAACCTTGAGGCCAGCCAAGAATTACAAAAAGCTTGGCATGACCAAAAGGCTGTCTTGACGGAGTACCAGCCTGGACAGAAAGTATGGGTGTTGGAGCCAGTGGCCCCAGCAGCACTCCAGGACAAATGGTCTGGACCCCATACCATTGTTGAAAAGAAGGGAGAGGCTACTTACTTGGTGGACCTAGGAACTCCCAGGAGCCCCCACAGGGTGCTCCATGTCAACAGATTGAAGGCATATGTTGACAGGGCAGACATGGGCTTGCTCATGGCTACAGATGAGGGCCAGGAAGAAGAGAGTGACCCTCTCCCAGACCTGTTGACTCCGAACCCTGAAGATGGCTCAGTTGATCGTGTGGCCTTGGATGGCAGCCTCACTGAACATCAGCAAAATGAGTGCAGACAAGTTTTACAGTCATATAGACATATGTTCTCCTTGACACCCAGTCAGACTAATTGGTGTACCCATGTGGTGGACGCTGGTGACAGTCTTCCTGTTAAGAACAAGATTTACAGGCAACCTGACCATGTCAGGGACTGTATAAAGACTGAGGTGCAAAAGATGCTGGAATTATGTGTTATTGAGCCTGCAGAGAGCCCCTGGGCTAGCCCAGTGGTTCTGGTCCCCAAACCTCATACCAAAGATGGAAAGGGAGAAATGAGATTCTATGTGGACTACAGAGGACTCAATGCTGTCACCAGGACAGATGCACATCCCATTCCAAGGGCAGAGGAGCTCATAGACAAATTGGCTTCTGCCAAATATTTGAGCACATTTGATCTGACAGCTGGCTATTGGCAAATCAGGTTAGCTGAGGAATCCAAAGCCAAAACTGCTTTTTCTACCCCAGGAGGTCATTACCAGTTTGTGGTGATACCCTTTGGTTTGAAAAATGCACCTGCCACCTTCCAAAGGTTGGCGAATCAAGTCCTTACTGGGTTGGATGACTTTTGTGCAGCTTATCTGGATGATATTGCTGTCTTCAGCTCCACCTGGGAGGATCACCTGGTCCACCTGAAGGAAGTGCTAGAGGCTCTGCAAAAGGCAGGCCTCACTATCAAGGCCACAAACTGCCAGATAGGGCAGAGTAAGGTTGTGTACTTGGGCCACCTTGTAGGTGGAGGCAAAGTTCAACCACTGGAGAGTAAGATCCAGACCATCAAGGACTGGTCCCCTCCAACCACCCAGACTCAGGTCAGAGCTTTCTTGGGCCTGACTGGGTACTACAGGAAGTTTGTTAAGAACTATGGGTCCATTGTGACTCCTCTTAATGACCTGACATCCAAAAAGATGCCCAAAAAGGTTCAGTGGACAGTAAACTGTCAAAAGGCATTTGATGACCTGAAGAAGGCCATGTGCTCTGCACCTATCCTGAAGAGTCCTGACAACTCAAGAGAGTTTATTGTCCAAACTGAAGCTTCTGAGTTGGGAGTGGGAGCTGTGCTTTCACAACTTAATGTAGATGGTCAAGACCAGCCCATTGCGTTTATTAGCAGAAGGCTGACCCCTAGAGAGAAACGTTTGTCAGCCATTGAGAGGGAGGCCTTTGCTGTGGTGTGGGCCCTGAAGAAGTTGAGACCATACTTATTTGGAACTCACTTCAAGATTCAGACCGACCATAAGCGCCTCTTATGGCTTAAGCAGATGAAGGGTGAAAACCCAAAACTACTCAGGTGGTACATTTCCCTACAGGGGATGGACTTTACAGTGGAGCACCGCCCAGGGACTGACCATGGTAATGCAGATGGTCTCTCCAGGTACTTCCACTTAGAACATGAAGACACAACTGGTCAACGTTAGTCTAATGTCCCTGCGTTTGGGGGGGGGGTTGTGTAGGAGAGTAGGGTCTGCTATCCTATGGTCACCCCAAATGTTTGCTTTTTGCTTCACTGGTTTCTGAATTAATGTGGCTGTGGGCCTGCTAATCAGACCCACAGCCTGCTGTTCTCTCTCTAAATTAATACCAATGCACTCTAGGTGCATTACCAATTGGAACTGGTTCACCTTATAGGTCCCTGTAACAGTGTACTCTAGGTACCCAGGGCATAGGTGTATCCAAGGCCTACCAGGGGCTGCAGCATGTATTGTGCCACCCCTGGCCTGGCCTAGCTATTTGACACAACTGGCTGATCACTCAGCTGGGGTGAGTGTAAGGATTGCAGGCTGGTTCCACAGGAGCGTCAGGGATCCGAAGAGTAATCCGCAGCCTTCCCCTACGGTCTTCCGACTCTATCAAGCACTAGAGTACGAGAGACACGCCAGGGGAAAACAGGGAAACAAAACAAGGAAAGATGGGGGAAGACAACGATGATTGATGGTACTCTCCAGTAGTGAATACGAGGGTGTCTTTATGTAAGGAACTGGAACAAACAGGTAGGCTGTAATAACAAGAGGAAGTCAACAATTCTAGTTCTAATCCAGTACTAATATACCAATGTACAAATACAACCATTTCACATACCCCAGGTTCTTAGTATGTAGCAGACGTAACATGTGAAGGTGAAGACAATGGCACAGCGTCTGGAGCTATAACAGATATGACACAATAGGCTGTTGAGCACCTGCATGAGAGATGGTGTTAGGTACAATAACAGCCCATAGAACTCCCTTCTTACATCAACTGTAATAGACCAGCCTTCGAAGACACTTTCACTACTGTGTGACATATAATGATCTTTCCGCCCAACACTTCTGGAGATATCTTACACAGTGTATCACCATCTAGAAGAACCAAAGCAAACTATTTAATTCATACATACATGTATATAGTAATAGTAAAAGATTGGTAACGCATGTGCGCTCTTACCGCGATTCTTGGTAAAGTGGAAAATGAACCCACCCTGATCCACGCAAGAGTGCCACCAAATATCAAGGAAAGAGGGTTCCAGAGAAGTCTCAGCGATAAATGGCTGATGTACCGGAAATGGGGAACATAGGGACTAGGTGGACATAGGATAAGAACAGGTAATAAAGAATAGGGAGAAACTAACTAACTAACTAAGAAAACAAATAATGACAGAGGATGTTACTGACACCGGACAGCGGAGCTAAGCCCGGCCGCCGGGTGCAGCACACAAGTAAATGAAAACAAAATAAGGGAGAACAATCCCCACCGGATGGCGGAGCAAAGCCCGGCCGCCGGGTGGAGAATGCAGCCTGAGGAATGGATTCCACCGGACGGCGGAGCCAGGCCCGGCCGCCGAATGGAGAACACAATCAGTGGATGGTAAAGAAGTAAACTCCGGCGTTGAGTACAGGCTTATTCCAACGTCGGAGAATGCTGTGCCCGGCCGGATGGCGGAGCAAAGCCCGGCCGCCGGGCGAGGCACACGGTAAAGGGAAAAGGGAGATAGGCGTCTCGATGTACGCCGAAGGCAGCGGAATACTGCCGATCAATGCTGCGATGGCGTCTCCCGAGTTAGGGAAGGCAGGGGACGCAAACGCTACCCGCACAGAAATCAGGAAAGCGAAACAGGAACTGCAAGGACAGGCAACAAGGAAGAGACGGAACCGGAAACAAGGGAAGCTTGACGCAAGAACGTGAAGCGTCGTTCCCTGTTTCCTGATTCTTTAAATAGCATGTGACTTAAAGGGACAGCGTAGGGGAGTCCCGAGGCATGACAGTACACTCCCCCCATGACGCTCCCCACCAGGATTGGGCTTGTCAGGGTGTCTGCGATGGAATTCTCTCACTAATCGGGGAGCATGTATATTGTCCACAGGCTCCCACGTGCGTTCCTCAACACCATACCCTTTCCAATGTATCAGGTATTGCAATGTGCCTCTAACTCTCCGGGAATCCATAATGGCCCCAACCTCGTACTCCTCTGAATCCTGCAAAAGCACAGGAGCAGGCCTCACCGGAATCTTAGTCCCTGGTTCAACCGGTTTGAGTAGTGACACATGGAAGACCGGATGGATCTTAAAGGAGGGAGGCAGGATGACCTTGATGGCGACAGGATTGATCACCTTCTCCACCTTGTAGGGTCCTATGTATTTGGGGCTAAACTTGCGTGGACCCCCCAAAGTGATGTACTTAGTGGAGAGCCAGACCTCATCTCCTGGTGTATAAATGGGTTCTAGTCTCCTGTGTAGGTTTGCCCCTTCGGTGTATCGCACCTTTGCCATTTCTAGATTCTCTAGAGCTCTCTTCTGTACTTCGTGTAGGTGTTCAACCCTGTCAGAGGCAGCTGGGGTAGGACAATCGGAGGGGACACCGGAGGGCAACAACCTGGGGTGATAACCATAGGAACAATAGAAAGGAGAGGTCTTGGTGGAGGAGTGTGAGCTTTGGTTATAAGAGATTTCAGCTAACCAGACTAACTCATCCCATTCATCCAAGGTTTGTAACGTTTGATTCCGGATATACTGCTCGAAACACTGGTTAACCCTTTCTGTTTGCCCGTCAGACTGGGGATGGTGACTGGAAGACAGACGAACATCAATATGGAGAAGGGAACATAAACTTCTCCAGAATCGTGACACAAATTGCGCCCCTCTATCTGACACTAGAGCAGAAGGGAAACCATGTAGTCGGACTATGTGCTGCATGAAAATGGATGCCAACTCTACAGCGGTGGGCAAACCCTTTAAGGGCACGAAATGAGCCATTTTAGTGAATAAGTCTACTACCACTAGCAGTGTATTATTCTTCAGTTTTGTGAGTGGTAATTCAACTATAAAATCAAGTGACACAGTATGCCATGGACCTGTAGGTGAAGGTAAAGGCATAAGAAGGCCCACTGGATTGAGACGTGACACCTTGGTCTGAGCACACACACTACATGTCTTCACGTAGTGTTCGATGTCTTTCAACATATTAGGCCACCAGAACCGGTCACGCACAGCCTCTATTGTTCTCTTGACGCCGGGATGACCTGCTACTGGATGGGAATGATACCACCTTAGGACCTGTTCCTGTAGTTCTCTCGATGGCAACACCACTCCCCCTTGTACCTGTACCAGTCCCCTTCGCAGCGACATTTCTTGTGGCCCTACCACCTGCATCATGTCTGCTGCAACTTGACTAGTTCTGACCAAGGTTAGGAATTCATCCTCGTTCTGTACAAGTCCTATGATGTTAGCTCTGGGGATGATGTTGACTTGCTCAATGGGGTCTGAGGGGACATCAAAACCCAATCGGGACAAAGCATCCGCCTTACCGTTCTTTCTCCCTGGTCTGTATTGAACGGTGAAGTCAAATTCGCTAAAATATTGAGACCAGCGTAATTGTCTCATGGATAGGGCCTTAGCTGATTTGAGGTACTGGAGGTTTCTGTGATCTGTATATACAACAGCAGGATATCTAGCCCCCAAAAGGTACTGCCTCCACTCCTCAAACGCCTTCTTAATGGCTAATAGTTCTTTGTCCCCTACAGCATAATTGTACTCAGCAGGAGTGAACTTATGCGAGAAGAAAGCGACCGGATGGCACTCTCCAGTCACCGCATCCGCTTGGGACAGCACACCACCCACGGCCACTTGGGAGGCATCAACTTCCACCACAAAAGGCAATGCAGGGTCCGGATAACGCAGGACAGGAGCACTAGTGAATGCCTTCTTCAGAAGTTGAAAGGACCTATCTACTTCACCAGACCACACAAAGGGGACGCCTTTACGCAATAGCGAAGTGACCGGCGATATCAAGGTAGAGAAGTCCCGAATAAACCGTCGGTAAAAGTTTGCTAGGCCCAGAAAGCTTTGAATTTCCTTCACCGAACGAGGAGCCGGCCAAGCCAACACAGCCTCTACCTTGGAAGTATCCATACTAAGACCCCTAGGGGATACGACATATCCCAAAAATGGTACTTCTTTGGTGTGAAAGGTACACTTTTCCAGCTTACAATACAAACGGTTGTCAAGCAGTCGTTCCAACACATTACGGACATGTTGTTTGTGTTCAGTCAGGGTATCTGAAAAAATCAATAAATCATCTATGTAAGCAATCACATAGATCTCAAGCATGTCTTTTAATACCTCATTGATAAAGAATTGAAACGCCGCAGGGGCATTACATAGCCCGAAGGGCATCACAAGATATTCAAAAAGACCATATTTGGTGCAAAAGGCGGTTTTCCATTCGTCACCCTCCTTGACACGCACAAGATGGTAGGCCCCACGCAAGTCTAGCTTGGTGAAAAACTGGGCACTGCGTATTCTGTCAAGGAGGGAGGC
This sequence comes from Lissotriton helveticus, assembly GCF_964261635.1. Classification (NCBI taxonomy): domain Eukaryota; kingdom Metazoa; phylum Chordata; class Amphibia; order Caudata; family Salamandridae; genus Lissotriton; species Lissotriton helveticus. The sequence continues at coordinate 1,406,129,654 of NC_136057.1, read as the reverse complement.
GATGAGAGGCAGGGGGTAACGATTCTTGATGGTAACATCGTTCAACTTTCGATAATCAATACAGCATCGCAAACCCCCTTCTCGTTTTGGTATGAAAAATAAAGAAGAAGAAGCCGGGGACCGAGATTGTCTAATAAACCCTTTCTGAAGCATGGTATCCAGATAGTCCCTTAAATACACGTTCTCCTTTTCGGTAAGGGCATAGACCCTACTACAAGGGATTCTAGCTCCTGCCTCCAACTCTATACGGCAGTCATACACTCTGTGTGGGGGAAGAACCTCAGCTTCCTTGGCATCAAAGACTGCCTGTAGATCTTGGTAGCAGGGTGGTAAGAACGTATTGGTCTCTTGGCTGTTGCAGTTCCTACTTAAGCCTTCTACAGCTGCCCCCACTATGGATGATGGCACGACAGAAGGAAAGGTAACCTTAGATGTTTCCCAATCGATAACTGGATTCTGAGCCCTCAACCATGGGATGCCCAGCAATACTGGAAATTGTGGTGAACTTATCAAATCAAACACCACTTCCTCCTGATGGTCGGAACCTATAGTCATGCGAAGAGGACTGGTACATTGAGTCACGGGGCCAGAAATAAGAGAACTGCCGTCGATAGTTGTAACAGTACTGGGAGTCTCCTTTGTCATACAGGTTATCAGGTTTTCTCTTGCCCACCCTTGATCCATATAATTTCCAGAAGCCCCGGAATCAATCATAACTAACACATGTAATCCCAGCGCCCCTTGAGTCATATGTACTGAAATATATAAATGGTTCGTGGGAGTGGCGTTAACATCAGAAGAAGAGACTGTAAGACCAGATCTACCTGGGTTCCTTGTCTCACACGAACCCAGGCTTGCTAGTTTCCCTGTACTTTAGTTTGTGGGGACTTGGGTTTCACAGGGCATTCCCGCAAAAAATGACCGGCTTTACCACAGTAAAGACACAATCTAAGTGCTCTTCTCCTCTGTCTCTCTTCTGTAGTCAAAGGTCCTCTAACAACACCTATCTGCATAGGTTCACTGTCATCACTAGGTTTCTCAGGAGAGGTCTTCTTCTCCTTTGTGCCTGTGTAACGGTAATCATATTTCCCTCTCTCCTTCTTTCGTTCTTTGCAGCGATGATCTATCTTAACGACTAAATCAATTAAAGCAGGACAGGAGGTGGGAAGGTCTACTATCTGAGAGAGAGCGTCTTTCAAATCTTCACGTAAACCCCTATAAAACACAGTACACTGTTTGGATTCAGGCCAGTCAGATTCAACCACTAAGCTGCGGAATTTGGTGATATAAGCTACCAAGTCTTGGGTGCCCTGTTTAAGGTCTAACAATTCAGTATCAGCCGAATGAGTATATGTATGCCTATCGAACAATTTGCGAAATTCTCGCCTGAAGGCCGAGTAGCTGTGTAATAAAGGATCATCCCGGTCTACCAATGGAATTGCCCAGTCGGCCGCTGACCCACTAAGATACGATATCACAAACGCTACTTTGGCCTGATCTGAGGGAAAACATGCTGCTTTACAAGAAAAGTGCAACTGACACTGACTAAGGAAAGCAGCGCATCGTGCTGCATCTCCTGCAAATCTCTCAGGGGGTGCCAGAGGAATTACAGAGGGAGTAGTTACTTGTACCACTGGTGTACCCCCACCCGAAGCCCCCGAGGGCTGCTGTCTCTGGAGGGCATCCATCCTAGCCATTAGAGTTTGCGTTTCTACCTGGAGATTACCTAACATTCCAGCCAGGTCTGCCAGGGTCACTGCTTCGAGATCCATGACGCTCGGGCAGAACGTACCACTTGGGCTTCACGTTCTGTAAGGATTGCAGGCTGGTTCCACAGGAGCGTCAGGGATCCGAAGAGTAATCCGCAGCCTTCCCCTACGGTCTTCCGACTCTATCAAGCACTAGAGTACGAGAGACACGCCAGGGGAAAACAGGGAAACAAAACAAGGAAAGATGGGGGAAGACAACGATGATTGATGGTACTCTCCAGTAGTGAATACGAGGGTGTCTTTATGTAAGGAACTGGAACAAACAGGTAGGCTGTAATAACAAGAGGAAGTCAACAATTCTAGTTCTAATCCAGTACTAATATACCAATGTACAAATACAACCATTTCACATACCCCAGGTTCTTAGTATGTAGCAGACGTAACATGTGAAGGTGAAGACAATGGCACAGCGTCTGGAGCTATAACAGATATGACACAATAGGCTGTTGAGCACCTGCATGAGAGATGGTGTTAGGTACAATAACAGCCCATAGAACTCCCTTCTTACATCAACTGTAATAGACCAGCCTTCGAAGACACTTTCACTACTGTGTGACATATAATGATCTTTCCGCCCAACACTTCTGGAGATATCTTACACAGTGTATCACCATCTAGAAGAACCAAAGCAAACTATTTAATTCATACATACATGTATATAGTAATAGTAAAAGATTGGTAACGCATGTGCGCTCTTACCGCGATTCTTGGTAAAGTGGAAAATGAACCCACCCTGATCCACGCAAGAGTGCCACCAAATATCAAGGAAAGAGGGTTCCAGAGAAGTCTCAGCGATAAATGGCTGATGTACCGGAAATGGGGAACATAGGGACTAGGTGGACATAGGATAAGAACAGGTAATAAAGAATAGGGAGAAACTAACTAACTAACTAAGAAAACAAATAATGACAGAGGATGTTACTGACACCGGACAGCGGAGCTAAGCCCGGCCGCCGGGTGCAGCACACAAGTAAATGAAAACAAAATAAGGGAGAACAATCCCCACCGGATGGCGGAGCAAAGCCCGGCCGCCGGGTGGAGAATGCAGCCTGAGGAATGGATTCCACCGGACGGCGGAGCCAGGCCCGGCCGCCGAATGGAGAACACAATCAGTGGATGGTAAAGAAGTAAACTCCGGCGTTGAGTACAGGCTTATTCCAACGTCGGAGAATGCTGTGCCCGGCCGGATGGCGGAGCAAAGCCCGGCCGCCGGGCGAGGCACACGGTAAAGGGAAAAGGGAGATAGGCGTCTCGATGTACGCCGAAGGCAGCGGAATACTGCCGATCAATGCTGCGATGGCGTCTCCCGAGTTAGGGAAGGCAGGGGACGCAAACGCTACCCGCACAGAAATCAGGAAAGCGAAACAGGAACTGCAAGGACAGGCAACAAGGAAGAGACGGAACCGGAAACAAGGGAAGCTTGACGCAAGAACGTGAAGTGTCGTTCCCTGTTTCCTGATTCTTTAAATAGCATGTGACTTAAAGGGACAGCGTAGGGGAGTCCCGAGGCATGACAGTGAGTTGGTGTAATCACCTCTTACTTAGATATAGTATATCTATATCTAACATATATGGACACATGTTAACCTATAAGTCCCTCCTATTGAAGGACTCGACAATCCTGGAGGCAGAGTGCTTGGTTTCATGTGAGATGGTGCTCTGGCATGAGCTGGGCCTGTCTGCAGCTTTCGGAACAATGTCCTTCAGCTGTTTCATGATATTGCCATACCATATACTCTTAAGTGCATTATGAACCTCGCGGTTAAATGCTATCTTTGGTTTGGCTTCATCAAAACATGTCGAGTAAGGTGTCATACGAATTGGAATACTACCCCCTCACCAATTGTGGCGACGGGGGTAGCATTCCACCCTTCTAGAGGGACACGACATGTACCTAACCTGAAACCCGGGTAAAGTTAAACACGAGCCTCAGCATCACAAAATGGATGCTGCCACCACAGACACAAGTCTGACCTCCTGCTGCTGGGAGTCCTTCCAGCTTGGGAGGCTTGGACAAAGGGTTTCCTGTCAGGGGAGGTGCTTGCACCACCCCAGACAGGATTTTTTGTAGTGGGTTAGGGAGGGCTGAATAGAATGAGACATGCCTGGGGCACACAAGGTGTCACTGTGCATATGCCAGTTCAAACCGGTGCTGGGGCTCTCCAGCCCCAGTCCTGGCGCGAAACTGGACAAAGGAAAGGGGGTGTAACCGCCCCCCCTTCCTGGTCCCACCCAGAGGAGGGACCTAGTAGATGATCCGGCCCCTAGATTTGGTTTAAGAGTAGGAGCTGTGTCCTAAGACTTCAGATCATCCTGAACTCGACTTGCAACTAAGAAGAAAACTGGACTTCGACATTCTGCTGCACAGAAGACTGAAGAGCATCTCCCTTGTGGCCAAGGAGTGACCTCCCTGTGAATACAGGCACCATCCAGCAACTCGACGTCTGCTTTGCCGCCGCCTCCCGCCGGAGCCCAGAGCCCGACAAGACCTGGATTCCCAGACATCTCCAAGCCCGATCCACAGTCCCTGAAAAGAAGAGACCCGTGGAGGCATCGTGGGACCGGCCATCTTGAAAGACCCCCGAGAAGCTGACTGCGCAGCACCCGAGGCATCCTCAACGCTGTGCTTTGGGGGTTGAGAAGCCCCACCACCGAGCAGCATCTGCACCGAAGATCAGCCAGCATCTCCACGATCTGTGTGGGGCCCTTTTGCATTTTGCCACTCGACGCGTCATCCCGGTTACTCGCCCGTTGGCTAGTGGCCATCTTGGCGACGAAATCTACAATCAACACCGCTGGTCTGGTTGTTCCAGACTGGCCCTTGCTTCTGTAAAAAGAAGCAGCCCCTCTGACCTTGCTGGTCAGAGTAAGAAGCTTGCATCGTTTCCTGCGTGGCTTGCATTAGCCAAGGCCTGTTTGCTCCGATCAAGGAGCCGACACCGCCATCAGCTAGAGCCGTCGTGGGACAGCTCATGATCGACTCCTGGACGTCGCTGACCTCTTCGTGTCCACGTGGCAGCAGAGACAATCTTCACTTCTTCACCTGTTGGCACCTGACATCGCCTGGTTCCCTCCTGGTTCCACGGTAGTCACTGGCTAGTGGCTTTGAACATTGTCCCCTCTGCTTTCAGGTCTTCACTTCTTCAGATCCACCCTTGGATCCACCGGAACTCTCCTCGACGACCCGCCTGCAGCATCTTCATCTTCAGGCTCCATAGAATAGCACGACGAAACCCGACACACTTTGAGCCCTATGCACCCGCTTCCTGTGGGTGAGGTAACTCTGGCACTCCGGTGCTCCTGTGTAGCAATACACCTCTAGTGTCTATGTTCCAAGTTGCCAGGTTCTAGGTCATCCGGAAGGTTCCTTTTGCAGTAACTTTGTACTTTTTACGCACCCATTGAAAGTCTATGCGCGCCCGCATGTAACTTCCAACACTGCACACGCACTCCGTGGGTCTCCTGGTCACTAACTCTTGTTAGCTCCTTGTAGTCCCAGTGATTCTGAAGGCCCTAGGCCTTACCACTGTTCGTATAGCGGTTCTTATACCACTAATTTAGTATATGGTTTTAGGGGCCACCAGGGCCTATCCATATTGTGCAACTTTTGTATATTTAAACACTGTTTTGTTTTAACGCATTTGCTTCTGTGCTCATAGAGAGTATAGGGGGTACTTGTAGTAAATAAATATATAGATATTTTCAATATATATCTGTGTGGTGTCCTTTCATTTGGTATTCAAGGAGAGTGTATATGGTAAAACAGCTTGCTTCACATGCCTTTACAGAGTTTAGCCTAAGACTGCTTTGTCCATGCTACCCCTAGGATAGCTGGTCTATAAGGTTGACTTACAACCAATCATCATAAGGGTTGCTTGGCATGGTACAAGGTGATCACTAGAACTAGTGAGCATCATATACCAGGCCAACTTCTCACAAAAGGTGCCCTCTGCTTTTCACCTCAACGAACCGGTGATTCTTAAGACATTCTTCCCGAACCCTACGACATCGGCTGAGAGAGCTTTGCATTCATTGGACATCAAAAGCTGCCTGAAGTTTTATCTAGAGAGAAAACAATCTTTCCTTAAGACCTCTCAACTGTTTGTGGCATACAGTGCACCAAGGAAAGGTTTCCCACTCTCCAAACAGAGTATTTCCAGGTGTATTGCAAATGCAATACATTTCTGTCATCAAAAGGCTGGCAGACCTCTGTCGGCTAGAGTCCGAGCACATTCTACGAGGTCAGTGGCAACATCTACAGCCTTATTTGCGGGAGTATCACTTGCGAAAGTTTTCTCGGCAGCAACGTGGAAGAATAGACACTTTTTCACCCGGCACTGCTGTTTGGACTCAGCAGTTCTCAATGATACAGCAGTGGGTCAGTCAGTACTTCGGCATGAATTCCATTAAGGTGAGCCACCCCTGTCTACCCTCCTACCTATTTTCAAGTGTATCACATTTCCATATGGTAAATTGGCTATTGTCTTGAATGTTTATGGAACTTTTTTACTTAACTGTTAACATTATGATTACTACCAAACTGCTTGGTACTCTGATTCAAGCATGTGAATCTATGAAAGTTCCAATACTTGGAGGCTTTCATAGATTCACATGCGACCCACCCTCCCCCCGGGGAGAAGCTCGCTTGAGATGTCTCATCGGGTTGTAATATAGCACTTGTGCTTGAAAATCTGAGGTTCTGAGCTTCCTTCAGAAATGTTCTAGAGGGTGATTAGTGCTGATTGGTTGAGGCAAAACTGTGGTCCTTTTCTTTATAAGGACTAGGATAGGTTATTAAACTATACCTATTAGTGTATTATGACTATTTAAGTCTACTACTTCTACTACTACTATTTTAAATACTGAGGACTCCCATCATGACAACAGGGAATGATTCAATCATGTGAATCTATGAAAGCTTCCAATACTGGAGGATTACAGTTACAGTTAAGTAACTTATTTCATCGTCATGTTGCAAATGTGTTTCCTTTTAATTTCTCCCAAATTGCCTTTTATATTACACACAAATTGTTTCTCAACCCCAGACACATTCATTGTATTCTTGAAGGAGCAGTGCATAATTTTCTTAACCAAATTCTCATCCACACTTGAAGTACCTTCGTCAACACACCTCACTTTTGACCCCTTATTCTTATTACACACTCTAGCATAATGGCCAATCAAACCACAATTAGAACATTTTTGTATGAAAGCAGGGCAAAACTTGCTGCTTGCCAAATGTGAACCACTGCCACATCAATAACACTTTAAACCTTCTCTCTTAGAGAACACTTGACTTTTTGCCGTTTCAGGCTTTTGTTTGAAATTTGTACTGCTTTTAACCTTGACAATCACCTCTTCAATGACTTCTTTATTTTCAACCTTAAGAGCTTTTGCACTCCGACTAGCTAATTCAGCCTTCCTGACAATAGACAAAATATCTTTGATATGTGCATCACCATTAACCCAGAGCCTATCCTGAATAACACTATCAGGGGTGTGCCTTACTACCTGGTCCCTAATAAATTGTTCTTGTAGGTGGTCAAACTTACAATCCTCTGCAAGTTTCTTTAAAGCAGCTACATACGTATCAACCGTTTCTCCAGGTTCTTGCTATCTGTGAAAAAATGAATATCTTACAATGCCTAAACATACTTTAGGAGAAAAATGGTTATTCAAATCTCTTAAAACATCTAAAAATACATTTGTATCAGCACTACCAGTGGTTTTTGTCATCCCCTCATACACCTTCAAACCACCAGGACCAACAGAATGCAAGAGCAGTTTCTTTTTTCTCTTTGGTCTCATTTTCCCTTCCTCATCAATGGTCTTAATAAAGTTTAAAAATAAGATTTCCGTTGGGACCATGTCATGCATGGTTCACCTCCTGCAGACCAAAAGGCTTGTGGAGGTTGTATAGAAACATTCTGTGAGGCCATAATGAGGTAATTAAGTTTCCTTCAGTGTCCCTTCTTCACCGGGGGGACTCCTTCACTGAATATAAGGTTGAGTAATACACACCCTTAATAAGAATACATCCAAAATCTTTCTTAAGCAGCAAAAGAAATTACGATACGGAGCTTGGTAACAAAGTCTCTGTAGTAACGCACAACTGAGAGAAAGATTAACACAGCTGTAAAGTCTCACCAGGAGGGGAATAGGATACATTATTTGAGTCAGAAAAGGGCAAAATATAATACCTTGACCGACTCCTGAAAAGATGCTTTGTAAGACTTGCGATGAATGTACGTAGAAACAAAAGTGCAGACCACTTGACACCTTTGTGGAGGATAGCTTCGTACAGGCTTGCAAAGGATGTGCGTTAAAAAAAAACTAGGCACTCAGGAACTAGAGCGCAGACCCAGCAGAGCAGAAATAGACCAAAATTCAACCTCAACATGGCCGCATGCAATGTATAACATCATACATTACGTCCGGACTCCCAGAATGCACCTGTTTGGTTGCCAGAGCGTCAACGTGCTTCAAGGAATTCCAGAGCTCGCAATTAGAATTTACCATGGATGCGCCATTCAAATACGCTGAAGAGTTCCAACCCCCATCCACCGGCAAATGCAATATGCCGACCTTTTTGCTTATTTTAAGTTGTAAATCCTTAAGAAAGTTGATGTACGTACTTGCCTTGGAGTTGAAGAAAGTAGATCCAAATTGTCGGAGAAGTTTGTACTGTACTGCAACACACCACTGATCAGGGGTAGAAAGATCCTGGAAATGCAGTGTAGACAGAAGATAAAATAATCTAGGAGGCAGGAGTAAGGTATTTCATATTAACTGCTTGTAAATCCTGGGCAGCCAATCACACAAAAACAGGTCCCAACTGTTGTAATCTTAGAAGTAGGAGAAAGTGAATTGATCGAAATTTAAAACAGATTAGGTTCTTCAATAGTGTTTCAACAGGAAAGATTGTCACCAAAATTGTTAAGTATACGCTTCACCTTTTCTTCTTAAGTAGACGCTTTATTGTTGAAACACATACAGCAGGGACATCAGTGGGAAGAAGTTTCAGCTAGGAAACTCCAGGCCACAACTACTTCTGTAGAGTCGCCGCTCTAGTTGTTCACGCTACGTGACGACGTAGCGTGAATGGCGGCCAGTTTGGATCGCGCTTCCGAGCGCGATCATTCGGGTGCCGGAGCTGTGTGAGGGAACACGCTCGGCGCTCTGTGTGCAAGCTAGTCAAATATAAATAAATACCCTGTTTCCTATCAATAAGGTGTCTGCCTCCTATATACAAGGTACATCTTTACAATGGCGACGAGGTGATCTGGAACACGAAGAGGACCCACTGTAGAGGCACATTGAACCCTGGATACATCCCCACAACACTCCTACAAGCCAGAGAGGCCGGGGAACAGGCTGAGTCACTGCAGAAGTCGGGGAGCACGCAGGGAGCACACAGAGCGCGGCAGAAGCGGTTCATACGGTGAGACCACATACTGGACGTCCTACAGGGGCTAAGAGGGGCACTACTGCGACGGACCACGTGACAAAGACAGCTAGGTGTCCCAGGCGTCTCACCCTGCTGGACCACCCGGCCGGTCAGTAGCGCTGGCGGATCCAGGGGCCACAGACACTGGTGAGAGGGACGAGACCCAGACCCGACCGGGCGGAGACGAAGAGAACGGCGCGCCGGGCAGCCCCAAATCTCAGAACGTTGCGCCAAAAGGGCGGGAAACCATGTGCGCCCAATCCTCTTCGGCGACGGCGCCAGTTCTATTCCTACCGAAACCAGGTGAACCCCTGATGAAGTGGGAGGATTGGAAAGAATACATCACTAACTACATTGAGGTCCTGGAGGATGAGAATGAAGAACCATTCACGAGCGTCAGGAAAAGGAGAATTTTGCTACATAACTTGGGCCCGGAGGGGATCAGAGTATTCAAGAATTTAGTACCCAAGCAGCGGCAATCGAGTAACGATGACGTGTACGCACACGCCCTAGAGGAACTCGACGAACATTACCGACCAGCGGTCTGCGTATCCATAGACCGGTACAACTTCCAACAGCGGAACCAAGAACCGGGCGAGTCTATCGACGATTATGTAGCAGCACTGAAGAAGTTGGCATCCACGTGTCAGTTTGGTGGACTCCATGATGACTTCAGCAGGGACCAAATAGTGATGCACACCACAATGAAATCGGTGCAGGACAAACTATGGTCGTGTGGTGACACCACGTTGAAAGAGGCGATTGCAATGGTGAAGAAGGCAGAATTGGCACGCAGGTGTGCGGAGGCGGCGAAAAGGGAAACGGCGACAAAGCCTATGGTCAACAGAATAGAGGACGAAGAACCGAAAGGTGGGAACAGGAACACAAGCTCCAATTACAAAGGACCCAACAAGTGGCAAGGGAAGCCAGGTCAGCCAGGAAGGCAGTCAAAGGGGAGCAAGTCATCATGCTACCGATGCGGCAGCTGGAACCACGAGGCGAATGACAAACGATGCCCGGCCTTCCGGGCTAAGTGTATGTTCTGCGGTGTGATGGGACATTATGAGAAGGTTTGCAGAAAGAAAATGGCCCGCAACACGGTGAAATTCGTTGACATGGACCAGGAAGTCGGGGAAGGAAGAGACCAAGGGGAGGAAGATGAGATACTGTGCATTGAGGACCAGGTTTTGAGTGTGGGCGGTAGGAGATCGAACAAACCGGTGCTGGACATGACGATAGGTGGCGTGACAATAAGTATTGTAGCGGACTCAGGCTCACCATATACGCTGGTACAAAGGGCAGTATGGACAGAGAAGTTCCTGCCCCGCCTAGGCCCACATCTTGAACCACCGGACATCAGACCGGTCACATACCAAGGGAACCGCATCCCCATAGCAGGCTACCGGCCTTTGACATTCGAATTCAGGGGACACAGCGCCGACTGCAAACTGTACGTGACGGAGAAAGGTCCATCGGTACTCGGCTGGATGGACCAGGGAGATTTAGGAATCAAACTGGACCCCGGAGTAGCAGTGCAGGTACTGTTGACGGAACCAGAACAGTGGCCAGACCTGGAGCAGTGGAAAAGAGACTTCCCCAAAGTGTTCGGTGGTAAAGTGGGGAAACTGGAGAAGTTTTCACACAAAATCATCCTCAAGACAGATGCCACACCAGTATCGCATAAAGTGCGGAATGTACCAATAGCCGTGAGGGAGGCGGTGCAACAAGAACTGCCCGATTTGGAAGGAAACGGCATCATTGAACCCATCACGTGTGCGGAGTGGCTGGCCCCCCTGGTGGTGGGGATGAAACCAAACGGCAAGGTCCGGCTGTGTGTGGACCTCCGTGAGCTGAATAAAAACATTGTAGTAGAGAAGTTCCTGTTGCCCCGCATCGAGGAAATGCTGGCGAAGACGGAGGGAAAGAAAGGGTACTCCACCATCGACTTGATGTCAGCATACCACCAGATAGCATTACACCCGGAGAGCAGGAGGTTGACATCGTTCATCACCTCTTTCGGATGTTACCAGTTCTGCAGTATGCCATTTGGGTTAGCGTCGGCAGCAGCGGTGTTCCAAAAGCTGATGCGCCGTCTCTTCAAAGACGTGGAAGGGGTCCAATACTTCCAAGACGACATCTTGGTCATGGGAAGCGATCAAAAGGACCATGATGCCAAATTGACCAGGGTACTGAGAGTGCAGGAAGAAAAAGGGCTGACAGCAGAATGGGAGAAATGCCACTTAGGCATGGCAGCCGTCACCTACCTATGACATGAAATTGGAGAACGAGGGGTCACTCCGAAGAAGGAGAATGTCAAAGCAATTTGTGATGCTCCGCCGCCAGCCAGCAAAGAGGAAGTCAGGTCTTTCCTAGGCATGGCCGAGTACTATAGCAAGTTCATTCAGCATTTCGCATCAAAAACCCACCACATGCGGATGCTGACGAGAGAAAAGACGGCGTTTGCATGGTCAGAAGAAACTCAGAGAGAGTTCGAAGGCGTCAAGAAGGATGTGACTCAAGCTATACCCCTCAGAAGGTACGACCCACAAGGACGGACGATAGTAACAACAGACGCCAGTGACAAGGGACTCGGCGCAGTCCTTATGCAAGAAAGAGAGGGAGGTGTGATGGAGACCCTCGGTTTTGCATCCAGGGCCCTGACGGACACTGAGAAGAAGTTCAGTGTTATTGAGAAGGAGATGCTGGCAATACTCTGGGCTTTGGGAAGATTTCGCCAGTTCCTATGGGGCACAAGATTTCGACTGAGAACAGACCACAAGCCTTTGGTACGAGTCCTCACATCCAGTGGGCATGCGAGTGCTACCCCAAGAATAGCAAAAATGACTCTGAAACTGCTAGAATATCGATATGATGTTGAGTACATCCCAGGTAGCAGGAACAAAGTTGCTGACTATTTGAGCAGGGCATCAGCGATGGAACTGGCGGAAGGAGGCAAGGAAGAAGAGGATGAAATGGTGGCATTGATGGAGGACCCAGAGAAGGTAATCAGCAGCCAAGAATGGAAAGAAGCATATCTGGCGGATAAGAGCCTCCAAGAGCAGAAGGGGTACATCACAGGAGGATGGCCGGAAAAGAAACATTTGAGCGGAGATATGAGAAAGTACTTTGAAGTGAGAGAAGAGCTCTCACTTGACGACAAGGGAATCTTCATGTACCAGGGGGACAAAGTGGTACCCCCAGACGGACTCATTCCCAGACTGCTGGCCATACTACACGAAGGCCACTTAGGGATAGGAAAGACAAAATTGAGGACCAAACAAGGCTACTGGTGGCCAGGAATGGACACGCAAACGGAACGACATGTGAGGGAGTGTGGCCAATGCCAACAAGCCATTAAGATCATGACACCATTGAGGCCGTCCATAGGAAAATTCGACACACCAAGAAATCCATGGGAAGAGCTCTCCATCGACATTTTGGGACCCATCCTGGATGATCAAGGTACCCCGAAATACCTATGTGTCCTAGTAGACAGATACTCGAAGTGGCCAGAAGTGCATGTCAAAGAAGAGATGGACACGGATACCATATTAAAGTTCCTTACCACCATCTTCCTCAGGGAAGGCATCCCCAAATGTGTATTAAGTGACAATGGTCCACAGTTCACTTCAGACAAGTGGCTAAAGTTCATGGAAAGAAATGGGGTCTGCTCCAAACATACGTCCATATACCACCCGGCAGGGAATGGACAAGTAGAACGGTTTAACAGAGTCCTGATGGGCTCCATCCAAGCAGCCATCATGATGGGGAAGGACTGGGAGAAGGAAGTGCTACATATGATATGGGTGTATCGTATCACCCCCACAGGAACGGGGTACAGTCCCTTCCAGATCCTTAGAGGAAGAGATCCGTTCACAAAGGACAACAGGGCGTGGAAGGACAAGGCGGTGACCAGTAAGTGTTCTCCTGCGGTGGTACAAGCAAACCTTGAAAGGGCCCAGAAAATATATTCGGAGCATTACAATAAGAGGAGAAATGTAAAGGACACACAGTTGGAAGAAGGTGAATGGGTGAGAGTCAAATTGGCCACACTTCAACGGAAAGGAGACAGCAAATATAGTAGGCCGCTCCAAGTTAGAGAAGTACTAGGCCGAGCGGCCAGGCGGAGTGATGGGAATGTGTGGTCCCAGGATCGAATGGCTCGATGTAATAAAATAGTGCAATGGTCCCCGGAGGCACGAGAGCCCGAAGTGATGGACCTAGGCACATCGGGACATAACACAGATAAACAGGAAAGAGAAGAGGACAGCACAGAAACAGGATGGGGATCAGAAGGTGAAAGTACCCCACATACAAACATTGCAAGACAAAGAGAGGAAGAACCAGCGGACAAGGGGAGAGTGTCGGTCCGCAAAGATAAGGAGGCGGAGTCGACGATTCCGGCTGAGAAGGAGGCTACATCCACTCCGGTAAGGTGTACCAGAGGCGGGCGCATGGTGGTGAGACCGCCCAGATTCCGGGACTATGATATGGGCGATGGGCTCTAACACCCCCATAGACTGCACTACTTATTTGGACAAAAAGGGGGAGATATGTAGAGTCGCCACTCTAGTTGTTCACGCTACGTGACGACGTAGCGTGAACGGCGGCCAGTTTGGATCGCGCTTCCGAGTGCGATCATTCGGGTGCCGGAGCTGTGTGAGGGAACACGCTCGGCGCTCTGTGTGCAAGCTAATCAAATATAAATAAATACCCTGTTTCCTATCAATACGGTGTCTGCCTCCTATGTACAAGGTACATCTTTACAACCTCTCAAAGCTCCAGAAAGGAATCTGGAACTTTAGGCTTGTGGAGAAAGGGTTTCAAGGGTAAACAATAAGATAATGGAGATGCAAAATACATACCAGCTATCCTTTTCCTTTCCAGATCTCTTTCCTTTTCCTTCTGTTTCCTTCTGGTTCTCCTACCACTCTCTCAGTTTTTCTTCCCATTCTCTCTGTTTCTTCTCTATCTCTCAATTTTTTTTCTTTCCAGGGCCCATTCCTCCTATCTCTCCCTTCTACTCTCCTTTTGTTCCCAGTGAGCTGGTCTTGGCTTTTTAGCTTCCCTCTCTCAAACACTCTGAGTTTCTCATCTTCCTCAGCCTTAACTTTCTGCAGTGCCAACTGCAAGCTCAGGGTCTCTGCTAGATTCAACCCACCCAAGTGATTTACTCCTGGAATTGCGTACAGTGGTACCTTAGAAATTCGACGGTGTACACACCTGATATATTTTAGATACTAAAGGTGTTGAGTGTCTCGGTGAAACTCTGAAAAATACATTAGGGGACACACGTGTCTGGGATATTTCTGTGCCACGGGATCCTAAAGCCTGAACCCACTGTGCTAGCTTCCTGTGTTCCTATCATGGTTCCCTTCCCAGAGTCAGCTACAGCCTCCTCCCTATCAGCCTGTATCTAAAACTGGTCCCTAAAGAAATTAGAAAGGACCTCTCTGTCCCTACTTCTGGGAATCCTCCACCCTCTGTTCCTACGTAAATCCTTCATCTGATCTATGGACATAGTGCTGAGGTCAGATCCAAACCCTGTGTTCTCCATTACCTATGCATATCACCTTTGTGTGTAGAAGAAAAAAAACGACTTATTGCAGTACTGCCACAGATTGGAAATGGCCAATACCACCTCCAGTCTCTTTATAGGCATGGGTTCAAATCCCACTCCCGCCACCAATTGTCAAAACCCCATTCAGAGGGCCACGGTGCACGCTGAGGTTACTGTGCCTTACTGTGGTGGTTGAGGCCTTTTACTACTGACGTCGGAGGACCTGACCTACTATGGATCCCTCTCAATTGGACCAAGTACCCCTTTTGCACTTATTCTCAGTGGCAGGTGTGGTAGAGCAGTCAAGGCTCCCTCTGGCAGGATGTATATACAGATCAGTGAACATGACTCATAACTATAAGTGCAAACAATATGAACAATAAATGTCCAGCTGTATTCTTGCTTTTATAAGAAAAAGTTGTATTTTATTTCTAACTATACATATACAACGAAATGCAACATTCAGAACCAACAACTCAAACACCTTTGAGGTCAGGGCTCTGGTAGTTGTCAGGCAAATCCCTGTTTCACCCTCCTTCGTGTAATGTGTTTGGAGTGAGTTGCCATTCATAGGTGGCTGCATCGAGGGAATGAACACTACTAGGCCTTACTCAAGAGTTCCATTTGACTCTGAAGAATTTCAGTCAAAAGTGCCTATAGTGCCGCAGCACCTTCAGTAGAGACTCCCCTAGGGCCCACAAGTCCAGTTCAAGTCTTACCCGCTCCTGCAGCACAGAAGCATTCATTGTTCCAGTGGGTGCCCTGAACGCGGGCACTCAAGAGATCAGATCCTGCTTGGAGAAACCAGGCGTCTCGCAGTACACGCAGCAGCGTCAGGCGGGGGTAGCGTAGTCTCGCTCTCCAAAGTGGCGTGGCCAGCTTTCCTCAGTGTTCGGAACAGTTTCCAGCTCTCAGCAAAGCTAAGTCAAGTTCTTCCAGCAGTAATACTTTGATCCTTTGACTCCGACTGGAGTCTCGCGAGGGCACATCGCCCTCCTCAGCGTCCTCCTGGTCCTCAGGGGTCAGTCAGGGCAGGTCTCTTAGTGCAGCTAGATCCACTGGCTGCAGCCTCACTCAAGTCCCAGGCGGCGGCCCGAAGTCTTTGAGGATTTGGACCTAGCAGCCCATCCTAGCTCACAGGGTTTGCCTCGGTTCCTTCTGGACGCAACAATAACTCCTTAGGTGCAATCACCCATACCACTGTTGGCCTTCTTGGGGGTCGCCGTTCAGGCATCCATGAGACCTGGCACACTGATCACACAACTACTTCAACAGTGGCCCCCTCTGCCATGCGGGGGTACCCACAACAAAGCTGTGTGTGCTTTTCACCCACCCCACCCCACAGCACTTAACACTTACAATGGCCCTCTGCTGGCATATGGAGGTTGCCGAAAACTGTCCTGCACATGGGCTACGGCCCGTTCAGTGCACAGCCGAATCATCATACCTTGCACAGGGAGTCCTCACGGTAGGGCTCTCTCCAACGCTCTCCTCTTCCTCACATAACAAACAGGTGTTGGAAAGCAGGCAGGCACTGGTGCTCCATGCTCCAAGGAAGGTGGTCTTGGTTTCCCAGGGTGATGTCCCCTCACCCATCAGGGAGACTAGCAGGTCTTGCCCTCCTGTACTGGTCACTGGCAGAAGGCTTGCAGAGCTTCTCACACAGCCCTTTTGGCTGCTTGACAGAGGACACATTTTTGGGGATTCAACCTTCCCTTCTTATAATCCAAAGGTGATTTAGGCTCTAAGTTTTTGAAGTTTTCTTTTGGAGTTCTTCTTCCATTGAAGTGGATACTTCTATCTTTTGCAGCAGGTAGGACTCCAAAGCTGATTGCCCTACAACACAATTCATGGGAATGACCAGAATTCACACCTGGATGTCAGCCACAGTAATATGTGTATCAAAAGGTTAATCCCAGTCCCCAAGCCCTAATCTTTATCATTTCCCTATCAGCCCCATATCCCTTCCTGAGATGTTTCCAGGCCCCTTCCATGTGGTCTATCACCGAATCACTGAATCAAAGAGCAGTCTTTTAAAGTGTAAGGGAGTCTCTTCCTATTCTCTTCAGTGTGCATCCACCAAGCTCACAAGAATGAAGCAAAAACAAATCTTTCTATTCCACTCATGTCTTTTAGCAGGCAGGCTTGGGCTTCCCAAAATAGCACCCAGGGTTTTCCATATCAAGTACCATTGATGGCACATTCACTTAGTGTACATTTACAGCACACTTACTTTCCAGCACTAATACCTCCATGCATTGTAACATTACATGTACACATGCATTCACACAGTATGCGTGTACTTTTCAACACTGTTTTTCTATATTTAATCTGGGTGTGTTGTTTACAAATACACTGCCAGCACACACACACTCAACATATGAGCGCTGCACAACACTTCTCCCTTCATGTATTGTACTTCATGCAAGTACCCATACACCCAGCACATGCTCTCATTGTGTTTGCACTGCACAATACTATGGGCCAGATGTAGGTAAATGGCATTTACCGATTCGTAAATACCGAATTTTACAAATTTGGTATTTACAAATCGTAAATGCAATGTAGGTATATTTACCGAATTTTTTACCGAATCTGTAACATTCGGTAATTACCGAATCGGTATTTACCGATTCGGTAATTGCCATTGATTCCTATGGGCCATGAGGCCCATAGGAACCAATGTCAATTACCGAATCGGTAAATACCGATTCGATAAAATTACCGAATTTACAAGGGGGACAGGGTGTCACTTTGACACTCTGTTGCACCCCAGATTCAGGTTTGTGTGCCATGTGGCACACATACATGCCCTGGGGGCATGTATGTGTGTCACATGGCACAGGTGTACATGCACAGATGTGCATGTACACAGAAATTCGTTATTTACCATGCAATAGTATTACATGGTAAATAACGAATTCTTAGGGGCATGTGGCACTGTTTCCAGTGCCACCTACATATGGATTGACCCATTCGGTAAATATACCGATTCGGTATTTTACAGAGTCGGTAAATATACCGAATCGGTAAATTTACCGATTCTGTACAATATAGGCCCCCTACATCTCAATCACCAAATACCGGTCGGTAACGGCCGAAATCGGCCGTTACCGACCTGTATTTGGTGACCTACATCTGGCCCTACATTTTTTATTCCATGTATTCCTCACAGGCATACATACTCTCAGTACATGCACTAATATCACATGTACTACACAGTACTGCTCTATACCTGTTCTGTACCCTTCCTAGGCCCACATACAGTCAACTTAGAGCCTCTACTCCTGCGCTATTCAGCACTTCACATGTACCTGATGTAAGCCAAGGCTTGAGTTGAGCATACAGCAGCCAAACATTTTAAAATGTTTGTGAACCAGTAGGCCTCACTCCAGTGACACAGGGAAAAATGGCCCTGTTCACTACTACCAATCACTAGACATTATGCTGCCACCACTGTGTTCATGCTGTTTAACTGGATTAAGGTGATAGCCTTTCACTAGTAGAGCTTTGGGAGCCTCTCTTGGTCCAACAAGACTGCAGTCCATGAGACAGGCGGAGTCATGGCACACATGCAGGATACGTTTTTGCCTATGATGAAAAAATCAGCATTAAAATCCAGACAACAGTACAATTGGGCACTCAGGGCAGAGGTACACACATTTACCATGCAGAGGAATGTTCCATCCCAACATTCACACTTTCGTAAACCTAGCAGCCGCATACTTTTCTGACACTTTGTGAAGCATGTTTCCAAGGGTTTTCACATGGGTTCAGCTTCAGTTTCTTTCTCCGGATGTAACAGAGTAATAGGAAGATGCCTCCAGATATGACATTTTGTACCTGTCTCACAGCCAACGCAAAGCATGTTGCCTTTGTTCAATGCAGTTTACTGCCTTAAAGCATATGCTCTGCACATTGTTTGCTTACCAGCTTTCAGGCGGATGTGTTAGGAAGCAGGGTAACTCCACTTCGAGTTTGACTTTTGCTTGATCACCTACTCAAGCCATAATGCAGACCACAACAGTGTGCAGCTTCGTGGTCACTTATCTCCACATTTCAGAGACATAACTCTCTGTAAACCTACCCTGCTATACCTATATAAATTATGGTAGTACTCCGTTTCTAAAAGCAAGACTTCTTGCACTTTTTCCACTACGTGAGGATGGCGCACTGTGGTACCGCAATGAGCTCATATATCCCTCCGCTACCTTGAACGGTAGGTTTTTCTTGACAGAGGACTAATCTACCTGTAGCTGAGTGCTTTTCGGTTTGAATGGTGTTTATTTTCATGTGAAATTACAGTGCCTTTGCAAAGCCTCCTACTGGTCTTGCCTCTTAAACCTAGTAGTGCTTACGTTAATCTGGTAAACATCTGAGATATGGAGAAATGTTTTTTTGCAGGTTCACCCCCACTTTTTGCCCCACATTTTGAATATTAGGTACTGGTGTAATGAATCTGTAATGCACCAAGCCCTGCTGACAAGGCCTCGTGCATGTGCGCTGGCCCTTAAATGTTTATGTCTGATTGACTTATAATTATGTTGTGAACCCACAGCAAACAGGGTAAGATAATAAAAAGAAACATTTTTAAAATATGTAAATATTATGTATTAAGTATCAATTTTATATTAAGGTATAACACTAGGTAAAAAGGCAAAGGTTTCTAGGTGGAAAGGCCAAGTGGGTTAAAAATGAAAGGGATAGAATGAAATAGTTTATTAAATAGGACGTGAGGGGGGATAAACTTACAGATTGCATACGCAAGGGACACGGATAATTTAGGATTGATCAGAAAGGACAGACCATAAAAGAGTACATACATAGGAACCCTTCTACCACATTTTATTGATGCCAGTATTACAATCAGTGATTTCCTATCTGTACCATCCACACTAAGCTAGTCTGCAAGGTTCAACATTATACGTTATATTGTGAGTGAATAGTGCAGAGTGCTGTTCAATAGCATTTAAACTTACTTAAAACTCCTTATTATATAGTACCAGGGGTACCCAGGGCCTTTAAGTTAAAGTGTCCCTCATGAATTGCAGCACTTACTGTGCCTACATGAGTGTGAAAAAGTAAACCATTTCTCCCAGCCTGCCACTGCTGACTGGTAGAGCAGTGTTAAACTGCTAACGCGACGTTCCCATATAAAGTAATGGCAAAGCCCAAATCTTCCCTTTTAATTTATATGTCACCCATAAGGCAGGTCTAACAAGCCTTGAGGCAGGTTGGTGTATATTAAAAAATAGAACATGTAATTTTAAATGTCCTGACTAAAAACCATAACCTGTTGTGTTTACTGTAGAAAGGCTAGTAGCTCCATTGGCGAGTACCAGGTTACACGTTGACAAATCAACAGTACTAAGGGGTCTATTATGATGGCGGGCAGATCACCCCCGCCGGGCCAGTGGTAGCCACCGCTGGGCCGGCGGGGGTGATCATCCCGCAATCTATACCTGATTGACCCCCCGCCATATGTATGGCTGGGGGGTCTGCGGCGGAAAAATACCGGTCAACCCGTCGACCGGGCGGAAAAGGGGCATAACATGGTGGCGGTGTCTGCAAGACACCGCCATCCATATTATGTTGATGGCGGAGATCAGCCTTTCCATGGGGAAAGGCATGTGGTCTTTGCTTTTAGGGGCCCGTTGCAGGCCCCCAGGGTGTTGGGGTGTGCATGCACAAGTTGGCAGGCACCGTGCGGTGCCTGTCACGTTGTGCATGCAAATGTACAACATACATTTTTTACATAGCGGCGGGTGCTGCTTACAGCACCACCTGCTGCAATATAAAAAATGCATAATGCGCCCGCCAGTGTGGCAGGCACATCCAAATTTGTATGGCGGGACCGCCGCATCTATGGCGGGCGGTCCCATCTACCATTGAGGTGGCGGGCGGACAAAGTCCGCCCACCATCGTAATAGACCCCTTACTTTTGAATGAGACTACTAAATATATCAGACTTCAAGGTATCAAAAGAATTGTAACACTAAGCCCAACTTGATGCTCAAGTCGCATTTAATGTAACTTGTTCACAAATGGCAACTTTAGAAAGTCTAAGTATTGCAGCACAACTGGGCGGAGCGCGGAGCAAGCATGCATGCCGGAAAAAGGACAAAATTGGTGAAATTGAAATTTTGAGCAAGTGGAAATTGAACAATACAAAAAAAAAGGTGTGCACTTCACCACCATTGTCTATGATATGAACTTTAGAAAGTTGCCACTTCATTACCTCAAGTTTTCCAGTGAGCTCTTACGGTTGCACAAAAGCTGCAATCCCTGAGACAGCCTTCTGCCGTCTTGAGGAAAGGTGTAAACAAAACTCAGGAAGGAACACAAAGGATCTGCCAAGGCAGGAGGTGTGACTTCCCCCTGGCAAGAAGGTCAAAGAGGAAGTGAGCCCAAAAGGCAAGAGTCCAAGAGGAAGTCGACTTTAAAAGGCAAATGGTGATCACACAAAAGAGTAGCTGTTTTTTTTGTTTCTGCAGGCAGGCTGGCATCACAGGCAGAGAGGGAAAAGCCATTGCCAAACTGGTTTTGCAAGGGGAGTGAAGCCCTCAAATAGCCACACTTCTGAGATGAGCTAGGGAGCCCCACACACCAAGAGAAGAGTTCTGCCATTTGGAGACTGAGCAGAATAGTGCACCCTGAGATAACTAGATTCCACACTTCACAGGTAGTTGTCATCGGGCAGGAGGGACCTGGCAGCCCAATTGGCTATTGGCATAAAAGTGGCACCCCTGAGTCTGAGACCTCAGATCACATCTGTACGGAAGAGAGGACTGAAGAAAGACTGTCTGTTGATCGCTGTACCCAGGAAAGAGAGGCTAAACCAAAGAACAAACTGCACCTGCTGCTCCTTGGGCTAGCAAAGAGAGGACTGTGCCCATGCTGCCCTGCTTGAGGAAAAGTCATCCCAGAGCCTCAGACAGAAGTGAATCCAAGAGTCAGTTGATTGACTTCCTGTTACAGCTACAGGGCCACAAAAGCTCAAGAAGCCTTCCTTGGTGAGGTGGTAGCCAAGTACGCCTGACGGCCACTGGGCACCAAAGTGGAGCCTAGAAGACCAAGTTCCGACCCTCAAAAGTTGTACCCAAGTCTACTGGACCTGGGAGAGTCATTAGAGTGCAGTTTCTTTGCCCAACAAAGAAGGTATTGTCTGTTAGCGCGAACCACTGGTTTTGCTGTCTCACGCGACCAGTTGTGACTGGTTCTTGGCTGAACTTCAACCATATTTTGAGAGACATCGACCCCTGTGGCCAAAGTCACCTCACTGTGTTCATGGACTGAGGAGTAGCCCCGGGAAGACCCCGTAACTGGATCAGCATCCTTCAGCATCTTCAACATCCTGTATCACTTGCATTAGGACCACTCCATTAAAGTCTATGGCGGTTCATTCATAGAGGCTGGACTGGAAACTGGTTTACTTCGGGGTAACTGTTCAGCTAAGCCTCCTTGTCCTTTGTGACTTGCTCCCTGCTGGAGGTGATCACCTAAAGCGGGCTGGAGTAATAGTTTCTAATTTTATAAAAGTTTCCAAAATTTGCAAAGTTCCCCACAAGTGTGGTCCATTACTATGATTTATAGCGCTGAATGAAAATGCACTGATTTATTGTTTCTTTGTAAATTCATATTTCCTAAACCCTCTGTGATATTTTTGGCTGTTGAGGTGTCTATTTAGCGATTAATATACAACAATTTTTTACAAATTGGTGTCTGAATTTTATTGTATCTTTCTTTGTCAGCTGTTCTAGTACTTCTTTATGCTTTACGCTTGTTCCTTTTATGGTGTAGAGACAGAATATCGATGTCGAAATATCGAATTGCATGAATATCGAGTCAAGAATATCGATGGTGCCGAGTTTATGCACCACATACCAGGATTTAGGACAGGATGTCGGTTAAACATATAGAGCCACGGCAGGATCGTGAGGGGCTCAAGATATTAACATGGAACGTGAATGGTCTAGGAAGTAAAATTAAGTGAGGCCTAGTAAACGCCTATGTGAAAAGGGTGGGCCCGGACATAATCCTGTTACAAGAAACGCACCTCCAGGACACCAAATCCGGCTTTCTGGCTAGAGGGAAGTACAAAGTTCTCGCACATGCAGGATTTACTAAAGGCTCGAGGGGGGTAGCCATATTGATCAAGAAGAATCCACCATTCCGGGTGGCGCAGGTATGGACGGACCCTCAGGGGACATATGTGGGAGTAAGGGGCACTTGGAGAAGGCAGGAGTATACGATTGTTTCGGCTTATTCCCTTCCTAAATTGCAGGCAGCTACACTGAAAGGGGTCACAGATATCCTCCGCAATTCATCAGATACCCTACATGTGCTGGGGGGGATTTCAATGACGTGTTGGTCTCGACGCAAGACAGAACAGGAGATAGGACCAGAGACCAGACCCTGACCTTGCTCAAGATGATTAATACCCTGGGACTGACGGATGTATGGAGATGGTTGCATCCAGACATCAGGGCCTATTCAATTTTTTTCAAGCGCCCACAGGGTCTACTCTAGACTGGACTATATTTTCCTTGCCCGACATGTCCTGACGAGAGACGACTTAGCTGGGTACAAAGCCAGAGGGATCTCAGATCACTCTCCGCTCCTGGTGGGGGTGGTGGGGAGGAAGGAAAGGAGAAGTGGGTCCTGGAGGCTGACAGCCTGGGACCTGCAGAACCCGGCCATATTGAAGGGCCTCAGGGCCGATATAAAAGTTTACGTAGCCGAAAATGAGGGTTCGGTTTCGTCCAAGTGGTCTTCTGGGAGGCCTTTAAGGCGGTCTTGAGAGATAGGGCACAGAATAGGCTGGCGGAGGAGACCCGGAAAGTCCAGAGGGACATTGAGGTACTGAAAACACAGATACTGGAACTGGAAAGGGAACACCAACTTATTAGAGCCACAGGGACCCTTCGTAAGCTGATGGATGTTCAATGTCAATATAGGGACATGGTAACGGGAGAGGCCAAAACACAGGCGCTGGCGACGCTACATCGTTTATACGATGTGGGGGACAAATCAGGAAAGTTGCTTGCATGGCTGAGCAGGAAGGAAAGAGATGCCAGGTGGGTAGAGCAGGTTCGAGACACCCAAGGGAACCTGACGAGGTCGGACGCTCAGATTGCAGAAGCTTTTGCTACGCACTACAAATTATTCTATGAAGCAAGGGACTTAGGGACACAGGAAGATGCCCTGAAATACATGACGCACTTGGACCTCCCGGTGCTGGCTGCCGAAGACCTCGGCGACCTAGAGGCTGACATCACGCTAGACGAAGTTAAGAAGGCCCTAGCTAAACAGCGGGCGGGAAAATCCCCTGGCCCAAACGGGTTCCCGGCAGAGTTTTTTAAGCGAACAGCAGACTTACTGGCCCGTCATCTGCTGGGACTCTTTGAAGGGGCGGTACAAGAGGGGGAACTGCCTCCAGACCTCCGCATGGCCACGATAATCCCGATTTATAAGGAAGGTAAACCAGCGGATGAATGTTTGTCCTATCTCCCTCTTGAATATTGAAGTGAAGCTATTGAGGAGGGTGATACCAGAACTAGTCCATCTGGATCAAACTGGGTTCCTTCCGGGTAGGGCCACTAGATTTAACCTCTGACGGACCCATAACTGGTTACAGGAGGTGGGCAAGAGACGGGACCCTCATTGGTTTCTATCTCTAGACGCCGAAAAGGCGTTTGATGCAGTCCACTGGCCTTTTTTGGAAGGAGTCCTGGTGCGGCTTGGTTTTGGTCCTAAATTCCGGAAGTGGGTCCAATTGCTGTACACGGATCCTAGAGCTAAGGTTAAGGTAAATGGGATTTTATCCTGGGACTTCCCGGTGAGACGGGGGACCAGACAGGGGTGCCCCTTGTCCCCCCTGCTTTTTACGCTAACGATTGAGGTGCTCGCGGGTGCAATTCGGCAAAACACGGACATTAGAGGTTTTCAACTAGGGTCGACGGATACCGTGGAGGAAAAAATATCTCTCTAAGCGGATGATGTCCTCCTATACATAACGCACCCAGAAACTACGATACCGACACTGTTCTCAGAGCTGGAGAGGTACGGAGCTCACTCAGGGTACAGGATAAACTGGCATAAGTCAGTCCTATACGATCCTCGGGGACAGGAGCAATGGACGAACCTCCCAGAGAGGCTACAGATGACTAGTGAAGGCTTTACCTATCTTGGTGTGTTTGTGACCCTCGATAGCGGCCGCTCTTATGACAAGAATATAAGACAGATCGTGCATAACTTTATAGAAGATGCAAACAGATGGCGGCTGCTTCCCCTTACAATCCTAGGCCGTGCGGCCAAGTTTAAAATGATGACGCTGCCCAAGCTCCTATATGCATTTCAACACGAGTACCACCCCCTCCCCGTAGGGTGTTCGCGGAAATGAACGCGGAATTGTGAAACTTTCTGTGGTTGGGTAAGCAACCACGGGTGGCACTGACGACCCTGCAAAGACACCAGTACAGTGGAGGGATCTCACTCCCTAACATCGAGGCCTACTATTGGGCAGAACACTTGGTGCCCATCAACGATTGGTTCCACGCCCCGGCTCTACACCCCACATACGCACTTGAGAGACACACAATGGCTACCCGTCCATATAACTATTATTTATATGGGGGCAAAGGGAGGGGGAGACTGCTGCCGGTTACCAGGCTTACTTTGACGGTCTGGAACCGATCGACCAAGACCGTAGGCTGGGAGAAGAGGCCCATTAGACAAACACCGTTGTGGCACTGTACCTGGCTGCAGGAACTGACTAAATTGAAGGGGTTTAAGAGGTGGGACGACATAGGGATCTCGACGTTAGGCGATGTGACTGCAAAGGGGGAATTGAAGTCTTTCCAAGCACTGAGGGCGGACTTCGGCCTGCATCGCACGCAATACTTTAAATATGCGTAACTGAGGCATGCCTGGCGGGCGGAAGGGATCCCAGTGGGCACACACCCTGAATATGCACCTTTAGAGTGCCACCTCCTACAGGAACAAATTCTGGAAGGGCGGATTCGCTCACATATAAGACTCTTATGAACAACATGTCCAATGACCTGGGTACCCTTAGAAGCAAATGGGAGGGTGATGTGGGAGAAATGGACACGGTGGACTGGGGTACAGTTCTAATGCATCCAAGAAAGGTAGCTATTAAATCCCGATTGAGGCTCATTCAATTTAACGCCCTTCATAGGACCTATTTTGACAGGGTACGCTTACACAAAATAGGAAGGGATGGAGATACGAACTGCCTGAGATGTGGCCGAGATGAGGGGGAATTTTACCACATAATCTGGTCCTGCCCGATAATTCGGGTCTACTGGACGGAGGTCCTGAGAGAATTGGGGGAAGTGCTGGAAACTTCCCTGACACTAGACCCTAAACTGGTCCTGTTGGGCATGACCAACAATGTGGATCTCGCATGCCCTCTACTGATTTTCCTGGTCCTGGCTTTGGTGGTAGCCAAGAGGGATGTGGCAAAGAAGTGGGGGGGTAGCCGCGCCACCGCAGCTGAAGGAGTGGCGGAGAGGTCTGGATCTATATATGGCAGCTGAAAGGGTCACATATAAGGCAAGGCAATGCCCTAAGAAATTGTCTGGACTATGAAAGTGGTCATTGGGAGAAGGTGCGTCCATGGGCACAGGTATACCGGAAGGAAGCCCGCTATGGCAATAGAGACCAGGGCCCGGGAAAGCTCTGGTGAAGATACTTGATCTGAATAAGACTATACTGATTTTAATGGTGATGCTCGGTGGGTGGGGGGCGGAGGGGATGGGTGCGATGACCGATGATGACATGATTGTATTGTTGTTACATAATAAAATGCAAATAAAAATAATTTTAAAAAAAGAATATCGATGGTGGCAAATATCGAGGTACGTTTTCTTGTTGTTTAAAATATTGTTTTTTGTGTAATGTAGAAATATTGATTTTGCAAATATTAATGGCAAATATATTGTAAATAATATCGAGTGTTTGTATTTTTTTCATTTTTGTTTAATGTTTTGTTAATTAATTTGGTGGTAGTTATTTTATATTTTTCCTTTCTTTTCTTATGGAAAAACGTATCTTTTTATTTTAATTTATTTTTAGGAGCAAGATGTTGGGTTTATAGAGGATACGGGTGGGGAGTAACTTCAAAATATTTGTTTACAATTTAAATTATTTATACATTTTTTAACATTTCAGGAACGGGATGTTGGGTTTCTAGGGGATGAGGGTGGGGAGTAATTTAAAAATATGTATTTCATTTTTAAATTTTTGTAATTTTATGTAAAAATGTAGGAGCGGGATGTTGGGTTTATAGGGGATAAGGGTGGGGAGTAATTTAATAAAAAAATATTGAAAGATATAAATAATTTAGAAAAAATGTCAATTTAAAATGTTGAAAAATGTTGCATTTTTTGAGGGGCTAACATTTTGATGTAAATTGTGTAAAATATTTTATAATTTTTTTATCAAAAAAAGAATTACATAAATATATGCTCAGTTTATTATTTTGAAGGAAAATGTACATAATGTTAATTGTATTTTTGATTTTTTTTGTTTCAATATTTTTTTTAATTTGGATAATTTCAAATGTTAATTTTTAAAAATTTTAATTATGATTTAGAATGTAATATTTATATGCTTTTTTGTCAGAAGGGGTGTCTCACAAATTTTAATAATAGTTTATTAAATTGTATTTTTTCATCATTCATTTTTTTGAAAATATTGTATTTACAATTTTTGGGGACAAATTAAAAACAAAATGTTACATTTTTAACTTTGATAAAAAAATTAAACGTTTTTGAATATTTGATCTTTCTATAGTTTTGAAATATTTTATATTTTTAGATATTTGTAATTTTTAAAATATGTTACATTTTCCTTTAGTTTTTTTGTTTTGGAGTTGGGAATAGTAATCTTTTTGCGGTTTATCATCCTGCCCTTTCTTGAGTTTAGTTGGTTTTGGAGTTGGAATAGTATTTTATTATGATTTATTAGCCAGCACTTTCTTTGAGTTTAGTTCATTTTGGAGTTGTAATAGTAATTTATTATGGTTTGATCATCATCAATAAAACTTTATTTGGCTTTTGAAGTAAACACCATAAAGCTTATAATACATCACCAATATACATTAAAATACCAAGGTCAAAGATACTACACTAAGGGGTCGATTCCGATTCGGGAAAAAGCGCTCCGAATAGCGGTTCGGAGCGTTTTTCCCCGTACGAGTCGTACCCGTAGGCGTCCCCGTACGAATCAGCAAGTACGATCACAATCTAAAGCGTCACTCTGTACGGCTCGTAAAAAACGGCGTACGAATCGAAAGTCCATACGATTTGCAGTCGGCTGACGCTCGACGCAACGTCCGACTGTAAAAAGAGCGCGTCTCCCGAACCAGGAAGTACGATCCGTGTAGAACACACTCTGTACGGCTCTTTGTCTACGAGAGCTCAAAACTACCGTAAAACCACACTCCGGCACGAACCGCACCCCGGTACGCGACAAGCAGGACATGAACGCCATCGTCCGTCTCATCCCTATCCTGTACGGCCACCACCTCGTACTTAGAAACCGACGACGGCGCAGAAGGTGAGTACAACGAAATCCAACATACCTGTACGTGTTGCCACACACGCACATCCTCATTGCACGACTGTCATCTCTGGGCACGTTGGTCCACACACTCCCGCACTTCACCAGTGTAATACGTGCTGCATGTACGCCATCCAGCTGGGGTACGGTACGTCAACGACCTCGGGGTACGGTACGTCATCGCACAACACCAGTGCAATACGGAGACGTGCCGCACCTACGTCATCGAAGTACGTCACCGCACTTCACCAGTGTAATACGTGCAGCATGTACGCCATCCAGCTGGGGTACGGTACATCAACGACCTCGGGGTACGGTACGTCACCACACAACACCAGTGCAATACGGAGACGTGCCGCACCTACGTCATCGAAGTACGTCACCGCACTTCACCAGTGTAATACGTGCAGCATGTACGCCATCCACCTGGGGTACGGTACGTCAACGACCTCGGGGTACGGTACGTCACCGCACAACACCAGTGCAATACGGAGACGTGCCGCACCTACGTCATCGAAGAACGTCACCGCACTTCACCAGTGTAATACGTGCAGCATGTACGCCATCCAGCTGGGTTACAGTACGTCAACGACCTCGGGGTACGGTACGTCACCGCACAACACCAGTGCCCTGCATCAGAGTGTGTGTGTGGCTGAGACCCCCACCAGTGCCCACCACTGCCCAGCATCAGAGTGTGTGTGTGGCTGAGACCCCCACCAGTGCCCACCAGTGCCCAGCATCAGAGTGTGTGTGTGTGGCTAAGACCCCCACCAGTGCCCACCACTGCCCAGCATCAGAGTGTGTGTGTGGCTGAGACCCCCACCAGTGCCCAGCATCAGAGTGTGTGTGTGGCTGAAACCCCCACCAGTGCCCAGCATCAGAGTGTGTGTGTGGCTAAGACGCCCACCACTGCCCACCAGTGCCCACCAGTGCCCAGCATCAGAGTGTGTGTGTGGCTGAGACCCCCACCAGTGCCCAGCATCAGAGTGTGTGTGTGGCTGAGACCCCCACCAGTGCCCAGCATCAGAGTGTGTGTGTGGCTAAGACCCCCACCAGTGCCCACCAGTGCCCAGCATCAGAGTGTGTGTGTGGCTGAGACCCCCACCAGTGCCCACCAGTGCCCAGCATCAGAGTGTGTGTGTGTGGCTAAGACCCCCACCAGTGCCCACCAGTGCCCAGCATCAGAGTGTGTGTGTGGCTAAGAGCCCCACCAGTGCCCACCAGTGCCCAGCATCAGAGTGTGTGTGTGGCTAAGACGCCTACCACTGCCCACCAGTGCCCAGCATCAGAGTGTGTGTGTGGCTGAGACCCCCACCAGTGCCCAGCATCAGAGTGTGTGTGTGGCTGAGACCCCCACCAGTGCCCAGCATCAGAGTGTGTGTGTGGCTAAGACCCCCACCAGTGCCCAGCATCAGAGTGTGTGTGTGGCTGAGACCCCCACCAGTGCCCAGCATCAGAGTGTGTGTATGGCTGAGACCCCCACCAGTGCCACGCATCAGAGTGTGTGTGTGGCTAAGACGCCCACCACTGCCCACCAGTGCCCACCAGTGCCCAGCATCAGAGTGTGTGTGTTGCTAAGACGCCCACCACTGCCCACCAGTGCCCAGCATCAGAGTGTGTGTGTGTGTATAACACCCCCCACTGCCCAACAGTGGCCAGACATTACAACAAAAACCTACCATTCTTAACCACATTACCACCAGGAGATTGACACATGTCAACATACCTATATTTTAACATCACACCACCTCCCAGGCACACAGCAGTCACAGACATTTTCACACAAACTAAAGTTCAGAAAAGGAAAATAATAGCTTTATTCAGCTGGTTCAAAATATAAAAGCAAATAAGAGTCCTCGCTCAATAAAGGCCAATGGCCAGTCCAAAGATGTCTCTGCAACAGTCTGTGCCTCCATGGGTGTGCACACACCCAAACTTGCCTGCACATGGCGTTTAATCCGCTGTGGGAACTATGGGGGCACCATCTGTGGAATCCTCCGGCACCGCATGGACAGGAGAGGGAAGTACAGGTGGAGTGGGTGCAGGTGTAGTGGATTCATCCACACTGGTTGGGGCATCGCCAAAAGTAGATTCAAAAACCTGGCTGCACACCGCAGCCAGTGCAGAAAAACTACCACCTGAACCCGGGGACACATTGGGGGTGGAAGTACAGGGCTGTGAGTCAGTTCTACTGGGTGTGTGGATGCGTGTGTGAGGTGTCTCCCCTCTCCCTGGGTGTGTGCCTACTTCCCCTTGAGAATGGGTGCGTGGAGCTTTGAGCTTCTTATGCTGTGTGTGCGCGCTGGGTGTGTCTGACCTGTGGCGTGTGCGAGTATGCTGTGTAGGTATGTGAGAGGCAGAGGTGGATGGGTCTGAAGGATGGGGGGGGACAGATGCTGCTGGGTGTACAGAGCTGCCGTCAGTGTTGACTCCATGGCAGCCACACTCCGACGTAGATCAGACATGGCCGATGACATGCCCTCCATGAACGACACCACCTGTGTAAGCAGTTGTGTATGTCCATGGAGGACAGTCAGCATGGATGTCTGACCTACTGCAATCTGCCGGAGTAGGTCCACAGT
Organism: Lissotriton helveticus; assembly: GCF_964261635.1. NCBI lineage: Eukaryota > Metazoa > Chordata > Amphibia > Caudata > Salamandridae > Lissotriton > Lissotriton helveticus. The sequence continues at coordinate 1,406,098,709 of NC_136057.1, read as the reverse complement.
CTCAGCACTGAGGGCAGCAGGGGACACAAGGGCAGGGGCTGCGGTGCCGGGAACAAAGAGACACGGGGTCTAGCACGGACCCTAGGGACACTAACGACTGGGAGGGTGGAGATGGTACTGGAGGAGGGGAGGGCAGCCAAAGAAGAAGATGTGACCATTGCTGCATATTCCCCCTCCTCCTGAGAGTCTGACTCGGAGTTGTTGGCATGGTAAGATGTGTCAGTCACATGTCGTCCGGCCTGCAGACTCTCCTCACCCTCCGTGCCACTGCCTCCCTCTGACTCCTCATAGCATGTGGCACTGGCGCTGGGTCCCTCTGCCTGGTCCGCGCATGTGTCTCCTTCAGATTCAGATGCTGCTGCTGTGGGCAAGGAGAACAACAAAAACATATCAGTCACCTGTACACATCAGAGATATAAGCTACAATACATTTTGCCTCATTTCTAAACATGGCATGCATCATGAGTCACATGACACAGAACTCTGCACAATGCAAAGTCTAGTTGTGGCCAATTGTGAGAGACACAGCGCTCAATGTATAGTAGGATACAAGCATCAGGCAAGGAAAACTTAGTATGAGAGACACAATGATGATCCACTGCCTGACAACAGGATAGCTGATTATGCATCCCAGCTCATTTTCCCACCCTGCCACCCAAACCCAGACCTGGACATGTTTGAATTGCTTACACCTTGTGCCACATGGGAAAAGTCCTGCCTGAACTAAAATCTGATGCCATCCTGGGACATGAATCAAGTGTAACATCACCTCACACTGGCATCACAGCTGTTGACACCCAAAGCCACATTGTGTGGCTGACCATCATTATTAGTTAGAAACAACAATCTAAGTATTTGGCAAATATGCACACACGCACTGCCCAGTGTGACTATGCATGAGCACAAAATATTGCACATGTACATTGTGCACCTGTATCCAACACATGACAAATCGAAAGAGTACCATGGACAAAGGCCACTGAGGCTGACTCGTGCAGAAAACACATGTTGATACTCAGGATCCGTGCCAAAGTATTAAGAATGGCAGACACAGTGCACATGTGGTGCTACATGTAATGTACCAACAGGTGTCACAGACCCACCTCCAACATGATGATGTGCAAAGGAAGATGCATACTGAGACATTGCACCATAGGAGTACATGTGAAAAACAAACATCAGCCAAAGCGCAGGGCAAATGTGGAGTACGGCTAAAAGTTTAAAGAAGCAGCTGCAGAAACTGGGACATTCTAATGCCAATGCATGGAGTGCCTGTCTGACCACACCACTCAAACTATGGGAGTGTTACCATGCCTTGGAGCACTGCAGGGAGCATGTGACACACATGACAACAAACAGACATGTACCTACCCCCTACTTGCTGCTGTCCCTCCTGCAACTGCCTATGGAGGTCTGGGAACACCACTTCCAGGACCCGAAGCATGTGGGGGGTGAGGTGGCGGGTGCCGCCATGCCGGCGTGGAGCTTCCAGATGCAGCTGGACTCTGGCGATGCGGCTGGTCCAGCACCAGATATCCTGCCACCTCTTCTTGATGTTTCTGAGCCTCCTGCGAGGCCCCCCCTAACTCCTGACAGCCCTGGCGATGTCCAGCCAGATTTCACCCTTCTCATAGGTAGATACCTGTCACAAATGTAAAGTAAAAGAGCATCAGTACACCTGGTCCATGTTCAAAAGACACACATATGTGCACAAAATACTTGATGACAACAGGGCATCGTAGCCTCCACACATTTGCATCATTGTCCAGGAGTATGTGGCCTGTGAGCAAACACTGCTGCAGTACATGCCATTGAAAGGCTACAGATGACATGACGTGCGCTAAACACTCTTAGAGCATGGCACTCACAGAGCAATGTATGCTACATCTGGATGCACTGCAGCCCGTGACACGCTGTCACACACCCCACAACAAGAAATAACCCTCTTGACACAACACTGTACACCCTGGCATTCACTCCCAACAACATTGCATCTAAACACCAGACATACACAGTGGCCATTATGTCACACACACAACAGGTGCACACTCCAAGGTATTGCACACATCACTCACCTGATCCCCTGGTCTCCCATACAGCTTGCTGTAGTTTGGCAGGAGGGCATCCAGCAGGGCCTTGTTCTCAGCATCAGTGAATGCAGGTGCCCTCTCCATGCTCAGCAAATCAGGGTCCAGAGGATTCAGAGACAGCAGCTGTGGTTACCACACCAATGTTGTGCAGGCAAGTGCCCTCCCACAGCCACATGCTGCCTTATATCTGTGCTGCAGAGGGTCTGTGAGTCCAAGGAGTAGTGTGTGATAGGCCACCATAGTTAGCATCCTATGTTCCATCCAATCACATCACACATAAGGCCATGACACACATATGCATGGTTTGAAAACTGAGCCTGAGCTGAACAACAACATTTGCAACATTGTATACTTTTGCCCAACTGAATTTCCTACAACACCTGTAGGAGGCTCAAAAAACTCTGTATCCATGACAACCTGGTTGCATTTTGATCAGTACACTGTTCCCCTAGATGTTGGCTATGTATTTATTCAAATTCCCACACAAGTACGGTGACATTGCCGTTGCGTATGCAACCCATCCAATGGTGTTACGAGGCGTACACACGTACGTACCATTGGTGTCCGCTTGGCTCGCGTATGGCTAAAATGCAGTAGGGAAACGAGGCGTACATACGCACGTACCATTGGGGTACGCTTGGCTCGCGTATGGCTGAAATGCAGTAGGGAAACGAGGCGTACACACGCACGTACCATTGGGGTACGCTTGGCTCGCGTATGGCTGAAATGCAATAGGGTAACGAGGCGTACACACGCACGTACCATTGGGGTACGCTTGGCTCGCATATGGCTGAAATGCAATAGGGAAACGAGGCCTACACTCGCACGTACCATTGGGGTACGCTTGGCTCGCGTATGGCAGAAATGCAATAGGGAAACGAGGCGTACACTCGCACGTACCATTGGGGTACGCTTGGCTCGCGTATGGCAGAAATGCAATAGGGAAACGAGGCGTACACTCGCACGTACCATTGGGGTACGCTTGGCTCGCGTATGGCAGAAATGCAATAGGGAAACGAGGCGTACACTCGCACGTACCATTGGGGTACGCTTGGCTCGCGTATGGCAGAAATGCAATAGGGAAACGAGGCCTACACACGCACGTACCATTGGGATACAGTGCGTCAGACATGCTCAAGTGTACGATTGTGTAGGCTGCGTCCCTGTCCTACCCCATGTCACCATTGGGAGAGTGAGTCCAGGAAATCACATAGCAGGGATGTAGTCTACACTCATGTCTAGGATGTGGATGCATACATCAGCATGGCATCCATACATCAGCATGCCCAAGGTGTGGCAGACATAGAAGAAGCACAGGGACTGTGACTTTGTGACTCAGTTGATGTGTGAAGAGCTGGCGAGACATGTCATCAACCATATTTCACATGTGCATCACATGCATTCAACACTTCACACCGGAGTAAAGTCTGCAACATATTGTGATGTACATCAACACTGGAATGCCACACCGTTCAGTACAGGGAACTGGCACATGATGACAGCAACATGCCCACTGTCACAGAGGTCTAATAGCCGCTCAGCATGACCCTGTGTAACCACGTCATGTGTGTGCCATGTGCGACATTGTGCATGATGTTAGCATATGACATTTACAGGTCAGTATCATATTACTCACCTTTGAATATCCCCAAGTGTCATCCTGGATATGGCAATTACCGCTCAGCACTACACTTGTGTGTCGGTAGGCATGGCCTGCGGCTCAGCATGTGTTGTTGGCGCTGTGTGTGCCGTGATGACGTTGTCTGAGTACTCAGACGTCACCTCTGCGTGCACACGTCAGGAACTTTATTTCACAACACAAGCGCTGGTCCCATATGAGTGTAAGCTTAGTCATTTTTCAAGCAAAATCATAGTACGTTCACTTCAGACCATTTCACTTGGATTGTCTGACTCCGGACGGTGCCAGTATGGATGTCCGTTTCTAAGCCTGTTAGGAATGCCAACGACTCATGTTGGTGACTGACCCTCACCGTTGGTGTCTCCACTGTTTTCACGTCAAGCACAACAACAAGAGCTGCTCCAACTGCTGGGAACACACCTATGAATCCAGGTGTGATTGGACCCACAAGCCGCTCAGACTCCAGCAGTTGGCCCTGCACCACTATAGCTCATGGTCTGGACGTAGGACGAGTGCCTGGGCGTGGGTGTTGAGACATCAGAGCCCCTGAATTACACATCAGTCCTCCAGGGCTGAGTCGTCACGTATCCCAAATGAGTCAAAGATATGTCATCGCACTTCCAAATCCCCACAATGCACGTGCAATGCTGCATGTGATCCGGGTGACACCGGCCATGCGGCTCTGTCAGATTAGCTGCCGTCGTAGCCTGCACCACGACCTCCGGGCCCTGCCCTGCATGTGAAGCAGGAGGAGTCAGTGCACTTCCTCATGTCCATGATGTCCCTCAACCCAACAACGGCCTCCGCGTCGGCTCCTGGCCCAGCGGACCCGTCTGGGGGCACGAGCGCATCTGGTGAATTGCTCCTGACGCCATCACTCGCTTTGTCCCTGACGCAGGCGGCGCATACGTCCCGGAACCACTGGGACAGACAGGATGTGAATGGTCACCCTGGTTCTCGCTGGTTCACCTCACAACCTCACTGGCAACAGTCCCCCAGGTGTCAGCCTTGTTGCCGTTCTTGGCTGGTGCTGTCCCCCATACCACACACTGTACGGCTCCAGCGTGGAGACTGTGCGGCTGAACACCGCTATTAATGCTGCATGGGGAGTAACACTTCAATGAGCCTGCCACAGCTCATTACAATGGGTGTTAATGGGTATTTGTAGGGTCATGAAGACCCAGTGGCACGTGAGTGTCAGTCCCAAGACGACAGGACAGGTGGACTGGGGGATGCGAGTGGTCTGGACACCTAGCCTTACACTGGTGATGTCTCTACTCCAAACGTGTTTCTGGATGAGCGGGCAACGTACAGTGTAGTGTTTACGTGGGTGGCCGGAGCCTTGCCCCTTCATCTCCCCGTTGCCGCCGTGAGGACCAACCTCCTCACTTAGGTCCTTCAACTCCACTCACGCTCCGCTGTGCCTCTGCAGGCCTATCTTCAGGAATGTACTGTATCTATATTGGCCAGCATGTACAGGCACGCTGCATGTTTGGCTGTAGATAGGCACGTTGTCAGACGCCCACTCCCCTCCCCGGACTGACCATGTTCCCTGTCCTCCCACCCCACCCCAGCGAGCATGGGCATCCAGGCCCTCAAATCACAGACCACATTCCCGTTAGCTCCGCTGTATAGGGCATCCAAGAGGTATGAGCACTACGGAAACATGTCTTCATCCTCCCTGAGTCTGGGAGTGGGCTCTTCCTACATCACATGCCTCTTTGTCTGGTACCCACACTCTCTGTGGGACATGGTTGTGTAACTGCTGGCAGAGGGTGCGTTGTAGGTACGGGCAATACTTGGCCACGCCCTTGTAGGATGCCAATCACCCACACTGTCTTTTTTCCGGTGTGGCCTGGATAGCCCCGACTCACTGGGCAGATCGATGGCATCCAGGGAGGCAAATTTGTCAAAAGCTTGTCATGTATTCAAAGTCGGGATTATGCGAATAACTACTGTTCCTTACTGATATCTTGTTACAAAACATAAGTAACTCGTCCATACAGTTCAGTACATGTGCTGTAGGAGCATCTATGTTGTGTCCTTGGCGTGATGACCTGGTTTCTAATGTACACACACCATGCCCCGTGTGTTAATTACCCACTCATATGTGTGATGGCAGCACAGACCATTTGTCACAAATCTAAGATTTATGATGTAAGACGATGGTCATGTAATAGTTAGGGAATGTAAACACCGCAACATTACTAAGTCAGAACTGTGCAAATGATGGCACATGTGGTGTGTGTGTGTGTGTATTGCTGTCAGCTGTCTGGATGTGCAGACAAGCTGCTACTCATATTCACATGACGTGTGTCACTGACATGATACATTGTCATGCCCACTAAGACCTTTCCATCAGATCATTTGTATGCATGTCATATCCATTCCACACACCACAGGTCTTTTACTTTTCACGGAGGAGTGGCTTGGAGCTGGCACATGTTACATTAGTGTGTATCCCATGCCACACTCCAAATTGTCTAGATTATTTGAAGCAGTGTTGCTTGTGCCATGTACATTGTTATTGTCTTAGTCAGACCGTTGAAGACATTTTCTATAAATTGTGTATTGCAGGACACCCCCTCTGGAAAGGCCGTTGCCTGACTTGGAAGCCATGAGGGAGCGCAATTGCATTCGTCGTTATCGCTTCAACAGACAGATGATCAAGGACCTGACAGACAGGCTGGAGGTTCACCTACAACCACGCCACAGGTATCCAACTGCGCTGACACCCAAGGTAAAGGTGATGGCAGCCCTCCATTTCTTTGCCACAGGTACGTTCCAATTCACCATAGCTGATGTGGGAGGGATGTCTCAGACTATGTTTAGCCGGGTATTGGGTGATGTATTGGCAGCTATGTTGCTGCACCTGGATGAATTCATTACATTCCCTCCTCCAGAAGAGTTGACAGATGTCAAGGGGGAATTCTATGCCCTGGGCCGCATGCCACATGTAATTGGTGCAATTGATGGTACACATGTTACTCTAGTGCCACCACAGGCTCAGGAGCAAGCGTATCGCAACAGGAAACACTACCACTCGATAAATGCCCTGGTGGTGTGTCTTGCCAACATGATTATCTCACATGTTTGTGCATGTTTTCCAGGATCGTGCCACGATGCTTTCATCATGAGGCGTAGCAGGGTACCACAGATGATGCTTCAGCTGCACAATCACCGGTCATGTCTTGTTGGTGAGTATACCCTGTCAGCTATGTATGTCAGTATGTCACAACTTCATGATCTGCATCATATTACACACTCATTTCCATGATGTCAATTTGCAGGAGACGCTGGATATCCAAACATGCCGTGGTTAATGACTCCACTACGCAACCCCAGGATAGCTGCAGACCAGCGGTACAACAATGCTCATGGGAAGACCAGGCGGGTGATCGAGCGAACTTTTGGACTCCTGAAGAGCCGGTTCAGGTGCCTGGACAAGACAGGCGGAGCCCTCCAATACAGCCCACGCAAGGTGTGTGACATCTTCACCGTGTGCTGCATGCTACACAACATGGCAGTGGAGAAGGCCGTGCCACTCTACCTTGATCCTGATGAGCTGGAACATCCGCCCGTTGAGGATGAAGGCCTTGCCCAGGATGCCAGCGTCGAGGAGGGTGAAGATGATATCCGGAGTCACCTCATCCGCAACTTCTTTTCATGATGGTGAGTCATAGCAGCTGTAATCTGAAACATCTACAATAGAGTTGCATGGGTAGCATGCCGTGTATGCAACAGACTGTATGCAAGCTCACTTGGATGTTTGTTGTGCAGTGTCACACAGGTGCAGATGTAATACAACACACATACGTGCTATGTGTGCATTTTGAATGTACAGGTGTACTACAACATCTGGATAATAAACAGAACATTGTCAAAATGACATGAAACAGAACTTGACCCCTTGTGTGCCACTCATCCACAGCTCGCCCTGCCTGTTGTCCGTTGGGGTCATCATGGTCATCCTGCTATTGCTCATCATGATTGCAACGTCTGCCAAATCAACGGAGCATGCATGGACATGTGGAGAAGTCAATTTGGGTAAGGACTCATATGAGGCTGTTTAGCGTTGGTATGTTTTGAAACGTGTGGTACATGTTCATGTGCATGTAGTGAGACCATGGATACATGCAACTACAAAATGTGACTTATTACATGTATGCCCACTCCCATGACAGGATAGTCACCCCATCTGACTGTCATCTGTTGTAGTTAGAGACTCTGGTGAAATCATCTATGTGTGTAGACATTGACACTGCTACATTGCATATACCATGGCTTTACATTGTGTCAGAGGTCACAACCATGGACTCTGTGGGGGATTGCAGCCTCGCTGTGTGCATTAGAATGTGACTGGATCCTCTCCTCCAGCTTGTGGGCCAGTTCCGTTTGATTACCATCAAACCATGTGGTGTAGGTGTGGCACAGCCTATGTTCCACATGTTGAGATAACTGTCATGTCATTCTGTTTACATGGATGCATTGCCCCTTGTTGCAGTATATCATGCCACTGTCATGTCGTTACCGCAGTGCAGCTCGAAAATACAGCTACACCAGCCTTCACAGTGAGTAGCAGTTCTGTTTTGATTCACATGATGCCATGAATGTTTAGCATGGGAAATGACAATGTTTGGGTGATGCATATGTGATTTATTGTGTAGCACCAGTGGAGTGCGGTCATTCCCATGAATCTCTAGTCCCGTGCAGCATTACTGGGCAATGCTAGGGTCTCATTATGTGGCTTGGAACAACATCACTTGCACCTTATATCTTTTAAACCTGCATATCATCTTTAGCATAGTAATGCAAACTTGACAGATCAAAAGACTGGCTACTGAGTGCCTTCATTGCATGTAGATCATTAGCTTCGTCATCATATGTGATACTTACAGCTGTTGTGGGTCAAGTCAAGTTGGGGTACATGGCCCTTGTGGGTACCCATAATCACATGCAGACATTACAGTTAGCGTAAGTAGCATTGCCATATGTTTCCATGAGTTTGTACGGTCAACCTCATCTGAGCCAGTGAATGATTTGTAACAACATAGATCTCATTGCATGGTAGCTCACTTGAGAGCGTAACACATGACTCGAATGGATGACAGACTGTCCTAGGTTTTATGTGTCTGTGTCGTAGCATCGGATCTCATGTGATACCATGATTACTCATCTAAAATTGTCTACAGTCAGTAAACTTCACAGGTGTGACTGATACAGTGTAGCTAATGATGTTTTTGAAGTGTCAGTGACATGAGAATGTACTCCTAATGGTTATTTACCTCTGTTTCAGGTCTCCCTCCCAGCAGTTCCCATCCTCTCCTTCCCTCGCCTGATCACCCTTTTGTGTCTGTCGTTTGTACTCAGACCAAGGGGCTATTTGGAGGTGGAACCCTTTGAGCATCACACCACTCTGATGAAGTAAGGTACGGCCAGTCCTTGACAGGCTTGTAGCCAATAGTACTACTGCATTACAGGTGACATCATTAATAGTGTTATTTGTAGTTCTTGCCAATGCTCATGTATGTTTGATAATGCTCTATGGGCTTACTATGTAAATAATCATGTTGTGCATGACGTCTGACTTCTACAGATAATTGTGCCGCCTTGATGTCAACGCACATGTCCTTCTAATGTGCATGTATACTATTTAGCATGAAGTTAGCTTATGCTTGTTATGTGTTTACCTGTAAAGTGACCACACGCATGGTGTGGGGGAGGCTAGAATACTATGTTGTGTGTGAGGTAGATGGCTTTGTAGTTGCTGTTTGGCTTTGAACACACTAGCTGTAGTGTACACCTGCTGACGCTGTGTGTCTTGTGCCCCACTTGTCCATAAGGGCCCTGATCCAGTGGCTGTGATCTTTGGTGATTACTGTGCCATTTTATTTGCTGTGACCCTGAGTGAGGCTGACACTCCTGCCTTCACATACACATGTCACTTTGTGGCTTGCAAATGCCCTTGTGGTATGTGCTTGTTTTACAAGTTGTCACACCCCTCCTGCCAGCATGTCTTCACTCATTGCTGCTGCTGCATATACAGCCACCATGCCGCGCACATTATCCAGGGACACAGAGACCTACAGGATGACCCTCCTTCCATCCATTTATAGAGCATGCTCCTGCCACCCTACACACAGACTACCCCAGACATTCACCCTCCTGCTATCACAATGCTTCTAACTCAGCCATTGCAGCTGCTATGCCTGTGTATGCAACACATACTGGCACGACTATGGCAGGTTCACATTACATTGGGTCTATGTACCACCAGGTCATGTGCCGTGTACAGCACACACACACCTTCCATAGGCACAATATTGTACAGTGTTACCTTGTCAACGCCACAGCAGCAAAAACATAGCTGTCACTGTCAGTCAAGTAGCCACAGGGGAGACAAACCATGACCACGTCTCTTGGGTGTGGTGTGATTTCCCCATTCTGGTGTAGGTATTTGTCAGATGTGGGTAGTTGTTCTGTATGCGTTGCTACCATTACAGTAGTATAGTACTTGTAGCTACATAGGGGTAGGTCACCTATTCAGGTGTGCTTGTGTAGAGTGCTACAGCCCATTGCCCACAGTCTGTCCTGCCAACCTAGTCCTGTGCGCCATTCATCACATTCACAGTACTGCATCATGCAGACGATAGTTCACATACCTGAGGACACAGTTGTAGGTACTCCCTACGTGGGCAACTACTTTTGTCACACTGATCTGTACACCTCAAAGTGACTCTCCTGGGCCTGCCTGTGATAGCAGTTTTGGGCTCCAAACCCCCCTCCAGCATTTACTATCCCACACAGGTGTGTCTTTCCATCCATGTATCTAGTTGTTAGGATTTTCCCCCCAATGTGTGTCCACACTCAGATTCTGATCCAAGTGTGTGGTTGGCTGCTGTTTGTCGGATACCCTTGCATTTCATACATTTGCACACACATATCAATTTATGCTGTGGTTCAAAGATAACTCACCACATGCGTATGAGGATTAGTATATTTATTGGGAGATCTTGTGCAGGAAACGTGAATAAGTGCTGTACAGAAAGGGGTGGAATCCAAAGTTCACTGCCGGAGATGAGATGCCTTACAGTTTCAGTCAACAGAGTCCAGGCCACAGTGCTTGGCATCATTGGGCAGACTGTGACTAGCATGTCCATGTGGGAGAGTCTCATAGGGGATGCTGTTGCACCCAGGGGCAATATGCCAGGTCCAGTGTCCTGGGAGATGTGCCTGGCCCACTGCCCCTCAACGTCTTAGCCGTGGACGACCCACCTTCCTTGGGGGACCCTCAGGTGCAGGCCTGGACGATGCATGGGATGCTACGTCAGAGAGTACCTCCTCCTCCTCCTCCCTCCCTGTGGCTGGTGTCACACTTTGCCGTGATGTTGCTGGCCTTGTGACACAGGGAGGGTGCTGCATGTTGGCAGCTATCTGACGTAGCGATTGGCTCATTTCCCGATGCACCGTCAAGAGCTGAGCCAGACTTGCCTCCACCCGTCCATAATGTAGGTCTTGCCTGGCTATTTGCTCTGCCTGCTGTTCTTTCACCTGGTTGAGGGCCTCCGCAAGCTGGCCTATCTCCCTGGTGTCCCGCCGGTATGCCTCCAGGATGTTAGCGAGTTCAGGCATACCGGGTGCTGCAGCTGACTGGCCAGAATCTCGCCTCCGCCTTCCGCCACTCCCACCACCCTGACCCACACGAACACGGCCTGCGCTTGTGGGCACATCCAATCGACGGGCCCCCGAGTGCTGCCAGGGTGGAGGTCGTCTGCAACCTCAGGGGCGCCCGACAAAGGGTGTCCCTCATTTTCAGACTGGCTCTCTTGTGGATCATGGGCAGGGCTGTGACCTGTCTGCTGGGATGTGGTGGGAATGGGTCCGGTGGTTGGCTGAGATATAGCTGGTACAGTTGCTGCAGGCGTTTGGGATCCAGGGGAGCCAGGTTGGTTGGGGTCATCCACAGTGCGTTGAGTGGCGTCGCTGTTGGTGGGGTCTGGGTCCTGCTGAGCCTGGGACTGGGATCCTTCTCCCCCCTGGTTGGGGGGGGGCACACGATCCCCTGTGTGTGGGAGAGACAGACACTGTTAAGGCACTATCAAGTGACATCTTGTTTAGTTATCCATTATGAGCATCACAGTTCCACAAGCTTTACATTGTTGACATAGTTCTGTTGTGTATGTAGTGGTAGTAATTTGACATGTACTCTGGGGTATTTTCATTATTCCATTCTCTTGACAATGACTGACACAGCCATTGCTGTGTCTTGTATTGGCGGCACAACACATGTAAGGCATTGGTCATGTTCAGGCAACATCCAGGATACGGTGTAAATCCTTATGTCTGCGTCAAGCATGCACAGAGTTTAGATACAGCATGTTGATGTAAGAGACAGAGCATCATTCATTTGCATGACATCTACTACTTTGGATGTCTTTTGCTGTACCGTGATGGCCAAACAATGCCAACACCCCTGGACCTGTACACACACTCATAGATCATGGATTTTGAACTTGGCACTTCTGTAAGACGCATTACCTTGTCAATACCCATGTCCATGTTGGTACTTCAGTGCATCCACAACGTTAATGAGATGGGGCACCTGCAATGTTTGAGCGGCACAATGGACTTGAGCATCTGAAATGTGCATGTATGAGTAGTATGAGTTATCATATGAGTGAGTGTTTTGTTATGGTACATGACAATTGGGACAGTGTTGCACTACAAAGCCTGTCCCCAGGGGATGAGTTTCTGTAAGGCGGGTGTAGGATAGGCCATGGTAGTAGTTTGTGTGTGATTTGCAAGCGTCCATCGTTCATGATTTGGCTGCCCCCGGATGTTGCATGCTGGCATATTAGTGGTTTTGTGTTCATGCACAGGGTGTGTGACCTTGTCCTGGTGTTTGTGTTTGCTGTGATCACACGAGGGACTTGTGCTGCCTACACCTGTGGCCATTGTGTAATACAGAGGTTTCCGATATGTGTGTCCTGACACAGTACAGTGTTGACTGGAAATGGTGTGTGTGTTGCAGGCACTTAGTGGATGACTGCTGGTAATTAGGAGACATCCCTACACATTCTGCTCTATGGTGTTTGTAAGGCCTGTGCAGTGCTTGGGTGCAACTGTGTGTGTGCCCAGGGAGATGCGGTGAGGTGACAGTGGGAGGGAGGGCGACAGAGGGAGAGGGTGACAGAGGGAGAGGGCGACAGAGGGAGCGGGCGACAGAGGGAGAGGGCGACAGTGGGAGAGTGTGACAGTGGGAGGGAGGGCGACAGAGGGAGAGGGCGACAGTGGGCGATTGTGACAGTGGGAGGGAGGGCGACAGAGGGAGAGGGCGACAGTGGGAGAGTGTGACAGTGGGAGGGAGGGCGACAGAGTGAGAGGGTGACAGTGGGAGAGGGCGACAGAGGGAGAGGGCAACAGAGGGAGAGGGCAACAGAGGGAGAGGGCGACAGAGGGAGAGGGCGACAGTGGGAGAGGGCGACAGAGGGAGAGGGCAACAGAGGGAGAGGGCAACAGAGGGAGAGGGCGACAGAGGGAGAGGGCGACAGAGGGAGAGGGCTACAGTGGGAGAGTGTGACAGTGGGAGGGAGGGCGACAGAGGGAGAGGGCGACAGTGGGAGATTGTGACAGTGGGAGGGAGGGCGACAGAGGGAGAGGGCGACAGTGGGAGAGGGCGACAGAGGGAGAGGGCAACAGAGGGAGAGGGCAACAGTGGGAGAGGGCAACAGAGGGAGAGGGCGACAGAGGGAGAGGGCGACAAAGGGAGATGGCGACAGAGGGAGAGGGCGACAGTGGGAGGGAGAGTGTGACAGTGGGAGGGAGGGCGACAGAGGGAGAGGGCGACAGTGGGAGATTGTGACAGTGGGAGGGAGGGCGACAGAGGGAGAGGGCGACAGTGGGAGAGTGTGACAGTGGGAGGGAGGGCGACAGAGGGAGAGGGTGACAGTGGGAGAGGGCGACAGAGGGAGAGGGCAACGGAGGGAGAGGGCAACAGAGGGAGAGGGCGACAGAGGGAGAGGGCGACAGAGGGAGAGGGCGACAGTGGGAGAGTGTGACAGTGGGAGGGAGGGCGACAGAGGGAGAGGGCGACAGTGGGAGGGGGAGACAGGGTTGGAGGCAGGTTGTTTGTGCTTGCTCACTTGCTACACTGCCTTACTGTGTCACAAAATATTGTATCTCTGGAAGGTGTGTCCACAACATGATATTGTTTACGAGCTGTGGTCTACTTTCTTGTGTGATATTTCCCTATCCCTGTACATTGGGCATGGTGCCTGGGTGAGGCCCTGGGGCATATGGGATGAGAGCAGCCTCCTACCCTCCACCTTCTACCCTTTGTGGGTCCCACTTGCAACAAACCACTTTTAGTTGTGTCCTGCTAGGGCTCATGGCCACCCACCCCATGCTGCTGGGCACTGTTGTAAGTCCACCCATGTAACATGTATTTTTTGTACACTCACCAGACTCAACGGCTCCTTCTATTCCATGTACTCCCACCGGTGGCAGCAGGGCCATGACTTTCTCCTCCCAGGGCTGGTATACAGGAGGTCTGCGGGGACCACCTCCTCCAGTGTGGTGTGCAGAGGCGTAGTCCTGGTCCATTTTCTTCTTGACCATCCTCCGCAGATCATACCACCTGGCCTGGCATTCCCCCTTGGTGCGCCGGATGGGTGCAACAGCATTGACCCGGTCTACGATCCTCTCCCACAGGTGTGTTTTTTCTGCCATGCTGGTCTGTCTGACCAATGCGCCAAACAGCTGTGGCTCGACTCTGATGACTTCATCTGTAAGTATCTCCATCTCCGGGTTAGTGAACTTTGGATTCTTGGGTGTGGTCAAGGTGTGGGGTGTATGTGATTGAGGGGGTGATGGTGTGTATGGATGAGGGTGTGTGGTTGTGATTGTGAAGGGGGTGGTGTGGGTGTAGATGTGATAGGGTGTATGTGTGAAGGTATGTGGCAGCAATAGTTGGTGTGCTCTCTGTTTCTTTGCAAGAATGGGTATGTTGCAAAGGATGATGGGTTGTATGTGTGGAGCCTTTTATTGGTCAAATAGTGGGTGTGGCTTAATTTGAATTGGTTGTGTGTGTGTTATATGGGGTGGGTGTTAGTGTTGATCTCTGTTTGGCTGTGACCAGGACATTGATTCTGTATGGTGTGTACACAGGAGACATGTTCAGTGTTGTTGTGCCACTTGTTTGCAAAGTCCTTGTGCTGGTTTGGGTGTTGGCGTTATGTGTGCGTGTTGTACTTGTGCGTGCGATTGACTGGTACGGGCCGTTGGCGGGTGGGGGTGTTCGCGTAGGCTTGTTGGGGGGGGTGTGCGTGTCGTACTTGTGCGTGCGATTGACTGGTACAAGCCGTTGGCGGGTGGGGGTGTTCGCGTAGGCTTGTTGGGGGGGTGTGCGTGTCGTACTTGTGCGTGCGATTGACTGGTACGGGCCGTTGGCGGGTGGGGGTGTTTGCGTAGGCTTGTTGGGAGGGTGTGCGTGTCGTACTTGTGTGTGCGATTGACTGGTACGGGCCATTGGCGGGTGGGGGTGTTCGCGTAGGCTTGTTGGGGGGTGTGCGTGTCGTACTTGTGCGTGCGATTGACTGGCACGGGCCGTTGGCGGGTGGGGGTGTTCGCGTTGGCTTGTTGGGGGGGTGTGCGTGTCGTACTTGTGCATGCGAATGACTGGTACGGGCCGTTGGCGGGTGAGGGTGTTTGCGTAGGCTTGTTGGGGGGGTGTGCGTGTCGTACTTGTGCGTGCGATTGACTGGTACGGGCCGTTGGCGGGTGGGGGTGTTCGCATAGGCTTGTTGGGGGGTGTGCGTGTCGTACTTGTGCGTGCGATTGACTGGTACGGGCTGTTGGCGGGTGGGGGTGTTCGCGTAGGCTTGTTGGGGGGGGTGTGCGTGTCGTACTTGGGCGTGCGATTGACTGGTACGGGCCGGTGGCGGGTGGGGGTGTTCGCGTAGGGGGGTGTGCGTGTCGTACTTGTGCGTGCGATTGACTGGTACGGGCCGTTGGCGGGTGAGGGTGTTCGCGTAGGCTTGTTGGGGGGGTGTGCGTGTCGTAGTTGGGCGTGCGATTGACTGGTACGGGCAGTTGGCGGGTGGGGGTGTTCGCGTAGGGGGGTGTGCGTGTCGTACTTGTGCGTGCGATTGACTGGTACGGGCCGTTGGCGGGTGGGGGTGTTCGCGTAGGCTTGTTGGGGGGGTGTGCGTGTCGTACTTGGGCGTGCGATTGACTGGTATGGGCCGTTGGCGGGTGGGGGTGTTCGCGTAGGGGGGTGTGCGTGTCGTACTTGTGCGTGCGATTGACTGGTTCGGGCCGTTGGCGGGTGGGGGTGTTTGCGTAGGCTTGTTGGGGGGGTGTGCGTGTCATACTTGTGCGTGCGATTGACTGGTACGGGCCGTTGGTGGGTGGGGGTGTTCGCGTAGGCTTGTTGGGGGAGTGTGCGTGTCGTTCTTGGGCGTGCGATTGACTGGTACGGGCCATTGGCGGGTGGGGGTGTTCGCGTAGGGGGGTGTGCGTGTCGTACTTGTGCGTGCGATTGACTGGTACGGGCCGTTGGCGGGTGGGGGTGTTCGCGTAGCTTGTTGGGGGGGGTGCGTGTCGTACTTGGGCGTGCGATTGACTGGTACGGGCCGTTGGCGGGTGGGGGTGTTCGCGTAGGCTTGTTGGGGGGGTGTGCGTGTCGTACTTGGGCGTGCAATTGACTGGTACGGGCCGTTGGCTGGTGGGGGTGTTCGCGTAGGCTTGTTGGGGGGTGTGCGTGTCGTGCTTGTGCGTGCGATTGACTGGTACGGGCCGTTGGCGGGTGGGGGTGTTCGCGTAGGCTTGTTGGAGGGTGTGCTTGTCGTACTTGGGCGTGCAATTGACTGGTACGGGCCGTTGGCGGGTGGGGGTGTTCGCGTAGGCTTGTTGGGGGGGTGTGCGTGTCGTACTTGGGCGTGCGATTGACTGGTACAGGCCGTTGGCGGGTGGGGGTTTTCACGTAGGCTTGTTGGGGGGGTGTGCGTGTCGTACTTGGGCATGCGATTGACTGGTACGGGCCGTTGGCGGGTGGGGGTGTTCGCGTAGGCTTGTTGGGGGGTGTGCTTGTCATACTTGTGCGTGTGATTGACTGTTACGGGCCGTTGGCGGGTGGGGGTGTTCACGTAGGCTTGTTGGGGGGTGTGCGTGTCGTACTTGTGCGTGAGCGAGGGGTACGCGTGTGGTATGTGTTGACGCTGCTAGATGCGAGCCGCATATAGCCGTACGAATCATTATTCAAGTGCGATAACTTTGTTCCGTACGATTCGCTGTCAGGCTTCTCGTACAGGATCGTACTTGTGTGTTTGTACGGGCTGGTTACGAATCGTACGGTAGGATTCCCGATGCATGTACGTACGGATCATCGACTGTGATTCGGACGGTTCGGTGATATTCGGACGGAAATAGACGGGAACGGATCGGAATTCGCAGGTCGGACGTAAAGTTCCCATTCGTACGGATTCGGATACGGATGCGAGTCGTACGGCGGAATATTTTACCGGATCGGAATCGAGCCCTAAGACACATAAAATTACAGTAGAATCAGTTAAAGGATATATATTCAGAACGGCACCTTAACCCAGGTACCCCCACTCCTGGTAATTAATCACATGTCGCTCTAAGCTTTACTGCCGCCTTTAAAAAGCCAAGAACATGCCATAATGTGCTCCCTGAGAGCGTTAATAATTAAGTGAAGCAGGTCGCACTTGATTAAAATTGGCTTGTTTTAAAATAGAGATTAAAAAAAGCTTCCTAGGCATCTCATAATTACTATGGAACATTAAGAAATCAAGCATGTCCTGTGGAGACGTACCGTCGCAGCCACAGGGCAGCAAGATGTCGCCTTTATGCATCGCTCTAGAGTGAGCAAGCAGAAGAGGGACTAAATCAAGGCGAAATCTGGTCAATACAAATCGGTCATATGAGCCCTAAAGATACCGTTCTGTGGATGGAACTGTTTTCAGAGCCATGTGTTTGCGGACGCTAGGCTTTCTTAACTCGATTCTTCTCTTTCCATTGTCCTCAATCTAAAAATAGAATCCTATACCCACGGCCGGTCTTTCCTACTAATAATATTAGGAGTGCAGTAAAGATCAGGCCTACCTAGTTTCCTGAATCCTTACCGTATGTAGATAAACCAGGGTATATGTTGAAGCCAGTAGAGTAAAGGACATAAGGACAACAGGTCAGTCAGATAGGGCACACCCAGTTTAGAATGTACAATATATATAAGTGGCAGTACCCTGTGGGACACATAACAGTCGTCTCAATAACTTGTTTTCCATTATTTGAAGTTCCTCATGGGCGGTGCAGCCCCAGATCTCACTCCCATACACCACCTGAGATACACACCTGTATCTAAAAATTTGCAAAAGGGCGCCTATAAGTTTTTTACGCAAACGAGAAGCAAAGTTAAAAATCGCTTCTATAGCACGTAGGAGAGACCCCCATGTTTGCTTTTTTTCAAATGGCTCCAGTTTAGCTTGGCATCCAGCATAACTCCAAGATAAGAATAGACACATGGCTTCAGAACAGGGATGGTCCCTACCTTAAAATTAAAGGCTTTGGATGGCTCATGTCCTATCTGCATCACGTATGACTTGGTATTATTACCTACCAGGTCCCGGTCTTCCATAAAGGACACAAATAAATTAAGTAATGTTTGCAACTCCCTGGCCGTACCTGCCATAAGGATCGCATCATATGCATACAGTAATACTGGCAGGCCATGCCGGCCCTCCTGGGGAACATCCACTTGTGTGGCTAACAGATCCTTCTCTAGGTTTTTAATGTATAAATTAAATAAAAAGGGAGCCAGTATACATCCTTGTCATATCCCTCTCTGAATTGGGAACTGTCTGGTTTCTTTGCCATCATTAGTGTAGCAAACCACCGCTTTAGTATCCCTATGAAGCTCCTCTAAAAAGAGGACAATATTAGTGTATACCCCCAAGCACAGAAGGGTCTCCCAGAGTTTGCTTCTATTAATCCGGTCAAAAGCTGATAACAAATCCATAAAGGCCAGGTAAATCATGCCAGTACGGGCGACCGTCTTTTTTATTTAAAATCATATATATGTTAAAGCATTGGTCCACTGTTGACCTCCCGGGGCGAAAGCCATATTGAATGTCTGCTAGTATGTTATTTTCATCCGCCCAAGTGGTTAAGCCCTCCAGTAAGATGCGACCCACCACCTTTACCATTGAATCCAACAGTGATATGGGCCTATAACACAAAGTGCTATCCCTGTTGCCCTTCTTAAAGGTCGGTATTTGCAGATATGGCCCAGGAGGTGGGTGGGGTGTCTCTAATAGCTGCATTAATCGTGGATGTAAGTATTGGCACCCACAGCTGAGAGTTAGATAAAAAGACTTATATACTGTCAGGACCAGGGGCCTTATTTCTTAACAGACCCTCTTTACCTTTTTTAACCTCTTCTTCCATAATAACAAGGGCTGACTTTCCTGTCTCCCAAACATCCAATCATCTTCATTCCATTTGACTAGAGAACATTTCCTGGAAGTGTCCAACTCATTCCCCCTCTTTAATGTGTGCATCCAGGGCCTGTCCACCATCACCTACTAGAAAAAGGCCATTGACTATATTCCAGAACAATTCGCTATTTTTAAGGGTACTTGCCTCCGCGAGCATGGTCCAAGCCTCGTCCCTTAGTTCGGCCTTACGCCTTACTAGTTCGGCCTTATATAAACCCTGGCAGGCTTTCACTAGGGCTGGATCCCTCAGCTTTGTACCTAGAGCTCCCCTCCATTCCCTTGCTGCTCTAGAACAATTACAGTCAAGCCATCTTGGGGCTTGCCCTTTTGAATGCCTTGATGGCGCCTTTAGAAGATTCCCAATAACACTAGAAAACTACGCAAATGCATCAAGGATGATCCCTTGCACTTCCTGCCCTTTGCCACAGATATCGAGTTCCACTTTACATCTAGCTACAAGAGACTCATAGAAAAGTTCTGGGGTATTCTGGGCCCACCTTAGCCTTAACCCTGATCTATAACCTTGAGGGACCCCCTTTCTCTTTCCCACCTTTTGTTTCTTGTCTGAAACCAACTGACTGTGGCACATAAAGACATAAAGGATTGTGGTCTCTATAGATACTCTACTTGATTGTAAACTCTGTCAGGAATAGGAGAAAGGGAGTAGACACATAAATACAATTATTAGGAGATGCACACACCCTCCCTGCAAAGCTGGGAACAGGAGTCCTCCCAGCAAGTTGCCATAGACAGATTCAGTTGTTCTGCTAGAAGGTTAAGTAATTCTCTCTGCTTTGTATGCTCTACATGTCTTCCTGACCACCACAGAAACCTCGGTTAGAATGACTTAACACAGTAGGGTCCCCACATAGATGAAGATTGAAATCCTCCCGATCATAAGAAAAACTTCATAATTAGGCTTTGATAGCGTGTTGTTTATGAACACACCTAGCCTGGAAATATTACAGATGTCTAGGACAACAATAATGGCCTTATAAAGGTTCAATAAAAACAGCTTATCTGACCCTTTAGAAAATAGCACAGCTTGTAAACAGGGATTCTCCTTTGGCAACACCTTCAAACTGCAATTGACAGCTAGGGAAACAAACATGATCAGACTCCCCCCCCCCCTTGTGTCGTCCTGCCTTTGAAGGGGTAGCAGGCACAAAAAGGTCTTATATACTTCAAGAAAAATACTATTAGTAATTGCCCATGTCTCCTAGAGACATATTACATCAAAACCTTTTATAAAGGCACACCAAAGTGGTTCACTGAGTTTATTAGTTATCCCAGCAATGTTCCATGACACAAATTTGCATGCCTTTCCTTCCCTAAACTCAAGAGGGCCTAGCGAGATACAGTGGTTATGCGATGAATATAAGTGTGCAGAGTCCTTATCAGTAAGTCATTCACAAGTATCCAGGGTATCCAAGGGAGCAAATTGGTTGAAGAGGGGATTGGTTTGGGGAGTTGGCTTTTGTAAGGGCTAATGAAGCAGGGGGAAAGCCAAGTAAATCCAGTCATTTCCATCCCCAAGTATGCATGCTCCACTCCAAGAACAATAAAAATGGCACAGTGGAAGAGGTACTATAGATGAAACAGGACCAAGGGCATTGTTTTGTATGACTGCATGCAGAACCCTGCCTACCATGTAGGGCCTGTTAATATTAATTACCACGCAGTCTCCTGCCATATGTTTACTGGAGTTTCCAACCTACAAGACTCTTCAAACCATGTTTATAGAGTCCCCCAATCTAGGGCCCACAGACGTGCTGCGGGACAGCCAGTGTTTGACTTTATTCTTAAGTTCATCAAAGACTTCAGTGCTGCCCTGAGGTAGGACCTGGAAATTTCCAAGAACCACCGCCTAAGGGATTGACTGTGGAGGTAGGTCCAGAACCCCTAACATCTGCGACTGCCTTGTATCAGAATGCAGTGCTGTCCCTGTCACCTGGAATGCCCAACCCCCCCTCCACGGTTTTCCGCTTAGGGTGTTTGCTGGCCTGGAATTGGTGTGGACTAACGAGTGAGATTTGTACGCTTCTGCTGTGTCCACAGAGACCACTTTCAGGGGATTTGTGTCCATTGATGGCCGGGAGGGACAGGATTCTCTTCCGTGTAAGTCACTCGAGGACAGTAAAGATGGCAAGGTCCGGAAGTGGCTCGATCCTTCACTGGCCTGTCTTGTCGTGACTTTAAACACTTCAGTTCAATGGCTGTTAGCTGTTGCATGTTGGGGTCAAGTTTGAGAACCATGCGTGCAAGTAGTGACTCCATCCATCACTACCACCAACTCATCCTTAGTTACATTTTGCGCATTGATTGCTGATTGCGCCAGCTCCTCCGCTCATGGGGCATTTTCCTTTGCTCGTGGGCAATGGGGCCATTCCTTTTAACTCCCTTGCCTAACACCATACCAGGCCCTCTCCCGTCCCTGGTGCTGCTTGGAGTGGGGTTGGGCTCCACTTCCCTCTCACGAATGTGCCGAGTGACCGGGCCAGTTAATATGTCCAGCCCTAAGATTGGTGTCACCTGCCCACCTGGTCCATCCCCTACAGATTCTACAGGATATAATTCTGTCCCTGGTCTAGAGGTGCTAGAGCCAGGCTACAAGGAGCCTGCCTCTGGTTCTATGGGCCCTTCACACAGGTCTATACTGGCCCTTGAAGAGCCAAGCGGACTGGGCTGCAGGCAGGGTACTGGTGAGCGGGACAGCCGTCAGGTCACAAGCTCGATCTCCTTGTCGATAATCCCCACTGCTCTTACAAGGAAAGCATCCATGGTGGTCCCTTGTGGTGCCGGTGCACCAGCGGCTGTCCTGTTGCATTTTCCCATGATCACCAGGTGGATGGAGATCGCCTCAAGAACTCAATCCCCAAAAGTGATACGAATTATCCCAGTGAGTCAATCACAACTTTTGCAGTGGTGTGTACAAACAAACAAAGCCAAACCCCCCTGGCTTGGATCCAACTGGCGCAGCTCCTCTTCCTACCTGCTTGGTTGCGCTGATGGAATCTCGGGACTATATGATGAGGCACACTTCCTTTTCACCAACTCCCTGATGGAGGCTACTGTGCCCTGCCCTGATGGTACACGGACCCAGCCTCTGGTCACGCCTCAACAGGCCAAGTGGGGGGCCCAGCCCGGCCTCTTCCGGGCTCCGATGGGCCCAGATGCCCCCCCCCTTGTCCTGGGTGTGGCCCGCGCCGCGGGTGTAAATTGGGGCGAAGCCCCTCCTCGGGTGCACAGCTTTAAGGGACTAGAAGTCCCATCTCTTCCCCTGTAGCGAGCGGGCAGTAAGCAGCACAACAGCAGACAGACAAGACAGCAGTGAGGGAAGTAAAGCATCCCGCTCCACGGGTGTCCTCGCTGGTGTAAATCGATGAGATGCCCCTCCTTCTATGTACAGCCTTATGGGACTAGAGGTCCATTCTCTTTCCCTGTAGCGAGCGGGCAGTGAGCATCACAACAGCAGACAGGCAAGACAGTAGACAGTCAAGTAAAGCATCCCAGGCCGCGAGCGTCATCGCTGGGGTAAATATGCGTGGGACCCCTCCTCCTGTGCACAGCCTTATGGGACTAGAGGTCCCTTCTCTTCCCCTGTAGCTAGCGGGCAGTGGGCATCACAACAACAGACAGGCAAGACAGCAGACAGGCAAGTGAAGCGTCCCATGCTCGCTGGTGTAAATCGGCTCAAGGGCCCTCCTCATGTGCACAGCCTTATGGAACTAGAGGTCCCTTCTCTTCCCCTGTAGCGATCGGGCAGTGAGCAGCACAACAGCAGACAGGCAAGTAAATTATGGTTTGTTATCCTTTTTTTTTTTTCTATGTTGGAAATCCAGTAGAACTGCACTGAGTTCTTCTTTGTATTCCTTTTTTTAAAAAAAATTTAAATTTATTTTTTTATATTTGTATTGACAGCACAAGCAATCTTACATTTCAAAAAGAAAGCATTTTACAACAATAGTAAAATAAAGAAGAAAATTGAAGTACATGAATTCCTTGAAAACTTGATCAAAATAAAAAATAGGCAAGGAAATCTACAGTATATTAAAGAAAAAATGAAAAAAAAAAAGGGAATACGTCAGGAACTATTCACAAATCGTGAGTAGGGAACAAGTTACCCCAAATTTTATCAACTTTCTTCAAAGAACCAATCCCTCGAATTTTAGCAGTTGAAAGTTCCATATCATATATCTCATTTACCAGTAGCCCCCATTCGGTTACCACTGGTGGTTTATCAGAGATCCAAACCCTAGCAATTATCAATCTTGCACAAGAAATTAGAATAAACATTAGGTCCTTATAAGTAGCAGTATTTGGTTGTATTCCCAGAAATATCATCTCGGCGGAGATTTTACCAAAGAACAATTTATGCAGTTTCAGCACTTTTTCTATTTCATCCCATAATGTTTGTAGTGCAGGGCAAGAAAAAATTATGTGTACTATATTTGCTGCTAGTAAATCGCATTTTGGGCATTTTATACGTTCGGGTAATGCATTGTTCCCTGACCACTTAAAGAAGTGAAGCGGCGTGTAATATAGCTGGCATACGGTCTTGTAAAATTGAAGTTTTAAGCTAGAAGAATTAGTTAAAGAGTTACTGTTATGAAAAAAAGTGGAAATATTATTTGAAGAAATGGGCAGTCCTAAAGTAGTAGTCCACTTCTGTGCGATTTTGACACAGTCATCAGGTTTAGATAGACAGAGACATTTGTACCCCAAGCTAATTAGTTTGCTTTTTGTTTCCCCGTAAATGCAAGTCCATATTTCTGAGTCTAAAATTTCCCTTAGTTTCATTCTATTCGTGAAAAAATCACATATCTGTGTGTATTTGAAAAGAGCGTTTACAGGTAGTTTATAAAGTGTTCTTAAGGTATCAAGCGTTAAAAAGCCTGATGATCCGTATAAATCGGAGAGGTGGTTTATACTGTGGTTAGCCCATATTCTAACTATCGGATCGCTGAAAATCTCAGGTAAACCCGGATTATACCATATGCTTAGCTTTGGGTGAAAGAACGTAGTTTTATTAATAGCCATAATAGTATACCATATATGTACTACATCTTTCACGGTCTTAAACTTTACTCGTTTAAAGTAGTTTGGGTCGTTGCTTCTAGCTAAAAATTGTACAGAATTTGCGCCTAACATAAATTGGTGGTAGAAATATGGATATTTAGAAGAAAAAAGGCTGCATATCCGACCCAGGAAAGAAGCGTAAAAATAAAATTTAAAGTCGGGGAAGTCGAGGCCACCATTAGTAGCTGTTAATTTGAGTAGAGACAAAGCTCTACGATTTTTCTTGTAGCCCCAAATGTAGCTTCCTAGAATACCGTCCAGTTTAAAAAAAAAAAAATTGTTGACATATAGCGGGATGGACCTGAACAAATACAAAAATTTTGGCAGAATGTTCATTTTTATAAGGTTGATTCGTCCTATTAAATTTAAGGGAACCTTATGCCATTTTTTAAGGGTCCCCGTTGTCTCCTTCAATAGTGTATCGTAGTTTAGGGTCATAATTTCTTTTAAGTTGGATGTTATTTTAATACCCAAGTAGTTCGCAGTGTGGCAAACCCCCAAAACTGGAGCCAGGAGCTTATAATTAACAACGATTTGCGTTTTGTTTAAGTTTAATTTGTACCCCGAGACCAAGCCGAATTCGTCAGCTTCCTTAATGATCCCAGCTATGGCTTTAGGTACATCGGTTGTATAAATTGCAAGGTCGTCTGCGTAAGCAGTAATATTGAGGGAGTTATTGCCATGCGTAAATGGAATAATACATTCTTGGGTCAGTATTGAGTTAATAAAAGGCTCCATTGCGAGAGCAAATAAAAGGGGCGACAGGGGGCTCTCTTGACGTGTGCCTCTTAGAACCGGGAAACTATTGGAGATTAAATTAGCATAACCTATTTTTGCATTAGGTGAGTCATACAGGGCTTGAATCCTAGTAAGAAACAGTTTCCCAAAGCCCATACTCCTTAGTAAAGCCCAAAGATAATCCCACCCCACTTGGTCGAAAGCTTTTTCTGCATCTAATAACACCATACCGAGTGGGGAGGTGTTAGTATTGGCAACGTGGTTTTAATCAAAAAGAGACTAGCTCAAATTATTTTAAGGGGGGGGGGGGGAGAAAGACTCTGGTATGTTTTGTCACGGAGTGTGAACACCTGGCAAGTGTGTTCATAAAGCCCTCACCCACCAACCTAGTTGGTGGCATGCTTCATCATCGGGCCCACCCAGTGGCACCTAGCTAAGGAAGTGATGTTAAAACGGCTGAACGGTGGTCCCAGTACCCGAGGGTAAAATTAGACTTTAGCCGTTTTAACATCACTTCCTTAGCTATCTTCACCGCACACTCAGCAACATACCAGCTCCGCTGTAGTCAGGCGTTGAAGCACACCCGGGGCACGCTAGGTGCCACTGGGTGGGCCCGATGATGAAGCATGCCACCAACTAGGTTGGTGGGTGAGGGCTTTATGAACACACTTGCCAGGTGTTCACACTCCGTGACAAAACATACCAGAGTCTTTCCCCCCCCCCCTTAAAATAATTTGAGCTAGTCTCTTTTTGATTAAAACCATATATTAACCGGGGACATGGACTAGCTACCTGGTCCTACCTCTCTCTCTTGATTACGCACAGTATTGGCAACGTCACATGCAGTAATGGCAGTGTTGACATGTGCTGTCGTGTCTCTACCCATCACAAAGCCGTGCTGGTGTTGACTAACTAATTTAGGCATTAGCGGGGCTAATCTCATAGCTAGTAGTTTTGAATAAACCTTGGCGTCAGCATTTATCAAGGAGATGGGCCGATAAGACCCACACTCCACAGGTGATTTACCCTTCTTTAAAAAAAAAATATTTTAGCAGTTTTCCAGGATTTAGAGATTTTGCCTGTGTTTCCAATTTGGTTAATCACTGAGCAAAGTGTAGGTAGAAGTTCCTCGCTGCAGCATTTATAAATTTCCATTGGAAGAGTATCATCCCCAGCGGATTTCCCCTGTGGGAGAGAAGAAATAGCCATTTGTATTTCGGATAATGAAAAATGTCCTTCAAGTGATTCCATTAAGTCAGGTTCCCTATCTAGTGACCAATTCTTAGTTAAGTATCTTTGCATGTTCTCTTCTGTAGGGGTAGTTTCAGGTGTGTAGAGTTTACTATAGTATGTTACAAACTGTTGTAATATCTGTTCTGGTTGATTGTAGCTAATCCCATCCGCCCCAGTAATGTTTTTTATAATAGAATTGGCCCTGTCTTCAGCAACCTTATAAGCAAGAATTTTGCCAACTCTATCACCACTTTCGTATTGAGACTGTTTATATTTGTGTAGTTTCAAGCTCACTTTTCCTCTTAAAAAAGTTTTAATTTGGGTGGTTAGTTTTAGTTCCAGTAAAGGTTTATTTTTTTTAATTCTCCCCCTTAAGTTCTCTTGTATGATAGCCTCGGCCAAGTGTTCTTCCAGTGCCCGTATTTTAGAGGTCATTTCCAGAGTCTCATCTTTTCGTTCTTTGTTTTGCCTCATAATAAATTGTTGTGCGAACCCTCTGATACTCGCTTTGCAAACGTCCCATACATAGATGAGGTGTGCTGAATCTAAGTTAAATTCTAAGAATTCTTTAATATGTTTCTTCAGTTGAGAAACAAAAAAGGTATCTATTAGCAGGTACCTTGGAAAAGAAAATAGCCTGGCAGCAGGTTTAGGAGATAGTATATTAAACAGTAGTATAATGGGATTATGGTCCGAAGTTACTTTTGGGCAGATCTCCATTTTACTGCCCTCTAGAACCTGATCTGTCGTCCAGGCCATATCAATGCGGGAGCACATTTGGTGAGGGGCAGAATAGTATGTATAACCTGCAAGTGTCGGATGTAAGTTCCTCCATACGTCTTTTAAGTTATGAATGTGCGATAGCTCTAAAATAGCTGCCCTGGTTTTACGCATACGCTGAGATGGATTCGTCTTGGTCGTGTCCCTTTTGTAGTTCATTACGCAATTAAAGTCTCCCATCATTATTATGTCTCCTTCCCAATCTAAAAGTTCAATGTTGAGACGATCAAAAACCCCCGCATCGTCAATGTTTGATCCGTACAAGGCACATAGTACATATTTTGCATTCATTAAATTAAATGTGCTAGTGCCCATCTACCGGCTTTGTCAGCAGCAGTTCTAAGTACTTCTATCTTCAAAGTTTTCTTCTTAAGTATAGCAACACCCCTTATTAGTACATTCAAAGAGGTACAAGTAATCAGTTCATATCCCCCTTGCTCCATCATCTTACGATCCTGAAATCGAATATGAGTCTCGTTTAAGAGGGCAAAGTGAGGGTTGTACATCTTCAGTTCTTCGAAGACTATGGTTTGTTATCCAGCACTTTCCCCGAGTTTAGTTGGATCTGGAGTTGGAATAATAATTTTTTGGGTTTCTTATCCAGCACTTTCCCTGGATTTAGTTGGTTTTGGAGTTGGAATAGTAATTTTTGGGAGTTTATTATCCAGCACTTTCCCTCAGTTGAGTTGGTTTTGGAGTTGGAATAGTAAGTTATTATGGTTTATTATCTAGCACATTCCCTGAGTTTAGTTGGTTTTGGAGTTCAAATAGTAATTTATTATGGTTTATTATACAGCACTTTCCCTGAGTTTAGTTGGTTTTGAAGTTGGAATAGTAATTGTTTTGGGTGTATTATACAGCACTTTCCCAGAGTTTTTATTTATTTATTTATTTTTTAACTTTATTTGGTGAAAAGTTTTGCAGTCAGTACACAAACATGGAGTTGCAAAAAAATCATAGGGGAGACATAGCAGACATCACTTTCCCTGAGTTTAGTTGGTTTTGGAGTTGGAATAGTAATTGTTTTGGGTTTATTATACAGCACTTTACCTGAGTTTAGTTGGTTTTGGAGTTGAAATAGTAATTTTTGGGTGTTTATTATCCAGCACTTTCCCTGAGTTTAATTGGTTTTGGAGTTTGAATAGTAATTTATTATGGTTTATTATCCAGCACTTTCCCTGAGTTAAGTTGTGTTGGACTTGGCCCTTTTTGCAGGGTCATCCCTGAACTTTTTGCCTTCCTCCTGTATTTTGTCTGACCTGTTTTTGTTGGTTTTATGACTCTGGGCACTTTACCACTGCTGATCAGTGCTAAAGTGCATATACTTTCCCTATTGTAAATTGATGTATGGATTAGTGACTCCATGATTGGCTGGTTTGGTTTACTTGTCAGACCCTAGTACTGTGCACTGCGTGTACCTAGGGCTTGTAAATCAAATGCTGCTGGTGGGCTTGCAGCACTGGTTGTGCCACCCACAGAAGCTGCCTGTAAAGTGTGTCTCAGGTCTGCCATTGCAGAGCCTGTGTGCAGTCTGGTACTGCCATGTTGACTGGGCAAGCTAAACCTTCCCTTTTCTACATATTAGTCACCCCTATGATGGGACCAAGGGCATGGTGCATGGACACATGGTAGGACATGCCCTGATGTGTGTGGCATGTCCTGATGGTGAATTACAGACACTTTCGTTTTTCACTATTGCAAGGCTACCTTTTCCCCGTATGCCAGAATGGGCAGTTTGATTATGACACCTTATAATCCTAACTGATTCAGGGAATTAGGTAGAAATTCAAGTTTAGTATGCTTGAACTTAGAATGATAAAATACATCTTTTAGTGAAGTTGGTTTTAACATTAAGGGCCTGATTCTGATGCCGTTAGGAAGGCCTCCTAACGACATTTGCTCCTTCCAAATTGGATCGGGAACGTGTCTTTCCGACCGAGGGCCTAATTATGATGCGGTTATGAACATATGCTCCCATTGAGGTCAATGGGAGTCCAACCAAATCATATCGGGAAGTATCCAGAGCATCGTACTCCTTCCGTCGGACTCTCCCGATCCGAGTGGGTCGGAAACTATTTCCATTCGGTCGGGAAGCTTTCCAACCCGCATCAGAATCAGGCTCTCTGTGTTTGAAAATACTACTTTTAGGAAGTGGGTATTTTCTTGCCTAACTATCCAAGCCTGCCTCTGCTAGGTTGTGTATTCCTTGTCTGGAGTTTGAGTGACAGGGACTGGGGGATTCCAGGAGACAGGGTGAGTCAGCACAGGGCTGAATAGAGCTATCTGCATGTAGATGGGTGGGAGGAGTTGCACCTGGGACCTGAATTGGTCTGTGCCTGCCTTCCACAATGCTGGCTCCACTTCCTGTGGTGCGTCTGATGTCCCTGGCCCACACTGTCAAAGAAAAGAAGGAGTCTTGTCAAAAAAGTGCTCTAGGACTGCACAGAACTGGTTTGGACTGGGTACAGGACCCTCTGCATTCAGAGGACAAAGGATTTGCTAGTATAAAGAAGGGAACCCAGACCCCAGAATTTTAGATCACTTTTGGGAAACAAGAAGAACCTTTGCTGAGGAGAGGAACCAGAGGAACTGAGGAGGAGACTATCCCTAAGCTGGGTGCTGTTGTGGGATTGGCCTGCAGTGGTTGCCTGACTGCCAAAGAAAGGAAAAAGGACTTTGTGCTACTTTTGAATTCAACTTGTAAAGGATCTCCAAGGGCTTGAGATAGAGCTTGCCTCCTGCTGAAGTCTCAGGGACAACACACTTCACCCACCAGCTCCCCAAGAGTTCATTTGAAGTGCCTGCTGTTGTGTTGGGCCTTCTGAGACTGCGTGTTGCAAGGAGCTGGAAGCACGACTCCCGAAGAAGAGGCGTGTCACCGCCGCAGCAGCTTTGGTCGCATCACTGGAGAAGGGTGTTGCCGCAGTCGCTTTGCCTCGCAGAAGTGCCTTGCATCGCCGGAGAAGAGTGTCGCCGTCGCATCAGACGCTGTTGCATCATCGGAGAAGCGTGTCGCAGCCGTTGTTGTCGCATCACTGAAGAAGGGTGTCACCGCTCCAGCTATCGCATCGCATCGCCAGAGCGTCGCTATCGCATCACATCACCGGAGAAGAGTGTCACCCGCACATTAGATGCCGTCGCATCACCGGAGAAGTATGTCGCAGGGCCTGTCGCGACTCAAAAGAATCATTGAGTCACCGCATGGCCGTCTGGCATGCACGCATTGTGTCGCATCAAGAAGAAGACGCTATTTTTGTGTAATTGCACCGGATCTTCATCGCAGCACAGCGCTGCTGGTCACATCGTCCCAGATGCGCAGTAAGAAACCGACGCTTCACCTTCCCACACCGAGAAGAACCGACGTACCCCCTACACATCAGTAGGGACCCAACGCATCACCGTTCTTGCGTGTAAGGAACCGACGCATCACCTTCCCTGCAACACTTTCGTTGTATAGTGTTACGCATCCAAAGGTACATTGAACTCAAAGTGTCGCATTTTATATTTAAAGAGAACTTAAGCTATTTCTACCATTTTTAAAGTACAGTATTGTGGATTGTTGTCGTTTGTGGTCTTGTGTTAAGTCTATATAAAAATACTTTTTTTTATACTACAGCTAATGTGGTGTCCATCTGTAGTGTTGTCCCTGGGTTACTGAATGTGTTCACAAATGCTTTACACACTGCCTCTGAGATAAGCCTGTCTGCTCGTGCCAATCTTCCAAGGGGGTGAGCAGAGGCTATTTTAGGAGTGTACCCCCTTACCCTGACTAGACACAAGGGTCCCTATTAGGTCAAAGGCACCTACCTCTGCCAACTAGAGAATGGTAATTGTTTTGGGGTTATTATCCAGAACTTTCCCTGAGTTTAATTGGTTTTGGAGTTGGTATAGTAATTTTTGGTGGTTTTTTAGCCAGCACTTTCCCTGAGTTTAGTTGGTTTTGGAGTTGGAATAGTAATTTATTATGGTTTATTATCCAGCACTTTCCCTGAGTTTAGTTGGTTTTGGAGTTGGAATCGTAATTTATAATGGTTTATTATCCAGAACTTTCCCTGAGTTTAGTTGGTTTTGGAGTTCGAATAGTAATATATTATGGCTTATTATCCAGCACTTTCCCTGAGTTTAGTTTGTTTCTGAGTTGGACTAGTAATTGTTTTGGGTTTACTATCCTGCACTTTCCCTGAGTTTAGTTGGTTTTGGGGTAGAGAATAGTAGATTTTTATTGTTTATATGTCATTTTTAAAGCGTTTATATGTACATTCAAATTAAATAGGAGAAATATTTGAATTTTTATTGTTAACGTTTTTATTAGCAAACATGTCTTTTTGGCTCACAATTTAGTTGATTTTATTTAGTTTTGTTATACAATTTTTTACAATATTAAAAACAGGATTCAGAAATGTTTATATTATTCAGAATTTAATATAAAGTATAATATATTTTTAACATATTTTTCATGTACATTTGCAAAATTAAAAATATATTTTTACATACATATTTTTCAATTGCTTTGAAAAATTTTACATTTTCTGAAGTATAGTCATGTAATTGTAAAGTAAATATGTTTTCCGTTCTTTAATTATAAACACTAATTTTTTTTATTTATCATTTTTTATGAGAAAAAGTAAACATTTTAGTACATTTCTTTGAATATTTTTTTCAATACATTTGATATAATTTTGTTTTTGTTGGAATTTTAAAAAAAATATATTTTACAAATTTATATTTTGTAAATTTTGTATTATTTAGTGTATTAAATATTATTAAGAAAATCATATTTAATATATTAACCAATTTACCATTTTTGTATCATATATATTTTTATAAAACATTGTTATATTGGTTGCACATTTACAATAGTCTTAATGTAATTTTATATTTTGAAGGTGAGTACATGAAACAAACATACATTTTAATATATACATATGTATATAGTTTCTGGCGTGCTTGCAGTGCTTGAAAGGCTCCCTTTAGGGGCTGGCATTATCATTTTGTGTTTCAAGGACTACTTTTTGCTTAATCCGCTTCAACGACGGGACCCACCCAGCTTAGAGAGGGACATGAGTTATGGGAGGCCAGCACAGCAAAGATTTGCAAGTCAATCTAACAGCTAATACTGTATACAGTAAGTGCTAGGTGTGAGTAGGCCAGGAGGAAACTCCACTACGTGGCGGAGTCTGAGTTTCTTTGGCAACTTGGCACTCCCAACGGAGTTGACAAAACTGCAAATTCCGCTGTTGGAGCGGAGTTGCCCACCCAGGGTGTGTGTGTGTGTGTGTGTGCGTGTGTGGGTGTGTGTGTGTGTGTGTGTGTGTGTATATATATATATATATATATATATATATATATATATATCACACACACACTCCTGCTCCAAAGAAGAAGGCACATACTCGAGGCTTGCTTGAAATGGGCATCTTTATTTCCTCAGTTCTCCCTCAACCCCGTGGCTGGAGAGACGAGTTTCAGCTTCCTAGAAGCCTTTATCAATCTAATTGATGCCTCATAGTTGTAAGTAATTATATCCCCACCCGCATAAGGCACAAATAAACATAAACCAAATACTGTTATGATTTAACAAATGCACTAGACCCTCTGCAGAGTATAAACAAACTCCCTCTGTCACAACAGATATATATATATACATACATAACAGAGGAAAAGCCTACTTGGCCAATCAGATCACTCTATTATTTGAAGTTGCCTGCCTACAGGACTCCTGCGAGAGTCCAGTGCAGCCAGCCATCCAGATATCTATACATTTGGAACCTTCATTTCTCAAAAACGATTGAACTGATTTTTACAACACTTCACAAAAGTACGCTTTCTGGGTAAAGGTCTAGCTTTCTGCCAATTTTTTTTTTAACTAATTTTATTTGTCAAATAACACATATATGAAGCAGAGCTCTGTGCCCCAGAAACTTCTGCAGAAGAAACAAGCATCATTCTGACTTTGACTATTTTCATGAGCATAACAGGAAAAATGAAGAGCAATACAAATGAAGTAATAACAAAATAACTATAACCCCACAAACCCACCTCCCCATCGCAACGTCCACTCCAGATCAGCATAGCAAAAGCAAAAGCATCGTCCATACAGACATGATCTGTCATCACCCAAGAAGCAACCTTCTGCGTCAACCAAGTAAAATGTTTAGCCAGGTCAAGGTACCTATCCATTGGAACGGCCTCTAGCTCCAAGCCGCGATAGTCCGCCCAGCACTTCAACATTTTAAAGTGTTTGTGTGGACACCCCCTGGCCACAAAGATGGGAATCTCCAAATCCATACAGAAGTCTAGGTCGTTCTTCCATGCAGACACTGAGGGCGCTACCAATGCTTTCCACGCCCTGGAAATATCTATTTTAGCTAGTGTAAATCCCAGTAGCATAAGATTCCGTCCATAACATGCAAGAGTACCAGCTTCGGCGAGCAGGGAAGGTCCCAACCGAAAACTTCGGAGAGACAGGCCATAACCAACCTCCAGAATCGCGCTAAAGCAGAGCAGTGCCAAACTTTATGTAGCAGAGTATCCTCCTCATGCTCGCATCCGAGACACACAGGGGAAGCCACCAGACCTGCCCTCCACAGCCTAACCCTGGAAAAGTATACCCAATGAAGGTACTTGAACTTGATAAGGCGTAGGCTTATGGCAATGGCTGCCCCCCGCAGGGAAGCCAGAGCCTCCACCCAGTCCTCCTCCTCCAGCGGACCCAAATTACCCTCCCAGGCTTCCCTAAGATGCTGCAGTGTGGGAGAGCTATGGGTAACCAGGGAATGGTAGATTTTGGTGATCTTGTAGTCGTGCAGATCTCCCATGAACATCTTCGCCTCTACCGGGCTGAACTCAGCCAGTGCCTCTAAGCCCTCTAGGCTAGGGGAAATGGCTTGTCTGAACTGCAGGTATTTGAAAAATTGGCATATGGAAGTCTTTTTGTAGATCTTGAAAGGATTTCAGGACAGGCACCCGCATTACATCACCAAGGGTAGAGATGCCGATACTGTCCCTATCAAGAAATCCAGGCAGAGCAGCCAGCTGTGGCAGGCGCCCATTGCGCCAAAGAGGGGTCTCCCGTGTCAACCTATTCCACCATCCCATCCTCCGTAGTGCCTGCTGCCAGATTTGAAAGATAATCCTCGGCAGGGAGTTGCGCAACTGTGCAGAATAGAGAATTGTGTGTAAGGTATGATCCCCCATGCACCTCCGTTCAACAGCGTACGCCAGGTCAGCCCTATCCCCCTACCAACCTTTTTTGAGGACTAGCAGGACTAGCAGGTGTGAGGCCATGTAGTACGATAGAATATCAGAGGTCGCCAGCCCCCCACAATATGTGGACTGAAAACAGGTCCGTAGGGCCACCTTCGCCATTCCACCATCCTATAAACTGTCCCAGGGCCGCATTAAACTGTCAGAACCATCTGGTAGGGATCGGATATGGATGATTTTGCAATTGATAAAGCAAGCGCGGGAGCGAGACCATCTTAAAGATGGCTGACCGGCCATATATAGAGAGGGGCATCTGGGACCAAGTTTTAATACCCCCCCCCCCCGCACACGATCCCATACAGAAGCCAAATTTCTTCCCAAGATGAGTTAGATAAGAACGTATATAGTTTCAGTTTCAGTTTATTTAGCTTTATTCGATTTTTATGCAAAATCATAAAAGCGCATATATATGATACATTTAATAAAAACATTTAAGCACCAGAGATCATAAAATGTGACGCAGACATAAAAGAAATATTAATAAAGCCATTATGTTACCAGTAACAGTCCATACTTAAATGTTGGCAGATCAGGTGGTGCACAAATAAAATGATTCCGTTGACACATAATTTAAACAGAGAAAGTCAATTAAATTTCATAAGATCCGTAAATTTTCTGATAAGAGAAAGAATAAAGTTAAAAAGATCAATTTGCAAGCGCTACAGGCGGTTCCCATAGGTCACATGGTCTTCCTCAAAACAATTAAAATTCTCAAGTAAGAAGCCACTGCTTTGACCTCCAAAACTGTTTCCAGCCACTTTAGTTTGCAGTAAACTGCCATACATCCCCTAATTCCCCATTTAATAAAGATTGGTTTCAAAAACGATTTCCTGGGTGCCACAAAAAATTTACAGAAAAGAATCGAATGAATATTCGATTGGTCCGATAGGCCTTCACAAGGGCATTTCACCAGATGTTTTGACCAATCATTACGGTTGGGGAATGTTACCAGGCGGTAGAAAGTGTCCGCCCGAAACCTAGTCAATAACATTCTCGAAAAGGGGCTAGGGTCTAACAGTAAATATGGCTGTATGCCTGTATGGGAGATAAAAGCCTGGCCCATCTTGGCAGTAAATTTATCTTTTTCAATGAGCCATCTTTTATTGTCTAAAAAATCCGTAATCAATTGTTTAAGCACATGCCTTG
The DNA here is from genome assembly GCF_964261635.1 of Lissotriton helveticus. NCBI lineage: Eukaryota > Metazoa > Chordata > Amphibia > Caudata > Salamandridae > Lissotriton > Lissotriton helveticus. Next base: position 1,406,063,223 of record NC_136057.1, on the reverse strand, counting down.
GGACAGATTCTATCTTTGAACAAAGAAGGGGTTGGCTTAAGCGCAGTAAGGCTACGCCTCAATCAGAAGTAACAAAACATTTGCCAGTACTGCTCAATCGTTTTAACCAAGAAAAATCCAGCTGAGTTCTGCGTTCTCACCTGAACAGACCAAGCGTTCAGTCTAGAAATATATCTCAAATTCTTTTATTTTTCATCTATATTCAAATTATTGATTTTTTAGAATTTTCTATTTTGCAAAAAACGTTCACAATTCTTATACAAACAATGTGGAGTTGGAACTATCTATTTACACTATTGACAATTAAGAGAAGGTGGTGAATATATACACAGGGGTTTCAGGGAAGGTGTGCACTCTACACAGTAATACAAAACTCCATTCAACTTCTATTCAACAGCTTCATTTCTCAAAAAAATATATACAGGCATACAGGCAAACCTTTCATCTCAGTGAATGGTAGGGAGGGAGGGAGTGATGTGTAAAAGGGATAAATAACAGAGTAAAAATGAGTGAAAAGAATGAAAACCCTGAGAAGTGATTTCCTAGGTTCAGGGTTTTTTTTGGGAACGAGACTATTTATTCTTATGTTCACCAAACAGGTGATTAGGCCATCTACTATTTATTTTCTTTCTGAATATTTACAACAATGATTGGCCTAATAGATTAGGGAAGAGATTATTAGAAGGCAGAAAAGCGATATTTACACCACATGAAAACCAAATGCAAACAAAAAGCTCAGATAATGGGGTCGACGCGTTTCGAATCCCTTGGGTCGTGGGATTCTCTTCAGGACCTTAACAGATTCGATCTGAAAGACATGAAAGTCAACAAACATTCAATCAGTAATGTCTCACGCACTAGGGCCTTCAACTTCACCTTGCACAGCAAATACCATACACGCAGTACCTGTAAAACTTGTCGGGTCTTTTTGTAAAGGTGAGCTGTGGACAACAAATGGATCTGCGTCACAATTTTTGATTTTTATACTCTCAGGCTTTCTTCAGAGCAAAATAGAAGAACATGTTCATGCACTTACATGTGGGGGGTTAAGATGACTCCTTGCACACGATTTTGTGTTCCAATTGACGCCTCAAGGGCGATAAATCCAAGCAAAAAATTAGTTTTGTTTCTTGTTATCTGTAAACAAAAAACAAAAATCGGGTTGTAACATGGAGCTCTAGTAAAGTCTTTGTTGTTGCACAATGGCGTAGGGGAACTGTGCAAAACATGTGTCCATCTGACCCGGTTACATTGGTCGATGCGTAAACTTTGTACTGGCTGGATGCACACGGTATAGGGCAGGTCGTTCAAATGTGTTAACGATGTTCTGTTTTGGACTGGCAGCATCTGCAAAATGTTGCAGTGATGTATCTGGTGTAAGATATTCGGCGGTCATGAGCATGTGGGGACCTGAGTCCCGATAGTCTTCTTACCGTTTTCTTTCGATCATGGGCTCAGATTCTAAGCACGTTGGGTTCTCAAAATATTCTTTATGACCAATGTCTATTGCCATGGTTTTTATGTGTGCAGCCATTTAATGTTTCTCAGTCCATCAGAAATGACATCTCTATTAAGCGATGTCTCTGGGGTAACCCAGATCTTATGCCACAACAGAAGTGGGGAAGATTTAATCGTGTCCTCTATATATGGAATCCCCAGTTCTCTATGGCTAAAATACATAGGCATAGATTTCGGTGTCGCCAATAGGTAACAAATAAAATCATTTTCCGTACGTTGTATCTGGTCAATTTTAACAAAACCCCAGATGCCCGCACCATAGATGCCAGTAGAGATACATTTGGCTTTGTATATTTGCAAGAGTTCTTTTACTGGGCGGCCACCTAACTTCCTCGAGAAGTTTATCAAGGCTCCCTTTGCTCTACTAATTGCCAGGTTTCTGGCCTGTACTGCCTTAGACCATCTTCCCCTGCTATCAAAGTTCACTCCTAAATAAGTAAAGCTGGAGGTATTTTTGATTTTTTTCTTATTTAAGAAGATTGCCTTGTTAGTTTTTAGAGAGGTGCCGCATCTCATGGAATATGTTTTCGAGACATTGATCTCTAGCCCCCGCGCACTCATGTAGTCTGATAATTTAACCACCGCCCTTTGCAGACCAATGACAGTACGTGATATAATTGCGGCGTCATCCGCGTATAGGAGGATGGGAATAGGACTTCCCCCCATCGCCGGATAATTGAACTGAAAGGACTTGAGGTGCCGTTCCACACTATTAATATATAGGATAAAAAGAAAGGGTGCCAAGATGCACCCTTGCCTTACGCCTCTTTTGATGACAAATTTTTCGGAACATGCCCCCTCCCTCCCGTACCGTACCCTCGCTCCTGTGTCCCTATACAGTTCTTTAATGAATAAGAACATATATATATATATATATATATATATATATATATATATATATATATATATATATATATATATATATATATATATATATATATGCCGAATTCCCCTTCCTCCAAGAAGACCGGGACACTTTGCCGGCGGTGCGTCTCGGGCTGGAGGTTCCCGATAATTCATGCAGTTTCACGTACTTTGCCAGTACCACGCACTCCGCACAGGAAATGACGATTAATACTCCGTCTGTATGGTCATATTCTGGATTTATTCATAAAACCATAAGCCATCAAACAAACCCTACGCGTTTCGGCGGGTAACCGCCTTGCTCACGGGTAAAGCATTACTGCATGGCCATTGCTTATATTTAGTGCACGTGATTACACACATAAAAAACAACACAAAAAACAGACTATCATAGTTTTTTGGGTCGGCCATCTTGGAAAGGGTTGTGGTAACTCTGAAACCAACAGAAAAAATGTCTTATATCGTTTTGAATTACAACTGTACAACCAACAAATTAATTATACAGATTTCATCATTGGGTGATAATATATTATTGACAAATATATCTTGAAAACGGTTCTTAGTATCAGTTACAAATCGAACTGAAATAAAAAACAATTCAAATGATACACATTCACACACTAACGTGTTCTTATTGTAACTCGATTGACAGAAAATTAATATGCATGCCCTTTGGCTATATAAAATTATAATGCCCTTAATGATATCGTAGATCACATTTTACATTAAACAAATGTCTATTTGTTGCCTTATTGTTATACAGTAAGCCACAGTTTTTGAAATTTACTAGTGAGCCTCCTTCACATGGGCTTCTGGGTATAGCAATTCCATAGACCCCAAGTGGGTTAACAGGGGAATAGAGCCTAAAAGCTAAATGATATGTGCCTAGTGGCAAGGCTAAATAGTAACAAAAAATGAAAGGAATGAAAAAATTAAAGAATTAATAAACGAATTGGTCCATGTCTCATCCACATTGTCCTACTGTAATCTGGACCGTGAATATAAAATAATTCATCTAGCCAGAGAACAGAGGGGCCAAGGTTACTCATACAATTGCCCAGTGGCATTTCTTCACACAGGAGAGAAAAAGATGGGATCTAATCATAGATAAGGAGTTTATCACATAAGAAGAAAACCAAAGCAATCAATGCCCAAGTGGGCTAAGTAATATATCAAATCCAACTCCTGCTACTTGGCCCTGGATGCCAACATCAACACAGGTACAGACCACGAAAAAACGCTCAAATAGTGTGCAAAGGTGGATTTCTTGTCCCTTCGTCTTCAGCATGATGAGTTTCGGCTACGTCATTGTAGCCTTGTTCACATCATATATATATATACACACTCCAGAAAAACAGGTGGAGGACCCTTCCACACTCTTCAATCTCCGTCCAATTTTACTTCTGCCTATCCTCTGCAAGATTACTGAAAAGTTTGTCAATAGCACTGTCCTTCACCCCCACCAGTCAGGTTTCTGACCCAGATATTCAACAGAATCTGCCTTGCTAGAGGTGGTAGAAATATTGACTCTGACTCTGGACAGTGGAAAGAATGCAGGACTAATCCAATTAGATATGTCGGCTGCATTCGATAAGATCTGCCACAATATTCTCCTATCCCTAATGAAAAACTGCGGTATAGAACACACAGTCCTGGCCTGGATCCAGTCTTTTCTCCACAATCGCAGGCAAATGGTGGCTCTTTTGTTCAATATCTAAAAGGCGCCACTTATATCACTCATATCTTCATTTCAAATTAAAACCACATCCTATGCAGATAATATGCAGATTATCTTAGTATAGGACAAGGACTCAAATGAATCTGTATTAAACTTTAATAAATGCTTATCAGAGGTACTTTGGTGGATGTCGGCCAACCATCTCAAATGTAATGCTGGCAAGACCGAGATAATGCCAATAGGCAAGGACAACCCGTTTGAACCAGTCAAGTGGTGGCCTGATGATATCCTGGCCCCATGTAACACAGTGGACATAGTTAAAAATCTGGGAGTGAAGTTTAGCCACGCTTTCTTTTTAGCCACAAGCCCTGGCAGAGGCATGGATGTGCTTTAACTTGATCAAATCTTTAAAAAGTCTTTGATCTCATCCCGGTTACCGCAAGAAAAACAGTTGCAGTAGCCCTGATTTTATCTAGACTGGATTATTGCAACAGCGCATACGCTGGCGCCAACAAGCAGGTCCTAAGAAAGTTGGAGTTGGTTCAAACTGCAGCAGCTCGACTGGTCCTGAAAGTACCAACTCACTCGTCAGCTAGGAAAGCACTGCAAACTTACACTGATTTGTGGTCCAGTAGAGAATCCTATTCAAGGTCCTACTTATTACTTTCAGAGATTTTAGGAAAATAGGACCATCATATCTAACCGCCAGATTCACACAATATGTCACTAATAGAACTCCCAGATCCTCGTAAGCCAATTTGTTTAAACCCCCCTCCATTTAAGCCTAAATTTAGAGGTGGTAAATCCTTGGCCAGCCTAGGCACTAGAGCATGGAGCACCGTGCCTATACAACTAAGATTCTTAGAATCAGAAGCACACTTCAGGAAAGCACTTAAGACTTGGATTTTTACCGCCCAGACCTCCTCTGCCATTCTTTGGTGTAAACCCTACTGGAGTCACCATGCACTTTATAAATGCACAAATCAAAATTATATATATATATATATATATATATATATATATATATATATATATATATATATATATATATATATCACAGGACTTCGCCACATATCATCCAAATCGTAGGAAAAAGGCGATAACCTACCCAAAATTCAGTGCACAGGATTTTATTAGATGCCCCGCACCTCTGCCACGACGTGTTACGACCTACAAGAGGTCTTGTTCACATAATACGCATGCGGAGTGCCTCCTTGTTTATAAAGTGCTAGTGCAATAACTCGTGACCAATCACATGGTATACTCATAGACATAGAAGAGTTGGTTCAAGTTATACATGACGTAACGTCTCCTGCTGGACAGTATGCACATCAAATAAGAAAATGCTGGCATGAACAATTTCAAAAACATTAAAAACCTGTAAATATGTTAAAAAGGCAAGCCAATGCATTAACTTTAAAAACCTCATTTTACGCTTTTTAAGAGAGGTGTAAAATTACAATTAGTGTCATTACTGAAAACAAGTGATTTATAACATGCTAATTAGGCCTGGGCGGTAAATTCTGTTCCGTTCGCGGAATTTGGGTAATTTCACGTTCCCCGGAGAACGCCAAATTGGCCAAAATTCTGCGTTCCGCAACTTCGGGAAATTTTTTGCTTGTTCGCGTTCTCCAATGCATGTTCTCGAGATATTTCCCTGCGAGCACGCAAACAGCGATTGCGAACAGTAAAAAAGCATCGCGAACAAGCAATTCTGCGTGCTCGCGGAATTTCTGCATGTTCGCGGAGATTTTTTACCGTTTTGCGGAGATTTGCGTAACGAAATTACGCAAATTCCGCCCACCCCTATTTGCTAATGCATTTTATCAACTGTAAACAGTACAAAAACAAATCTGTTATTGCCATCTAAAAGACACAATTATACCTTGACTTATCCAGATAATGTAACTGTTTGTTAATGTAAAGTGCTGGTGCACTATATATACCATCATTTACATTTTGCTTAGCCCGAGCCACTTGATGCAGTGATCCCGCGGCTGATATGTGCTCTTGATAGACATAGAAAACATCTTCTTGTCATTTTCTCACTTTGAATTATTCGATCAAACGCATACTCAGGGACACAAAATTAAGTCATAATTTTTTAAAATCCTTATTGTACATTTCAAACATGACTTGTGAAAAATAACCTTTCTTTATGTAGTAAGCACAATTGTAATTAAATGGGAAAGTCAATCAGTCCTTTTCTGCCCCAGTGGGCATACATGAGTCTTTTTCTAACTTATTGAGTACTCTAAGTTATTTTCTCATCAAAAAGAGGGAGGTAGAAAGCTGATCCATTCAGTTTCCAAAGTAGAATTCAATAATCAAAAGAGAAAGGATCACTTGTCCTGCACAACCTTAGGTTTCTTGCAAGAGGGGGGGGTGTGTGTGTCCCAAATAGAAGACCCTCATGCACGTGATGGGTAGGGTGGAGTTGGAGCGGTGTATCTTGATTCTCCGCTTTTTTATTCACGTGTGTGCATAATCATCAGGTCGATCAAGTTATGCAACCTCCACCAGGAGGTGTTAACCCAAGGTTGAAACAGTAGTGAGCCAGTGATGAGGGAATATTAAAAAGCCCGGATAACCAGAAAAGGAAATTTTAATAAGTCTGGGTTCGGGTCTTGTTAACTCTGGTATAGTGCATCATGGGATACTTATTAGGAGTAGTTGATGCACTCAAAGTTTCCTTAAAAACATTGCGTGAAGGGAAAGGGATTAGGTCGACATGTTTCTGCCTTCTGCGCCTTAGTAGGACTTACAGGCATTCATCAGGACCGTTATGTGAAATAACGTGAGGGTAATGTGGACAAAGTGCTCAAAATGGAGTGATTAGAAATAGGTATAATGACCTGTCTCTTGTTTCAAATGAGGTCGCAATGTACCTGTTGGAGAAAGAATATATACACGTACGTTTTCAACACAAAGGGGAGAGGGTACATGGGGAGACACCAAACAGAAAACTGTATCTCGAGTCTATCATTGATAGACTAAAGCAACAACTAAAAAATGGCAATACTTCATTCATGGCTGCTATCAATGGCAATGTCAACTCTCTCATCAAACTCTCCATGCTCTGACAGAGGGTCATGGCATGCTCAGAGGTGGATACAACAAGCAGATAGAATCAGAGTTAATGCCTGTGCAATGTATCAAATTGTAAAACGAGCTTAACGTTATAAGAACCGTGTTGTGCTCGATGATATATCATTGTGAGATATTACACACACTCAGTTCAACATGTAATTCTATGTTTATCCGAAGTTCCAAAAGAAACATGTGTAGTGCCGTGCTTAAACACACGTGTTCTTTTCAAAGCGTGCTTATGGTATCTAACATGCTCGTTGCGGCATACTGGTATATTTACCTCGCGCATGTAAATACAGCGCTCCAGTCAGGTTTAAAAGGCTAGAGGGGGACTAAACAAAGGGGAGAGGTGTTATTTTTAAAAAAGGTTAGCAGCAATACTTGCGGTTGTTGGATTGTCTGGTTACTGTCGCGCTACCTATTTTGTCCTGCCCTGGCGTCTTCTGCGAGCGCGCTGCCTTCGTTAACCCGGAAACGGAACTATCTGTTTCCTGTCTGATAATGACTATGGGCGTCAAATCTAATTGGTTGTGTAGCGCGTCGCCATGACGACCTGTAGTGACGCGTATGTTGTCCTCAAAATTGTTCGTGTTAGTAAATATTTTTGCGGGTTTGTTAATTTTGTCCACAAGCCTGTGGTCGGAGTGGGGGCTCCGTTTACATTTAGGAACTGGTTAAAGAAGTAATGATCATAGTCTGTGTCCAGAAAGTCGGTCGAGGCAGAGACTTCATTGTTAAGCCGGCAGCGAGGGAACAATACCTTACAACCAATTAATGGTGATGATATTTGTTTATGTCCCAAAATATGTAAGGGGCAAAGGCTTCATTGTGAGCCAGCATAGAGGAAGAAAAATGGGAGGATCATAAAGCACGATATATTGATCTTTTTTTGTGTCCCGAATTTTGGGTGGAGGCAGAGAATTCATTGTAAACCGCCAGAGAGGTGGAACGGGTTGGGGGAATCACTGAACCTTGTTGAGGTAATGTTCAAATAGGTACTTATTTTATTATCTGTTGAGACTGAGCCAGGGTATATTGTCATTCAGCTCCCGTTCGGTTCCCAGTCGATGTACCCACCTCTGCTCTTTTTCAAAGAGGATTTTTTCAGCGTTCCTGTCATTCTTAGATAAGGTTTCTAGGATGACCCAGTTGAGATCTTGAGTTGTATGGCCCATCTCAAGGAAATGGTTGGCCATTTTTGTGGTGCTCTTCTTACATTTCATGTTGCTCTTATGTTCGCACAGTCGCTGCTTGGCTTTTCTACATGTCATGCCTATGTATCTGAGGTTACATGGGCAAGTGATCATGTATATCACGTGGGGTTTAGGTGGAGGTCTGGTATGGACAAGGATGTCTCTCAAATTGCGGCTCCTTTTGTTTGCAAACCTCGGCTTTGGCCATGGGAGATTCCCTGATGTTAAGATGCGCCAGTTTTTGTTAATGATTTTCTTGACACTGTTTGTCACTGGGCTATATGTGGTTACGCAGGTGACTTCTTCCGAGGGTGTTTTTGGTGTGGTCTCCAAAAGTGCTTCCCTATTTTGATTTCTAGCGCGTTTTTTACATTTTTTGATCACTCTTTGTGGGTAATCTCGTGCCTCTAGTTTTTTGCATAGATCATTGGCCTGTGACTTATATTCATTGATGTTGCTGCAATTACGTTTAAGCCTGAGAAATTGGCTATATGGCAAGTTCTCCTTCAGAGGGCGAGGGTGGAAGCTCTTGAAAGAGAGTAAGCTGTTTTTAGCAGTTGTCTTGAAGAACGTCCGGGTCTGGAGAGTTCCTTCTGCCGCATAGATTGTTAGGTCCAGAAAGTCTATGCTTTTCCGGTTCATGCAGTAAGTAAATTTTAGACAGTCATCTCTCTGGTTGAGCCAGATGTGGAACTCACTTAGGCTGGTTTCGTCCCCTAGCCAGATGACGAAAATGTCGTCTATATACCGTTTCCAGAACAGTATATGACGATGATAAGGGTTGTTATTCTCATTCAGGATGTGTAGGTCCTCAAAGGTACTGACGTAAAGCCCGGCCACGCTTGGGGCAAAGGTGCTGCCCATTGATGTCCCGTGGCACTGTAGGTATAGGTCGTCTTTGTATTGGAAGAAATTTTCCATGAGCGCCAGCCGGCAGCATTCCAGTACAAAGTGTCTTGGCGTTTTATGATTCCAGGTTGAGTTGAAAAGTATGCTCTCAAGAGTATCCATTGTTTTGTTTTGTGGGAGGCTCGTATACAAGCTCTCAACATCGAATCCGACCAAGAGCATGGTGTCAGGAGAGTATTCAATGTCTTGTAACTTGGTTAATAAGTCTCTTGTGTCTCGTAAATATGTCGGTGTCTTTTGGACCAGAGGTCTAAGGTATTGGTCTGCGAACTGTGACAGGGGTTCTAACAAAGAACCTATACCTGACACAATCGGACGGCCAGGTGGTGGTACTCGACCTTCTCAGTGAGATTCACGATGAGGGATTCGTGGTTGTACCGGTTTTGGCTTTGGTTACACTCCTCATCTGTACTTGCCTGGATTGGTCGGACCAAGTTACTCCTCTTCTCCGGGTTCTTTGGGGCGCTGGACCATTCCCTAAAAAAGGCATATTTTGTTGGAAATTCTGACCTGTTTGTTTTGGTATCTGATGGTTCATTATCTGGGGGCCTTGGAAATATGGGTTCATCCACCCCTGGAAGTGAGGGTTGAAAGGTTGGAAAGTCTTCTATTTGGGACACACACACCCCCCGCTCTTGCAAGAAACCTAAGGTTGTGCAGGACAAGTGATCCTTACTCTAAGTTATTGCCATAATTTATGAAGATCTACCCATTTTCTTCTTACAGTCTTTATAAAGTATTGAGTCATCCTATCACATCGGGGCACCAACTTACTTTTAACTGCCGACAACTGATCATAGTTACCTCTTCGTATTAATTCTGCCATAGTGGGCCTATTGTCACTTTATACAATGCGTTCAAGCTGCATTACTATAATTTCAGATCATGTTGGTTAATTATGATTTCATTTCACATCAGTGTTATTAACAATAAGAACAAATGACATTTTGCCACTGGATTCAAGCTTGCCTGGCTGTTGAAGGGTGTTACCCAGAAACCGGTCCCAGGATGCTTGTTTCCAGTTCAGAGAAGACCTCGCTTAGCAGTTCGGGCTGTACTGTTCCCATGAGGCACAGGGTCAAGACTGATTTGCATATAGCTGGGTCTGAACTGAGGTGGCGAAGTGAACTAAATAATGAGGATGGATTCAACCCAGATCTGTGACTGGGGGTGAGTGTCTGAAAAGTTTCAGCACTCCGTCCATCATCGCCTTGTGTTTGCTTTGTTCGCCCTAAGTTGGAAGGGTACGCCCAGACATGAGTCCCTTGTTCACTTTTCCACTGGATTCAAGGTAGCCTGGCTGATGAAGGGTGTTATCCAGGAACCGGTGCCAGGATGCGTGTTTCCAGTTCAGGGAAGACCTGGCTTGGCAGTTTGGGCTGGACTGTTCCCATTAGGCACAGGGTCAAGACTGATTTGCATATAGCTGGGTCTGAACTGAGGTGGCGAAGTGAGCTAAAGAATGAGGATGGATTCAATTCAGATCTGTGACTGGGGGTGAGTGTCTAAAAGGTTCAGCACTCCGTCCATCATCTCCTTGTGTTTGGTTTGTTCGCCCTAAGTTGGCAGGGTATGCCCAGACGTGGGTCCCTTGCTCACGTTGCCTCTGGATTCAAGCTAGCCTGGCTGATGAAGGGTGTTACCGTATGTTGGGGCCAATGAGGTGCACATGGCAGTTTCCCTGTTTTGCCTATAGAATCTGCCATCGAAGATGAAAACATTGTTAGTTAGGCAAAAGGACATAATCTCCTTGTGTTTGCATCAATGTATCATACCCAGAGAACGACGTGGTCTTCAAAGTGTCTGATGTTACTGACAATTTGCTTCTCCCACCAGCCCAGGTACAACCCAGCAAAGCTGGGGGCGAAGCAAGTTCCCATCGCCGTTCCCTGGGTTTGTCAGTACAGTACTTTGTTCTCTGGTTATGATACATTGATAACATCTTTTGTATCTGGAAGGGTACCTGGATCAAGCTTATGAATTTGTAAACATATTTAATGATAACTCTCTAAACTTATCATTTAGTAGTATCATAAATGAAATTACAATTGAGTTCTTAGACCTGAAATTGGAGGAGGGAGGTGATAAACTCACAAGCCTGTTGTTTCGAAAAGAAAAGGCAGGCAATAGTCTGTTGCACGTGGACAGCTGTCACTCAACCAATTTAATTCAGAGTATCCCTTATTGAAAGTGATTACGTGCAAAAAGGAACTGTAGCACTGAAGAGGGATTTCAGAAAAAAAGGTGATCATATTGCAAAGATTTGCTGAGAGAGGGTATAATAAGAAAAACATCAGACAAGCAAGTAATAAGGTTGAAAAACTAAAACAGAATGAACTGTTAGTACCGAAAAAGAAGGCAGATGAGGATGATGATAAACAAATTAGATTCATTACATCATTTAATAAGTAAGCGCAGTCCTAAGAAATAATGGGAAATTTTAAAAACAGGCCCACATCTAGTTAAACCAATTGGAAACAATCCAGCTATTATGTTCAGAAAAGCGTGATCCTTGAAAGACACACTGAGCCATTGTTTGGTAAACCCTGAAAGAGATATGAATGACATCAAAGGTTTTTTCACTTGTAGAAAGTGTAAGGCACGTAAATTTAGCGATATCTGTAAAACGGTTAAACTATCTGAAAAACAAGCTGTGCACAAAATCCTGAAACATCTTACATGTAATACGGAATTTGAAATATATGCTCTCAAGTGTCCATGTAACAAATTTTACATTGGCAGTACGGTGCACAAGGCTAAAAAACGAGTACTGGAACACATGCGAGCAATTCGTAACGATCACAAGCAATACCCAATTGCATGACATTTTAAAAATGTACACAACCAGAACTGTAATTTGCTGAAATTCTGTGTGCTTGATAGTGTTTCAATTCGAGAACGAGGTGGCAACAGAATTTTAGAATTGAGGAGATTGGAATCTAAAATGATTATTAGATACAACACTCTCCATCCCACAGGCCTTAACCTTGATGAGGAATTGGCAGTACATCTAGGTTGATCATTACTGATAGATGGTCTTAAAATAGTTATAACTCTCTTCAAGAAATGGATGTTAGGTTCATATGTTTTTAATTTAGGAATATGTTGTTTCATATTTGATCTTAACCACTATCTTTGTCTATTTTCAGTACAGATGAGGGAACAAGAGAGCTATTATATCTGGCTACTGTTGTACAGTAGGAATGTCATTTTTTCTTATTGTTAATAACATTGATGTGAAATGTAATTATAATCAACCAACATGAGCTGAAATATGGTAATGCAGCTTGAACGCATTGTATAGAGTGAGAATTGGCCAACTAGGGCAGAATTTAAAGAAAGAGGTAACTATGATCCGTTGTGGACGGTTAAAAGTCAGTTGGTGCCCCGATGTGGTATGATGACTCAATACTTTGTAAAGATTGTAAGAAGAAAATGAGTAGATCTTCATAAATTATGCCAATAACTCAGAGAACTCGATAAGTTAGAAAAAGACTCATGTATGTCCACTGGGGCAGAAATGGACTGATTGACTTTCACATTTAATTACAATTGTGAATACTACATAACAAAAGGTTATTTTTCACAAGAGTCATGTATCACCGAGTATGCGTTTGATCGATTTATTCAAAGTGAGAAAATGACAAAAAGATGTTTTCTATGTCTATTACGAGAACATATCACATGGTGAGTTGTTTAAAAGAAACAGAAGTAACATGTAACCTTACCCGTTATAAAGGAGCGCAAGGCTCTGAAACACGCTGGGATGTTGCTGGCATTATATAATTAAACACGCTGTCAAACCGGAGCAACAGGAGTGGATTGGGAGTTCGCCGAACCTCATAGGCTTGTTTTGTATATATTGTATATATATATATATATATATATATATATATATATATATATATATATATATATATATATATATATATATATATATATATATATATATATCCACCAACACCCCTCCAATAGAAAAGAGGCAAGAAGCCTCACAGGGGAAACCTTTGGAAGCAATTTATTCGACAACTTGGGCATAATGCATTTCGGCAATTACTGCCTTCTTTGAATGCCGCTGCTACCAGGGTGTAGCTCCACCCTTGCCTTCAAATTTCCTGCAACACTCATATTGGTGGGAGTACTCTCCACCCTTGATGACATCATCGCACACCAGCTGCAGCGTAGGACACACTACAGCTCCCAGAGTTCTCCATGCCTGGGTAAGTATTGCGGGAGAGACGGGGGCTAGATAAAAATTAAATCCTAATAGACTTCGCTCTGCAAGGCAAGGCGTCGAGGGTCCGAATGGTGAGTCCTGGTTTGTTGTGTGTCACGAGGCTTCCTCGGTTCCCCTTTTACGTCTCAGCCTCTCGTGAGGGTGTCAGCCGGGCCGTGAGCTAAAATGCAGTGAAGATAGCTCATCGTGTAATCACGAGCCGTTCCTGGCGGCAGACCCTGCTTAGCCTCACACTCGGGGCGGGCTGGAGTCTTTAAATACCTCGAACGAAAAGAAAACTGCCACAGCAGAGCCAGTGATGCTCCAGTCTACTTGCAAGATGAGGCCTCTTGTCGCCCCTCTGGCTGGCGGCTAATATCCACCAACACCCCTCCAATAGAAAAGAGGCAAGAAGCCACATAGGGGAAACCTTTGGAAGTAATTTATTCAACAACTTGGGCATAATGCATTTCGGCAATTACTGCCTTCTTCGGATGCCGCTGCTACCAGGGTGTAGCTCCACCCTCGCCTTCAAATGTCCTGCAGCACTCCCATTGGTAGGAGTACTATCCACCCTTGATGACATCATCGCACAGCAGCTGCAGCATAGGACACACTACAGCTCCCAGAGTTCTCCATGCCTGGGTAAGTATTACAGGAGAGACGGGGGCTAGATGAAAATTAAATCGTAATGGGCTTCGCTCTGCAGGGCAAGGCGTCCAGTGTCCGAATGGTGAGTCCTGGTTTGTTGTGTGTCACAAGGCTTCCTCGGGTCCCCTTTTACGTCTTAGCCTCTTGTGCGGGTGTCAGCCGGGCCGTGAGCTAAAATGCAGTGAAGATAGCTCCTCGTGTAATCACGAGCCGCTCCTGGTGGCAGACCCTGCTTAGGCTCACACTCGGGGCGGGCTGCAGTCTTCCAATACCTTGGACGAAAAGAAAACTGCCACAGCAGAGCCAGTGATGCTCCAGCCTACTTGCAAGACGGTGCCTCTTGTCGCGCCTCTGGCTGGAGCGCTAACATCCACCAACACCCCTCCAATAGAAAAGAGGCAAGAAGCCACATAGGGCAAACCTTTGGAAGCAATTTATTCGACAACTTGGGCATAATGCATTTCGGCAATTGCTGCCTTCTTCGGATGCCGCTGCCACCAGGGTGTGTCTCCACCCTCGCCTTCAAATGTCCTGCAGCACTCCCGTTGGTGGGAGTACTCTCCACCCTTGATGACATCATCACACACCAGCTGCAGCGTAGGACACACTACAGCTCCCAGAGTTCTCCATGCCTGGGTAAGTATTACAGGAGAGACGGGGCTAGATGAAAATTAAATCCTAATAGACTTCGCTCTGCAGGGCAAGGCGTTGAGTGTCCGAATAGTAAGTCCTGGTTTGTTGTGTGCCACAAGGCTTCCTCGGGTCCCCTTTTACGTCTCAGCCTCTCGTGCGGGTGTCAGCCGGGCCATGAGCTAAAATGCAGTGAAGATAGCTCCTCGTGTAATCATGAACCGCTCCTGGTGGCAGACCCTGCTTAGGCTGACACTCGGGGCGGGCTGCAGTCATCCAATACCTTGGACGAAAAGAAAACTGCCACAGCAGAGCCAGTGATGCTCCAGCCTACTTGCAAGACGGGGCCTCTTGTCGCGCCTCTGGCTGGCGGCTAACATCCACCAACACCCCTCCAATAGAAAAGAGGCAAGAAGCCACATAGGGGAAACCTTTGGAAGCAATTTATTCGACAACTTGGGCATAATGCATTTCGGCAATTACTGCCTTCTTTATATGCCGCTGCTACCAGGGTGTATCTCACCCTCGCCTTCAAATGTCCTGCAGCACTCCCATTGGTGGGAGTACTATCCACCCTTGATTACATCATCACACACCAGCTGCAGCGTAGGACACACTACAGCTCCCACAGTTCTCCATGCCTGGGTAAGTATTGCGGGAGAGACGGGGGCTAGATGAAAATTATATATATATATATATATATATATATATATATATATATATATATATATATATTCAACAGTTTTCCCTTGCTTGGAGACGCACTCAGTGACTAAGCAGGACCCCATCATTCATGACAAAGTCCTTTATTAAGCAAAAAAACTGCATCCTTTTCCAAATCGCTTTTGAGAAAAGCCCTATGCGTTTCAGTGCTCCTGCACCTTGTTCATGGGCTGGCTCACTAATTGCAGGCAGAGTCACGGGGGTGTCAGGTCAGCTCATTTAGATAACAATTTCCTGCCCTCTGGTTGGCTCGCTCCGGTGCAGGACCGGAAAGGCATGCTGGAGCTTGAAGTTTTTACCTTGTGTGTTTTCACTCTTCAGTGGGTTCTGCCCTCAATAGTGCTTGCATACAATAATTTCTTTACCCTCTAGTGGGTCGATTTGGAAGGGATTCGATTTCAAATCATGCTGTGCAAATTGTCACTCTGCTGTTGCTGAGGGGTCCTGCTTAGTCACTGAGTGCGTCTCCAAGCAAGGGAAAACTGTTGAAAGAAATATATATATATATATATATATATATATATATATATATATATATATATATATATATATCTTGCTCAAGTTTTTCCCCGTTACAGGGACACAAACGACAGCACTCACGGGATGCTTCCAGTTAGCAGTATACTTTATTCCAACAACAAAAACAGACGCGTTTCGGTAATTCCCTTCCTCTGTGTCAACCCGTGCATTGCAACGGGGCGTCATTTATAACTCTTAGTCATGGAAACAAAAACAGGACTAATGCGACCCTCAAAATTGTGGGCGCCATCTTGAAACGTTGTTTTGTTTCTCAAACAGTTTCTATATAATTTCGATATTATCATGCACATAATCTTCGTGCTCAAAATATGTCATAGAAACCCATATTGGTCTGTCAAATCTTGCCGTGGATCGGCGATGGCAACCATCCGGTTGCCCTGAGGTCCTGTTACAGTAGTTTCTTATTCAGTATTCGAATTACATTATTTTCAAATTACCCAAACATCAAAAACAAATCAAATGCTGATATAGCATTACATTACAACCCTGATTTTTTTCATTAATACAGCTACGGTGAAGCTAAACAACGCTGGAAGATCAACACTTTCACTGAAAAGTCATACAGATTCTACAAGAGTACAATTTCCACAGTTCATTATCATTTGCATCCTCAACCGTATTATATGCCTAGATGTACTGATAGCTCCTCTCCCCCATTAAGACCTTCAGGGCTCTTGGTCTGGAGATCTACTATATATCTAGACTCTAACCTACGCAGCTTAAGCAGTCTATCCCCTCCTCTAGCACTTTCTGGTACATAGTCAAGACAGAAATATTGTAACAGATTCCTGTCACTTTTGTGCTTTATGTAAAAGTGGCGAGCCACTGGGTAGGTGAAATCCCTGTTTGCGATAGCACGCATGTGCTCCAAAACCCTCAGTTTTACACAGTTAATGGTGCTACCCACATATCTCATCCCACAGGGACACTTTAGACAATAGACTGCGAAGGTAGTTTGGCAAGACATGAACTTCTTAATCTTCTTGCCATGTTCCAGACCCTTAACCTCATAGGACAGAGTGCGTTTACTTGCAGAGCAAGCTTTGCACCTTCCACACGGAAAGAACCCTTTTGCATCCCGGAGTGTCCCTTGTTTCTTTTTTATCACTGGATCTAGGTGACTGTGGACTAGATTGTCCCTCAACGACCGTGCCCTTCTGAAGGTAATCAGAGGATTGGGTGGAACATCCTTACCAATGATGTGATCTGCTCTTAAGATGTTCCAATGTTTCTTCACCATACCCCTGAACCAATCCGCATCTTGTGAGAAGGTGGTTATTATGCGAAATCTACCCTCATCGATCCTTCTATCCTTCTTCTTAAAAAGATCAACTCTAGGGATGTTAGATACTTTCCGAAGAGTGGTGGTAAGTAATTTCTCATCATAGCCCCTTACTAGAAATCGATTAAAGCTCTTTTTGGCCGCCTCATCGAAATCTGATTTCATTGAGCAGTTTCTTTTAAGCCGGAGGAATTCTCCATAGGGAATGCTATTTATTAGTCTGGGAGAATGGCTGCTGGATGCGTGCAATGTACTGTTGCCCGCTGTTGGTTTTCTATATAGGCAACATGTTATTTTGTCATCCTGGATTTTTACTTGGAGATCTAAGTAATTGGCTGACACCCTACTGACCTGACCCGTGAATCTCAAGTTGTTCTCATTGAGATTCAAATGTCGAATGAACTGTTCTCCCTCCTGTACTGTGCCATCCCACACTACGAACAGATCATCGATATACCTGTACCACGAAATTACTTTCGCAGTCCATGAGCTGTTCTCTGTCGCCCAGGCTACCTGCTCCTCCCACCAGCCCACGAATAAATTCGCGTAGCTGGGGGCGAAGCAGGAGCCCATGGCAGTACCAGAGATTTGCCTGTACAGTTCTCCCTGAAAGGTAAAGATGTTATTATACAGACAATATTCTGTTAATTCCAACAACATTAGATTGTGGGCAGCAAATTTCAGTTGTCTTTTCTTTAGGAAGTGTTCTACTGCAGACAAGCCTTGAGTGTGGTCAATGCAGGTATATAGGCTTGTTATATCTAAAGTGATCAGACAGTAGGTAGATTGCCATTCCAATTTTTCCAAGTGTTCAATGAAGTCTGTGGAGTCTCTTATATAAGATTTCAAATTCAGAACTGCTTCAAATAAAAAGTGATCCAAATAGCGGGAAAGATTTTCAGTGAGACTGCCTATCGATGAGACAATGGGTCTCCCAGGAGGCTGCTTGAGGTCCTTATGTACCTTTGGAAGGTAATAAAATGTTGGCAATATAGGACTAGTTGTTCTTAGAAACAGAAATTCATCTAAATCAATCATCGATTTGTCATGCCATTTATTTAACAGTGCATGAAGATTAGTAATGCTATCATTGTATTGTAGCTTCGTTGTTACTTCATAGCAGCTCCGATCAGTTAATTGTCTCATAGCTTCCCTTGTATACTGTTCCCTTGTGAGGATTACGATATTCCCTCCTTTGTCAGAAGGTTTGCAGATTATTGTTGCATCTTCCTCTAAGTTCTTCAAGGCCTCTCTTTGCTGGCTCGTCAGATTGTCCTTACCCTTTCTCATCGGTTTGTTCACTCTGAATTTCATCAGATCCCTTATGATGAGGTCCGAGAAGGTATCTATAGAGTCCATGGGCATCTGTGGAACAAATTTAGAGGGTAATTTAAGACCACTCGGTGGAGCTTCTTGTACCACCTCAGTGTCCCTTATTCTCTGCGTTGATGTCACCACTGGCAAGATTGTTTCTGAGATATTGCCTTTTCGCAAATCCTCTAATATCTCCAGGGATGTCAAATCATTGACATTTAACAGATCCGTGTCTTTCCAATTCGATTTTATTATCTTAGCTTCTTTGGATGTAGGCTTGGTCTTGTGAAATTTGTGCACAAATTTCACAAGACCAAGCCTACATCCAAAGAAGCTAAGATAATAAAATCGAATTGGAAAGACACGGATCTGTTAAATGTCAATGATTTGACATCCCTGGAGATATTAGAGGATTTGCGAAAAGGCAATATCTCAGAAACAATCTTGCCAGTGGTGACATCAACGCAGAGAATAAGGGACACTGAGGTGGTACAAGAAGCTCCACCGAGTGGTCTTAAATTACCCTCTAAATTTGTTCCACAGATGCCCATGGACTCTATAGATACCTTCTCGGACCTCATCATAAGGGATCTGATGAAATTCAGAGTGAACAAACCGATGAGAAAGGGTAAGGACAATCTGACGAGCCAGCAAAGAGAGGCCTTGAAGAACTTAGAGGAAGATGCAACAATAACCTGCAAACCTTCTGACAAAGGAGGGAATATCGTAATCCTCACAAGGGAACAGTATACAAGGGAAGCTATGAGACAATTAACTGATCGGAGCTGCTATGAAGTAACAACGAAGCTACAATACAATGATAGCATTACTAATCTTCATGCACTGTTAAATAAATGGCATGACAAATCGATGATTGATTTAGATGAATTTCTGTTTCTAAGAACAACTAGTCCTATATTGCCAACATTTTATTACCTTCCAAAGGTACATAAGGACCTCAAGCAGCCTCCTGGGAGACCCATTGTCTCATCGATAGGCAGTCTCACTGAAAATCTTTCCCGCTATTTGGATCACTTTTTATTTGAAGCAGTTCTGAATTTGAAATCTTATATAAGAGACTCCACAGACTTCATCGAACACTTGGAAAAATTGGAATGGCAATCTACCTACTGTCTGATCACTTTAGATATAACAAGCCTATATACCTGCATTGACCACACTCAAGGCTTGTCTGCAGTAGAACACTTCCTAAAGAAAAGACAACTGAAATTTG
Organism: Lissotriton helveticus; assembly: GCF_964261635.1. Classification (NCBI taxonomy): domain Eukaryota; kingdom Metazoa; phylum Chordata; class Amphibia; order Caudata; family Salamandridae; genus Lissotriton; species Lissotriton helveticus. The sequence continues at coordinate 1,406,043,381 of NC_136057.1, read as the reverse complement.
CTGCCCACAATCTAATGTTGTTGGAATTAACAGAATATTGTCTGTATAATAACATCTTTACCTTTCAGGGAGAACTGTACAGGCAAATCTCTGGTACTGCCATGGGCTCCTGCTTCGCCCCCAGCTACGCGAATTTATTCGTGGGCTGGTGGGAGGAGCAGGTAGCCTGGGCGACAGAGAACAGCTCATGGACTGCGAAAGTAATTTCGTGGTACAGGTATATCGATGATCTGTTCGTAGTGTGGGATGGCACAGTACAGGAGGGAGAACAGTTAATTCGACATTTGAATCTCAATGAGAACAACTTGAGATTCACGGGTCAGGTCAGTAGGGTGTCAGCCAATTACTTAGATCTCCAAGTAAAAATCCAGGATGACAAAATAACATGTTGCCTATATAGAAAACCAACAGCGGGCAACAGTACATTGCACGCATCCAGCAGCCATTCTCCCAGACTAATAAATAGCATTCCCTATGGAGAATTCCTCCGGCTTAAAAGAAACTGCTCAATGAAATCAGATTTCGATGAGGCGGCCAAAGAGAGCTTTAATCGATTTCTAGTAAGGGGCTATGATGAGAAATTACTTACCACCACTCTTCGGAAAGTATCTAACATCCCTAGAGTTGATCTTTTTAAGAAGAAGGATAGAAGGATCGATGAGGGTAGATTTCGCATAATAACCACCTTCTCACAAGATGCGGATTGGTTCAGGGGTATGGTGAAGAAACATTGGAACATCTTAAGAGCAGATCACATCATTGGTAAGGATGTTCCACCCAATCCTCTGATTACCTTCAGAAGGGCACGGTCGTTGAGGGACAATCTAGTCCACAGTCACCTAGATCCAGTGATAAAAAAGAAACAAGGGACACTCCGGGATGCAAAAGGGTTCTTTCCGTGTGGAAGGTGCAAAGCTTGCTCTGCAAGTAAACGCACTCTGTCCTATGAGGTTAAGGGTCTGGAACATGGCAAGAAGATTAAGAAGTTCATGTCTTGCCAAACTACCTTCGCAGTCTATTGTCTAAAGTGTCCCTGTGGGATGAGATATGTGGGTAGCACCATTAACTGTGTAAAACTGAGGGTTTTGGAGCACATGCGTGCTATCGCAAACAGGGATTTCACCTACCCAGTGGCTCGCCACTTTTACATAAAGCACAAAAGTGACAGGAATCTGTTACAATATTTCTGTCTTGACTATGTACCAGAAAGTGCTAGAGGAGGGGATAGACTGCTTAAGCTGCGTAGGTTAGAGTCTAGATATATAGTAGATCTCCAGACCAAGAGCCCTGAAGGTCTTAATGGGGGAGAGGAGCTATCAGTACATCTAGGCATATAATACGGTTGAGGATGCAAATGATAATGAACTGTGGAAATTGTACTCTTGTAGAATCTGTATGACTTTTCAGTGAAAGTGTTGATCTTCCAGCGGTGTTTAGCTTCACCGTAGCTGTATTAATGAAAAAAATCAGGGTTGTAATGTAATGCTATATCAGCATTTGATTTGTTTTTGATGTTTGGGTAATTTGAAAATAATGTAATTCGAATACTGAATAAGAAACTACTGTAACAGGACCTCAGGGCAACCGGATGGTTGCCATCGCCGATCCACGGCAAGATTTGACAGACCAATATGGGTTTCTATGACATATTTAGAGCACGAAGATTATGTGCATGATAATATCGAAATTATATAGAAACTGTTTGAGAAACAAAACAACGTTTCAAGATGGCGCCCACAATTTTGAGGGTCGCATTAGTCCTGTTTTTGTTTCCATGACTAAGAGTTATAAATGACGCCCCGTTGCAATGCACGGGTTGACACAGAGGAAGGGAATTACCGAAACGCGTCTGTTTTTGTTGTTGGAATAAAGTATACTGCTAACTGGAAGCATCCCGTGAGTGCTGTCGTTTGTGTCCCTGTAACGGGGAAAAACTTGAGCAAGAGATATTGCGCGTGTGCACCAACGCGTGACGGCACCCGTCTTGAGAGTGACTCGGTATTTGGTGCTTGTGGAGCAGCAATATATATATATATATATATATCTCCACAATTCTCCCTTTGCAGTGTGAATAAAGGGACGAATTTGCGTGCTTTAACGATTTTGCTCTTTTTGTTTAATTTTAAAGCCTTCAGATAGAATCTTATTTTAAAGAACAATGGTCCCTATTTTGGAAGGAAAAATAGAGAAACACAATAATCATACGCTTAAATGTATCGTATGTCTTTTGTCCAGCGGACAAGAATTTATTTTCATATAGATTCAATTAATTGTGATTCAAAACATTAAATAACAAGTGGGCACAACCGTGACCCACAGAACACAAGACAAACCAACGAAAAACAGAATGGCCAAAGGCAGGGTATAAAATGTGTCTGTATGTTTGTAATCACTTATGACAGACTTAGATAACCAGTTACACACCATTGATCATTACAATATTATAAAATCATATTGCATATGGTGTTTTTAGTGTCGACAACGTTTCGATGATATTCACAACAGTATAAAGCATCATCTTCAGGACAAAAGATAAATCATTGTTGTCTTAAACTTAATTCCCTATATAGCCTATATCGCATTAGTTTGAAGGAGCAGGTAGATGTACCGGTAATGTGCGTGCATGCAACCCGTTGTGAAGAGTGCAGCTGCGCCTTAAGGTGGAATATGGAGCGAAGTATTATTTACATGGCGTTCTGCACCGCCTGAAGGGAATCCTGGCATGAAACGTCGATATTGTCGACAGGCATACAGACTGTTGGAGTTACGGCTATCTACCGACTCCTGCGTGACGTGCTGAGAACCCTGACGGTTTGACGAGGGGTCCCGCTAGATAACCGTCACCACAGCATAAATGGCCAGTACAGGAAGATGTGTGTGTGTGCTTCGGAGGTGCCCATCTGCGGGTGCAATATGAAAAAGAACATTGAAATTGACATACAGTTAAAGAACTTAATATTGAAAATGCAGAAGTACGCCGATAATATGTAAAATTTGAAATGGTGCATTGCCATTGGCCCGTGATCATCTAATCCTCTCTCCTGTTTCTGTGCAGGGACCAATGAAGATCCAGGTATGAACTTAAAAGCACAATCATGCCAGTGACGTTTTATTTATGAAGCAAGCAGAAGAAGGCACACAGCCGAAACGCGTCCTTGCAAATAAAGTTATTTTAAAAAGGACCCCGCGAGTGCAGCAAGTTTCTTTGAAACTGGAGCGGTGATATATATATGCAAGGTGAGCAAGGGCGGCCACGCCCGAAACGCGTCTGTTCGATGCTCTCATTTGCACCCCTGCACTTATGATTGAATAAACCACGATGAATTGAAAGACTGGTTTTGGAGCTTTACTTGTGTCTGTGCGCTGGAGAAAGTGCTCGGGAGGTTTCATTTGCACCGAAACCAGTTGGAGGCATATATATATATATATATATATATATATATATATATATATATATATATATCTATATATATATATTCGCGCTCCTGTTTCCTGCCGATGATGAGAAGCGACAACCCAATAACACCAACCTTTTACCACATTCCAAAAATTCACAAAAATAGCATTGATCCTCCGGGTAGACCCATAATCTCATCTCAAAACAGCCTAACCGAACATCTCTCTATTTTTATCGATCACTTTCTTAACCCTCTAGTACAAGAACTGGACTCATATATAAAGGACACGAAGGACTTTTTGCCAAAAATTGACAAAATCAAATGGGATCCCAGTTATAGACTAATGGTGCTAGACATAACTAGCCTATACATGTGCATCAGTCATGACAAGGGCATTGAAGCAGTGGAATACTATCTTAAGAAGAGACAACTGAGGTTTTTGGAACACAATTCTATGTTGGCAAATTTTGTGGAATTCTGTTTGAGAAATAATATCTTTTTGTTTGAGGAAGATTATTATAGACAGACGTCTGGGACAGCGATGGGCACCTGCTTTGCCCCCAGCTACGCAAATTTATTCGTGGGCTGATGGGAGGAGCAGGTGCCCAGGTCGCTGGAAGTGGATGGCGAGAAAGCCTGTGTCATCAAATGGTGTCGATATATAGAAGACCTGTTTATAATTTGGCAGGGATCAGTAGAAACTGCCACAGCCTATATTGATGTCCTCAACAGAAATGATAGAAATCTGAAGTTTACTGGAACGATAAGAAATACCTGTGTGGAATATCTTGATTTAAAAGTGTTCATTGTGGATGGTAAAATTGAAACATCACTTTTCCGTAAAAGCACAGCAGGTAACTCTGTATTGTATGCAACCAGTAATCATCCCACTGCATTAATACAAAGCATCCCCTATGGGGAGTTGCTTAGGCTTAAGCGCAATAGTACCAGAGATTCAGACTTCAAAATTGCAGAAACAGAGTGTATCAGCAGATTCAAATTGAGAGGTTATGCAGCGGCTACTTTAGAAAGTGCATTACACAAAGTTAAATCGATACCGAGACATAACCTGCTCAAAGACAAACAGCAAACCATCGCTGCCGATGGAACCGAAATGGGAAAATTCCGGCTTGTAACCCCATATTCGGCGGAAGGCAATCATTTGAAATATATGCTCAAAAAGAATTGGCATATACTAAAGACCGACAGCTCTATAAAAGATGATATTCCAGTTTTTCCTTTGGTAACTTTCAAAAAATCTAGATCTTTAAAAGACATGTTGGTGCAAAGCCACTTAAAGAAAGTGGAAAGGAAATCCAATACTTTGGCAGACCTAAAGGGCTTTCATCCATGTCACAATTGCAAGGCCTGTGCACACAGTAAGAGGGTAAAAAGTTATGAGATACAAGATACAGGAATAACAAAAACAATCAATTTATTTATTTATTTATTTTTTGGTTTTCTAAAGCGCGACAGCTACCCAAGAAGGGTTTCCCGGCGCTGAGAGACACTATGTTTGAAAGCAGATTTTGAAACTCTGAGAGAAAGCTGGAGCAACTTACTGATTAAAGAGCCAAATTTTGATGGCTCTGCGGAAGTGGTTGTAGCGAGTTTCCAGACGTACACTTAGTGAGAGAGCATTCCATAGTTTAGGGCCTAGCAGTGAAAAAGACCTTCCTCCAATCCTTACTCTACGCACTTTCGGCACACAAAAAAGGCATTGGGATGCCGACCTAAGACAGCGAGCCGGTATATAAGCCTGCACAAGGGATTGTTGATATCTTGGGGCATTTCCCCATTTAATTCTGTGCATAAGGCTCAATGCCTTAAATTTGACGCGGTTTACTACTTTCAGCCAGTGGAGTGCCTTGATATGTCCAGAGATTCTTTCCCTTCTAAGACACTTGCAAAGTAGTCTAGCAGCGGCATTTTGGACAAGTTGGAGGCGTCTCATGACTGCTTGCGATGATCCCAGGTATAGGACATTGCCGTAATCTAAACGGGAGGTAATCAGTGCATTGACCACTGACTTCTGCGTGTCTTCTGGCAGCATCCAGATGATCTTTCTGAGCCATCGCAGAATGGTAAAGCAGGTGGCAGTTACGTTGTTAACTTGTGGCTCCATGGTTAACTCATTGTCAATAATAAAGCCCAGGTTACGTACTTGGTTTGACGGGGTGGGTAGTGAACCCATTTCAGAGGGCCAGTGTCTAGAATTCCAAAGGGTAAGATCTGGACCCAAAATTAGAACCTCTGTTTTATTGCCGTTCAACTTGAGTAAGTTATTACTCATCCAGGTTGCAATTTTTCTAAGGCCGATCTGAAGGCAAGAGGAGACGTTCTGATCATTATTAGAAAGTGAAAAAACAATCTGGGAGTCGTCTGCATAGGTAAACATATTTAGCCCTGTTTCTTCCGCAATCTGGGCGAGAGGGGTTACGTACAGGTTAAAGAGCAGGGGACTTACAACTGATCCCTGAGGGACACCATAGGGGGATCGATGGATTTTAGAGGTCGAGGTGTTGGAAGCAATCTGAAAGGTCCTGAGAGTAAGGAATGAAGCAATCCCCTCCAATGCAGTTCCCCTGATGCCCATATCCGAGAGAGAGTTTAACAGAATAGGGTGGGAGATGGTGTCAAATGCTGCGCTGAGATCCAAAAGGATCAGCGCAGCAGACTCCCCTCTGTCGACCATGAGGCGAAGATTTTCCATCACCCCAAGCAGAGTTGTCTCAGTCGAGAAACCAGGGCGAAAACCCGATTGAGAGGGGTGTAGTAAGTTGTTTTTCTCCGAGTATTTGGCAAGGTGACCGTGGACATGTGTCTCTAAGATTTTGGAGAAAGCAGGTAGTAATGATATCGGACGAAAATTGGCCAGGATTTTAGGGTCTGCTGATATTTTTTTTAGCAGTGGTGAGACCATTGCGTGTTTCCACATAGATGGAACTTTTGCTGAGGATAGGGATAAGTTCAGGGCCTGGCATATAACAGAGAGTTGCGAGGTGTCAAGGAGTTTAAGTACTGAAATTGGTAGGGGGTCAATCGGGGAACCCGATTTCAGTTTCGCTAAGATGGCTTGAAGGTCCTGAATATTTAGTTCAGGCCAGGATGACAATATCTCGTAGGACAGGTCTATCTGGTTGAAGGTGTTCGCCTCACTGGGATCAGGATCTGGGTGCGTTTTGGCCTCTATCTGTTGTTTCATGACTATATCCTGATAGATGGTCTCTATCTTGTTTGTAAAAAATAGTGCCAATTCCTCACATTGAGCATCGTTCAACGGAGGAGGTTTGGCTGTGGTATTAGCACCGGCTAAGTCCTTTACTAAATTAAACAGTGTTTTAGATTTATCTTTGGCCTCGGCAATGGTCTTTGCCACGTAGGTTGTTCGAGGCAAGGTACAAGCTTTGTGGTAAAGTTTAAGTTCGTTTCTATAGGTTGTTCCAGCTATACTGGAGTATTCTTTCCTCCATAAGCGTTCCAGACGTTTGCATTTAGATTTTATGGCCTTCAGTGAGTCATTGTACCATGGTGCAGGAGGGTTGTGGGTTTTAAGTTTTTTATGAGCCTGAGGCAGGCAAGTATCTAAGGCTCCTAACAGCCAGTCATTCATCTTGGTGGCTGCTGTCTCGATATCTGCCGAGTCAATATCAATATCAATAAATATCTTACCTGTAATACCCCGTATGCAGTATATTGTCTCAAGTGCCCGTGTGGACTATCATATATCGGGAGTACGATCAAGCCTCTCAAACTCAGAATCTTAGAGCACTTAAGGGCGATCGACAAAAATGAGCAGTCATATCCAGTCGCCCGACATTTCCAAGAGAAACATTCTAGCAATAGGCATCAATTGCAATACTTTGGTTTAGACCATATACCTGATAGCCCTAGAGGGGGGGATAGGCTCCACAGATTGAGAAGACTTGAGTCCCGATATATAATAGACTTAATGACAAAATATCCGAAGGGATTAAATGCGGGAGAGGAATTGGCATCACATATTGGGTTCTAAAAGACACCCTAACCAAGAATATTCAGAGAACAGGATACAAAACTGAAATAAGAACTGACATATATCGAAAGGTTTTGAACACAAAAACGGGAAAATTCTGTAACTGAGCTAAAATACTGTGTGACACTTACATGAAAATATTGTAATTAATCACTGTTTGAAGTATAATTAATTAATTTTTTGCAAATTCTGAAATTCAATAAGTATCCTATATTGGAACAGACAAATTTTTGTAAATTTCATAATTTAGTATTTTTGTAGTTATGGAATATATTGAGAATCTATAGTATGAAATGTGGGTGACCCGTTACTAATGAAATTCTTGAACTTATGAAATATGAAAGAAATACAAAAGAGTTTTGTAAAAGAATTTTTGTGGAAACAATTTTTTGTCAAGGGAGATTTGCCGATCCACGGCTTAATTAGTTGTAGCGTCATAAGTTATGTTGAAGTAATTTGGTCTTGCCGATACACGGCTGTATGACATAACCCGACCTGGGGAGGGACCACCAAGATGGCTCTGCCGTTATTTGGAATTGCTGACTATACATCAGGCAGGCAGTTTGAAATGTTTTTATGTAAAAACTATGCCGAATCATTCCACTGTGGCGGAGTTTAATTCTTGGGGAAACAGATAACCTAGTGACGGGTTAATATGAAGTCGATATACGGCGTGAAGGTATCTTTTTGTAATTGTATACCATAATGGTTTGACATGAACCAAAATGTGCATGCAAAAATTTAATTGCTTGTGAAATGACAATAGCAAATTGTAGCGCAATTACACGTATGGAAAATAAGTTACAGTGTAATCCATTACGGAAAACATAACATGATGCAAAATGTGTAGATCACCCAATATGGCGATTTGATCAGAGTCCCTTGTTTGTTTCCACTGTGAACGCACGTAGCGATGAGTAATAAAACATGGCGTCTCCTCACAATGTTTGTAACATTGAGGAAGGCGGGGCGCCGAAACGCGTCTGTTACAAATGAAATAAAGACATCTTTGAGAATTACCCCTGGAGTGCGTGGTTTCTAGTGCAAACAAGGTGGAAACCCTGAGCGACATATATATATATATGTATATATATAAACTTGCTAGAATTAGCGCTCCTGAGTCGGAAGCCGGGAGCTAGGGCACTCAATTTGAATTGTCACTCCAGTTTATTTTAAAATCGCCGCATTTTAAGATCACGGAATTGTTGCTTTCAGCACAACTGCTACATTCCTACCTGCCGGCATTCACTCCCTCTGGCTTGCTCTCCCCTTGTGGGACCTCTGTTATCTTTCGGAGCCGATTTAGGGCTCGATAGGCTGACGATCCTCTCCCCCCCAGGCGCAGACATCGGGCGCCATCTTGGGTGAGGAGCAGGACAGCGTTCTAGTGCTACGGCCGATTTGGGGCCCTCGCACTATAAATTGGATGCTTGGAGCAAGACAGGTAACTTGCTAGAATTAGCGCTCCTGAGGCGGAAGCCGGGAGCTAGGGCACTCAATTTGAATTGTCACTTCAGTTTATTTTAAAATCGCTGCATTTTAAGATCACAGCATTGTTGCTTTCAGCACAACTGCTACATTCTTACCTGCCTGCATTCACACTCCCTCTGGCTTGCTCTCCCCTCGTGGGACCTCTGTTATCTTTCGGAGCCGATTTAGGGCTCGATAGGCTGACGATCCTCTCCCCCCCAGGCGCAGACATCGGGCGCCATCTTGGGTGAGGAGCAGGACAGCGTTCTAGTGCCATGGCCGATTTGGGGCCCTCGCACTATAAATTGGAAGCTTGGAGTAAGACAGGTAACTTGGTCTGGGCCTTGGTTGATATAGGGACACAGGGAGGGGAACCCGGGACACCTGGTTGTGTTCCGGCGCAGTATGGGCAATAAACTGGGTTGGGTATATCCAGTGGAATGCAAATTGATCCTGCGCGCCCAATATTATAGCTCAAAATCCAGTGCCCCAAGCCCACCCTGTTCAAATGGGAGTGTGAGCACCTCGGGCATGCCTACGACTAAAATGGAGGAAGACGTGTCCGGGTAGAGCTCCAACGGAGGCTCCCCTGAACAGGCCCTGCACTCTACATGTAGGCACCCGGGAAGGCTCTTGCCGGGTGCAATCTAATTAAGAACACCGCCCGAGCCCTCGCTGCTATTTTCGGCCTGCCTGGGTCTCGCTCCGCGGGCTTTGCCTGGGCGTGCCGTCCGGTGTGCGACCCCTGTGGCAGACATGGACTAAGCAAGCCCGGGGATTGGCTCCACCCCCAGGCCGCAAAGATGGCGTATCAGCAAAACCCTGATGGAACCAAGCTGTAGATGCCCGCCCTGCCGCCGCCTAATTGAACACTTGCTGACGGGCGGAGAGTCGTGATCGGAGCTCCTGCTGCGTCGCTTACCTGCCGGTGCTGAATGGGGTCTCTGGATCAGCTGTTGGTTGCCGGGCCACGCAGAGGTGGGCTGAGGGCGTTGGCACCATTCTCACTGCATGCTTTGCCATTGCCCTCACGGTGCGGCTGTGACCTGTGAACCCCTGCCAGCAGAGGACGTCGGAGGCTGCTCACCCGCCACTGCGATCAGGGATGCAGGCGGGTGGCTGAGATTGACTGAGGCCCCCGCTGGGCCGATCCCGCCTTCTAGCTGTGTGGCACCCCATGTGTGGGCTGTTGGCCGCTGTGACGCAGGCGGCGGGGTGGTGAATGCTGTCATTGCTGAGACCACCTGAGCTGCCCTTGCGCCGGTATTGCAGCAGAGAAATTCCAATTAACAGAAGAGAGCTGCGGCTGCCCACCCTGCCACTATCCCGATTGCCTCCTGCAGTTATGTATTAGAACGTGCTGGGGCTCCAACTGAACTACCTGTGCACTGCCGCTGCATGAGGCCCCCTGGGCGGTCTGTTGACCGGTGCTGAGGCTGGAAGTTGGAGGCGAACATGGGGCTGCCCGAATTGCTGTGTCATCGCTATTGCTCTCATGGCATGTTCGAGTGAAGTGAACCCTCACAGCTGAGCTGCCTGCCATGACCCTAGATCTGCTCCGAGACCGCTTATGCCCTCCATACTGCCACTTAGGGTACTGCTGACTTTGGTGCAACTATCTTTCACTATTTTCATGACTGTGTGATGGGGAATACACTGCAGGTGCCCCTGTGAGAGCTGTGTGACACTGAATGACAGGGTCCCAAACCTGCCCCGCCTGATGCCCGAGAGTGACGATATTTGCGAACCCTATGAGCAGTAGCTGCTCAATTGGATGGATGTAATTCTGACATAACTCCCTGGGATCTGTACCGGAGAAGTGACTCTGCCGACCTGGCCTTTGTTGAGCTGTAGACGTAGGTCCATTTCCGCACTGACGTGCCACGCCTGTCTGACAATGTGCGGGTCGCTTGGGTTGTACTCGAGGGTGAGTTTTGCTGGCCCTCACGGACACTTGTGTCATAGCCGCAGGCTATACCTGCCCCTCCCGAGGACGGAAGACAAAGCAATAACCTGAAGCAACCCACCTCACTGCGAGGTGTGGATGGCAGCTGAGTAGCGGCGGAGATATCTGTGCTTGGGGGAGATGCCCTGCCACTAAGGTCTCGGGCTATGAGACAGTTGCTACTGTTGCCCACGACCTACTGACATTGATGCGGGCCCCGCTGTGGGATACACGCAATAAAGTCATCGACTTGAAATCCTGACATACGCGGGGTGCAACCTCAGCGACTCATGTTGGGTGGCACCCGGGCGCGGACCGGACGGGAGGAACACAGGCCCCACAACTGCCACCTAAGCCTAATACTGACAAAATGGTGAAGCACGGACACATGGATCAAACTGCGAACAAATTGGATGCGGTGATCGCTGCAATGGAACGGCTGGAAGAAACCCTGAATCAGACTCACAGCTCCCTAGAATCCAAGATCGATAAGGTGGCCATCGACCTCACTCATCTCCATGCAGATCACCGGAAACTAACAGACCGCACTACAGTTCTGAAAAACACACTTATGGACATCAGGCCGCAGGTGGCCCAGACAGACAAACATGTACAGGACTTGCTCAACCGGGTGGAGTTTCTGGAGGACAGGGCCGAGGATGATGATGAAGGGCGGGCGCGACAAAATAACATGCACATAGTGGGTGTGCCGGAACGCTGGGAAGGAAGGGAGCCCACCCTACACATGGAAAATTGGCTCATAGACCTACTCCCGGTAGGAACCCTCTCGCCTCACTTTGTCATAGAACATGCACATAGAGTCCCAACGAGACCCCCTCCCACGGGGTTGAACCCACGGCCCATGCTTCTCCGACTTCTCAATTACAGTGATCGTGATTCCATCCTACAGGAAACCAGGAAGCTGCAAGATATTTAAATAGACAATCATAAAATAATGTTCTTTCCGGACTATACAATTTAGGTGCAAAGGCAAAGGTTCTCCTTTATGGCAGTGAAGAAACGTCTCCGACAACACAACCTGAAATATTCTCTGCTCTTCCCAGTGCACTTGGGGGTAATAGCGAGTGGTAAGATGCATTTCTTTGCTACCTCAGACGAGGCAGAGAGCTTTACTGCTGCGGGACCTCGAGACTCCTCTGCAACGACGACTCTGCCAAAACTGAGGGGTCCCTTCCGCCGCCGCGGAAAGGAACGCAGATCATCAGGGGCCCGGACGCCACCTTCACCTGCTGTGGGACCCCACACGGATTTGATTCTTAGCGGCCAACAGGACGCCCTGCAGGCGGTGGCGGAGATCAGTGGCTCTTTGGTGGCTGAAGACGCATCCAACTCCAGTCAGCGCGACCTATCCAGCGACGACGAGCGACTATATGGCCTGTAAAACTCACAGGACTCGACTGAGCAGCTGGACGTTACTCCGCAGACAGCTGACATGATCATATGAACATTGTGAGATCCTATCTTTAATTGGACTGCGATCTGAGGTATGGTGGTTTATGTATAAGAGAGTGCGGTCATTATTGGGGTAGTCATGTGTTATAGCTGCTGCTGAGATTCCGAGTGCCGCATGGAACGGTGAGTGACATCATGGTGTAAGAGGAGAGGGCGGGATCTGATCTCACACTTTGTCAATACTGCGCAGGCACTGAGACACATCGTTTGCCTGGCGGGTGTCCAAGTTCTGGGGTACATACTTTGCTTTCATTATGCTGTGCTGGGCCTGAAGACGGGGAGCCTCTGAAACACTAGACACATATATTGTAAGATATCTGTGCGTAATACGCAGCGCATCCCCCAAGGTCGTTTTTGACTGTTACCTCTATTGAGAGTTTGGACGATTGCTAGTTGCACCAACGCCCTTTTGGAATTTTACATGTTTATGTACTTGTTTGGTTTTATTATGAGATATTCTTTATTGAATGCTGTTGTCACACAATGCAAAATGCCATGAATCACTATGTTAGCGAAGTCGTATATTTCCGGGCAATCTACACTGCATATGTTTGTTGGACTGTTGCAGGCACATGACCACCTGATACCTTGTAAACACTATGTCTGCATTTAAAATAGGCACATGGAATGTGCGGGGCATGCACACACCGTCACGTAGGTATCAGATATAATCGTACCTTAAGCGACATCACATACAAATAGCTATTTTGCAAGAGACGCCAAATCAGAAATCCAATGCTTGCACTGCCGCTGGCGTGGCCAACTGTATGCCACAGAATATTTAGCTTATGCCCGAGGCTCGCTGATCTGGGTACGGCCAGGGGTCCCACTTAAAGTCACATAATCGTTGATAGACACGGAGGGCAGGTATGTGGTGGTTAGGGGCACACTGGATGGCCGGCAGGTTGTAATCACGTCGCTATATGCTCCCAATACAGACCAAGCAGCTTTTTTTTATGACATGTCGCGTGTTCTGGTGCCATGGCATGATATACCAATGTTTTTGGGGGGATACTACAACAGCACACTTGATGTCACACTGGACCGCTCCTTTCCACCCCTTCCGGGCACAAACACACACATTGCCATGAAGGCACCAACTAACTGGGCACGGCAATGGCGACTCAAGGATATTTGGAGGCACCCCCATCCCCATGACAGGGTGTATTCCTATTACTCCGTTGCTCATGATTTGCATGTACAGTTAGACCGATACATGCTTTTGGAAGAGCTGCCCCCACGTGTATCCGAAGTCTATTATTTAGGCAAGACACATGCAGATCTTAACCCGCATATATTGGAGGTATCATGGGAACACCCCCGACCACCGATTCCAACTTGGCGGCTACAACCAGATCTGTTATTGGATGTACCCTTTCGGAGCCTGCTAGCCACAAACATCACACAATATTTTGAAGAGAATACTGGCACAGCCACGATGCCCCAAGTAGAATGGGACGCTTTTAAGGTAGTATTTAGGGGTGAATGCCTCTGTATACAAGTGGGCATGCAGAGACAGCTGGAGACTGACCTCACACACCTTGAAAATGACCTGCTACAAAGGGAGGGAGAGGCCCTAGATGGCGACGATGGGTCCCTGGTATGAATTAGAAGGGAACATTCCAAATTGCTCAACCGGCTTCGTAATTTGAACTATGCAGGGTACTCAGGGCGCACCCATCATATGGGAGATAAACCTGCCAAGTTGCTGTCTTGGCTGATACGCCAGGATGCAGTCAGCACACCTGCGATGTTGATGCAGAACGCACAAGGCGATATAGTACATACCCACACTGACATACACAATGCCTTTGTGGAACACTATTCCACGATGTACAGGTCTTGCTTGCTAGCTACAGACAAGGTCATACGGAAGTTTCTATTCACCCTGACGCAACTGGAGGAGCATCAGCAAGAGGAACAGGGTGCTCCTTTGCGGCCGGAAGAAATACGAGATAGTATTTTCTCCCTATCAAATGGCAAATCTCCGGGTCTGGACGGACTACCGTCTGAATTTTATGAAGCCTACTCAGACATAATAATAACGGAACTGTTGCGGGTATACGCGGCAGTCCTAGATGACTCGGCCCTCACACTCACGCAAAATGAAGCGAATCTGATCTCACTCTTGAAACCAGGCAGGGACCCTGAAATCCTTGGTTCTTATGGCCCGCAGTCTCTGCTGAACACAGATTATAAAATACTTGCCTCCGCCCTAGCTAAACGTATTGCCCCGTTTGTGCCGGATCTGGTCCATAGCGATCAAAACAGATTTGTCCCCACCAGGAACACCTCTCTTAATATCCGTAGATTATTTAGGGTTCAGGAATACGTTACGAAGAACTGGCCACGCTGTGGATGCTTAGTGTTAGACATAGAGAAGGCCTTTGGTTCGTTGATTCGTTGGAGTGGCCACATCTTGCAGCAGTTCTGTGTATATATGAGCTAGGGGATGATACTTACAACTGGTGCAATTACTGTAACAGCGATCCACAGTACGGGCCCGCACTGGCAGGCTCATCTCTGAAAAAATCAGGGTCAGGCATGGTACAAGGCAGGGACGCCCCTTGTCCCCATTGCTTTTCTCCCATGCCATGGAACCACTAGCGGCTCTGCCTTGGGAGAGCGGAGCAGACTGGGGTATCCCCTTCGATGATGGTCTTCACGCGGTCTCCATATATGCTGATGACCTGTTGTTGTACGTAAGGGACTTGCACGCTATCCCGCCGGCCATATCCACGATATTCCGTAGTTTCGAAGAAGTGTCAGGCCTTAGGTAACTTGGGCTAAATCGGGTGCCTATTCTTTCCACGAATATATGGTCGCGACGGACATAGTTATCAATGGGGCTGTACTTGCCTGGTACCCAACCACGTTCAGATACCTGGGCATATATATTTACAGATCCCCAACGGACATACTGGAAGGCAACATGGTGCAGGCCATCTCCTCTATAAGGGCGCAGATACAATTCTGGAAACTCCCTACCACTCATTGTGATGAGCTGTATCACTTTCACCAAGATAATAGTATTACCAAGACTGTTGTACTATTTTGAAAACCTCCCGATTTATGTCCCGGTGCGACTATTTCGGGAACTGGAGGGACTAGTCAGAGGCCTAATCTGGAATGCGGGGCGACCCAGGATAGCCCTGCAGAAAATGTATGCGCCACCAGAAGGTGGGGGCTTAGCAATTCCTCATTTCGAGTTATACTACTTAGCGGCGCAGCTCCAATGGGTCGCTAAATGGCTGAGTAGCAGGAACCTGATGGATACTGCGACTGAGTCATCTTCCTGGACGCAGACTTAAATCTATAGTTTATTTCATCCACTAGCGAAACTTCCCCGTCCGACACAGATACATATGGATTGGCCCATAGATGCTACCGGAGGAGCCTTCAACTTACGAAAGACGTAATTCCTTGTGCTCCAATACTGCCACCTATTGGGACACCCAGAGGTAGAGACTCTGTACCAGACGTGGTGCTGACGCCCTGGACTGAGGCAGGAGTGGAGACACTTGGATATTTATACGCGGATGGTGCTCTGTTGCCATTTGCAACCCTAACGGCGGATACAGGTCTGCCTGTGGGTCAGTTCCTTCTGCATGCAGCCATCATGCTGTAGTGTAGTTCCTATTATCCCAATAGGTTCTGCGCATTGGAATAATATCTTCAATAGTATAGATGTAGGACAGAGGTTAACTAGGTCTTCTACTGTCGATATTAGACTTAAAGTTTAATGTTTGCCAGCTAGCTCAGAGTTCACTAGAAACTTTCTCGAATAGACAAGGAGGAGTTTAACCTCCCTGGATAGACAAGAAGGGATTTAGTTTCTGACAACCATAGAACATGACAACTTTGCTCTCCCCTAATCAAGAGTGTATCTCTAGAGTCGTGTGAAAACAAAAGACAACTTATTTTACTCAGTCAGTTCAGTGCATTCTTAGCTTCACCAGATTGTAGAGAAAAGGAAGAGACGGACGTGTTCAATAAAAAGATGTTATTTATTGATCAGTCTCTTTTCTCATACAAGAGAAATGAATCGCTATTATTGCAATACTTATTGTTAAGTAAAGTGCATACAGTAATAACAGAATTATAAAATAATACTGTAAAAGCATTGATATGGTTTCTTAGCCATATGATACTTAAAATGGATAAAATAGATACATACATATATACATTGACTAATCGTACTCAACTGGTGCTTCTAACTACGCCTACCCCAATGTACCTGACCTAAGCCTAATACGTGGGCGGGAGTAGATAAGTAGCAGTTTAAGTTAAGTTTGTTTTGCCAAGGGTCTGCTTCAAGAATTCTCTGCAAGGGGTTATTCAGTTCAGTACCTGGGATTTAGAAGGCTGGAGGGCTGGTATCTCTATCTCAGGTCTTGATATCCCAGCTGCCCGCAAGGGCGGCTGGAAGCGCCGGAGCTGGATTTCTCGGCAGGAGAAAAGGCAGCGTCTCTCTCTCAGCGCGTCAGAAAGGAGGGGCAGCGTCTGTGGGCTTCGCTGTCAGCTGGGCTCCTCGGCAAGTCTCGCTGCTCCAATCTTGTCACCACCTCGTGTGTTTGCTTAAGGCAATGTCGGTATTATTTATACCTGAAAGGTGCCGAGATTGACGTAAGGATGGACATAAATACGTCAATAAGGATGTCATACGAACTGGTCGTTCGCACATTCTTTACTGAAGTTCTCGGCTAAATCAAAACAATGGCTGTGGGGATTTCCCAGGTCGTGGTAGGTTTGATTTGTTTTGAGAACACCGTATGCCTATTAGGGGGCTGGAGAAATAGTGCTTGCCTAATGAGATGGCATGCGCTATGACCTAATCAGATAACGGGCTTCTGTGCCGTTGTGTGGCTAATCAGATAACGGGTTTCTGTGCAGTTGAATGGCTGCTAGTTTAATTATTAACCAGACAAGGGTCAGAAATAGGGGGATCGATACAGTACCCATAGTAAATACATCACACCCACTCCACGTAATCTATGTCCATATTTACAAATCTAGGCATAGTAAACAAAACTAGTAGTGCATGTGTATACCGAACCACCCCAAAATACAATCAAATGCATTTTGAAAATTGGAAATGTGAAATACACGAAAAGATGAGTATAGTTACTATATGCACTTCAAGCAGTATAATAATGCTAAATCTAAACGCATATTTTGAAATCAGCATGAACGAAATGCGGAAATTACACATGAAATGGCTCTTAATACAGAAGAAAAAAGTCGAGACCATCTCATCACAAAAATCATAAATACTTGTGAACATGCTAGAGGGTAGCTAATGTCTCTAGAGTAGCTAAAAATAGAAATGTTGTTCTCTAAGAATAGTTTTACTTTAAGCAGAAGATAAGTGTCCCAAAAAATCGTAAATGTTTTTGGAAATGGATGGGGAAAAAAATGTCTCGCTCTCTGTAAAAACTGGTGAGAAAATTTCTTATTGCTTTATTTTCAAAGTTGAAGGCCAAATTCAGGGTGTAGGGAACGCCGTGTGCTAGTTTGCTCAAAGTCATTCTTTCTGCTCTGGTGAAAACATCATATTGTTGAGACTTTCGAAAAAACTGTCAACTGCTTCTTGCGAAAGTCCCACTAACTCGGAAAAATTTTGTAACATGCATTCATGAGCATGCTTGCCTTCATTGATGTTTCGATCAGCATAGCTGACAGAAGGTCGTACCTGATCGATGCTGCTTTCATCTTGTACTTCACTACTCTTCAATCGCAGTGGTGAAGTCTCCATGAATGCCGTCATCAGGATTGGTAGCCGCTGGGGACAGTACAATGCATGAGCCGTTACCGGACCCAACAAAGTCTCTGTGTCCATTGGCACATCCGATTGTAGTGTCAGACAGGTGTCCAACACGCATTCTTCGCCGCATAGCAAGCACCTTAATACAGGCATAACACGACTTTGCCACATCGGTCTAAATGAAAGAAACCAAGTCATGTTCAGGTCTCTAAGCCGTGCTATTCCAAGGACTTTAGTTATACGGTCCCTGTAGCGTATGGCTAGGATCGTTTCTTCCATTGTCGCTGGTGTCTTGTCTGTGACGTGGTTTGCCATAGCGAAGTAACAGGATCAAAAATAGGATGCCTGCCACTAGTCCCAAAAGGAGAGGAAGTCCGCCAAAGATGGAATGGACAAAATCAGGAAAAATACCCAGGATGGCTTTGAATGGGGTTAAAGCTCCCGAAAACACTGTCTTAAATACACTCGAGATTCCACTTGTATCAGAAATATTTAAGATTTCGCTCAGTATTTCTGCGAAATGTATGGGGGAATTGGTTGATAACAGTGAATGAATTTCTGCAGTTGTCCTTGCAACTTGGAGATCATACGTTTCTTTTGATGACGTTAACCGGGTTGGCGTCTGTAGGAGCACAGTCTTCATTCTGCTTAAAGTATCAATTTGAATAGAAGAAATTTTCAAACTGGGCCATAACCTTGCCTCCCTGTCTCGAGCATCGTTTGGGAACAATACCCGTTCACAGCACATGACCTTCGTAGTTACGGTTATGAGATAAGGTTTTCCGGGCAGCAGACTGCAACATCTGCGATCTACAATTAGAATGTAACTCCCGTTCGAGAGTCTCCTAAAGAATGGTTCTATTTGTGTTGCAGGTGTGCCTAGCTGGTGACATGAAAGGTTATTTGTAGTCCCTTCACAGGCTCCATGCAAACTAATACCCTGACACAGAAGTGTACCGCTTAGTGATCTTGCACAATTATTGCCACTAAGAAACACATTCTGGCCTTTATTACTAACACATGTGTGTGTATAGGGCAGGTTCCATGTTGACTTAATGTACCCTTTACCCAACCTTTCATACTGGCCTGCCTGTATATATTTTTGGCAGTATTGAAACTGGAAAGTTGTTATCGGAATATTTATTATCCCATGTATTATCCATTCAATGACAGGTCGTTCTGACATTGTCAATGGTAATCTCTCAAGTTTTTCAATGCTCAGAATTGTATAGTCAGCACCCTTCTGTGCCAAACTGACTTGTTTATCAGTAAGGTTAAAGATATTAAATAGTGACGTTGTGTTGATTAAACGCCAAGGCACATAGCCTGAACGCAGATTTTGTAACGTCCAGCCAAGTTGTACAATAGAACGCAATTGGGACTGACCGTGTTGTAACATCAGTAAGTCTTGCTCTATTATATCGATTGCTGAAGACACAATACTGTCCAGTGAATATATTCTGGAGGACAGAGTCATTAACCCATTGTCCACAACAGAAAGTGATTTTTCCAAATTAATACGGTCAATTTCCCGTATTTTTTCTGCTGTCTCAATTTGAGTTACTTTCCAAGCTTCATTGTAAGCTGCATATATAGAGGCCGCTATGAAACGTTTTTGACGCTGTTTGCGTGGTCCCATAATGAAATCACGCAAGTCAGCACCCTCTTGAAGTAAAGTTAGGTGTTGCTTAATTTCTGCCAGTGTGGATGTTTGTAGCCATTGAAGGCAGAGCTTGCCCACACTGTAAGTAGTTACTATCCCTGGATGTTGTCTTTGAGAATATCTAGGGTCTGGCCTGGTCAATTTGAACCCCTGTATTTTGTTCAGGAATCTGTCTTGACAGTTATTTGTGTCTGTGGGCCAGATCAACCATTGTTTCCAATCAGGATGTGTTCTGTTTTGGTTTAAAATATGGTTCACATCTATCTCAACATCTATAGAGCTATTACTGTTCGTTGTTGGCTTTGGAATAGACGGTTTGTTTAAGTCTTTGATTTTGGCTAAGCCAAGACAGGTAGTTTGTTGAATAGTGTCATTCAAAAATATAATTTGTTCTGGGATCATGCAGGCTCTGAACAATGATTCTATACCTTGTACTTGCCAATCTTTTGTACCCCAAACAGTTTTTGTTTCAATGTTATTGTTCCAGAAATCAAAACCAAATGTATTCATTTGCTCAAAAAATGAATCTGAATATATCAATTTCGTGTTTGTAAGCATGGTCTTCATACCTGTCTTATTCGACAATTTGAAATAAAATGTTTCTGCATTACTTGTGTTAAACCCTGAAAAATATGCATATTTATCATAAAATGTTTTAGAACTACCCTTTGGAGGAGTAGCACAATGTTCCCATTGGTTATAATTTAAAACATTTCTAGGTTGTGCAGATTTATGGAGATAATGGTTACCATAGTGGTTGTAGCAGAACATTTGATCATAATTAGACGAACCCTGCAAATAATCATGTTCTGTAAATTTAGCAGACATTACTAGGTCAGACATCATATCATTAATACTTTCAAAGTCCCAATCATCAGCAAATGTGCTTGGTTTTACAAAGTCACTTAACGAGATCTTGAATTGATGTGGATACTTCAGGATTTCAACCGGGCCATAGATTTCATAATCAGTATTGTCCCATGCTACACCGCCTGGTATAGGATTGGCTGTGAAGTTCACTGAAGAAAGTTCTCTTTTCTTGACGTGTGAAGATGTGTGTGGTTTAAGGACCAAGTTGATTTTCTGGCTTGCTGTGTCCATTTTAGCATATTTTCCCTCAATGAAATGTCCCAAGCATAGTACCATGATGAGCCAAAGTATGAGGATAAATGCACCTAATGTCACCCAAATTTCAATCCATGGAGAAGTCAGATAGGTTCCCTTTAGTTGATGAAAAAGTTCCTTTGCTTTGTCTTTAAATGTTTTTGTTGATGGCTGTACTTCTGTTTCACTTGGATCTTCAGAAAAATCATCGAAGTTGATGAAGTAGCCGGATGCCGTTCTGTCAATTGTTCCAATTGCTTCTGGATTACTTTTTGCTTTTGGATTTTGATTTGTTTCAATAGCAAAGTCTGTTGTCACATCATCGTAGGTTGTTGTTCCTTGATGAAAAGCTTTGATTTGGGTTTTGAGAGGTTCAAGTTCCATTGCTTTGTTGCATAGTCCTTGTTGTTTCACTGTAGATTGTTCAAATGTGATCAGTCTTTCAGTTTGAACCTCTGTCGATGTAGCAAACTTTGGTGTTCTGCTACTTCTTGGGAGTCCACTTGGCATACTATTTGTTATCGGCCACATGATTGTGGTTTAACCAGGTCGATGGATATGACTCGGTTCTCCTTTTTACAAGCAAGGGGCGGTAGTACTACTGATCTTGTCCCGTTGATAGACAAGACAGGAACTGCTTTGCTGTAAGAAGGCCCAAATTCCTTCTTTACCGCGATCTCCTCTCTCTGACCAGATCCCCGACTTTTGGAATCCAGACAGGCCTTGCTGGGACAGGTGGTTTTTCTTCAGTGGTTGTTGGCTGCTGTTTCAACTTTATGTTGCTCAGGTCTTTTCTTGTTTCATTTAAGTCCTGTAAAATAGCCAAGCGATCTTTGATATCAAAGCATTTTTCTTTAACCACTGAAGTCTGACTATCTAAGTCCTGGATTAACATTCTAGTCCCAAACAATAGTTCGTACGGACTGAGTCCTTTCAGAGAATTTCTTGGCAGGTTATTTAGACTACGTTGGACACTTATTAAATGTTTGACCCACCCAGCTCCTGAACCTAATATCTTTGCTGTTATAGATTGCTTTATGCCTTGGTTTTTTCTTTACACCATCCCGTTTCCCTCAGGAAGGAAGTGAGAAGAGTCCCGCAATGCAATGTTCATTCTGGCCAGGCACCCCCCATAAGCTGTTTTTAGAGCTAAAGGAAAGATTTTGGTCAGAACGTTAATGCTTCTAGCGTATATGCCATTCTAGACTCGCAAATCTTTGTATAACAGTTCCGACGTCAGCCGAAAGTTGGGGTCTACTATATAAGTGAAAATAGTCTTTACATGTTAATGTGCCGCATTATTCATACTGGGTTTTTATTCTTTTTGTTGATTTGATACATTCTGGAGTGAAACGCCATGGTATTAAACCGTTTCTCTCGCCACTGCGATCTCTGTTGCAGTCTGGGCAGTTTTTTACAAAAATGTGATGATGCAGGCTCATGCCTGGCCACCAGTATACTGATTGTAATTCTTCCAGAGAATCTTTTAGCTTAAGGTGTCTTAGACCCTCACCCATATGTGCGTCTGCTATTAACAAGCCTCTCCTGTCCGTGTTTGGAATTACTCTATCCCCCACTCCAGGGATTCGAGCAAAAGGGACTGAATTTGCATCGATTATGTATGTATAATTGAGTGGGTAATTGATCGGTAGCGCTGAGCAGTCGCCTTTTGATGACGTTTTGACTGCCAGCACAGTTTCTCCGTCAATGTATTTTACTGCACGCTTTTTTGTAGCTACGGAAGCCGATTTTGTTGCTACCGCTGTGGCTGTCTCAGCCAATGAATTCCCTGCAACGTGAACGCCATCACGCTGATGACTCAGTGAATGTATCACGTGAGTCTTTTGTAGTTCCTTTTGCAAAAGAACTACTTGTTCCCAAAGCATTTTATGCTTTATTGTTGCACCTGTGTCATCTTTGTAACCGTTTTGAATCCATTTCTGTAAATCCTTATTGTAAGATTTGACGCAGTAATACGAATCGCACACTATAAGTGTCGGGAATTCGCGATCGGCATTATCTAGCGCCATTTTTAACGCTATTATTTCAGTTTGTTGTTCTGAATTATTTTCCACTGAGTGTGTTTTTGTAAGTAGAGGTCTTAATTTACCTCCGCGCCACACTTCTTTTACAATTTCGCATGTGGCGTTGTAAGCCAGCTCTCCCCAAACTGAGGGTTGAGCATGACCGTCTGTATATATTACACAGTCGTACTGTCGTAAAGGCAGAATGTCGATTGGCAGAGGGTATTCTCTCTCATATTCTAGATATTTTAATTCTTTCATTTCCGGGTCAAAATAGTATTTTACTTTGTTTGTAGCAACAGAATTTACCCATTGTATCCATTCTGGATTCAGTGCAGTTGTCGGTAAATTACATGGTGTTGTTAATGCCTCAAAAGCTGATTCTGCTGTTCTGACTGTAACCTGTCTACCGTCGGCTTGGTATTTTTCCTTTGCTACAGCTGTTTGAACCGCATGAACAATGTTTTCCTTAATGCTGAACCTTTTTTCAGCTTCTGTGTACAAATGTGATTTGTATGCTATTGGTACCTTCTCTCCTTCATTAGAGGTCAGGTATGTGAATCTGCATCTTCCTGGGATGACTCGAATCACAAGGTTGCGTGTGTTGTCACGTGTTTGTAATTTTGTTTTAACTAACATATCTGTTTGTAAAGATCTCAACATTTCTGTGTGTTTTTGAGTCCAATTGATTCTTTTAAAATCTGGTTTTATAAGATCATAGAGAGGTTTAACTCTCTCTGCATAATTTATAATGTAAGTTCTTCCGAAATTTAGGAAACCTAGAATTGATTGTAAGTTTTTTAGTGTTCTAGGTGCTTGGATTACAGCACATTTCTCTAGGAAATTGTCAGCCAGGCTTTTGCCTTCACTTGATAGTTCATATCCTAAAAACAGGACAGTTAGATGGGCAATTCTTGACTTTTTAAAGTTGAATTTGTAACCCTCTGCTGCGAACCTAAGTATTATGGTGTTCACTCTCTTCAAGTGAGTATCCAAGTCATCATCTGTTAGATAGATGTCATCGACATAAGATAATGCCTCATCATCATATATTTGTAGTAACTCTGTTACTCTTGCTGAGAATAATCCTGGGCTATTCTTGAACCCCTGGGGCAAACGACAGAAATTCTTTTTGCGCGCCATTTTTTGAGAACGCGGTCAAATATCTGCTCTCTGGTGCTATATTTTGACAGAAGAATCCATTAAAGATGTCTAATGTTGTTTTGTATTTTTTGCGCACTATGTTATTCATTAGTGCAGCACTATGCGAGTTTTGTACTGCAAAGGTTTTGCAACATGAGTTAGGGTGTCTGTAGTCCAAAACAAGACGATATGAATTGTCTGGTTTGGAGACAGGAAACAAAGGATTATTCATTTGTGAGGTGCAAGTTTCAATCACCCCCTGGTATTCAAGTTGATCTAGGATCTCTTTTACTCGTTTTTTAGCTTCTTGCTTAATTGGGTACTGCCTCTGAGCAGTAGTTTGTGATTTTAACTGGATTTTGTGAGGAGGAGAGTCCTCATCCCATCCCACATGGTTTTTATATAATGCAGGAGCTTGGGCTACTGCCCACTTTCTTGCAAGTGTATATTTTTTATGTATTGGAATATGATTTGAGAAGGCAGGCATAATTATTTCTTCGCCATGAGGGCACTCCCTGACAAACTCTGGTGGCCAGTCTCTTTCAGCTAGAAGGATATCATAGCCCTTGGAGAGATTATCCCAAAAGAGACCCCTTATTTTCCTAGTCTTATCCCCCTCTATACGCAATGTTATTTCATATATTTTATGAGGTTTGCTAACTCTGGTATCTGCAGTTTCCACCTGAATGTATTCATTCGTGTCCACTGTCTCCAGATGATTCATAAGGATCTTGCGAGCTATGCTCACTTCTGCTGCGCTGTCTAGCATTACATATTGGACTAATTGTCTATGTATTTTAATTAATTGTTTTAGCTGTGCTAAAAGTTCTGGTGCAGACATTTCTTCAATGTCTGGATGTGGTGTGTATCCGGCTAGGACCGGCCACGTTGCTCCTGGTCTACCTAGTGGACCGAGCCTGGTGATGTGATTATTATGTTTTAGGGCGCCATTAAACCAGAGCAGGTGCTCTTGGTATTTGAGTGGTATTTCCACCTCCTCGAAAGGAGTGTACTCATTAGGAGGTTCCTCTATTTTGTAATAGTGGAAGTCCTTTGTTACAGCGTTTGCTGCTGGAAAGTTTATCCATGAATAGAATACCTCTGTCTGCCGATATTCGTGTGCCTCAATTACGAATATGACTGTACCACCTCTCGGTGTCAGCCCATTTTCTATAAGTTTTTAAAGTTATAGATTTCCTTATGTTGACCGGGATGAGTATTGCATCCGGGTCTTGCTGTAGGAGACTATTGTCAGCCGCTAGGAGTTGAGCTGCTATTCTAGCTGTCTCCCTTTCTTCTTCAGCTTGTGACATTCTAATGTCAAGAAAGTTATTTTATTTATTTGCAGATCAGGTTTCTATGGAAACAAAGATTAGATGCACAATATTTTGGAACAGTGTATCCTTCAACGTTGAATAAACCAAGAACCATACATAGGAGCCTCTTCCTACTAAGTTTGGCGGATTTAACCTTTCACCCACTCCAGACGTCTTTGGAGTATTATGGGGAAAAGGGGTCTGTGTGAAAAAGCACGACTGAGTTACTCTAATGTCTTACGTTAGATTTATCGCCTATCCAAACAGTTGGGCGCCATGTAGTGTAGTTCCTATTATCCCAATAGGCTCTGCGCATTGGAATAATATCTTCAATAGTATAGACATAGGACAGAGGTTAACTAGGTCTTCTACTGTCGATATTAGACTTAAAGTTTAATGTTTGCCAGCTAGCTCAGAGTTCACTAGAAACTTTCTCGAATAGACAAGGAGGAGTTTAACCTCCCTGGATAGACAAGAAGGGATTTAGTTTCTGACAACCATAGAACATGACAACTTTGCTCTCCCCTAATCAAGAGTGTATCTCTAGAGTCGTGTGAAAACAAAAGACAACTTATTTTACTCAGTCAGTTCAGTGCATTCTTAGTTTCACCAGATTGTAGAGAAAAGGAAGAGACGGGCGTGTTCAATAAAAAGATGTTATTTATTGATCAGTCTCTTTTCTCATACAAGAGAAATGAATCGCTATTATTGCAATACTTATTGTTAAGTAAAGTGCATACAGTAATAACAGAATTATAAAATAATACTGTAAAAGCATTGATATGGTTTCTTAGCCATATGATACTTAAAATGGATAAAATAGATACATACATATATACATTGACTAATCGTACTCAACTGGTGCTTCTAACTACGCCTACCCCAATGTACCTGACCTAAGCCTAATACGTGGGCGGGAGTAGATAAGTAGTAGTTTAAGTTAAGTTTGTTTTGCCAAGGGTCTGCTTCAAGAATTCTCTGCAAGGGGTTATTCAGTTCAGTACCTGGGATTTAGAAGGCTGGAGGGCTGGTATCTCTATCTCAGGTCTTGATATCCCAGCTGCCCGCAAGGGCGGCTGGAAGCGCCGGAGCTGGATTTCTCGGCAGGAGAAAACGCAGCATCTCTCTCTCAGCGCGTCAGAAAGGAGGGGCAGCGTCTGTGGGCTTCGCTGTCAGCTGGGCTCCTCGGCAAGTCTCGCTGCTCCAATCTTGTCACCACCTCGTGTGTTTGCTTAAGGCAATGTCGGTATTATTTATACCTGAAAGGTGCCGAGATTGACGTAAGGATGGACATAAATACGTCAATAAGGATGTCATACGAACTGGTCGTTCGCACATTCTTTACTGAAGTTCTCGGCTAAATCAAAACAATGGCTGTGGGGATTTCCCAGGTCGTGGTAGGTTTGATTTGTTTTGAGAACACCGTATGCCTATTAGGGGGCTGGAGAAATAGTGCTTGCCTAATGAGATGGCATGCGCTATGACCTAATCAGATAACGGGCTTCTGTGCCGTTGTGTGGCTAATCAGATAACTGGTTTCTGTGCAGTTGAATGGCTGCTAGTTTAATTATTAACCAGACAAGGGTCAGAAATTGGGGGATCGATACAGTACCCATAGTAAATGCATCACAATGCGGACGCTAACAAAACAATGGGTCGACTTGACAATTGAGCTGCTAACGCATCAGTTGTTGCAATATTTACATGTGATGGGGGAAGGGACGCACGTAGTCCACTGGCTGGTACAGGCCCTGCTTGCTCATGTATTAAAATCACCGCAGAGACTCCGGGCATGTTGGACTGAGGAGAGAGGTCGACCCTGGACTGACAGGGACTGGGAACGTATCTTAGCTGATGCCACACACATACCACGCAATTCACGTTTTAAACTCATACCAACATTCATATTGCATAGAGCGCATATTTTGCCGGACTAGACCAATAAGTACGTTAACATCACCTCCTCCAGCTTTCCGAGATGCCATCTCCTAGATGCTGACCTACTGCATATGCTGTGGTCCTGCCCCCCGCTTCTGTCCTTCTGGCAAACGATAACAGCAACACTCACAAGAAGCACTAACACCGAGGTACTGAACACTTGGGAAGTTTGTATTCTAGGATTTTACAAACGAACAAAAGCTACCAAAGTAAGTTCTAGGTTTCGTGACTTAGGCCTCATAACTGCGAAACGATTGATAACCAAGAGGTGAAAACATAAAGACTCTCCAGAAGTACCCCACTGGTTGAAATCCCTGGAGACCTGGGCACAGACGGAGAGCACTATTCTTCATAGAGAAGAAACGGCTGGGTTGCGTAAGTTTCCCATCGCACAAGCCTGGGATGATATTCTGAAAGCCCTTTTACAAACTAATACCACAGCACATACGCCTTATACACAGCAAGCGGGGGATGATGCCTAGTGTGTAGCCCGGGTGGGACTGACAGGCCGTACTCACAAGACGTTTTGGCCATAGCTGTTGGGTCAGGCACTGACCTCGCATTCCATCATGACACTGCATAGACATAATTTCAGGCGTAGGATATTTTAAAGTCCATGCGTCTATGCACAGTACAGGATAAGTAACTTGCATCCACTATACACATATGGCCCTTGGCATGATTTCCCTCAAAAAGCGCATACTACACCAGATACAAGTTCCTTTAAGCACCAGATATCTCCTTTTTCTTTTGCTTTTATTTCATTTTTACAATTACCATACATATGGGCCATGCACTTCTGTAATAATTGTCATGTTTGCACATGGTTAATTATTGTTGTGAGAAGTCACATGCAATAAACGAGCCCTGCTCCTCAAATAGAGGTAACAGTATGCATGTGTTGCGGACACCCATGCTAATTTGCAAATGCACGTCAACGTCTGCGACACAGATGCTCCTTCTGCTATGGTTATTGAATGATAACACCTCAAGTTATATGTACAGTGATATGGCAGCATTGATTTTGTAAAAAGTGCAACATGCACCAATGTTCAGTTTGACTGTATCAGGAAAATGATAAAACATGCAAAAAAGATATTAAAAAAAGGGAGTGTGAGCATCTCCCATGCCACTCGGGGCTATTTACCCACCCATGCTAATTCTATCATGTTTGAATGCAGCCGCCTTTTGAAGCAGTGTGTGAGGGCAAGTGGGATATTGGTGAAGAGATATAGGAGCTTGGGGAGCACAACCATCTTGGCTATGGCCATGCTCCCGGCCAGGGAGAGGGGCAGCGTAATCAATCTTTTTATTTGCTGCTCCAGCCAGTCAATGTACCTCCAGTAGTTGGAGCACCACAGTTCCCCGGGGTCACTATGGATCCATAAGCCCAGATATTGTGCCTGGTTCTACGTCCACTGTAGGGGGAAACTTTGTCTGTGTCTGCGTTGTGGCCTCCTTAAGGGGGAATATCACTGATTTGGAGCAGGTAATAACTATCCCTGATTGGCCTCCAAAGCGCATATTCAGGGGGTTCAAATTATCGCTGGGGTCCTTGACATATAGTATAACATCATCCGTGTATAATGAGACCAGCACCACCCGGGGTGTGAATGCAAGGCCGCTGCGAGCATGGTGCTGCCACAGTCTGGCTGCCAATGGCTCCATGGCTATTGCAAAAAGGAGGGGCGATAAAGGGCACCCCTGTCGTGTGCCATGAGAGATCGAAATCATGCCCGTTATGACATCGTTGATCCTTATGCGGGCCGTTGGAAGCGAATAAAGCAGGGAGATTAAATGGATGAATTTACGGCTGAGTCCTAGGGGTTTGAGCAGGGTAAATAGGTAAGGCCACTCGAGAGAGTCAAATGCCTTAGTGGCATCCAGAAGTATAGCTGCTGCTTCCTTTTGCAGATTTACCTCCTGCATTGTAGCGAAGAGGGTGCGAAGATTGTGGGCAGTAGATCTGCCAGGGACAATCCGCATTGGTCCGGACGGAGCATCATAGGGAGCAATGGGAGGAGGCGCGCTGCTATCAATTTCGCCAAGATTTTATTGTCCACATTTATCATGGGGAGTGGGCGGTACGAGCCACATCTTGATGGATTCTTGCTAGGTTTGAGAATTTTAATAATAAGGCTTCCTGAAGCAGCACCCCGGGCTCCACTGACTCTTGGTACATGTCTGTCAGGCTTGGCTCCAGCAGGTCAGCATACTCTTTGTAGAAGGCAGCAAGGAGGGCATCAAGGCCCGGTGTTTTTCCGGCCGGGAGGGCTCGGAGAGCCCCAACCACCTCTTCCACTGTGAAGGGTTCATCAAGGTATGCTCTATGGCTCTCCCCAAGCCATAATAGCTGCAGGGTATCAAGAAATTCTTCCACCCCAGAGGCTTCCGGGTTTGGCTGGGTGCGGTAGAGAGCTGTGTAAAATGAGGCCATTTCCTCCTGAACTGCTTTCTGGCCAACTACTAGCTCGTCATTCGCAGATCGCAGCTTGGGAATGTACTCACTGGCCCAGGGTTTCCTGAGTAACCCTGCCAAGGTTTTACCGAAGCGGTTACCCTCGCTGTATCGCAATTCCATAGTTTATTTACCAAGGAAGAGTGTTTCTCGATAGGCCGCTTCCTGAAACGCATCCATCGTGGCGTGTATTATATTGAGCGTGTTGGTGTTTTTGCAGGAGAAGAATTCCTGCTCTGGGGTTCCTATTTCTTTTTCTAATTTCTGAAGATATCCTCTTAGAGATTTGAGCAATCCATCCTGCTTTGCTATTCACTCGCCCCATATGACTGTGTTGAAAGCTTACCAAAGAGTTGAAGGGGAGTCTACAGAGCTCTCGTTTTAGGTAGTTATCGCCTGCCGTGTGGTTTTACGGAACACCTGGTCATTCAGTGCACCCACCGGGAGTTTCCATGCAAAGGCTCTTGCCAGAACCTCCAGCACCAGCGCTGTCGGGGAATGATCAGAGTGGGTGCGCGGTAGGGTACGAACCTCCACTACCCAGGCTGCAGAGTTGCAAGAGATCAGCCAATAGTCTATGTGCGACCACGAGGGCCCCACTGTTGTCTTGCAAGTGCCACTCATTGCATCAGGGAAATTGTGGCACCAGATATCTGCCAACTGTCCATCCCTGATTATAGGTTTGAGCTACGAAGCCGCTCCGGGTGGGGGCGCCAGGAGTCGCCAGACCTGTGTTTGGCATCGTCTAGTACCACGTTAAAGTCCCCACCCCAAACCATAGCCCCGGGAACAAGGGAGGCCACAAGCCTCCCTACTTCAGCAAAAAAAGCGGGGTCATCTGTGTTTGGTCTGTAAATGGAGATGAGCCTGAACGGGTGTCTCCCCAATGTGCCTGCAAGCATGACATATCTACCTGATTTGTCTATAATCGATGCACGTCTGCACCAGTGTAGCCCTTTTCTAATGATGATTGCCACCAGCGTACATAGTTGGAGTAGCATGCTATGTGCTTTTCACCTGCCCACACTACTCTCCAGCGCCCCTGAGTATGCTGAGTTATATGTAGCTCCTGCAAGAAATCTGTGTCTGCTTTGTGTCTGTCGAGTTGCGGAGCCACCAGTCTGGTCTTGTGTGCATCATTGAGACCGCGATTCAGAAAAGGGGGTGGTGATGGACAGAGCATCTGAATTAAGCAGAACACTCCCACCCAGTCAAAAGATCAGGGCTTGATCCATCACCGTTTTTTAGCTCACTGCACCATCCCAGTTCAGAACCTGGCTACATGCAAATTAGTCTGTCCCTGGCCCAGTGCATCATGGGAACAGGGCAGACCAAACTACCAAGCCAATTATTTACTGGAAAGGAAACAAGCTTCCGGGGACCGGTTTCTGGCATTACAGCCGTCTTCGGCCCGGCTTGCTTGAATCCTGATGGTGCAGTGAGCAAGGGACTCATGTCTGAGCATACCCTTCCACTCCTATAGTGGCCAAAACGATTCAGAAAAGGGGGTGGTGATGGACAGAGCATCTGAATTAAGCAGAACACTCCCACCCAGTCAAAAGATCAGGGCTGGATCCATCACCGTTTTTTAGCTCACTGCACCATTCCTGTTCAGAACCTGGCTACATGCAAATTAGTCTGTCCCTGGCCCAGTGCATCATGGGAACAGGGCAGACCAAACTACCAAGCCAATTCTTTACCGGAAAGGAAACAAGCTTCCGGGGACCGGTTTCTGGCATTACAGCCGTCTTCGGCCCGGCTTGTTTGAATCCTGATGGTGCAGTGAGCAAGGGACTCATGTCTGAGCATACCCTTCCACTCCTATAGTGGCCAAAACGATTCAGAAAAGGGGGTGGTGATGGACAGAGCATCTGAATTAAGCAGAACACTCCTACCCAGTCAAAAGATCAGGGCTTGATCCACCACCGTTTTTTAGCTCACTGCACCATCCCAGTTCAGAACCTGGCTACAGGCAAATTAGTCTGTCCCTGGCCCAGTGCATCATGGGAACAGGGCAGACCAAACTACCAAGCCAATTCTTTACTGGAAAGGAAACAAGCTTCCGGGGACCGGTTTCAGGCATTACAGCCGTCTTCAGCCCGGCTTGCTTGAATCCTGATGGTGCAGTGAGCAAGGGACTCATGTCTGAGCATAACCTTCCACTCCTATAGTGGCCAAAACGATTCAGAAAAGGGGGTGGTGATGGACAGAGCATATGAATTAAGCAGAACACTCCTACCCAGTCAAAAGATCAGGGCTTGATCCATCACCGTTTTTTAGGTCACTGCACCATCCCAGTTCAGAACCTGGCTACATGCAAATTAGTCTGTCCCTGGCCCAGTGCATCATGGGAACAGGGCAGACCAAACTACCAAGCCAATTCTTTACTGGAAAGGAAACAAGCTTCCGGGGACCGGTGTCTGGCATTACAGCCGTCTTCGGCCCGGCTTGCTTGAATCCTGATGGTGCAGTGAGCAAGGGACTCATGTCTGAGCATAACCTTCCACTCCTATAGTGGCCAAAACGATTCAGAAAAGGGGGTGGTGATGGACAGAGCATCTGAATTAAGCAGAACACTCCTACCCAGTCAAAAGATCAGGGCTTGATCCATCACCGTTTTTTAGCTCACTGCACCATCCCAGTTCAGAACCTGGCTACATGCAAATTAGTCTGTCCCTGGCCCAGTGCATCATGGGAACAGGGCAGACCAAACTACCAAGCCAATTCTTTACTGGAAAGGAAACAAGCTTCCGGGGACCGGTTTCTGGCATTACAGCCGTCTTTGGCCCGGCTTGCTTGAATCCTGATGGTGCAGTGAGCAAGGGACCACCCCCCTTTTTAGCAATAAAGTCCCTAACTTGCAAAAATTTAAAAAGTCATGCGATTCTAGCCTAAATTTAGTTTTTAGGGATTCGAATGAGCGGAAGCCCGTACAGTCATATAGCGAGCCAATCTGTGTGATTCCCGATCTTACCCATCGTGCCATACAATAATCTGTAAAGATCTCAGGGAGATTAGAATTTCTAACTAGAGTGGTATAGTGGGAGAACCTACCGAGCCCCAAGAGTTTTCGCACATGATTCCAAACGATATATATACCTTTAAGTGTTTTAAAGCGGACCTTTTTGAAATGACAGTCATATGTTAACCTCCACAAATGATCACTTGTCTCTTTGCCTAGAATGAGTTCCTGTGGGGTTGGGACTAACATATCTAGATTGGACTCTTGCCTGGGGGTTAAGAGAGCTCTACTGTATTTAAGGATGGTTGCCCACCAATAGATTTTAAAATTGGAAAGCGCCGGACCCCCTCTTTCCCTTGGTAGGATAATACATTTTTGAGCTCTACGAGTTCTTCCATATCCCCAGATAAAGCGAGAGAAAATATTATCCATATCTTTAAATATTGATGGGTCGAAATTTAGACAGATTTAGACAGATGGTTCGAAATAAGTACAGAAATTTCGGAAAGAACTACATTTTTATAAGATTAGATCTTCCTATAATAGTTAACTGCAAGTTATGCAGGCTGTTTAAACTTTTCTTAGTCTTTTTAAGAATTGGGTTCAAATTGAGGCTTACTAAATTGTTTAGATTGGAGGTGATATTGACGCCAAGATATAGTGCATTCTCTACCACCCTGTCGTCAGAAAAATAGATTTGACTATTGGTTACAATCTGGGGTTTGGTTTTGTTCAATTTATACCCTGATTCCAAGAAATGCATTTAATCCTGGTTAAGGCGTAAAGGATGTCGATTAATCAAACAGTGCCCAATAGCGTGCCTCGTGTCAGGGAGTAGGGGGGAGATAAGGAAAGACAGGGAGGGAAACTAACTCAATACAATCAAACGAAATTGCGGAGAACACCAAAAAAAACTTCCCCCCCCAAACAGGCTGAGCATATCCCCCAAGTAACCTCTTTGAAGTATACAAAAAATAATATAAAGGGCTATACCTACCAATAGCCCAATCCCCAAATAATCAGTCAGTTGGCAATAAAGAAAGTTCAATCATTTATTAAGCAGAATACTCTATAGAGGAGCCTCTCCAACCTTCACCCATCAGGTGCGCGGAGAAGACTGCTGGCTTACATTCAAACCAAAGGCTATATACTTTCAGTTCAACACATAGAATCACTGTAAAAGGAAAAACACCAGTTGGCCCTCGGGTCCAGAGGAGGGACCATATATGGCACACATGATTAGTTCAAAGCTTTACTATTTATTACTGGGAAGGTCAGGAGTGGTGACTCCCTTTCATCCTGGTGCCCGTGAGTGTAGGCACGGCACCTCCTGGAATTCGCATATTGCACCCAAAGCCAGACGCGACCTTGATTCCCAGGACATAGGGAAAACAGTTTACTTTCAGCTGCACTCAGTAACTCAAATGAACTGGGACTTGACAACTACTGGAGAGTGACACATGATCGCACCTCGCGTCTGAGTCAGAAGAAAGAAGATGGCGTCTGTATGGTTCTCGGCCTACTCTGTTAGTATTAGAAACACGGGAAAAGAACAAACCTTTCCTACCAGCGGAAGCATATATGGATTATGTTATATGTATATCAAGCAAAGAGGGTATATAGATACATCATGCTAACATAATATATATACGATACTCCTCATGTATGGAAAATCTAATTTTTATCCCTCAGAACGGCCCTTTTAGCATGATGTAGCTAACTAAAACAGCTCAGTCCTCAAATATTCCTTCATAAATCTGCATTAGATCCTTGACCTCTTGCTGAACTAACTGGGCTTTTACCGCCGCTGGGGATGGACCAGTCACAGAGGAGGTGAGTTTAGTCGCGCAATAAGAGCAACATGCAGGTCCACATTGTATGCAAAGGCAACAGGTGAATATGATACCGGCTATACCTGCCAGCACCATCAGAATTTTCCAACCCCAAGTAGACAACAGACCCCAGAACCAACCAGAGAGGGACCAGGTACCAGTTCCTGCATGTATTTCAGAAGCCAAACGATGTAGCTTCTGAATGGCCAAATGAACAGAGGGGGTGGAGTCAGGGATATAGACACAACAGGAACTGCCTATCACACGGCATGCTCCTCCCCGATCTGCCAAGATAACATCTAAAACCATGCGGTTTTGAAGCGAAACGAGTCTCTTCGCTTGTAGCTCTACAGTTAAATTAGTCAATATCCCGGCAGTGGTGTTAATTACCCTTTCAACTACTCCAGACAGATGGCGTACTTCTTTGCTTTGCTGGTGATTATGGGCCCCCAAATAGGAAATACTCCTTTTGCAATGTCAATGAAATGATGTTCAGGAGTATCTGTCTGATCTATGTCAGTGCTATCTATCTCTCTTCTATTTCTTATAAATAGCAGGCTCCGTTTATCTAAACGATGATCCTTGTGATAATTAGAAGGGGCTATATAAACTGGAGGGTACAGAAAAGACAGGTAATAACGTTCAGCCCAACCACGGGGAAGCCAAGTATAGGCATTTTCTCCACAGAGAAAATACACATTAGGGGGAGTCAACAATGGAGGGCTGCTAAAGGTACGTAACCAATAGGTGTAATTACATCGACTTTCTCCTACTGATATGTATCCTGCTCCTTGAACACAGAATGCAGAGGTGCTATTTAATATGGGTATTGGGATGGCCCTATCATCTGTAACATTTCGTTCTTGAAAATGTCGGAAGTACTGGGTGAAATTAAACTCAGCAAAATCCAAAATTTCGTTCCTTAACCAAGTGGTGTTTTCATGCGTGGTATACATTTTCATACATGCATTCGGATCCAAGGATCCCTCTCCATTATTTTCATCAGGGTCAAATCCTTGGTGAACTTCAATATATGGCAAAATCATTTCGTAATCTTTTTCCGAAAATTTTTGAGTGTCTACTGTATAATGCATATACATCATTGAAAGTAATTTGAACCAGGCCTCACAACTTCCCAAATGAGACAAGGGTAAGGATATAAATAAATCGTGCTTGTGCATAACAGAGGGCAGAAGGCCACAAACCCAACAGTTCGTAGTATTAGTAGCACTATGTGTTTAATGAAGCATTTCAACAAATACATATTTCGTATAAGTCTGACAGTGCCTTTCCTTATGTGGGGCTAAGGTATAAAACACATGTTCCGGAGGTGGGGCAGTTGTTCCTAAAACAATATGCATAGGGTGGCGAAATTCTAAATATATGAACACTCCCATTAATATGATTAGCAATGTCGCTATAATGACCACAAATGCAATCTTCACACGTTGAGTCCAACTGGAAAAGACAGGCATATTTACAGGGAAATGACGTGGTGCAAAAGGACGTTCCTCTTTGGGGACAAAACGAGCAAAGGGATACATGCTAGCTAAAAGTCCAAAAATAAACTCGGGCAATGCAGTCCAACCTGCCAGAGGGTGCTTCTTTCCTGTGTCCGTTCAGAGCCTCACAGGCAGGCTCCTATCGTTCATCACAAATAGGACCAACCGATCTTTTCACGTTGGAGTTATGTTTCACACAACCCTTGAAGACTACACAATCTTGGCCTCTTTTAAACAAGAAATTCCGTCTTTCTTTCTGAAAAGAGCAAGCAAATATTCAAGGCTCTCAGCCTGTTCAGTCCAGGGTCTCGCTCACTACCCCAGAAGCACACCCAACAAACACTTCTGTACCCTATTGCTCAAGTCTCTCCCTATTTCCTACCCTCTTCACCTGGGGTACCGTGTCGTTTTCTGGGCCGCAGATTGTATCGAACATGGCCAGGCGCTTCCTGATCAGAGAACAAAACAGAAGATGATGAGTCTGTTGCAATAGGGGTACTACGAGCATCTCGCTCAACAGCAGGGGTAACAGAATCTGGGGCAATCATTTGTGCAGATGACAAAGCCCCTTCCGAGACCGGCACTCCTTCTCCATGCCCTTCTCCAATTTCCTGGGCATCAGAAAAAGGGACAAAGCAAGGGACTTGTTCCCTTTCCTGGGTTAAAACTCCTGGATTCGCTGATCATAGGGAAGCGGGAGGGGTAGTTTCTTCACGTGCGAGACATGAATTCAATGCCGCTTGCCATTCACTTTCACCGCCGTCCGCGTGGCCAATAGGATCTGAAGGGGCTCAGACCAACGGGGATCCAGGCTGGATTTCCGCTGCTAGTTACAGACCAGAACCCACTGTCCTGGCTCCAAGTGATGTCCGGGACCCTCCGGCAGGGGCTGCAAGACTGCTGAAACCTGTTGATGAATGGAACGAAGATCTTTAGTCAAAGCATACAGATAATCTGTCAACATAGGATATTCAATATCACGAAATGCTCTGGGTCTCGGGACGCACCAAACATTGGCAGGGCGCCCAAAAATGACCTCATAAGGAGACAAGCCAGAACGAGAGTGTGGTGTAACCCGTATTGACATCAGTACTAGAGGTACGGCATCTGACCACCTTAACCCAGTACTTTCTTGAATCTCTGCTAGTTTGAATTTCAGTATTCCATTATACTTCTCGACCAGCCCAGCAGACTGAGGGTGTCGAGCTGCATGGAATTTCTGCTTAATCTGTAATCCATTACAAACGTGACTGATAAAATCTGCATTAAAGTGCCCCCCGTTATCACTCCAGATCACCCGAGGCAATCCATAGCGTGGGAAACATTCCTTTATCAAAACCTTTGCTGTTGCCAAAGCAGTATTTTCTTTGGTCGGGTAGGCTTCCACCCATTTACTGAAAGCACACACCACGACCAGGACATGCTTCAAATTGTTCACGCGCTCCAGTTGGATATAATCCATTTGGAGCACCTCAAAAGGCAAAGATGGTGGTGCAAAATTTCCACTCAAAACAGGTTCCCTGCCCCCAGGATTGTCGTAAACAAACCATGCAATATTGCACCAAATGAGCAGCGGTTCTTGGGATATTAGGATTATTCCACACAGGGTCTAATAATGCACAAATACCCTTTGCCCCAATATGTGCTGAACCATGGGCCATGGTCACTACAGCCTTTACTAATGCATTGGGCAACCATCGCTGTTTCTCAGTCAAGTCAATCCAACAATCATTTGCATCTAATTTCCCCACTTCCTTCTCCCATCGAGCCAGTTCAGCAGGGGTAGCTACTTTCTGTATTTCCCAGACACTCTCCATAGTGTTGTTGAACATTTCCATTTCCGCCACCCACCTAGCAGAACTAGTCACAAACATTGAGGTCATTTTAGATTTTGCAGTTTCTTTAGCTATTTGATCAGCAAAGGCATTACCCTCACCTACTGCATCCACCACTGTCTTATGTGCACTGCATTTGACTACAGCCACTATTTCTGGTAATGTCAATGCCGTCAGTAATCGTAGAATCAAAGGACCGTGTTGTATTCGCTGAACATGGGAAGTAAGAAAACCCCTTTCTGCCCACAGTCGGCCAAAACTATGAGCCACGCCAAAGGCGTATTGGCTGTCCGTGTAAATATTTACTCTCAATCCTTCACTTAACTCACAGGCCCAAAGCAATGCCACTAACTCAGCTGCCTGTGCTGACTGATAGGGTACTCGAGATGCCTCAACTACAGTGCGTAGAGTAGTTCTCGCATATGCAGCAGTTGTCATGCCATCTGGTAATTTGAAACAAGAGCCATCGACATACAATTGCCCTTGGGGTCAGATAGAGGAATGTCTGTGAGGTCTACCCATCCCTTCGTCTCTTCCTCCGTCTGAAATATACAATCATGTACATCATTGTCTTTTTCGTCCGAAGGGAGGGGTAGTAACGTGGCAGGGTTCAGGGTGGCACATCGTTTAATTGTAATATGGGGAGCAAACAACGTCAATTCGTAACCTGTAAGACGCACTCTCGTAAGGTGCTGGGTCTTCGTTTTGTTCAATAATGTATCCACAGCGTGCGGTACCATCACTGTGAGGTCAGTGTTCAGGACTAGCCCTTACGACTGTCGAATAGCCACCACAACTGCAGCAGTAGCCCTTAAACAACTAGGAAGTGCTCTGGCGACGTTATCCAACACCGCCGAGAAATAGGCACAAGGTCTCTGCTTACCACCAAATCCTTGTGTCAACACAGAAAGCGAGCAACCGTCCACCTCTTGTACATAAAGCACAAAAGGTTTTCGGTAGTCAGGGGTACCCAGAACGGGTGCAGAGCAAAGCGCATATTTCAAAGAGTCAAAAGCATTTTGGCACTCATCAGTCCAAGGTAAAGGTTCATGCACATCTTTAGTGGTTAAATACAGGAGAGGTTTAGTGAGAAGATAAAAATTAGGAATCCATTGGCGACAGTAAGAGGTTATGCCGAGAAATACATGAACATCACGCTGAGTACGAGGTATAGACATGTCAGAAATGGTAGTCACAGGCTCAGGGGTTAGTCTCCTCCCCCTCTTTTGAGAGTAGATGACCAAGGTAGGTCACCTCCTGTTGACAATATTGGAATTTGGAAAGAGATACTTTATTACCATTAGCCGCCAAATGAGACAATAATTTAACAGTGGCTTCTTTACAGCCTTCCTCGGTGTCAAAAGCCACCAACAGATCATCAACATATTGCAAGAGCACATTACCAGAGGGCAGGATCAAATCATCCAACAATGCTTTCAAAGCCTGACTATAAATACTAGGACTCTCTGTGTACCCCTGGGGAGCGCAACAAAACTGGAAGCTGCGACCAGACAAGGAGAAGCCGAAAATATGACGGCTATCGGGGTGGATCGGAATGCTAAAGAAAGCATTCTTTAAATCGATGACGGAAAAATATTTAGCAGTGGGAGGAATCATAGTGAGAATAGTAGTGCTATCAAAAACCACAGGGTATTGGGGCACCACTATTTTATTAATTTCACGCAAATCAATCACAAAATGGTAAGTATCAACATGAGTAGGATCACTCCCGACAGGGGCCTTTTTCAGAATCGGTAAAATGGGACTGTTACGTATATTGGCAGCCGTCTCTTCCACCACACCCTTTTTGATCAGATCTTGTATGATGGAGAGCAAAGCTTTCTCGCCTGCCGGAGAAATTTTGTATTGAGGTAAACGTGGTAACCGAACATTTTGTTTCAAAGTAATAGAAACAGGTGGAATCTTTAATAATCCCACATCTGTGTCTCCGGTGGCCCATAGTGTTGCCAGGATAGCAGCTAACTCAGGAGGGAGGGGTTCATTTTTAGTGAAGCTCTGCAAAGTATGCTTACCAGGGGATTGAATAGTCAGATAAACACCATCAGGGTAACAATGAATCTGTGCATGCAATTTCTTCAACAAATCCAATCCCAATAGATTCTCCCCACAATGTGAAGTCAACAGAAACGGGGAGTCTACCGTGACCGGACCAATTGTAAATGGAATAGGTTTGGAAATGGGGCTCACCACCGGAATTCCCAAAAATCCCACTGAAACATTATTTTGCCCGGACAGAGCAGCACCTGGGACCAGCGAACGAGAAATAGAACTATTCATCGCACCTGTATCAACTAGAAACTTTTCAGATGTCCCCATCAATGGCCCTTATACATAAGGACCTTGCTGATCAACGGGTACTGACACCTGGCCTCCACTCTGTCCTTGGCTGCCCTATGTATAAGCATAGCCTTCGGTCCCATCTATTGCATGGTCTTCATTTTAATACTGCCTACCTCTCGGGTTATCAAAATAATTATTTTCCGATTCACCGTGCGTTGCCTCCTCTCCCCGCATGTCACTGCGATCCACACCACCTCGACCTCTTCCTCTCATTGCC
This sequence comes from Lissotriton helveticus, assembly GCF_964261635.1. NCBI lineage: Eukaryota > Metazoa > Chordata > Amphibia > Caudata > Salamandridae > Lissotriton > Lissotriton helveticus. The sequence continues at coordinate 1,406,002,961 of NC_136057.1, read as the reverse complement.
CCATTCTGAGCCAACAATATTGGACACTGAAATTGCCAATGTCCTTCCTCCTTACAGTAAGCGCACTGATTTGGTCCCCAAGCAATAGCTGGTCCCCCGCCTCGTCCAGTTCCCGCCCCCCTCGGGACAAACCCTCTACTGCCTCTCTCTCTGCCTCGTCCTCGGAAGACTTGTTGCAACAGCACCCAGGTCTTAAGATCCTTCACTTTCTTTTCCGTCTTATCCTTACTCTCATTTTCCCTATGTTTGTAATATTGAGCCATGCTCAATATTATTGAGGGCGTAGAAGTAGTCCAAGTACTCTCCGCGGCTTGTAACCGCGTGGAGATTTCCGGCAACAGATTTGTCACGAAACGATTAACAATCGTACGCCGCCTTCCACTGATAAATCCTGCCCACTAAAGTCAATGAATACACCTTCAAATCTAGTGAAGAAATCAGAAACACTTTCATTCTTCTTCTGCTTACACGCTGTCAATTTGTCCCAATCCACTTTACGAGGCGGAATTAAGGAATGCATGTAAGTAATAATCCGACCCGGTAAAGACAATAGTTCAGGTTTCGGTTTATCACCAGGCTTTTGATCCTTATCCCAACCTTTTATCTGATCCCAGGTTCCGCCTAACTCCAGAACATGATACTGATCATGCACCTGACTCCACACAGGAGGAGGCCGCTTCTGTGAGTTCTTTATAATAAGCCGTAGGGTTATTACGGGGGTCAGGGAAATGTGACTTTAGCGAGATGACCTCACTCCTCTTCCAGGGGGTGTAAACCCATTGCTCTTGTACTCGTGCCTCCACACGAGCTCTGATTACCACATCCTGATCGGTTTTTAATTCCAGTACTTCAGGATGGAAGGATATATGCGTTGTGGAGCATAAGGGGGAGGTGGACGCGTATCCAATAAATCCTCCTTCTCATCTCTGCCTCAGTCCTGGTCACATAGGTTTTATCCACCTGTAATCTAAATTGTCTATCTGCACAATCAATTCCCTTTTCCCTTTTCAGTTTGAGCTTTATCATAGGCTATGGCTTGCTGCGTAATCGTCTGACCTCCTTTTATTTTACATAATTTCTCCTCCCTGATACGTCTACGTTTTGCTTCCTTCTGCCACAAGTTTAGAGAGTCAACCGACTGCCGACTTCGTTTAGAAAATAACCGATCCTGCAAAAAATGTATGCCATAGCGTATTAAACAAGATGGGTGTGATACCATGTTTAACATACATATCATAACTCGGGCTGCCCTCGGGCGGGGCAGGTTGACTTTCATCCAAACGCCTGCCTTTTCGGCGACAACAGCATCCAAAACATAATTTACTAAAATACGACATAATGATCGTTGACAGTTATTCCTGATTCAAGAAACAGTCTTTCAATCATGGCCATGTTCACACATTCCCAACATTTCACCCACTCTCTGAGTCAAACATACACAGAGCAATACATATATATACAGAAATTTTCAACATGACATGTCTCTTCCTTATTTTTTTCTTTCTAAACAAAAGAACAGAGCCCGTCGACTCCTGTTCATGGAGAATTAATCAATTCAGATTCCAGACCAACAGACACCAAAAACAAGCAGTCCAAAGACTACCAAGAGACCGTCGGACAGGTATAACCACAGACTGTCCTACAGACCATCCCGAGGCCTTCCTGGTTCACCCCTGGGACTATTCTGACTAAGCCCGCTACTATAGCACCGCTTCAGATATGTCCCAGAGGCTACCCAGGTACAACCACGGGCCTTTCCGAGACCAGTCTGGCCAGGTGCGTACCACACAAGCCACACCAAGGCATTGGATCAGCGTCTCTATTATTCACAAAACAAGTCCGTGGAGCATCTACCCGGGCAGCCACAATGCTGCCCCGTCAGACCCCCAAAATTCTCTGTGGTACACCGACCACCAAATCCGATACAGTTAACTGCTCCAAAGGCACTGCTCAACAGCGCGTTCCAAAGACACCAAAAACAATCCACTCACCTGGTGCACGCGGGTATACTTGTGTATTCTCCACTGCCAACTCCTGAAGACCAACACGGTCAGCTCCCGGGTTACGCCTGTAGGACTCCGGCGAAGAGTCACTAGCAGCTGGGGCTCTCTGATCGCAAGAGTGGAGTAAGTCGAAACTTTCCGCTCGACCGGAGCTCCCCTTTCTTTGTCCTTTCCACCCGGTTACGGGGAGGACAACCCTATCACGGAGTCCCGGCGGAGTCGCCAACTGAAGTATACAACAAATAATATAAAGGGCTCTACCTACCAATAGCCCAATCCCCAATTATCAAATAATCAGTCAGTTGGCATTGAAGAAAGTTCAATCATTTATTAAGCAGAATACTCTATAGAGGAGCCTCTCCAACCCTCACCCATCAGGTGCGCGGAGAAGACTGCTGCCTTACATAAGCATGAGCGCAAAATCCGCTACGCTCGCGGATTTTGCGAATTTTCGGTAAATCCGCGATCCACGAACTCTCGCGAATTTACCGAAAATCCGCAATCCGCGAGCGGCGGATTCCGGGGGCAAAAGTTCAAGCCTGCCTGGCCTGTTGTAACTAATTTACGATGGCGCCGGCAAGCTGCCAGCGCCATCCTAAGATAGTTACTAAATTAGCTTCAACAGGAAGCTCTAATAGATAAGATAAAGCAGGTCATCGAGCGCCTGCTTTATTTTATCTATTAGAGCTTCCTGTTGAAGCTAATTTAGTAACTATTTTAGGATGGCGCTGGCAGCTTGCCGGCGCCATCGTAAATTAGTTACTAAAGGCACAAAACGGTGGCGTCTTCTTGAATAAATATGAAGGGCAGGGTTTCAGATATCGATTAAGCATGTGCCCTACTTGAAGCTTAAATTCAGTGACTCATTCATTGGCCCAAAAACAATCGTGAGCGTTGTCAAGGCTAGGCAGATGTGCCTTCTTCCCTAATATACCATCGCAAATAAGCTGTGATGCTGGACAGAAGCCTTTGCATCCTTGACTTTCACGAGCGCAATCCTCGTGCTGTTCCTGTGGCCAGGAGCTTCTGTATCTTTATCTGCTGCTCTGATCGGTCTCTGACCTTTAATGCACACAAGAGGCATGTGCACTCGCATGGAAGCCCCGTCCGTTTGGCCCCGCCCACACACTCGTGGTGTGCACCGTCTTCCCGCCATTTACCCACTATGACAGCTCACTCACGGGACCCCTGCGCCCCTCGGCGCGATTGCATAATAACACACACCTGGTCGCTGTAGACAACTCTCTGGCACTTTAGGCAGCTGTAGTGTAGTAAAAGCACTATACATCTACCCAACGAGGTAGCACTTACTGATTATATAGTAGAAAGTACTCCAGTTGAGTAGAGGTATGGCACAAAACGGTGGCGTCTCTTTGAATAAATATGAAGGACAGGGTTCAATCTGGCACGATGATCCTGGCATGGAAGCCCCGCCCCAAATCCGCCGATCCGCAAAATCCGCGGATTTTGCGGATCCACGATCCGTGAATACGCAAATCCGCGAATCGTGGATCCGCAAAATCCGCCCATGCTTAGCCTTACATTCAAACCAAAGGCTATACACTTTCAGTTCAACACATAGAATCACTGTAAAAGGAAAAACACCAGTTGGCCCTCGGGCCCCGAGGAAGGACCATGTATGGCACACATGATTACGTCAAAGCTTTACTATTTGTTACTGGGAAGGTCAGGAGGGGTGACTCCCTTTCGTCCTGGTGTCCGGGAATGTAGGCACGGCGCCTCCTGGAATGCGCTTATCGCACCCAAAGCCAGATGCGACCTTGAGTCCCAGGACATAGGGAAAACAGTTTACTTTCAGCTGCTCTCAGTAACTCAAATGAACTGGGGCTTGACAACTACTGGAGAGTGACACATGATCGCACCTCGTGTCTGAGTCAGAAGAAAGAAGATGGCGTCTGTATGGTTCTCGGCCTACTCTGTTAGTAATAAAAAACACTGAAAAAGAACAAACCTTTCCTACCAGCGGAAGCATATATGGATTATGTTATATGTATATCAAGCAAAGAGGGTATATAGATACATCATGCTAACATACTATATATATCCGATACTCCTCATGTATGGAAAATCTAATTTTTATCCCTCATCTTAACCCAACAAAGGTAAAACATTTTGCATTGATAGGGACTCATCCCTAGGGGGGCGAAAGCGGGCCCAACCTGACCGCCTGCAGGGGGCGATCAGCGGGACGCCCAGGTATATCAAATCAGTCACTTTCAAAGAGTGCAGGATGCTGTTCTTATATTACATTACTATTATAAAGGATCATGTTTGGAGCACAGTCTCTTGGTTTCAAGCCAAGGAGGGTCAGTTATAGTGTGTCCATCGCATCTGCTTGTAAGTCGTTGCCACTGGTGCGGCCCCCTTCCTACGAGTCTGTTCTGCGGTTTTCAAGTCTTTGGGCCAGACGCTGGTCCTTCACATATCGCTCTGCTTTTTTAGGGTCTGTGAAGAAGGTTGTTTTCCCAGCATGCAATATCCTGAGCTTGGCTGGGTATAAAGGGGTGGAAGTCCTTAAGGGCCTCTTGGACTGCCTGAGTGAAGTCCGGGTAGAAAGATATTGCATTCCCCAGGTACGCCACATTTTGCATCTCCCTGGCTCGACGAAGTACCGTGTCCCGGTCCCGGTAGTTGAGTAGGCGTGTGATTATGGGTCTGGCCCCTGCTCCGGGGGGAGGTGGGGGGGACACGGTCCAAGGGTGTGATCAGCATTCTCCATAATGCACATTGAGGACAGGGACTTGCCAAATGTGGAATGCAGCAACTCCTCGACATAGTCCTCAACACGCGCCATGGCCGTGTACTCAGGTACTCATGTAATGCGTAGATTGTTATGACGTGACCTGGCCTACAGGTGTCAGACTAACCTTATGCCAACCAATTCCACAGGAGGAGAAGAGTATTTCTCTGATGCCCTCCGAAGTCTCCTGACTGAGTAAACATCTGCCAGCACAAAACAGGGGGAAGGGGAAATTGGGAAGAGAAAGAGAGAGACTGCCTCGGCTTCTATTCTGTCTTCAACTACGCTTCTTATGTCTTATGGAATATCTTTTATCTTATTTGACGTAGCGGTGTAGACAAGCATCTGAAAATAGACAACAAGCATAAACACCATTCCTTTTTCATATACAAATCTTAAACATATTATTTTTTAGCACATTACTTTTTCTTTTTTTATACCTAAAACTAACAAGACAATTGCCTCCCTCTCATAGTGTGTAGATGACAAGAGTTAATCACAAGTTCTGAAAGGAATATTCGCACGCAGGAGTGTCGAAGAGAATTCCTTAAGTCTACTTTTGAGTGTCAAAATATAGTCAATGCAGGATTTTGAAGAGAAAACCTTACTTGGACACGTTGCAAGATGAGAGAAAGTGCTACACTGTAATGTCCAAGGAACACACTCTGCAACAAATACAAAGTTCTTCAAATAGGTAAAGCCGGGAAAAAATTATATATGAGAATGAACTCCTCGGTGTGCACACCAGCTTTTTGAAGTAGGCGTTACCCAAAAACAAGAGGTACTGCCTTACGCGGAAAATTTCCTATCAGGAAAACAGGCGCCTGAACGAGACACTGCTCCTCGCTGAGGTAGAACAGTTGAAGTGCGCAGAGCAGGTGTCATGAGTCACCCACCTTAGTTCCAGATTGTTTCACCTTGATGATGATTGGCCCCTAGTCCTCCTAAAAACTGACAGAGTGACAACTAGATTTAGACCTCAGGGGGGAAAGGATTTGGAATGACAAGAGAAAAAAACAGACGAATAGTCCAGGGTCTTTGTGATGCACACTCAAGTCCAGTTTTGGGTAGGTCACTGGAGTTCTTTGGATCCTTGATCTCCTAATACAGAATATATAAAATGAACAATTATGCACATATGCCCCTCCTTGCTAATAGTCTCGGATGATAATTCTATACATTCTTACCTAATTATGTCTAGGATCGTACATAAAACTATCACTGCAAATGACTTGGTGTCTGATCAGCAAACTAAAAGACAAAAATATGTATATATGTTAATGGTTAGTGACTGGCTTATTCCTTATAGTAAACAGACAAAATATCGACTTCAAAATATCGAATGGACAAAATATCGACTTCAAAATATAGAATGGACAAAATATCAAATGGACAGAATATAGTCATCAAAAATATTGTTTTTAAGGTAAGTAATGTAATATCGAATTTTAAAAATATAGAAAGTCAAAATATCGAAGTATATAATATAGGTTATTAAAATTATCGAATTTTTTATAATATTCAATTTTGTATAGTGTTTTTTATGTTATTATATGTGTGAAAAGTGTGTATTTATGTTATAATTTATTTTAATTAATGAATTTTATGTTATTTAATTTTTGCGTAATTTAATTCTGTAGCGGGTTGTGGGTTTATAGGGGAATAGGGTGGGAAGTAATTTAATTATAATTAATTAAATATGTAAATTTATTTATTGGTATTTATTTTGAATTAATTGTTAATTCATTGTTATTTGGTAATTAATTAAATTTTAATTGCCAATTAATTTTATTTAATCGATTAATTGATAATTATGTTAATTTTACTAATTTATTTTCTGTAGCGGGTTGTGGGTTTATATGGGAATAGGGTGGGAAGTCATTTAATTATAATTAATTAAATATTTTAATTTATTTATTGGTATTGTTTTTGAATTAATTTTTAATTAATTTTATTTGGTAATTAATTAAATTTTAATTGCCAATTAATTCTATTTAATTGATTAATTGATAATTATGTTAATTTTACTAATTTATTTTCTGTAGTGGGTTGTATGTTTATAGGGGAATAGGGTGGGAAGTAATTTAATTATAAATAATTAAATAATTTAATTTATTTATTTGTATTTATTTTGAATTAATTGTTAATTAATTATTAATTGCTAATTAATTAATTGTTAATTTGTAAATAATTTGTATTAATAGGTAACTAATTCTAATAATTAATTTTAATTTGTATTTTTAATTGATTATTATATTATATTAAATTGGTAATTACTTTTAATTAATTTTTTATAGACATTAATATATATATTTTTTAAAATAATGTATGAAGTATTTACTTTCCCTACTGTTATACTCACTGGAGTGGGAATAGTAATTTTTACCCCTACGCTATCCAACGCTTTCCCTACTGTTGCACTCTCTGGAGTGGGAATAGTAATTTTTACCCCTACACTATCCAACGCTTTCCCTACTGTTGCACTCACTGGAGTGGTAATAGTAATTTTTACTCCTACGCTATCCAACGCTTTCCCTACTGTTGCACTCTCTGGAGTGGGAATAGTAATTTTTACCCCTACGCTATCCAACGCTTTCCCTACTGTTGCACTCACTGGAGTGGGAATAGTAATTTTTACCCCTACGCTATCCAACGCTTTCCCTACTGTTGCACTCTCTGGAGTGCGAATAGTAATTTTTACCCCTACGCTATCCAACGCTTTCCCTACTGTTGCACTCACTGGAGAGGGAATAATAATTTTTACCCCTACGCTATCCAACGCTTTCCCTACTGTTGCACTCTCTGGAATGGGAATAGTCATTTTTACCCCTATGCTATCCAACGCTTTCCCTACTGTTGCACTCACTGGAGTGGGAATAGTAATTTTTACCCCTACGCTATCCAACACTTTCCCTACTGTTGCATTCTCTGGAGTGGGAATAGTAATTTTTACACTCCCGCTATCCTACGGTAATAATATTGTATATTTTTTAATAATATTATGTTAATATATATATATGTTTTAACAAATAAAATTGTATTTTTTTTATAACTTAAATTAATGATTTAATAATTTTAAGGTTATTTAAGTATTATTAAGTATATTTTAGTTATTTATTTATTTGTATTTATTTTGAATTAATTGTTAATTAATTATTAATTGCTAATTAATTAATTGTTAATTTGAAAATAATTTGTATTAATAGGTAACTAATTCTAATAATTAATTTTAATTTGTATTTTTAATTGATTATTATATTATATTAAATTGGTAATTACTTTTAATTAATTTTTTATAGACATTAATATATATATTTTTTAAAATAATGTATGAAGTATTTACTTTCCCTACTGTTATACTCACTGGAGTGGGAATAGTAATTTTTACCCCTACGCTATCCAACGCTTTCCCTACTGTTGCACTCTCTGGAGTGGGAATAGTAATTTTTACCCCTACGCTATCCAACGCTTTCCCTACTGTTGCACTCTCTGGAGTGGGAATAGTAATTTTTACCCCTACACTATCCAACGCTTTCCCTACTGTTGCACTCACTGGAGTGGTAATAGTAATTTTTACTCCTACGCTATCCAACGCTTTCCCTACTGTTGCACTCTCTGGAGTGGGAATAGTAATTTTTACCCCTACGCTATCCAACGCTTTCCCTACTGTTGCACTCACTGGAGTGGGAATAGTAATTTTTACCCCTACGCTATCCAACGCTTTCCCTACTGTTGCACTCTCTGGAGTGCGAATAGTAATTTTTACCCCTACGCTATCCAACGCTTTCCCTACTGTTGCACTCACTGGAGAGGGAATAATAATTTTTACCCCTACGCTATCCAACGCTTTCCCTACTGTTGCACTCTCTGGAATGGGAATAGTCATTTTTACCCCTATGCTATCCAACGCTTTCCCTACTGTTGCACTCACTGGAGTGGGAATAGTAATTTTTACCCCTACGCTATCCAACACTTTCCCTACTGTTGCATTCTCTGGAGTGGGAATAGTAATTTTTACACTCCCGCTATCCTACGGTAATAATATTGTATATTTTTTAATAATATTATGTTAATATATATATATGTTTTAACAAATAAAATTGTATTTTTTTTATAACTTAAATTAATGATTTAATAATTTTAAGGTTATTTAAGTATTATTAAGTATATTTTAGTTATTTATTTTTTTAAAAATTTAATTTTACATTTTTTTAAAGAAATTCGATATTTTTACAAAGTATATATTTTTAAACGATATTTTGGAGTCAATATTTTTGTACTTACCTGTTTGTAGATAAGATTTAGATATTTTGTCTGTCGATATTTTGGCATCGATATTTTTAGTAGTCTATATTTTGTCCCTCGATATTATGTCAGTGATCCATTCCTTATATGTATGCACTCGACTTATCTATATGCATACCTGAGGTTTTAACTTTTATATCTGGATACAGATTAATGCTTTCTCTTGTGTTATATGATCAGCATTAAGTTTTCACTAAATATAATAACAAGAAATGTTGTTACTTAAAAATCTAATATATTTAATATAAACATTCATTTAAGATTTTACAATTGTTCTTACTCGTTGAACTGCGCTATAAACCTCTCAATCGAGAGAGTTGAGTACTCGGCTGCAAATTACACATAAATAAAGCCTTTCTGTCTTTAAATCAAAGTGTCCTTTTAATTCAGCAAATACGGCAATGTCTCTTGCAATGCGTGAGAAACTTGATTCTTCTCAAGATCTTCTGTGCACTTGTACTTGGAGTCACTTGAATCCAATGCGGTCCAAAAAACATGCAGTTGGCATATAAATAACTAGTTCACTCACCGGTGGTGCGATCAACTCTAATACCTTCTCTTTTGTTTTGCAGGTTGCTGTTGTTAGGGAATTTACGGTAGCCGGTCTGGAGCCTGAAGGAAGTGGAAGACCGATCGTCGTAGAACAGGGTGGGGGAAACTCCAAGAAGAATCCAAAGTCGGGTCTGCGATCGGGAACTGGAACCAGGTAGGTGAGATCCAACGAGGTCAAGCGTTAGCGAGTGAGTGCGAGCGGTTTGTATACACGCTTCAGAAAATTAACATACACACGGTTCAACTCGGCAGTTTAACGAGTGTGGGAAAATCATGTATATTGATGAGGGCTGGTGTTTTCGGGGTTCCACCGTAATGAATACAACTTGTTTATGCCAACACATGGGGCACATCTTCTTGCACGATCTACGCCTTACTTGAAGGAAGCAATATGTACATATATATGAGGGACATACTCCTGAACTAGTCCAAAGAGCTTTCAATAGTTCTAATACATATTGTCCAGTCCCAAGACAAGCCTTTAAGTAAACAATGACCTCCAACATATACAAAACATTATAAAATCACAACACAAATATCAAAAATATTACAATTCAATTTGTTAAAGACTTTGGTGAATTGGACACAGTGGGCATTTGAAATAGGCGGGTGTTTAAGAGAAACCCCATGACAGTTCCTCCCTCAAAGGCCACCCTATGGGTCGTGGTTTCTCGGGATGTAAAGCATGAAAACGTCTAACCAAGCGATCCGCATGCACATTGGACGCTGGTTCCCATGATTGTTTATATGCCTCATACCCCTTCCAGTCTAGAAGTATATGCATTTTTCCCTGAATTCTCTTAGAATCAAGAATACGATTGATCTCATATTCTGGGTGATTGTTAATAATAACTGGAGGGGGGAGAATCCGTACGAGTCAGTAGGTTATATTGTTTTAGTAGGGATATATGAAATGTAGGTAGAGAACTTGTCAGGTAATTCTAATTGGACCTTGACTGGATTAAGAATCTTTTTTACTGGGAAGGGGCCAATAAATCTAGGCTGTAGCTTTCGTGGTCCTTCTAACTGAATGTTTCTTGTAGATAGCAAAACTAGATCTCCCACTTTATAAGAAGGTTCAGGTGACCTATGTTTGTCTGCTTGTATCTTGTTCTGCTTCTTAAATTTAGCAAGACTTAATTTAGCTTTTTCTTGTATTGTTTGTAACAAAGATGTTCTGTCACAGACAGTAGGGGTGTCATAATGGGTAAAGATTGAACTGGAATGGAGCGGAGGTGTTTATCTGTTATAAAGTAAAAAGGTGAACATCCTAATGAAGAATGTACACTATTGTTGTAAGCGAATTCAGCTAACGGGAGAGCTTCATCCCAACTCGCAGTTACAGTAGAAATCAAACATTTTAGGCTTTGTTCCAAATATTAATTGATTTTTTCAGTTTGCCCATCCGTTTGAGGGTGGAAGGCAGAACTTAAAGCCACGTCAATGCCTAATTGAGCACCGAGAGTTTTCCAACATTTTTAGTTAAACTGAGGGTTGGAAATTATTTTACTGGGCAATCCGTGTAATTTAACTACATGATTTAGAAGAATGGTACTAAATTGTACTGCAGTCTGTAACTTTGGGAGAGGTATGAAATGACTCATCTTGGATAGTAAGTCCACGACTACAAGTATGGTCGTGTTTTTGTTAGATTTGGGCAGATCAGTTATGAAGTCTACACTAATAGTGTGCCACGGAATGGAAGAAATAGGTAAAGGATGCAAGAGTCCAGCTGGTGCTATAGGTTGGGTCTTGTTTCTTGCACAGATTGTACATGTTTTCACATATTCTCGGATATTGTCTTGCATCTTTTCCCACCAAAAGTGTCTTCTATATAGATCTAAAGTTTTATATGTTCCTGGATGACTTGCCAAACCCGAGTCATGGTTCCACATTATAACTTGATGTCTTAAGTCCTTCCGAGGAACACATTTTTTGTTATCATGAAATAAAAAAACATCTTTGTTAGAATTGTTAGGGTTCTGTAACCATTTTTTAAGATCAATGGATTGTGATGCCTTTTTAATATCCTGAAAAACGTGTCTTCCTGAATTACTGCGATTATTTTATTTTCTGGTATGATACTTGGTGCTCTGGTAATTTTTTCTGTTTCTTCTTTTTCATCTAACCTGGATAAGGTATCAGATAACAATTGTTGTTTACCAGGTCAGTAAGTAATTATGAAATCAAAGTCACAAAAAAATAATAGCCATCTAATTTGCCTGGGGGTGAGCGCCTTAACGGATGTTTTATGATCGGTGAAAATAGTAATAGTGTGCTTGGCTCCAATAAATGATGTCTCCAGTCACCGAAGGCTGCTTTGATGGCTAATAGCTCACGCTTTGCCACTGTGTGATTCCTTTCTGCTTGTAACAATGTTAGTGAGAAATACGCTATTGGGTGTAAATGTCCTGTGTTAGGGTTCTTTTATAAGAGAACTCCTTCCAAGGCAGTTTGAGAGGCATCTGCATCAACAAAGAATGGGTTATCTGGATCTGGATGGCACAAAATAGGAGCAGTTGTAAATTCTTGTTTTAATCTGTTAAAGGCCTTGTCTGCATCGTCCGACCAATGAAACGATTTCCCCTATTTTAATAAATTAGTTATGGGGGGAAACTATTTCTGAAAATTGGGCAATAAACCTTCTGTAGAAATTAGCGAATTCCAACACCTTTTGGATGTATTTTAATGATTTGGAAGAAGGCCAATTATTAATCGCTTCTACTTTTCTGGGATCCATTATAATGCCTGCAGGGGACAAGAAATAACCTAAAAATGCCACCTTTTTAGTGTGAAATATGCATTTTTCCAATTTTGCATAAAAGGAATGTTCTTTTAACCTTTGAAGGATGGCTCTTCCTGGCTGAATATGTTCTTGGTCATTTTTTTAATAGATTAGAATATCATCAATTTAGACAATAGCACATACATCAAGGAAGTCATGTAACACCTCGTTGATAAAATATTGGAATGCCGGCGGTGTATTCAAATAGTCAAAATTTAGTGGGGAAGGCCGTCTTCCATTTGTCGCCTTCCTTGACGCGAATGAGTGGATAGGCCCCCCGCAAGTTCAATTTTGTGTAAATGGTGGATCCTTTAACTTGATTTAATAGAACAGGGATCAAAGGTAAAGGGTAACGATTTTTAATCGTAACCTTGTTTACTGTGCGAGAGTCGATGCAAGCGCGAAGATCTCCTGATTTCTTGGCCACGAAGAATAACGGAGAAGAGACTGGTGATGTGTATGTCTGATGAAACACAGTTGTAGAAGTTTGTCTAAGTTTTGCTTAAGATACTGTGTCTCAGGGTCAGTGAGGGCATATATCCTACTACAAGGCAGGACAGCCCCTGGCACCAAATCTATTCTACAGTCATACACCCTGTGAGGGTGGTAATTGCGTGGCTTGTATTGGATCAAATACTTTAGAAAAATCTTTATAACACTCTGGCAGATTAACGGGTGCTTTCGCTATATAGAGGCACAATACAAAGGGTGGATAGAATCCTGTGTTTCTTTATAACAATGCATTCTACAAAATGCTGAATCCAAAGTCACAGTTCTTAAAACCCAATCTATTTTAGAATTATGTCTTTCTAGCCAGGGAATTCCTAGTATTACCCCAAAAGTAGGGGTGTCAATTAAGTCAAATGAGGTCTGTTTGGTGTGCCCATTTTCACACCCAAGAGTTAACACATGAGTATGAAAATTAATCAGGCCGGAGGACAAAGCTGACCCATCCACTGCTCGTACGGGCTTAGATTCTTTCTTGTGAATGTGGGTGATGCCAAATTTTTTTCTGCCAAGGCAATGTCAAAAAAATTACCAGTTACCCCTGAATCCAAGAGAACTGACAAACTATATCTTTGTTGATCAGAAATGATGAACGTCACTCGAATAGTCATGTGTCTAGGAAGATGGTAAATTGTATTCGTAGCATATTGAGAGGTCTCAAAGGAGAGACCTCATTATCCTTTGAGACATTTTGTTTTCCGATTCTGCAACAGTGGAAGAAACATTAACTATGGGTCCTTTCTTTTTTGGTTTAATTGGGCAATCACAAGCAAAATTACCTGGTTTGCCACAATATAGACATAGGTTACCTTTTCTTCTTCTTTCTCTTCTGCTGTTAATGGGCCTTTTAAACCTCCTATTTGCATAGGTTCTACTTTATCCTCCACTTCTTTTTTCTCTGTCTTGATTATTATAGGTTTTGATTCAAATCTAGACCTGTCATGTTTCGTTCCCCTAGCTTATGACCCAGTTTTACTACCAAATCAAAAACTCGGAGTAATCATCGGGTAAATTGACAATGTGGGCCAGGGAATCTTTTAAATCATCTCTTAAACCCCTGTAAAACAGGGAAACTCATTTTTCTTCTGGCCAGTGAGTTTCAGATAAAAGGCGGCTGAAGGTGGTCATGTAAGTAATCAGGTCTTTGGAACCTTGTCTCAAATTCAGGAGTTCATTGTCACTGGTTTGTATGAATGTAGGACAGGCAAATAAACACGACATGGCTTCTTTAAATCAACTGTAATTATGTAAAAGGGGATCATCATACTCTATTAACAGAATAGTCCAATTGGCAGCTACTCCGCCTAAGTACGAAATAATGAAGGCAATTTTTTCGGTATCAGTTGGAAAGACCTGGAGTTTACAAATGAAATGTAGTTGGCATTGACTCATAAATTAGGCAAATTTGGAAGTATCCCCTAAAAAGCGTTCAGGATTGGCTTGGAGAACAGGGGTTGGAGCAACCACTATCACCTGTACATTTTGATCAGAACGCTGATGACTAAAACTAGTGGTTGCTACCGGACTTTGGCCAAACTTAGTTGGCGCTATGAATTGGCGAGGAATGGTATCTTCGGTTTCTCTCTATTGTGTAAAACATATATATATATATTTTTTATTGACTTTTCTCAGCAAGTATCCAGACATTGCGAGCCTTTGGCTGTACGTGCCAGAACGGGACAGCATTATGCAGGTCTGGAGCTGCGTGGGGATATGCAGTATATCTCGCTTTATGTGGATGATTTGCTCATGGATCTGTCCACCCCCAGCGAGGCCTTGATGGGGGCGACAGCGCTGCTGCGCAGGTTTGGCTTAGCATCTGGGTTTCGGGTGAATTGGGCGAAGGCTTGCCTGTTCCCTGTGCATCAGACGACAGAGAGCCCTAGTCAATTGGAAGGAATACGGTGGGAGCCTCATTGCTTACCCTATCTTGGAACTAACATCTATCATAAGCAAGAGGACCTATTGGAGGGTAATGTGGGCAGAGCGATGCGAGGGATTAAGGGGAGCATGGCATTCTGGGGCACACTGCCGCTCTTGGCGGCGGGCCTCGTGGGACTTTTAAAGATGGTGGCACTACCTCGGCTGCTGTACTATTTCAGGACGCTGCCGATTTGTATACCGGGCTTGGTGTTCAGAGCGCGTCGCTCCTTGATGGGGGATTTCTATGGGGGAACGGTAGACGGCGAGTAGCCTTGGAAACGATAATGAGACGCCGTGCCGAAGGAGGATGGGCAGGCCCAGATTTTGAGCTGTATTACCTGGCCACTTAGTTGCAGTGACTTACGCAGGCAGTGGCAAGGGAGTTTAGGGGTCCGGACGATCCAACAGGTCGATGCATCCCACGCCATGTGTTGTCATTTGTTGTACTTTTCCAGCGACTTGGCTCACTAACTAAAGAGGAGCGAACGTTGAGAATGTGCTGGAACCGGAGTCAGCATTGGGGTGGAGTTACTAGGCCATATGTCCGGAGATTCCCTTAGGCATGTGCACAGCCCTCCCGCATGGAGGGGACTGGTCAGCGCTGGCAGAGTGGGAAGAGCAGGGTTTGCAGGTAATGGGGGACCTATATGAGGAGGGGGCCCTTTTGCCCTATCAGGCACTGCAAGATAGGTATGGCCTTCCCAGGGGTGATTTCATGCTAAACTCAGCCCTGGTATTGGCTATCCAATGCCATTGGGGAGGTGGGTAATCGGAGCCGCAGACATCGTTAACATGTCAGTATGTCGTGATGGCGGCGGGGTCTGTGTTTGTATAGGCGAATGGAAGATGAGGGGCTGCGGCCACTGAGTCAGCTGCGAGGGAAACGGGAAGCAGATCTGGGTAAGGAGATTCCGTAAACAACATGGCCCAGCCTACTGGAGAGGACGTGGAAGAGCTTGTGTAACGCTCGATTCCAGCTTATCCACTTCTATGTGCTGCATAGGCCGTACTTAACCCCGGCACGGATAAAAAGATATTTTTTAACGTGGATACAGCCAGATGCCCCCGCTTCAACTCGGGAGATGCGGATTTTGCCCACATGGTGTGGAGTTGCCCGCAATTAGGAACGTATTGGGAGGAAGTGGTTGAGGTGTTATGCAGGGTGACGGATAGGCAAATAGAACCAGACATGGAAGCGTGCATATTGCATTGGTTTCCTCATACAGCTCGGACGAAAATCACGAGCAAGTTCATCGACTTGGGGTTACTATTAGCCAAGAGAGAATTGACGAGGCATTGGAAAGCCAGGCAGATCCCCAGCATGGAGCTCTGGAAGGCGGAATTCTCTAGTTGGGCGGCCAGCGAGAGTACGGTTCGGTTCCAGCAAGCTAGGAGAGCTAATAATGAAAAGGCACTGGAAACTGCAAAAGCATGGGAGTCCCTGGTAGTACTGCTTTTATTACCTGAATTGGAGTCAGACGGAGACTCAGTGGAGGTTTCGATGGAAACCCCCCAGCTTGATAGATTGTAGTGGGGCTCCTTGTGGATCCGGGGAACACTGCCGCAGATATTTGAATGACCTAAATTAGACTCACATCCTAGAGAAAGAAGTAGAGACACATACCCCTGAACAGTTATAATACGCAGATAGTTT
The DNA here is from genome assembly GCF_964261635.1 of Lissotriton helveticus. Taxonomy (NCBI): domain Eukaryota; kingdom Metazoa; phylum Chordata; class Amphibia; order Caudata; family Salamandridae; genus Lissotriton; species Lissotriton helveticus. The sequence goes on along the minus strand of NC_136057.1, from coordinate 1,405,986,471 downwards.
TTCAGTTTGGATAGCAGAGAACACACCAGTGGACGGGGTTTGGGAGGGTGGAGGGGAGGGAATGGTAAATAATTCGGGGAGCACATGGCTTGATTGAAACAAAGACCCATGGGACAGAATTAAAAGACTGTTACACCAAAGACACAGGGTGTAGGTATTATCTGCTGGAAGATCACAGTAAGATGACAGGGCAATGTATAGCAAGCTGTAGAATAGGGTTCAATGACGGAAACATAACTATATATTTGTCTCAAGGCCTGTGCTCCATTGAAAAGATGTATAATACAAAGTAACTGTTGTGTTTGGTGAATTGAACACAGTGGCCATGTGAAATAGGCAGGCGTGTGAGAGAAAACCCATGACAGCCGGGCTCCCACACGAGTGAACTATTAAAAGGACGTCAGGAACAATGTATAGATGGAATGCTGACCGCATAGTCATTGACTCGGCAGCCATGTTGGAATTCCACAATTCTTTTTGCAGGCAAATTTTTTAGGAGAAGGTTTAGAAGGAATGGGAGAAAAGGCAATTGTCTTTTCCAACGTGGGTAATTCTTCACCTTGTGCCAGTTGCTGATTTTTGAACCCAGAATGGAGACAGTCGCTAAAGTATTCCTGACAGTACCTCCCACCAAAGAGGCTCCCACCAGCCGAGCCTTGTCAGGAAACGTCTTGTGAAATTCTTTAACCAGTCTTGGTGCATGAACGTTTGAGGAGGGCTCCCATGATCTTTCTTCTGGACCGAACCCTTTACAATCAATCAAATAAAGCAAACGCCCTTTCACCACCTTAGAGTCTAAGATTCTATTCACTTCAAACTCTCTATCTGATCCCACTAGGATGCTAGGAGGTGACTCTTTCATACGCAATTTTGGTGGACTTCTTTTGATTAAAGACACATGGAAAACTGGCTGGATTTTAACCGGAGCAGGCATTTTCAATTTAACTGCCACTGGATTTACCATCTTGATTACTTCAAAAGGCCTTAGAAATCTGGGTTGAAACTTCCTGTTAGCTTTTGCGTAAGTGGCGTGTTGAAATCCACACCTTATCTCCCTCACAGTACTGTGGATTAGGTTTTCTCTTCTTATCATCTTGTTTCTTGTATGCGATCTTTGCCTGACACAGATTCTTTCCAGTTATTTGATAAGCAACTCGCAATCTCTCAGTCGAATTCTCAACTGCTGGAATCGAATCATCCTTTTTGCCCACAAACACATTCAGATTTTTTTCCATAATTTAAATAGAAAGGGGAATAACCAGTAGAAGAGTGGACTGCAGCATTGTATGCGAACTCAGCAAACCAAACCAAATCCGGCCACTCTCCTTTTTGGTCCTGCAAGTATAAGCGTAGGTATTGCTCAAGCTCTTGATTCACTCTTTCCGCCTGGCCATCAGTCTCCGGGTGATAACTGATGAAGAGGCCACCCTCAAGTGGATCATGAAAGATTTCCAGAAACGGGACACAATCTGGGTTTCTCTGTCTGAGATTACCACCACGGGTATCCCATGAAGACGAACTACATGTTGTGTAAACAATTGCACCAAATCTGATGCTCAAGGTATAGCCTATAAAGGAACAAAATGACCCATTTTGGAAAAGGTATCCACGGATGTATGACGTTACAACGCATGCTTTTACATCGCATGCCTTTACAACGCGGTTTTTACATCGCATACCATTACAACGCATAGCGCTTTTGGGTGTTGGATAGTGAATAGTTTAAATTACTATTCCAACTCCAGTCCCCGTGGACACTAGGGAAGGTTATTGGATAGTAAATTAACCTATTCCCTATCCTAGAGCGCCCCCCAGCGCAATGCGTTGTAATAGTTTGCGTTGTAATGACCGCGTTGTAATGGTAGTGCGTTGTAAAAGTTTTGTTGTAAGTGATGTTTCCCGGTATCCACAAACACTGGAATGGTGTTAAACCCCTTACTTGAAGGGAGATCTACAATTAGGTCCATGGATACTGTGTGCCAGGGGTAAAGGGCAGTGGGTAGCGGACATAACAGACCCTGAGCGGCTTGTCGGGTTCGCTTCCCCTTAACACATTTTCGCAATTTTGAACATACTGTCTTATCTGAACGTTCATTTCAGGCCACCAAAAATGTCTCTTGATTAATTCTTAGGTCTTCTTGATTCCCTTGTGTCCGGCTAAGGGGTCATCATGGGGGGTTTTCATAGACAATTCTTGCAACTTAATAGTAGGTAAGTACATTGCTTCATTGACTTAAGGTAGATTATTCTTTATCTTTCTTTCTGAGTCTTCATCTGCCCATTTCTGCATTGCATCAGTTGATAAAAATTCCTGAATTCCAAATTCAAACTTAGAATACTCTGTGGCTCCAACAAACTTCTCTTTTGGGATGGTTTGTGAGATTTCTGACTTTTCCAAGTTTTCTGAGCTGATTTCTGAGCTCATTCAGGAAAGAGCATCCACCTTTCCATTAGAAGTACCTGGTTGGTAAGTAATCACAAACTTGAAGTCTGCAAAATACAGAGACCATCTCAATTATCTGGGAGTTAATGTCGTAGCAGATTTTAAATATTGCAAGTTCTTATGGTCTGTGAACACAGTTACCACATGTTTGGCTCCAAAAAGATAATGTCTCCACTCCTGAAATGTGTCTTTAACTGGTAGTAATTTCTTCTCAGCAATTGGGTAATTAAGTTCTGGGAGCTTAAGCTTCCGAGAACGGAAAGCCAACGGATGCAGTAGGCCTGTGGTTTTGTGCAGCTGAGATAAAATTCCACCAATGGCTCGATCCGAAGCGTCTGCTTCAACATAGAAAGGTTCTTCAAGATGTGATGTAACAAAATGGGAGCTGTGGTGAAGGCCTTTTTTTAGAACATTAAACATGGAAAGCTGCTGGGGCATTACATAATCCGTATGTCATAACTTAATATTCAAAAAGCCCAAATCGAGTACGAGATGCGGTCTTCCACTCGTCCCCTTTAGCGAATCTGATCAAGTTTTGTGAATATTTTGGCACTCTTCACTTGGTCTAACAAGACAGAGATTAGTGGAAAGGGATATTGATTCTTGATGGTGACTTTATTCAAGGCTCTGTAATCGATGCAAGTTCTAAGTTCACCATTCTTCTAAGGAACAAAGAACAAAGGAGATGATACAGGAGACTGGGAGGGGCGAATAAATCCATTAGCGAGGAATTGATCCAAGTATTCTTTTAGATATTGGTTTTCTGCTTCAGTCAGCGCCTAAATACGACTGCAAGGTTGTATTGCTCTTGGCTCCAAACCAATTTTGCAATCATAAGTTCTATGTGATGGAAGTTTATCTGCAGCAGTCTCATTAAAGATCTCCTTAAATTCTTTGTATTCTCCTGGAATGTCTGTGGTGACTACTGAATTGATAGTTTGGGAAAATTGAGCTAACTGGTTGGTTTGTGACTCAAGTTGTTCTCTTTGAGTCTTGTGAAAACAATTCTCTTGGCAATATCTTGAGCTCATTTTAACTGTTCTTTTCTCTCAGCCAATAGTTGGGTTGTGCTCTTTAGCCAAGGCAATCGAAGGATAAGTTGGAATTGTGGAGCGTCAAACAGGTTGAATTTAAGTTCTTCACAATGAACATTTGATTAACTCTGTTCATTGGTAATAGGACCGGAGGATAAACTTGTTCCATCAACTGCTCGAACAGCTTCAAAAAATGTATCTGTGGTAGAACGAATTCCTATCTCCCTAGCATACTTGATATCGCAAAAGTTGCCAGTGGGTCCGGAGTCAATCATCACCAATACATCTTGGACTTTTCCTTCATTAAATCTTGCTGTCAAAGAAACAGTGAGATGAGGAGCTGCTACTTGTAGAGTGTTAGCTATCTGCTGAGAATCTGGAGTTGTCTTTTGCTCCTTCACACCCATCAGAGCAACTCCTATTACTGATGGGGTTTCTCTTTTAACAGCTGGTTAGACTTTGGTTTCTTTGGACTCTCTCTCACAAAATGCCCAGCTTTCCCACAATACATGCAAAGATTTCCTAATCATTGCTTTTCCTTCTCGTCTTTGGATAATGGACCTATGATATTTCCAATATGCATTGGTTCTTCGCCTACATTGGGTTCTGTTGGCTTGGTAATTTTAGATCTTATTCTGTCAAAACGTGGAGGAAAAGGACAAAAATCTCTTCTCTTTTCTGTCCTAATCTCATTAAGTCTTTGATCCATCTGCAAAACCAGGTCTATTAGCCCTGAGGTATCGGTGGGTCTATTAGGTATTTGGGCCAATGTATCTTTTAATTCTTCTTTCAACTCTCTGTAAAAATTTCCTGCTCTCTTTGACTCCGGACAGTTAGTTTTGACCACCAATTTGATGAATTGTGCCAGGTATGAGACTAAATCTTTACTCCCTCGACGTAGCTCTAGTAATTTGTTATCTGAGGCTTGAGTGACCTCTCTTCTGTCAAATATTCAAAGAAGTTCTGATTTAAATCTTTCAAAATCATAAAGAATTGGATCATTCTGCGTAACCAAGGGCATGGACCTAGCTGCTGCATCACCGCTCAGATAAGACAGTACAAATGCTACCTTTGATTGGTTTTCTGAAAAAATAATCAGTCTACACAAAAAATGTAATGAGCAATGGATCAGCAAAATCTGGCCTTGTGTTGATCTCCACTGAAGCGTTCAGTTTGATTTAGCTGTCTCTGCATGGTTTCTAGTATGGTAGCTAATCCATTTAAATCTAAACCCTCAGCTATTCTGGTTGGGTGGAAGGTGGGTCAGCACTTCAATCTGTCAGACTAACCTTATGCCAGCCGATTCCACAGGAGCAGAAGAGTATTTCTTCGATGCCCTCCGAAGCCTACTGACTGGGTAGACACCTGCCAGCACACAACAGGGGGAAGGGGAAATTCGAAAGAGAAGGAGAGAGACTGCCTTGGTTTCTATTCTGTCTTCAACTATATATATATATATATATATATATATATATATATAATAATGTATTCTTCCTCATTTGACGTAGCGTTGTAGACAAGCATCTGAGAATAGACAAGCATAAACATCGTTCCTTTTTCATATACAAATCCTAAACATATTATTTTTTTAGCACATTACTTTTTCTTTTTTATACCTAAAACCAACTAGACAATTGCCTCCCTCTCATAGTGTGTATATGAAAAGAGTTAATCAAAAGTTCTGAAAGGACTACTCTCACGCAGGAGTGTTGAAGAGAATTCCTTAAGTCTTCTTTTGAAGGTCAAAATATAGTCAATGCAGGATTTTGAAAAGAAAACCTTACTTGGAGGTGTCTGTATATTTTTACAGACAAGGGACTGTCCCACAGTGGAATCACAATCCTCCCCTGTTAGGTAAACCTCAGTGTTGTCTTTCAAACATCGATAAGTGAAAGGCAGAGATCACAGTTCATGTAAAAATCCACCGCCATGAGGTTCAAAATGGCCCACAGGGTAATGTTTCATACAGGATGTAAATTGCAACAATAAGAACGGTAAACTTATAACCCCATGAGTTAACCAGACTACAGAGTCTGATTCCGCTACAGAAAACGGTAAAGGGCATTCTTTCAATGTGCAAAAGAGTATAAGTTGCATCTTTCTTGGACATAAATTGCTGTTTGTTTGTCAAATTAAATGAGGAAAATAAAACGCTAGCGTTTAAAAACCCCCAAGGCACTTTCACCATTTTCAATGTTTGTAAAGTCCATGCAAGTTGCATTACTGAGCATAATTGATTTTGACCATGATGTAACATTGAAACATCTTCTTGTACAATGTCAATAACAGAGGAAACAATATTATCTCATGTAGAAATGCGGGAAAACAGTGTGTTAATGCTGTTGTCGACAACAGCCAAAACTTTTTCCAAGTTTGCCTTGTCTATTTACCGTAAACGTGATGCTGCTTCTATTTGTGATAGTTTCCAAATTTCAATGTAAGCAGCATATATCCATCTCTTTGTTCTAGGGGCTCTTGCTCCTAAGACAAAGTCGGTCAAATTATTATTATTGGAGGGTATTGATAAATGTTGTTTAACAGACCACAGTGTCGAGTGCTGTAACCATTGTTGACACAGTTTACCAACAGTGTAGGTCGTGACAGTGTATGAATCAGAAAATCTAGGGTCTGGCCTGTCATGTGTATAACCTAAACTAGAGTTAAGAAAACGGAGTTGGCAAGCATTTGAACTATTAGGCCAGATTAACCAACCCAGGGGATTAATTGCAGAAGCATTACATTAATTATTTTTCAATAAACTCTTTAAATCTTCAATGGTATAATTTGTGTGTGAGCGCCAATTATTATATTCAGCTAAAGTCGGAATTGCTTGGGGCATTTATTTGTGTAGCAGTTGATAAACCACAACATGTGGTGTGGTAAATAGTATTTTTTCAAAAATAGCATTTGAGTGGGGATGAGGCACGCATGATGTAGCGCCTCAGAGCCTCGCACCTGCCATTCTTTAGAACCCCAAATTGATTTTAAATCAATGATTTCCTTCCAATGGTCATAACCCTTTATGGCCAGATTATGGCGAAAGGAAGAAGAATATATTAATTTACTATGTGTCAACACGAGTTTTTGAGAGGAGGAGCTATTCATTTTGAAATAGAAAGATTCCGGATTGGATGGGCTAAATTCTGTAAAGTAGGTAAACTTTTTCTTTAATGTTTTCGAGCTGCCCTTTACTGGTGTGGGGCAATGTTCCAATGAGTGTAATTTACGACAGGACGTAATGTACTAGTCTTGTGTATGAAGTGATGCTCATAATGTTGATAACAGAAGAGGTCAGCATAATAAGCAGAATTCATATACAAGTCTTCAGCATCTAAAGCAGCATAATATTTTAAATCTGAAAACAAAGCCTGAATCGCATGCACATCCCAATCATCTGAACGAATGTGTATTCACATCACCCTTAGAGACTCAAAAGATGAATGGTACGTTATTCAGCTCTGTAGGACTGTGAATTTCGAAACCCACTTTATCCCAAACGATACCATCCAAAATAGGGAATGCTGAAATGTTAACAAGAGTCTGGTCATGCTTCATGAAGTGTGACGATTAATGTGGGGCCAGAATTCCATCGACAAAGTTTGCAGCATAACGTTCAGGCAAGTAGTGACCATTGATGAGTTGAAAAATACAGTTAGAAACCCATTGAACATAAAAAGAAAAATTAAAAATAGTGTCAACCAAATGTATGTCCAGGGAGGAACCAAATAAGTTTTTTTAAACCAAGATAAAAAAATGGACAATTTTGTCGGGTAACTTGAGGATGTGGAGGATGCATCAAACGAATATCTGCCACTGTGCATAGGAGTATCCGGCAAATCATACACAGAGCCACTTGTGGGATATGTGTATTCAGCATCTGTTGTATTTGTTGATACAGGAGAAACGGCAGGAGGCTCAATATCAGTGACCATCTCGATGACAGTGTCATTTGGCAAATTAGAAGCTGTTATACTTTCTCGAGTTCTTAAAATTGTGGGACAGGAAACAGCAGGTGTCACAATATTCAGAATCGGCCAGATGTTGTAACTCAACATTGTCCACTGAGATGTAGCTGTTGTCTTTGCGACCTGGTAGAGGATATAAAATCACTTGTTACAGGGATTCTGCTCAGACACAGAACTGTGCGTAGAGACTTAGGACCTCAGTGAATTAGGGTGTGGCAAAACTCACCTTAGTACACAAAATCCCCAACCAGACTACCAATCAGTGTCACATCAGCTCTTCGTCCTATAGCAAAGAAACCAATGATTAGACAACCTACAACATGCGACTTAGGACCATCTCAGGAATGGTGGGAAGTGAGAACACTCTTTTGTTATACGTTCATACCAGTCTACAACAGGAGTAAAATAGAGACACGGTAAGGTTAAAATGTTTATTTTAACGACGTGATCTCAAGCGCAGTATTTTAATCAACATAAGCATACATATGATTAAGAATAATACGGTCAGCATGGTTACAATTCCATAAAATACAAAAGGAGGAATCATATTATAATGATAGTGCAAACAGGTGATAAAAGTGCCTATTTGAAGCACCCTCCTTATCTAGGAACTATGTATTATAAAACTATAGAAGGTCTCTTGAGCTTTCTTAGGGGGACCCCATTTACCTGTCCGCTCAGTAAGTGTAAATTACATCAGGATTGGTTAGTCTCTCTGCATGCCTGGAATCTTCCAAGTGTGTTCAATTCTGGCAAGTGTGCTATGATGAAGGCGCCAGAATCCTACTCGGCTTGCAGCTGCCAAATTTTTGTGTCTAGAATGTGTTACACGGACAAGCCGATAAACAGGCTCGCACGTTATGATAACCTTGGCGGCTCAGCACTCACTGTACAGACTGGGGGCATTATGTATGTCTAGAGATGTCAAAAAGCAAACCTTTTCTCATGTATAGACCTTCGTGAAAACTAACTCAGCAAAAACAGCTAAGCAGTTTCGTGTGCAAAAAAGCAGCAAAAGGTAAAACTCCTGATAAGCCATGCTAACTTAACACACACGCAGAAAGAGGCCCATAAACCACACTACACACTGTTCGAGTTCCCTTCAGGCCAAGCACTGGAACTGGGACACGATAAGAGAGACCAAATTCTTTTTTTTTCTCCACCTTTTCTCGGACCAGATCTCCAACTTTTGGAGGCCAGCCGACCACTGGATTCTGTAGCTCTGCGCCTGTTGCTGAAGACAAATGTTCAGTAGCAAGACTGGCACGGGTCTCTTGTAGATTCTGTAACATAGCAGAATGATTATCTACGTCAAAGGTTGTGGCTACCGCCACAACGCCTAGACCATCAAGGTCTGGCACAAACATTTTAATGCCAAAGAGCATTTCATATGGGGTCCGCCCACCCAGAGGTCTTCTAGGGAGATTATTAAGTGCACGTTGGATGCCATACAAATGAGCTAACCAGTCCCTGCCAGTACCTAAGACTCCATCTGTCAAGGATGCTTTAAGTTACGGTTCATTTGCTCCTCAAGTGAGTTGCCCTCAGGCCTATATGGCGACGAAAATTGCACCAGCACCCCCAAAGACCGCTTAGCATCCTTATACGCCTTAGGCCACCAAGGCAGAACTATGGGTATTTTGTACCGCAAAGGTCCGACAATGGGAGTTCAAATGCCGGTAATCAAAAACTATGCGGTACGACCCATCAGGTTTGGAAACAGTAAAGACGGGATTGTTCATTGGCGATATACACGTCTCAATCACTCCTTGATATTCCAACTGAGCGAAAATGACCTTGGTCAGAATGAAAGGTGCCACAGGCAAAAATCTCTACAAAGACACGCAAATCCCTAATGACAATTTGAGCGTCAGCACTGCGTTGTGGCCACACCCAAAGAAATCTGGTGCACAAATCCACTGCAACTAAAATATATTTATATGCCGTATCTGAAGAGAAAGGACCGCAGTGATCAACGTACACACAATCAAAAGGCCGATTAGCAATGCTAAGCGGTCTCTGTGGTGGAGGTGTAACCACAAATGGCTTAATCTGCTGACAAATGTCACAAGAAAGCACATCATTGCGAGTCTGTTTATATAAACCACACCACCAGTAGCGCTGCTACAAAATAGAAACAGTAGCAGACACTCCAGCATGTGCCGAGGCCATGCTTTCGTGTGCGGTTTTAATCAAAGTGTGTCTGCGGTCTGCGTTGGGAATCAGCCGATCTCCAATGTCTGGTATTGTAGCAAAAGGAACATGCCCGGGAGTTACCTGATAAGAATATTTTGAAGGGAAACCAGGTGGATAATTAAGGCCCTCCTTTGTTGCAGCGATCGCTACCAAAATGTCATTATCAATCTTCGTTATGGTTATAGTAACGGCTGCTACGGAACACGTGGCTACTGCAGATTTGGCTGCTTCATCAGCCAAACTATTCCCAACAGCGTATGCTCCGACATGCTGGTGGCCAAGAGTATGTATAACATGTGTGAGTGGCAAACATTTTTTAAGATCTGCCACTCGAGCCCAAAGCGCTTTATCCATAATTGTGCTGACTTTAGAATCTCGATAATCATTTTGAGACCAGAAGAATAAGTTGTAATTGAAAGACTGAACACTGTAATAAGAATCGCTGAAAATAAGAGTTGAAACCTTTGGATCAGCAAACTCGAGAGCAAGAACTAAGGCACGCAGCTCAGCTAATTGTGCAGTACAGTCTCCCAGTGCCTGAGTGTGCACTATGGGAGATTTGAATCCTCCATTCACCATTGTACCTGCAACTATAGCACACGCTGCTGAGTAAGCTTGTTTAGAACTCGTGGCCGGTTGAGCCGAACCATCAGTGCAAATAATTCATGCATAGTCTTCCAAAGGAAGTAAAGACAAAGGAGGTGGATGAACATGTTCATACTGCAAGAACTCCTGTGTCTGAAGAGAAGCATCAAAGATAAAAGTGACATCCGGAGACGTCAAAGAATTAGCCCATTGTATCCAACGGGGGTAGTAAGCTTTTGAATTTGGCACACTTGCCTTCGTAACTGCATCTAAGGCAGGGTAAGGTGTAACCACCAAAATGCGTTTTCCCTGTGCCAAGGAGCGTTCCTTCAGAACCGCCATTTGGACAGCTGCCAAAGCTTTCTGGACAGTTGAAAACCTTATTTCGGCCGAAGTGTACAAATGTGATTTGTAAGCGATTGGGACTGTGTCTCCTTCATTGTATGTTAAGTAAGTGAAACCCACTGTGCCTGGTACGATTCATATCACCAGGTTAGTGTGGTTATCACGTGTTAACAAGTATTTACATTCAAGTAAATCAGATTGCAAAGAAAGTAATATTGCAGAATGTTCCGGTAACCAGCTGGCTTTTGTAAAAGTAGGTTGTATCAAGGCGTAAAGTCGCTTGATACGCTGAGCATATTCGGGAATATAAGTACGCCTGAAATTTAAAAATCCCAGCACAGACTGAAGTTTTTTCAGTGTGGTTGTAGAATGCAACTGTGCACATTTCTCCAGGAAATGAGAAGCCAGGCCTCGACCTTCATTGTTGAGCTCATAGCCCATGAAGAGCACCGAATAACATGCGATGTGAGACTTGGCAAAATTGAACCTGTAACCGTAATCAGCAAAATGCAGAATTATGTGGTCAACTCGACACAGATGTGGCCCTAATTCGTCGTCAGTGAGATAGATATCATCAACATATGAATATGCATCTTGATCTATGCTGTCTAACAAAGACACAACACGTGCATCGAAAACTCTGGTACTGTTTTTGAAGCCCATTTGGAGACGCCGGTATTTTTTCTGGACTCCACCCGTTTATGAATGCGGTCCATTGGCTGCATTCAGGGGACAGACGATGACTGTAAAAAACATTTGAAATATCCAGTGTCGTCTTGTATTTTTTACAAACTAGGCTGTCCACCAAGGCAGAACTATGGGTATTTTGTACCGCAAAGTTCCGGCAATGGGAGTTCAAATGCCGGTAATCAAAAACTATGCGGTACAACCCATCAGGTTTGGAAACAGTAAAGACGGGATTGTTCATTGGCGATATACACATCTCAATCACTCCTTGATATTCCAACTGAGTGAGAATGACGGCGACAGGACCTTTAGCTTCCCATTTAATAGGATATTGGGGTTGTGGTTGAGGCATCGACCGTAAAGAAATGTCATGTGGCGGTGAATCTCTATCCCAGCCAACTTGATTACGGTACACAGCCGGAGCAAGGGCCAAAGCCCACTCAGCTGCAAAGGCTTCTGCATGCTCTTTTGGAACGTAACGTGAAAAACTAGGAAGTATCACGTCTTCCCTGCAAGCCGCAGCCAGAACAAAAGTTGGGGCCAGTCTGGCTCCGCTAGCAAAATGTCATAGCAAGCAGTCAGATTCTCCCCCAAAAAATGCCAGTAATAACATGCTCAATGTCACACTCTATACGAAAAATTATTTCGTACAGCCGATCCAGGGGGGCTATCCATATGTTGGCTGTCTCTACAGTAATGAATGTCTCAGTTGCTGTCACCTCCAGACAAGGACGCAGTGTCTCCCACACTATTGTAACTTCCACTGCGATGTCTAGCAGGGTCACCGCCCATGTCCAATCCTGTAGTCCTGTTCTCACTGTCAGAGGCATATCTCCCTGTCGAGTCTGATCACGTCCCCTTGGAACTTGCTGACTCTTGCCACGATACTGGCGGTCCCCACCACCAGCTTGTGAACCGGATGTGTCCTGTGAAGAACAAGGAGAACGCTGTTCAGGGACTTGAAATCTATCAGGAGTCTTCATTTTCACACGGTCGCAAAAGTCATAAGTATGCTCAGAAGATTAATGAGTCGTGGAACTAGCACGGGAACCTTGTTTCTGTTGTTGTTCTTGCCCCTTTTTCTTATTTCTCCAGTTCTTTTTAGAAAAGACTGGGTGCCCATCTGTATCAGACGGGACATTAGGCTGTGATTTAGCCTGTGTTTGCGTTTAAATAAACGGTTTGTTCCCCAAACTATTGTGGCCAATGGTTTTATAAGCCTTAGCAATAATTTTTGGTAATTCGCGTGGTTTGTCCATCTCAGGGACTGCTGCCAAGCCGTTAGCGACTTGAAAGCTCACAACATTGCCCTTGACATTGGCAAGGATCATAACAGCCACCTTGTTGAATACTCCCACCAGATGCATCCCCTATTCCACAGCCGCTTCAGCGCCATGTTCATTATGAACACGCTTTGTCAATGAGGGGAGGACAGTCATAGATGGTGTGCCGAAACACTTTGAGTATACAGCTACAAACACCTTTCCCCAGGTGTTACAATCAGCTAACTCAGGAAGCAAATCTTGAGACAAACTAATTGTTAAAATTTGGTGTTTCTCTACAGGAGAGGTATTAGGAAAAACAGCTTCAAGGTGTCCAAATTTTGTGGCAAGCCAATAAGGTAGTTCATCCTTATTTGTCGAACGCTTGCCCATAACAGAATTAACCTTTATGGGACTGATAGTCACACCACCAGTCCCTGCCTGGTGTGCGACAACCTCTTGTGGAGCCGCCTGAAAAGCACGGGACAAGAACTGTATAACAGCTCAATGAACATGAATTAAGGAAGTATGCAACACCCGCAACTCATCGAGATTAGCGTTTGTTAACGCACGCGAGTGCGGTGCATACCCAGCTAACACTGGCCATGAGGCTCCTTCAATTGATAAAGGACCTAAACAGGCAGGTGTAAATGAGTGAAGGGTGCCATTAAACCAAATTTGGTGTTGCCACGCCGATAGCGGAACCTCTAGGGACTGACAAGGACGATACGCAACCGGCATCGCAGTCTCAGCATACTCATGAAACAGATTATCATCCGCTTCAACTGCCGGAAAAGTGACCCAAGAATAAAAGACCTCGAACGGATACGTAGGATACGTTTCAACTCCAAAAATTAGATCGACTCCAGTATCAGGGACCCCATAATTCCTTAAGTAGTCCTTGAGGGGGTTACGACTGTGTGCGGCAATCTCATGCCCCATCACAAAAGTAGGATGTACAACTTAACATTTAGACTGCACAGGCTAATAAGAGAGAGTAACCTTTTTTATATGACTTCAAACTTGAAAAAAACTATAAAAACGTAAATATAGGAAGTATTCCCGTCACAGCCCCCTCCGGAGGTGGATGTGAGGGTATCGTGGACAAGCACAAGCACTACTCAAGTGTCTTGCAGATAAGAACCAAAAGGTGGCGCCATGTTGCGAGGATTCTGCACATACACAGAACTATGCACTGGAAAACAGGACCTCAGTGAATAGGTGGTCTACCAACCTACCACATCCATACCCAAAATCCCTTACCGACTAGCTATAGTGTCTCATTCATTCTCCGTCTACAGCAAAGCTACCAATGATTAAACAACCCAGAACACGTAACTCTATCTTGGGAATCGCGGGAGCCAGACACGCTATCGCTTAGCCACTCATACTTTTCAACAATGCGAGTAATCAGAGACGCAGTATAGTTTAAAATGTTTATTTCAACTAACGCACTCTATGGTGCAGTATACGAGCCAATACTAGTAGCAGAATGCATAAACACAATATAATCAGCATTGTTACAATTCCATAGAATACAAACAGGGATGTCATGTTAGGGAAAACAATGGAAAAGGACGGAACGACCCAACCACCCTCCCCGTGACAAGAGATAGTTTATTATAAAACAGAAGACCTCTGGGCTTTGTCAGCAGACCCCCATACCTCCTGGCCTAGATGCAGTGTTCACATCGCAGGACAAACACGGGTCTTCTCTCTGGAAAAGTGTCTCTCTGTGTGTGTGAAAAAAGCTTATGTTTGCAATATTAAAGTACACGATTTTCAGAGGTGCAGCTGAGTGAAGCCTGTTATGTCTAGGTGTGAGGGACAGATCAGAACAGAACAACAAGGGGCATTGTTGTTTAACCTTTAACATGATGTGCAGACTAAACCTCAGAGCACAGCAAAGAACCTGCAAAGCAGACAGTTCTCATGTTTAAAAAGGGCACAAATAAGTATTGCAAAATAGATGATTGCAGTGTCGTGCGCGAAAGCAGGTTCATGGCAGCGAAGCTCATACTAATTTAGCAATTGTCGACAATGGACCTATAAGCCTCTCTACAATTGGTTGGAGGGATGGCGACAGGTCCCACACCACGGTAAGCCCAGACGAAACACCGTCCGTGACACGACAAGATCACAATCCCTGGACTTGATGGGTGGCTCGCCAGAGTCAGAGACCATGCCCAAAGAGAACTGAATAGGCATATTCAGCCCCCTCTAAGTGAGGTGTTAACATACTGGGACCTGTGCCATAGCCCGGATAAGGCACAGAGTGAAGAATCACGATGCTGCACTACTGACATATATGTGGTGGGGGCTATAAGAAAAGGGGTTTCTGGCATCTTATTATGGCCACCTAAATAAAGCTGGGAGGGTAATTCTGTCTACAAGAAGGCCCGTGAGCTCTCTCTCCCCCTACGAAGGTACCGGGAAATGGGAAATAAGCACTCTGCAAAGTTGGGGTGGCGGGTAGTTCTAAACCATCTTGCAGGGAGGGGGAAGGGAATGAGGGTTTCTTGGGGAAGTTTTGATTTATTTGGTTCATTTGGTATTATATATTGTATGGCACATCGTAGGTCCACCCATGCTGTTCGTGCATTGCTGCAAAACTATCTAGACCGTATAGCGTATGCCTCACACAGTATCCATGATGATGCCACCTTATCCCACCACACCTGTGACACCACACGCACAGCATCTGCCTATTATATCCTGGAATGTTAATGGTCTCTGGGATAAGCTCAAACGGGGACTATTCCGATAATATCTAAAGTGTAAAGCACCAGCAATAACCCTAGGACAGGAGACCCATTTAACGGGGATAGCATGCAAAGCAGTAGACAATTGGGGTTTCAAAATTATCGGTACACTCGGAATTTACATCCGGTTCACGGGGGGTAGTAATCCTTCTAAAAAGCACAATACCCGATTGTTATCAAACACATGTGCTGTTGTGTTAATGGGAAGGTCGGATGGTTAACATAGTGTCAGTCTACATCCCTCCGGCGTTCCACTCTTTAGCATTCCAGGCGCTCAGCGAATTCCTACTTCAACTCGCACAGGGCAATTTAATTATAGGAGGCAATTTCAATGCTACATTGGATGATACTCTGGACCACAAACCCCCTCGACAACAACACCGGACACACTCTACTCTAACGGATTTCATAGACACCATAGGCCTGGTAGAAGGTACACATATCACTCAGGTGCACACAACAGCCTCTCCAGAATAGATCACATACTGTTGCCGGCAGGCGAAATGGGAAACTTCCTGTGCAGTGTAGTTCCAATATTCCCAATAGGCTTTGCGCATTTGAATAATATACACTATAGATTTGATATAGGACTGAGGTCAGCATGTCGCTATTGAGTATGCTAAACTTAATTGTGAGTGCCAGCTAGCTCAGAGGCCACTAGAAACTTTCTCAAATAAACAAGAAGGGGTTAGTTTCTGACAACCGCATAAACATGACAACTTTGTTTCCCCTAGAATCGAAACATATCTTCAAAGTCGTGGAAACAATAGATAACTAGTTCACTCAGTCAATCGTGCATGCTTCGTTTCTACAGAGTTGCATAGAAATAGAGAGACGGGCGTTTCAATAAAAGGGGTTTATTGAACAGTCTTCTTTCTCATGCAAGAGAGGTGAACTGCTACAATCATTAGACAGAATGCAAAGTATATGCGTACAGCGTAAACAGTAATATACAATAATACTGTAATAGCATTGTTTGTTGCAATAACATGTAAAAATACATACATAAATAACACAGGCTAAAATACTCAACTGTTGCTTCTAAAATACTCCTACCCCAATGTACCTAACCTAGGTCTAGTACAAGGGAAGAAGTAGGTGCTGTCTTTTACCATAGGTTTAGTTTTGCCATGAATTTCCAAAGGTTTCTCTAGGTTTGAATCAGCCCCCTTCCTTAGAATAAGAGAGGTTGATATCCCTTTCCTGACTATACTAGGCTTGTGCAGCAACAGCGTCACTCCTTCATAGCCGCCAAGGCGAAGCTGCGAGGCCTGAAAATCCAGTATTCCCTGCTGTATCCGGCCCGCCTGAGGGTGGTATTCCAGTCGCGAACGCTTTTCTTTGACACCCCAGAAGATGTGTTTAAATGGACGGACGAGACAGTGAGGATCAGGCCGAATGCCCAGCCGGGACTGAACCCGGGCTCTTCGAGAGGATCGTCGCAGGAACGTGGAGACCAGACGGCCAGGAGCAGGAGGAACCGGAGGTCCAGATCACGGAAGCGTTCGGCTTCTGTCAGTGGGACACAAGATAGTGGGACGGTGGACTCAGATCACTCTGGAAAGGATCATTGAAGGCCTCGGGAGAGCTCTGCTTCTCAGTTGATGATACAAGCTCCTGCTAATGGGAGCTGCGTGGCCGGGTTCCATAGTTTGGATGCATAACAGCTGCCTTTGTTGTTGGTTGAAATGACTTATTGAACATGTGTGGGATTGTGGGGTGGGGTTCGGGTGGCTGCGTATTAGGGGCTGCCATCCTCCTACTAGTGTGGGAGTTGACTGGGGGAGGGGATGTTTTCACTGTTTTTCGGGGGGTGGGGATCCATTGGCATGGTTGGTCCTGGGTCCTCTATTTTGGGCCCGAGGCTGCCCATGCCGCTACAGGTACTTCAGAGTTTTATGAGGTATAGGGGTGGGGGGGGGGGCGGGGTGAAGGAGGAGAGGGGGGGGTAGAGTTGGGGTTGGCTGGTGTCAAGGTGTGTGTGGGTGGGGGGACTGTTGTTGAGGGGGGACTTGGGGTAGGTGGGGAAGACAACACGTGAGTTTTTCTGATATGTTGGTGTCGTTGCTAGGTGGGTGGATGTGGCGCAAAAGGCCTATTTGGGTGGTCCCACTTGATTATGGCTGAAGCGTCCTCAGGGCTCCCCAGTGAGTCCATGCGTGTAGTAACTTGGAATGTCAGGGGAATGCTCGATAAGATCAAACGAGGGGCGATATTGCGATGGGGGAAGAGGGAAGCTGCGGATGTGTTATTATTGCAAGAAACGCACATGATGGGGACAAAAGTGCTCAGTTTGCAGAGGTTTGGCTACCAACAAGTCTTTCATGCCGGATTTGCTAGGGGGTCTAGGGGGGTTGCTGTCTTGGTGCACCGCAGGTTGGCCTATGTCCACGAGAAGCAATGGGCGGACCCGCAGGGTCGTTACATCTTTATCTAAGGTATGGTGGGTACCGAACCGGTGGTCTTTGGCAGTGTCTACGCCCCCCCCATGCAGTGGTCCCTGTCTGAGCGGCTGTTTACGGTGTGGGAGGATATTCCAGAGTCCATGGCAGTGGTGGGAGGGGATTGGAACGAGGTGATGGATGTATGCATGGATCGCCTGCGACTGCGGGAGACGATAGCGGCTGCCCCCCCTTCCAGGTTGACTGCGATGGTGGATGGGATGGGCTGGGTAGATGTGTGGCGCCATATGCATCCTAAGGTACGAGAGTACACGTATGTGTCCGCGGTGCATGGCTCCTTCTCGAGGCTGGACTATGTGTTTGTGCCCGGTGTGTACCTGAGCAGAGTGCGGGAGGCCGAGATTTTGCCGAGAGGGCTCTCTGACCACTCCCCAGTGGGGGTTAGGGTTGACCTGCTTAAACAACGACGGCCGTTCCAGTGGCGGATGTCCTCGTGGCACCTTCAGCAGCAGGACTACGTCCAGCATATACGTGGTGCGATTGCCCATTACTGGGAAGAAAACCTGGTGGATGGTACAGATGCGGTGGTGGTGTGGGAGGCGATGAAGCCCACCATACGGGGCATTGACATTGCGTGGTGCGCGGCGGCCCGCAGGCGACGCCGAGAAACCATTGCTGAGGCGGCCACGCTGGTGGAGTCCTTGGAACAGCGGTGCCGGAGAGGGGGAGATGAGATTGTGGTGCGATTGCTCCTGCAGGCGCAACAGACCTATGCGTCGGTGCTGCTTGATGAGGCTTGGCAGGCGTGGCTGGCTACGCGGAGTAGGGTATATCAATGGGGAGATAAATCCTGTATGATGCTTCATAGGCTGTGTCAGCGTACCTTCCAGCCGCTTACACTACCGGGCCTCACTGCTGAGGACGGAGTGGTGATTACTGATCCGGGTGAGCTGGCAGCGAGCTTCGCCCACTACTTCGAGGTGCAATATGCTCCGCGGGATAGTCTGTCTGCAGAGGACGTAGCTAAATTCATCGACGACTTGCCGCCGAGGGCGGTCTCGGATGAGACCAAGGTAGCTCTGGATCTTCCCCTTACGGCGGAGGAGCTGGGCGACGCACTGGGACAGCTCAACACTGGGAAAGCACCTGGGCCAAGTGGCTTCCCGAGCGAATTTTATAAGAAATTCCAGCTCCAGTTGGGGTCCCATTACCGAAATGCATTGGAAGCGGCACGCACACGAGGTAGGCTGCCCCCTGACTGGCGCCATGCAGAAGTTGTAGTTTTTCAGAAGCCGGGCAGACCTCCGGCTCGACACGACTCCTACCGTCCGATCTCATTGCTCAACATAGAGGCCAAAATACTAGCTAAGGCGTTGGCGAACCGGCTACTCCCGTATGTGACGGATCTAGTTCACCCCAACCAGGCTGGCTTCATGCCCCATAGGGCGACGCGGCATAACATCCGACGGGCGCAGGCAGCAGTGGATGCTATGGGTGCCACGGGGGAACGGGCGGCTTTGCTGCTAGCGGACATTGATAGAGCGTTTGACTCTGTTAGTTGGAAGTACTTATTCGCGCTACTGCCCCGTCTCAATCTGGGCCCGGGGTTCATCTCCTACATTAAATTACTATACACAGATATCACTGCTTCGGTGCGGGTCTCAGGGGCGGTCTCGAAAGAGTTTCCAATTGGCCGGGGGACTCGACAGGGGTGCCCGCTCTCCCCATATCTCTTTGCGCTAGCTATGGAGCCTTGTATCATCTTGTAACAGAACGCTAGGAAAGCCTGCGCATTTACAGCTACTTTGCTGCAAGCTGCCTGATTTAATCCGTTTTTAAAAGCCCCGTTTTCGCTCACATTGTTTTTTTATAATTTATCTGTTTTCCCTTGTTTTTAACCAAACGTCACTCGCAGACTTCCACTCCTGTCACCTTACCCCCACTTTAATTGGTAGATCACTGCGTTTTTCGCGGGTCCCTGCCCCCTGTCTCGTTGTGTGGCCATCTTGGGAGGGGGGACACTGCCGGCGGCGCGGTTAGCGCGATAGGCTTCACGCGCTCGGCGTGTATAAAGGCAGGTGTCTCGCATGTGAGTACTCTTACCATCTTGTAACAGAACGCTAGGAAAGCCTGCGCATTTACAGCTACTTTGCTGCAAGCTGCCTGATTTAATCCGTTTTTAAAAGCCCCGTTTTCGCTTTGTTTTTTTTAATAATTTACCTGTTTTCCCTTGTTTTTAACCAAACGTCACTCGCAGACTTGCACTCCTGTCACCTTACCCCCACTTTAATTGGTAGATCACCGCGTTTCTCGCGGGTCCCTGCCCTCTGTCTCGTTGTGTGGCCATCTTGGGAGGGGGGACACTGCGGGCGGCGCGGTTAGCGCGATAGTCTTCTCGCGTTCGGCGTACATAAAGCCTATCATGCTGACGCGCAGCGTCATCACGCAGCGTCATCACCGGAATATCGCCGGAGTTTCGCCAAAGTCAAGCCCGTCTGTGCCCGTCCGGGCCCAGACGGGCTCAGGGCACGTTACCCTGTCTAACTCTGTGACGCAAATGAACCCTTTTTTGAGTTATCCTAGGGAGTCTTTGCTGTCGTTACGTGTGCCCAAACATTCCAGCTGTAGTTACTGCTGGGTGGAAGGTACCCCGTTTGCACACTGTCATGTGTGCTGTTCCGCTAGTACCAATAAAGACCGGACTCTGCTCTCTATGGCCCTGCTTAATTGCAGGTCACTACCGTGTCATGCCACGGAAATTAACTCCCTCCTCTTAGACCACAGTTTGGACGCCTTGTTCCTCACGGAAACTTGGCTGACCTCTTGTTCTGGTCCGGACATCGTTAAAGCCCTCCCCTTGGGATATTTTATGTTCCATTTGGACAGGCTGGACGGGAGGGGGGGAGGACTGGCTATTGTATACAGAGATAAATACGTATGCAAAGCGGTAGACTGCGGCATTAACCACTCTGAAGGCTGTCAATTCTCCCTATGCATATCTTCTACTGTTTCCATTACTGGTCTCCTTGTATATCGGCCTCCTGCAATGCTGGGTAATTTTGTAGACTCCTTCATCGAGGCAGTGATTCCATAAGCTGCCGCTTCCTCCAACTTTTTAATTCTCGGGGATCTCAATTTACATTTTGATGACCCCAACGATATAGTAGCGAGAGACCTTCAAGCCACATTGGGTGCACTTGATTTACATCTTGCTAATGTTGGGGTCACCCACAACAGGGGTCATCAGCTTGATGTGGCTTTTGCCAATTCAAAGAATCTGCAAGCATCCCAGCCGTTGGCTCTCCCCTGGACGGACCATTATCTAGTGCCGCTTAGATGGCAGCTGGAGAAGGAGAGAGACCCTATACCAAGACAGTACACAGTAGAACGACTTTGGTCGAAGCTGCCAGCGGACAGTTGGGCGGCAGAGTTAGCAAGAACCTGTCCTCCCCCTGTTGCTGATCCCATTATTGCTTATAAATATATGAGAATTTGGCTGACTAATGCTTTGGACGTGTTGATTCCAAAAAAACGGAGACCTGTCAGGGAAAGAAGAATTGGCTCAGCTCCTTGGTATACCCTCGAACTTAGGGGTCTCAGAACCTCATGCAAAAGATTAGAACGTGCATGGAGGAGAGAGTTGACGAAAGAAAGGCGAGAAAATTATAAGAGAGAGATGAGGAAGTATAAAAACGCGTTGAAGGATGCCAAAAGGAACTTCTTCAGCAATAGGATCGAGAGGGCAAGTAACTTACCAGGGGAATCCTTTAAAATCTTTAAGGAACTTCTGAAGGCCCCAATCCCGCCAGTTGTATATGATAATCCTAAAGAAAAATGTGAAGAACTGGCTCTCTTCTTTCATTCTAAAATAGAGAAGATCCTGTCCTCTCTGCCTGCAATCCCTCAGACCCCGGACTTAGATGTTAGCCCAACAATTTGCCCTGATGAGCTCTCCTCCTTCGGTCCTTTTTCTGAGGAGGAGGTCATTAAAGTTTTGAAAGAGATGAAGAGTGGATCTCCTAGTGACCCTGTCCCCATGAAATATCTTAAACTAGTAGCTAACACTCTGTCCACTCCGCTTACTGACCTAATTAATCTTTCACTCTCTCAGGGCATAGTGCCCCAGAGATGGAAAAAGGCAGTGGTGAAAGCACTACTGAAAAAACCAGGATTGGATTCTTCTAATTTGGCCAACTTCAGGCCTATCTCACTTTTGCCCGGCTTCTCAAAAGTTACAGAGAAGTTGGTCAACCGCCAGCTCTCCTGTCATCTAGAGTCACATCACTTGTTGGGAGACTCCCAGACTGGCTTTCGTCCCGGTCAGGGGATGGACACTGCCCTTCTGGCAGTAGTGGAGGAAGCAAGGAGCATTCTTGATACAGGAGGGTCAGTGGCAGTGATCCTCCTGGACTTGAGTGCTGCCTTTGACACCGTAAGTCATCAGGTGCTCCTCCAACGCCTGTCAGAGGTGGGGGTGTCAGGGACGGCCCTAAAATGGTTGGAATCCTTCCTTTCCAACCGCTTTTACCAAATTTGGGAAGGAGCAGAGCAGTCGACCCTCTTTCCTCTTCAATTTGGAGTCCCGCAGGGCTCATCTTTGAGCCCTACCTTATTTAATATATACATGACTCCTCTTGAAAGAGTGGTCGCCCCCTCAGGAGTAAAGATTATCAGCTATGCTGATGATACTCAGCTGGTGGTAGGCCTCACCCAGCTGGGGGAACAACCCGAGGTTCTGCATGACTGCCTTGTAAATGTCCATCGTTGGATGTTCCACTCTGCACTAAAGCTCAATGGAGAAAAAACTGAGCTGATGCTCCTAGGCAAATCTAGTCCCTCCATTATTGCTAGCTGTTGGCCCCGGTCTCTGGGTGATCCACCATCTCCCAAGAAGGAGATCAAGACCTTGGGAGTTTGGTTGGATGAAGATCTGTCCTTTAGGACCCATGCCAGGAAGACCGCGGGGGTCTGTTTTGGGCTGCTGCGGTCAGCTCGCAAGGTGTTGCCTTTGCTCCCTGATCCTGCAAGGAAGCTGCTGATTCGCGGTTTAATCTTGTCAAGGCTCGATTATGGAAACGCGTTGTTTCTCGGTGCCCCCGAAGCGACTTTTAAAACTCTCCAACAAGTACAAAATGCAGCCGCTAGACTGTTGTTGGATGTGCCCAGAAGACATTCAGCTGCCCCGGCCCTGAAAACGCTGCACTGGCTCCCAGTTAAGGAACGGGTGAAATTTAAAGCGTTGTGCACGGCCCACAAAATTCTACATGGTAAGGGCCCTCCCATTCTCTCCACCATGGCACGCCCTTACAAGCCCGCACGGCCCTTGCGTTCGGATCAAGGACATCTTCTGCAGTCAGCTAGAGTAAGGAAGGCTCGCTCTGGAGGCAGGCGTTTCTCGGTGCAAGTGGCGGCTTTATGGAACTCCCTGCCCCTTAAGATCCGTTCAGAGTCCAAGATCCTTCTCTTCAGGAAACTTCTTAAGACTCATTTGTTTCCTGTGTAGCGTTGAGCTGAGGTTTTCTCTTTCTTCTGTTTCGCGCCGGGATGCTCTTGGGTAACTGAGCGCGCTATAAATTTTGTATAATAATAATAATGGAGCCTCTGGCCTCCTGGGTGCGCATTGACGCACAGATGCGAGGCTTTGAGTGGGGTGGGAACCTCACCGATAGGATAGCGTTATATGCAGACGACGTCCTATTCTTTCTTACGGATTTACACAGGTCGGGGCCCCGAGTTTTGGACATTATGCGAATTTTTGGGGAGGTATCGGGCCTGTGTCTAAACCCACGCAAGTCCACTCTGTGGGTGTTGGGTGGTGGGGCTGCAGCAGGTCCCTGGGCGTCAGCCTTGCAGGTGGCGGCTGGGGGCTTAAAATACCTAGGGGTGTTCCTCTCAGAATCCGTAGATATTGCCTGGGAACGGAATATAGTGTCAGTATGGGAAAGGGTCTAGACGGATGTAAAAACGTGGTCGCGGATGCCCCTAACCATTTTCGGTAGGTCAGCAATATTCAAAATGGTTGCGCTCCCGCGCCTCTTATATCAGCTGCAGAGCTACCCTCATGCAATTAACCCCCGGTGCTTCCGACAGGTCAACTCCGTTCTGGGACGCTTTCTGTGGGCTGGAGGGGCGGCCAGGGTAGCGCTGCGAACATGCTTCCTGTCCACGTACTGTGGGGGTTTGGCCACGTCGGACCTTTTATCCTATTATCAGGCCTCCCAGCTTCTGGTACTCAATGAGTGGTGGTATGGAGACAGGGGAGACCCGGCGTATGCCCTGGAGCACTTGCTGATGGGGAATAACACCCTCCATACGATCCTGTACTCGGCTAGGCTGAGGCGGGCACTACCGTGTGCTACGCGAGTTGTCTTTGAGGTGTGGAGACAGGCGCTGCGTCGCATGGGCTGGTGGGGTAGATTAACGACGGAGACTCCGTTATGGCACAATGGGCGACTGCCTGCACTGGCTACATTGATGGGATTTGATGGCTGGGATGCAATTGGGATCTCGACATTGGGCCATGTAATGACCGGGGTTACCCTCAAATCGTTCCAGGAGCTCAGTACGGAGTTTCACATGCCCAAGACCCAATTTTTCCGATACCTGCAACTGCGCCATGCGTTAGCGCCTAGTCTCACGAACCTGGAGTCACTCCCGGAATTTAGCCCACTTAAAGCGAAGGTATTCATGGGAGACCTGGGGGATAAGAAAGTGTCCCGAATCTATCAAACACTGGTTACTCACTGCTCAACCACCCTACTTTCGCTCAAGGAGGCCTGGGAGGGCGATGTTGGTCCCCTGGATGAAGATGATTGGAGGGAGGCCCTGGAGTCCCCGCGAGGGGCCGCCATAGCAATACGGCTCAGGCTTATTCAGTTCAGGTATTTACACAGGGCATACTACACCCGGGAGAGACTGTGGAAGGCGGGACTGATTGGGTCTTCGGAGTGTCTGCGCTGTGGGGCTGAGATGGGTACGCTGCTGCATACAATTTGGTCGTGTGTTGGATTGGTCAGATTTTGGAGGGGTGTTTGGAGTTGCTTGTCAGAGGTATTGGGTTGGGATCTTCCCCGCACTCCTCGATTAGGGCTGCTCCATGTATTGGAGGGAGTCGGTGGAAATATATATATAAACGCCATCTATTGTTGCTGGGGCTTGTGGTTGCCAAAAGGGACCTAGCGTGAGCATGGAAGGGAGAGCGAGCCCCCCCCCGTGTGCGTGGAAGGCTGGATTGGATTACTTTATGGGTCTGGAACGCCCGGTGTTCGAGGCGAGAGGATGTCCCCGGAAGCACTTTAAGATCTGGAAGCGATGGGCAGAGTATAGGGGATTGATACTGGACCCCCCAAGGGAACAAGAGGAAGAAATACCGGTGGACGATGTGGTACAGGCCTAGGCAGTGCGTCATACCTACCAAAAAACGACCAACCACAGATTGTCTGGTATACTCACGTCAGGGGTTAGGGTGGGATAAGGGGTGGGTAGCGGGGGGGTTGGATAGTTGCGGTTGGTGGGTGGAGGAGGGGGAGGGGGGGTTCTGTTATTTGTCTTTTCTTGTATGGAATTTGCATTACGGATAAAAATGTGTCATGATGCCTGGTGGTGATCTCCTGACTGTGGGGAGCCACATATTTCTTCTTGCTTGCCTGCTCAATAAAATTTTGTTGTGAAAAATAAAAACTAAGGAAAAATACTAATTTGGAGAAAAAAAATTAATCATAGGAAAAAGTTCTTTGTTTTCGAAAAATGAAGGTCAAATTCAAAGTCTCCAAAACAATAGAGGAAGTGTAGAGGTATTGACAGAATCACTCTCGAAATAGATATACATAAACAAAAGGATTCTATCAATGTGTGATGGTGATATTTTAATTTTTTAATTTTTTACATGCGGGTAGTGTAGATAATAAGCTCTCTCTTAGGGTGATAAAGATGAGAGCACAGTGTGCTTTTTAAAATACCCCTCACACACTAAAAAAATCCTTTAGTGTCATGCTTCATCATGGGGGTCTTCCCGTCCCTCTGTCGTCCTCAGCATCAGAATTTTGCGTCTGTGAGAGCTCAATGAATGCCTTCATCGGAATTGGTAGCCGCTTGGGACAACACTGCGCATGGGCCGTTACTGGGTCCAGCAAAGTATCAACATCCGTTGGCATGACTGATGGGAGTGTTAGATCAATGTCTAACACGCATTCTTCTCCGCATAGCAGGCAGCGTAGAACAGGTAAGATACAATCTTGCAAGATTGGTCTGAATGACAGAACCCATGTGGTGTTTAATTCTCGTAGATGAGTTAATCCCAAAAGTTGTACTATGCACTCACAACACTTCATCTCCAATAGAGCTCTCTCTATGGGGCTTGGAGTGTTGCTGGTGATTTGGCTTGCCATATCGTAGCAGAAGGAGCAAAAATGGTATCCCTGCAACGAGTCCCAAAAGGAGGGGCAGTCCGCCAATCACAGAGTGCACGAAGTTTGGAAATATTTCGAGGACTGCTTGAAAAGGTGCTAACAGTCCAGAAAATACGTTCTTAAATAGATGTACAATACCACTCGTATCAGACATGTTTAAGATACGACTTAACATTTCCGAGAAATGTATAGGGCAGTTTGTATTTAAGAGGGCATGTATCTCGGCAGAAGTCCTTGCGACTTGCATATAATAGGTCTCTTTGGCCGAGGTCAGAGGCACAGTTTTTTGTAAAAGAATGGCTTTCATTCTGCTTAAAGTATCAATTTGTATAGAAGAGATGTTCAGTAAAGGCCATAAAGGCGACTCCCTGTCTGTCTTGGTTTTAGGAAACAATACATGAATATAGCAAGTGACCCTGGCTGACACAGTTACTAGATATGGTATGCCTGGCAAAATGCCACAGCAGCCGTGATCATTCAATATGAGGTAACTCCCATTTGAGAGTTGTCCAAAAATTGGATAAATCACTGCAGCTGGTGAACCTTGCAGGTAAGTATATACCCTGACAAAGGAGAGAACCGCTTAGTGCGTTTTCACAGTTTTTCCCCCCGCTAAGAAACACTTCACGTTCCCCACTCCAACATCTATGCGTGTACAGTAATTCCCAGGATGTCTTGATGTATTTTTTACCCAACCTTTCATATATGCCTGCTGGTATATGTTTTAGGCAATACTGAAAATGGAAAATTGTAACAGCCAGAGAGATTGTTCCATGCATAATCCATTCAGTAGCTGGCTTTTCTGCTACCGTGAATGGCAATCTTTCCAGTTTTTCAATGCTCAGCACTGTATAGTCTGCTCCCCTTTGATCTGTTTATCAGTGAGATTGAATTCTGAAAACAGTGACGTAGAGGCACATAGCCGGAACGAAGGTTTTTCAACATCCAGCCAAATAGCATGATTGAATGTAGTTGCGACTGACCATGTTGCAGCATGACCAAGTCCTGTTCCCTGATGTATATGGCAGAAGACACTATGCTGTCCAATGAATATATCCTGGACGGCAGAGTCGTTAACCCATTGTCAACCACAGAGAGAGTTTTCTCTAAATGAATACGATCAATTTCTCGTATTCTTTCTGCAGTCTCTGCTTGCGCAATCTTCCATGCTTCATTATAAGCAGCATAGATACCGGCATATATAAAATGTTTATGACGCTGTTTTCTTGGTCCTAGCAAGAATTCCCTAAGATCAGCGCCATCTTTAAGTAAAGATAAGTGTTGCTTTACATCCTTAAGTGTAGATCTTTGTAGCTAATCAAAGCAGAGCTTCGCTACACTGTATATTGTTACTATTCCTGGATGCTGTCTTTGAACGTATCTTGGGTCTGGCCTATTGAATGTGAAACCCTGTGTTATGTTCAGGAATCTATCTTGACAGTTGTTTGTGTCTGTGGGCCAGATCAACCATTTATTCCAATCTGGATCTGTTCTGTTGTGATGCAAAATAGTATGCTCGTCGACCTCCCCCTCTGAAGTGTTACTGTTATCAGGTGTAGGTGTAGGTATGGACGGATTATTCATGCCCTTTATCTTGGCTAACGCAAGGCAAGATGTTTGTTGGAAAGTGTCATTCAAAAACATAATTTGCTCAGGGATGATACAGGCTCTAAACATAGCTTCTACACCCTGTACTTGCCAATCTTTCGTACCCCAGACAGTTTTTGTCTCAATGTTGTCTTTCCAAAAGTCGAAACCTAGTTTAGACAGTTGGGCATAAAAGGCTGCAGAATAAATCTGTATTGTATTGGTCAACATACTTTTCAGTCCTGTTTTGTTTACATTTCTAAAGTAAAATGATTCAGTATTTGATACATTGAACCCTGAAAAGTATGGGAATTTTATAGCAAATGTTTTTGAGCTACCCTTTGGTGGCGTAGGACAATGTTCCCATTGATTAGAGATTAATACATTTCTAGGATTTGCGGATTTGTGCTAGAAATGATGACCATAGTGATTATAACAATACATTTGTTCATAGTCTGATGTACCTTCTGAATATTCATGATTAGTGAACACTGCAGACATTTCTAAGTCTGACATCATATGATTAACAGTCTCGAAGTCCCAATCATCAGAAAAGGTACTAGATGAAACAAAGTCACTTAATGAAATCTTGAACTGGTGTGGAATCTTCAACAGCTCCGACGGGCCACAAATGTCATATTCTGTTCTGTCCCAAGATATACCATCAGGTACAGGAACGGCTGTGATGTTCACTGATGACAAGTCTCTTTGTTCATGATGGGATGATTTGTGTGGCTTGAGAAGTAAGTTGATGTTCTTACTTGCTGTGTCCATTTTGACATATCTTCCATTTATCAGCATTCCCAGAGTTATTACCAGAGTCAACCAAAGTAGAAGAAAAAATATACCCAATACAATCCAAAGTTCAATCCATGGTGAAACCAGATAAGTGTTTTCCATGTGATGAAAAAAGTCATTTGCTTGATCTTTGAAAGTTCTTTTTGCTGGCGTTGTTTCAGGTTCGCTGGGATCCTCGGAAAACGTATCAAAGTTAATGGAATAGCCAGAGGTAGCTCTGTCAATTGTTGGGATTGCATCAGAATTCGTTGAAATCGCTGTAACCTCAGGATTACTTGTTACATTGGTGTAGTCAGATGCGACTTCATTGTGAACAGGTGTTTCTTGATGAACTGTTATTTGGCTTTCAAGAGGTACAAGTTCCATAGCTTTGTTGCTTAGTCCTTCTTTTCGTACTGCAGATTCTTCAAAGGTGATGAGTGTCTCAGTTTGAACCTCTTGGATAGTAGCTAGAGCTGGGCCTCTGCTACATTGGCAGAGTTCACTTGGCCTACTGCTTATTATCGGCCACATGATGTGGTTTGACCAGGTCGAAGGACACAAACCTGTTCTCTTTTTTACCAGCAAGGGACGGCAGTAATACTGTTCTTAATCCGTGGATTGCTAGGACAGGTACTGGTAGTCTGTAAGAAGGCCCAAATTCCTTCTCGTCCATGATCTTTTGTCTGACTAGATCCCCAAGCTTTGGGATCCAGACAGGCCTTGCTGGGACGATCGGTTTGTCCTCAGTGGTGGTTGGCTTGAGGAACACGTTGCTTTGTTTCGTTCTTATGTTTTTTAAGTCCTGTAAAACAGCCAAACGATCTTTGATATCAAAATCTTTTTGGTCCACCACTGATGTCCGACAATCAAGGTCCGCAACCAGCATCCTAGTCCCAAAAAGGACCTCTAATGGAGTGATACCCCCTAGAGAACTTCTTGGCAAGTTGTTAAGACTACCTTGGACACTTATTAGATGTTTGACTCACCCGTCACCCGAACCTGATACCCTAGCTGTTATAGATTGCTTGATGTCCAGTTTTTTCTCTCCACAACCAAATTTCCCTCAGGATGGAATGGCCAAGAATACCACAATGCAACGCCCAATTTGGCCATGGCCTCCTTGTAAGCTTGAGAGCTAAACGCAGGACCCTGATAAGAAGGTAGCGTGCCGACTTCGATGTGCCGATAAAGACTCGCAAATCTTTTATAACAGTTCGAGCGTCAGCCGAGCCCTGAGGCCACATCCAAATGAACCTTTGTTTTAATATTTGTGGGACCGCATCTGTCCACAGGGACGTCTGCATGTAGAAAGTCTAATGCTGTCTAACAATGGTGCTTGTACTGTGCTTGCTATACTATAGTCAGGAATCTGGCGGCGTTCTGTGCTGCGATCTCTATTGCAGTCTTTACAGTTAATTACAAATATGTAAATGTGTGCATTCATTCCTGGCCACCAGTACATGTCTTTTATTTCTAATATCGTTTTAGAGATCCTCTGATGTATCAGACTCTCTCCCAGATGTGCTTCGTAAATCAAAGATACCCTAAGTTTCCTGTTTGGAATTACTCTATCCCCACTCCAGGGATTCGAGCAAAAGGAACGCTGTTTGCATCAACTATATATGAGTGGAAAGTTTTGAGGTAACGCTGCACCGCTGCCTTTGCATGTTGCATTGACAGCTAGCATTATTTCGCTGTCTATTTTTGCTTTTGAACAAGTGATTGCAGCTACGGAAGCAGTTTGGACAGCTGCCTTCGCGGCTTCATCAGCCAATGAATTCCCTTCAACGTGAACGCCGTCACGTTGATGACTCAGCATGTGTATCACGTGAGTGTTTTGTAGTCCAACTACTTGTTCCCAAAGCATTTTATGCTTAATTGTGCCACCTTTTGCATCTTTGAAACCGTTTGAAGCCAGTTTTGCAAGTAGTCATTGTAAGATTGAACACAATAAAATAAATCGCACAATATGAGTGTGGGGAATACGCGATCCATATTCTCAAGTGCCATCTTGAATGCTTGTAGTTCAGCTAGCTGAGCTGTACAATCTCCTAAAGATTGTGTTTTAGTGACCATTAGTCTAAATTTGCCACTGCGCCAATGACCTTTAACGTTCGCGCACGCTGCACTATAGGCTTGTTTATCCTCCGTAGCGGGTTGAGTTGATCCGTCAGTATAAATTATACATTTATACTGTTCTAGAGGCAGAATTTCAGTAGGCAGAGGACACTCTGGTTCATATTGTAAAATTGCTTGAGTCTTCAAATAAGGATCAAAAACGTATTCAACATCAGTTGCAGCAAGAGAATTAACCCATTGTATCCATCGTGGATGTAAAGCTTTAGCATTTGGAATGCTTGCTTTCGTCACTGCCTCTAAGGCAGGTACAGGTGAAACGACCATAATGCGCTTACCCTGTGTGAAGGATCTTTCTTTTGCTACAGCAGTTTGAAGAGCTGTCAGAATTTTTTCTATAGAAGTGAATTCAATTTCTGCTTCTGTGTACAAGTGTGATTTGTATGCGATTGGTACTTTTTCACCTTCGTTAAAAGTTAAGTAGGTGAATCCGCATTGACCTGGAATGATTCGGATCGCTAAGTTGCGTACGTTTACGTGTATTGGTAAATGTTTAGTTGCTAACATGTCTGTTTGCAAGGGACGCAAAATTTCTGTGTGTTTTTGTGTCCAATTTACTATTTTTCAATCAGGTTTGATTAATTCGTAGAGAGGTTTAACCCTTTCTGCGTAGTTTAAAATGTAAGTTCTTCAGAAATTTAGAAAACCTAGAATCAACTAAGTTTTTCAGCGTTTTTGGTGGTTGGAGCAGCGCACACTTTTCTAGAAAGTTTGCTACCAGGCTTTTGCCTTCACTTGAAAGTTCATATCCTAGAAATAGGATGTTGAGATGGGCAATTCTAGATTTTTTAAAATTGAATTGATAACCCTCAGAAGCGAATCCAAGTATATAGTATTCACCCTATTCAAGTGCCTATCCAAGTCATCGACAGTCAGATAGATGTCATCGACGTATGACAATGCTTCATCATCATAAGTTTGTAGTAACTCTGTTGCCCTTGCTGAAAATAACCCAGGACTATTCTTGAATCCTTGAGGGAGACGACAGAAGTGACGCTGAATCCCCATAATTGAGAAAGCGGGCAAATACCTACTTTTTGGTGCAATGTTTTGACAAAAGAAACTGTTAGAAATATCTAATGTGGTTTTATATTTTTTACGCGCAATGTTACTCTTTAATGCCGTACTGTGTGCATTTTGCACTGCAAATGTTTTGCAACAAGAGTTTAGATGTCTGTAATCCAATACTAGACGATATGTAATGTCTGGTTTGGAGACAGGAAGCAAAGGATTGTTCATTGACGAGGTGCATGTTTCAATCACCCCTTGGTATTCAAGTTGATCTAAGATCTCCCTTACCTGTGTTTTAGCTTCTTGCTTAACTGGATACTGCCTTTGTGCAATTGGGTAATTTTTTTAACTGGATTTTATGGTGAGGAGAGTCCTCATCCCATCCTACATGATTTTTGTATAATGCATGAGCTTGGGCTACTGCCCATTTCCTGGTATAAGTATATTTTAAATAAATTGGAATGTGATTGGAGAAGGCTGGCATAATGGTGTCCTCGCCATGTGGGCACTCCCTGACAAATTGTGGTGACCAGTCTTTTTCAGCTAGAAGAATGTCATAACCCTTAGAAAGTCGTTCCCAAAAGAGTGCTTTCACTTTTCTTGGTATGTCTCCCTCCATCCGGAGTGTTATTTCATATAACCTATGTGGAGAGCTAACCCTGGTATCTGCAGTTTCAACTTCAATGTCCTCATTCAAGTCCACTGTCTCCAGAAGTACCTTCAGGTTCTGGCGAGCTATTGTGACTGCTGCGCTGTCCAACATTGTCTGAGCCCATTCTCTGTTCTTGAATTGTGTCCTGAAGATCCTCGGCATGTCTGATTTTTAGACCTGCTACCTTCTTTTTGGTGAATTGAGGTTTCTTGTTTTTCTGAATGTGTTGATCGTCTTTGAACTTCACGCGTTCTTCCTTGTTTTCTGACCGTCCTCTTCTTTCGGATTCCTGTGACGAAGTCTGAAAGGTACGAGAGGAACGTGTATCAGTGTCTTGATATCTGTCAGGTTTTCTCAAATTATCCCTATTCCTGAGGTTATACCTCTTTTCAGAGGGCTCCTTTTGGGGAGACCTACCTCTGGATTGAGAACGCTTCTCTTTAGAAGATTGTTTGCTATTTTCCCACTTCCTTTTAGAAGGAGTAGGAGTGTTTTTAGTAAAGACTTTTTCAGGACTTTCAGACAGTTGTGATTTAACTGTATAATTCTACAACGTTTTGTGTATTACTAAGTAATTCATCATCCGACATTGCTTCAATGTTAGGGTCAGGCTTGTAACCGGCTAAGGTCGACCATGTTTCTCCTGGTTTACCTAGTGGACCGAGCCTGGTAATGTGATTTAAATGTTTTAGGGCGCTTTAAACCAGAGCTCATGCTCTTGGTATGTGAGTGGAATTTCAATATCTTCGAAAGGAATGTATTCCTCTGGTGGTTCATCTTCTTTGTAGAAGTAAAACACATGTGTTCGCGGATTTGCTTCAGGGAAGACTATCCATGAATAGAATACCTCTGTCTGGTGATATTCACGTGCCTCTATCACAAAAACTGCCCTACCACCTCTTGATGGTAGGCCATGTTTTATAAGTTTTATAGTGATGGCTTTCCTTAAATTTAGAGGAATGCATATAGCATTGTGAGAGGTCGGGCCCCAAGAATACTTCTAACATTGTGGTTAAACTACCAAGACCAGAATCCTTCAGGACGAGGGACAAATGTATTAGGGACATAAGCCTACAAATCACGGCACAAGGAATAGTCCCACCCACCTCTAATATTTCTCCACAACGCAATACGGAAGTAGAGAGGGGAGGAGCTGACTCCGGAAGCAGTAGCGCGTCCTCCTTCAAAGTCAAGACCGCCCAGGAAGAGTTGTCATTGTCCAGCAGAAGCAGACCCGGAGTGAGGAGTCAAGTGCGGAAGTGCGAGGCGACCAGGAGAGAAGGGAACGCGAAGACGGCGACAGGAGCGAAGACGACCACTGGACTGAGGAGTGGTGGCATCCACCGGAGGAGGTAGAGGAGCGGCCCAACGGTGAGTGAAGCTGGTTCAAGGGAAATAGGGGTGGTTTTAGACGAGGGCAGCGGGAGGATGGAGGCTAGCGGGTGAAGGAAGGGAGAGGGCGGGAGCGGTCTCCATCTGGGGGGCACCAAAACGAGAAAACCCTGAAAATATCGATTGAGACAATATATTCCGTTTGTTTGGCACTGCGTTCAACCCCCCCTCACTTAGTCCCTCCTTATTTTTGCCTCCCTATCACTACGTAATTCCTCGTGCGAGAACAGTGAAAAGCTCTAAAAACACACCGGGTGTTGGTGACGGTAATGTCAAAAGCGTTAGACCTGTACAGAATTTACTGCCGACCACCATTGTTGTTTTCCTCCTTTACGAATCTCCGGTTCAAGATACCACCACGGAGGAAGCTGAGCCCCAGTCCTTGGCCACCAGCCCTACCCTTGAAGACACAGAGGTGACAACACCATCATCCCATTCTGAGGACTCTGAATTGGAGGAAGATCTATTATCTGCTGCCCTACAACCCCAAACTGTACCATCTGAAAGCCTCCGCGTCTGTATATCCGGCCTGCCCTCCCACAAGCATCCTCGTCGGTTTCTTGGAAACCTGTGAAGTTAAAAGCTGCATTGGCTTAATCAGCTGCAGCTCCACCGGTT
Organism: Lissotriton helveticus; assembly: GCF_964261635.1. Taxonomy (NCBI): domain Eukaryota; kingdom Metazoa; phylum Chordata; class Amphibia; order Caudata; family Salamandridae; genus Lissotriton; species Lissotriton helveticus. The sequence continues at coordinate 1,405,952,206 of NC_136057.1, read as the reverse complement.
TCGGTGTTGTTGCCGTTATTCAACATTGTTTAATGAAACTTGCAGAGCAAGTTTCAAGGAAACAAAGATAAGGTGCACAATATTTTGAAACACTGTATACTTCAACGTTGAACAAACCAAAAACTAATACATAGGATTTTTCGTCCTACTCAGTTATGGCAGATATTATCCCTTTACCCACTCCAGACGTCTATTGGAGTATTACTAGTAAAAGGGTCTCAGAGAAAAGCACAACTGAGTTACTTCAGTATATAGCATTAGATTAGTGCTTTACCAAACCGTTGGGTGCCATGTAGTGTAGTTCCTATATTCCCAATAGGCTCTGCGCATTGGAATAATATACACTATCAATATGTCTCTATCGAGTACACTAAACTTAATTGTGTGTGCCAGCTAGCTCAGAGGTCACTAGAAACTTTCTCGAATAAACAAGAAGGGATTAGTTTCTAACAACCGCATAAACATGACAACTTTGTTTCCCCTAGAATCTAAAGATATCTTCAGAGTCGTGGAAACAATAGATAACTAGTTCACTTAGTCAATCTTGCATGCTTCGTTTCTACAGAGTTGCATAGAAATAGTAAGACAGGCATTTCAATAAAAGAGGTTTATTGAACAGTCTTCTTTCTCATGCAAGAGATGTGAACTGCTACAATCGTTAGACAGAACGCAAAGTATAATGCGTACAGCGTAAACAGTAATATAAAATAATACTGTAATAGCATTGTTTGTTGCTATGACATGTAAAAATACATACATAAATAACACAGGCTAAAATACTCAAGTGGTGCTTCTAAAATACGCCTACCCCAATGTACCTAACCTAGGTCTAGTACTAGGGAAGAAGTAGGTGCTGTCTTTTAGCATAGGTTTAGTTTTGCTAAGAATTGCCAAAGGTTTCTCTAGGTTCTAATCAGCTCCATACCTTAGAATGAGAGAGGTTGGTATCTCTTACACAGACTCGATTTCCCAACACCCCGCAATGGGAGTCAGAAACACTGGAGCTGGATTCTCGGCATAAGAGGACATCTTCTGGTCAGTGCGTCAGCTGGAGAGTTGGCTTCCTTCGGCACTTGCTGTAGCGAGTTGCGTCATGCAAGTAGGTAGTCGAACTGCACCGAACCGCACCGTGCTTTCCTGTAGCAAGTGAAGGTATATTTATACCCTGAAGGTGTTTAGGAATGCCAGCTTTGACGTAAAGTCGGGCATATGAATGTCATGAATGAACCCCTAAGGAATAGTTGTTCATGCATAATAATGAGTTTCTTGGAGAAATCAATATCCAGGCTAGGGGAAGTCCCTTCTGCTTAAGAGTCTGGTTTTCCAAGAAATCGTCGTGACGTAGATGAATGGATGGAAGTAGCCATGCCTGTATTTGGGTAGCATGGGCTATGCCTATACAAGGACTGGATTTTTATGCCTATATAAAGGCAATGTGAATTGTACCTATATGAGGGCATGAATCGGGAAAATTCATTCGGAATCTAAATCGATACACAACACCTGGACATTGCACATTTACCGAGAGGCATCTCTGATCACTCCCCAGTCACCGCTCTATACACTTTGCATGCCACAGCGCAACGTCAAATATTCCCTATATACCCTGAATACCCCAAGACCCCTAAGATCTAGAAAGGACTGACTGACACTACCAAACACTATTTTAGTGAAAATGCACCCTCATTCTCTTCCCCATTTGTCCTATGGGAGGCATAGAAGACAGTGCTCCGTGGGCATGCGGTCTCACTCATAACTCAACCTTTAAAAGAGAAAAGGCTCAGACAGTAGGGACACTCCAACAGGAGGTGGGCTACCGAGAGAGGGCCCAGGGACCGGACCCCTCCGATGCAAACACTCATATATTACATCTCAAAAAGCAGGAGTATAAAGACCATCTATGGAAGGAAGCGAAGACACGAGTCTCTGCTACCCTACATACTATATATGAAGTCAGTGATAAGGCCGGCAAGCTTCTGGCCTGGCTTGACAAGCGGGAAGAGGCAGATAGGTGGATCACAGAACTTCAGCTCCGTACGGGAGAAACTACACAGAATCCCCAAGGCATAGTAGACCTCCTAGCACATCACTACGAACAGGTTTACACTTGTGCGCTCAAAATAACACAAGAGGATGCGGAGGAGTTCCTCCGTGACATCAACCTTCCACAGCTCACGGAGAAGGAGTCTCAATTATTACAGCGATCGGTAAACTTCAGTCAGAAAAGGCATTGGGCCCAAACGGTATTCCCATAGAGTGGTACAAACCTAATACAACAACACTCACACCTTATCTCTTAGCTATGTACGAGGCCAGTTTAGACAGGGGGGAACTTCCCAGAGACCAAAAAACTGCAGCAATAGTGGCCATCCATAAACCCGGCAAACCCGCTCAGGAGTGTGCCTCCTACAGGCCCATATCTCTGATTAACGCTGAGGCCAAGATATTGGCCAAGACCCCGGCCAATATACTCACACTGCACCTAGCTACGTTAAAACATCCAGATCAGTCGGGGTTTATTGAAGGACCATATGGACAAAAGAGCAATCTCTATGACCTATCGGATGATTATTAATAACATGCCATACCCCGTGCAGAGGCTCCGAGACAAATGGCAGGCAGACCTGGGAGAGGTAGATGACACTGATTGGCAGGAGGCACTAGCATCACCTTGAGAAGTAGCAATTGTATCCAAATAACGCCTCATGCAGCTCAAGATCTTCCATTGAATCTACTACACTAGAACTATTCTTTATGAGATAGGGAGAGTTGACACCCAGCTCTGCAATGTGGAGTGGTCAGTACATTCTTTCATACGCTGTGGGCCTGCCCTGTAATACTGTCATATTGGAAATCAGTTGTGACCATTATCACGAGGGTGAGCTGGAACCCAGTCCCTCCAGACCCCAAATGCTGCCTGCTCAATATCTGAGAAGCGACAGACCTCAACTCGACGTTGAAGACCTGGGTGACCCTGGGTATGATATTGGCCAAGAGTAATATTGCTAAACACTGAGGTGTAGCCACTGCCCCCACACTCTTGGAGTGGTGCAGAGATATGGACACGGCCATGGTGGCGGAAAAGACTGTATATGTGCACAGAGGCGGTCCTAAAAAATAGATAAGAATATGGGGAGGCTGGAATGCCTATAGAGGGGGATACGCAAATTATCAATAGCGACTTGAGAAATGGAATAAAGTAATGCAATTGACACTAATGTATGTAACGATATACACAACTGCGGCAAGATATGAACAATAAGGTATTGTACATAGGAATAACAAGAAATGTATACTGTATGGACCGTAAACATACTGTTTGATATGTACAAAGAAGTGATGATTGTGCCACCTACTATTACATAAATAAAAAACTTTAAAAATGTAAAAAAAGGTAATTGTCTTTTCCAATGTGGGTAATTCTTCACCTTGTGCCAGTTGCTGATTCTTGAACCCAGAATGGAGGCAGTCGCTAGGGTATTTTTGACATCAGGTCCTCGTTTTTCTGTCCAATTACCTCCAGCACCTTCTCCATCTTGAGGAGCTTTTCGTGGGTTCTTGTTCCTTCATCCTCAAGTGTGGAGGTGCGTTGCTCCACTTGGTCAAGGCGCTCCTCATGTTTTGTTACCTTCTTCAGACGATCAAAACGATCTGACAGAGAGTCTATTTTGCACTCAATTGCAGTTAGGGATTGCTTCAGATCCCTGAACATTTCTCGTATGTCGGACTCAGGAGGGGATGCATCTGGTGATTCTACGTTCTGGTGGACTTCCTCGGCATGTGGGGAGCCCCGAGGGGCCCTGTTCTGCTCAAACTCCAGCTTCTGCTTTTTTGGGTCCGTTTTAAGCATGGGCGGATTTTGCGGATCCACGATTCACGAATTTGCGGATTCACGGATTGTGGATCCGCAAAATCCGCGGATTTTGCGGATCGGCGGATTTGGGGGCGGGGCTTCCTCGAGTGTGTGGGCGGGGCCAAACGGACGGGGCTTCCATGCGAGCGCGCATGCCTCTTGTGTATACAAAGGGTCAGAGACCGATCAGAGCAGCAGATTAAGAGACAGAAGCCCCTGGTCACAGGAAAGGCACGGGGATTGCGCTCGTGAAAGTCAAAGATGCAAATGCCTCTGGCCAGCATCACGATTTTTTTTGACCTGATGAATGAGTCACTGCATTTGCGCTTCAACTAGTTCCAGCGACCAAGTGTGTGTTGCTATGCAATCGCGCCGAAGTGCGCAGGGGTCCCTTGATTGAAATGTCCATCATAGTGGGTAAATGGCGGGAAGACGGTGCACACCTCGAGTGTGTGGGCGGGGCCAAACGGACGGGGATTCCATGCGAGCGCACAAGGCACACCTGCCCAGCCTCCACAACGCTCACGATTATTTTTTGGCTGATGAATGAGTCACTGAATTTAAGCTGCAACTAGGGCACATGCGTCGTGCCAGAATGAACCCTGCCCTTCAGACACCATGTAAATAATTTACGATGGCGCCGGCAAGCTGCCAGCGCCATCCTGCAAAAGTTACTTAATTAGCTTCACCAGGAAGCTCCAACTGATAAAATAAAGTGCACCACAGTGGGGTCACAGGGCCCTACCGCAGCTTCTTGTATTCTTGAGTTATTTTGTTATTTTTGTCGATGTGTGCCCGAGCAGCACCCAGGTGCGCCAGTCTGCGCCTCCACGGGGCGACCTCCTCCTCTCCTCGAGTTATGTCCTGTGCGCGATGGTCCCACCTCGTGTCCTCACCCTCACAAGGGCCCAAATGGCTGTTCCACTACGGCACTGGTCCTAAATTGTGCACTAGCACTTTACCGCGCAGAGATTACCAGATGGCGCTCCCATGTTGTGTGCCTGCCCAATCACCGGTCAATGTCTGTTCTAATTCGCCTGCTGGTTACGTCTGCCGATTTCCCAGTTGCGCCTTGTTTGCAGCTACTTCCTCACTAATCTTCGCTCCTATGGGGGCCCAAGCAATTACCCCACCGAGGCATCAGAATGACCCAAGGCCTCTCAGTCGCTATGCTAGTTCTGCAGTGCTTGCTATGCCTAGCTGCTCACCTCCAGCATGTACATGGCCGGCACCGGACTTCAACACACCAGGGGGGTCCGCTCGACCCAGCACTGTGTTCTGTGTATGCTACTCAGTGCGCCACTATCACGGGAGTCCAGGCAAATGTCACCTCAGGGCCTTTGGACTATCCCTGGCCTCAACTGCTATATATATATATATATATATATATATATATATATATATATATATATATATATATATATATATATATATATATATATATATATATATATATATATATATATATATATATATATTCATCACAAAGTTTTGTCCCCAAAGAGCAAGCCTCACACCCAGAAGGGTTGCTCTGACTGAACGAGCTGCTGCTTACATGAATAAAACGCCTATTCCTTACCTTCTGGGTGTGAGGCTTGCTCTTTGGGGACAAAACTTTGTGATGAATACATATATATATATATATATATATATATATATATATATATATATATATTGCAACACAATCCGACTATATAGTCGGAAAAACGGCAAGCACACTGGTATCCGGATTTAAAGTATTTTTATTGCAGACCCCCTCACCCCAGACAGATGCGTTTCGCTAATCTAGCTTCGTCAGTGTCAGTTTGTGCAAACAATCATATGCCATTTTAAAACCACCGGTCCTTACTGCAATCATTGCTCTTTGGGGACAAAACTTTGTGATGAATTGTTGGCGGCCCGTCCTGCCGCGGCGGAAGCCCGCCGTGTTCCACACGGTCTACGCTGGTGCCTAATTGACGTCAGTGGCATGGACTCAGAAGGCGCGTGCTGTAAGTGACACTGGGCAGCTTGTTTGTGGCACAGAACATTTCACCAACCCACTGGGGTTTTATTTTTGTTTTAACATCGTACTTGCAAATTCACTTGAATTATATTACACGGCACCATTAAGACTACCTAGACCAGCAGGCATTTGGAATGCCCCGCCCACTGGGGCAAGTGCCACAGGTGATTTAAGGTGCGGTACATTTGCAAGGCGTTGTTTGTTTCAAAGTCGGCCCTGGAAGAAGTGTGCAAGACGCACGAAACGCGTCGGCGATTTGACTTTGGTACACAGACTTTGGTCCATGATGGATTTGCTCTGACTGAACGAGCTGCTGCTTACATGAATAAAACTCCTATTCCTTACCTTCTGGGTGTGAGGCTTGCTCTTTGGGGACAAAACTTTGTGATGAATTGTTGGCAGCCCGTCCTGCCGCGGAGGAAGCCCCGCCGTGTTCCACACGGTCTACGCTGGTGCCTAATTGACGTCAGTGGCATGGACTCAGAAGGCGCGTGCTGTAAGTGACACTGGGCAGCTTGTTTGTGGCACAGAACATTTCACCAACCCACTGGGGTTTTATTTTTGTTTTAACATCGTACTTGCAAATTCACTTGAATTATATTACATGGCACCATTAAGACTACCTAGACCAGCAGGCATTTGGAATGCCCCGCCCACTGGGGCGAGTGCCACAGGTGATTTAAGGTGCGGTACATTTGCAAGGCGTTGTTTATTTCAAAGTCGGCCCTGGAAGAAGTGTGTAAGACGCACGAAACGCTTTGGCGATTTGACTTTGGTACACAGACTTTGGTCCATGATGGATTTGCTCTGACTGAACGAGCTGCTGCTTACATGAATAAAACGCCTATTCCTTACCTTCTGGGTGTGAGTCTTGCTCTTTGGGGACAACACTTTGTGATGAATTGTTGACGGCCCGTCCTGCCGCGGAGGAAGCCCCGCCGTGTTCCACACGGTCTACGCTGGTGCCTAATTGACGTCAGTGGCATGGACTCAGAAGACGCGTGCTGTAAGTGACACTGGGCAGCTTGTTTGTGGCACAGAACATTTCACCAACCCACTGGGGTTTTATTTTTGTTTTAACATCGTACTTGCAAATTCACTTGAATTATATTACACGGCACCATTAAGACTACCTAGACCAGCAGGCATTTGGAATGTCCCGCCCACTGGGGCGAGTGCCACAGGTGATTTAAGGTGCGGTACATTTGCAAGGCGTTGTTTGTTTCAAAGTCGGCCCTGGAAGAAGTGTGCAAGACGCACGAAACGCGTCGGCGATTTGACTTTGGTACACAGACTTTGGTCCATGATGGATTTGCTCTGACTGAACGAGCTGCTGCTTACATGAATAAAACGCATATTCCTTACCTTCTGGGTGTGAGGCTTGCTCTTTGGGGACAAAACTTTGTGATGAATTGTTGGCGGCCCGTCCTGCCGCGGAGGAAGCCCCGCCGTGTTCCACACGGTCTACGCTGGTGCCTAATTGACGTCAGTGGCATGGACTCAGAAGGCGCATGCTGTAAGTGACACTGGGCAGCTTGTTTGTGGCACAGAACATTTCACCAACCCACTGGGGTTTTATTTTTGTTTTAACATCGTATTTGCAAATTCACTTGAACTATATTACACGGCACCATTAAGACTACCTAGACCAGCAGGCATTTGGAATGCCCCGCCCACTGGGGCGAGTGCCACAGGTGATTTAAGGTGCGGTACATTTGCAAGGCGTTGTTTGTTTCAAAGTCGGCTCTGGAAGAAGTGTGCAAGACGCACGAAACGCGTCGGCGATTTGACTTTGGTACACAGATTTTGGTCCATGATGGATTTGCTCTGACTGAACGAGCTGCTGCTTACATGAATAAAACGCCTATTCCTTACCTTCTGGGTGTGAGGCTTGCTCTTTGGGGACAAAACTTTGTGATGAATTGTTGACGGCCCGTCCTGCCGCGGAGGAAGCCCTGCCGTGTTCCACACGGTCTACGCTGGTGCCTAATTGACGTCAGTGGCATGGACTCAGAAGACGCGTGCTGTAAGTGACACTGGGCAGCTTGTTTGTGGCACAGAACATTTCACCAACCCACTGGGGTTTTATTTTTGTTTTAACATCGTATTTGCAAATTCACTTGAATTATATTACACGGCACCATTAAGACTACCTAGACCAGCAGGCATTTGGAATGCCCCGCCCACTGGGGCGAGTGCCACAGGTGATTTAAGGTGCGGTACATTTGCAAGGCGTTGTTTGTTTCAAAGTCGGCTCTGGAAGAAGTGTGCAAGACGCACGAAACGCGTCGGCGATTTGACTTTGGTACACAGACTTTGGTCCATGATGGATTTGCTCTGACTGAACGAGCTGCTGCTTACATGAATAAAACGCCTATTCCTTACCTTCTGGGTGTGAGGCTTGCTCTTTGGGGACAAAACTTTGTGATGAATACATATATATATATATATATATATATATATATATATTGCAACACAATCCGACTATATAGTCGGAAAAACGGCAAGCACACTGGTATCCGGATTTAAAGTATTTTTATTGCAGACCCCCTCACCCCAGACAGATGCGTTTCGCTAATCTAGCTTCGTCAGTGTCAGTTTGTGCAAACAATCATATGCCATTTTAAACCCACCGGTCCTTACTGCAATCATTGACATAAACGATGGTAAATTTTGTCAAAGGTTGTGGTCATCTTAAACATATGTATCTACATATATGAACAGTGTTTATCATGGCGAAGAATAAAGTGCTTGGTGCATAATAAAACCATTTTTACAACAAACAGTTTGTAATTTCTGTACATACTAGCATTATCATTCTAGTGCAGAGTAAAAAGACATTTCGATCCTATGTGACCACAGTGAAAGTTTCCATTTATTTATAATTTTGCTTTGTAGGGGTGTATTCCCAATTGCATTCTGTTGTTAATGCCAGGGACCAGAATGTCTACCATTTTATTCTTGTTGGTGCTTCTATGTTTGTTTTTTGGTTTTGTGGCCCTGTATGGGCAACCATAACTCTGCTATATAAATTTCCAAACAAAGATGTCGGCTTTTGGGTAGGTATGTGTTTATAAGCAGTGTATCCATTCATCAGTTAGATTATGGGCAAATAACAGTATTAATACACATGATCCCATGTGTACAATTAGAGGTGGACCCACAATTCCTCGTCATTATTAAGGCCCCATGGAGTCATAGTGTTAAGGTCAATAATGTACCTAGATTCTAGGACTCTAAGTGCCTTCTCTCTGTCCCCCCCTCGTTCCAGACGCTTGACCTGGTCGATACAATAGAAACTCAGAAGATCCCTATCGCTTTGAAGGCATTCTGCGAAATGACGAGCAACCGGATAGGCTTTATCCTTATTCACGATTGCTCGCATATGTTTAAGGATTCTGAGTTTCGTGGGGTTGATGGTGCTTCCAATGTATCTTTTTTTGCAGGGGCACTCTAGACAGTAGACGGTGTAATCTGAATTGCAATTTAGGAGTTTTTTTATTTTCCTATTTGGTCTATCCTCTCCTGTTCTGCCCGGATATTTTGATACTTTCTTACTGCCTTTACAGGCTTTACAGCGCAGACAGGGGAAAACCCTTTGATGTTACTGAGTTCGGTAGTTTTGGGTTTTGAGGACAAATGGCTACGAATTAGATGATCAGAAAGTGACTGACAACGCCGATATGTTATCAGAGGCCGCTGAGGAAGATGCCCTTTCAAAATGTTGTCAGTAGTTAAGATGTGCCAATTGTTCTTGAAACTATGGAAAATATATATATATATATATATGAAACTCCACACCTCCTCCGAAGATATATATATATCACAAGTTCAACAAAGTTTTAGACGCACTCTCAGAGGTCAAAGTTTCTCCACCAAGGATTTATTCTCGCCAACCGTTACTCGTTTCGACACAGATGTGTCGACACAGACCATGTGATCAAGACACATCTGTGCCGAAACGCGTAATGGTTGGCGAGAATAAATCCTTGGTGGAGCAACTTTGACCTCTGAGAGTACGTCTAACTTTGTTGAACTTATAATTAACTTTTCCGGCTCTGGGTTTCGCCAGTGACGCATCACCTGACATGGGACTGATCCTGGGGAAACCCGCTTTTGCTAGGCGTATATATATATATATATACATATATACACATATATAAATATATATATATATATATATATATATATATATATATATATATATATATATATATATGAAATAACTCCCTTCTAAAAAGAACGGACAGAGGCCAGAGGGGTTTCCAGGGAGAAAGCAGCTTTAATTGGCAAACAAAGCAACGCAGCTTTTGGGCGGATGCATTTCGGCGAGTAGCCTTCCTCAGCGCCCTGCATTGCATCGCCAGCCTCTCTGAATAGTCCCGTTACTGCACCCCTTCACTTGTAGGTCCGTGGGCTCCTCCCCCAAGCAAATTCAGCTCACCTGCTGGCTTCCGCAAAAGTTTGTCGGACTCCAACTCCCAGAATGCACGGGGTGAGTGCTTCTGGGTTGGTGGTGTGGGGGAAGCTGAAAAGTGGGCTGGAGCAAAATCCGGGTGGTGCAGATAAGAGATGAAGCTGTGCGCAGGGGTCTGTCAACGTCCATCACCCCTCCTTGGGTCCCCTCGGTCCGCTGCGGCCACCAAGAACAGGTAAGCATTGGGGCAGGGACTGCCATGGAGCATAGCGTCCTGTTGGAGGTAAAATACCCCACACCGCCCGTGCTGTGCTGTACTCGAAGGTGGACACTGGATTTCCCGGTCCCCCGGGTCCAAACTTCGCTGAGCTAAGCGTGCCAGTTAAAGTCCAGGTCGCTTGAGCAGCAGGGCCATCTGAAATGTTCCTCTGGCTGGAACATGAAATACGAAATAACTCCCTTCTAAAAAGAACGGACAGAGGCCAGAGGGGTTTCCAGGGAGAAAGCAGCTTTAATTGGCAAACAAAGCAACGCAGCTTTTGGGCGGATGCATTTCGGCGAGTAGCCTTCCTCAGCGCCCTGCATTGCATCGCCAGCCTCTCTGAATAGTCCCGTTACTGCACCCCTTCACTTGTAGGTCCGTGGGCTCCTCCCCCAAGCAAATTCAGCTCACCTGCTGGCTTCCGCAAAAGTTTGTCGGACTCCAACTCCCAGAATGCACGGGGTGAGTGCTTCTGGGTTGGTGGTGTGGGGGAAGCTGAAAAGTGGGCTGGAGCAAAATCCGGGTGGTGCAGATGGGAGATGAAGCTGTGCGCAGGGGTCTGTCAACGTCCATCACCCCTCCTTGGGTCCCCTCGGTCCGCTGCGGCCACCAAGAACAGGTAAGCATTGGGGCAGGGACTGCCATGGAGCATAGCGTCCTGTTGGAGGTAAAATACCCCACACCGCCCGTGCTGTGCTGTACTCGAAGGCGGACACTGGATTTCCCGGTCCCCCGGGTCCAAAATTCGCTGAGCCCAGCGTGCCAGTTAAAGTCCAGGTCGCTTGAGCAGCAGGGCCATCGAAATGTTCCTCTGGCTGGAACATGAAATACGAAATAACTCCCTTCTAGAAAGAACGGACAGAGGCCAGAGGGGTTTCCAGGGAGAAAGCAGCTTTAATTGGCAAACAAAGCAACGCAGCTTTTGGGCGGATGCATTTCGGCGAGTAGCCTTCCTCAGCGCCCTGCATTGCATCGTCAGCCTCTCTGAATAGTCCCGTTACTGCACCCCTTTACTTGTAGGTCCGTGGGCACCTCCCCCAAGCAAATTCAGCTCACCTGCTGGCTTCCGCAAAAGTTTGTCGGACTCCAACTCCCAGAATGCACGGGGTGAGTGCTTCTGGGTTGGTGGTGTGGGGGAAGCTGAAAAGTGGGCTGGAGCAAAATCCGGGTGGTGCAGATGGGAGATGAAGCTGTGCGCAGGGGTCTGTCAACGTCCATCACCCCTCCTTGGGTCCCCTCGGTCCGCTGCGGCCACCAAGAACAGGTAAGCATTGGGGCAGGGACTGCCATGGAGCATAGCATCCTGTTGGAGGTAAAATACCCCACACCGCCCGTGCTGTGCTGTACTCGAAGGCGGACACTGGATTTCCCAGTCCCCCAGGTCCAAACTTCGCTGAGCCCAGCGTGCCAGTTAAAGTCCAGGTCGCTTGAGCAGCAGGGCCATCTGAAATGTTCCTCTGGCTGGAACATGAAATACGAAATAACTCCCTTCTAAAAAGAACGGACAGACGGATATATATATATATATATATATATATATATATATATATATATATATGAACCTCCCTCCACAACGAAGAAAGCAGAGGCCAGAGGGGAATCCTTTGGGAAGCATTTATTGTAGCAGAACAGCAAACATTGTAGCAGAACAGCAAACAGTGGCGGCGAATGCATTTCGGCGTTCGGTGTGCCTTCCTCAGCGCCCTGCATCGAATGGAGTCCAATGTGTTTCAATAGTCCTGTTTCTCTTTTGAATAGCAGAGACCAGTGAGCTCCTCCCCCAAGCATCGTAGGCTCACCTGTTGGATGTTGCATCCCTTAAGCAGACTCCAACTCCCAGCATGCATAATGTCCATGCACCCGGGTCGGCGGTGTGTGGGATTTTCATTCAATATGATGCGAGCTACACAGTTATTGCAGGCTATGCTTCAAGTTGACCCCATGCTCAGTTCTGGTAACATCAAAACGCCACCTCGGGTCCCCTCGTGCTGCTCAGCCCTTCAGTCCAAGTCGGCAAATAAGTGGGGGCAGCCACGTGACTACATAGCACCCTGTTGGAGGTAAGTACCTCACTCCGCTCGAGCCTTCCTGGACGTCTTTGGCGGACACCGGATCATTCAATCCCTTGAACCAAACTGCTGCTGAAAGCAGCGCTGTGCCAGTATTGTCCGGGTCACTTTGTAAGCAGGGCCATCTGTTCTACGCTTCTGGCCGGCGTAGAAAATACGAAAGAACCTCCCTCCACAACGAAGAAAGCAGAGGCCAGAGGGGAATCCTTTGGGAAGCGTTTATTGTAGCAGAACAGCAAACAGTGGCGGCGAATGCATTTCGGCGTTCGGTGTGCATTCCTCAGCGCCCTGCACCGAATGGAGTCCAATGTGTTTCAATAGTCCTGTTTCTCTTTTGAATAGCAGAGACCAGTGAGCTCCTCCCCCAAGCATCGTAGGCTCACCTGTTGGATGTTGCATCCCTTAAGCAGACTCCAACTCCCAGCATGCATAATGTATATATACTAGCAGCCCGTCCCGACGTTGTCCGGGTATGAATTGCTGCCGGCCAGTGATATATTGTTTTGTAGGATTTCGTTTTGATAGCATTTCTTATCTGTGACAGGCCTGTGAAACGCTCCGATTCACAGTGCACTGCTGATGCAATTAAGAGTGCGCGTTCAGTAGTGTGTGAACTCTAGTTTCTTGACTTTTTTTTCCCTTGCAATATTATATAGCGCAAACTCGACAACATGGCATGAGCACAATTTACATTACAGAAGAACACATTCATTTGGGGTAGGCACGGGGATACAAAGTGATTTGCCTGGAATCACAGGATGTTGAGCTGATGCCGAGATTCGAAAGTAGCTCCCCAGCTCTAAAGTTCGCAATTCTAGAACTTGTGGCGGGAGGTGTGTCTAAAAGTGTATGTCGGTGCTGGCCATCAATGAGAGAGACCTGTGCATTTTTCAAATCGGTGGTGAAAAAATATGAGTATGTTGCTGGAGATGTGGGCCGCTGTGCCACCAATGTACTTACCTGGGGAGGGTAAACACCCATTATTCCGCAACTTTCTTTCAGCATACCTTCACTCCGCATTCTTTCATTACGAAAGTACCATGTCTCCGCAATGCCATTATAACACATGGCATTACATTTTATATGCTTTTACCACGCATACATTTACAATGAAATTCGTTGTAAATGCATGAATGGTAAAAGCATGTTTTTTTTAAATGTTTGGATAAGGTAAGTATGGATATAGGGGTATATGTTTTGGGGTACTGAGGTATATGTTTTGGGGTGTTTGGGTATTTTAAGGGTTCAGATAAAGTTTTGGGTTATGGGGTACAGGGGTAGTTTTAGGGTTTAGGGATAGGTATGGGTTTTGGGGTACAGGGGTATTTTTAGGGTTCCGGGCTAGGTTTGGGTTTTGGGGTATAGGGGTATTTTTAGGGTTCAGGGGTTGGTTTTGGTTTTGGGGTACAGGGGTATTTTTAGGGTTAAGTGCTAGGTTTGGGGGTACAGGGGTATTTTTAGATTTCAGGGCTAGGTTTGGGTTTTGGGGTACAGTGGTATTTTTAGGGTTCAGTGCTAGGTTTGGGTTTTGGGTTACAGGGGTATTTTTAGGGTTATGGGGAGGTTTGGGTTTTGGGGTACAGGGGTATTTTAGGGTTATGCGGTAGGTTTGAGTTTTGCGGTACAGGGTTATTTTTATGGTTCAGGGCTAGGTTGGGGTTTTGGGGTACAGGGGTATTTTTAGGGTTCAGGGGTAGGTTTGGGTTTGGGGTACAGGGGTATTTTAAGGGTTCAGGGCTAGGTTTGGGTTTTGGGGTACAGGGGTATTTTAGGGTTCAGGGCTAAGTTTGGGTTTTGGGGTACAGTGGTATTTTTAGGGTTCAGGGCTAGTTTTGGGTTTTGGGGTACAGGGGTATTTCTAGGGTTCAGGGGTAGGTTTGGGGTTTGAGGTACAGGGGTATTTATAGGGTTCAGGGCTAGGTTTGGGTTTTGGGGTACAGGGGTATTTTTAGGGTTTAGGGATAGGTTTGGGTTTTGGGGTACATGGTATATTTATAGGGTTAAGATGGGTTAGTGTTTAAGGGTGTTGGGATATTTTAAGGAGTAAGGGTGGGTTATGATTATGGGGTGCAGGGGTATTTAAAGGGAGCAGGATGGACATCCGGAGCTGGAATGTACAGAACCTGGGAAGAAAAAACAATGAAATATTGGGCACAACGCTTGCTTTTTTTCCCCGTAATCCCGCGCCCCGCACACGCCCACGCCCCCAGCACACACCCACAGCACACGATATGAGACATGGCATAAAGGGGGGAACGTACCACACGCCCCCAGCGTTTGTCACGCCCCCAGCACACGCCCACAGCACAACGCAGACACGCCCACAAGGGACTACTTTGCTGGCACGGTTCTTTTACCTTTTAAATGTATATGGTGGGCGTCTGCATAGACTATGTCCTTCTGCTGCAACTGCCCTTTCCAACGGTGTATTGGGTGTTGTGATTGGTGCTGTGGTTCCTGAGATTACCCGCCTCAAAGGTTTGGGCTCTCTCTTTCTTATATTAGTATAGATATGTATTCCACATGTCTCCCGGTTTCCCAGAAGTGGCCTAGAATCCCCAATATAAAAGATTTGTGAAAAAAATCATGAGTTCGACAAGATTCATAGATGATTTGCTAATCATCTGGAATGGTACACATGTGGCGTTCCAAGACTACTTTAATATTTTGAATGAAAGTATAAAAAACCTGAAATTCACACTTGAATTGAGCATCCAGAGGGTAGTCTTCTTGGACACAGAGATATATGTAAGTGAAAGCAAAATACATACTACACTCCACCGAAAGAGCACAGCCACGAATGCCTATTACAAGCGAATAGCTTCCACCAACCCTCACTTATAACAAGCATACCCCTTTGGAGAATCCCTTTGAATTCGGAGGATTTGTAGTGAAGAACCAGAATGGCTAAAACATAGCAGGATTGGTAAGGGGAGATGTAAGAACAGAAAGTACAACATGAACATTATCAATAAAGGTTGGATTTGTGCTAATGACAAATCCAGAGAAGAATGCTTGGTACCGAAAGCTTATCCGAAGGGAGAAAACGATGAACAGAGAAAAATCCGACTAATTACTGATTTCACGCAGGACTCAAATGCAATCATGACAATATTCAGAAAGAATTGGAAGATCTTGCAATTGGACAGCATGATAGGTAAAATTATGCGGAATCATCCTATTGCAGAGCCACACATCTAAAGAACCATCTTATACACATCCATTTCAAAGGAAAAGATCAGAAAGAATCTTGGCTATACACAAAAGGCTTTGTAAAATGTTTTAAATGCAAGTTCTGCTAAATTGCAAAACCTGTGAAGGAATTTCAAATGGCAAATAAAAAAAGTTGGAAGATCCAGGAATTAATCACATGCAGGAGTAAATATACAATTTATGTGATTGAGTGCCCTTGTGCACTCAATTATGTTGGGAGCACCACATGTGAATTAAAGAAAAGAATCCTGGAACATGGACATGCAACAACAAATAAAGACAGAAGTAACACAGTGGCCAAACACAAGGAGATTGTACATAAAAGTGATTGGAAAACTCTCAAGTGTTATGGAATTGAAACAGTGCCGCTCAACCCAAGAGGAGGAAACAGGGAAAAAATCCTCTGTCAAAAAGTCGAGACATATCCTTAATATGATGCCTTTTGGACTGAAGTGATCGGTGGAGCTATACATACATTTGTAAAGACTATCAATAATTGCTGCTCAAATGGACAAATAAAATGAATATATTCAAAAATGGGCCCAGACATGGGATATCTCCATCAAAGGATGTTGAAAACAAAATAAAATAAAGAGTTTAAAACAAACTGAATAGAATAAGTGAATCCAGAATGAATATAAATCGTTCAATCTTGAACTGTCCATTCATCTTTCTCTTAACAAACTAATGGGTCCTTTGATATTTGTAAATGTTATATTATAGCGGAACAAATATTTCAAAATGTTTTGGAACGATTATTGGTTAATTACTATGTACAGGATAGTGATTCCCTCGTTTTCAGTAAACTACAATCCAGTCCACGTTTTTCCAATCCTAATTGTAAAATAGAAAGAAAATTGTTAGAAACTACAATTCCCAAATGGCTATGGGGCATGAATGACGAATAGGAAATGATGTAATTATTTTTTCAAAGGTTTAAAAAACAAGAATTGAGCGCAAAAAGTATACCACGATCAAGGCATTTGTAATGCCGAAACGCTTAGGAATGTGTCGTCTGTAAAATGCCTAAAGAATTACTTTTGATGCAAGACGCAAAAGAATAAACACAAATCGTAAATACAACCTGTGAGGAGTGCGGCCCAATCTTTTCTGGGAAACCAGGAGATGTGTGGAATTAGTAGCGGCTTTGGTTTCAACCGAAGGAGCAACGCACCGCAGACGAGCGCCACAAAAGCTGATGTGTGGAAACCGACGAGTGGAATATTAATATATATATATATATATATATTGTACCTCGAAAGCCTTGAGCTTCGCCAGAGCACACAACTTTACTCCGACCATCCGGTCTGTTTACTCATGCATGCCCGTTCGTTTCACCTGCTGTGCAATTGCCTGACGCGTTTCGGGGTCGGAGCCCCGTCTTCAGAGGCTGCAATAATGGCATTCAGAAGACGCTTTGTGATTTTTGACTCGTTTTATTCAACAAGCCCCCCAGTGGGCGTTGATTTAATGCATCCTCATCTGGAATGTGGCTGGGACTTGTAGTCCACAAAGCGCCGATTGTTTCACCCTTTAAGTAAGTCCGAATGTGCATTAATTGTTCGTGCTTATCGTTAAATACCTTGGTAGGCGGTGTCGCGTTGGGGCATGCTGCATCAATTGAGGAGCGCTGTGCCATATGATCCCAACCAGTTTGGGACTGAAGCCTCGCTTGCTGGATGTACCTTTTCTCCAACAGGCGATGGTGCATCTGGCCACGGCCAGGCCGCCGTGTGAATTAATTGTACCTCGAACGCCTTGAGCTTCGCCAGAGCACACAACTTTACTCCGACCATCCGGTCTGTTTACTCATGCATGCCCGTTCGTTTCACCTGCTGTGCAATTGCCTGACGCGTTTCGGGGTCGGAGCCCCGTCTTCAGAGGCTGCAATAATGGCATTCAGAAGACGCTTTGTGATTTTTGACTCGTTTTATTCAACAAGCCCCCCAGTGGGCGTTGATTTAATGCATCCTCATCTGGAATGTGGCTGGGACTTGTAGTCCACAAAGCGCCGATTGTTTCACCCTTTAAGTAAGTCCGAATGTGCATTAATTGTTCGTGCTTATCGTTAAATACCTTGGTAGGCGGTGTCGCGTTGGGGCATGCTGCATCAATTGAGGAGCGCTGTGCCATATGATCCCAACCAGTTTGGGACTGAAGCCTCGCTTGCTGGATGTACCTTTTCTCCAACAGGCGATGGTGCATCTGGCCACGGCCAGGCCGCCGTGTGAATTAATTGTACCTCGAACGCCTTGAGCTTCGCCAGAGCACACAACTTTACTCCGACCATCCGGTCTGTTTACTCATGCATGCCCGTTCGTTTCACCTGCTGTGCAATTGCCTGACGCGTTTCGGGGTCGGAGCCCCGTCTTCAGAGGCTGCAATAATGGCATTCAGAAGACGCTTTGTGATTTTTGACTCGTTTTATTCAACAAGCCCCCCAGTGGGCGTTGATTTAATGCATCCTCATCTGGAATGTGGCTGGGACTTGTAGTCCACAAAGCGCCGATTGTTTCACCCTTTAAGTAAGTCCGAATGTGCATTAATTGTTCGTGCTTATCGTTAAATACCTTGGTAGGCGGTGTCGCGTTGGGGCATGCTGCATCAATTGAGGAGCGCTGTGCCATATGATCCCAACCAGTTTGGGACTGAAGCCTCGCTTGCTGGATGTACCTTTTCTCCAACAGGCGATGGTGCATCTGGCCACGGCCAGGCCGCCGTGTGAATTAATTGTACCTCGAACGCCTTGAGCTTCGCCAGAGCACACAACTTTACTCCGACCATCCGGTCTGTTTACTCATGCATGCCCGTTCGTTTCACCTGCTGTGCAATTGCCTGACGCGTTTCGGGGTCGGAGCCCCATCTTCAGAGGCTGCAATAATGGCATTCAGAAGACGCTTTGTGATTTTTGACTCGTTTTATTCAACAAGCCCCCCAGTGGGCGTTGATTTAATGCATCCTCATCTGGAATGTGGCTGGGACTTGTAGTCCACAAAGCGCCGATTGTTTCACCCTTTAAGTAAGTCCGAATGTGCATTAATTGTTCGTGCTTATCGTTAAATACCTTGGTAGGCGGTGTCGCGTTGGGGCATGCTGCATCAATTGAGGAGCGCTGTGCCATATGATCCCAACCAGTTTGGGACTGAAGCCTCGCTTGCTGGATGTACCTTTTCTCCAACAGGCGATGGTGCATCTGGCCACGGCCAGGCCGCCGTGTGAATTAATTGTACCTCGAACGCCTTGAGCTTCGCCAGAGCACACAACTTTACTCCGACCATCCGGTCTGTTTACTCATGCATGCCCGTTCGTTTCACCTGCTGTGCAATTGCCTGACGCGTTTCGGGGTCGGAGCCCCGTCTTCAGAGGCTGCAATAATGGCATTCAGAAGACGCTTTGTGATTTTTGACTCGTTTTATTCAACAAGCCCCCCAGTGGGCGTTGATTTAATGCATCCTCATCTGGAATGTGGCTGGGACTTGTAGTCCACAAAGCGCCGATTGTTTCACCCTTTAAGTAAGTCCGAATGTGCATTAATTGTTCGTGCTTATCGTTAAATACCTTGGTAGGCGGTGTCGCGTTGGGGCATGCTGCATCAATTGAGGAGCGCTGTGCCATATGATCCCAACCAGTTTGGGACTGAAGCCTCGCTTGCTGGATGTACCTTTTCTCCAACAGGCGATGGTGCATCTGGCCACGGCCAGGCCGCCGTGTGAATTAATTGTACCTCGAACGCCTTGAGCTTCGCCAGAGCACACAACTTTACTCCGACCATCCGGTCTGTTTACTCATGCATGCCCGTTCGTTTCACCTGCTGTGCAATTGCCTGACGCGTTTCGGGGTCGGAGCCCCGTCTTCAGAGGCTGCAATAATGGCATTCAGAAGACGCTTTGTGATTTTTGACTCAATTTATTCAACAAGCCCCCCAGTGGGCGTTGATTTAATGCATCCTCATCTGGAATGTGGCTGGGACTTGTAGTCCACAAAGCGCCGATTGTTTCACCCTTTAAGTAAGTCCGAATGTGCATTAATTGTTCGTGCTTATCGTTAAATACCTTGGTAGGCGGTGTCGCGTTGGGGCATGCTGCATCAATTGAGGAGCGCTGTGCCATATGATCCCAACCAGTTTGGGACTGAAGCCTCGCTTGCTGGATGTACCTTTTCTCCAACAGGCGATGGTGCATCTGGCCACGGCCAGGCCGCCGTGTGAATTAATTGTACCTCGAACGCCTTGAGCTTCGCCAGAGCACACAACTTTACTCCGACCATCCGGTCTGTTTACTCATGCATGCCCGTTCGTTTCACCTGCTGTGCAATTGCCTGACGCGTTTCGGGGTCGGAGCCCCGTCTTCAGAGGCTGCAATAATGGCATTCAGAAGACGCTTTGTGATTTTTGACTCGTTTTATTCAACAAGCCCCCCAGTGGGCGTTGATTTAATGCATCCTCATCTGGAATGTGGCTGGGACTTGTAGTCCACAAAGCGCCGATTGTTTCACCCTTTAAGTAAGTCCGAATGTGCATTAATTGTTCGTGCTTATCGTTAAATACCTTGGTAGGCGGTGTCGCGTTGGGGCATGCTGCATCAATTGAGGAGCGCTGTGCCATATGATCCCAACCAGTTTGGGACTGAAGCCTCGCTTGCTGGATGTACCTTTTCTCCAACAGGCGATGGTGCATCTGGCCACGGCCAGGCCGCCGTGTGAATTAATTGTACCTCGAACGCCTTGAGCTTCGCCAGAGCACACAACTTTACTCCGACCATCCGGTCTGTTTACTCATGCATGCCCGTTCGTTTCACCTGCTGTGCAATTGCCTGACGCGTTTCGGGGTCGGAGCCCCGTCTTCAGAGGCTGCAATAATGGCATTCAGAAGACGCTTTGTGATTTTTGACTCGTTTTATTCAACAAGCCCCCCAGTGGGCGTTGATTTAATGCATCCTCATCTGGAATGTGGCTGGGACTTGTAGTCCACAAAGCGCCGATTGTTTCACCCTTTAAGTAAGTCCGAATGTGCATTAATTGTTCGTGCTTATCGTTAAATACCTTGGTAGGCGGTGTCGCGTTGGGGCATGCTGCATCAATTGAGGAGCGCTGTGCCATATGATCCCAACCAGTTTGGGACTGAAGCCTCGCTTGCTGGATGTACCTTTTCTCCAACAGGCGATGGTGCATCTGGCCACGGCCAGGCCGCCGTGTGAATTAATTGTACCTCGAACGCCTTGAGCTTCGCCAGAGCACACAACTTTACTCCGACCATCCGGTCTGTTTACTCATGCATGCCCGTTCGTTTCACCTGCTGTGCAATTGCCTGACGCGTTTCGGGGTCGGAGCCCCGTCTTCAGAGGCTGCAATAATGGCATTCAGAAGACGCTTTGTGATTTTTGACTCGTTTTATTCAACAAGCCCCCCAGTGGGCGTTGATTTAATGCATCCTCATCTGGAATGTGGCTGGGACTTGTAGTCCACAAAGCGCCGATTGTTTCACCCTTTAAGTAAGTCCGAATGTGCATTAATTGTTCGTGCTTATCGTTAAATACCTTGGTAGGCGGTGTCGCGTTGGGGCATGCTGCATCAATTGAGGAGCGCTGTGCCATATGATCCCAACCAGTTTGGGACTGAAGCCTCGCTTGCTGGATGTACCTTTTCTCCAACAGGCGATGGTGCATCTGGCCATGGCCAGGCCGCCGTGTGAATTAATTGTACCTCGAACGCCTTGAGCTTCGCCAGAGCACACAACTTTACTCCGACCATCCGGTCTGTTTACTCATGCATGCCCGTTCGTTTCACCTGCTGTGCAATTGCCTGACGCGTTTCGGGGTCGGAGCCCCGTCTTCAGAGGCTGCAATAATGGCATTCAGAAGACGCTTTGTGATTTTTGACTCGTTTTATTCAACAAGCCCCCCAGTGGGCGTTGATTTAATGCATCCTCATCTGGAATGTGGCTGGGACTTGTAGTCCACAAAGCGCCGATTGTTTCACCCTTTAAGTAAGTCCGAATGTGCATTAATTGTTCGTGCTTATCGTTAAATACCTTGGTAGGCGGTGTCGCGTTGGGGCATGCTGCATCAATTGAGGAGCGCTGTGCCATATGATCCCAACCAGTTTGGGACTGAAGCCTCGCTTGCTGGATGTACCTTTTCTCCAACAGGCGATGGTGCATCTGGCCACGGCCAGGCCGCCGTGTGAATTAATTGTACCTCGAACGCCTTGAGCTTCGCCAGAGCACACAACTTTACTCCGACCATCCGGTCTGTTTACTCATGCATGCCCGTTCGTTTCACCTGCTGTGCAATTGCCTGACGCGTTTCGGGGTCGGAGCCCCGTCTTCAGAGGCTGCAATAATGGCATTCAGAAGACGCTTTGTGATTTTTGACTCGTTTTATTCAACAAGCCCCCCAGTGGGCGTTGATTTAATGCATCCTCATCTGGAATGTGGCTGGGACTTGTAGTCCACAAAGCGCCGATTGTTTCACCCTTTAAGTAAGTCCGAATGTGCATTAATTGTTCGTGCTTATCGTTAAATACCTTGGTAGGCGGTGTCGCGTTGGGGCATGCTGCATCAATTGAGGAGCGCTGTGCCATATGATCCCAACCAGTTTGGGACTGAAGCCTCGCTTGCTGGATGTACCTTTTCTCCAACAGGCGATGGTGCATCTGGCCACGGCCAGGCCGCCGTGTGAATTAATTGTACCTCGAACGCCTTGAGCTTCGCCAGAGCACACAACTTTACTCCGACCATCCGGTCTGTTTACTCATGCATGCCCGTTCGTTTCACCTGCTGTGCAATTGCCTGACGCGTTTCGGGGTCGGAGCCCCGTCTTCAGAGGCTGCAATAATGGCATTCAGAAGACGCTTTGTGATTTTTGACTCGTTTTATTCAACAAGCCCCCCAGTGGGCGTTGATTTAATGCATCTTCATCTGGAATGTGGCTGGGACTTGTAGTCCACAAAGCGCCGATTGTTTCACCCTTTAAGTAAGTCCGAATGTGCATTAATTGTTCGTGCTTATCGTTAAATACCTTGGTAGGCGGTGTCGCGTTGGGGCATGCTGCATCAATTGAGGAGCGCTGTGCCATATGATCCCAACCAGTTTGGGACTGAAGCCTCGCTTGCTGGATGTACCTTTTCTCCAACAGGCGTTGGTGCATCTGGCCACGGCCAGGCCGCCGTGTGAATTAATTGTACCTCGAACGCCTTGAGCTTCGCCAGAGCACACAACTTTACTCCGACCATCCGGTCTGTTTACTCATGCATGCCCGTTCGTTTCACCTGCTGTGCAATTGCCTGACGCGTTTCGGGGTCGGAGCCCCGTCTTCAGAGGCTGCAATAATGGCATTCAGAAGACGCTTTGTGATTTTTGACTCGTTTTATTCAACAAGCCCCCCAGTGGGCGTTGATTTAATGCATCCTCATCTGGAATGTGGCTGGGACTTGTAGTCCACAAAGCGCCGATTGTTTCACCCTTTAAGTAAGTCCGAATGTGCATTAATTGTTCGTGCTTATCGTTAAATACCTTGGTAGGCGGTGTCGCGTTGGGGCATGCTGCATCAATTGAGGAGCGCTGTGCCATATGATCCCAACCAGTTTGGGACTGAAGCCTCGCTTGCTGGATGTACCTTTTCTCCAACAGGCGATGGTGCATCTGGCCACGGCCAGGCCGCCGTGTGAATTAATTGTACCTCGAACGCCTTGAGCTTCGCCAGAGCACACAACTTTACTCCGACCATCCGGTCTGTTTACTCATGCATGCCCGTTCGTTTCACCTGCTGTGCAATTGCCTGACGCGTTTCGGGGTCGGAGCCCCGTCTTCAGAGGCTGCAATAATGGCATTCAGAAGACGCTTTGTGATTTTTGACTCGTTTTATTCAACAAGCCCCCCAGTGGGCGTTGATTTAATGCATCCTCATCTGGAATGTGGCTGGGACTTGTAGTCCACAAAGCGCCGATTGTTTCACCCTTTAAGTAAGTCGAACGGGCATGCATGAGTAAACAGACCGGATGGTCGGAGTAAAGTTGTGTGCTCTGGCGAAGCTCAAGGCGTTCGAGGTACAATTAATTCACACGGCGGCCTGGCCGTGGCCAGATGCACCATCGCCTGTTGGAGAAAAGGTACATCCAGCAAGCGAGGCTTCAGTCCCAAACTGGTTGGGATCATATGGCACAGCGCTCCTCAATTGATGCAGCATGCCCCAACGCGACACCGCCTACCAAGGTATTTAACGATAAGCACGAACAATTAATGCACATTCGGACTTACTTAAAGGGTGAAACAATCGGCGCTTTGTGGACTACAAGTCCCAGCCACATTCCAGATGAGGATGCATTAAATCAACGCCCACTGGGGGGCTTGTTGAATAAAACGAGTCAAAAATCACAAAGCGTCTTCTGAATGCCATTATTGCAGCCTCTGAAGACGGGGCTCCGACCCCGAAACGCGTCAGGCAATTGCACAGCAGGTGAAACGAACGGGCATGCATGAGTAAACAGACCGGATGGTCGGAGTAAAGTTGTGTGCTCTGGCGAAGCTCAAGGCGTTCGAGGTACAATTAATTCACACGGCGGCCTGGCCGTGGCCAGATGCACCATCGCCTGTTGGAGAAAAGGTACATCCAGCAAGCGAGGCTTCAGTCCCAAACTGGTTGGGATCATATGGCACAGCGCTCCTCAATTGATGCAGCATGCCCCAACGCGACACCGCCTACCAAGGTATTTAACGATAAGCACGAACAATTAATGCACATTCGGACTTACTTAAAGGGTGAAACAATCGGCGCTTTGTGGACTACAAGTCCCAGCCACATTCCAGATGAGGATGCATTAAATCAACGCCCACTGGGGGGCTTGTTGAATAAAACGAGTCAAAAATCACAAAGCGTCTTCTGAATGCCATTATTGCAGCCTCTGAAGACGGGGCTCCGACCCCGAAACGCGTCAGGCAATTGCACAGCAGGTGAAACGAACGGGCATGCATGAGTAAACAGACCGGATGGTCGGAGTAAAGTTGTGTGCTCTGGCGAAGCTCAAGGCGTTCGAGGTACAATTAATTCACACGGCGGCCTGGCCGTGGCCAGATGCACCATCGCCTGTTGGAGAAAAGGTACATCCAGCAAGCGAGGCTTCAGTCCCAAACTGGTTGGGATCATATGGCACAGCGCTCCTCAATTGATGCAGCATGCCCCAACGCGACACCGCCTACCAAGGTATTTAACGATAAGCACGAACAATTAATGCACATTCGGACTTACTTAAAGGGTGAAACAATCGGCGCTTTGTGGACTACAAGTCCCAGCCACATTCCAGATGAGGATGCATTAAATCAACGCCCACTGGGGGGCTTGTTGAATAAAACGAGTCAAAAATCACAAAGCGTCTTCTGAATGCCATTATTGCAGCCTCTGAAGACGGGGCTCCGACCCCGAAACGCGGCAGGCAATTGCACAGCAGGTGAAACGAACGGGCATGCATGAGTAAACAGACCGGATGGTCGGAGTAAAGTTGTGTGCTCTGGCGAAGCTCAAGGCGTTCGAGGTACAATTAATTCACACGGCGGCCTGGCCGTGGCCAGATGCACCATCGCCTGTTGGAGAAAAGGTACATCCAGCAAGCGAGGCTTCAGTCCCAAACTGGTTGGGATCATATGGCACAGCGCTCCTCAATTGATGCAGCATGCCCCAACGCGACACCGCCTACCAAGGTATTTAACGATAAGCACGAACAATTAATGCACATTCGGACTTACTTAAAGGATGAAACAATCGGCGCTTTGTGGACTACAAGTCCCAGCCACATTCCAGATGAGGATGCATTAAATCAACGCCCACTGGGGGGCTTGTTGAATAAAACGAGTCAAAAATCACAAAGCGTCTTCTGAATGCCATTATTGCAGCCTCTGAAGACGGGGCTCCGACCCCGAAACGCGTCAGGCAATTGCACAGCAGGTGAAACGAACGGGCATGCATGAGTAAACAGACCGGATGGTCGGAGTAAAGTTGTGTGCTCTGGCGAAGCTCAAGGCGTTCGAGGTACAATTAATTCACACGGCGGCCTGGCCGTGGCCAGATGCACCATCGCCTGTTGGAGAAAAGGTACATCCAGCAAGCGAGGCTTCAGTCCCAAACTGGTTGGGATCATATGGCACAGAGCTCCTCAATTGATGCAGCATGCCCCAACGCGACACCGCCTACCAAGGTATTTAACGATAAGCACGAACAATTAATGCACATTCGGACTTACTTAAAGGGTGAAACAATCGGCGCTTTGTGGACTACAAGTCCCAGCCACATTCCAGATGAGGATGCATTAAATCAACGCCCACTGGGGGGCTTGTTGAATAAAACGAGTCAAAAATCACAAAGCGTCTTCTGAATGCCATTATTGCAGCCTCTGAAGACGGGGCTCCGACCCCGAAACGCGTCAGGCAATTGCACAGCAGGTGAAACGAACGGGCATGCATGAGTAAACAGACCGGATGGTCGGAGTAAAGTTGTGTGCTCTGGCGAAGCTCAAGGCGTTCGAGGTACAATATATATATATATATATGTATATATATATATATATATATTACCTACTGGCGGTCGCCAGTAGGTAGTTATAGTTAGGATCGTTTTCCATAGGAAATCCGCAACATTCTATTGGGAATAACTTTGGCGCCGAATGAGGGATCCGCCTGTAATATTTTCCTTAACTTCGCATCGCTGCGCTCCGCTCCTTCCCTGAAAGTTTCGGGGGGATCCGTCAAGCGGGGGCCGAGATAAAAGGGGGGTCCCAAAACGTGTTTTCCCCATGTTAATTTCCATAGGGCGGTTGGACTCACTTTTAGCCCGAACGGCTGAATGGATTTCCACCAAACTTGGCAAAATTGTAGGGACTGGTACCCCGATGTGCCTTTGCTATGTCTCAAGATATATGCTCCAGTGGTTTTTACGAAAATTAACTTTGAAAAAATATATATTGGGCTACATTGGGCTATATATATGTTAGAGCCCAAATGTAGCCCAATGTAGCCCAATGTAGCCCAATGTAGCCAAAAGATGGCTACCAGAGACAAAAAAAACAAATGTAGCCCAAATATCAGCCAGATGTAGCCCAACTGTAGCCCAATGACAGAATGTCCCAGAGTGTTCTAAAGAACAACTAGAACGCTAACAGTCTTACTTATGACAAAAGTATGGCATGCCTGAAGTCATCTTGATTGGAATAAAGTGGTAACACTTAATACATTTAATTTGAAAAGGAACAACATGAGGGGTTTAATTTTGCCATAGAAATGTTATATATATATATATATATATATATATATATATATATATATATATATATATATATATATATTTTTTTTTTCCACTGAAAAAACATAGGTTTCACACCAGTTATAGTTAGGAATTAGCATTTAAAAAACCTATTAAATTCACTGAAAAACCATAGGTTTCACACAAGTTATAGTTAGGTGGATATTTTACTCGCATAAAACCATTGAAATTCCCACGTTATAGTTAGTTGGACTCACTATAACTTGCGCGTGCAATGCACTGCTGATGACGTCACATATTACATCACTCATGACATGGTCAGTGACACATCACTCATGACATCACTGATGACATCTCAAATGACATCACTGATGACATCATCCAGTGAATGTGTGTCTTTCTGAAAAATAAATATTTTTTATATATGTATATCTAAAGGTTGATGGAAGAATAAATGGGTAAATAAATGTCTAAATGGATGTTTTTTTTGTGTAAAATTGATTGGTTAACTGACTTATTAAATGTATCTTAGTGAATACATATATTAGCGAGTAATGTTTAAATATTTAAATATCTGTATCTGTGTCTCACTTTGTGTATAGGTGGCTGCATGGGTTGGTGAGTAGCTACATGAGTGTGTATATGGGTTATTAGTTGTTTTTTTGAGTATCAGTATCAGTGTCTGTATGGTTCGGTGGGGGATATTACTTAGAGCACAGATGCATGAATGAGTGACTCACTATTTGTATGTATTTTGAAGACAGCATGTGTGCAAGACTGTATGGGTGGATGATTGTGTGTATGGGTGGGTTAGTGAGTTTGTGTTTTTATAATTGATTGTTTAAGAGAGTAAATATGTTTCCGTTTCTGTAGAAGTATGTGTAGTGGTGTGTATATAGCAGTATAATCAAGTAAATGTTTTTTTGATAGTTTATTTGCATGTGTGAATTTGTGTGTGAGTAACTATATGGATGAGTATTAGTGTGTAACAGGATGTATAGGTGTATGAGTACATATGATGAGTAAGTACATGCATGAGTGACTATATAGAACTGTTGGTGAATGAGTGGATGTGTATGTAGATGTCGGAATTACCTAATAAGTTGTTGTAATTGGTATTGGTTTCTCCTTTTTTAAGAAAATGTTAGTTTCTATTTTTGATTGTGTGTGTCGCTGCTCCTTACTCTCTCCTTTGCCAAAAAGAGTTAAAGCACTCACAGGAAGAGTTTTCTCATGTTCTTTTATTTCACAACAAATAGACAAATGTTTGAAAGTAGGTTGTAGCTTAAAGCAGAAGCCTGTTCTAAAAAATCTGCGAGAACGGCCAAAGCTGTGGTTGACAATACATTAACCACCAGTGAATATCTAAGTACATACCCTTATTAAATAGTTGAAAAACAGTGGTATAAGCACATTCTGTAAGTTATGCATGTTTATTTGGAGAACTTTACTAAAGATTTTTAGGCAGTGGAGATAATTGAATAATGTAGATATAGAGGTATATTGTTGTTTGTCTCATTCTAATGTTGTAAGCATGGCTCTATGGTTGTGTGCCATTATGAATAAACAACAGGAGAGTGACACAGCTCAGAAACACAAATCCTCACAAGGAATCGTGTGAGGGTCAGACAATAAACAAGTGAAGGGTGGTGAAGGCAGCACACAAAATGGTAGTTAGGAAGAACCCTCACTCACCAACCTGGTGGTGACATGCTTCATCATCGGGTTCCCACCGGAAGGACCTAGCGTCCTCCCAGTGTGCTTCAACGCCTGTTTACAGCGGAGCTGGTTCTTGTGTGTGTTGAGGTGGTAAGAATAACCCAATTGTGCACAGTGAAGTGCAAGAAAAGGGGGGGGGATTTTTTTAAAAAAATGCTAGGTTGTGACTGCCAATTATTTTATTATTAGTCCAACCAGCACTGGTTAAAAACAAGTGATGAGTGGAATCCTAGGGGAAGTCTCAATTAGTAGAGACCCCTAGTCCTCAATAGATATTAGAATAAATTTGGTCAACATGTTTCTGCTAACAGAGCCCGAGTCGCTCAGCATTCATCAGGACCAGTAGTGTGATCCACCGGTCTACACTCACTAAGGTGCATCCAACCGTGAGGATATTAGTGTGAAAAAGGTTAAAAAGTATTACTTGGCTTAAGTATACTTACGGCAAAAGCCGTAGTGAGGCACACTCAGCGGTTCGCTGGGGCCAAATACCTGTAAAACAAATTATGTTAGGTATGTTACAGATTGACACTGTGCAGAATTATTGTACATTATTTCATGATCTCACTCCCTTCACCAAATTTCCACCGTTCCCAGTGATCTCTTATGCGGAACAGGTATGAAGATGTGAAAAGTGCACTTTGCTATATCAGTAGAACAAAGTATCATAATGTCTGTCTGAGATGCCTGGTAACATATATCAGGCAGAATGTTACAAATCCACCCACATTAGTGGTAAGGTGAATCAAATGAGGATAAATTAATTAGATATTCCTCAAAAAAGTTTCTTTTTACGAAGAGAAATGCACTTTTTTAAATATAAAAAACGAGCCACAAAATGCTCGATAGTATGTATCTTTGAAACAATGAAGAAAATAGGTGTCTTAACAAACTCACAAGAGGCGTCAATATGTCGCTTTACATGAGCCAATGCGGTGGGGGGTTGTCTTCACGCCGCGTTTGCTATGTACAATGGGAAAATATACACCGTTAACTCATGTAAGACCGGGGGGTAGAGTAAGTACACGGGCCATGTCCTCTGTGTCCCGTAAATCCCCAGTTACAGTTACGAGAATAAAACCGGGTAATAAGGATATTCTGAGGACTTGAACTTATGGTAAAGGTACAGGGTGTCAGAACTACGTTAATTAACCCTGTGCACTTACTTTATCGCAGGCGACTCCCCGCAGGTTACCTAACCATTCACCACCGCAGCCCGGATTGCAATCGGAACTGAAAGCCGCTGCGGAGGGTATCGGTGTTTCCGCATCATGTGACCATACCACGTGACTGTGGTGTCGTGCTGACTGGATATATTTCTTAAAGGAGCCAGCGGGTTTTTTTTACACAAATGCGCGGACGAGGAGCAAAATAACCCACTCGTTAGTTAAACTGTGTGAAATGTCCCTGCCTCGCACATACAGCTTGGTACCCACATTAGATCTCCCGTGATTTAAAAAGTAACTCTGATTTTTTGGAAAACACCGAGTACCCAGGCGTCTAATAATGCCGTTTCTACGTCAGTGTAAACAGTGTGCACGATGGTAGAATGCCATGTATCCCTTATAATATATAAAGAGGTCAGTGTGCTTTTCCAAAGCAAAAAGTGTGTATAATTATGCTAATAGAAATGTTTAAAACACACGAATTTCTTTATATTATACTATACTAGATCAGATATTAGCGATGGGCTGGCTGTTTGCTTAAAGATTAGTTTTATAAAACGTAGGGCAGTGTCAAAACTATAGTGGCCATCTAAACAAAACCTACATTGTTTATTGATGAGGTCCGTGCAGTTGACCCACTCATTTTGAAAAGGGGGAACATTTGGGGTTAGTGTTTGCAAGAATACAAACCAGTGCTGGTTGGACTAATAATAAAATAATTGTCAGTCACAACCTAGCATTTTTAAAAAAAAATTCCCCCCCTTTTTTGCACTTCACTGAGCACAATTGGGTTATTCTTACCACCTCAACACACACAAGAACCAGCTCCACTGTAAACAGGCGTTGAAGCACACTGGGAGGACGCTAGGTCCTTCCGGTGGGAACCCGATGAGGAAGCATGTCACCACCAGGTTGGTGAGTGAGGGTTCTTCCTAACTACCATTTTGTGTGTTGCCTTCACCACCCTTCACTTGTTTATTGTCTGTCCCTCACACGATTCCTTGTGAGGATTTGTGTTTCTGAGCTGTGTCACTCTCCTGTTGTTTATTAATAGTAGAACTAGGGGTGAGAGAGTGAATACCCATACCCTTACTCTCTTGTTGTTTGAATGTGTGTGCCATTATGCCCATCTCAGGGATGTGTGTAGTATATTTTTACTATACTACAGAGCACTGGACATAAAGGCCTGACAGAATGTGTCAAATGTATACCTTTCAACCTCTTGACTTAAAATTGCAGGTCATGTGAAGTCTTCAAGAGAGTAATCACATTAAGGTGAATGGAAAATTGTCCACAGGTGTAGCTTCTTGAATTACTTCAAGTCCGCAATTCTACAGGAAGGATTGTATGATGTCATCAGTGATATCGTCATCAATATGTCATGTGTGATGTGATATAAGAGGTCATAAGCAATGCATTGTGGTGGAGGACAAGTTATAGTTAGTTCACAAATCTCTGGCGAACTTCAGTGTTTCTTTTATTTTTAAACGTTAAGTACTCATCTTATTTCAACACCTTAATCAAATAAATGAGGTCATAAGCAATGCCTGATGGGGGTGCAAGATATAGTAAAATACATGGAGATGTGCAGAGTGTAATATGCTATTTATTATGTGTGCTACGGTAAGAGACATAACAAAAAACAAAGAACCTCTGGATCATCGCTGAACCCCTGTAGGAACACTGCACAGATACAAAGACACTCATGGTTATATCTCTCAGAACACTTATTGAACTACTGAAGAAGTAGAGCTTGGTTGGGGGTCCATGTTTTTATAAATTCTTTTTATTGAGTTTTGTAAAAATATTACATTACTTTACCTCAGAGGCCCAATTGTTTCCATCACATAACAATCTTATATTTAGAAACACAACAGTGAATCACTATTCCACACCAGCAACCCATATCACTCATCCAACATAACCATGTTTCACCATATACTGGACACAATAGTTCTCTGATCCTCATCTCCTTCAAATAAGTCTATTTTGTGTGAATCAATCAATTTAGCTAGCAATTCAGCCCATTCAGCAATGATCCTCAGTAACTTTATCCTCTCTCCGTGACATATTCATGTGCTACTCATCTCCCAAAGCCCATTCTATTAAGTCTATTTTCCCCAGCATATCAGCCCTGGAGCACTGTGGGGACACCCAATGTATAGAATTTCTTTTTTTGCAAAAACTGTCAACTAAGCCCACAATCTTAATCTCATTTTACAGCGTTTGTGCACAGACAATATTCCAAGTAGGCGTGTTTTTATGGATTTTGGCACTGCCATAGCTTGATATCTCAGTTTGTACCCCTTAATTTTAAGGGAGTCCATGTTTTAACCGTTCCAGGTAAACCAGTAGATCTGCAGCTAATAACAATATAAACTGGTTTGAACTAATGGCTCAAATGCCCAGTGGGTTAGCATTAAGAAATATAACAAAAGTGTTCTCCATGGAAGTGGAGGACGCACAAACTCGTTACATTGCTAAGCAATTTACTCTGCAGTTCCCTATTACATTTTCCTTTCCCTCGCCTATGGAAAACAATCAAATCTACTACCTGTAGCATGTATAGGGGCCACCTGGGAATGGACTAAGAGGAAATCGACCTTCCTGATTTGAGCCAATGAATGTGAAACCTAACCTGAGCTGAACTCATAGCAATACAATTCAGAAAAGTACCAACTCCACTGCAACTGGCATGCACTTGCCTGTCTCCGCATTGCACAATCCAATGCTGTTTTGTCGAAAGACTATGCTCTAATGACTGTACTGCATCAGTGAACCAAAACTGTTCATATACACTATTACTGCTGGACAAGTTGTAAAGTTCATAAACTGCCTGGGCAAAAGTTATGTATTAGAATAATGTTGCCAAACCTGGGGACACAAAGTTGCCAAAAATGTGTGGCCCCAGGTTTTCCAGTCATCATGAAAACCCCAGATCCTCTACACTAAGGGGCGATTCCAATCCAGGAAAAAATGTGTCCGTACGATTCGTATCCGGAGCCCTCTCCGTACGAATCGTACACATGCCGTACGAACCGACGAGTATGATCCGGACCGGGAGATGAGGACGCGATTCGTACGGTCCACGTCAGGTAAGGGCGTTTCGTACAGGAAAGCTTACACTCACATACACACCGTACGGTGAGTACACCCCATGATCGCAGGGGTACGGTGCATACCCCTGCGATCATGGGGTGTACGCACGGTACCCAGCGTTCGCAGGGTGTATGCACCGTACACCCAGCGAACATGGGGTATGGTGCATACACCCCATGATCGCGGGGTACGGTGCGTACACTCTATGATCGCAGGGGTATGCACCGTACCCCTCCGATCATGCGGGGGGGGGGCGTTCCGTACCCGTTTTGAGGCGTACTCTGCTTTTACAGCTGTTTTCAGCTCCCGTAGCAAAAGGGTCGTACGGTGCGTACCCAACACGAATCGTACTTGCTGGGTCGGAAAAACCAGCTGCGAACCATATGAATGTCGCGTACAGCGGGTTCCGAGGGAGATTCGTACGGGGAATTGAGTCGTACGGTCTCTGTACGATTCGTCGGAGTCCAGCTCCTGGTACGAATCGTACTTCGTCATACATACGGGGGACGTCGCAGGGTACGATTCGTATGGGAAAAACGCTCCGATAGGCTATTCGGAGCGTTTTTTCCCGAATCGGAATCGACCCCTAAGTGAGGAGCAGGGCGTAAGAGGCGGGCCGATGGGACAGCATCACATTTTTGGTGGCTGACTCTTAATGAAGCATGTAGTCCAAAAACGCAAGAGTCACTATGACTATGACTGATGGCCTATCTGCGTTTCTTGAATGACAAGTCTTGGTGTGTGGCTGTGAAAAAAGGGTTAAAGTGAATTGAGTCAGCAAATACAGTTAGGACAACCAGGTTGTCTTAAGTGGTGATTAAATTCCAGATGTTCTTCGAAGTGTGGTTGAGTTAAACTGTACAAGATTTAAGGCCTGCATTTTTTGGGAGGTTTTGCCACATTATATTTCATAATTGCCTACCAGATATAAATTGATCCATATGGATCCAGTGTTGACAGGATGGACTCCTGAGAACATTTCTGGACTAAACATATCTGCAAAGCAGTTGGTGTTTCTTACATTAGGAACTGCTTACCCTCTTTTTGATCTGAGTACTATCAGTTTTTTGTAATCAAACTGATCAAGAACTAGGCATAGTCTTTCTTGTGATGTGATATATATATATATATATGTATATCTGGTCTATCGTGCCATAATATGGCAATTCAATCCATTATGAAAAGGAAAATGGGCTTCTGACAATAAACGTCATATTTTCTCACCTGAAAATGTGTTCAGTTAGTCTTTATTTCGATTATTACAATCATAAAAGACATAATATTACTACAATTTAAAAATACATTATAGCAAAAATGTATAAAATTCCATGACCAACTTAAAGCTAAAAAACTGCCCTTGATAGGATAAATCACATTCATTAAAAACATGATTTAAAAGATTGATTAATAAGTAGTAGTAGTAGTATAGTAGTTGGTGGTAATTTGCGATTTCTTTGAAAAATGCACTTTTTTGCATTTTTCAAAGTGCCATGCGGCGCACATACATGCCTTTAGGGCATGTATGTGTCCCACATGTGCACACATGCCCATTTCAGGGGTGCAACAGGGTGTCCTTTGACACACTGTCACCCTTGAAATTGCATTCTCAATTTGCAATTCTCTAATTGAGAATCACAAATTGAGAATGTCTTCCCATTCATTCCTATGGGCCTCTAGGCCCATAAGAATGAATGGGGAGGTATTCCTTAATTGTGAATCGCAATTCGCAATTAAGGAATATGTAGGATTCGCAAAATTATTTGCAAATCCTACATCCATAGCGTTTTGCGATTCTCAAATAGCGATTCTCTACAAATCGCTATTTGAGAATCCCAAATGTATCCTTTGATACATATGCCCCTTAGTTCCTAGTTTTTTAAAGATGTAGAGGTAAAACTATTCAACTAAGCTCCTAAAGGTGAAAGTGAAGCAAAGCAAGTACTTCAGCCATGGTGTCGCATTGAAGAATGAAACAGAGAAGGTGGTGTCTACATTTATATATACCTGAAAGTAGTATATTGGTGTCAGATGTAATGGTTTAGTTGAGGTTGGTGTTTGAGTACCGGAGAAATGTGTTTGTTGGTTATAGGTGACATTTTTAAATAAAAAATAACCTTTTTACAAACAAGTCAAATGTTTAAAGCACATTTCTTGTTTCCTTAAACATGTTAAACATCATGGGCCTCAATCACAAAAGTAACTTACACTTTTGAGTAATTTACACTTTTAAGTAAATGTACTACTTTTCGCTTTATCACAAGTCTGAGGGTGAGTTATTTTTAAAAAAGTAGTAAGTCCAGCACCATACACGGTCAACCACTGGCACTGCAACCCCCTCCCATAGAAAGTAATGTAGGTAGGGAAGTAAAATAAAACAATACAGGAAATAATATTAAATTTAAATATTTAAAATAGTTACAAATATAAAAAATATTAAGCAAATAGTAAGTATTTATTATTTTATTATAAAATCTTGTAATACCTTATTTTGAAATAAAAATGAATGACAATAGGTTTTTATCAAAATATGACTGAATTCATGTTAATTAACCCTATATGACTTTTAATAATTATTAAGACATAATGTTTTTTTCTTTAGGTGGGAATTAACTTTAGAAAACAATAGACATTTAATTTACTATATTTTAATTAGTGAATAATTTATTTCACCATAACATTGATAACGTTGTAGCATTTTCATTTTGTTCTGCATTTAAAATAAATATATAAAATGAATTTATATTAATATTTAACATACATTATTTGTAATATTTATTTTTACATTAAATATTTTTTGTTGTTTTAATTTTCCCTATGCCTTTATGAATGAGGCCCTTAGTTTTAGATTTGAAAAAACTTGCTCTAACCAGGTGGTATTTTTTGATGCTCGTTCTACAACTCTACAAGGCCTGACTTCTAGTATAGTATTCCCCTCTTAAATGGACGTCAGTAAATTGTGCAAATGTTGACTAAGATGGTGCCAATCTTTAGTATCTGAGCAACTGTGTCCTATAGTGATTGCAGGTGTGGGAATACAATGTGAAAGGAATGTTACGTTGTTTTTGATGGGTGCTGATTCCAAAAATTCTTGCATTTGTGTTTTGGTCCTTTTCCCAATTGGGAGTAAATAGGGTTGTACTCCCTGGTTTCCAGAGCACCATCACGAGACTAGTAAGCCACTTTATTAAATGGTGCAGTAGTTTGCCTCGACCCTTTGTTGCTTCTTCGTGGGAATACATGTCCAAGTTCAGTAAGAAGATAACAAGTGAATATAGAACAAACAGTCATGTATAAGTTGTGTGTGGACCTGGATGTAATCTTCTCACAATAGACAACACCACCTTGAATATGATGGATACTTCTACATGCAGATTCCTCATCTGTAGAATAATTGCAGTCTGCCTGGGAGCATTCTACAGGTGGGGAATCTGCAGTTAGGTAGAGGATCCACTAGTAAGATTGTTAACTCAGGTAAGTCACTTTTTCATTAGGTTTATAAACTAGTCTCTTGCAAAAGACCAGGGTAATCCTCTTTTTTTAACCACTTGTTCAGAGAAGGTACTATTGTAATCTTCCATGTCATTAGGATACAGAATGTGGCCATTGACATTTCTTTGACAAGTCATAGTCTCCAATGGGAATTCAAACTTCCAGTTTCATAAATGTCTGTATTTAATGGAGCAGTGCCGTAGTTGAAATGGGGAATATAATGCTTCTTCATATTGTCACATGTTTCATTTTGGGTCCTGAGGTGTGGCAGGCAATTGTAGAACCACAAGATAAGAAGTATGTCACTTTTAGGTAGTTCACATCTCCAACAAAGAGAGTTTGGTCCTAGACTACGTTTGTACAATTCAGCTGGGTTCCAATGTCAGTCTTGAGAGATTTTTAATTGTTATTCTTTTTACAGTTTTATATAGCGCGAACTTGACCCAAAGGTATCGGGTATCAGAGCGCTTTACACGAGCACCAGTTGCGTTACATGTGGACACATAAATTTTTTTTGTTAGGCACAGGGAAATTAAGTGATTTGCCCAGAATCACAGGATGTTGCACGTCCCCGCCAAGACTTAAACATGGTTCCCCAGCTCCGAGGTCGACCGCCGTAGGCGTAGCCAAGTGGAAGTTAAGCCTGGCCTGGGCCCATGTGAAGATACAATATTAGGTCTGAGAAATGGTCATCTGATCAAGCAGGTGCCAAATGCTCTTCCCATTTATGGAGAAGAAATGCTTCTATGGGTTTTTCAAAGAGTACTAGTAGTATTTGACTATTATTGTCCTAGACCACACCTCCTGAACTTCGCCCAGGTCTTGAGACACACAAGTACTCGCGTCATACAGCACTGATTTTTCAGTCTGGATCCAATGGAACAGATTAATGTTTACACACTGCTGTGTATCAGTAGTCAACCACACAGAGTATCTGTATGTCGATTAACTGCAGACCAGGGGAAATGGGAATGGGCTAAAAAAACAGTGACACCAAATATCATCAATCTAGCTCTTCCATCTACTGACTAGTGATGCCTGTGGGTAGTAGGGGCTATCTAAAGACAAGATGGATATCTTTAGTACCTAAATACTATATTGTGTGCGACAACAACGCACACAATAGCAAGGAGCTCTTCAACATCGTGAAGGAACTCTTCAACCCCAGCTCCAACACCAATGACATCCCGCCGTCACAAGCCCTGTGCAGCTCCCTCGCCACCTTCTTCCACCGCAGGATAGCTGACATCCACGACAGCTTCAACACCCAGACAGCCCCAACAGACAGCAATACAACAGACCCTCCATACACCATCGACCACGACCCCTTGCTGCCTGGGCCAGCGTGAGCATCGATGACACCATCAAGACCATGCTCACAATCCACTCCGGCTCTCCCACAGACCCATTCCCGCACCACGTCTTTAACAGAGCAAGCAGCTCTATCGCACCCCACCTGTGCAACCTCGTCAATCTCTCTCTCAAGACCGCGACCTTCCCAGAGATCTGGAAACACGCTGAGATCAACGCCCTACTCAAAAAACGTAAGGCAGACCCAAGAGACCTCAAGAACTTCCGGCCCATCTCTCTGCTCCCCTTCCCGGCCAAGGTCATCGAGAAAACCGTCAACAGACAGCTAACCCGATACCTCGAAGAAAACAGAATCCTGGACCCTTCCCAGTCAGGGTTCCGCAGCAACCACAGCACCAAGACTCCTCTTATCGCCGCCACCGACTACATCAGGACCCTGCTGGACAGCGACGAGACCGCATCACTCATCCTCCTAGACCTCTCTGCCACCTTCGACACCGTCTGCCACTGCACACTATGCGCACGCCACCACGCCGCACGGATCCAAGACAAAGCTCTGGATTGGACCACCTCCTTCCTCTCTGGCAGAACCCAGAGTGTCCGCCTCCCCCCATTCCATTCCAAAGCCTCCGAGATCATCTGCGGCGTACCCTGGGGATCCTCCCCCAGCCCGACGCTGTTCAACATTTACATGGCCCCGCTCGGACACGTAGCCCGACAGCACGACCTCAACATAATCTCCTCCGCTGACGACACTCAGCTGATCCTCCCTGTCACCAAGGACCCCATCACTGCCAAAGCCAACCTCCACGAAGGAATGAAGGCCGTCCCCGACTGGATGAAGACCAGCCGTCTGAAGCTGAACTCTGACAAGACGGAGGTCCTCATCCTCGGCTCCAACCCTTCAGCCTGGGACGACTCCTGGTGGCCGACGGCACTGGGGGTAGCCCCGACACCCACCGACCACGCATGCAACCTGGGAATCATCCTCGACTCAAAGCTATCAATGACCAAGCAAGTCAACGCCGTCTCCTCCTCCTGCTTCAACACCCTCCACATGCTCCGCAAGATCTACAGATGGATCCCAACAGATACAAGAAAGACAGTCACCCAGGCCCTCATCAGCAGCAGACTCGACTACGGATATGCCCTCTACGCGGGAGCCCTGACCAAGCTCAAACGACTACAATGCATCCAAAACGCCTCGGCACGACTGATCCTCGATGTACCATGCCACGGCCACATCACCCCCACCTGAGAAACATGCACTGGCTCTCCCATCAACAAGAGGATATCCTTCAAGCTCCTCACCCACAAGGCACTTCACAAGACCGGCCCAGCCTACCTCAACAGACGGCTCTCCTTCTACATCCCCAACCGCCAGCTACGCTCCGCCGACCTCTCACTCGCCACCGTCCCGTGCATCCGAAGAACAACCACTGGTGGGAGATCCTGCTCCCACCTCGCCGCCAAGGCATGGAACACCCTCCCACTGAGCCTATGACAGACCCAAGACCTGCTGACCTTCAGGAGGATACTCAAGACCTGGTCGATCAGTAGCGCCCCCACCCCCAGCGCCTTGAGACCCTCGCAGGTATGTGTTGCGCTTTACAAATGATTGATTGATTGATTATTTCTACAGAAACAATAAACTTTCAGAATAACTCCGGTGCTCATGTTCTCTGTCCCAGATTCCATCATTTCTTATGCAATATGTGGAGCAACAATATTTGTTGTGCTGCGTTGTGCATTAAAGAAAACACAGTCCATACCCCTATCTATTAAGATAGTGCTGATGCTGCATTCATCCCTTGCGCTGGCACTTCAAAAGGCAGCCTTGTGTAACACCAGAAGTCTGTGTTCGCTGTCTAGCATAGGATTTGCACTCTGAGCATACTGTTCAAGTATACATTCCTATATCTAGAAAAAAATTGGATCCCATTCACTAGAGAATTTAAAACTTCTCCTTGTTAGCACCTGCTTCCTGGTGACATAAATTTTTTACATAAAGTCTAGTCTGGCTATCTTGGTAGATCGAGCTTGGTATCAAAACCTATGAGTCTTTACACTGATCCATCCAAGTTACACCCAGTAATGCCCCCTTCAAGCAAAGCGATGCACAGCACCTCAAAGCCTCTTGACTTGGAAAGTAAATACCATGGGCCACTTGCATTAATTTGCATCACTGTGCACTGAAACAGTGCCTTCTCTGCTTTTTAATGGAACGCAAATAATACTGAAAACTGGAATATAAATATTTATGTAATCAATGTTATTGAAGTCCTTGACTTGCTCACTTTTCTGCCCAGGTAACCTTCTGGCTTCCAGTGGCCCATCGTATTGTATTCAAATCTCTGGTCCTGGCCTTTCGTGCCTTGCACCAACAAGGCCCACAATATTTGCACAAGAGGTTCACTTTCTATACCCCTCGCCGTGTACTCCGATCAGCTAATCTCCTTCTGATGTTCACGCCTAAAATCAGATATGTGAGATTGGGTGGCCAGTCTATTTCTGTTCAAGCAGCCCGATCTTGGAACGCCCTGCCGCTCTCTTTGCGAGCATCAGCCACTTTGACAGAATTTAAGAAGGGGTTAAAAACCTACCTTTTCAAACTCAGTATCTAGTTGCTTTTCTTTTCCCTCTGGTTTGGCTCTGTTTTAGTTCACATATCGCGCCAGGATACTCTGTAGTAGCAGAGCGCGTTATAAAATATTTTATACATACATTATACATACTCCCTTCGAGAGTACATGCTATATGTTGCTGATATACATTGAAGATTGTCTTCTCGTAAAACGGTATTATAACAAACACACACCAGTATTATATTGCTACCACTTATAGAGATTAGTCTATTTCCTTAACACCCACCAATAACTTAAATGCATTATGTGCATAATGAATCTTTCTAGTCAATACAAAGAGAAGAGGGGCCTTTGGATTTCCTACCTTAAAATAGGAGCCGGTAATTTTCAAGAAAATATAGCTATGTACTCGCCAAGATGACTCAATATCAGCGCTTCAAACTTTCAAAGTTCATTAACACACATGATTTAAATCCTTAGAATTCTTCTCTGTGTTCATCTTCATTTTCCAAACACTCTTGTAAATGAAAACGATCTCTACAAGGTCTTAACTGATTAGCAAGGACGTTGTGAATCACAAGTGAATTTATCCCTGATAACTTCAAAATGGCCTCTACCATTTCCAAATGACATAAATGTTCAGTGGTCTCATGGGAATTGGGAAATGTAGTTTTCCTCTGGGAGCAGATGCGTAGTTTGTTCTCCAGAGATGCAAAGCCTTTCGCCAAATGGTTGCCGACATTCCAGGACTATTGCCCGTCTATTTTCTCCAGAACAAACTTAGTGAATGTGAGTTTGAAGTTTTGCACTCTAGTACTCTCGAAGCACAGATCAATGCACATCATGGCAAATGAAGAGGTTAGCAAAAGCCATGGATCATAACCTACAGTAAGGCTCATCGAATGGAGGTATCTCCTGCACTGAAAGGGCAGCAAGGTGTAGTTTTCAGTTTCTCTTCTGCAACAGCATCTTGAATGTTGTTTCTTGGCCCGTAATAGAGGGGTGCATTCAGGTCTCCTGATCTGTGGATGCCCGTGTTCTGAAATATCATATGCCAGTTGGAAATCAGTGAATATAGCAGACTGTTAGAAAATTTAGCCAGAGCAATGCAGTGCTTGTGAATCAATGGAACACTATGTTGTGTTATGTCATTCCCACAGAAGTATGTCCTATCAGTCATAGCCATATAGGGTAGTCTGTGCCTTCCAACATGACTGAAGCTTGCACCATACTGTTTTCTTTTCTATTGTCACTAAGAAAATCGCAAAGGGGGAATTTATTTGAAGATAATAAAGATAATGCCCAACTCGTCAGTTAATGTTTTTTACCATCCCTTACCACCAGGATTCGCCTGGTGGTGACAGACAGTAAAAAACAGCTATATGTCTGCCCATCCTAACTGGGCAGACAGACGTCTCCAGTATTGCATCTTTTATAGATACACATGCTTGAATCTTCCCTGTCCTCATGGTGGGAGTCCCACATTAACAGTGAAAATAGCAATACTGAAAACATTACCATACAGCTCCATAGAAAAGAAAAACACAATTTAGTAGCCCTTCAACCTTATTTTATAACATCCAAAGTTCAGGCAATCACAGCAGACCTCAGAGTATCCGTCCCCTATAGAGCCACCATATCTCAGATTTATTATGCACATCGTGTGATATATAAGTCTCTCAGAGCTCTGCTTAGTAACAGTGTTCTCTCTTCAACTTTTGACTTCCAGCTTCTGCTACATTCAAGGTATTCCTGAACTGTATCTTTGCCTCTCCGTCTTATTAAAATGTCAGAGCCTCAAAAGGGACTGTTTAGGCTCTGCAAGACCTGTGGGAATTGTAGGCTGTTCTCAGAAGACCCCACAAACAGTGACTATATTGACCCTACCCTGACCATAAACCCAGGAAATGCAAATATTGCTGCACTTTTTCAGCCAAGACCCTTCAGGACATGGAGGTTAGGCTGCTCCTCTGGCTCCAAAAGAAGAAGGCTGCTTCAGACTTGGGGTCTTAACCTGAGGAAAAAGTGCATTCTTCCTCTGGAAAGAGAAAGGAAGATGGCTTCTCTTCTCATGATAGGGACTCCAAAAGATCCAAGTCCCAAGAAAATGATAAATCTAAGGTGAAACACTACAAAAAACCTCAGGCCGAGACTTCAAAATCTTCTTCAGCGCCAGCTTCTGCTCTACTGACTCCTTTCAGAGACTATTCATCTCATCAGTTGGCGGCTTTGTTGTCCAAGATTCAGACATCTACGAGAAAAACTGAGATTTCCGCACCGTCAACGACCTCATCGGCGACGGCTACTATGACAATGGTCAGAACATCACTGGCAGCAGCGTCGGCAGGTTCACAACTAACTTTGGCTATGTCGTCAATGTCCACGAGAACATCACCACCGACGAGGTTCATCCGTACAGCATTGATGTCGTTGCAAACGGCTATATCGGTGACGGCACCGTTTTCGAGCCCGTCGACAGAGGGAAAAACCAGCTTACTGCACCCCAAACTAATACAGTATTTTTCTAAGATTTCCCCTTTGCCTTCAGCTCATCTGTCGGACTTTCAGAAGTCTGAAGATGAAGGTTTGTTTGGCCCTGCATATAGTCCATCACAGTTAAGGGTCAAATGTCAAGACTCTGATGATGAGGACAATGATCCTTCCTCTTACCTTGCTTTTTTTTTTTTACGGATAGAGATGCTTCTTCTGTACAGCGGCCTGATTCCTAGGGAACCATCAGTGAATTTTCCAGTATCCTTAGTGTCAGAATTACGTCCTATGATTGATGATTATTATAGACGTTTTCCAGATGCTAATGCTCCTCAATGGCCTCCGCCT
Organism: Lissotriton helveticus; assembly: GCF_964261635.1. Lineage (NCBI taxonomy): Eukaryota > Metazoa > Chordata > Amphibia > Caudata > Salamandridae > Lissotriton > Lissotriton helveticus. The sequence continues at coordinate 1,405,908,934 of NC_136057.1, read as the reverse complement.
CCTCAAGAGGCTCCTATTAATCTGGCTGGCCAAATTACTCCTAAATCCAATAGGGGAAGGGTATTGCCTCCACAGATAATCGTTACGGAGGGCACCGAGGATGCTGTTCAGCAACAAATGGAGGAAGGTGAGATCCATACTCAAATGGATGTTCATGATGAATGGGATGATTATGTAGCTTTCATGTCACCATCTCCTATTGCACCTTCTGTGGATTGTCCACCTGTAGACCTCGGTGGATTTCACAATCTTTTAGAGCGTGCCTCCAAGCTCTTTGATCTACCAATGCCAGCTAAACAGACTGAAGGCTTTTTGTCTTAGCGGTGCATCACAGCAATCCACATAGAGGATTTTTTTATGGCAAGTGGGCCTCAAGCTCATGAAAAAACCTGCTTCCATTCCAGCGGTGATTCCAAAGCTGGATAAAAAGTACCAGGCTCCTGGCAACTCGCCCCCATGCCTCACTGGTCATCCTAGGCCGGACTCAGTCATTATGCAAGCAGCACAGCAGAGAGCTAAAAATACATCACTTACATGTACAGTTCCAACTGATAAGGAAGGTCGTCATCTCGACACCATAGGAAAGAGGTTCTCTGCTCTAGCAGCCACCTCCATTTGAGCCTCCAATGCTATGGCCATCTTAGGGACATATGACCTACAGATATGGTCGGACATTTCCGCGTAGTATCTTGCGGAAGATAAAAAGAAGGAGGCTAAGAACATTCTTTTGGGAGGGGAAAGAGTATCTTCAGAGCTCATTGAGATCGCTATGGATGTGCCATCCACCGCTTTTCACTAGATGGCAGGAGCAGTGGTGCTGCGTCGTTAGGTTTGACTGAGAGCGACAACCTTCCGTCCAGAAGTACAGGCCAAGGTGCCGCACTCTGCATTGCGAAAGGTTCAAGGCCCTGCTCCTCTTCCGCTCTGCCCTGTCTTTTTTTTTTCGTTCTTCCCCAGTGTAAGTGCTTTATCATAATTTATTATAATTAGTTTTTTTGTCTCATTGTATCGTGCTGTTGCCTGTTTTGTCTTGTTCTTGCCCCATTTTCTGGCTTGTTTTTTTTCCCTGCCTGCTTCCCCCTTCCCGCTGCTGCTGCCCCCCGTGGCCCCTCCCCCACTCAATCCTCGTTCCCGCCTCCCAGCTGCGATTCCTTCCCCCCCTCCCTACTTAATGGTGGCCGCCACAAGGGAGCACAAGCAAGACCTCTGACCTCCTGGTCAGGGACCTGCTCTCTTCCCCTGCAGCTCTGCTGGTTACTGCTGCTGCCCGTGCTGTGCCGCGCTCTGCATTGCGAGGGGTTTGAGGCACTCCTCCTCCTCCACTCTGCCCTGTCTTTTTCTTCTTTGTTCTGCCCCAGTGCTTCATCGTAATTCATTGTCATTTGTTTTTTGCCTCATTGTATTGTGCTGTTGACTGTTTTGTCTTGTTCGTGCCCCATTTTCTGGCTTGTTTTTTTTCCCTGCCCGCTTCCCCTTCCTGCCACTGCTGCCCGGGTGGCCCTTCCCCCGCTGATTCCCCGTTCCCGCCTCCCAGCTGCGATTCACTTCCCGCTTACCTACCTTAATGGCGACTGCTGCAAGGGAGCACGAGCAAGACCTCTGACCTCTGCCCTATCTTTGTTTTTATTCGTTCTGCCCCAGTGTAAGTGCTTCCTCGTAATTCATTGTAATTTATTTTTTGCCTCATTGTATATTGCTGTTGCCTATTTTGTCTTGTTCTTGCCCCATTTTCTGGCTTGTTTTTGTTTCCCTGCCCACTTCCCCCCACTGCTGCCCCTGCGGCCTCTCCCCCCACCGATTCCCGGGTCCCCCCTCCCAGCTGCAATTCCCTCCCCCCTTCCCTACTTAATGGTGGCTGCTGTGCGGCCGTGCGCACCAGGTGCGCCAAAGGCACGCACGTCTGCGCCCGACTGCGACCATCGCCAGCAACCCTGGATCTGCGACCTTTCACCGCTACAACTCTGGTGCCCTCCTCGCACTTAACCCCGGAAGGAACAGCAACTGCCTGCTGTTGTCGCCGAACATCCACGGGCAATTCTCCCACCTACACAGCCGACATCCCTTCACCATCAACAGCACCCCCGCAACCGCCGCACCCACGCCGGACGCCTGTACCATTAAAGCCCTGAAGTACATCCTCCTCAACGTGTGCTCCCTGCACAGACACGCCGTAGAAATCGGGGGCCTCCTCAAAACCCTCTCGCCAGACATCGCCTTCTTCACGGAAACCTGGACAAACGCCGCCTCCCCTCCTGACATCGCCTCCCCAATCCCAGATGGCTACTAGATTCAGAGGAAAGACCACCCAGGAGGAGGACTCTCCATCGTACACAAGAGCTCCCCACTCTCCACCTCTAGCACGAGCGACACCCTCTTCAACACCGAACACCTTCACTTCCAGATCCGGACCTGCACGAGAACCGTGCTCCGAGGCACCCTTGCCTACAGACCCCGGGCTCATTTCACCACCACCATTGCCGACCTCATCGCACCCCACGCCTTCGCCTCCATGGACCACATACTCATTGGAGACCTCAACTTCCACCTCGACAACTGCAGCGACCCCAACTCTACCGCCCTCCTGGACAACCTTGCCAACCTCAGACTGAAGCAGCTCATCACCACCCCCACCGACAAGGCCAGCACACCCTTGACCCTATCTTCGCAGGAGGGTCCAACATACACTTCAGCCACACCTCGCAGCCCCTCTGGACAGACTACCACTGCGTACACTTATCCTTCAGCACCAACACTGCGCGCAAGCCTGCCCCATGCCCGCCAAGAAGGAACTGGAGCAAGGTCACAGAAGAGGACCTCAACTCTACCCTCGTCCTCAACCCCCCACCACGACCAATGCTAACTAAGCAGCCACTGAACTACACCACTGGATCTCCAGATGCGCAGACAAGCTCGCTCCCCTCTGCTGCCTCGACAGACAACACCCACTGAAGGCCGCCTGGTTCTCCACCGACCTCCAAGAAGCTAGACGCTCATGCCAACGGCTCGAGAAATTATGGAGAAACAGCAAAACTACTCGCTCCCCTCCGCCGCCCCGACAGACAACGCCCTCTGAAGGCCGCCTGGTTCTCCACTGACCTCCAATAAGCTAGACGCTCATGCCGACGGCTCGAGAAACAATGGAGAAACAGAATAACCACGAGGAGCAGTCCACCTACCAGGACGCCATGACAGAATATCATCAACTCATCAAGACCACCAAGAGGATATTCGTCAGGAACAAAATCTTCACCAACACCAGCAACTCAAAGGAACTCTTCAACATCATCCAGCAGTTCACCAACCCCCTCAGCAAAGCGACGGACATCACACCGTCCCAGGACCTCTGCAACAAACTCAGCTCTTACTTTCAGCTAAAGATCAAGGCCCTCTACAACAACTTCAATGAAGAGACACCAGAAACCACCCTCCCCTCCAGCAACGACAGCCAGCCCACCATCACCACCTGGACACCAGTCACCACCGAAGACACCACCACGACCATGAAAAACACCCACTCAGTAGCCCCCATGGACCCCTGCCTGCCTCACATCTTCCACAGAGCCATTGACCCGAACTCTGCCGCACCATCAAGGCTACCTTAAAAGCCGGCATCTTCCCCGACGGTCAAGCCCCTCCTCAAGCAACTCTTGGCCGACCTGACAGACCTGAAAAACTACCGTCCCATCTCTCTCCTTCCTTTCGCAGCCAAAGTCTCCGAAAAATTCATAAACACACTACTAACCACCTTCATCGAAGAGAACGCCATACTCGACTCTTCCCAATCCGATTTCCGCAGCAACCACAGCACCGAGACCACCTTCCTCGCCGCCACCGACGACATCCGCATGCTTCTAGACCAGGGACAAACTGCTGCCCTCATCCTGCTAGACCTAATTGCGGTCTTCAGCACTGTCTTCCACCGCACTTTTGCAACCAGACTCCATGACGCCGGCATACAAGACTCGCCCCCAGAAAGACCGTCACCCACGCCCTCATCACAAGCAGACTGGACTACGGAAACTCCCTGTATGTGGGAATCAACAAATCCCTACTACTGAAACTCCAGAACATCCAAAACTCCGCTACCAGACTCGTCCTTGGCACCCCACGACAGGAGCACATGACCCAACACCTGCGAGACCTCCACTGGCTCCCCGTCCGAAAGAGACTTACCTTCAAACTACTACTTACGCCTAACAATCCCTCCACAACATCGGACCATAATAACTCAACAAAATAATCTCCTTCCATGCACCCAAAAGAAACCTCTGCTCGGACGACCTCGCCCTAGCTACAACCCCATGTATCCGCAGAACCAGAACCGGGGGAAGAGCCTTCTCCCAAGTCGCAGCCAAAGAGTGGAACGAACTCCCAGTCAACATCAGATGCCTCCCCCCCTACCCTGCAAACCTTCAGGAAGAGCCTCAAGACCAGGCTTTTTGGCCAACACTGAGCTGCAAACCCCCCCCCCCCCCTCTTCCCCCAAAGCCTTAAGACCCTCACAGGTGAGTATTGTGCGTTATAATCCCCTGATTGATTGATTGAAGGTATTTGATATGCCCTTTAATGGAGAGTGCTTGTTTGGTAAGCACATAGGCAATGCTCTATGGTCCATAAAATCGGATACAGACACAGATAAGTCGCTAGGCAGTCTCCAGCAACGCCACTTTTTAGCCATTTCGAGGTAGAGTTCAGGGGCAGTACTTATCTTGGCTGCAATTCCAACAGCAACACCAACCTTATCTGCAAAAAGCTACCAACCATACAATCAGTCTTTCAGTTCCAACGCTGCGCAGTCTTATTCAAGACCAACAGGACGTAAGAGGCAGCAATCTGCTGAAGATCCCATGACTCCAGTAGGAGGCAATGAGAATCACTTAGCCCCTGCTACCTCAATCCCACTGCAATTCAGTCCCTCCTTCTCAAAATTCTGGGTTTTAGATATCTTCCAGCACAGTCACACCCTGGAGTTCATTCAGCACCCTCTAAATGCCCCAACTTCATCTTCTTCCTGATCCCAAAAAGGAAATAAGATAATTTCTTTTAGAAAATACCATAGAGGGAGTACCCCTCAACCAGGGCAATCAGGGGTTTCATTCACACTTCTTCCTCATCAAGAAGAATACAGGAAAATGGAGGCAGGCCATGGACCTCAGGTCGCTGAACAAGTTCATCAAAAAACAATCCTTAAGATGCTCTCCCTCCTGGAGATCCTTTTTCTCAATGAAAAAGGGACTTTCTGTCTTCTCTTGATCCCCCTGATGTTTGTTGCAATATTCCCATACACCACAAGCATCGAACATTTCTCAGGTTCGAAGTAGCAAGGTGCCATTACCAATTCAAGTGCTTCCCTTCGGTTTAAAATCTGCTCCCACGGTCTTCACCAAATGCATGGCCCAGATAGCAGCTTTCCTAAGACGTTCAGGTCACCTGGTGTTTCCCTACCTTGACGACGGGTTAATAAAAGCTCCAAATTTTCAGGCGGCAAATATTTCAATTCTAGCCTGTTGGAATCTCTTCCAGTCTGTAGGGCTTTGTCTCATTCTGGAAAAATTATCTCTCATTCCTTGCAAATCTCTGACTTTTCTGGGGGCATGTCACGACACGGATCTTGGCAAAGTCTTATCCACTCACAAAATAATATTTCGTATTCAGGATACGACACAGCTTCTCTCATCAAAAAAATTAGTTTCCGCAAGAATATACAAGTCCATGCTGGGGATGATGTCCTCTTGCATTCTGCTAATCCCCAATTGCCGTCTCTGCATGCAACCGCTGCAGGAGCAGCTGGATGAGCAGTGGACTCAATCTCAAGGATTGTTAAATGACATGAGATTCACATTTCATCAGCAATGAGAGCTGCAATGTCCTGGTGGATGATCAAGGAAAACTTTTCACAAGGCCTCACCTTCATTCACACTGTGCTGCAGCTGGTAATGACCTTGGATGCGCTGATGAATGGATGGGGAGCTCACCTTCAGTAATTTCAGGTTCACTGCAAATGGTCCAAGCATGAGTAGGAATGCCACATAAACCTTCTTGAGCTCAAGGAGGTATTCTTGGGCCTGAAAGCTTTCCTGCCTCGAATCCAGGGTTCGTCGGTCCTCGTCAGGATGGACAATAGTACTGTTGGGTTTTAGGCCGATTTAGCAAGTTAGGGCTGTCTTTTAAACCACCTACTCTTTATCTCTAGGGGCCACATACCTGATCTGGTGCACTTGCGGGTGAATCTAGCCAGTCGGCGGCGGGTATATAAGATCCTGCCTGCTTTACGTCTGTGCTTGGTTTCTCTTCTGGTTCTGGTCATGGGAAGGTCTTTCACCGGCAGTTGCTCCTGGATACGCTCTTGGAACTCGTTGGTTCCTTGCCCGGCAGTGGATGCGTGCCTTCGTGGATTGGATTTTCTCTTTGGGACCAATGTTGGGACATTCTGGTATATCCTCCCTTCCCTTCCTGTTTTTCTGGGTTTGTGTTCCATCCTTATCAGGCTTGGTCAAGTTTTCAGGAAAGTACGGGTGAAGCAACGCAGCTGCGTTCCCGTCTTCCTTTTCACTATTTCCTGTATTTTGGTAACTGGTCTACGTCGTTATGTAAAAATCGGGAATTTTCACGAAGAAGTTTCCAAGCCAGCAGTTATTGGGTTCTCCTTTCCTTGATCATTGTTTTTGAGGTTTTTTTTGGCCCACGGTGTCTTTTCCCCCCTACATGTTTGGTGTTGAGTAGGTGTCCTTGTTGGGGTTTAGGGATTTTGGACATTCTCTTTTATGTTTAATGCTTTTCTTCATGGAGAAATCCTTCACTGCTTCCTAATTGGACAAACGAGTAGGAAGAGTTCTCTTTCGAGTATACAATCTCTCACAAGGTTCCACGACCATCTGTAAGGGGTAAGACAACGTTAAACCTGCAACCATGTGCACCTGATCATGTATGTTTGCCTTTGGATATAGTATCTTATTACATTATTTTTGGTTGGTTTCTTTCTTCTTAGGGCCTCCTGTCCCTTCCTTCCATTCCATTGTGGGTCGTGCACCGTCCGCATATCGTTTTTCTTTTCCCTGTTTACTCCCACCTTCTCCTGGCGCCTTGGTGAGCTGTCAACCTTATACTTATGCATGGGTGGCTGCAACTGAAGCTTGGGTAGCGCATTGGGAAACTCTTCGCTCCTGCAGTGTTGGGCTACTATCAGAGTGGTGACAGAACAGCTACCACCATGCTCTACGTTCAAAAGCAAGGTGGCACAAGATCTCAAACGCTTTCTCTTCAGGCTCCACAGATTTGGGAGTAGCTTCTTGCCAACCTCATCTCCTTGTGGATAGAACATGTGCCAGGAGTCCACAACGAGTGGGCCAACTCTCTCAGCAGGGTTTCCAAGAAAAGCCATGAATGGGAGCTCAACAACCAACAGCTGCAGGTTGTCTTCCAGTCCTGGGACGATCCAACATTAGATTTGTTTGCTATGTCCCTCAACAAAAAGTGCGCTCTTTTCACAAGCAGGAATCCTCATCTGTCATTGTGGAGTGATGTGTTTCAGTTTTCATGGGTGGGGATGTTCGCTTACGCCTTCCCCAGTTTCCTCTCATCCCTTTAGTCCTTCAAAAAATGAAGCAGGAGCCATGTTGGCTCATCCTCATTGCCCCCAGGTGGGTAAGGCCATTCTGGTACACCAAGCTGTATCGTCTATCAGAGTGTGCCCCGATTCTCTTTCTTCCAAAGGAAAACTGTCTCTGCATGAACCGGGGCCAAGTGGTCCATACGCAAATTCCCTCTCTTCACTTGTCAGCTTGGCTCCTCACCATGCTGAATTTGGAGATTTGAGCATATTAGAGGAATGCAAGTTAATACTGCTGAGGTCTTGAGCTCCTTCCACACTCAACTGTTACACTGCAAAATGAAAGAGATTTTGTACATAGTGTCTTTACATCCATTTTCATCCACTCCGGAGGTGGTGCTGCCTTATCTCTTGCACCTAGCCAAAGCAGGGCTTTCGCATCCTCCCATAAAGGTTCACCTTGCTTCAATATTTGGATATAGAAGGTGCTCGGATTAATATCTAGAAATAGAAGATGCTCAGGTCAATCTTCGTTGTGGTCAATTAGACTTATCAACAAATTTATGAAAGGACGTTTTAGAGCTTTCCCACCGATTAAGCCTCCTCCAGTACTGTGGCAGCTAAATACAGCTCTTTTGCAGCTTATGCAACCTCCATTTGAACCGGTGCTCAAATGCGAGTTGAAGTTTCTTTCTTGGAAGGTGGCTTTTCTATTGGCCATTATGTCAGCTAGGCATATCAGTGAAATCCAGGAATTCACCATAAAAGAGCTATATCTTCAGTTTCTGCCAGACAGGTTTATCCTGTGTACTTATTCTTCTTTCAAACATAAATTGCTTTCAACTTATTACCTCAATGAGCCTGGTTCTACCTTTGTTCTTTCCTAATCTGACCGTGGCGTTGGAGAGAGCTTTGCATTTACTGAGCATTAAACGTTGTTTGAGGTTTTGTCTGCATAATTACAAAGGTTTTTCGTAAATTCTCTCAATTACTGATATCCTTCTCTGCTCCTAGAAAAGGACAAGCCTTAACACGGGCTAGTACTGCTCGTTGGGTCACCTCAGCGATTGTCTTCTGCCATGAAAGGGCTGGCCGCCCACTGCCTGCAAAGACGCAGGCTCACTCAATGAGGAAGTTGGCAACTTCTTAATCCCTCTTAGCAAGAGCATCTCTACCTGACACTGCAAGGCAGCAACTGGGGCGAACACTCAGACATTCACAAATCATTAGTGACTCAATGGTTAGAAGAAGGCAGATATAGCTGTTGGGCAAACTGTACTTCGACGCCTCTTTGCTTAAAGTATGCAGCTATTAGCCTCTTTTTCTTTACAAGCCTGTTTGCTGTTTTTAAACTTGCATTTATTATTTTATTTTTTTATTCACCAGACAGCATTACAGGGAAAAGTATGTCACATTAGATAAATACATGCATACATTCATAAACTCATGTCAACAAAGTCTGTTATGAATAGCGCAGATAAACAATGCAAGGACAGATACCAACTTTTGGCACTTGACATTAGTCTTGCACAAGTACAGATACGATCAGATAAACATACATTTGTACTTCTTCTGGACACTTCAAAAAAACAATTCGCCTCATAACTTCTATGGTATTGTACCAGCGGTGCCTCCCGTGGTAACAGTCCCCCTCCCCAACAGTGCATTGTAGTCCGCGTACCAACTATTAGTCATGTTCATTTTGCTGTAAATAATCAATCAGTGGTTGCCAAAAGTCTTTGGGCCTAGAGGCTCGAGGTATATCCTCTGCATAATCACTTAGTGTTTCCTTGCAATAAAGTAGATCTGTTATCCAGTCCTTGAATCTTGGTGGGCGCTTGCTGCCCCATTTAATGGCTATCCGCCGCTTCGCAAGCAACAGTGTCACTGCCAGCAGCTTTCGTCTTTTGGCCAGTTTGAGTTTATATATACCTAGTAAGCATACTATGGGTATATGTTCGGGATCTGTTCATGCAACATGCTAGTAAGTGCATTCGTTACTTCTTGCCAATAATTGTACAGTCCGGGACAAGCCCACGCCATGTGTAGGAAACCAGCCCCTGGTGCGGAGCAGCATTGGCATTTATCATCTGCTCTTAGGCCGTACCGGTGTAGCCTGACCTGTGTGTAATACATTTGGTGCAGAAATTTAAAGTGGATGATCTTCAAATTGCAGTTTGACGTGAGTAAATGTAATTGTGCGCAGCTATAGCCCCAGTCGTCTTCTGAAATGATCTCCCCTAGAAGTTCTTCCCATCTCTTAAGTGATCGATCTGGTCCCACGTTTTGTTCGTTCTGGGAAGCTGTGTATAAGCGTGTAACTAAATTCTACCTTGTGGGGGCAGTCAGCAGTGTCTGCAGGGAACATAACGTCTCAGGTGCAGCCGGGAATGACACATTAAGCGCTGCGCGTAATCTTAAATAAGCAAACATTTTTAATGGAGTTTGATGTGCGCATAGGGAAGGGCTGTTGAGCAGTATGAAAGTATTGTTCGGGAATAGTGTACCTAGTGTCGTGAATCCCATGGTCTCCAGCACCGACCTCATCTTTGTTTCCTGCGTCACCGAAATTTTGAGATGGTGTGCCAGCGGAAGCACCGGAGCATATGGGGGGAGCTTCTGCGCTCTCACCGCCAAGGTGTGCCAGGCTCTGGATGTGCATTTTACCGGATGTATAGAATCGTTAAGAGTAGCAACTGATGGGGTCTGATATGTAGTGCATTACGGGTTTTGGGTGGCCGCTGTCTGTTTCCACTGCTATATGCGGTATATGAAAGTGCGGTTGTGTCCAATAGTGTGCATGTTGGGCCTGTGCGCAATAGAAATACAGCTGTAAGTCGGGGGGCTGCGAACCCGCCCTGATGATATGGTTTCGTGAGTGTCTTCCAAGTTACTCTCGGCTGCTTCCCAGCCCAGGTGAGACGCTGTAGTGCTGTACGGAGTCTAGTAAAGAAAGCTTGCGTGAGCCATATCGGGATATTCCAAAAAAGGTATAGAAAACGGGGCAATATGACCATTTTCTGAAGGGCAATCCGGTCTGCTAACGATAGAGGCAACTTGATCCACTTCTCGATTTGCTCATCTAGTTTGGTCATGGCCACACCATAATTTTCCCTGATTACCACCTCAGGGTCTCGATGTATCCAGACCCCCAGGTATTTCACTGGGTCTACCGTCCATTGGAGTGGGTAATCTAAACTGGGTTTCGGGGTTTCGGCAGTCAAGGGTATCACCACTGATTTGTCCCAGTTAATACTAAGCCCTGAGTATTTCTCAAATTTAATGTATTCTCTGATCAGCGGGTTCAGGTTCACATCTGGATATCTAGTGTATAGCCTCATGTCGTCCGCGTATAGTGAAATACCTACGGGGCGAAGGCTGAATTGTAGAGCAGTTTCTGGGTGCGGTTGTCTGATCTTACACGCAAGGGGCTCCAGATTGAACGCAAAGATAATAGGGGACAGAGGACATCTCTGTCGTGTACCTCAACTTATCTCAAAAGATTGTGATGTCATACCGTTTATACGCACTCTGGCCCTGGGCTCATTATATAATAGGGCTATCCATTTCATAAATGGGGTTGGAAACCCCATTCGTGCCAGGATCTTAAACATGAATTCCCACTCCACGGAATCAAACGCCATTGCCGCGTCCAATAGTGCAGCTGCAGCGGGTAGATCTGGGTTAAGGCTGTGCTATAAAGCAAAAATAGTACGTATGTTCTGTGTCGTGGATCTAGTGGGTATAAAGCAGCCTGATCTGGCAGGACCAGTGAGCCTAATAGTGGTTGTATCCTAGTCACAATTATCTTTGCCAAGATTTTGACATCTGTGTTTATGAGTGACAGGGGGCGGTAGGACTCGCATTTCTGGGAATCTTAACCCGGTTTAGGGAGAGCTATTAGAAGCGCCTCTCGTAGCGTCGCTGGAAGAAGTCCTTCTTCATACGCTTCTTCATACATCTGAGCCAGGTGCGGTATCAACAGATCCCTAAACTCCTTTTAGAATTCGCCTGGTAACCCATCTAGTCCTGGGGCTTTATTATTCGGTAGCGAGTTAATCGCTTCCCTAAATTCGTCTTCCGTGATATGGTGGCTGAGGTATTCCCTATGTGTGTCAGAGATCCATGCCAGTCCGATATCATCTAAGTATTCGTGTATAGCCGATGAGGGATTTACCATCTGCATAGTATATAATGTAGAGTAGTATGTCAGAAAGTTATCTAAAATAGAGGGGGTGTCATATGTCAGTATGCCCTGTGCGTTCGCGATTTGTGTTATATGTGTCATTGCGTGTGAAGGCTTTATTTTGCTTGACAGGGCCCTGCCCAGTCTGCCCTCTTCACCATATGTTCTGGCCGTGTGCCGTTTTGAAAGGTGTTTTATTTCCGAGTCCGCAAACTCATGGTATGTGTCCACTTTACTCCTTATATCTGCTAGGAGAGATGTATTCAATGTATTAGTGTATTCTACTTCTAGGGTCTTAATGTCTCTTTCTAACATACACAGCTGTTGTTGGATATCCTTAAGGATTCCCGCATGTTTGCTAATACAGTGGCCCCGTATGGTGACTTTAAAGGCTTTCCACAGGGACCTAGTGCTTTCTACTGATCCCACGTTAATTTGAAAGAATTCCAGTATTGCTTGCCGCAATTCACTGTGAAAGACTTGGTCTTTCAATGCAGAGGGTTGAAGTCGCCATGTAAACTGCTTGGGGGTATGAGTGAGGATAGCCAACTCTAGTCCAACAGGGGAATGAATGGTCTGATAACGTTTTTGGCAAGTGTTCCACTGTTGAGACCCAGGTACTAACCTCTCGTGTAGTCAGCCAGTAATCTATTCGCGACCATGTATTATGTGTCATTGAAGAACAGGTTCCTTCCCTTTGCCCAAGGTGTCTCTCCCTCCATACATCCACTAAGGACCAGTCTCTGTTAGGAGTTAGCTGCTCGCCGGCCATATCTATCTGCACCTGATGATCTGTCCAGTGTTGGGTTCAAGCATGTATTAAAGTCCCCACCCCACACGAGGGCTGTGGGCTGAATATCCCTGATTTTAGACCAAATATCTTCAAAGAAGAGCGGGTCATCTACATTGGGTCCATACACCGAAATAATTGTGAGATCTGTGCCCGCAAATGACCCCCGCAAAATGGCGTATCTACCCTGAGCATCAGTACTGGCATATGTAAGTGTAAGTGTAAACGGAGTAGTGCGCTAAATCAGCACCAGAACTCCTCGTGCATAGTTTGAATACGAGGATGCTAGCTGGTATTGTGCCCATCTATATCCTATTCTGGTCTCTCACTGCGGCGTGAGGTGTGTTTCTTGGAGACATGCCACATCAATTTTGTGTCTGTCGAGATAGGCAATCACTTTGCGTATTTTTTGTGGGTTGTGCAGACCTCGGACATTCCAGGGCAATAAATTTAACGTTCTAACTTTTCTTACGTCAGACGCCATTTATCATAACAATGAAAACGAAGGAGCACACGTGTGAACATGAGGCTCGTAAATGAAGAGCATAAACATGTAATATCTACCCATCTACAGCTGCCCGGTGATTTTCTGAATGGTCCCCCCTTTCCCTCCCCCTCCCACTCCATCCAAACTATAACAACGGAGACATTTCCCAGTGACCCCACCATATCCCCACTCCCTCCCCCCGTTCGAAAGCAACAAAACCCAAGGAAGTAACCAGGTGTGGTGTGCACAAGTGGGCGGGAGCTGCCAAGCCCTGTCCCTTCGCTGACCAGAGCAAAGGGGGAGGCCACGTGAAATCATGGTTGTACACCGCAACAGTTACCGACCCCATATCTTCCACTGAATAGTATAACAATCCTTAATAAAACATGTGAAAACCAATTGTGTCCAGTACATTTTCCCAGGCTAACCCAGTCCCTTCATATAAAGACATTCCCTTTATTTTACACTTAGCTGTTTGGCTCATCTTCTCTCCGGCCGTCCAGTTTCATCTGTATTTTGGTCTGTGATAGGGCAATAGAAAGTTCGTCATCCCCCAAGGTGCTCATGGAGCACATCTGGCTAGGCCTCTATGAGGGTCCCAGGATGGTAAGGCGATTGTGAGAGATAAAACCACTCATTCCTTTTACAAGGCGTCCAATTCTGAGGAGGTATATCATTCCACATCTGACAGCGTCTCTTGCTCTGCATGTCGATCCCTCGGTGATCTCCTTCGTTCTCCTTTCGGTTTCCCCTGCTGCAGGTACTTCATAGCATCCTTCGGTTCATTAAATATCTTCGTAGCTCCAACGTCTGTTATTTTGAGTCTGGCCGGGTATAGCATGGCGTAAGGGATCTGTAGGTCACGAAGTTTCTGTTTCGTCTGTCCATATTTTTTCAGCGCTTCTTGCACTGTTTGTGTAAAGTCTGGGTAGATCGCGATCTCCATACCCTCATGTCGTAATGCGCCTAGTTCTCGTGCTTTATGCAACGCCGCGTCCCTGTCCCTGTAGTTCAAAAGTTTAGCTATGATGGGTCTTGGTCTTGTACCTATTGGAGGTTTGGGAGCAAGGGAGCAGTGCGCCCTTTCAACCAGGAAAACGTCAGAAAAAGTGTCTCTGCCCATTAGCGTGATTAGAAGCTGCTCCACATACTTCTCCATAGGGCCTGTATTTGTAGTTTCTGCAATACCCATCAGGCGGATGTTGCTTCTTCGGGATATGGCTTCCAAATCCTTGGCTTTCGCAGAAAGTGCGGCTAGCTGTTTATCTATCCCGGATTGTTTAGCTACGATCTGATTGTTAGTGTCTTCAACATCTGAGATCTTGCGTTCAGCCATATCTATTCTTTCAGTGTGTTTGTCCAATCTCTCAGACATACGGTCCACTCTGTGTGTGAGAGTATCGATTTTGCCGTTGATGTTTGTCAACGCAGTTTGGATGGTTTGGAACATAGATTGGATGTTGTCTGCCGCAATCCCACCTGTCGAGGATGTCGTATGTGGGCTAGCTTGGTGTTCCTCTCCGGGCTGCTCCCCCTGTTTCCTGGAGTGGTCAAAGGTGAGTTTTGGTTGGCTCTTGTCCGGTTTCCCCATTTCTCCACCAGGAGCAAGCCGATCTACTTCGCTGCAGGTAAAAGATCAAATTTCGTGGCCAAAGGAGTTGCACGTTTGTCCGGCTAAATACGGTACGTCTCCGGGGGACTGCAATGTCTTCTAGGCCTCCAGTCCTCAAGCTCTTCTCAATAGGCCTCAGATCTCAACTATCAGTGCGGGTGAGGTTTGTCCCCTGGTCTGGAGTGTAGCGTAATGTCAGTAGTTGTCGTTGCGAAGGCGTTAGCGGCAAATTTACACTAGAGCCTGATTTGGTGGAGTCTCAATATGTGTGCCGCACCTCAATGCATGAACCACATTCTCCCACCTCCGTCCGCTCCTCACCTGGGGTTTAATGCGGCTCACAGCTGGACGCCCTCCAGGCAAACGCTGTCGCGGTCTCCTGCGCAGAGGGAGAGGGCTCTGCGGCTTCTCAATAGGCGTTCGACTCTTTGATCACCCACCTTCCTTTATAGTGGCCGCAGTAACAGCCACGAACCACCACTCGCTGATTGGCCTTATATCTCGCCGCTTTCTATGCCCTTGTCCCTGGGATCTAAGAAGTGCTGCGTCCTCCACACATCGCGCTCCGTCAAATGGCAGTAGGCCTCAGTAGTTTCGGGTCTTGCGTCTGTCCTATAGCTCAATTTCAGGGACTTACTGTGATCTCAATAAAGAAGTTGCAGCAGGACTGGGCTCCCTACTGGTTTGGGTCCGTGTATTTCAGCGCCCCCAGCTTTTGATTTCTTTCCGCCCGAGCGGGGCCGATCACCACAGCCTGCCCATTATTTTAGGACAGTAGCTCAGCTCTGCGGGGAGTAGCGCTCCGTCAGCGCAGGCTGTCTCATGAGCACTGCACGTCCCGCCGGCAGCCCGACTTCCTTTTTTTCGCGCCTCTCCGGCAAGCCCGCCAGCCGCGAACCGGCTTACGTGCCGTGCGTCACGGCCAGGAGCTGCACTGTGGGTCGGTGCACAGTCAGGCCTGACGTCCCTCGGGCCTCAGTTTTAACTGTCGTAGTTTTCGGCATCGCCTCTCATCTGAGCGCTTTCAAAATGGCAGCGGAAGCAGGGGACACTTTTCGTAATCGATGCCAGTGGTTTCTGAAGGTCAGCTCAGTGTTGCGTGTGCAGGATGAGGATTAATAGGCTGGTCTCCCGGAGGAGTTCGCTCAGAGCGTCGCCATTCCTTAGCTCGGCTAGCTCCGCCCCCTTTTTTATACTTGCATTTTATATATATATGATATCTATCTATCTCTCTCTCTCTCTATATATATATATATATATATATATATATATATATTATACTTCAAAGGCTCTGCATTTGAAAGGATCACTCGAGAGCAAGTCGGTATGAACCAATTTTATTGCTTATGCAGGCAGATTCAGGTCCCGTTTTCTTTTTCCTTGCAGTCCCGACCCGTTTCAGTGCTGTCCGCACTTTCTTCAGGGGAAAAATGTTAATGCGGCGTTTTGGCAGTTCCTGTGCTTTGTAGCATGTGATCCCTCCTTCTGGATTCTGGGATTTGTAGTTCGTTATCTGCCAATAATTAATTCTCATAGTGAGCTCCGCATCACCATTAAGATAAGCAAGTCCGTAGTGATTAGTGAAAACTCACCACGTTGTTCAGGCACTCCAGTGTGCCCCGTTTTCTGGCTCTGCCTTTATTGACGCTGCAGCTTGCTCCCGCCATCACTCAGCCGTGAATGTCACAACGAGCCGGCCCCTTGCTCCAAAACTCCACCCTCCAGTGATAAGGCGGTGCTCCTTTCCACGACGAAGCTGTCGTGAGTAATTGTTATACTTCAAAGGCTCTGCATTTGAAAGGATCACTCGAGAGCAAGTCGGTATGAACCAATTTTATTGCTTATGCAGGCAGATTCAGGTCCCGTTTTCTTTTTCCTTGCAGTCCCGACGCGTTTCAGTGCTGTCCGCACTTTCTTCAGGGGAAAAATGTTAATGCGGCGTTTTGGCAGTTCCTGTGCTTTGTAGCATGTGATCCCTCCTTCTGGATTCTGGGATTTGTAGTTCGTTATCTGCCAATAATTAATTCTCATAGTGAGCTCCGCATCACCATTAAGATAAGCAAGTCCGTAGTGATTAGTGAAAACTCACCACGTTGTTCAGGCACTCCAGTGTGCCCCGTTTTCTGGCTCTGCCTTTATTGACGCTGCAGCTTGCTCCCGCCATCACTCAGCCGTGAATGTCACAACGAGCCGGCCCCTTGCTCCAAAACTCCACCCTCCAGTGATAAGGCGGTGCTCCTTTCCACGACGAAGCTGTCGTGAGTAATTGTTATACTTCAAAGGCTCTGCATTTGAAAGGATCACTCGAGAGCAAGTCGGTATGAACCAATTTTATTGCTTATGCAGGCAGATTCAGGTCCCGTTTTCTTTTTCCTTGCAGTCCCGACGCGTTTCAGTGCTGTCCGCACTTTCTTCAGGGGAAAAATGTTAATGCGGCGTTTTGGCAGTTCCTGTGCTTTGTAGCATGTGATCCCTCCTTCTGGATTCTGGGATTTGTAGTTCGTTATCTGCCAATAATTAATTCTCATAGTGAGCTCCGCATCACCATTAAGATAAGCAAGTCCGTAGTGATTAGTGAAAACTCACCACGTTGTTCAGGCACTCCAGTGTGCCCCGTTTTCTGGCTCTGCCTTTATTGACGCTGCAGCTTGCTCCCGCCATCACTCAGCCGTGAATGTCACAACGAGCCGGCCCCTTGCTCCAAAACTCCACCCTCCAGTGATAAGGCGGTGCTCCTTTCCACGACGAAGCTGTCGTGAGTAATTGTTATACTTCAAAGGCTCTGCATTTGAAAGGATCACTCGAGAGCAAGTCGGTATGAACCAATTTTATTGCTTATGCAGGCAGATTCAGGTCCCGTTTTCTTTTTCCTTGCAGTCCCGACGCGTTTCAGTGCTGTCCGCACTTTCTTCAGGGGAAAAATGTTAATGCGGCGTTTTGGCAGTTCCTGTGCTTTGTAGCATGTGATCCCTCCTTCTGGATTCTGGGATTTGTAGTTCGTTATCTGCCAATAATTAATTCTCTTAGTGAGCTCCGCATCACCATTAAGATAAGCAAGTCCGTAGTGATTAGTGAAAACTCACCACGTTGTTCAGGCACTCCAGTGTGCCCCGTTTTCTGGCTCTGCCTTTATTGACGCTGCAGCTTGCTCCCGCCATCACTCAGCCGTGAATGTCACAACGAGCCGGCCCCTTGCTCCAAAACTCCACCCTCCAGTGATAAGGCGGTGCTCCTTTCCACGACGAAGCTGTCGTGAGTAATTGTTATACTTCAAAGGCTCTGCATTTGAAAGGATCACTCGAGAGCAAGTCGGTATGAACCAATTTTATTGCTTATGCAGGCAGATTCAGGTCCCGTTTTCTTTTTCCTTGCAGTCCCGACGCGTTTCAGTGCTGTCCGCACTTTCTTCAGGGGAAAAATGTTAATGCGGCGTTTTGGCAGTTCCTGTGCTTTGTAGCATGTGATCCCTCCTTCTGGATTCTGGGATTTGTAGTTCGTTATCTGCCAATAATTAATTCTCATAGTGAGCTCCGCATCACCATTAAGATAAGCAAGTCCGTAGTGATTAGTGAAAACTCACCACGTTGTTCAGGCACTCCAGTGTGCCCCGTTTTCTGGCTCCGCCTTTATTGACGCTGCAGCTTGCTCCCGCCATCACTCAGCCGTGAATGTCACAACGAGCCGGCCCCTTGCTCCAAAACTCCACCCTCCAGTGATAAGGCGGTGCTCCTTTCCACGACGAAGCTGTCGTGAGTAATTGTTATACTTCAAAGGCTCTGCATTTGAAAGGATCACTCGAGAGCAAGTCGGTATGAACCAATTTTATTGCTTATGCAGGCAGATTCAGGTCCCGTTTTCTTTTTCCTTGCAGTCCCGACGCGTTTCAGTGCTGTCCGCACTTTCTTCAGGGGAAAAATGTTAATGCGGCGTTTTGGCAGTTCCTGTGCTTTGTAGCATGTGATCCCTCCTTCTGGATTCTGGGATTTGTAGTTCGTTATCTGCCAATAATTAATTCTCATAGTGAGCTCCGCATCACCATTAAGATAAGCAAGTCCGTAGTGATTAGTGAAAACTCACCACGTTGTTCAGGCACTCCAGTGTGCCCCGTTTTCCTTTGAAGTATAACAATTACTCACGACAGCTTCGTCGTGGAAAGGAGCACCGCCTTATCACTGGAGGGTGGAGTTTTGGAGCAAGGGGCCGGCTCGTTGTGACATTCACGGCTGAGTGATGGCGGGAGCAAGCTGCAGCGTCAATAAAGGCAGAGCCAGAAAACGGGGCACACTGGAGTGCCTGAACAACGTGGTGAGTTTTCACTAATCACTACGGACTTGCTTATCTTAATGGTGATGCGGAGCTCACTATGAGAATTAATTATTGGCAGATAACGAACTACAAATCCCAGAATCCAGAAGGAGGGATCACATGCTACAAAGCACAGGAACTGCCAAAACGCCGCATTAACATTTTTCCCCTGAAGAAAGTGCGGACAGCACTGAAACGCGATCTCCCCTTCCAGCATTGACTGTGCATCTTTGCTCTTTTTTGTGTGCAACCTAATCCGAGATCATTACTCTTGAGGTACACCTCCACCACGGGCCACCAGATCTGAGGTGAGGATCCTGTGCTGCCATGTGACAACATTGGATTGCAGAAGTCGCTATTAAAATGCATCTTGGATGCCTACTCCAGACTGTCAGAAAAGCACTTTCTTACTGCACCTTAAGTCTCTTAAAATTATTTTTAATTCTCTCTTTTACCCTGCGTTTTTAAATACCTGGTTTAATTGCTGTAAGACGCACTGCGCTTCTTAAACTCCTGCTTTTAGCTGCTGTAAGACGCTACCAACTTATCTGCTTCAATCCCTGTAAGACGCTCACTGCCTCTTAGAACCTCCAACTTACCCCTTTCTTTCCCAGTCTACCACAGCTGCTATTGCTGATTGAGTAAAGGGAGGCGAGTTTACACTTCCTGTTGTGCCACTTTGCGGCCGCCATCTTGGGAGTAAGCCGGTCTAGTCTCTCTCCCGAGCACTGTGCCTCCTTCAATAAAATCGGAGGATGGCGCCGACGCACAGCAGGCGCACTGCAGGTGCTCTGTAGGTACGTCAAAGGCAAGCCTGTCTGCACCCGTCCCCCTGGTCGGCTAGCTACGGACCCAGTCAGGATTATAAGGTACTCTGGTATTACTGGGGAACCCGACAAGCAAATTAAGAATAGCGGTGGAACAATACTTTCAAACATCACGTGCATGCTATTAAACGCTATGTCTCTAGTGAAGCATCACCTAGAGTTCTCATACCTCATTCAAGCACAGCATGTGGACATCGCATTTGTAACTGAAACATGGGCAGACTGTGACTCTAAAAGGGATGTATGTCATTAAAACGCGTTGTTTACACTGCGCTACCATTACAACGCAGGTATGACAATGCAAGTCGTTACAACGTCTTGCGCTGTAGGTGCTGGACTTAGGAATTGTACGATTTACTATTCCAACTCCAGCCTCTGCAACAGTAGGGAAGGTGTTGGAATAGTAAATCTACTATTCCTTAGTCTCTAGCGCCATCCAGCGCAAGTCGTTGTAACGACTTGCGTTGTCATACCTGCGTTGTAATGGTAGCGCGGTGTAAACACTGCGTCGTAATGGATGTTCCCCCTCTAATAGGAACCCTAAAAACGGGATATGTCACCTGCTCAGGATATAAAGAAGCGGAAATATCTTGCTATACATAGAAACTGAATTTCAAAATGGATCGAGTTTGAACTAAATTGCATTTTTTATATATATTTTAAACAGTTCTTGTTGTCATTTAATTTAAATTTATTGAACAGCACACACAATAATTTATATATGTAAATACACAACATAAATATATGTTTTGACTAAATAGAAACCAACACAATTATATGCATACATTTGATAACAATAATACAAATGTATGGGGGGCATGGCGACTGCCAAAGATGGCGGATGTGTGAGCGCTGAGCTCCGCATCGGCCCAGCAATTCCCCGGCACAAACGGAGGATGCAGTCTGGTCTGCTACGCCGGACGTGGTGGCCCCGACATGGGAGACTGGGGTGCAGCACCTGCTGCAGAATTGGGCGCCCAGACCACACAACAGCGAGTGGCGGTCGAGCGCAGTGACGAGGCCGGAAGCCCCAACCTCGAGTGCCAGGACGAGGCAGAGCCTGCCCGGGCCTCCCATCTACGGGGGCCGTGTGTCTGCGGAGCTCAGGCTGGAAGTGCTGAGCGTACAGAGGAAGGGCACACTAGGGTCCCGTCTCGAAGCAGATGTTTTTCAGCATGCCCAGAATGAGAGCCAAGTCGATGGAGTGGAGTGACGGTGCCCGGAGCGCTGACCCCAAACCCTGAGAACTGCAGAGCAGTGGAGTCTGCTGGAGCTGGATGACAGAGATTGTGGAGCGGAGAGGTTGTGTTCTCGGAGGAATGGGCCAGAGGTGCCGTGATGGCGGAGCTCCTTGGAGAGAAGCGGAGACGAATGCTGGCTAGCCCTGGCGATTTGGCAGCGCGGCGGCCTTCCCTGGAGCTGTGATGCAGTAATGTGGTGGTGAGAGCCAATACTGCCCCTGAGCTGTGGCTACCCATGGGGACATAGAAACATTATGTGGGGGTCCCTGGTGACTGTGGACCCACTCTGGGGGGTCAAATATGGCCTCTGTTTCCATTGAGGGCCCATCAGAGAGCTGCAGGGGCATGTTCACTTGGGCTCAGCAGACACTGGGCAAGTGGGGTGCTCCCCCCAAAGAAGAGCGAAGTGAGCGAGAACTGCGGGGGCTGCCTGCATACCAACGAGACAGTTGCGGCGTTGGCACAGACTACTGGCCCCACAGTAGGAACGGAGGCACACTGAGGTGGGGCCGGTTGGTGGAACACTGCGCCATTCATCTGCTATGGCGAGGCTGAAGGGGGTAAGTGCTTGGTGAAGACGGGGCTGTGAGGCCTACGGCCCAGGGAAGGACCCGGGATCAACGCTTTGTTGTATGAGGTGGAGCGATCTTGAGAAGCCAGTATCTCCCCTTTTTGGACTGCGCAGAGAGCAGCCACCACAGATAGGTGGGCCATCCGCACTGTTGGGACTGGGCCCTTGGGAGCGACTACACACTGCTCTGGAGATACCCCGGAACTTGGTGATCTGTCCACAGCTGGCGACCGCTGGGAGTCCCCCCGGACAATGGGAAAGCCATGGGGGAAACACGCTGGAATAACCCTGACCACGAGGAGTTCTTAACTGATCAGGCGGGGGTAGCCCTGAGCCCCAGACGAGCTCGGACTCCATCCAGCTCCAGCTTTCCAAGATACTGGAAGCCATCGTGGAGACGAAAACCACTCTTCACCAGGGCATAAACACGGTGTTGGTGTGCCTTGGCCTTCTTCGCTCTGAGCACCAAAAGCTCAATGAGAGGGTGAAGGTGGTGGAATCCGGATTCGAGGAGCTAGCCCCAGGCCATAGAGTCCTTTCCCTGCAGGTGGGAGGTAGGGTCCGGAACGGCAGGTGAAAGATGGTGAGGGTCGTAACCACCGCAATAATCTGCGCATTCTTGGCCTACCGGAGGGGATTGAGAAGGAGAACATGGTGGCATACCTGGAGCAGTGGCTCCAAGAGGTGGTGGTCCTGGGAGTGCTGACACAGTTCTTCTTGCTGGAAAGAGCGCATTGTGTGCCTGCCCACCCTGTAGTTCCGGGCTGCCACCTAGACCAATGGTGGCCAGGCTGTTGCACAATAGGGACAGGGACATCATCCTACAGAGGGCCCATGCGGACGGCCCCTTTGTGGTCAACAACGCCAACGTTTCCATATTCCAAGACTACACGCTGGAGGTCCAACGAAATGGGCCTCCTACTTGAGGTCAAAAAGGCACTCCGTGAAGAGGGGATCCAGTACTCACTCATGTTTCGGCTTAAACTCTGCATTGTGGTGGATGGCAAGACTCATTTCTGCGACACCCCCTAGGCTGCTTGGGACTAGTTTGAGGCCCACCTCCTCGCAGACGGAGATGGAATGAGCGGTAGCCCAGAAGGCTGTGGTGAAGAGAGCCTGGAAAGGGGACTCCCCGTCGGACCAAGGTTAGAGGTCTGCAAAGGGGTCGGGAGGCTCTGAGTCAAACTCTTCGGGCAGAGTAAGGAAGGCCGAACTGCGCAGCTTTGAGGCTGGGCCGGTGCTGGAGGTTATGCACCACTGTTCATATTGACTGGTGTGCTACAACTCATGATAGCCTTGTTAAGTTAGCAGTGTCGCAATCCCCCCGGAGGTCTTCACCACGTTTGGTTTGCCCTTCATTGCTTGATTTTTGTAAGGGTGGAGTTTGGGCAGATGGCCGTTACTAGAAGGCCCTGGGGCCGGGGAGTTGTTTTATGTTTAGGGTTGTTATAGTCCATCACTCTAGTGTCTCATGTGGGCGGAGGTGCCATGTTAATGGATCCTGTTGTCTTAGGGTGGGGATGGGCTTGTGTGGGGGGGGTGTTGGGACACATTGAGCAGCAATGGCACAGCATGAGGTAAAAATAGTTACCTGGAATATCAGAGGTATGGGCTCCATAACTAAGCGTTATAACATTTATAATAATTTGAAGCGCCAGGGAGTGCAGATTGCCCCGTTGCAGGAGACCCATTTGACGCATGAAAAGGGGGGCCGGTTGAGGAGACGATGGAGGGGGCAGGTTTATGCCACAGGATATTATTCTACATTTGCCCGGGGGGTGTTGGTGTGGGTGCGTCCTGGGATTCATTTTAAGATGACCCGTGCCTTGACAGACGCTGCAGGTCGGTATGTGCTGGTGGCAGTACGTCTATTGGGTCTGGAAGTTACCATTTGATGCTGTTACGCTCCCCATCACGACCAACAGACATACTTGATGTCCCTCTCAGCACACATAACTGAAATAGCGGTGGGACAGCTGGTGGTGAGGGGTGATTTTAATTTTGTAGCGGGTGTACATCTGGACCGCTCCCATCCCTCCCCTGGCAGGAGCACAGACGCATAGGCATAGGACGGCAGCGGGGTTACGGGAGTGGATGGCACACTGGGATTTATACAACATATGGCACTTGCAGCACAGTGGGGACAGGGAGTACTCTTATTATTCGCAGTTATATCAACTCCACACTCAGATTGATGCATTTTGGTGCTCACAAACAATTGGCCTCCTCGCTCACTCCACCGAATACCTGGGCCGTATATTTTTGGACCACAGTCCTTTGCTATTGTCTCTCTGCCCCCTGAGGCGTAGGCCCCCGATACCTGTGTTACAAAACACGAACTGCCAAGCCATGCCTTTCCTGGACCGGATACAAGCTTCCTAGGACCGGTTTCTGGCATTCCAGCCATCTTCAGCCAGGCTTGCTTGAATCCAGTGGCAAAGTGAGCAAGGGACTCAAGTCTGAGCATGCCCTGCCAACTTATGGCGAGCAAAGCGGTACAAAAGTGAGTGGTGATGGACGGAGCATCTCAACCAATCAAACACTCACACCCAGTCAAAAGATCTGGGTTTAATCCATCACCGTTCTTTAGCCCACTCTGCCACCCCAGTTCAGACATGGCCATATGCAAATCAGTCTGACCTTGTGCCTCATGGGAACAGTCCAGCCCGAACTGCCAAGCCATGCCTTTCCTGGACCGGATACAAGCTTCCTAGGACCGGTTTCTGGCATTCCAGCCGTCTTCAGCCAGGCTTGCTTGAATCCTGTGGCAAAGTGAGCAAGGGACTCACGTCTCACCATACCCTGCCAACTTATGGCGAACAAAGCGGTACAAAAGGGAGTGGTGATGGACGGAGCATCTGAACCAATCAAACACTCACACCCAGTCAAAAGATCTGGGTTTAATCCATCACCGTTCTTTAGCCCACTCTGCCACCCCAGTTCAGACATGGCCATATGTAAATCAGTCTGACCCTATGCCTCATGGGAACAGTCCAGCCCGAACTGCCAAGCCATGCCTTTCCTGAACCGGATACAAGCTTCCTAGGACCGGTTTCTGGCATTCCAGCTGTCTTCAGCCAGGCTTGCTTGAATCCAGTGGCAAAGTGAGCAAGGGACTCACGTCTGAGCATACCCTGCCACCTTATGGCAAACAAAGCGGTACAAAAGGGGGTGGTGATGGACGGAGCATCTGAACCAATCAAACACTCACACCCAGTCAAAGGATCTGGGTTTAATCCATCACCGTTCTTTAGCCCACTCTGCCACCCCAGTTCAGACATGGCCATATGCAAATCAGTCTGACCCTGTGCCTCATGGGAACAGTCCAGCCCGAACTGCCAAGCCATGCCTTTCCTGGACCAGATACAAGCTTCCTAGGACCGGTTTCTGGCATTCCAGCCTTCTACAGCCAGGCTTGCTTGAATCCAGTGGCAAAGTGAGCCAGGGACGGTGATTGATTAAATCCAGATCTTTTGACTGGGTGTGAGTGTTTGATTGGTTCAGATGCTCTATCCATCACCACCCCCTTTTGTACCGCTTTGTTCGCCATAGGTTGGCAGGGTATGCTCAGACGTGAGTCCCTTGCTCACTTTGCCACAGGAGAGCTTGCCGGGATTGAGGGGGACCAGCGAACACTAGATAACGTCCAGGGGTTGGATCCCAGAACCCATGAGCAACTGCTGCTAAGCTCAAGCAGCATAATGAGGCTCTGGATAGGCTCCGAGCACACGATTATAGAGCATATATGGACAGTGCAGAGCGAGGAAGGGAAAGCGGGGTGACTACTGGCGTGGCCTTTTAGGCCCTAGTCCAGGGGATCCCCGATTACCTGGATCAGCGTGGCAGAGGATAGGGTTAAGTATGACCCAGAAAAGATTAATGGTGCCTTTCAGACGTATTATGAAATGCTCTACTTGGCCCCACCGGGCCCGCAATGGGAGGAGATTACCTCCTTCCTGGCTCCTTTGGCCCTGAAGGAGGTAAAGGAAGACGCAGTGGACGATCTGGGGGGTCCGATCACCCTTCAGGAGGTCAGGGGATCCATAACCCTGCTGGCTGGTAGTAAAACACCTTGCCCAGATGGCCTACCTGCTGAGTTTTATACGAAATACAGGACGGCACAGGCCCCTTGTCTGGTAACCATGTATAATGAAGCCCTTCTGTTGGGTCGGTTGCCGCCCTCCCCTCAGTCCGCTACTGTGATAAAACTTCCCAAGACTGCGCGCTTGGAGTCTGGAGTGCAGGATTACAGACTGTTGTCTATGCTTAACACTGACTACTCAGTAAAGTACTAGCGCTCAGACAGCTCCTCCACATGAAACATCTGATTCACCTGGCCCAGAACGGGTTTGTCCCCTCCCGCTATACATCGTTTGATTTGCGTCAGCTGTACTCAGTCTTGTACCATTCTGAAGCATAAGACCTGCCCCGAGCGGCAATCCTCCCAGTAGACCTGGAGAAGGTGTTTGATATGGTCAACTGGGACTTTCTTTTGGAGGTAATGCGGAAGATGGGGCTGGGCATGGGCTGGATGGAGTGGGTCCAGCTGTTGTATACATCTCTGATGGCAGGGGTCAAGATGGGTGGCACCATATCCCCAGAGTACGCAATAACTCGCGGAACTCGTCATGGATGCGCCTTGTCCACGCTGCTGTTCGCACTAGCAGTGGAACCGCTAGCAGCACTTTTTCGTGCGGGAGGTGAGGGATTAGGGTTACTGCTGAATAGAAGAACTTATACAATTTCCCTGGATGCAGATGATTAGCTAATTTACCTTAATGATGCCGCCAGAGGGGCGGACTCTGCTTTTACATTGCTGAAGGGGTTTGGCAACCTGTCCGGCTTACGGTTGAACCATCGCAAGACGCACTTGTTCCGGGTGGCTGGACCCTCCCATTGACCTGAGGGTCTGAGTATAATTGGACACCGGCTTCCTTTCAGTATCTGGGTATTCAGATCTTCCATTCCCTGGAGATTATGAGGGAGGGTAACCTGGGTAAAGCAGTGAACTCCCTGCGTTCCTTTGTGGCATTTTGGAGTTTGTTGCGGTTACCCCTGATGGCCAGGATATCCCTGACGAAGATGGTAATGTTACCTCCCTTGCTGTACTTCTTTTCCAATCTACTGGTTCTGATGCCTGTGGGCTGGTTTAAGCCACTGGACGCGCTAGTGCATGATCCTATCTAGGCGGGTGGGAGACGCAGAGTTGCACTTCGAATACTGCAGCGTCCTATGTGGGAGGGAGGATTGGGGGTGCCGGATTTTGAATTCCACCAGCTGGCTGCACAGTTGCAGTGGCTGGCGCAGTGGTTAGAAGGAGTAAACCAAGAGGACACCTACCTAGTAGAGCCAGGACAGCACCCTCGATTACTGTTTGCCAAATTGCTGAGCCTAGCCACAAAAGTACCCTAACAAATCGACTTTGCAGACCACCGCCTTGCGGTGCTGGAAGATGTGCATGGTCCGACTTCCTGCAGGTCCGAGATACAACCTGACGTTGCCATTGATAGGGCTACCCCACGGAGAACCCCAGGTGGTCCTGTCTGCTTGGACTAAGTCAGGGATTGACACGACCGGGGTTTGTTTCCAGGACAAATGCCTACTTCCCTTTGCGGAGCTAGTGGAGGGCTGTGAATTGCCTCCTGGCCAGTTCCTCGTGTACAAGAGGCTAGTGAGGACGTTCGAGCGATTGTGGGGTGCAGGGCGAGAGGAACCGGCCACACATGGGGTTCTTCACTCCGTGGTCACACTGGGCACGGCGGGCATCAAATTAAATGGCTTTACGCATCACTCCTAGAGGCATCCCTGTCCCCATTGCTGGACCTACGGGGGAAATAGGAGAGATGCCTTAACAGACAACTCACTGATGCAGAATGGGGAAGTGTTTTGAGATCTCCCAAGAAGGTCTCCCGTAATTCCTGTCTCAAATACTTACAGTTTAACTATGTCCATATGATATACATGACCCCGCATCGCATACAGGCTGCATTTGGAGGCGAGCCCAGGGAATGCCCAAGATGTTGACAAGTGGATGTGGATTTTCTCCACAAGACATGGAGCTGCACGATTGTGCAGCGGTTTTGGGAGGCAGAAATGATTAAAATCAATGATGCACTGGGCCGCACATTGACCCACTCGGTGGAGGTCTGCATCTTGGGACTATATCCCAGACCACCTAAGTGTAGGGTTGGAAGCCTTTTTATTGATCTGTGTCTGGCCTTGGCCAGGTGGCGAATAACGATCTCCTGGAAATCAGCGATGGGGCCGCAGTTTTGGACCTGGACCCTGGAGATCCTGCCCTGGGCGGCGGCGGAGGGCAGGGCACTGCATAGGGAAGAACTGAAGGGCTTACGTAGGCGCCCTATCACCAAAGCTTGGAGTGAAGTACTGTTCAATTGAGAGCACCCGAGCCGCCCCAGTAGCGAGGAGGAGGAGAGTGGGACAGCCCCAGCACAAGAGATATAGTTATAGGACGGCAAAGGGAGGAGGATGGAAGACAGCCGGCGAAGTGACGCCATAACTCCTGACCCAGACCCAGATTGACCCCGACCGCTTGCTCTGTTCATGTCGCACCCCCCTCTTGTGGGGGACCTCCTGGTCGTTGCTCCCTCCTTCCCACCCCTCCCCCCAGTGCAGCAGTGGACTACCGATAGACCCTTAGATTGGTGCTGACCCCACCCAGGCATGCCAGTGGTAGAGAACAACCCCCCTGCGAGGAGAGTAGTACTATTGAAGGCAGCATATGTGAGGACTGGTTTAATTATTTTTTTATGTTATGGTTTAATGGTTTTATTATGTAATAGCACGTGAATCTGATTCTCAGCTAGAAGGATTGGCAATGGCTTTTTCTTCTTGATAACTTACAGGCCCCAGAGACTGCGAACAGATACATCATAGGCACAACTAAACACTAGATGGGGTGGGTTTAACCTACCCACATATTGGAATGGAATTCATGGGGAAGCATGTATTTCGGTTCATTGTATTGATTGATCATCTGCTTATCTCTGTATTGTATGGACTGTATCCTGCCAAAGGCCGAAAGCCCGAACGGACAGACATTAGACATATTGTGCTTCTCAACTTTTGCATCTTGAAGTTCTCCATGTGAATGTTCTCTTATATGTTTATAAATGGAAATATCTTTTTTTTACCAATATAAATGTATAAGTCTCTCTTCTCCACCCCTCATTTCATTCATACAAATCCAATCACGCCAATTCTACTCTTGCCCACTGCACAATCATTCCTATCCCACTAACATACTTCAATATCATACAAATCAAGCGAAAGATCATTGACAGGAACACACAACCTAGCAATCAAACCTTCTAGTGCTAGATAGTTCTGTCAATGAAACTTTTCTTATGGCTTATTCTAACAGAATTCGTCAATGGATAATAACTTTAAACAAAAGTTGCACATAGTCCGTTGATTGCACATAAACTTTGTTATCCTGGTTCGTTCAAAAATAGATATAGAATTCTTGTCACGTCATGTGCCGACACGCGTTTCGGTTGAAGGCCAAGATGTGGACAAAACCTTCCTCAGAGCACAATTGGTAGTATACTTGATTTGTCAAACTAACCACCAGACAGGGGGAGAGAACAACTGATCACCAAACATCCTAAAAAATGAATAACCAAAATTTTATGCAAACTCGATCCATAATATAAAAGTAAAAGTAAAAACGCTTGTTCCAATTGGAAAGGGCGTGCTCAGAGAAACTGCCAAATAAAGCCGGTGAAAGGGTGGTATCACCGTACCATTAGTGCTCCTCAAGGATAAAGACTCCAATAAAAGTGAGGAAATGAAAAGTAAATGAAATGTAAAATTATACAACTGGTAGTGACATGAAGTCTCGACAGGAGGAGCCCAGGTGCAATTCCAGTGAATTTTAATAATAAGATGCCCATAACGAAAAAATAGAAACAAAGTGAGAAAAATAAAAAAATAAAAAGAGAAAAAAAAACGAGAAAAAAACTAAGGATGAAAAAAGGGATACACTAACATGTCCCATCCAAGGGCAAACAAGCGAACAAATAACAGATGAAATCTGGTAATCCAAGGCACAAGTCTAGATAAACATATCATGAGAGTCCTATAAATCAAAAGAGTCAAGAAAGAACAAAACAACCAAAGTACTAAAAAGCCCACAGAAGCAAAAGACATGGAAAAGGCAACTAAGAACATAACTATTTTCAAGATAAAAAGAATCTAGCACATAGGGGTCAAGAATGAATCCAACTAAATACACTAAAGGGTCTAAAAATCCTGCAAAAGAGCAGGTCCTGGATACACCGACTCTGTGAAGGTAAATAAGGATAAGGCTGTAGAGGTATGAACGACCCAACATCCAGGGAGATAGAAAAGAGGGATCACAGGAAATATAACCCAAAACCAAAAAAACAAATGGGTCTAAATGAAAAGAAGAATAAGACCGGAAAAAATGACAAGGGAGAAGCGAATGGAGAAATGAAACCACCCACAGTAATAGCCTACGACAGTAAAGCAGATGTGATTTCGTATCCCATGCCCACATAGAAATGGGACGCGAGTACCATAGTAATCAAATGTTGGCAAGCCCCCCCAAAAGAGAAATAAGAGGAATCGCTGAATATCAGGGGACTGAAATCGCAGAGACCAACACAAAATCAGGTCTCCGGCTCACCTGTGAGGTAAGTTTGTAGATAGGTGCACGATCAGCTCTGGCGGGGCAGGTATGTCCAAGGCTCGAGTCTAGCCGGTACTGTGAGAGAACAGCTCGCAAAGCGGCGGTCGTCTGCGGAAACCTAAGGACTAAATGAAATTTCCAGTCCCGTAACATGACCAGAAGAATACGGGCGGCAATAGGAGTCTAGTACGCTGCTAATAGTTTCCAAGATAAGTTTACATATTAGCGTGCCATGTTAGAATTAGAACAAACACTGAGAGACTCTGGGCAATAACACAAGGTATGAATAACTAAGAGATAAAAATTAACATAAAAATAACATACATCAAACAAAAGAAGATAAAACTAAGGATTAATGCGATTGAAAAAAAAATGGGGAGAGGGAGAAAGGAAGGGGCTGAGCAAGCCAAAAATAAGATGCCCGCTCTACGTGGGAGCTCGGGATCGATCCTGAGAGAACCAATAAAAACACAAACAGTGAACTAATGGGCCAAAAGTTCTCTTAAAGCAAAGTTCAAACGAAAAAAACAGAGCTCCTGAATGGCAGAATAAAGAAAATAAAAATGAAAAGGAGAACCAGAAGGGGAGGTCAGAAGCTGGTAGGATGTTTGTAACCAGTGCAAAGAAAAGCAAAAACATTGGAAACAGATGGCAGTGCCAATACAAACAGGATCCCTATACTTATAAGGCATTTTCCCAAGGTGTCATTTAGTTAAGGCCTTTGTGTTGAGTATATAGGGAGAAGACCCAAAACACCTCTCTTTTTTACGATGTTTTGTATCATCCCTACCTCTCATGGGTATGATCTTTTCAAGTATAAACCATCTGAGTTCCTTTTCTGTGTGGCCATATTCCAATCAATGATGAACCAAAGGCGTAGATCTCTTGTGGTTCCTAATATTGGATTTATGCTTTCCTATTCTGAGTCTTATTTCTCTTCCTGTTTCTCCCACATCATATTGACCACTTGGGCAAACAATGCCATAGACCACATTGGACGTTCTGCAGTTTGTCTTGGCTCTCATTTCAATCATCTTGTTACAGATGGTCATGTTGTTGGTAATCACTGCGTTATCACAAGCCTGGCATGTGCCACATCTGTGGTTGCCTGTAATGGGATTATTTCCTGGAATGGATTTTTGTAAAAAGGGTTCGTAGTAGTACATTTGGCTCTCACCAGTTTGTTCCTCAGGTTTTTGTTCCTCCTAAATGCAAAAGTCGGTTTGAGTAGTCTAGGCTCATGTTCGTTGACATTAAGTAGGCGCCATTGTGAGTAGATACTTTGTCAGATTTTTTTGTCTAAGTTGGAATATCGTGTTACGCAGACTAATTTGTCCTCTGTTTTTTTCTCCTTGATTTAAAAAATGGCCTCCCTGTTGTAATATCTGGCCCTTTTAAATGTGTCGCAAATTAGTCTGTGCGGATAGCCCCTGTTCAGAAATTTCAGTTTGAGAGTCTCTGCGTGTTTGATATAATCCCTAAGATTGGAACAGTTTCTGCGATGTCTCAGAAACTGACTAAAAGGGATACCATCTTTCTGACAGCGTGTATGAAAACTGCTGTAGTGAAGTAGAGGGTGTGGGTATAAAGAGCCACAGATAGATGTTGATTGTCATTTTCGACCCAAACGTTAAGAAATTCAACCCTTTCCCTGCTGGTTTTGGGTGTAAATTTGAGATAATTGTCGCACAGATGTATCCACTCTAAGAATTGGTTGAGATCTTCTTCTTCGCCATACTACACGAAGAAGATGTCATCAATAAATTGATGCCACAATGGTATGTTCTCAAAAGAAAGGTGCAACCTCATAATAAATTAATCGCATCTCAAAATTGCCCATGTACAGGTTTGCTCTGCTGGGGGCACAATCAATCAATCAATCAATCAAAGCATTTGTATAGCGCGCTACTCACCCGGAGGGTCTCAAGGCGCTTGGGGAGGGGGGGTCCGCTACTGCTCGAACAGCCAGGTCTTGAGCTGCTTCCTGAAGGCGAGGTGGTCCTGGGTCAGGCGGAGGTGAGTCGGGAGGGAGTTCCAGGTCTTGGCGGCGAGGTAGGAGAAGGACCTTCCCCCTGTGGTGACTCTTCGGACGCGGGGGACGGCGGCGAGAGCGTGGCCGGTCGATCGGAGCTGGCGTTTGGGAGCGTAGAAATTGAGGCGGCTGTTGAGGTATCCTGGTCCTTGGTTGTGCAGGACTTTGTGTGCGTGGGTGAGGAGACGGAAGGTGATTCTCTTGTTGACCGGGAGCCAGTGCAGGTCTCGCAGGTGTCCGGAGATGTGGTTGCGACGGGGGATGTCCAGGATGAGCCTTGCTGAGGCGTTCTGGATCCGCTGGAGTCTCTTCTGGAGTTTGGCGGTGGTTCCGGCGTAGAGGGCGTTGCCGTAGTCCAGTCGGCTGGTGACGAGGGCCTGGGTGACCGTCTTCCTGGTCTCGGTGGGGATCCACCGGAAGATCTTGCGTAGGATGTTGAAGCATGACGAGGAGACGGCGTTGACTTGTCTGGTCATGGAGAGGGATGAGTCCAGGATGAAGCCCAGGTTGCGTGCGTGGTCTGTTGGTTTGGGTGCGCTGCCCAGGGCAGGGGGCCACCAGGAGTCGTCCCCGTCTTGTCCGAGTTCAGTTTCAGGCGGCTGTTCTTCATCCATTCGGCTACCTCCTTCATCCCTTCGTGTAGGTTGGCTCTGGCGGTGGCGGCGTCGTTGGTGAGGGAGAGGATCAGCTGGGTGTCGTCGGCGTAGGAGACCATGACTTGCTTGTATAGAATGTCATCAAATTAGAAAAAAAATTAATTGAGAACTAACTCAAGTCATTGTATGAGAAACTCACAGTTCTGTTGTATCCCATCTTTAATGAGGAAGCCTTGGACAACTTCTAGGGCCTGTTGTTGAGGCACATTGGTGTAAAGGGCCTCTATGTCCATAGTGACCAAAATTTCCCTTTTATCATTAAAAGAGCTCCCTGCATTTTATAAATGAGGTGACCGGTATCCCTGATGTAAGAAGGCAATTGGCTGACAATAGGCTTAAGAAAGGTATCAATGTATTGCGACAAAGGTTCTATTGCTGCCCTAATGGTGGAGACCATGGGGTGTAAGGGTGGATCCAATATACTTTTTTGTTTTAGGAACACCATATATTACTTGAATTCTAGTATTATATGGAGTGAGGAACTCAAATTCCTTCTTACAAATGAAGCCTTTCATTTCAGCCTTCTTACTGATATAATAAGTTTTAAGGCTGGTCTCAGTGTCCCCTCTCACTCTATGGTAGTGTTCTTGAACGTCCAGCACAGCTTTCATTTTCTTCTTATATTGATCTGTGTCAAACATAACAACGCCACCACCTTTGTCACACGGTTTTATAGTAACATCCGTCTTATTCTTGAGTTCGGTAAGGGCCATGTTTTCTTGTGGTGATAAGTTCGAAGTCGACTTGGGGATGAATTTAGTTATTCTTTGAATCTTAGTAAGGACTGCCTTCTCAAATATCCCAACCTCAGGTCCTAAAAGATCCTAGTTTGGAATAAAGTTGGATGGAGAAATTGTTGCCCCCCCCCCCTCCGATACGCAGTCTATCGGCTTGACAGGCAACACAAAAAGGGTGGGGGGCTGGCTGTCTTTTACCGTAAACACTTAAATGCTACTTTTGAGCCACTAACCACCCTTGGTTTTGAGACCCTAGCTTTCTCGGTCTAACTACCGCACTCGCAGCCTTATAGGGGACTTTTAATCTACCGCCCACCCGGATCTAGATGTGGCTTTTCTGATGAGATTAGCATTACTCTGGAAACATAAATTCTTAATGCCAATTTCTTGGTGCTAGGCGATTTTAACTTCCACCTGGAAAATGAAGCAGACACAGATAACATAAAGCTGCTTGGGGCTATGAATGAGTTTGGACTATCTTTAATCTCTAAAGGACAGACGCACAAGGTTGGACACATGCTAAATAGGATTTTCTCCAACTACCCAGATATAAACCCACTACTTTTGCTCCACCTTACTTGGTCCGATCACAGGGCAGTCAACTGGCAGATAATGATTAAGAAAGAAAACTACCCGACATAGATATACATTACAACAAACCCCAAATAGAGCCTGGCACAAAATTCAGCCGGCCGAACTATGAGATGTCCTTACTTCCATCCCCCCGTCAACTAACTGACAACTTAGAACAGAGTGTTAAAAAATGATTTTGCTGGCTAAAGTTGGCCCTAGACACTATAACACCGGTCAAACAAAAAATCATATAGGAGAAAGCCTCCCAGCCATGGTACAACGAATACCTTAGGGCGTCAAAGCAGGACTGCTGTAGGCAAGAACAGAAATGGAGGAAAAAGTATGGGGTCAAGGAGAAAATCATCTACAAAAATGAATTATCCGAACATAAAAAAGGGATTCTAATGGCAAAAACCTCCTACTACCCTGAGCGGATAAAATCAGCCTGTGGCGCTAACAAAACTCTTTTTCGTGCTATGAAAAAATTATCAGTACCAGTGTGCCCCAACACTGCAGTAATAAATTAAAAACAATTGTGATGCCTTGGCTAACTTCTTTCAGGAACAGGTTGCCAATATCTTCAACAAACTTACTACAGGTAGGCCAGTCATCCAACTGGATGGGCAATGTCTACATGCTACCTCAGGTCAAGCCAGATTCTCTTCCTTTAAGGCCCCTCCAGAGGAACAACTCTCAAAGCTAATTCCTTCTATTAAATCCGGTTCACCGTAAGACCCCTGTCCTCCAATTATAATGCACATGATTCCAGCACAAGTGGCACAAAACGTGGGGCAAATATTTAATAATATGTTTGCAGAAGGAATTTTCCCCACACAGTGGAAACTCGCCTCGGTGCTGCCCCTGCTAAAAAATGGCAAACTGAAAACCCTAGATCTGAATAACTATCGCCCCATATCCAGACTACCTTTCAGCGCCAATCTGGCGGAGAAAGTAATGAATGAACAATTCTCAAAGTACATGGAGGAAACCTCTCTTTTGGACGACACACAGCACAGGTTCAGGAAAAACTGCAGTACAGAATCTGTCCTGTTGGTAGCCACGGAGGACCTCCGAAAAAACCCTGGATAATGGGGGGGTCGGAGGCTCTGATTCTGTTGGATCTCTCAGCTGCATATGATAGGTCAACCATAAGATTCTGGTGACCGTATGCAGAGCTTGGGGATCGAGGATACAGCACTAGACCTCCTTCAATCTTTCCTGGCCAATGATAACAAAGTGTGGCATTGGACAATTTTACTTCCAGGCTCTTCTCCCTGCCCTGCCCTGTTGATTCCCCCAGGGCTCAACACTTAGCCTAACACTGTTCAATCTCTGTGTCATGCCGTTGGCGACACTCAGTAAAAACTCTGGCTTCTCCCTGGCATCATACGCTGACGACAATCAAATTGTGGCATCACTAGCAAAATCTGAAATTGATTCTGGCCCTGCCTTTAGGACCTGCATGAGCAAAATTAGCAATTGAAAGTACAACAATTGTCAAAAATAGAAGTCCGCAAAGACTGAGGTCATCACTTTTTGCAACAATCCCTCATTTTGGACGCCGGAATGGTGGCCGCCAGAGCTGGGCCTACCTCCTGAACCCGCATACAAAGTAAAAAATCTCGGCTTTCTGCTAGAATAAGAGCTGAAGCTCAAAGACCAAGTGAATACTATTACCGCCCCTTCTTTCTGCTCCTTGATGCTAGTAAAAAAGATTGACAAATTCCTGCCTCCGAGCTCCTGAAAACTGTAATTATTGCACTGGTACTACCATGAATTGACTACTGCACTTTAAGGAACTTCTAAACAGCCTTACCTGTCGTGAGGGGAACGGCCAACCTCAGTGATATCCCTGCCGTGAGGGAAACGGCCAGCAATCACGCCATCTTTGCCGTGAGGGGCACAGCTTCAGGGGGACCAGCGGGACCAGACCGCACCCGAGGGACTACATCCCCCAGCAGCCCCGGCACACCGGCGCTCCCGTGATGCTCCTGCTGCGCCCGTAGGTGCTATAACAGCGCAGAGCGTCGAGTGGGGCGTGGGACACTTTGAGGAACTTCTAAACAGCCTTACCTGCTGTGAGGGGAACGGCCAACCTCAGTGATATCCCTGCCATGAGGGGAACGGGCAGCAATCACGCCATCTTTGCCGTGAGGGGAACGGCTTCAGCGGGACCAGCGGGACCAGACCGCACCCGAGGGACTACATCCCCCAGCAGCCCTGGCACACCGGCGCTCCCGTGACGCTCCTGCTGCGCCCGTAGGTGCTATAACAGCGCAGAGCATCGAGCGGGGCGTGGGGCACTTTGAGGAACTTCTAAACAGCCTTACCTGCCGTGAGGGGAACGGCCAACCTGAGTGATATCCCTGCCGTGAGGGGAACGGCCAGCAATCACGTCATCTTTGCCGTGAGGGGAACGGCTTCAGCGGGACCAGCGGGACCAGACCGCACCCGAGGGACTACATCCCCCAGCAGCCCCGGCACACCGGCGCTCCCGTGACGCTCCTACTGCGCCCGTAGGCGCTATAACAGCGCAGAACGTCTCCCGCCATGCGGGACGCGCGCGGGAGTACGCCAAGCTAAGCCCGGGCAAAGGGCGGGCCATCTGTGGCCGTCCGTGGCAGGCCGAGGTAGGGCAGGGCCACGGACTTTGGTTCTGGGACAAGCTCTGGTGCCCCCAAGGTAGCCCGCTCCGGCTTTTGTAATTGAGACTGTATTTGCATCTTCTCAGTTGCACTCTTGTTTGTTTGTTCCCAGGACTGTGTTCCTTTGAATAATATTTTAACTGTATAAGGGAATTTCACTTTGTTCCTTTTAAGGCTTTCGGATTTTTAATAATTGTCGTGAGCATTTTGAGAGAGTTAATCATGTCTAAATGTAACAATGTAAACACCCGTCCCGCCCTAGCTACTCTTGACAATTATCTTGTTAAAGTAGTAGATAAAATCAATAAAGAACGCCGACTATCATTGGGTCGGGGGAGCCCCTCTGTTCCTTTACCCAGCCCACCCAAGTCACCTATATCCTTGTCGACCTCTTTAGTCGATGTTAGTTGCAACTCGGAGTTCCCTGTACTTCCAACC
Source organism: Lissotriton helveticus (assembly GCF_964261635.1). NCBI lineage: Eukaryota > Metazoa > Chordata > Amphibia > Caudata > Salamandridae > Lissotriton > Lissotriton helveticus. The sequence continues at coordinate 1,405,871,611 of NC_136057.1, read as the reverse complement.
ACGGCTACTCCTATAGAATCAGAGCCTGACCTGGTCACGCCCGAGTCCCCTCATGATACAATAATATCTGGCTCCCCGTCTCCAAGAGCCCAGAGGGTATTAAGATCTGGGAGGAGCATCAGTAGGATAAACATACCAAAACGGGGGGGGGAACATAACAAAAAAAGACGGGAGCCACTATCTAACAGTGCTGCAAGTGACCCAGCAGCTGTTACTAATAATCCCCAGGTTAAACTAGTTCCTGAACAGTTAGAGCTCTTGATTAGCATTATTGATGCAAAGTTTGATAAAATCATTAAACCTTTAATGGACAAACTTGACAACATTTCGGGGGAGGTAATGGGGTTGGGAGGCCTCTTGAGTTTACATACAGGGTCTAATGTTAGCTTAGAAGCCAGTTCAAGGCTTAATGGTTCTATAACGGAGATACCAAAGATTTCCAAAGAGGGAACATGCCCAGTTACTGTAGCTGTATCCAATCCTGTACCTATAGTGTGTTTAAACACCCCTATTGCCATAGTCCCAGTGGATAAGCCAGGGCCAGTTAAAGAGAAGACTAGGTGACATGGTTATTCGCAGCTAGACTTACCCCCAGACTGTGCCCCATATGTGGCAGTTTTAACCAATGTTCCACCAGTCAGGGAGTCAGGGCCTTATGGCAATTTGGAAGCACACAAATCCCTGAAGAATAAAACTGTGGGTTGGCTCAATCGAGAGTGTGGTTTCCCAGTAGCTTTGTCTGATCAGATTCTAACCACCACTAGAACTAATTGGATAGGGAAATCACATAAAAAAATTATTGGTGACTGTGTGATAGTTAATTTTAAAAATCCACATCTTGCCACCACCTCTTTGATTAGAGCTACCTCCCGCCCACCGAATGATCAGGGAATTTCACTTAGACCTTTGGGGTTTTTCTATAGACATTTATTTGCTCAGCCTACAAATGACTCTGGGGGAGAAGAGGTAGTGCCTCTAGTATGTCTAGAGGTTTTGAGCTGGTAACATCTAATCATTACCAACCTCTGAGTGGTTTAGATTCCAACGATTGACTGAACTCTGACCAGGTCCCCTCCCTGCCTGAAGTAAAAATTGTACCCAGTGGAGGAGGGTCAGAAGGAAATGATATAGGGCTCCCTGTCATTGTAAGTGAGCATTATGATTGCCGCATGATATGCAGTGCAGTGGGCGAACCTGTTGGGTGTATTGAGGGTCTTTTTGTAGTAGATAGGTTAAGTGTAACCCACCCTAATTCTAACGATACACTGGAAAATCATCGTATCAGTCCAACTATCACTACCGCTGAAATTATGCAAACACCCACTGGGCCCCCGAGCTGTTTTATCGCCAGTTGGAATGTTGCGGGCTTAACGTCCAAAGAGGATTGCCTGGGGTGGACAGAATTTGTTGATCTTTTTGATTTTTATCTGCCTCCAGGAAACTTGGTGTAAAAATGTTACCAGTTATAACGGTTTTGTTCCTTACCAATTACCCGCTACGGCATCAACTTCCGGTAGAGCTAAGGGAGGGCTTTTGGTTTTGATTTCTGTTAAAATCCCCATAATTGGTAAAAAACATGTTTTAGTGGGGGCTCACTCTCAAATTTTATGGTTGTCACAAGATGAGGGAAGAAACATCCTTCTAATCAATTTTTATAATAACATTTTCGATGGCACCAGGCACTTGGTGATTAATGCCTTAAAGAGTACCCTGGTTGATATTATAGAGGGTTCGAAAGTTATTTTTGAATTTATTTTGGTAGGGGATTTTAATATTGCAGTTTGTCCCCTCTCCCACCAAAGTACGTGTGGGGTCACCAATCGTTTTGGGGATGCCGATCTCCATTTCCCCCAAAACATGTACGGGGAATCTTTGAACAACCTGCTAGCAGCACATGATATGGACATACTGGAGAATGAGAAGAACGATTTAGGTGAGAGTATCCCCACTTTTTCAGGTAGGGGGGCAAATACTGTTATTGATTTTATATGTATGTCTTCTAATCTTATCCCCTGGAGTTTGGCCCCTAGGGTCGTGGATATCATGCTTAGCGACCATAACTGTATTACTATTGAGGCCACACTCTGGAAAGAAAAACCTGTACATGATTTGGGTGTTATTGTTAACATTGAACCCCATAGACCTAATGGTACTAGGTTGAGATGAAAAGGGGATAAAGCTGAAATGACGTCTGATTCAATCATAAATAGCTGCTTATTAGAAATCTTTGCGATCCTTGAGCAAGCTAACGTCACTGTCGATCCTATTGGATATTTTACTAGAATTAATTCCATCACTTGACAACAAGTTTACTAAAACAGCTGGGCGTAAGTCCGACCAACGAAGGGGATGGTTCGACCATGCATGCACTATTGCGCTTAAAGAGCTTAACCCCTTCGCTGCTAGGCCTTTTCCCCTCCTGTGCTAAGCCTTTTTTTGGCGATTTGGGTTAGTGCGCGCTTAGGCCCCTGTAACTTTTTGACCACATAAGGTATCCACGCCAAATTTGCGTCCTTTTCTTCCAACATCATGTGGATTCTAAAGGTGCCCAGGGTTTGTGGATTCTCTTGGAGGGGTCCCAGAAATTAACCAAAATATAGTGACATTTTTGTTTTTTTCAGAAAAATGGGAAAAACGGGCTGCAAATGAAAGCCTCTGGGTTTTTCCCTGCAAATGTTATCAAAAAAGGGTTTGTGGGGCTGAAATTTCCATTTTCTCAGCTTTTAGGGAATTACAGTCTTTTGTCAGAGAACCAACATTTTTCACACAGTTTTGGCATTTTTCTGGGACATAGCCTATTTTTGCTATTTTTAGAGCTTTCCACCTCCTTCCAGTTAATGGTAGAAATGAGTTTGAAAGCAATAATGGATGCTGGAAAGCTATACATTTTCGAAAAGTAGACAAAATTCTAAATTCAGAAAGGGGTTATTTTTCTAAATCCATGAAGGTTTCTTTATAGAAACTAACAGTTAAATATTGGAATAATTGAAAATTTGTTGAAAAAAACAGCCTTTTGTCTCAACGTTTTCACCTATAACTTTTTGTAATTTTGACAGCTCTTGGAAAGCAATATACCGTTACATCCGTTAGACCTTCCTTGTTGTGGGTATATATAGGACTTGTAGTTTCACCAAGAACCCGACGAACCCAGATCCAAAAACTGAGCAGCAACTTGCAATGGTATTTTTTTATTTACTGGGTATAGAGCACTTTTTCTTGGAAAATGTATACATGGAAAAATCTGTATGAAAGACACCTATGTATTTCTGAATTGGGTACAAATTATAGAGTTTAGAAACAGTATATAATCGCACATTTTCAAAATTTGGAATACTCATACTAGCATGAGAATTATTGGTCATTTTTGAAAAAGATTTTTTTATTACACAATGTCTTTCATTGGGAAAAGAGAAATGCATGAAAATTCAATTGGTAATAACAGTTGATTTACAAATCTGAATTACCCTAAGTCTACCGATAAAAAAGGTACCTCACTTGTGTGGGTCGGCCTTGTGCCTGCTACAGGAAACGGCGCAAAATGCAACGTGCTCACACATCAATTTTGCAGTTACAAATTGACCCTTTTATGGCAAAGTGCCTAGTTGTAGTTTTTGCACCCTAGCTCCGCCGGCACCTAGAGAAACCTAGCAAACCTATACATTTTTGAAAACTAGACACCCAGAGGAATTCAGGATGGGGTGACTCAACTGCCTACCACCAGATTCTGTTACCCAGAATCCCTTGCAAAGCTAAGAAATTGACAAAAAAACGCATTTTCCTCACATTTCTGTGGTGGAAAGTTCTGGAATCTGCGTGGATCAACAAATTTCTACCCACTCAGTGTTCCCCCGGGTCTCCCAAAAAAAATGCTACCTCACTTGCCTGGGTCTGCCTAGTGCCTGCGACAGGAAACAGCGCAAAACGCAACGTGGTCGCACCTCAATTTCCCAGTGAAATCGTGCCCTTTTTGGACAAAGAGACTACCTTTTGTTTTTTAACCCTAGCTCTGCCGGCACCTAGGGAAACCTAGCAAACCTATACATTTTTTAAAACTAGACACCCAGGGGAATTCAGGATGGGGTGACTCGACTGCCTACCACCAGGTTCTGTTACCCAGAATCCCTTGCAAAACTAAGAAGTTGACAAAAAAACGCATTTTCCTCACATTTCTGTGGTGGAAAGTTCTGGAATCTGCGTGGATCAACAAATTTCCACCCACCCAGCGGTTCCCCGGGTCTCTCGAAAAAAATGGTACCTCACTTGCCTGGGTCTGCCTAGTGCCTGCGACAGGAAACAGCGCAAAACGCAACGTGGTCGCACCTCAATTTCCCAGTGAAATCGTGCCCTTTTTGGACAAAGAGACTACCTTTTGTTTTTGAACCCTAGCTCTGCAAAAAAAATCGAGGAACATGGCGGCTGCAGGCTAGCGGCCGCGATACCCTGCTCTAGCTCATGCGGGCGTTTTCAGCTGAAATCTCTTTGATGAGGGCTAAACCTATGAGATTTTTGTTTTTTGGATGAAGCGGATACTATTGCTGCGCTGCTTTAGCGAAAATGTTGCTGTTTTTCGTCTCTATACGGAGTTTGCGGTCAGTGTCTGAAAACCCTCTATGTTCGGGCTCGCTGGGGGCGTGTTATGCTCGCGATCCCATTCGGCGATAGTACAAGTGTTGCCGACCCAGTCAGCTCTGCACTCGCTGATTGCCTCCACGTCGGCTCCTTGGAGGTGGAATCGAGCCGCCCTGGAGTACCGCCGAGAAAGGCGGGTTCGTTCTCTACGAAGGGACGCTCTATCGGCAACTACAGGACCGGTCAGAGAAAAGCAGCAAACAGCGGCGGCGGACGGAAGCAGAGACGAGGATATCTTTGAAAACTCCTCGACACAGGTTTTACCACCGCGCAATGAGACTGGAGGCTGTGTGAGACAAATTCTCCCAACGAACGAGGTGAAGGGGTCACAAAGAGCAGGGGAGGGGGAGGAGGAGGTGGTAGCTCAGCAGCTTGAGACTGGGATTGTGGTACAAGCTAACTTTGAACTTGAGGGCGAAATAAATGCAACGAGTGCAGAGCAGACTACTACTCCCGTAAATAACCTATATTCTCTCAGGAGTAGAGCTACTACTTATTCTAAATTAGTAACTAATCTGACCCCCATAATATCCAGAAAAGGCCGTAAGGGCAGAAAAACAGCCAAAGCAGGGAGCGCATTAAGCAAACAAGAGAGGTTAATTTCAGGAAAATCTAACTCTACCCCAGTACTGGAGACTTCCCAGGTACCCGAGCAGGAGGTTCAGGACAACAATGCTGAGGTATCCACCAGGATTACTGGTATTAGTGGTGCTCTAAAACCTACACTTCCCAAGTCCTCTTCATACCTCTCAGTAGAAGCTAAGCCTAAACGATCTAAGAGGTCCAAACTAAAATAAAATCAGTGTTAGACCCGGGCACAAAGATAACACCTTCTTTACGCTCTTACTTCAAGGCAATTCCCCAGGTCTTGAGCCTTGCACAGTCTGACCATTTCTCTAATGGTACTTCTTCTGGGGCAATCTTAAGTTCAACGTTTGCTGGAAATATGACCACTGTCTCTGTTTCTGTCTCTCCTATTACGGATGGCATACAGTTAGCTCCTGAACTAGAAAACCTTACAGTCTCTAAAGGCGATCATGAGATTCTTAATGCCCTAAAAACCAACACGAGCGATACTGGACAGGTAGACCCTGACAGTTGTAACACCTCCGAAATAAGTGAGAATCAAGCATCAGAACCAGATAATCAACCTCAGGGGACTGAAGTGCTTCCATCCTCGGATCAGAATGCTCGGAGCACTCAGGGCACTATACAGCAACTAAGTCCGTTTTCCCAATCTCTCAGCTCTGAAGAGCAGTCACTACCAGAAGTCGTTGTCTCTACTCCCCCTTCAGACCTCTCTACAATATTATCTATGATTACTAACTTGACAGTTGACATTAAACGGGGATTTGAGGAGTCATCTAAAATTCAAAGAGAGATAAGGTCCTACTGTGAATCACTAGACAGTAAGATTGATGGGTTATACTCAAGGACGGGAGTCTTAGAAGAGACAACAGCAGTAATGTCCATAGAACTTGACAACGCCAAGGAGGAGATATTGAAGCTTAAAAGAGAAGATACTGCACTGGCGGAAACGGCCAACCTGAGTGATATCCCTGCCGTGAGGGGAACGGCCAGCAATCACGTCATCTTTGCCGTGAGGGGAACGGCTTCAGCGGGACCAGCGGGACCAGACCGCACCCGAGGGACTACATCCCCCAGCAGCCCCGGCACACCGGCGCTCCCGTGACGCTCCTACTGCGCCCGTAGGCGCTATAACAGCGCAGAACGTCTCCCGCCATGCGGGACGCGCGCGGGAGTACGCCAAGCTAAGCCCGGGCAAAGGGCGGGCCGTCTGTGGCCGTCCGTGGCAGGCCGAGGTAGGGCAGGGCCACGGACTTTGGTTCTGGGACAAGCTCTGGTGCCCCCAAGGTAGCCCGCTCCGGCTTTTGTAATTGAGACTGTATTTGCATCTTCTCAGTTGCACTCTTGTTTGTTTGTTCCCAGGACTGTGTTCCTTTGAATAATATTTTAACTGTATAAGGGAATTTCACTTTGTTCCTTTTAAGGCTTTCGGATTTTTAATAATTGTCGTGAGCATTTTGAGAGAGTTAATCATGTCTAAATGTAACAATGTAAACACCCGTCCCGCCCTAGCTACTCTTGACAATTATCTTGTTAAAGTAGTAGATAAAATCAATAAAGAACGCCGACTATCATTGGGTCGGGGGAGCCCCTCTGTTCCTTTACCCAGCCCACCCAAGTCACCTATATCCTTGTCGACCTCTTTAGTCGATGTTAGTTGCAACTCGGAGTTCCCTGTACTTCCAACCACGGCTACTCCTATAGAATCAGAGCCTAACCTGGTCACGCCCGAGTCCCCTCATGATACAATAATATCTGGCTCCCCGTCTCCAAGAGCCCAGAGGGTATTAAGATCTGGGAGGAGCATCAGTAGGATAAACATACCAAAACGGGGGGGGGAACATAACAAAAAAAGACGGGAGCCACTATCTAACAGTGCTGCAAGTGACCCAGCAGCTGTTACTAATAATCCCCAGGTTAAACTAGTTCCTGAACAGTTAGAGCTCTTGATTAGCATTATTGATGCAAAGTTTGATAAAATCATTAAACCTTTAATGGACAAACTTGACAACATTTTGGGGGAGGTAATGGGGTTGGGAGGCCTCTTGAGTTTACATACAGGGTCTAATGTTAGCTTAGAAGCTAGTTCAAGGCTTAATGGTTCTATAACGGAGATACCAAAGATTTCCAAAGAGGGAACATGCCCAGTTACTGTAGCTGTATCCAATCCTGTACCTATAGTGTGTTTAAACACCCCTATTGCCATAGTCCCAGTGGATAAGCCAGGGCCAGTTAAAGAGAAGACTAGGCGACATGGTTATTCGCAGCTAGACTTACCCCCAGACTGTGCCCCATATGTGGCAGTTTTAACCAATGTTCCACCAGTCAGGGAGTCAGGGCCTTATGGCAATTTGGAAGCACACAAATCCCTGAAGAATAAAACTGTGGGTTGGCTCAATCGAGAGTGTGGTTTCCCAGTAGCTTTGTCTGATCAGATTCTAACCACCACTAGAACTAATTGGATAGGGAAATCACATAAAAAAATTATTGGTGACTGTGTGATAGTTAATTTTAAAAATCCACATCTTGCCACCACCTCTTTGATTAGAGCTACCTCCCGCCCACCGAATGATCAGGGAATTTCACTTAGACCTTTGGGGTTTTTCTATAGACATTTATTTGCTCAGCCTACAAATGACTCTGGGGGAGAAGAGGTAGTGCCTCTAGTATGTCTAGAGGTTTTGAGCTGGTAACATCTAATCATTACCAACCTCTGAGTGGTTTAGATTCCAACGATTGACTGAACTCTGACCAGGTCCCCTCCCTGCCTGAAGTAAAAATGGTACCCAGTGGAGGAGGGTCAGAAGGAAATGATATAGGGCTCCCTGTCATTGTAAGTGAGCATTATGATTGCCGCATGATATGCAGTGCAGTGGGCGAACCTGTTGGGTGTATTGAGGGTCTTTTTGTAGTAGATAGGTTAAGTGTAACCCACCCTAATTCTAACGATACACTGGAAAATCATCGTATCAGTCCAACTATCACTACCGCTGAAATTATGCAAACACCCACTGGGCCCCCGAGCTGTTTTATCGCCAGTTGGAATGTTGCGGGCTTAACGTCCAAAGAGGATTGCCTGGGGTGGACAGAATTTGTTGATCTTTTTGATTTTTATCTGCCTCCAGGAAACTTGGTGTAAAAATGTTACCAGTTATAACGGTTTTGTTCCTTACCAATTACCCGCTACGGCATCAACTTCCGGTAGAGCTAAGGGAGGGCTTTTGGTTTTGATTTCTGTTAAAATCCCCATAATTGGTAAAAAACATGTTTTAGTGGGGGCTCACTCTCAAATTTTATGGTTGTCACAAGATGAGGGAAGAAACATCCTTCTAATCAATTTTTATAATAACATTTTCGATGGCACCAGGCACTTGGTGATTAATGCCTTAAAGAGTACCCTGGTTGATATTATAGAGGGTTCGAAAGTTATTTTTGAATTTATTTTGGTAGGGGATTTTAATATTGCAGTTTGTCCCCTCTCCCACCAAAGTACGTGTGGGGTCACCAATCGTTTTGGGGATGCCGATCTCCATTTCCCCCCAAACATGTACGGGGAATCTTTGAACAACCTGCTAGCAGCACATGATATGGACATACTGGAGAATGAGAAGAACGATTTAGGTGAGAGTATCCCCACTTTTTCAGGTAGGGGGGCAAATACTGTTATTGATTTTATATGTATGTCTTCTAATCTTATCCCCTGGAGTTTGGCCCCTAGGGTCGTGGATATCATGCTTAGCGACCATAACTGTATTACTATTGAGGCCACACTCTGGAAAGAAAAACCTGTACATGATTTGGGTGTTATTGTTAACATTGAACCCCATAGACCTAATGGTACTAGGTTGAGATGGAAAGGGGATAAAGCTGAAATGACGTCTGATTCAATCATAAATAGCTGCTTATTAGAAATCTTTCCGATCCTTGAGCAAGCTAACGTCACTGTCGATCCTATTGGATATTTTACTAGAATTAATTCCATCACTTGACAACAAGTTTACTAAAACAGCTGGGCGTAAGTCCGACCAACGAAGGGGATGGTTCGACCATGCATGCACTATTGCGCTTAAAGAGCTTAACCCCTTCGCTGCTAGGCCTTTTCCCCTCCTGTGCTAAGCCTTTTTTTGGCGATTTGGGTTAGTGCGCGCTTAGGCCCCTGTAACTTTTTGACCACATAAGGTATCCACGCCAAATTTGCGTCCTTTTCTTCCAACATCATGTGGATTCTAAAGGTGCCCAGGGTTTGTGGATTCTCTTGGAGGGGTCCCAGAAATTAACCAAAATATAGTGACATTTTTGTTTTTTTCAGAAAAATGGGAAAAACGGGCTGCAAATGAAAGCCTCTGGGTTTTTCCCTGCAAATGTTATCAAAAAAGGGTTTGTGGGGCTGAAATCTCCATTTTCTCAGCTTTTAGGGAATTACAGTCTTTTGTCAGAGAACCAACATTTTTCACACAGTTTTGGCATTTTTCTGGGACATAGCCTATTTTTGCTATTTTTAGAGCTTTCCACCTCCTTCCAGTTAATGGTAGAAATGAGTTTGAAAGCAATAATGGATGCTGGAAAGCTATACATTTTCGAAAAGTAGACAAAATTCTGAATTCAGAAAGGGGTTATTTTTCTAAATCCATGAAGGTTTCTTTATAGAAACTAACAGTTAAATATTGGAATAATTGAAAATTTGTTGAAAAAAACAGCCTTTTGTCTCAACGTTTTCACCTATAACTTTTTGTCATTTTGACAGCTCTTGGAAAGCAATATACCGTTACATCCGTTAGACCTTCCTTGTTGTGGGTATATATAGGACTTGTAGTTTCACCAAGAACCCGACGAACCCAGATCCAAAAACTGAGCAGCAACTTGCAATGGTATTTTTTTATTTACTGGGTATAGAGCACTTTTTCTTGGAAAATGTATACATGGAAAAATCTGTATGAAAGACACCTATGTATTTCTGAATTGGGTACAAATTATAGAGTTTAGAAACAGTATATAATCGCACATTTTCAAAATTTGGAATACTCATACTAGCATGAGAATTATTGGTCATTTTTGAAAAAGATTTTTTTATTACACAATGTCTTTCATTGGGAAAAGAGAAATGCATGAAAATTCAATTGGTAATAACAGTTGATTTACAAATCTGAATTACCCTAAGTCTACCGATAAAAAAGGTACCTCACTTGTGTGGGTCGGCCTTGTGCCTGCGACAGGAAACGGCGCAAAATGCAACGTGGTCACACATCAATTTTGCAGTTACAAATTGACCCTTTTATGGCAAAGTGCCTAGTTGTAGTTTTTGCACCCTAGCTCCGCCGGCACCTAGAGAAACCTAGCAAACCTATACATTTTTGAAAACTAGACACCCAGAGGAATTCAGGATGGGGTGACTCAACTGCCTACCACCAGATTCTGTTACCCAGAATCCCTTGCAAAGCTAAGAAATTGACAAACAAAACGCATTTTCCTCACATTTCTGTGGTGGAAAGTTCTGGAATCTGCGTGGATCAACAAATTTCTACCCACTCAGTGTTCCCCCGGGTCTCCCAAAAAAAATGCTACCTCACTTGCCTGGGTCTGCCTAGTGCCTGCGACAGGAAACAGCGCAAAACGCAACGTGGTCGCACCTCAATTTCCCAGTGAAATCGTGCCCTTTTTGGACAAAGAGACTACCTTTTGTTTTTTAACCCTAGCTCTGCCGGCACCTAGGGAAACCTAGCAAACCTATACATTTTTGAAAACTAGACACCCAGGGGAATTCAGGATGGGGTGACTCGACTGCCTACCACCAGGTTCTGTTACCCAGAATCCCTTGCAAAACTAAGAAGTTGACAAAAAAACGCATTTTCCTCACATTTCTGTGGTGGAAAGTTCTGGAATCTGCGTGGATCAACAAATTTCCACCCACCCAGCGGTTCCCCGGGTCTCTCGAAAAAAATGGTACCTCACTTGCCTGGGTCTGCCTAGTGCCTGCGACAGGAAACAGCGCAAAACGCAACGTGGTCGCACCTCAATTTCCCAGTGAAATCGTGCCCTTTTTGGACAAAGAGACTACCTTTTGTTTTTGAACCCTAGCTCTGCAAAAAAAATCGAGGAACATGGCGGCTGCAGGCTAGCGGCCGCGATACCCTGCTCTAGCTCATGCGGGCGTTTTCAGCTGAAATCTCTCTGATGAGGGCTAAACCTATGAGATTTTTGTTTTTTGGATGAAGCGGATACTATTGCTGCGCTGCTTTAGCGAAAATGTTGCTGTTTTTCGTCTCTATACGGCGTTACCGGTCAGTGTATGAAAACCCTCTATGTTCGGGCTCGCTGGGGGCGTGTTATGCTCGCGATCCCATTCGGCGATAGTACAAGTGTTGCCGACCCAGTCAGCTCTGCACTCGCTGATTGCCTCCACGTCGGCTCCTTGGAGGTGGAATCGAGCCGCCCTGGAGTACCGCCGAGAAAGGCGGGTTCGTTCTCTACGAAGGGACGCTCTATCGGCAACTACAGGACCGGTCAGAGAAAAGCAGCAAACAGCGGCGGCGGACGGAAGCAGAGACGAGGATATCTTTGAAAACTCCTCGACACAGGTTTTACCACCGCGCAATGAGACTGGAGGCTGTGTGAGACAAATTCTCCCAACGAACGAGGTGAAGGGGTCACAAAGAGCAGGGGAGGGGGAGGAGGAGGTGGTAGCTCAGCAGCTTGAGACTGGGATTGTGGTACAAGCTAACTTTGAACTTGAGGGTGAAATAAATGCAACGAGTGCAGAGCAGACTACTACTCCCGTAAATAACCTATATTCTCTCAGGAGTAGAGCTACTACTTATTCTAAATTAGTAACTAATCTGACCCCCATAATATCCAGAAAAGGCCGTAAGGGCAGAAAAACAGCCAAAGCAGGGAGCGCATTAAGCAAACAAGAGAGGTTAATTTCAGGAAAATCTAACTCTACCCCAGTACTGGAGACTTCCCAGGTACCCGAGCAGGAGGTTCAGGACAACAATGCTGAGGTATCCACCAGGATTACTGGTATTAGTGGTGCTCTAAAACCTACACTTCCCAAGTCCTCTTCATACCTCTCAGTAGAAGCTAAGCCTAAACGATCTAAGAGGTCCAAACTAAAACAAAATCAGTGTTAGACCCGGGCACAAAGATAACACCTTCTTTACGCTCTTACTTCAAGGCAATTCCCCAGGTCTTGAGCCTTGCACAGTCTGACCATTTCTCTAGTGGTACTTCTTCTGGGGCAATCTTAAGTTCAACGTTTGCTGGAAATATGACCACTGTCTCTGTTTCTGTCTCTCCTATTACGGATGGCATACAGTTAGCTCCTGAACTAGAAAACCTTACAGTCTCTAAAGGCGATCATGAGATTCTTAATGCCCTAAAAACCAACACGAGCGATACTGGACAGGTAGACCCTGACAGTTGTAACACCTCCGAAATAAGTGAGAATCAAGCATCAGAACCAGATAATCAACCTCAGGGGACTGAAGTGCTTCCAACCTCGGATCAGAACGCTCGGAGCACTCAGGGCACTATACAGCAACTTAGTCCGTTTTCCCAATCTCTCAGCTCTGAAGAGCAGTCACTACCAGAAGTCGTTGTCTCTACTCCCCCTTCAGACCTCTCTACAATATTATCTATGATTACTAACTTGACAGTTGACATTAAACGGGGATTTGAGGAGTCATCTAAAATTCAAAGAGAGATAAGGTCCTACTGTGAATCACTAGACAGTAAGATTGATGGGTTATACTCAAGGACGGGAGTCTTAGAAGAGACAACAGCAGTAATGTCCATAGAACTTGACAACGCCAAGGAGGAGATATTGAAGCTTAAAAGAGAAGATACTGCACTGGCGGAAAGAATAGAACACTTGGAAAATAATTTGAGGCGGTGTAATATCCGCATTTTGAATGTACCAGAAGCAAATGAAGGTACCAATATTAAGGCATACATTATCCAACTCCTAATTAAAATCCTAAATCTAAAACACACAGAGGAGGAGCTTAATCTGGACATTCAGTGGATTCACAGGGACCCATTTAGGCGTAATCCGCAACGTACAAAGCCCCGCAAGATATTAGTGAATTTTCACACGTTTCAACTCAAGGATCATATCTTAAACTTAGCTTTAAAACAAAAATCCTTGACAGGTGAAGGTTTCTCTTTCCAAGTGCACTCTGACTTGTTGCGGGCAACCCTTGATAGACAATGGGAGTTGGGTCGGAGAATGGAGGCGTTCAGAAATCTGGGAGCATCCGTCCAGTTGAGTTTCCCTGCAGCTCTTAAGATTATGCTAAACAACAAAATGTATAACGTTCACACTGTCCAAGCAGCAGATGAACTATTGTTAAGTTTAGGTACCTCCAAAAAGTAATTTCAGCTGCTTCTATAGCTGCTTCTATAAAATCAATTTCATAGAGTTATAGCGCTTGAGTGAGACTACAAAAATCCTAACCCAACATGATCCTGTTTAATACAAGATAAACTTAACAGTTCAACTTAGAAAAGAAGAGAAAAAAGGGAAAGGGTAAAGGCGATTACTTTAATATCACTCTATTACCACGAAATGCTTTACTATAAAACAAAGAAAAACTGTGAGGAAGGAAAGGAAGATAATAAAAATTTTAAAAAAGGAAAGAAAAAGGAAGGAAAAGGAAAAAAAAAAATATATATATATATATATATATATATATTTATATTTTCCACATATTAAATCAATAAAGAGCACTAGTGTATAAACTTCTTTTCTCCTTCTATAAAATCACATATAGATACCACTTTAAGCTATCTAATTATATTTTCACCGTAGGTTTCATTTGAGTTAGTTATATTAGTTATATTAGGTCCTCCACTACCCTAATTTATGAACGTCCCGCTTGAGCCAGATAGAGCATCAGGGGTATCACAAACCGGATCCCTTCCGGTTGGATAATCTAGGGTTCCTCAGGGGTGGCGGGGAGGTGATGACAAGGGAAGGGGTTAGGGGAATAAAAAATAAAATGTTTCTCATTTCAAATAAAAAATGGGCGAGGTTTGCTTATTTTAGCAATATTAAGGGGAATGTATCAGCAGGACTATCAATAAATATCAGTAGACATGCCAAGTATGAGCACCATTAAGATTCTCTCCTGGAATGTTAAAGGCCTGCGCACCAAACCTAGAGCCAGCACAATAGTACAATATATTCGCGATTTTGGTGCCCAGGTCATTATCCTCCAGGAGACACACCTGGTTGAAGTTGAAGTTTTAGACTTGGTAAAAAAGAATAGATGGCTCAACTTCTCAGACAGTTAATACAAGAGGGGTTGTCATTCTATTTAAAAAAACATCACTACAAAACTCTTGAAACAAAAGGTCGATCCTCATGGTAGATGGGCAATCGCGACGGTTATGATTGGTGGGTCAAGCATTAACTGGTAGGTTATTATGGGCCTAATTGTGATGACCCATCTGTCCTGGCCACGTTGTTTTCCGAGCTGTTACATTTCCCAGAACCTATGATAATAGCGGGTGATTTTAACAATGTGCTTGATCCGAAGTTGGACAAGTCTACTTCTACCAGACAACAGTCACATTCTAAATCTAGAGATCTCCTAATCAAAAATATGCATCAATACGGATTTATTGATATTTGGAGGGTAAGGTCGGGCTTGAAATCCGGCTTCTCTTTTAGAAACTATAAATATCGACATAGATCAAGGATCGATTTCATATTGGTTAACAAGTGCTTGGAAAAGTCAGTAAGGGATATAACTTATTTACCATCACACCTGTCCGACCATTCGGCAGTACTTTTAGACCTTGAACTACAGTCCCAAAACACGACAAGGTCTTGGACAATGGACAGATCCTTTCTTACATCCCCTGAGGATCTGGACTATGTTAAGGTCGAGACGCGAGAATTTTTTAAAACCAACATTGGCTCGGCGTCATCCAGTTTAGTATGGGATGCATTTAAATGCTCTTTGAGAGGGATTGTCAAGAATAAAACTTCATATCGCAAGAAACAATACATTCAAGAGGTTACACTGATAGAGGCCAATATACTAAAAGCTCAATCATATTTAGGAAACTCAAACAACTGTTCAGACAACGCTATACAGACCAAACAGGAGGAGCTTACGATACTTAAAGGACAAATGGCTTCTGTACTAAACCAGCGTATCCTGCAGAGGTGGGAAGCTAGTAAACTAGCTAATTTTGAATTCGGTGAAGGGGCAGGCAAACTATTAGCCTGGAAGTCCAGAACAGACCAAAAACGTAACAATATCGCCTCTATAATAACGGATTCTGGTACAGCATCTTCAGACCCAGAAATAAGGTCAGCTTTTAAAGATTTTTTCCAGGCTATCTATAGGGAGGACAATAACATCACCCCTATTGACGTAGAAAACTGGCTTAACAAAATCACCCTACCGACACTCTCTAAAGAACAGGCGAACCTATTAGACCACCCAATTATGTTAGAGGAGGTAACATCAGCCATATCAAACAGTAAACCTGAGAAGGCGGCAGGCCCGGACGGTCTTCCGGTAGAGATCTATAAACATATTGCAGCCGATATCGCCCCTTTTCTCACCAAGTTATTTAACCTGATACTGGTTGAGGGCGACCTCCCCCCTCTATCATGAAGCAAAGCTTCCATTACGCTAATCTTGAAACCAGGCAAAGTAGCTACGGCCTGTGGCTCATATCGCCCAATTTCAGTCCTCAACGCTGACTATAAGATCTTTGCGTCTATACTAGTCAAACGAATGGGACAGGTAGCTCCCTTAATCTTACATCCTAACCAAAAGGGTTTCGTTAGGGGTCGCCAACTCTACGAGTTAATTTATGACCTAATAGGTGCAATTGACATGGCAACTAATTCATCATTGCGCTTGGCCATTCTTACCTTCGATGCAGCCAAGGCCTTCGACAGGGTCAATTGGAGATACCTGTCGGGGGCCTCGGTCTTGGTTAACGGTGGACTGTCGGAACCTTTTACTATTACAAGAGGCACCCGCCAGGGTTGCCCGCTCTCGCCCCTACTTTTTGATATCTATATGGAGCCATTCGCCCAATTGATTCGTGAAGAAATTAACATCGCTCCATTTAGTCACAGAGATTGGGAAAAAAAAGTATCTCTATACGCTGATGATCTCATGATCTTAACATCTGATATCAACACAGCATTTCCATCAGTAATTAATTTGGCACAAAAATTCGGCAAGATTTCCGGCTAAGAAATTAATGCCACAAAAACTGAGGTAATGGCATGGAACAGCATTAATACGACACTTCCAGTACAACCCTGTGGCAGTATGAGATATTTAGGTATTAAAATTTTAAAAGATATCAACCAAATCGCCCACATAAACTTTACTCAGGTAGCCAAAGACTGCAGGAACTTAATGAATTCTTGGAGACATCTTCCATTGACGCTCCTAGGCCGATCGAATTTGGTCAAGATGTCCATTTTACCCAAGTTGACCTTTATTTTCAACAGTTTACCACTTTACTTTGAGAAGAAAATGATAGCAAAGATGCAAAGTGACATCACTTCATTTATATGGAGGAACAAGACAGCAAGAATCTCTTGGAATAAACTAAGGCGTCGTAGGGAGAAGGGGGGTTTGGCTGGCCCCGATATTCAAATCTATGCCTGGGCTTTTCAGCTGGCACATGCCCGAATCTTATTCAAAACTCCAACTGATCAGGGCATAGGCCTTATGTTTTCAACACTACTAAAATGTGAAGGTTTAAATCAAATGGGATTCTTATTTAAGTTTGGAGATCCAAATTTTTTAAGAAGATTAAGTTGAAGATACTACAGGGCCTAGCAAGAACTTGGTATAACCTTAGAACTATTACCAAAATAGGCTACTATTCTAACGGTTCTCCTATATGGGATCTTCCAGCTCCACCTGAGTGGACTAAAGATGCATTGATAAGCCCGCTAAAAGAAGCTGGGATTTTAACTTGGGGAGATCTCTTTTTTGAAGGGGAAATGCTCTCCTGGGAACATCTAGTGAGTAAAGTAGGCCCCAACCTATCAAGACTCAAATTTCTCCAGATCTCTAGTTGGGCGATAGCACAAAAATCTGACCACACTCGCCAAATAATTCAATCACTGGGTAGTAACAGCCAACTAGAATCTTCCCTACTCGACAATGCCCTAAAAACCAAAGAGGTTTCCCATTTCTACAACTTAATCTTAGAGGAAATAGACGGAATATTCCACCTTCCAGATCATCTTTGGGGTCTTCTACTGCCGATAACAAATCTGAATGAATTATGGGAGATATCCTTTACCGTACTATGGGACATTGTTAAACCAGCGTGGCTGCGAAGAAACCAATTTTTTACCCTTCACAGGGCTTATTATTCTCCTCAGAGGTTGTCCAAGTTTCCACCCGGTACACCAGTGGCTTGCCCTCGGTGTGGACAAGTTGAAGCCTCTGACGCACATATGTTTCACGATTGCCCACATCTAACATCTTATTGGCAATCAATAAGCAACAAACTAACATCTTCTACAGACACCATGGTGAATATAGATTTAGGCCTGGTAACTTTTGGAGTAAAAGATAAAAAACGTAGTGCAAATAATAACCTCTTGTTCTACTCAATTTTGGTGGCTCGACGTGAGATTTGTAAACGTTGGAAAGAGGCCTCTCCCCCGACAATACAAGACTGGAGTTCCTCCATGCTTTCTATATCGAAACTAGATCTATCCAGAGGAGGCAAACCAGAAAAAAAGAGCTTTTTGGTTGAAACTCGATTGGTCTCAATAAGTAGAAACTGTTTTTTTTAAATTTTATTATTTATTTATTTATTCATTTTTCCCCAGTTCCAATGATTACGAAGCCATGTCGTACTCCTTTCGCTTATTCACGCCTGTCCTTCATATTTAAGGTCAATTTGTGGTATAGGCAGTGGTGTAATTTAGCTAATGGCAAGTTCCATTTTAAGATTACAGAAGGGGCTGTGACTTAGTGTGAAGCTAATCTAGCTGTAGGGTCTTGGCGCTCCTCCTTAACGATTGACCCCTACCAGTCCTGCACTGAGACAGCATTTTGGTCTTCCCGGTCGCACTCTTTCGAGCCCACGGCACTGATGGGTCAGCCATGGTTGAGATGAGGAACACAAAAAAAAAAGAGACTACCTTTTGTTTTTGAACCCTAGCTCTGCCGGCACCTAGGGAAACCTAGCAAACCTATACATTGTTGAAAACTAAACACCCAGGGGAATTTAGGATGGGGTGACTCGACTGCCTACCACCAGGTTCTGTTACCCAGAATTCCTTGCAAAGCTAAGAAATTGACAAACAAAACGCATTTTCCTCACATTTCTGTGGTGGAAAGTTCTGGAATCTGCGTGGTTCAACAAATTTCCACCCACCCAGCGTTCCCCCGGGTCTCCCGAAAAAAATGGTACCTCACTTGCCTGGGTCTGCCTAGTGCCTGCGACAGGAAACAGCGCAAAACGCAACGTGGTCGCACCTCAATTTCGCAGTGAAATCGTGCCCTTTTTGGGCAAAGAGACTACCTTTTGTTTTTGAACCCTAGCTCTGCCAGCACCTATGGAAACCTAGCAAACCTATACATTTTTGAAAAGTAGACACCCAGGGGAATTCAGGATGGGGGGACTCAACTGCCTACCACCAGGTTCTGTTACCCAGAATCCCTTGCAAAGCTAAGAAATTGACAAAAAACGCATTTTCCTCACATTTCTGTGGTGGAAAGTTCTGGAATCTGCGTGGATCAACAAATTTCCACCCACCCAGCGTTCCCCCGGGTCTCCCGAAAACAAATGGTACCTCACTTGCCTGGGTCTGCCTAGTGCCTGCGACAGGAAACAGCGCAAAACGCAACGTGGTCGCACCTCAATTTCCCAGTGAAATGGTGCCCTTCTTGGACAAAGAGACTACCTTTTGTTTTTGAACCCTAGCTCAGCCGGCAAACCTATACATTTTTGGAAACTAGACACCCAGGGGAATTCAGGATGGGGTGACTCGACTGCCTACCACCAGGTTCTGTTACCCAGAATCCCTTGCAAAGCTAAGAAATTGACAAATAAAACGCATTTTCCTCACATTTCTGTGGTGGAAAGTCCTGGAATCTGCGTGGATCAACAAATGTCCACCCACCCAGCGTTCCCCCGGGTCTCCCAAAAACAATGGAACCTCACTTGCCTGGGTCTGCCTAGTGCCTGCGACAAGAAACAGCGCAAAACGCAACGTGGTCGCACCTCAATTTCGCAGTGAAATTGTGCCCTTTTTGGGCAACGAGACTACCTTTTGTTTTTGAACCCTAGCTCTGCCGGCACCTAGGGAAACCTAGCAAACCTATACATTTTTGAAAAGTAGGCACCCAGGGGAATTCAGGATGGGGTGACTCGACTGCCTACCAGCAGGTTCTGTTACCCAGAATCCCTTGCAAAGCTAAGAAATTGACAAAAAAACGCATTTTCCTCACATTTCTATGGTGGAAAGTTCTGGAATCTGCGTGGATCAACAAATTTCCACCCACCCAGCGTTCCCCCGGGTCTCTTGAAAAAAATAGTACCTCACTTGCATGGGTCTGCCTAGTGCCTGCGACAGGAAACAGCGCAAAACGCAACATGGTCGCACCTCAATTTCCCAGTGAAATCGTGCCCTTTTTGTACAAAGAGACTAACTTTTGTTTTTGAACCCTAGATCTGCCGACACCTAGGGAAACCTAGCAAACCTATACATTTTTGAAAACTAGACACCCAGGGGAATTCAGGATAGGGTGACTCGACCAGCCTACCACCAGGTTCTGTTACCCAGAATCCCTTGCAAAGCTAAGAAATTGACAAAAAAACGCATTTTTCTCACATTTCTGTGGTGGAAAGTTCTGGAATCTGCGTGGATCAACAAATTTCCACCCACCCAGCGTTCCCCCGGGTCTCTTGAAAAAAATAGTACCTCTCTTGCATTGGTCTGCCTAGTGCCTGCGACAGGAAACAGCGCAAAACGCGACATGGTCGCACCTCAATTTCCCAGTGAAATCGTGCCCTTTTTGTACAAAGAGACTAACTTTTGTTTTTGAACCCTAGATCTGCCGACACCTAGGGAAACCTAGCAAACCTATACATTTTTGAAAACTAGACACGCAGGGAAATTCAAGATAGGGTGACTCGACCAGCCTACCACCAGGTTCTGTTACCCAGAATCCCTTGCAAAGCTAAGAAATTGACAAAAAAAACGCATTTTCCTCACATTTCTGTGGTGGAAAGTTCTGGAATCTGCGTGGATCAACAAATTTCTACCCACCCAGTGTTTCCCCGGGTCTCCCGAAAAAATGGTACCTCACTTGCCTGGGTCTGCCTAGTGCCTGCGACAGGAAACAGCGCAAAACGCAACGTGGTCGCACCTCAATTTCGCAGTGAAATTGTGCCCTTTTTGGGCAACGAGACTACCTTTTGTTTTTGAACCCTAGCTCTGCCGGCACCTAGGGAAACCTAGCAAACCTATACATTTTCAAAAAGTAGACACCCAGGGGAATTCAGGATGGGGTGACTCGACTGCCTACCAGCAGGTTCTGTTACCCAGAATCCCTTGCAAATCTAAGAAATTGACAAAAAAAACGCATTTTCCTCACATTTCTGTGGTGGAAAGTTCTGGAATCTGCGTGGATCAACAAATTTCCACCCACCCAGCGTTCCCCCTGGTCTCTTGAAAAAAATAGTACCTCACTTGCATGGGTCTGCCTAGTGCCTGCGACAGGAAACAGCGCAAAACGCAACGTGGTCGCACCTCAATTTCCCAGTGAAATGGTGCCCTTCTTGGACAAAGAGACTACCTTTTGTTTTTGAACCCTAGCTCAGCCGGCAAACCTATACATTTTTGGAAACTAGACACCCAGGGGAATTCAGGATGGGGTGACTCGACTGCCTACCACCAGGTTCTGTTACCCAGAATCCCTTGCAAAGCTAAGAAATTGACAAATAAAACGCATTTTCCTCACATTTCTGTGGTGGAAAGTTCTGGAATCTGCGTGGATCAACAAATGTCCACCCACCCAGCGTTCCCCCGGGTCTCCCAAAAACAATGGAACCTCACTTGCCTGGGTCTGCCTAGTGCCTGCGACAGGAAACAGCGCAAAACGCAACGTGGTCGCACCTCAATTTCGCAGTGAAATTGTGCCCTTTTTGGGCAACGAGACTACCTTTTGTTTTTGAACCCTAGCTCTGCCGGCACCTAGGGAAACCTAGCAAACCTATACATTTTTGAAAAGTAGGCACCCAGGGGAATTCAGGATGGGGTGACTCGACTGCCTACCAGCAGGTTCTGTTACCCAGAATCCCTTGCAAAGCTAAGAAATTGACAAAAAAACGCATTTTCCTCACATTTCTATGGTGGAAAGTTCTGGAATCTGCGTGGATCAACAAATTTCCACCCACCCAGCGTTCCCCCGGGTCTCTTGAAAAAAATAGTACCTCACTTGCATGGGTCTGCCTAGTGCCTGCGACAGGAAACAGCGCAAAACGCAACATGGTCGCACCTCAATTTCCCAGTGAAATCGTGCCCTTTTTGTACAAAGAGACTAACTTTTGTTTTTGAACCCTAGATCTGCCGACACCTAGGGAAACCTAGCAAACCTATACATTTTTGAAAACTAGACACCCAGGGGAATTCAGGATAGGGTGACTCGACCAGCCTACCACCAGGTTCTGTTACCCAGAATCCCTTGCAAAGCTAAGAAATTGACAAAAAAACGCATTTTTCTCACATTTCTGTGGTGGAAAGTTCTGGAATCTGCGTGGATCAACAAATTTCCACCCACCCAGCGTTCCCCCGGGTCTCTTGAAAAAAATAGTACCTCTCTTGCATTGGTCTGCCTAGTGCCTGCGACAGGAAACAGCGCAAAACGCGACATGGTCGCACCTCAATTTCCCAGTGAAATCGTGCCCTTTTTGTACAAAGAGACTAACTTTTGTTTTTGAACCCTAGATCTGCCGACACCTAGGGAAACCTAGCAAACCTATACATTTTTGAAAACTAGACACGCAGGGAAATTCAAGATAGGGTGACTCGACCAGCCTACCACCAGGTTCTGTTACCCAGAATCCCTTGCAAAGCTAAGAAATTGACAAAAAAAACGCATTTTCCTCACATTTCTGTGGTGGAAAGTTCTGGAATCTGCGTGGATCAACAAATTTCTACCCACCCAGTGTTTCCCCGGGTCTCCCGAAAAAATGGTACCTCACTTGCCTGGGTCTGCCTAGTGCCTGCGACAGGAAACAGCACAAAACGCAACGTGGTCGCACCTCAATTTCACAGTGAAATCAAGCCCTTTTTGGGCAAAGAGACTACCTTTTGTTTTTGAACCCTAGCTCTGCCGGCACCTAGGGATACCTAGCAAACCTATACATTTTTGAAAACTAGACACCCAGGGGAATTCAGGATGGGGTGACTTGACTGCCTACCACCAGGTTCTGTTACCCAGAATCCCTTGCAAAGCTAAGAAATTGACAAAAAAAGCATTTTCCTCACATTTCTTTGGTGGAAAGTTCTGGAATCTGCGTGGATCAGCAAATTTCCACCCACCCAGCGTTCCCCCGGGTCTCCCAAAAAAAATGGTACCTCACTTGCCTGGGTCTGCCTAGTGCCTGCGACAGGAAACAGCGCAAAACGCAACGTGGTCGCACCTCAATTTCGCAGTGAAATCGTGCCCTTTTTGGGCAAAGAGACTACCTTTTGTTTTTGAACCCTTGCTCTGCCGGCACCTAGGGAAACCTAGCAAACCTATAAACTTTTTAAAACTAGACACCCCGGGGAATTCAGGATGGGGTGACTCGACTGCCTACCACCAGGTTCTGTTACCCAGAATCCCTTACAAAGCTAAGAAATTGTGAAAAAAATGCATTTTCCTCACGTTTCTGTGGTGGAAAGTTCCTGAATCTGCGTGGATCAACAAATTTCCACCCACCCAGCGTTCCCCCGGGTCTCTTGAAAAAAATAGTACCTCACTTGCATGGGTCTGCCTAGTGCCTGCGACAGGAAACAGCGCAAAACGCAACATGGTCGCACCTCAATTTCCCAGTGAAATCGTGCCCTTTTTGTACAAAGAGACTAACTTTTGTTTTTGAACCCTAGATCTGCCAACACCTAGGGAAACCTAGCAAACCTATACATTTTTGAAAACTAGACACCCAGGGGAATTCAGGATAGGGTGACTCGACCAGCCTACCACCAGGTTCTGTTACCCAGAATCCCTTGCAAAGCTAAGAAATTGACAAAAAAAACGCATTTTCCTCACATTTCTGTGGTGGAAAGTTCTGGAATCTGCGTGGATCAACAAATTTCTACCCACCCAGTGTTTCCCCGGGTCTCCCGAAAAAATGGTACCTCACTTGCCTGGGTCTGCCTAGTGCCTGCGACAGGAAACAGCGCAAAACGCAACGTGGTCGCACCTCAATTTCGCAGTGAAATTGTGCCCTTTTTGGGCAACGAGACTACCTTTTGTTTTTGAACCCTAGCTCTGCCGGCACCTAGGGAAACCTAGCAAACCTATACATTTTCAAAAAGTAGACACCCAGGGGAATTCAGGATGGGGTGACTCGACTGCCTACCAGCAGGTTCTGTTACCCAGAATCCCTTGCAATTCTAAGAAATTGACAAAAAAAACGCATTTTCCTCACATTTCTGTGGTGGAAAGTTCTGGAATCTGCGTGGATCAACAAATTTCCACCCACCCAGCGTTCCCCCTGGTCTCTTAAAAAAAATAGTACCTCACTTGCATGGGTCTGCCTAGTGCCTGCGACAGGAAACAGCGCAAAACGCAACATGGTCGCACCTCAATTTCCCAGTGAAATCGTGCCCTTTTTGTACAAAGAGACTAACTTTTGTTTTTGAACCCTAGATCTGCCGACACCTAGGGAAACCTAGCAAACCTATACATTTTTGAAAACTAGACACCCAGGGCAATTTAGGATAGGGTGACTCGACCAGCCTACCACCAGGTTCTGTTACCCAGAATCCCTTGCAAAGCTAAGAAATTGACAAAAAAAACGCATTTTCCTCACATTTCTGTGGTGGAAAGTTCTGGAATCTGCGTGGATCAACAAATTTCTACCCACCCAGTGTTTCCCCGGGTCTCCCGAAAAAATGGTACTTCACTTGCCTGGGTCTGCCTAGTGCCTGCGACAGGAAACAGCGCAAAACGCAACGTGGTCGCACCTCAATTTCGCAGTGAAATCGTGCCCTTTTTGGGCAAAGAGACTACCTTTTGTTTTTGAACCCTAGCTCTGCCGGCACCTAGGGAAACCTAGCAAACCTATACATTTTTTAAAACTAGACACCCAGGGGAATTCAGGATGGGGTGACTCGACTGCCTACCACCAGGTTCTGTTACCCAGAATCCCTTGCAAAGCTAAGAAATTGACAAACAAAACGCATTTTCCTCACATTTCTGTGGTGGAAAGTTCTGGAATCTGCGTGGATCAACAAATGTCCACCCACCCAGCATTCCCCCGGGTCTCCCGAAAAAATTGGTACCTCACTTGCCTGGGTCTGCCTAGTGCCTGCGACAGGAAACAGCTCAAAATGCAACGTGGTCGCACCTCAATTTCGCAGTGAAATCGTACCCTTTTTGGGCAAAGAGACTACCTTTTGTTTTTGAACCCTTGCTCTGCCGGCACCTAGGGAAACCTAGCAAACCTATAAACTTTTTAAAACTAGACACCCCGGGGAATTCAGGATGGGGTGACTCGACTGCCTACCACCAGGTTCTGTTACCCAGAATCCCTTACAAAGCTAAGAAATTGTGAAAAAAATGCATTTTCCTCACGTTTCTGTGGTGGAAAGTTCCTGAATCTGCGTGGATCAACAAATTTCCACCCACCCAGCGTTCCCCCAGGTCTCCCCAAAAAAATGGTTCCTCAGTTGCGTGGGTAGGCATAGTGGCTGCAACAGGAAAAGGTCCAAATCGTACGGTGGAGAATTTAAAATAACCTATAGGAAAACTACCTTGATTTTGGGGGGGGGGCACCTGAGTTTTTGGCCAGGGGCTCGGCGGCCATCTTTGGAAACTACCAAACCCAAACAGTTCTGAAAACTAGACACCCGGGGGAGTCCAGGGAGGTATGGCATGCGTGGGTCCCCCAATGTTTTCCTACCCAGAATTCCTTGCAAACCTTAAAATTAGGTAAAAAAATCACTTTTCCAAACTTTTGTGCGTGGGATCTCCGTGCCGGCAAAAATGTCCTACCACCCACCGTTCCCCTTGTTCTCCCGAGTAAAATGATACCTCACTTGTGTGGGTGCCCGAAAGCAGAACAGGCTAAAAATCAATTTTTAAAAATTGTAGTATTTAGGTTTGACAAATTAAGCACCCCACCTTAGTCACAGGCCTTTGGCCCACCCACACAAGTGAGGTATCATTTTACTGGGGTTGCTTGAACTAGAGGCTCACCTTGGTAGCGCCGGACACCCTGGACCCTTGTCTCGCCGCATTTCCGTGTGCGTGCGGGATTTTGTTTGACACCGCCGCATTCTGCTTCTGAGTAGCCGTTCCCCCCCGCCGCAAGCGCCGCTGGTCACCAGGCGCAGCCGCAGAGCGGGGGGAACTGAGGACTACGCCACCCAGGAGGCTTCACTTGGGTCACGCCTACAAACGGGACCGGAGGCGCAAGAAAAAGGCGCCGTACCTGCTGGCGAGTGGGTTGCTTGAACTAGAGGCTCACCTTGGTAGCGCCGGACACCCTGGACCCTTGTCTCGCCGCATTTCCGTGTGCGGGCGGGATTTTGTTTGACACTGCCGCATTCTGCTTCTGAGTAGCCGTTCCCCCCCGCCGCAAGCGCCGCTGGTCACCAGGCGCAGCCGCAGAGAGGGGGGAACTGAGGATTACACCACCCAGGAGGCTTCACTTGGGTCACGCCTACAAACGCGACCGGAGGCGCAAGAAAAAGGCGTCGTATCTCCCGCCTCGCTGGACGCACGCGGGCGGTCGCCCGGGCTGAGCCCTGGCAGAGGGCGGGCCGTCTGTGGCCGTCAGGGGCTGCAGGAGGCTGGGCTGGGCCCACCGTTTAACATCTGGCTTAGGACCTCTTCCAGTTCCCTGGTCTTTGCCACAGTGAGTCGTCCTATATTCAATTTTATTGACTGTTAGTGCCAAGGTCTATTATACTTATGGGACTCTCTAAGAAGCTGTCAACACTGTTCAAGTCTCACTTACTTCTTACTTCTTACTTACTGTTGATTCCAGAATGTCTATGTGTACTTCTAATTCCTTACCCTCTACCGTAGGGGTTTCTATACTAGGTCCCTTAGACAAATATTTTGTCAGGGCTAATCGAGAGATAGACAAGGAAATTGCCTTGGCAGAGAAACGCGCCGAGCGCCGTCTATCCATTGAACTCCTTAAAAATCCCCCAGAGAAGCGGGTGTCGTCAGGCTCCTTGGCGCAAGCCCCCTCTCCAGCATGTGCAACTGGTCCTGATCTAGCGCAGAATGTTTCACTTCCCTTAGACCATCCATGGGTTGCTGCACTTAGAGACAGTTGTGACAGGCTGGGGAGCACGACAGATCTAGCTCCACTTATAGAAGATGACGCCCTGGTTTTGCAGTCTAGTAACGCCCCTGTCCCGACGGTCCCTCTTAATACTCCTTCTAGCCAGGGGGCTCCGCTCCCTCTACCAGTTCCGTTTTTTTCCGGCAGTGAATAGACCTGTCCTTGTCAAAAGGAAAAGGACTGCTAGTCCGCGTAAAAGCTGTCGTCCCAAACCCTATAAAAAAATTAGGAGACTGGTGTCAGGGAGGGTGTGATCCATAAGGTAGCAGGGCCGGGCGTAAGTAGCTTTCTGGGGGTCATGGAGGGTGTGTCCCTTGTTGCTACATCAAAAAACCCTGGTGATGATCTGCCTATAGACTCTGCCGAATCCCGAATCCATGAGATTCTCACGATTGCCTCTATAGAGAATCTGAAATCTTTGTTGTTCCCGGTCTTAGAGAGAGTAAAAGGTTTGGCTGAGCGGTTGGGCAGGTTTGAGCAGGCAACCCTGGATAACTTTTATTCCACAAAATCCCTCATAAAGCTACACTCTAGAACTAGGGAGGCTGACCCAGGGGGGGATTCTGTCATTCAGGTAACTCCCATTTCCCCTCAGGTCCTACTTACTGAATCTGGAATGGCCAAAGGGGTAGTAGCAGTAAACGCACACGCTGTACCCGATGAGGCCACAAACGGGGGCACTCGGAACTCTGGGCTGGCCCCAATAAGCCTTTCGAGTGCCATAGACCACCCAAATACCATAAAGGCCACTAGTGTTCCTGTTTAAAAGCTTGTGCGCCTGGAGGCTCTTGGCAAAAATGGCCATGTCGACACCAGAAACCCTGGCACTAGTAAAAATTTTGATAAAGCACAAGCCAGAAGAACCGGTTCCATTTCTCCTTCTGGTGCCCTGTCTGATGTGTCCCCTCCTAAAGAGGCCCCTAGAGGACCACCCATGGACTTACCACCAGACTGTCAGCCTTATGTTGCCATCTTAATTAATGTACCACCGTTGAAAGCTGACCAACACGAATCCTACCAAATGCTAAAAAACTAAACCATGCATTGGCTAAGGACAAATAGACCCCTCCCCTGGGATGTTGATGGTTTGATCCTCGGTGTTAGAAGGGTAGGGTGGGTAGGATATGGGCATAAGCACTATGAGGGTGACTGTGTGGTGGTTAACTTTAAGGATGTTAGGGCTGCTCAAATAATTTGTAGCCAAAATGTGGGGTCTGGTCTTGCGGGCATTGGGGTAGTAGATCTGACCTACTTCTACCCGAGACCTGTAGGCAATTCATGTGGTTTTCACCCGGAAGGAAGATGGAATCACAATTTTATCCCTCCCAAGAATCACTTCGTCCCTTTGCCCTTTCAGTCAGCAGCTTGGTCTGGTCCTTTTGGAAGGAAGCCAGTATATTGAAACGACATCCCTGGGGTGGTTCCCCCGTTGTTGCCTTATGGTTCGGGCTCTGGCATTGTTAGCCCGGCATTAACATCCGTTGTATGCAGCCCTCCAACTCAGGTTCTTAACCGGGCTGTTGGGATCCAACAAGGAGATAGTGCATTTTGGCCACCCTCCGAGAGGGAGGAGGCATCTGGCCCGGAATCCCGCGATGAGCCCGCTGTGGCGGATCCTGATCTAAGGATTCTCAGCTGGAACGTTGCGGGTATTCAGAGGAAGTTGGCTCTACCCGATTGGAACACCCTTGTGGAAGGCTACTCTATTTGTATTTTCCAAGAAACCTGGAGTAGGGAGCCTTGTCACAAGGTAGGCTACTCATCCTTTGTTGTACCAGCAGTGTCCCCCCTTTCGGGGAAGGGTCGTCCCTCAGGAGGTCTCCTTATATGGCTTGTCATCTCACTTGGCTGTCAGGTTACTTAGTATGTGTCAAATTCACCAGATCTACTGAGTATCTTGATGAGGGGACCGAGGAGAGGGCTGATCTTGGACATCTATAATAAATATGCCAGGGGCACAAAGGGATGTTCGCTCTCACCTATAGTATCAGCGCTGGAGTCTCTGCTCAGGCAGCGTCCCACTAGTTCTCACGTCATGGTCGCAGGGGACCTAAATTGTACGTTTGAGCCCCTTGGGTTGGAGGACACTTTGGGTACCGCTCAGGAAGACATTAGGAGAGGGATTCCAGCCCTATCTATATCTCCCATCTGGAGATGGTCTCAAGTGGTGATCCAAATTAACTCCTTAACTTTGGAATTTGGTCTCAGGGCTGTCAACAGAAGGACAAAGTCGGATCCTTCTGGAGCCCACACTTATAACAGGGTAAATCCTACGTCCAGGATTGATTATATCCTCCTTGACGTTAAACTTTGGACTTTAGTACAGGATATGGAGGTTCTCCCCTCAGTTGAGAGTGACCACAATCCACTCTCTCTTGCATTTTTTCCCTTGTGGAGTGGGAACCAGGGGGCCTCACATCTCTTTCAGCGCCTGCCTCCCAGGAAGTACACCCTTCCAACTGCGGCAGACGCTTGAAATGGAGCAAGCTTAGCTTAGATAAAGAGAAAACGCTAGCTATTGGGGCCCTTCTAGATACAGCCCAGTCTAAACTGAATGTAATGACCCATCAGTCTGGGGAAGTCACAGCGCTTTTTTGTGACTTAACCAAGGCTCTGAGTGATCTTTTCATTCTCCCAAACAAACCTCCACGTATTGGTAAGAGTAGGAACCTGCCCAAACCGTCAGGTTGGTACACCCAAAAATGTAGGGGGAAGAAAAATGCCCTGATCAGTGCTGTTAAAAGCCAATTCCAGGCTGCTATTAGACTGGCGAGGAAAGAGTACTCTAAGACCACTTCTGTAGCAAAAAGAGAGTGGGAAGACAGCTTCTGGGCGGATCTCATGGAAGCAAGTATGGGCAAGGATGCCAGAAGCTTCTGGAA
Organism: Lissotriton helveticus; assembly: GCF_964261635.1. Classification (NCBI taxonomy): domain Eukaryota; kingdom Metazoa; phylum Chordata; class Amphibia; order Caudata; family Salamandridae; genus Lissotriton; species Lissotriton helveticus. The sequence goes on along the minus strand of NC_136057.1, from coordinate 1,405,841,993 downwards.
CCTTATTAGAACGAGGGATAGCCCAGATAGCACTTTGCTGACATGTAACATTCCCGCCCAGAACTGGTTTGACCATTTCTCCTCTCTCTACACCCCTATTTCGGTGGCATCTAATTCCACCTTCTACATAGCTAATCCTTTAGGGGGTTTTGAGGGTGTCCCCTTTACTGCCAGAGAGCTGGAAAGTGTAATTAAACCATTGGTGCCTCTAAAAGCAGCAGGGCCCGATGGGATACCGGGTGACCTGTTACGGGCTAACCCCAAGGAGTGGGGGAAGCTGATTTCATCACTGCTTAACGCCATTACTGAAGGTGCGCCTGTACCAGAATCATGGAAGGGAGCGGAGGTTGTCCCGATATTCAAAAAGGGGTGTCGGGACAACCCAGCCAATTACAGGCCAATAAGTCTCTTTGACTCCGCCCAAAAAGTGGCCGGGAAGACAATTTTGGGAAGGATCCTCCAGTGGGTGGACGAAAACAAGATACTTTCGGACCTCCAAGCTGGATTTCGTCCTGGAACTGGGACTATAGAACAGGCCTTCAGACTGGCTCTCTTGTATTGGAAGGTGGTGGTGCTGGGCAAGGGCAGTCTCTATTTGGCCTTTATAGACCCGAAGACTGCCTTTGACCTAGTACCAAGGGAGGAGCTGTGGAAGGTTTTGTCTGAACTGGGGATGCCTCCTTATATTTCATCCCTCCTTGTGAAACTACACACTGGCAATTTTGCGCAGGTACGTTGGGGCACAAACGGCGAAAAGACCGATAGGATTCGAGTGGGAAGGGGTGTCCACCAGGGATGTGTGCTAGCCCCCACTCTGTTCTCTCTTTATGTGAACGGAGTGGTTGAGCACTTGCTAAGAAACCCTTCTGACGCGCCCTCCCTGGCGGGCAAACGGATTCCTACACTGCTTTTTTGCAGATGACACCCTCCTTATTTCAAAGTCCCCCATGGGTCTTCAGATTCTTCTGAACAGTTTTCAGGATTTTTGCTCACAGAGAGGATTGGTAATAAACACAGATAAAACTAAATATTTGATTATGAATCCCCCCAAAAAACTTGGGCGACCTCCAAATTTGAATTCTGTCCTATTAGAGAGGGTGTCTGAGTTTGATTATCTCGGGATCCGCCTTAATGATTCATTTAGTTGGAATTCTCACATCCAAAAAATGCTCCTTGGTCACAAAAGGGTGGGTGGAGTACTACTTAAGGAACAACGCTCCTCCACAAACAAACCTATAGCCCCAGTAGTGGAGATTTACAAAGCTAGAGGGGTTAGTGCTGCCCTATACGGGGCGGAATTGTGGGGCACCTGCAACCTAGATGTACTGGCTAAATCAGAGGCCAAATTTTTGAAAGATCTAATGGCTCTCCCGATAAGCACCCCTACTGTCCCAGTGCTACTTGATCTAGGTTGCAAATCGATCAAGGACCATGCCCAACTCCACCCCCTGCTTCTTTGGGCTCGGTTGTGGCGGGTGCCCGAGCTAGCCTCCTATGCAGAAGCGTTATCAGAGGTAATGGCCATGAAAGGCTGGTCCAGGATTAAATGGTTGAGGGATGTTAAATGGCTTCTACTGGAGTTAGGTCTTGGCGATGCTTGGGCTTCGAGAACTGCACCACCAAACGCTATAATCAAGAAATTGTATTGGAATTGGGTCTCTTCCAAATTACTCTCAGATCCAAGCCATTGTAACTCCACTGTAGCCTTCGTGAGGATCAAAGATGCGGTGGTATATGAACCATACTTAGACATGATCCCTATCCCTTTTGACCGTGCCCTGTACTTCAAGTTCAGAGTGGGGACTCTACCAGTGGGTGAATTTGTTGCCCGTTGGAAATCCTCCTACCAGTGTTCCCCTTTTTGCGCCCGCTGTCCTACACGCATAGAGTCGGTAGCCCACATTCTCTTCGAATGTTCGGACTACTGTGCACCCAGGAGGCGATGGCTTAAGCCTTTATGCAGACTCTTAGGCACCCGTCAACACAAAGTTGCGTTACGCATCTTAATGTCTGACACATCGACTTTGATTGTTTGTGCTGTGTCAACATTTTTAAAGTGGTCATGGTTGATTTGTGCAAGAATGCTTTCATTGTCAATTTAATTCTTTTTTAACTGTTTTAAATATTCTTTTCTTGTCCATCCCTTTTGTGTAAATAGAAATAATTGTTATAATAGCTATGATTTATATTTGTTGTACTGCTTTTATGATATTTTTTATCGAAATAAAGCCTATCAATCAATCAATCATTTTACTCGGGAGATCAAGGGGAACGCTGGGTGGTAGGACATTTGTGCCGGCAGGTAGATCCCACGCAAAAATGTATGGAAACGTGGTTTTTTAACCTAAATTTAAGGTTTGCAGGGATTTCTGGGTAGGAAAACATTGGGGGACCCACGCATGCCATACCTCCCTGGACTCCCCCGGGTGTCTAGTTTTCAGAATTGTTTTGCTTTGGTAGTTTCCAAAGATGCCCACCAAGCCCCGGGCCAAAAGCTCAGGTGACCCCCTCAAAAAATAAGATAGTTTTGCTAAAGGTAATTTTTAAGTCTCCACCGTACGAATTGGGCTTTTTCCTGTTGCAGCCACTATGCCTACCCACGCAAGTGAGGTACCATTTTTATTGGGAGACCTGGGGGAACGCTGGGTGGGAGGTAATTTGTGTGAGCCCGGTGATGCCACGCTTTGCCACACAAAAAAGTGTGAAAAAACTGGTTTTTTCAGCTAAAATTGAGGTTTGCAAGGGATTCTGGGTAAAGGAACGTTGGAGGATCCACGTAAGCCATATCTCTTTGGAAGCCCCCGGGTGTCTACTTTTCAGAAATGTGTGGGTTTGGTAGGTTTCCCTAGATGGCCGTCTAGCACGGGGCCAAAAACCCAGGTAACGCCTCTTGCAAAAGCTGGTGGTTTTGTCAATGGTGACAATGTCAAAAACCACTAGCTTTTGCAAGAGGGGTTTGCCACCAAATTAGGGGACAAACGGATAAAAGACATGCTTAAGAATTTTCAGTCTAGATGTCTCTCCGTTGCCCTCTATGGGGCAGGGGTTTGGGGTCTGGCCCCAGCTGGGACCCTCCAGGTGGAGGAGAACGTCTTTTTAAAAAGACTTTTGTGTCTGCCAAAATCTGCCTCTAATGATTTAGTCCATAGAGAACTCGGAATCCAATATTTAAATGATTTGATTCTCCTGAGACCCCTATTGCTGTGGCTTTCCAGCTGGCTGAAAGAAGAGACATCTCTAACTAGAGCTATCATTACTGGCTGTCTCACTGTTGATAACCATTTAAAGATCCCATGGATTAAATATATCATCAACAGCTTTCAGGAGTTCTATGGCCTTAATATAATTATTGATAGATATGGGGCTTCAGACTTGTCTAAGTCTGAAATGAAGAACATCTTTTTGAAATGCAAAACAGAGAGGCGGACCTGTAACGAAGGCAAGTTATCCACCTGTGTGTTTTACAGCAGTATGAATGAAAAAGCAGGCTATCAACCATATTTGACCCAAGTGACCAGAGTTTCCCATCAGTTTGTTTTAACAAGGTTAAGGATGGGGATTGTGCATAACCTGGTTGCTTTCCCTTCCCTGAATAAGCACCCTGCTGGCCCTTGCCCGTGTGACAATATCACTGCACAAAGCACTATGCACTTTCTTCTGCTGTGTCAATTGTATGGGAATTTTCGTAAAACTTTTTTAAAACCTATTTTCGTCAAGTTTGGTGTCAGGACAGTTCATGATTCTATGAAATTGCTTTTTAACTTGCACCATCCTGATGTTTGTTTTTTTACTGCTACTTTCCTGCTTAAAGCAATTAGTGTCAGGAAAAGCATGAGTTTTTAAATACTTATTCTGTCCCCGCCTGTATATTATGTTTTCTTTTAAACATTGATTGTCTAATTGTAAATGTAATTGTATTGTAACTGTTATTTGATTTTTAATCATTATTTGTGCGCTTTTATGGACATGTTTTTTTGTTCCGAATAAAGCCTTATGAAATGAAATGACTACTGCGATTGCCTCTACCTCAACCTGGCAGCAGGTCCCCTGAAAAGGCTTCAGACTCTGCAGAATGCAGCGCCATGCTTCCTTCTCAAAATTCCAAAATATGAATCTGCTATAGGAGCCATTAGGAATCTTCACTGGCTACCAGTCAGGCAACATTGCAGGTTCAAGGCCCTTTGCCCGGCCTACAAATCACTGCATGGACAGGGGCAAGTCCATTTCAAGGAGAAGCTCAAATGGTATGTCCCAGGGAGGACTGTCCGCACAGGCTCTGCCATGAACCTGACTGTCCCCCCATTCAGGTGGAAAACCTGGGGCGGTAAGAGCTTTTTTAGGACCACAGCTGTGCTCTAGAATAGCTTACCACTGTCTCTAAAAGCTGCTCCCTCCCTACTGGCCTTCTGAAAGGCCTTGAAGGCCTGGCTCTTTTCACGGGACTAGAAAGCACACGATCACCTGTTGGAAATCTTCCTTCTCTAACAGCTCTGTACCTCTGCCCGCCTCCTTTGGCGCCAAGTTGCCCTTGGGCATTTGCCTGCGCTTTACAAATCACATTTAAATTTACTGCAAAGAAAGAAATAGCCAGAATGGTTATCAGTCAAATTTTATTTTACTTCTTGATGTACATTAAAAGTAACATTGACAGTGGTATTTGCCCAACTCTAAATTACACAGTTACACTTGCATACATATGTTTATTACTCCACAGTACCATACAAGTGAAGTGTAGATGTCGAACATGCATCATTATAACTTTGGCCACCAAGGCCATTTTTAAAAGCTGCTGTAGCACTTTACATTTTGTCAATAGTACAGTGTAAAACACATCAAAGATGCTTTAGATTGAACTGGAAATCATCATGTCACAACAGTCTGTTATTCCATATAGGTACCCTATATAGGCGCAGGTAACACTGCAACCTTTCACCTATATCCTTCCCTACATTACATACATAACAGTTCATAGGGACTGACCTTTAACCTAGCTACGACACTGCATTCAGAACGCAGGTTTTTCCCTAGTTTGAAACTCATACATTATGCACAAGGCTTCTTGGAAGCACAGCAGGACTGACAGCAGGGCAAACCTCTCCTATATAATATCTCTGTATAAAGTTCAGGCCCAACATCATCCTTTAGGCCTACACAGTAACACAGCAAGGTAGGATCCCTGGAGACCTGTGGGTATATATACATCATGTCTTGCTTAAAAAGAAAGAGGAGACCGTGATTTCCTGGCTGACACACTGACCAGAGACGCTGAGGTTCCTGCATGCAGACACTCCAGCTTGCAGTGGTCTAATATCCCTCGCGTGGTATCCAACTCGAGACCAGGACGGGGTCCCATATTATCTTATTCTCAGGTAATGCGGTTGACTAGATCCTAGAGGGATTCTTGGCATAACACCTACACAGAAGCTAGGTACATTTTAGGTACATCTAGTTAGGGAGGCATTGTAGGAGTACACATTTATTATCATGTGTTTTATGTACTTTTATGTATTCATGATTACTGCAAAATGGTAGAACTGTACGATCCCTTTACTTTTTTAGAACTGCTACTCATATATCTCTGCTACTGTCTAATGGTTGTTACAGCACATCTATTTTACACTAGAATAACAACTGTTCAATAAATTCTTATTGAAACGCCCATACTGTTTATTCTGTGTATCTCTGAGACAAACTAAGTGAGCGCGAGTGAGTGAGCGAAAAGTAGTATATTGTTTCCAGGATTCCGAGGGATCAGGTTTGTCATGTTCTGAGGTTGCCAGAAACTATTCTCTCCCATATAAGAGGAGATTCTAGTGGCACTGTGAGCTCGCTGATACAGACAGGCTGACATATCCGGTGGGGGTGCTCGGAACCAGTCTGCCACCAAACCCACAGTTTATGTTATCCAAACGTGCAGATCCTGTATAGGGTAAATAGGAACTATTCAACATGGCGCCCCCAACATTGGTTGGGTACTTATTTAACAGTCGAATCTGAGTAGTTAAGTCGTGCTATTGTCAGAGACCCCTACTCACAAAACACCAGAGACGTCTGGAGTGGGTGGGCACAAACTCCGCCACAGCTGAGTAGGCTGAAAAAAATCCTATATATTAGCTGTTGGTTAATTATGCTTGAAGGACATAGTGCTCTTAACATTTTGCACAAAAAAACATTTATCTTAGTTCTTGGACAAACTTTGGGGCCGATTATGATGGCGGACGGACCTGAGTCCGTCCGCCACCATAGAGAAGGAGGGACCGTCCGCAGGGGCAGCGGCGGTCCCTCCGTGCTAATTAGGATGTGACCGCCACCCTGGCGGTCACATCCTGTATTTTTATCATTGCGGCGGGTGCTGCTTGAAGCAGCACCTGCCGCAATGATAAAAATGTAAGTTGTGCATTTGCATGCACAAAGCGGCAGGCACCTCGCGGTGCCTGCCGCTTTGTGCAGGCAAATGCAGGGGGGTACCATAGGTACCCCCCATGTGCACCCCCCACCCCCCTTCACCCCTGGGGGCCCGCAACGGGCCCCCAAACACTAATCCGTATGCCTTTACACGGCGGAAATGCCGCTGTGTAAAGGCATCTTTCTGCAGACATCCTAATATGGCTGGCGGTGTCTGATAGACACCGGCAGCCATGTTAATGCTTTTCTGCCGCGGGCGGAATCCGCCCGCGGCGGAAAAGCGGAGGACAGATAGTAAGACCCACCAGCCATCCTAATATGGCGGTGGGTCTTTCAAGGCTCCGCGGCGGATTTCCCGCATCCTCCGGGCCGGCGGTGGCTTCCGTCGGCCCGGTGGATGCGGGAAATCCACAATCGTAATAGGCCCCTAAGTCTTTACAAAAATGACTGAGACCGGAGAGAACCCAATAGTGGCTCTACACCTCTCAGCCGCAGATGCAGACGCAATTCCGATAGCAAAAAAACTTCACAAATACACTCACCCTGAAACTGATAGAGGATGGTTTAACACCTAAGGGTGGCATAGTAGCTTTCGTGATTGAGGCACACAAATCTAACAAAACAGAGGTACTTTATTCATGGGTTACATTCCCAGCAGCAAATGCAAGAAGAAAAACATTGCACTCTTACACAGAAGGAGATGCACCAGAGGAATTTTGTCAGTTCGAGGGCATTGAAGTTCCACTCACATACCAGGAACATTTATACTGGTTTAAAGGCACACCACCCCACATAAGAAGAAGAGTAAGACTCGGCCCGCTCGGGGAAGAAGGGTCAACATGGCCGATATTAGCCGCCTACACACCACATCCTTACATTGACACAAGGCCACCAAGAGACTTACTCACACAACACAAAGACACAATTTGTCATGAGGACATTTACAGTCCAACCAGCAATAGTTGCAACAAATGGAACTCAATCTCAGGGTAAAGCAACTAAAATCACACGGCAAACATTACACGCAGTGATGAGCAAAATGCACACAAAACGTGAACAAATACCATTCTGGTAAGCTCAGAAAATAACACAGCTAGAGGCAGTATTCCCGAATACGACCCCGTATGAAAAACATAGAATGCTAACAATCTGCTTGCCCATGGGGATAACACCACAAGTATAAGATTGTAGCACTTGGGGTACAGTCTTTTCTGCTATTTATACCAGGACTCATGGTATGCCTTCATCAGCTGTGATACCCGATGTATTAGGACAAATACAACACAAGTACGGAGCAGAGCCTGCTCTAAACTTAGTGATGAAGTTACTAGGTAGCTATGCCCTGGTATCAGCCATAATTTTAGCTAACATAAAAGGGGAAGCAGCTTCAGTAGATATCCGCCAACGCCTAAGAGAGTTCAGTCCTTTAGAACAGGAACACAAACTACCGAAATAATTGAAACTGCATATGCAGAATTAGGAAAACACAGTTTGGGTGGGAAGGCTTTAAAACCACAACTGAATGGCAGTTCTGAAAAGGACATTTCCAAGCAGACACCTGCTTCTTCTAAAAAGAAGTGGGATAATAAAAAACAGCAAACATTTAAATTAAACAGATCTCAATCCAGAGGTAGATCTCCTTCACAGGAGCCCTCTGAAAAGAGGTATAATCTCAGTAATAGGGATAATATTAGGAAACCAGACAGGTATCAGGATACTGATACACGTTCCTCTCGTTCCTTTCAGGGTTCATCGAAAAACTCTTGGGGGAAGGACGGTCAGAAAGACAAGAAGAGCGTACACAGTCCAGAGACAAGCAGCACACTCAAGATTACACTTCCAAAAAAGAAGAAAAGCTAAAGCAAAAGCCACATTTCAAAAAGAAGAAGGTTGCAGGTCTAAAGATCAGACATGCCCAGAATTCTGAGGACTTGACTACTGAGCTGAGAATGGGCTCAGACGATGCAGACAGTGTGGCAAAACTAACAATAGCTCGCCAGAACCTGATGGAATTTCTGGTGCTAGCGGACTTGAATGATTACATCATGGTAGAAACACCTGATACTAGAGTAAGTGTACCACATAAAGTCTATGAAATACACTCCAGATGGAAGGGGACAAGTGTAGAAAAGTGAGACGTCTTTTCTGGGAGAACTTTACTTTTGGCAATGACATTTTGTTAGCTGAACAAGATTGGCCGCCAACATTCGTCATGGATTTCCCTAAAGGAAAAACGGTAATTCTACAGGCATTCTCGGACCATATTCCCAGGCATTTGCAACACACATAAGCGCAGAAGTGGGCGGTAGCCCAGGCTCCAGCATTATACAAAAACCATGTTGGATGGGATGAGGATTCAACCCACCACATAATTCCTTTAAAAAATACTCCAACTCCACAGAGGCAGTATCCAATAAAGCAAGAAGCTAAAAAACAGGTCAGGGAGATCTTAGATCAACTTGAATACCAAGGGGTGATTGAAACATGCACCACTCAAACAAACAGTCCTTTGTGTCCAGTCATGGTACCCGACAATTCATATTGTTCTAGATTACAGACATTTAAACACTTGGACTAAGACATTCGCAGTCCAAAATGCACACAGTGCTGCATTAAAGAATAATATTGTGCAGAAAAAATACAAAACAACACTTGATATCTCAAATGGATTTTTCTGCTACAATATAGTGCCTGTAAGCAGGTATCTAACAGCATTCTCAGCGCTAGGGTCACAGCGGCAATTTCGTCAACTCCCCCATGGGTATAAGAACAGCCCGGGGCTGTTTTCGGCCAGAGTAACAGAGGTACTACAAAAATTAGATGAAGAGGCATTGTCCTATGTGGATGATATTTATCTGACTGACGATGACCTAGAGCATGGGTACTCATAAACTTTCTCTCGGGGGCCAAATTTACAGTGTCGTTTGTGGCCGAGGGCCGCACTGGTGGGGTCGGGGTCAGGGGGAGGGGGGCGAGTCTAGAGCAAAAAAAACGGTGACCATGAGGTTGAACACAGGTCTCTGCAGCGGACGCCTTCGTCCACTGAGCCACCAGACTCCACACACACACGCCTCTCTCTCTCTCTCTCTCTCACCCACCCTCTGTCACCCTCACTTCCTCTCTCTCCCTCTCTCTGTCTCACTCCCTCTCTCTCTCCCTCTCTCTGTCTCACTCCCTCTCTTTCTCCTTCTATCTGTCTCCCTCCCTCCGTCTGTCTTCCTCCCTTCGTCTGTCTCCCTCCCTTCGTCGGTCTCCCTCCCTCCGTCTGTCTCCCTCCCTCTGTCTCCCTCCCTCCCTCCGTCTCCCTCCCTACCTCTGTCTCCCTCCCTCCGTCTCCCTCCCTCCGTCTCAATCCCTCCGTCTCCCTCCCTCTGTCTCCCTCCCTCTGTCTCCCTCCCTCTGTCTCCCTCCTCCGTCTCCCTCCCTCCGTCTCCCTCCCTCCATCTCCCTCCTTCCGTCTCCCTCCTTCCTTCTCCCTCCCTCCGTCTCCCTCCCTCTCCCTCCCTCCCTCCGTCTCCCTCCCTCTCCCTCCCTCCCTCTCCCTCCCTCCCTCGGTCTCCCTCTCTCGGTCTCCCTCCCTCGGTCTCCCTCCTTCCGTCTCCCTCCTTCTGACTCCCTCCCTCTGTCTCCCTCCCTCTGTCTCCCTCCCTCTGTCTCCTTCTCTTTCACCTTCTCAGTCACCCTCCTCCCTCTCTGTCTCCCTCCCTCTGTTTCCCTTCCTCTCTCCGTCTCCCTCCCTCTGTTTCCCTCCCTCTGTGTCCCCCTCCCTATGCCCTTCCCTCTGTCTGTCTCCCCCTCCCTCCGTCTCCCTCACTCTTTCTCCCTCTCCCTTTGTATCCCTCTGTCTCCCTCTGTCTGTCTCCGTATGTCTCCCTCCCTCTGTCACCCTCCCTCTATCACCCTCCCTCTGTCTCCCCCTCCCTCTGTCTCCCTCCCTCTGTCTCCCTCCTTCTGTCTCCCTCCCTCTGTCTCCCTTCCTCCGTCTCCCTCCCTCTGTCTCCCTCCCTCCCTCTGTCTCCTTCTCTGTCACACTCCTCCCTCTCTGTCTCCCTCCCTCTGTTTCCCTTCCTCTCTCCGTCTCCCTCCCTCTGTTTCCCTCCCTCTGTCTCCCCCTCCCTCTGCCCTTCCCTCTGTCTGTCTCCCCCCCTCCCTCCCTCTTTCTCCCTCTCCCTTTGTATCCCTCTGTCTCCCTCTGTCTGTCTCCGTCTGTCTCCCTCCCTCTGTCACCCTCCCTCTATCACCCTGCCTCTGTCACCCTCTCCCTCTGTCTCCCTCCCTCTGTCTCACTCTGTCTCCTTCCCTCTGTCACCCTCCTCCCTCTGTCTCTCCCTCCCTCTCTCTGTCTCCCTCCCTTTCTCTGTCTCCTCTGTCTCCCTCTGTCTGTCACCCTTTGTATCCCTCCCTCTGTTTCCCTCCCTCTGTCTCTCCCTCCCTCCCTCTGTCTCCCCCTCCCTCCATCTGTCTCCCTCCCTTCTGTCACCCTCTGTCTGCCTCCCTCTCTGTCTCTCTCTCCATCCCTCTGACTGCCTCTCTCTCCCCCCCTCCCTGTCCATCTGTCTCCATCCCTCTGTCTCCCTCCCTCTGTCACCCTCCCTCTGTCACCTCACCTGGCGTGCGTGTGTGTCAGCCGGGGCTAAGACAAGATAGCTTCCCGACCGCACAACAGTGCCAGAGATGGATCCCCTTTTGAAGGAGGCTGTCATATATGTTTAGGTAATGGGGAAGGGTTCAAGGATTCTTCTCCAGGGCGTATTAGCCTTATATCTTGTTTTTAGAAAAGGTGAGGCTCGAGGTATTGAACAATTTGATACCTCAGTTAGTAATCCGTAAGGAGTGAGCGAGTGCCTCCTCCACCTTTTTTCAGTTTATTCCAGACAAAGAGGGTGGGTGGGGGGAGAGGCATCGACAGAAAAGAGAGAGTAAGGGACAGATGAGAGAGGTCAGTGAGTGAGAGAAAGGAAGGGAGAGAGGGAGGGATTGCATAGAGGGGAGGGAAGAGACGGTGTGATCAAGGATGGGACAGAGGGAAAAGCAGAGGGAGGGAGGTAGAAAGAGGAAAACGTGAGAAAAGATGATATAGAATAGAGGAAAATATGGAGAAGGGGCATGGAAAGGAGAACTAGGCAGAGCAAGAGAGTGGATAGATGAGAGATTGGTGGACGATGAGTCATGGCTTTAATATAAGATAAGGGAGAGGGAAAAGAGAGAGAAGAAACAAGGAAAGATGGTGAAAGAGACAGCAAGAGAAAGAAGCAGGAGCGAGAAAGGGAGAAAGAGAATTTAATATATGGAACGATTGAGGAAAGTGGAGAAAGGAATAGATACAGAAAAGATATGTGGACAAGTGAGAGGGAAAGAGAAAGAAGAAGAGAGAATGGGATCAAGAAAAACAATGAGAAAGATGGAGCTGAAACAAGGGTGTCAGTTACAGCTAGTCAGGACTATCGTGCCCTTTGGTTCCCCTAATACTGTTTCTGCAAACCCTGGTCACAGAGGCCATGGACACAGCAAAGGCAAAATAAAGTAATCACAACCCTAAAACCCCTGTTTATTTTCTGCTTTTTTATTTCTTGCCTTTGTCACTCAGCAACAAATATGAGGTTATTGATGGAAAAGGATGCAACAAGCAGGCAACCCTGCGTCTCCCTCCCTCTGTCTGCCTCTCGCCCCCTACTCCCACCTCCCTCTGTCACCTCACCTGGCGTGCGTGTGTGTCAGCCGGGCCTGAGACAAGACAGCTTCCCGGCCGCACCCGGGTACTTCACAGGTCTTTAAAAGACCACTTACTCGTTAATGAGGCTTTTATATGTTTCACCTCTTGGCACCCCTGCATCTCCACTCTGACCTTCACTGGATTTGCCCGGCCGCATAGAGCGCTGCTGTCACCGGCTGTGTTTGCGGACACAGGACACTCTTTAATTTTTTTTTTTAAAAGACACAGGTAGGATGGTTGCAAGGTCCACGGGCCGCCAAGGAAGGCTTGCCAGGCCGCTGGCAGCCCGCGGGCCGTATTATGAGTACCCCTGACCTAGAGGAACAGTTGAATAGAGACAATACCATCATTTTGGGATTTGCATCTGAGGACTACAAATTCAACTTTAAAAAATCTAAAATTGTCCACCTCAGTGTCCTGTTTTTAGGATATGAGCTTTCATGTAAAGGGAAAAGCCTGGCAGCCAATGTTTTAGAAAAATGCGCGCTGCTCCAACCTCCAAAATCATTAAAAAAAATCTACAATCAATCATGGGATTCCTAAATTTTGGTAGAACATACATTTTAGATTACACAGAAAGAGTAAAACCTTTCTAAGACTTGAAAAAACCTGATTTTTCAGTAAGACATAGAACACAGGAACACACAGTTACACTTCATTCCTTACAAGCTGACATGATAGGCTCAAAACACTTACAGACATGCTTGAACGTACGCAACCTGGTGATCCGTATAATTGCGATCAGTCTGGGTACACCTATTTAACAAATAATGAAGGTGAAACGGTTCTAATTGCATATAAATCACATTTGTACACAATGGTGCATCTACTGAAAAGATTCTGACAGCAGTACAGACTGCCGTAGTGAGAGAAAGAGCAATGGCTCAGGGGAAACGAAGAATAGTAGTGACTCCGGTTCCAGCCTTAGAGGTTGCGCCAAAGGCAAGCGTTCCTAATGCTGAAGCCTTACATCAGCGATGAATACAATCTGCTAATTCTCTCACTGCAACAGATGTAGAATACAGGTACGACCCAAATTTAAAGACACAAGCATTCCTGCAATACGAACAAGAATATCCTCTACCAAATGAAATAATGCCTCTAGATCAGTATGAATATATAATTTACACTGACGGATCTGCTCCAGGAAGTAATCAATCAATCAATCAATCAGAAACATTTATAGAGCGCGCTACTCACCCGTGAGGCTCTCAAGGCGCTAAAGGGGGGGGGGGTGCTACTACTGCTCGAACAGCCAGGTCTTGAGGTGTTTCCTGAAGGAGAGATGGTCATGGGTCATTCGTAGGTGTGCAGGGAGGGAGTTCCATGTTATGACGGCCAGGTATGGTGGCAGGGCGAGGCTGGTGGAGCGGAGCTGGCGGGTAGGAGTGTAGAACGATAGGCGGCTGTTGAGGTATTTGGGGCCCATGTCGTGGAGCGCTTTGTGTGCGTGGGTGAGGAGCCTGAATGTGATCCTCTTGTTGACGGGGGGCCAGTGCAGGTTTCTCAGGTGGGCGGAAATGTGGCTGTGGCGAGGGATGTCGAGGATGAGTCGTGCGGAGACGTTCTGTATGCGTTGTAGTCGTTTCTGAAGTTTGGCGGTGGTTCCTGCGTATAGGGTGTTTCCGTAGTCCAGTCGGCTGGTGACGAGGGCCTGGTTGACCATCTTTCTGGTTTCAGTGGGGATCCATCGGAAGATCTTTCGGAGCATGCGCAGGGTGTTGAAGCATGATGACGGCACGGCGTTGACTTGCTTGGTCATCGTGAGGGAGGAGTCCAGGATGAATCCCAGGTGCGTGGTCCGAGGGTGTCGGTGCGGAGCCCAGTGCAGAGGGCCACCAGGAGTTGTCCCAGGCGGAAGGGGATTGTCCGAGGTGAGGACCTCCGTCTTGTCTGAGTTCAGCTTCAGGCAGCTGAGCTTCATCCATTCTGCGACGTCTTTCATCTCTTCCTGTAGGTTGGTTTTGGCAGTGGCTGGGTCTTTGGTGAGGGAGAGTATCAGCTGGGTGTCGTCGGCGTAAGAGATGATGTTGATGTTGTGTTTGCGTGCGATGGCGGCGAGGGGGCTCATGTAGATATTGAAGAGGGTTGGGCTGAGCGAGGATCCTTGGGGTACGCTGCAGGTGATCTCGGTGGCTTCTGAGCGGAAGGGAGGGAGGCGGACTCTCTGGGTTCTGTCGGAGAGGAACGAGGTGATCCAGTCCAGGGCTTTTCCTTGGATCCCAGTGGTGAAGAGGCGGGTTATTAGGGTGCGATGGCATACGGTATCGAAGGCTGCCGAGAGGACCAGGAGGATGAGGGCGATTGTTTCTCCGTTGTCCATCAGGGTCCTGATGTCGTCGGTGACTGCGATGCGGGCGATTTCGCTGATGTGGTTGGCTCGAAATCCTGACTGCGATGGGTCGAGCGAGTTGTTTGCCTCTAGGAAAGCAGTCAGCTGTTTATTGACGATTTTCTTGATGACTTTGGCCGGGAAGGGAAGAAGAGAAATGGGGCGGAAGTTCTTGAGGTCTTTGGGGTCCGCTGTGGGTTTCTTCAGAAGGGCGTTGATTTCTGCATGCTTCCAGCTCTCAGGGAAGGCGGCTGATGCAAACGAGATGTTTATGACGTTCTGGAGATGGGGTGCGATGATGGTGTCGGCTCTGTTGAAGATATGATGGGGGCAAGGGTCCGAGGGGGAGCCGGAGTGGATGGAGTTCATGACGTTGGTGGTGCCTTCAGAGCTGATGGGGGTCCAGGCGCTGAGGGTGGTGGTGGGGGTCGCTGGTTCGGTGACTGAAGGCGGAGTCTGGGGTTCGAATCTGTCGTGAATATCTTCGATCTTTCGGTGGAAGAACATGGCGAGGGAGTTGCAGAGTTCTTGTGACAGTGTGATGTCGTTGTTGCTGGCGCTGGGGTTGGAGAGCTCGTTGACGATGTTGAAGAGTTCCTTGCTATTGTGGGTGTTGTTGTCTAGTCGCTCTTTGAATCATGTCCTTTTGGTGGTGCGTTTCAGCTGGTGGTGTTCGCGGGTGGCGATTTTGAGGGCTGTCATGTTTTCTATAGTTCGTTCGTGGCGCCAGGTTTTTTCGAGGGTTCGGCAGGATTTCTTTGATTCTGTGAGGGCGTCGGTGAACCATGAAGTTTTCCTGTTGCCGGTCACGTCTGGGGGGTTCTTCAGTGGTGCGAGGTTGTCGGCGAAGTTGGTGATCCGCTGTGCGAGGTTGTGGGCTGCGTCGTTGGTGTCAGTGGTGTTGGCTGGTGGGTTCCAGCTCAGCGATGGGAGGAGCTGGTCTGTGGTGACTTTGCTCCAGCATCTGCGGGGGATTTGTTGCATGCGATGGGGGGAAGTATTCTTTTTGAATGTGAAGTGGATGCATCTGTGGTCGGTCCAGTGTAGTCCGGAAGAGTGACTGAAGGAGACGTGGTTGCTGGCGGAGAAGATGGGGTCGAGTGTGTGGCCAGCGATGTTGGTGGGGGTGTTCACCAGTTGCTTGAGTCCGAGGTTGGCGAGGTTGTCGAGCAGGGTGGTGGTGTTGTTGTCGCTGTTTTTCTCCAGGTGGAAGTTCAGGTCCCCGAGGAGGATGTATTCTGGTGAGGCTAGGGCATGCGGGCTGATGAAGTCGGCGATGGTTTCGCTGAATTGTGTGCGTGGGCCCGGGGGTCTGTAGATGAGCGTTCCTCTAAGGGTGGTCTTGGGGTCAGTGTGAATCTGGAAGTGTAGGTGTTCGGCAGTGGAAAGTGTGTCTTCGGAGATAGTCGTGATGTTGATGGTGTTCCTGTAGATAATGGCGATTCCTCCTCCGGTTTGGTTGACGCGGTCCTTCCGGGTGATCTTGTAGCCGTCCGGGATGGCTATGGCGATGTCGGGGGCCGAGGAGGCGTTCATCCAGGTTTCCGTGAGGAAGGCGACGTCTGGTGCTGTTGTGTCCAGGAGGTCCCACACTTCGAAGGCGTGCTTGTGGACAGAGCGTGTGTTGAGGAGGATGCACTTGAGGTGGTTGTTGTTGTTGCGAGGTCCGGTGGGTGGTCTGCAGGTTCTGAGGCAGGTGTATTTGCAGGCTTGACAGGTGAAGGGTCCGTGGGTTCGCTTCGGGGTGGCTCGGTAGCAGGCGGTTGTTCGTCCGATGTTGAGTGCGTTGAGGGCGTTGAGTAAGCAACAATATATGTGCAATTGTTAAATGTCGCATGCGGGATGGAAAGTTCCATCCAAGTTGCACGAAAACTCAGTCTCTAAGAGACTGCATGGCACAGTTGGCCCAGTTAAAAGCCCTGATACTGGCACTGGTAAATTCGGATTGAGAATTCCCCACACTAATTGTGTGCGATTTGTTTTACTGTGTACAGTTATATAATGAATACTTGCAATACTGGATTCAAAATGGGTTCAAAGATGCAAAAGGTGGCACAATTAAGCATAAAATGATATGGGAACAGGTAGTGGAGTTGAAAACCGAACTACCAAGGGCTCACCTGATAATTACACTGAATCATCAGGGTGATGGCGTTCACATTGAGGGTAATTCATTGGCTGATGAAGACGCAAAGGGGGCTGTACGCACGGCTTCAGAAGCTGTAATCACTTGTTCTAAAACGAAAATAGACGAGATTATGGTGGCTGTCATTGCCTCATGCAAAAACAGCTGTGCAGTACCAAAAAGATTTCCACTCAAATACTTCTACAAGTTAGATGCCAATAACATTCCATTTGCTCATATTCCTGGAGTGAGGGATAGAGTAATTCTAAACATGGATCGTAGTTTAGGTTTAATTCTAGCACACGAATGGATTGGTTCTGCTCATACAGGAGTTACGGTGACTGTTTCCTTATTGAAGCAACGCTATTGGTGGCCTGGTTTAACAAAGCAGACTAAAGACTATGTCTTGAAATGCAACATCTGCCAGCAGATGAAAGGTTCCACCGTAACTCATCCAGAGTAGACACCATTGTTAATATCTGACAAACCACTAGCGTGTGTTTACCTAGATCACTGCGGCACCTTAAAAACGTATATAATGGTAGCAGTGGATTCCTGCTCGAAGTTCCGATGGGTGTAGCCCCTGCGCTTCGCTGAGGCTCAAACTGTTATAAAAGATTTTCGAGTCTCCATAGGGACATACACAATTGGCACATTACATTGTTACATTCGCCAATAACACTCTCATCGAACAGATCTGGCAGCAGAAGGACACGTTTGCCAAATGGGGTATTGAGCTAAAAAAGATAGCCCCTCTCTGTTATCCCAGTCCATTACAACTACCACCTCACACAACGTGTCTGTTAAAAGGGGCAATTGGCCTAGATCTATGCAGCATAACAAAGGAAAAAGAGTCAGGAAAATCACCATTACCTTTGACCATCCTGAAGCCAGCAAGCCCTCGGGTTCCCGGCATCTGAGTATGGCAGTTACCCCCACGGGAAGGGCATGAATAACCCCCCCAACAGCCTCATACACATACCAAGGTTGCAATATATGTTCTTAGAATGTGCATGGACTGCTCACAAAACTTGAAAATCCCGACTTCATGGATTTCATAACACTGTACAACATTCTCCTTTTTCAAGAATCCTGGCAGATAAGCCCCTCTCCAATAACCGGTTACAAAGAATTTCAGAATCCGGCCAAAAGAGCCACTAAATATGGAAGAGCAAAAGGAGGTCTCTCCACCTTTATTTCAACAGAAATCCCATGGCACGCTTCAATAATAGACCTAGATTGCTCTTGGATGTTATGTGTCAAATTAGATATCTCGCTGTCCCACAGCCTCCTTATACTCAACATCTATATTAACCCGGCATCCAAACCAAAGAGCCTAAGAATCGAACAACTAATTACATCATTAACAACACTAAAACTAGTTTACCCAGATGCCAACATGATACTGTCGGGTGACTTTAACATGAATTTACAACATGACAGGAATAAGGATACAACAGAGGCTATATTAGCCCCCAATCGACAGGTCACCCTCGGTAAGAGATGCGCAGCCCACCTGAACAATCTCTCAATGCACGTACTCAATAGTCAAAGCCCGACAGATCGGCCTCCAGCATACACAAGGGTCACCCAAAAATCATGTTCAACTATCGACTACACGTTTACGGACCACAATCTTTTTCCGTACATTGAGAACTTTCAAATAAAAGATAGGGCGGAAAGTGATCATCAACCACAATCTTTTAGCTTATCAGGAAGTTTCGCACTTCCAGAGAAACCAAAGGCGATGTCTTCCCTAACACAATGTTATAACTTAAAACGCCTTTGCTGGAAAAAGGAAAACATTGAGGACATCACATGTATATATTCCAGCCTCTTGGAAAGTTCTAATCTAGCAACACTGAGTATAAAGGCCTGGGAGTCCTTCATCCATGTCATAAATAAAAAAAAATCAAAGCATGTCCATGGCCATAAAGCAGGAAATTCAAAGGGGGCAGTCTCTAGCCTCACATACCAGCCAAGAGGAATTTGAACAGGATCACAGCTCCCAATAGTAAGCTTTGTTAAGTCTCCCTCCATTCTTGTTACGGTAGTAAGGAGAAGTCCGGCGCTCAATCAGTCCTACAGAAAGCCTGTACCAGTCCTAAAGAGAAAAGATTTGTCTCAATTACCTAATCAAACCACACTATGTGGCCGATACTAAGCAGAAGGCCACATGGATCCCAAAGTCCTCCTCTTGCTACAATTCAAGAAGTTCAAACGGAAAGACTCATCACGTTCGAGGAGTCACGTCTACGTCTATGGAATGAAGGACTCTGCAACAATGCTACGGAACTCGTTCACCTTGAACCGGAAATTCACGTCAAAATCAAACTCAATATGAAAAACAAATTGCTATTCGACCAAATACAGATGTCTACATCAACATGTCTCAACAAGAGCAAGCAACAATTTCTACAAATCCTGATGCAATACAATTGATTGAACTGCTTCTGGCTTCTTCATAAACTTTGATAGGTTTTCTTTGGATCCAAGTGAACCTGAAACAACGCCAGCCCAAAAATCAGGCAATCAGGAAGGTAAAGACTTTCTGAACTTACTTTAAAAAGACTTACCTGGTATCACCATGGGTAGAACTGTGGGTAATAACAGGGATACTTTTCTTTCTTTTCTGGGTAGGGTTAGTAATAGTTTTTAGCATGCTTGTTAATGGCAAATACCTTTGACAAAGGTCTGACGCCCAAAAGGTGAATTTAATTTTGAAACCGCATCAATCATCTCATCGAGAAAAAAGAGACTTGTCATCACTTAACATTACAGCAGTTCCTGTACAGGATGGTATAGTTTGGGACAAGGTTGATTTCGATATATGTGGCCCGACATAAATTTTGACAATTCCACACTTATTAAAATATCGTTGAGTGATATCATTACCTCAAGTACATTTTCCGATCATTGGGACCTTGAAAATGTAAATAACATGCTGTCTGATTTAGTAAAATCTGCTGCATTTTCCAATAGTGAAACATTGCACACCAGATTTTGAAACGATGTATTGTTATCAGCATTATGGTCATCATTTTTTGCACAAATCTGCTCATCCTAGAAATATGTTTGCATACCATCAGTGGGAACATTGTCCAACACTGCCAAAAGGCAGTTCAAAAACATTTTCAAAAAAGTTTCAATATTTTTCAGGGTTTAATATGTCTGACCCAGCCTCATATTATTATAAGGTTGCACCGACATCAGCACAGAAAAATATGTTAACTAACACCAAATAGATTTACTCTGCATCCTTTATTGCCCAGTTGTCTGAACAAAGTTATGACTTATGGAAAGACATCATAGATTTAAAATGAGTCTGGGGTAATAGAGAATGGCAAGTTCAGGGAACGGAAGCTTTATTTAGAGCGTGCCTTATCCCTTAACCGATCATGTTTCTGAATGAGACAGTCTTGCCTTGGACTGGCCAAGAACAAAGACTTGAACACACCTCAGCTACCAACTCCATCACTGACCGAGGGTAACAAAACATCACAAAAAGAGGTTACATTAGATGACATCATACAATACAATAGTCAGAACCGTTTCATATATGCTGGCATTTATCCTGCCTACAATGAAATATGGAAAATATCCCAACAAGAGGCCACAGAGAGATTACGGAAAATAGACTGTATAAACCTAGAAAAATCTCTAGCAGTGGTAGACAATGAGTTAACAACATTGACCTCCAGGATATATTCCTTAGGCATCATTGTATCTTCTGCGATAGACATACTAGAACAAGATTTGGCCATATCACAACACGGGCAATCTCAGTTGCGTTCTATTATATTACTAAGCTGGACGCTGCAATCTTTGCTTGCAGGCTATGTGGCTTGACTTTTTATCAACAGTATGTCTCTGTTTTCTGAATACAATCTAACAGATAAACAGATAGAAAGTGCACAAAGGGGAGCAAAATATACAATGCTGTGCATCCAAAAACTGGATAGATTACCATTTACAGTGGCAAAATAACCGTCCACAGAATGGTTAATCCATGGTCACCTAACTCTACCGATCACTACTTTTCAGTTTCAGTGCTGCCTTGAACAAGCAGGCGGGCAGATATGAAAAAATGGGTAAGGAATACATTAAGGAATCTTGGGAATTACCATACAGATGTCAATGCCGGAGTGGGGATCGAGAAGTGTTTCTAAGCGGTACAAACTGTGAGAACGCTTTAAGTGGATCGCTCAT
Source organism: Lissotriton helveticus (assembly GCF_964261635.1). Lineage (NCBI taxonomy): Eukaryota > Metazoa > Chordata > Amphibia > Caudata > Salamandridae > Lissotriton > Lissotriton helveticus. The sequence goes on along the minus strand of NC_136057.1, from coordinate 1,405,821,209 downwards.
ATGCCAGGATATAATGCTACATGGGGTATGTATAATCCAATATCCCGGCACTCAAATGTGACAATTTAATTGCTTATATGTTTACCATATAGGACTTATTTTGCGCACAGATCCTGAACATTCAGCCACAGGTGACAATTTTGGTTCATATATATGAATAGGTTTAATTAACACACATTAGAAACACCATCAAAATTTTGTTTACAAAACAAACAAAGAATGATACAAATTTCATTAGTGAAAAACTGGCCAAGAGAGGGTGATGAACACTATATACAGGACAATTGATGTTTATATGTCCTCCTCTTCTTGATCCTCAAGAAACAACAGCCGACACGTGTTTCGTCACGTCATGTGACTTCCTCAAGGCTGCAAAGATAATAATTTATTATGTTTAAAATCCTTATAAAAATATATCTCATCAAAAAAAAATTCTATTTCACAGATGAACACATTCTGTCCTTGATTGCAGGAAGGTAGTAGAAAAAACCAGATGTGCAAAAAGGAAAGAAAAGTGGAGAGGTCTCAGGAGCAGTTGGATTTTATTACACCCTATGCGTGACCAAAAAGGAATTTTTTAGAAGTACCTAAAAGAGGCGAGGTGCAAGTGCCCGTCACCAAAAATACTTTTTTGTGACTGAAAGGAAGCTAACCTTCTACATACTTGTAGTACAAGTTTATTAAAGTCTGTGTCCGTACTCTTCTTGCGGATTTTCAAGATTTAGGAGTTTGTTTGGCGAGTGACCTATATGGTAGATATAAGTTATACACATGATTTTACTATTTAATTCTACCATTGGGATGCCCTACTGTAATAGTCAAAATTAATAAGACTCACTTTATCTATATACTTTGTAGCTCCTATTTATTGTGATTCATACGTCCGGCCCGTATTACATGTATTGATAACCTCCGTTACACGGAACCATAATGATGCAACCGTTCTATGGTACAATGGAGATATAATGGTAATGAATAGTACATCTTGGTAAAAATAGTTTAAAGCTTAGTCTTTTTTTCTTGGTTAGTGAGAACTCACTTGTTGCAAAATGCATCATGAGGCCATCATAAAGTATCGTTAACTCAAGTCTAGGTTCTCAAGTAAAATATTCTTCTCAGACGGTTATCCTAAAAAATAGGGACATGAATATGGTCATACCAGCAACATGCATCCATGGTGTAACCTAAAATAACAGTTTGTTCAGACTTATCAAGCCTTACTCTTTGGTCACTCTATTGTTTATTTACAATTCCTCCTTAGTTTTCCTTTCTTACTTTGATAGAATGAAATAACGGCCTGGAACTCGTTTTTCAAGTCGTGGGCGTATATACTCCTAGGAAACTATTGGTATCGAAAAGGTATATTAGAGTAACAGATGTACGTTACCAATAATTACAATTTTTTCAAAGCTCATATTCTAATGTGCACATATTCAGATAAAGGGTGCACCGAGTACTCACATATTAGCACTTTTCCGTTTTGAAGGTGTGGGTGATGGGCTCTGATATGCCTAAAATTCAAATCATCAAATAGTTAGAAAAGAGCGTCCAATTAGCCCGTCATATTTGTTCGTCAAAATATATATTTAAACTCAACGAGCAAGATATATCCATATCCGTTTATGGCTTAGGCGTCCTAATAAACCGGAAGTTTTTGTACTTAGATCGCTCATAAGAGAAAATAGGGATGCCATCTGCATTGATCGTATATTGAACCCCCTGTAATCCGAGACACGTCTAAGTTTAATCCTTGAAAGTTGGCAGTTCATCGTCTGAAACTACAGGGATACTATCCAGCAACACAAAGTCGTTAGGAGTGGACTTTCTAAAACATTCTAATTTTAATGTGCCTGGTCTCACGTTGTTAACTCGTGGGACCGGCGTCCAAGTAAGCGGCAGTATTATATTTAATCAAAACAAACCCATGATCTCAGCCCTCGGGAAGGTTTTCACACCGACGGTGATAAGTGACTTACCGCATACGTGAACGTCCTCTCTGTCAATGTCACCGAGTTCGCAACTTTCCATTATTTGCTGCTCCATTTTTATGTGTCGATCACACCGGCCAAACGCCCGGCGAGCCGGAAGTGATCAAGGAGTTTCAGAAACCGGATGTCTAGTCTGCCATAGAGAATAAGCCAACAGTCAATGAGCGGGGCATCCATCTTGAAAGTACTTTAATTCAATTTAAAGATAGTTTTCACTGTTCATAAGTATAGCGTATGTGTATCTATCAAGACACAACATTACAAAGTCGTGGTCCATCGATTGTTCGCCACATTTCGGCCCCGTCCCATTAGTTGAGAACGGGTGCCCATAATTGTTTATTTCTCGATCATATCAATGGACAAGATGGTACCTAAAATCCATAATCTTTATGATATTGTTTATTCAGCCTATATATTTGTCTACTAATCGCATAATTGAATTAGGAAAACCAAACAGGCTATTGGTTACAAAACCAATATAAGGATAATACCAACCTATGCGTTTCCCGCCGCCATGTTGAAATGAGGGATATTTAGGATTCAGTATATAAAACTGGTGTTCGTTGTACATATTTTAGTGTACAGCAAAGAAACACGCCTTTGGGCATTATAAACAAGTAACCCGATCAGATCTCTCTTAAGAGATGGTCATAAGTTAACTCCTTTATCTAAATAAAAATATTTAGCGGTAATCAGATCTTGTGAAAAGAAGGGAGAATCAGTCGTATATTCAATCTTATTAAACTCAAGATAGAGATCTCTATAGTAGTTTCGTAATGAAAATCAGATATAATAAGACATCAAGAAAAGGGAGAGAGAACAGATATGATGAAAACATCCGGGAAGAGGAGAGAGAACAGGAACGTAGGTATAAAACAAGTGAGGTACAATATGACACATATATACATTATAGTTTTGTCTCTGTTACTGTGTCTCATTTCCATCTAAATACTGAGGGTTTGACAATCCTGACAACTTTGAAGCTGTTCAATGTGTCGAAAGTCTTACATCTAATCCACATTGTATTGCCATACATATCATCATTTCCACATTGCATGGTAATATGTTAAACATCAGGAGACTGATCACTACGAGACTGACATTAAAGTCTAGACATTACTACTAAGTTTTCAGAAACACATGCATCTCTTTATCAAAATTGATTCCCATCTCGACCGCCCTAAGTTTGACGATCCACTGTGTTTCTGTCCGTCTCAATGTCAGCACCCTATCACCACCCCTAGGTCCACAGTTCACATGTGCAATTCCATGAAATCTAATGCCTCTTAGTTGTTCCAGCGTGTGTGTCTGGTTAAAGTGTACCGCTAGGGGATAGCTGCCATTGTTGTTACGTATCGCTCTTATATGTTCTTGTATCCTGTCTTTTAAAGAGCTAACGGTACTGCCAATATAAATCAGGCCACAGCAACAGGTAATGCAGTATACAACATAGTTGGTATTACAGTTGGTAAACTGCTTGATATTGTATTTGACTCCTGTATTGTATTGGAATTCTTTTCGTTTGTTTGCTGCAAATTGGCACACACAGCATGTTGTGCATTTATAAAATCCCATTGGTTTAGGTGGGACCCAAATCATTTGTTTCTGTTTGGGGGGTAGGTAGCTTGGGCACAGAATTTCTCTTAGGGTGGTACCTCGTCGATATGATATCATGGGGTGTGGCGTGACATATTTTTCCAAGGTCTTGTCCATGCTCAAAAGATGCCAATGTCTCTTAAAGATTCTATGCACATGATGACTATGAGTATTGTATCCAGTTATTACAGCAATTGTGCGCTTTTCTTTGGATTTTATTGGAATCTTTTTTGGATTGATCAGAACTGATCGTGATTTCTTTTGAATTTTAGATTTGGCATTCTGCAGTACATCCCCTAGATAACCCCTCTTTTGAAATCTCTGTTCTAGCTGTGTTAGTTCTTTCTGAAAAACTTCTTCCTCACTACAGTTTCGTTTCAACCTGGTCATCTCTCCCAATGGTATAGAGTTAACCTGAGACCTGGAATGTGCACTACTGGCATGCAGGACAGAATTACAAGCCGTTGGTTTTCGAAAAAGTCTTGTTGCTATTTTGTTGGCTTTGTGGTACAAGATCACATCCAGAAATTCTATTTCTGTTTTGCTGCTCTTAGATGTAAATTGGAGATTATAGCTATTGTCATTAAGATGTTTCAGCATTTCTCCCAGTTCTTTTTCATTTCCAGACCATACAACAAAAATATCGTCGATATATGGACCCCAATATATTATATGCTCTGTGAGATTTGTATTGAGAGACTTCCATAGGTGATGTTTCTCAAATGAGCCCATGTATAAATTAGCATAGGAAGGGGAAAATTTAGATCCCATTGCTACACCAACTGCCTGTTTATACCATTCTCCTTGGTGTAGGAAAACATTGTTTTCCAAAACCACCCGTGTAAGGTCGAGTATCATCTGCGTGTGTTCGTACAGACTAGCATCCCTATGAGACAGGCATTCTGCCAACGTCTCCAATCCTTTCTCCAACGGTATACAGGTGTACAACGAGCACACATCCATTGTGACAAATGTTAGATTGTCTGCCCATTCGATGTCTTCCAATTTACTAAGAATGTCCCCGTGTCCCTGATATACGAGGGAAGATTGTGTACGAGAGGTTGGAGAAATACATCTATGTATTCAGATATATGTTCCGTTGGGGAACCTATTTCCGAAATTATGGGTCGTCCCTGAGGGAAAATTCCTGGCATATGTATTTTTGGCAGGGTATAGATACAGAGGGCCCTAGGTGTAGCATTGTATAGATATCTGAATTCCAGTTCAGTAATCAGGCCCTGTTCCTTCCATCCCTGTAGTTTCCCAAGTATAGCTGCTGTTATATTCCTTAATGGGTTGCCCACTAGTTTGATGTATGATTGGTCGCTCATAAGCTGTCTGTCTATCTCATTTACATAGTCGCTCACTCGCATCACCACCACATTGCCACCCTTATCTGCCTCTTTCAGCACCACTTCTTTGTTATTTGTTAGGTCTTTCAGTGCTTGATTTTCCTCTCTAGTGAGATTGAACTTAATGTAGCCACGTTTCTGGTTAAGCCTGTCCTCTAATGTGTACAAGTCTGTGGTAAGCGCTTTGTAGAATGTGTCCACCAAATTGTTAGCTTGTAATGTAGGTGTAAATATAGATTTTTGCTTAAGACCACTGTCCAAACTACGATCGGAAACTACATCCAGATCAAACATTAAGTCCATCATTGATACAGGGGTATCTTCACATTCATTTAGAGACAACAAAAGATGTATATCTTGTACTTCCTTTATTGTCTTATTACAAGTCAGAGACACAGGGTTTTTGGGCCTTCCTCAATACTTTTGTTTTCAAAATATTTCTTCAGCTTTATTTTGCGCACAAACTGAAATAAATCAACATGAATATTTACAAAGTCAGGGAAGGCAGTTGGACAAAAGCTTAATCCTTTACTTAGTACACTTTCATCTGATTCAGAAAGCACAAGATCAGAAAGATTAACTACGGCAACATTATAATTTTTAGTGGTGTCAGTACTGGCATTAATGGAGGCAGAGAGCGGGATCACTTGTTCAGATTCTTGGATATAGAGCGGGTTGTTGCCCCCTATCTTTGATTTGCGTTTTGACCCGCCCCTCCTTGTTTTCTGATTTTTTGTTGTCCATAATTTGTTTGACTGCCCTTGCGGTAGCGTTCCATCTCGTCTAAAAAAGATGAGTTAGGTTTGGAGGCTTGGTCTGCTGTTAAAGGCCCTATTCCATCCTCAGAGGTGTTCACACTATGTATGCTAGATGCATCAGATTCACTAGATGAAGGCACTACATTGATTGCTTGAGCATTTGCTTTGGGTAGTTTAGATTTAGTCTGTACATAGTCAAATTTTTTAGCGAAAGTAAATACCCTTCCATTTTTATAATCATACTCGTCCCTTTTTAGTTTTCTCATCTTTTTTTCTTTAATGTGAAGCTGATGAGTGCTCACAATCTCCTTCAGAATTTTATAATTCTTCTTGGTAGTTTCCTCTAAGTTTAGGCTTTTGATCTCCTGTTCCAATTTCTCTATTTCCAAAAGTAGGGTCTCTCTCTTTCTCTCCGCATGTCTAATTAAAATATCCCTCATTCTATAGGAGGAGTTCAAATTTAACTCTTCCCATTCTTTCAATAGGTCTCCATCTAGGTCCTTAAACGTTGGAAAGATAATAATTCTTAAACCACGTGGGACCTGCTTTATATCCAAATACCGTTTCAAAATAATTGCATCCCACCAGCGGGACACCTCTTGTTTGCAAGCTCGTTCCAATTTCATAAACTTCAATTTTAAACCTTCCTGCTCCATCGTTTTATTAGTTGTGGGAACCTTACTTGTGGCACCAGTGAACAATTCTTGCAACATCGCATTTCTTTCTTCCTCAAAATTTTCCATGATAGATGTACAGTTGCCTAATTACTATCAGAATTACAGGAAAATTTCTTTTACAAAATTTCTCCAAACACCCCTATCTGTTCTTAATCTGAAAAAGTGAGTGCCGCTCTCCACATAAACTTATTATGTAATTTCACTGGCAGTAATGCGACTGAGGCGCACCTCATTCAGCAGTATACTCAGATTAGGCCATACATTCAGGGATTGACACAGTATGGGTCATGAGCATTAATACATTTGGGGTTGGTGCCTCTCGGGACAAAAAACACCCTACTACAACAGGTGTACATATACACAGGGATATCAAAGATAATCCCCAAGTGACTCAAAATGAATAATCCAATATCCCGGCACTCAAATGTGACAATTTAATTGCTTATATGTTTACCATATAGGACTTATTTTGCGCACAGATCCTGAACATTCAGCCACAGGTGACAATTTTGGTTCATATATATGAATAGGTTTAATTAACACACATTAGAAACACCATCAAAAATTTGTTTACAAAACAAACAAAGAATGATACAAATTTCATTAGTGAAAAACTGGCCAAGAGAGGGTGATGAACACTATATACAGGACAATTGATGTTTATATGTCCTCCTCTTCTTGATCCTCAAGAAACAACAGCCGACACGTGTTTCGTCACGTCATGTGACTTCCTCAAGGCTGCAAAGATAATAATTTATTATGTTTAAAATCCTTATAAAAATATATCTCATCTAAAAAAAAATTCTATTTCACAGATGAACACATTCTGTCCTTGATTGCAGGAAGGTAGTAGAAAAAACCAGATGTGCAAAAAGGAAAGAAAAGTGGAGAGATCTCAGGAGCAGTTAGATTTTATTACACCCTATGCGTGACCAAAAAGAAATTTTTTAGAAGTACCTAAAAGAGGCGAGGTGCAAGTGCCCGTCACCAAAAATACTTTTTTGTGACTGAAAGGAAGCTAACCTTCTAAATACTCGTAGTACAAGTTTATTAAAGTCTGTGTCCGTACTCTTCTTGCGGATTTTCAAGATTTAGGAGTTTGTTTGGCGAGTGACCTATATGGTAGATATAAGTTATACACATGATTTTACTATTTAATTCTACCATTGGGATGCCCTACTGTAATAGTCAAAATTAATAAGACTCACTTTATCTATATACTTTGTAGCTCCTATTTATTGTGATTCATACGTCCGGCCCGTATTACATGTATTGATAACCTCCGTTACACGGAACCATAATGATGCAACCGTTCTATGGTACAATGGAGATATAATGGTAATGAATAGTACATCTTGGTAAAAATAGTTTAAAGCTTAGTCTTTTTTTCTTGGTTAGTGAGAACTCACTTGTTGCAAAATGCATCATGAGGCCATCATAAAGTATCGTTAACTCAAGTCTAGGTTCTCAAGTAAAATATTCTTCTCAGACGGTTATCCTAAAAAATAGGGACATGAATATGGTCATACCAGCAACATGCATCCATGGTGTAACCTAAAATAACAGTTTGTTCAGACTTATCAAGCCTTACTCTTTGGTCACTCTATTGTTTATTTACAATTCCTCCTTAGTTTTCCTTTCTTACTTTGATAGAATGAAATAACGGCCTGGAACTCGTTTTTCAAGTCGTGGGCGTATATACTCCTAGGAAACTATTGGTATCGAAAAGGTATATTAGAGTAACAGATGTACGTTACCAATAATTACAATTTTTTCAAAGCTCATATTCTAATGTGCACATATTCAGATAAAGGGTGCACCGAGTACTCACATATTAGCACTTTTCCGTTTTGAAGGTGTGGGTGATGGGCTCTGATATGCCTAAAATTCAAATCATCAAATAGTTAGAAAAGAGCGTCCAATTAGCCCGTCATATTTGTTCGTCAAAATATATATTTAAACTCAACGAGCAAGATATATCCATATCCGTTTATGGCTTAGGCGTCCTAATAAACCGGAAGTTTTTGTACTTAGATCGCTCATAAGAGAAAATAGGGATGCCATCTGCATTGATCGTATATTGAACCCCCTGTAATCCGAAACACGTCTAAGTTTAATCCTTGAAAGTTGGCAGTTCATCGTCTGAAACTACAGGGATACTATCCAGCAACACAAAGTCGTTAGGAGTGGACTTTCTAAAACATTCTAATTTTAATGTGCCTGGTCTCACGTTGTTAACTCGTGGGACCGGCGTCCAAGTAAGCGGCAGTATTATATTTAATCAAAACAAACCCATGATCTCAGCCCTCGGGAAGGTTTTCACACCGACGGTGATAAGTGACTTACCGCATACGTGAACGTCCTCTCTGTCAATGTCACCGAGTTCGCAACTTTCCATTATTTGCTGCTCCATTTTTATGTGTCGATCACACCGGCCAAACGCCCGGCGAGCCGGAAGTGATCAAGGAGTTTCAGAAACCGGATGTCTAGTCTGCCATAGAGAATAAGCCAACAGTCAATGAGCGGGGCATCCATCTTGAAAGTACTTTAATTCAATTTAAAGATAGTTTTCACTGTTCATAAGTATAGCGTATGTGTATCTATCAAGACACAACATTACAAAGTCGTGGTCCATCGATTGTTCGCCACATTTCGGCCCCGTCCCATTAGTTGAGAACGGGTGCCCATAATTGTTTATTTCTCGATCATATCAATGGACAAGATGGTACCTAAAATCCATAATCTTTATGATATTGTTTATTCAGCCTATATATTTGTCTACTAATCGCATAATTGAATTAGGAAAACCAAACAGGCTATTGGTTACAAAACCAATATAAGGATAATACCAACCTATGCGTTTCCCGCCGCCATGTTGAAATGAGGGATATTTAGGATTCAGTATATAAAACTGGTGTTCGTTGTACATATTTTAGTGTACAGCAAAGAAACACGCCTTTGGGCATTATAAACAAGTAACCCGATCAGATCTCTCTTAAGAGATGGTCATAAGTTAACTCCTTTATCTAAATAAAAATATTTAGCGGTAATCAGATCTTGTGAAAAGAAGGGAGAATCAGTCGTATATTCAATCTTATTAAACTCAAGATAGAGATCTCTATAGTAGTTTCGTAATGAAAATCAGATATAATAAGACATCAAGAAAAGGGAGAGAGAACAGATATGATGAAAACATCCGGGAAGAGGAGGGAGAACAGGAAAGTAGGTATAAAACAAGTGAGGTACAATATGACACATATATACATTATAGTTTTGTCTCTGTTACTGTGTCTCATTTCCATCTAAATACTAAGGGTTTGACAATCCTGACAACTTTGAAGCTGTTCAATGTGTCGAAAGTCTTACATCTAATCCACATTGTATTGCCATACATATCATCATTTCCACATTGCATGGTAATATGTTAAACATCAGGAGACTGTTCACTACGAGACTGACATTAAAGTCTAGACATTACTACTAAGTTTTCAGAAACACATGCATCTCTTTATCAAAATTGATTCCCATCTCGACCGCCCTAAGTTTGACGATCCACTGTGTTTCTGTCCGTCTCAATGTCAGCACCCTATCACCACCCCTAGGTCTACAGTTCACATGTGCAATTCCATGAAATCTAATGCCTCTTAGTTGTTCCAGCGTGTGTGTCTGGTTAAAGTGTACCGCTAGGGGATAGCTGCCATTGTTGTTACGTATCGCTCTTATATGTTCTTGTATCCTGTCTTTTAAAGAGCGAACGGTACTGCCAATATAAATCAGGCCACAGCAACAGGTAATGCAGTATACAACATAGTTGGTATTACAGTTGATAAACTGCTTGATATTGTATTTGACTCCTGTATTGTATTGGAATTCTTTTCGTTAGTTTGCTGCAAATTGGCACACACAGCATGTTGTGCATTTATAAAATCCCATTGGTTTAGGTGGGAACCAAATCATTTGTTTCTGTTTGGGGGGTAGGTAGCTTGGGCACAGAATTTCTCTTAGGGTGGTACCTCGTCGATATGATATCATGGGGTGTGGCGTGACATATTTTTCCAAGGTCTTGTCCATGCTCAAAAGATGCCAATGTCTCTTAAAGATTCTATGCACATGATGACTATGAGTATTGTATCCAGTTATTACAGCAATTGTGCGCTTTTCTTTGGATTTTATTGGAATCTTTTTTGGATTGATCAGAACTGATCGTGATTTCTTTTGAATTTTCGATTTGGCATTCTGCAGTACATCCCCTAGATATCCCCTCTTTTGAAATCTCTGTTCTAGCTGTGTTAGTTCTTTCTGAAAAACTTCTTCCTCACTACAGTTTCGTTTCAACCTGGTCATCTCTCCCAATGGTATAGAGTTAACCTGAGACCTGGGGTGTGCACTACTGGCATGCAGGACAGAATTACAAGCCGTTGGTTTTCGAAAAAGTCTTGTTGCTATTTTTTTGGCTTTGTGGTACAAGATCACATCCAGAAATTCTATTTCTGTTTTGCTGCTCTTAGATGTAAATTGGAGATTATAGCTATTGTCATTAAGATGTTTCAGCATTTCTCCCAGTTCTTTTTCATTTCCAGACCATACAACAAAAATATCGTCGATATATCGACCCCAATATATTATATGCTCTGTGAGATTTGTATTGAGAGACTTCCATATGTGATGTTTCTCAAATGAGCCCATGTATAAATTAGCATAGGAAGGGGAAAATTTAGATCCCACTGCTACACCAATTGCCTGTTTATACCATTCTCCTTGGTGTAGGAAAACATTGTTTTCCAAAACCACCCGTGTAAGGTCGAGTATCATCTGCGTGTGTTCGTACAGACTAGCATCCCTATGAGACAGGCATTCTGCCAACGTCTCCAATCTACATGGGGTATGTAATGGTTCTGTAGCTAACTTGTCCTGTCATCTGAGGGGTGCCACAGCTGCTGTGATTACGCCAGCGTTCTGGCTACTTTCAAATGGGAGTTACTTGATGCTGAACAGTCAAGGCTGCTGCGGAATGCTCCCGGGCATCGCATATCTGGTAACCCGTGTGCTCCAGGGTTACTTCTTGTATGCAAGTATTGTTTCCACCGACACATACAGTCAGGGAGACGCCGTTATGGCATTCACTGTCTTTAATACGGTTTGATACTCTAAGCAGAATGAAAGCCATGCTTTTACAGAAGTCTGTGCCCTTAACCTCCGCTCGAGAGACTTTTGATCTCCAGATCGCAAGGTCTTCAGAAGAGTTACAGGCGCTTATCCATACAAACTGCCCTTTCCATTTAGTAGATATGGTAAATTGTATCTTTAATATGTCTAATACGACTGACATTGTCCACCTATTTAAGACCATAGGTTCTGCACTTCTAGGCACCTTTCAGACGGTACTTGGAGTTATGCCAAACTTCATACTCTCCATATTCAGAAGCATCTTTGGCGCATTTCCGCTGATCCTGTTTCTAATAGCAGGTATCCTGATTGTCTTCTATCTGCTACGCAATGGACGTCACAGTCACCAAGGAGATGGAAAAAGTGCTCCTGGAGCGGAAATACCGTGACCGCATGGTACAACATCTAGGCATGCCTCGCCTAAGAGAACTAAGTGCATCTTGGTTCCTGTCTTTTCGACCAGTCTGGATGGACTGCATCTTACCTGTCCTCCGATGCCTGTTTTGCAGAGAAGAATGCTGTTAGACCTTTATTTGACACTCCCATCATGTGCACAACCGGACGTGAATGCTCTACTGGACCCCAAAATGGCCCATGTTCTGCAATGTCCTCAGCGTTTTCCAATGTTGATGGCAGTATTACTTGAGCCACCGCAGGTAGTAACTGCACCTGTTGGTATGGACACTGGCTCTTCCACTGACACCCAGGCTTTAGACGGCCCACAGGCTGCCCCAGCACCGGCTGCAGACAGCGTGGAACATCATCTGTACTCAATTGATGTACTCTGGGAGGTGTTATGGGGGCCATCGACTGCAGAAGTAAGCAATGAGAATGTGGCATCTACCAGTCAGGACACAAAAACAATTGACTCATTTAGGTTGTCTTGTGCTGGAAGAAATTCGCCCTTTTTAAACAAAGCTCAAAATTTGGAACTCAAAAACAAAATTGACATTCCTTTCATTTGTTGGGCATATATGGCTTTTAAATGCTTATAGTGGTTCGGACTAAAGCTACGGACACTTTTTTAAAGCTATGCTTTGCAAAAGATTTTAAACATTTTTAAGACATTTAGACATTTTTATAAGTTTTTAGACATTTTTAGCAAAATACATTTTTTAACACTTTGTGCACCTACATATGCGCAGGTAACACTGCAACATTTCACCTATATCCTTCCCTATATTATATACATAACGGTTCATAGGGACTGACTCTTTACCTAGATAAGACTCTGCATTAAGAACGCAGGTTTTTCCCTAGTTCGAAACATACATTATGCATGAGGCTTCTTGGAAGCGCAGCAGGACAAACATCTCGATTTCTCCTGAGGCGGAAGCCGGGAGTAGGCCTGTTTGTTTATTTTAATAATTTGAGTGGTATAACTTGCTGCTTTTAACTTCTTACCCCTTCACTGCTCAGGACACCTCCAGCCTCGAATTTCTTCGCGCAGCGGAGCCTAACGCTAACGCGGTGAGCTCGCCATTGCCGCCATTCCCGACGCCCACATAGGCCACGCCCCTTTTTCAAGAGGCCACGCCCCCTACCGCATTTAAGGCGCTGATTACAAGCCCCTTCCTTATTGCGATTTCTCCTGAGGCGGAAGCCGGGAGTAGGCCTGTTTGTTTATTTTAATAATTTGAGTGTTATAACTTGCTGCTTTTAACTTCTTACCCCTTCACTGCTCAGGGCGCCTCCAGCCTCGAATTTCTTCGCGCAGCGGAGCCTAACGCTGACGCGGTGAGCTCGCCATTGCCGCCATTCCCGACGCCCACATAGGCCACGCCCCTTTTTCAAGAGGCCCCGCCCCCTACCGCATTTAAGGCGCTGATTACAAGCCCCTTCCTTATTGCGATTTCTCCTGAGGCGGAAGCCGGGAGTAGGCCTGTTTGTTTATTTTAATAATTTGAGTGTTATAACTTGCTGCTTTTAACTTCTTACCCCTTCACTGCTCAGGGCGCCTCCAGCCTCGAATTTCTTCGCGCAGCGAGCCTAACGCTGACGCGGTGAGCTCGCCATTGCCGCCATTCCCGACGCCCACATAGACCACGCCCCTTTTCCAAGAGGCCACGCCCCCTACCGCACATCTCTTTCCTCTATAAATTAAGTGCATATTCCGGTCGCGCAGCGGACGAGCGCAGCGGGCGCGACGTTTGCGCGCCGAAGGCGCGCCTAAGGCAAGCCCGTCTGCGCCCGTCCGCGACCGACCGGGACTCGGGGCACCACACTCTGTCCAATCTCATGTATATACCCCTGAACTACTGCGCTCCTTCAGAGCAAACTGGCAGTTGAATTCCGCTACGCTGTCCTACGCCCAAAAACTCGGCATTGCCTCTCCCACGCCCATCGCATCAGTCCCCCCTCCCCCTTCCACTTCTGCTATCCTTCTCAATACGAGATCAGCCGTCAAGCACCAATCCGAAATATTTGATCTTTTGGAGTCTAACGCTCCGGACCTCTTGTTTCTTACTGAAACCTGGTACAGACCCGACTCTCTGCCAAACATCTTGGCCTCCCTCCCGGCCCACTATTCCATGCTTCGCGCCGACCGACCCGAGAGTAAAATAGGAGGCGGTGTAGCCATGATCACTCACAGGGATCTCCACTTTCAGACTCTGGCTTCGCCCACCTTACCAGCAGCCGACTGCTTGGTAGTGCGATTCACATCTTTCAAGACCCCACTCACGTGCGTACTAACCTATCGACCTCCCCAGCCATCACCCAACTTTCTCTCTGCCTTTCAGAACCTATTGGCTACCTTGGCAATTAATCATGCCTCCGTCCTCGTCTTGGGCGATTTTAACTATTGGCCCACTGATCCTGCTGAGGACCTTGCCTCTAAAGACTTCACCCAACTGCTCCTCAGTCTCAATTTTACTCAACACGTCCAAGGCCCCACCCACACCAGGGGTCACATCCCAGATCAAATCTGGTCACTTAACATCTCAATGTCCATTCCCACCATCTCGCCCTGCTCCTGGTCGGATCACTCTCTGATCACCTTCTCCTTGGACTTGAGCCATACAATATCCCCCCTCTTCCCAAAAACATCTGGGCCAGGAATTGGCACAAAGTTGATATCCCTTCTCTCTGCAACTCGCTGGCCGCCACCTACCCAGACCTTCTGGGCTCGGACCCTTGCTCCCAGGCCGCCACATTAGATCAGTGGCTCACTAACACTTGCGATCCCGTGGCCCCTCTGAAGCGTACCACCATCAATCGCACTCACAATGCCAACAAATGGTTTAGCGCCACTCTCAAAGCCAAAAAACTGGAGCTAAGGCAGGCCGAACGAGCTTGGAGAAGAGCATACTGTCCCGTCCACAGACAGCATTTTACCACTGTGCTCAAAGAATATAAAACCGCCATTCTAACAGCCAAAAACGAGTACTTTTCGGGGCGCATCTTAGCAGCCGAATGTCAATCCCGTGAGATTTTCTCCACCGTTCACGAACTGGCATCCTCAGATAGAACCGCACCCAAGATCCCCCCTCCCAGGCTTTATGTGACTCGCTCAATGAGTTCTTTATTGACAAGATCGCCCTCATCAAAGCCAATATCCCCCCTCCCCCCCACACTTTTTCTCCCCCCAACCCCCGACAATAATTGGTCTTTTACCACTATCCCACCACTCACGAGAGAATCCATGCTTTTGCTACTCAGGCGTGTTAAGTCAGGTTCTCCAGCCGACATTGGCCCAGCACGTATTCTTTGTCAGCTCTTCTCTGTATGCCCCTCTCCTGCCATTGTCCTTCTGAACAACTGTTTTACCTCCGGCATCGTTCCGGCCCCCTTCAAGACTGCTACTATTCTTCCCATATTAAAAAAAACAGGAGCCGACCCTTCTCTCCCTGCTAACTACCGCCCCATTTCCCTCCTCCCTTATCTGGGTAAAGTAGCAGAGTCCCACGTCACCCAGGCACTTAGCTCCTTTATAGAGAGCAGCAACTATCTTGCACCCTGCCAGGCGGGCTTCCGCCCCCGTCACTCCACTGAGAAGGTGGTCATTTCAGTCATGGACCAGCTCAGGGAGGGACTCGACACCAACATCCCCCAGGCCCTGGTCCTCCTCGATCTGTCCGCCGCCTTTGACACGGTGGACCACTCCATCCTCTTATCCTGTGTCAGGGCGGCGGGCATAGGGGACCAGGCTCTTACCTGGATTGGATCCTTCCTGGAGGGGCGCACCCAGGCGGTACACCTTCCCGAATTTTCGGCCCCACCTAGCAGGGTGAAATGCGGGGTTCCCCAGGGCTCTTCTCTTTCCCCTCTTTTGTTTAATCTTTATATTTTTCCTCTCGTTTTTGCACTTCAACAAATGGAGGTCATAGTTTACAATTATGCTGACGACCTCCAACTAATTTTTAATTTTTCCGACCCCTCTTTAGGAGCCTCCCGCTTCCAGTCTGTCCTGCTGTTTATCCGGGCTTGGATGAATGCAAACCATCTCAAACTCAACCCGGATAAAACAGAGCTGATTCTGACTGGAGGCGGCAGCAATCCCTGGTCACCTTCCTTTTGGCCCTCTTCCCTCGGTCCCCCTCCCACTCCTTCCCACTCTGTTAAGACCCTTGGAATCATGCTTAACCACCATCTGACACTTCACACTCACATTATCACTATTGTTTCTTCTTGCTTTTTCACCTTACGTATCATCAGGAAAGTGTCCCGGTTTTTCTCTTCCTCAGCACTCAAGCTGATTGTGATGGCCATGGTTTTATCAAAGATCGACTACGGTAACATCATTTTCAATGGCGTTCCCGCCTATGCACTCCAACGTCTTCAGACGGTGCAGAACCAGGCAGCTCACCTGGTGCATGGCCTACCGAAATATCACCACTCTTCCCCCCTCCTCATCAACCTTCACTGGCTACCAATCAAACAAAGAGCCCTTTTCAAACTTGGCTGTCTTACTTTCCAAGCCCGGGCAGGTACTGCCCCTGCGTTCATCAATTCCGCCATCATCAACTACTGCCCCGCTAGAGACCTACGTTCCGCGGCCAAATCTCTGTTAGTCATTCCCCGGTTCAAGAAAAAACGCTCCGGAGGTCAGAAATTTTCAGCACTTGCACCTACCTTTTGGAACTCCCTTCCCCTTCCCCTCAGATCCTCCCCTTCCTACTTGGAGTTTAGTAAAGCTCTAAAAACCTTCCTATTCCAGCAAGCTTTCAGTCCATAGTCCCTGATGTCCTCTTCAGTCTTGAAATCCAATAGCGCCAAGAAACTGCTCAGTGAATGCGCGCTCTATAAATAACAAAAAATTCAAAAATTCAAATCTCCTGTATATTATCTCTGTATAAAGTTCAGGCCCGACGTCATCCTTTAGGCCGACACAGTAACACAGCAAGGTAGGACCCTTGGAGACCTGTGGGTATATATATATCATGTCTTGCTTAGAAAGAAAGAGGAAACTGTGACATCCTGGCTGACACACTGACCAGAGAGGCTGAGGTTCCTACATGCAGACACTCCAGCTCGCAGTGGTCTAACATCCCCCGTGAAGCGTCCAACTCGAGACCAGGACAGGGTCCCATATTTTCTCATTCTAAGATAATGGGGTTGTCTAGATCCTAGAAAGATTCTTGGCATAACACCTACACAGATGCTAGGTACATTTTAGGTACATCTAGTTAGGTAGGCATTGTAGGAGTACTCATTTATTATCATGTGTTTTATGTCCTTCTATATATTCATGATTACTGCAAAATGGTAGACCTGTACCATCCCTTTACTTTACTTTTGTAGAACTGCTTATCATATATCTCTGCTACTGTGTAATGGTTGTTTCAACACATCCATTTTACACTAGAATAACAACTGTTCAATAAATTCTTATTGAAACGCCCAGTCTGTTTATTCTGTGTATCTCTGAGACAAACTAAGTGAGTACGAGTGACTGAGCGAAAAGTAGTATATTGTTTCCACGATTCTGAGGGATAACAGTTGTCATGTTCTGAGGTTGCCAGAAACTATTCTCTCTCCGATAAGAGGAGATTCTAGTGGCACTGTGAGCTAGCTGATATAGACAGGCTCACATATCCGGTGGGGTTGCTCAGAACCAGTTTGCCACCAAACCCACAGTTTATGTTATCTGAACGTGCAGATACTGTATACGGGTATATAGGAACTACACAACAAGTCTTTAGTGGTGTGTCTATTTGCATGACATGTAACAAATGACAACATGCACATGACAATACTAATAACACAACTTTGCAAAACAAACACAAATACAAGATTGATTAGATCAAAAAGTACTCAATGTCATGCTGTTGCTGAAGTGCTTCCAGCTGTTCCTGAAAATCAAAGCAATGTATTTAGGTCCAGATCTCTGACTTGAGTGATTGTTTGACATTGTTTAGCATTCCGTCCATCAATTGTTCTTTTTGCATTGGTTCTGAAGGTCCGGTCAGGTCTTTGATAGTGCCCTCTGCTGCAGAGACATGAACTGAGGATGCCTTGTGTGGCTTCTGGTGGACTTAGACAACATGCATTGGAGATCTGCATTGGAGGTCTTCCTATTGCTTCCTGCAGTCCCTGGCTTTCCAGGAGCAAAAGCCCAATTCAGTCTGCTTTCAGGCGAACTCAGTCCTAATTACCAAGTTTGCAATATTTGGCAATGCTGCGAGTCTGATCCCCTATTCAGCTAAGAGTAATGTTTGATTACCCCCTCGCTGATAAGGTCCACTTCTTCGGTAAAGTTAGGGGCCCTCTCTGACTTGGCAGCCATTTTGTGCGTTCAAAAAGCTTACACATCAGCATGATGGAGGTTCATGCTCTCTCGATGATGATGATGAATGGTCAGTTCCGCAACTCTGCTATCTAGCTTCCTGTAGACGTAGATGACAGACATTCCACTCCGACTATGCCCATGTGGACTGCGTCGATTCTGAAAAACGGGAAAAAGAAATGAGGAGGAGATGTACAGTAAACCTGGTGGTGCCAACTATTGTTTACTTGATAAAAAAAACACTGGAAACAATTTATAAAAAGCGGGTTTCTAAGGCTGGTATGTGTGTAAATACTTATATTCTGTGTATTTAGCCACACACAAGTGGAGTGTTATGTTGTGTGGCCAGAAAACAAGTACAGGTGAGTGTGCTATTTGGATCACCAAGATATGATCAGTAATGACTTCGTAATTGTGTTGTGCACTCCTGAGAGCCGCGACGGCGGCAACAACTACGCAAGGCCGAGGTCTGCCACGAAGGAGAAGGCTGCAAACAGAGGCCTAAAGCAGGAGGCGAAAGTGGCGGACACAGGCCGGGACACCAAGGCCCCACCGCACTTCTCTCTGTAGGTGACCTGCACCCACACCATCGACCTCCTGTCCATTCCCCGGCCGGGAAATACGAATGGCATACCCACAGCACGGCTGCAGCAGATGACGCCCGACAGACAGTGCGAACATCGGCCGAGAAGACGGACTTGGCAGAGCAAAACGCGGAGGCTGGAAGGCGCCATTGCCGTGCACCAGAACAGTGAGTGCGTTCACAGGGACTGACCACCGGTGGGGGCACGCTTCTTGAGGCGGTGAGGAGCCAGGGCGGCGATTGCGGGCGTTTGAAGGACTAGTCCCTGTAACACGCTAAGACTGTCTCTGTGGGGGCCTGCATCAAACAACGGCTTGGACTCACCAGAGGCGCATGCCTCATAGTAGCGTCAGAGACACCCTCGGGGCACAGCTGCCGGAGGCCAAGGGAAATAGAGGGAAAAAACGCAAGGAGAGCAGACGCTGGACGCAGAAACGGATGGCGATACAGTACAGGGGAACCTGGTGACGGATGCTTGGCGTCACCGCTGAACATGAGAAATAGGGACCATCGACCTGGCCTGGGACGTACTGGCGGGCACACCCTAATAGCGGAAATCACGTCCTCACTCGCCGGTTCACTGCTGATGGGCCCTACACAACCACGAGACACTATAGTATAAAAGGACAACGACACGGCAAATAAACTCCAGGCGCCACCAATCTCTCTGCCCACCCTCCGCACGTGGAAGCTGCCTTGCCCGCACTCGTTGCGGATATGCCTGCCATTGAGTGAACCGTCGGTTACAGAGCACCAGATTGTAAAGCATACGACTTCGGCGCTGCCCATGTCTGGGGGCACCAGAACGCGCACTGGCTCTGGCGGAGCGCAAGTGAGGGGCAAAATGGATAAATTCACGAAACAAACAGAGGCTGACCTGGTGACGACTAAACTCGACACTGTACTAGCGGCCATGGAGAGGCTGGAGGAGTCGATGCAATCCACACGCACATCACTTGAAACGAAAATAGATGGAGTAGCCATCGATCTAATTCACTTACGAGCGGATCACAAGAAACTTGCAGATCGCACCACGGCACTGGAGAGCTCAATATCGGATCTTGAACCCCGTGTCACCCAGTCGGACAAGTTAATGAGGGACCTGCTCAACGGAGTTGGATTTCTGGAAGATCGGGCAGAGGATGCGGAAGGACGGGCGAGGCGGAACAACGTGCGGATAGTAGGAGTACCGGAACGATGGGAAGGGAGGGATCCCATGGCGCACATGGAAGACTGGTTGCGCACGTTGTTGCCTGAAGGGACACTGTCGCCACACTTCGTGGTGGAAAGGGCGCATCGAGTACCAACGCGGCCTCTACCAACAGGCTCTAATCCCCGCCCGCTCCTCCTCTGCATTGTAAACTACAGGGACCGGGACTCCATTCTGAGGGAAACACGTAAGCTCCATGACATCCAGATCGACAACGCCAAAATCATGTTTTTTCCTGACTACACGGTCCAGGTGCAGCGCCAAAGACACTCTTTTCTGGCAGTAAAACAGTAATTGCGCCAACTAGGCCTCAAATATTCTCTCCTGTTCCCTGCCAAGCTCCGTGTGGTGGCGCACGACACAACGCATTTTTTCACGAGCTCTGAAGAAGTGGAGTCGTGGTTGGACAATGGCACGGACAAGGCTCCCAGACGAATTGCGGAGAATCCTACTTTGAAACGGAACCAAGGCCCGAGGAGGAGGCATCGGAATAAGTCGTTGCCAGCCCCAGAAGACCAAGCACAGAAGAGCACCGGACCGCCTGAAGACGTAATGCACCAGGAACAGCAAGACGCCCTGCGCATGGTCGCAGAAATTAGTCATTCACCGATTGCACAGTCGCTCTCGACCACCAGCCCTCGGGCTCTGCCCAGTGACGATGAGGCGATATATGGGCTACCGGATTCTCAGCTCTCCTCAGAACTACCGGATGTTACACCGCAAACAGTTGATTTGTTCGGATGAAGAACCCTGTTGCGCCTTTTCTCCCTTCCTTTATTTACAATGTTCCGGAAGAACTGAGGCGCCTGATCACTTCTGACTCCAGTTGATTGCTAGCACCAAATCATTGTAAAAGAGAGGCCGCCACTGGGACGCATGGCTACCAACCGGGAGACACAGTGAGTATTGTTCCTGGCTGTATGGCTGATGGCAGGTGGTCAGAAACACATATACAGATAACTGCCCCAGGCTGGCGCGTCCCGACTGGCTGCCCTTCAGTCCACTGGGCTCGATGAGGCTATATCGCTCACACGAGCAGACGACGCACTCAGGGTGTACTACATACAGTTTGCCATGCCGTAAACACCTCTAAATCACACGCCACAGAGCCGGCTGTCTACGCATGTTACTCCCCGGAAGGGAGAATATACAATGTCATTTACCCATTGACTTTGACTGTTCCACCTTGCTCGGCAAGCAGCAACCCCCATAGACTTGAATGTTGACTATCTCGATAGAGTGTTTGGACGTCTGGTATTATCCCCCATGTTGATTATTATTTAGGTTTAACGAGCTATCTGGATTGCTTATCGCTACTTCGTATTCATACCCCTGCGCCGCAAGTAACCATAACAGGGTGTTTGATATACAGGTGTGGAAACTGCTGGGTGGCAATGAATTCACAACTGGCATGGCAAAACCGGGGGGATGGGGGATGGGGATCGCCTAAACTAACGTGATGGTGGCACTCATATTTTGTACATGGAATGTACGTGGAATCCATACTCCCTCACGTACATATCAAATTTATTCATACCTGAAAAGGCACCAGATTCAAATAGCGCTCCTGCAGGAGACCCATTTAAATGACACAGAGGTGCACACACTGCGTCGTAGGTGGCGTGGACAGCTCTATGCCACGGGTTATTCCTCCTATGCCCGCGGCGCCTTAATATGGGTGAGGCCGGGGAAACCCTTCGAGGTGGAACACTCCCACATTGGCAGGGAGGGCAGGCTGGTGGTGGTGAGAGGGCGACTGGATGGGCGGCCAGTAGTGCTGGCCTCGATGTATGCCCCTAACACAGACCAGCAAGGGTTCCTTGCACAGGTCACCGCCGTCCTGTCTCCCTGGCACGGGCTCCCTTGGATAGTGGGTGGCGATTATAATTGCATCCTCGACACCGCACTGGACCGCTCCTTTCCACCTTTACCAGGTGCACCTATGATGGGAGCCATGAAAGCCCTTATTACCTGGGCCACACAATGGGATCTGCGCGATGCATGGCGGAGCCGTAACCCGGATGTTCGGATCTATTCATTCTATTCAGGCGCCCATGATCTGCACATACGCTTGGACAGGTACATGTTGACTAGCGACTTACTCCCACATGTAACTGACACCTACTACATGGGCCGCACGCACTCGGACCACAATCCCCATGTTTTGGAACTTGCATGGACACACACACACCCTCCTATCCCCACCTGGAGATTACAACCAGATCTACTCCTAGACGCCCCATTCTGGGATTCACTATCTGCACAAATCGTACACTACTTTGAGGACAACGCAGGCACGGCGTCTGCCCCCCAAATAGAATGGGATGCTTTCAAAGTCGTGATCAGAGGCCACTACCTGGGCACACACGCCAACATACGACGGCAGTTAGAAACAGATCTGACACGGCTTGAGGCTACCCTCATACAGACAGAGCAGGGACCGGCTGGAGACGGGGATGAGAGCGAATTAGAGTCCCGGGCGGAACATGAGCTGTTGCTGGAAAGGCTGCGATGCCTCAACTAGGCGGCCCACTCGGCTCGCACGCATAGCAAGGGTGATAAACCTGGCAAGTTTTTGACATGGTTGATCAGCCGAGAAGACCGAACGAAGCCGGTAACGGCGATAAGTAACGGCCGAGGCGACATGTTATACACACAAAACGAGATACATGACGCCTTCACCACTCACTACACAGCGCTGTACCGCTCCCAGCTGCGGACTCCCCTTCCGGACACTACCGAATATCTCGCACACATACCACTATTGTCATTGGGGGAAACCCAGCGCGGAGACCTGGAAGCACCAATAACACCTGAGGAGCTCCGTGTGATCATAGCTGCGCTTTCCAATGGCAAATCCCCGGGTCCGGATGGACTGCCGGCGGAATTTTATAAGGCTTATCCGGATCTGCTGATTCCGGAACTGATCCGGATGTATGAAGCGGCAATAGAGGACTCCTCCCTCCCACCCACGCTCAATGACGCCACCCTTATCTCCCTCCTCAAACCAGGCAGAGATGGCGAACAATTGGGCTCATACCGACCTCTTGCTCTCCTGAACACCGACTATAAAATATTGGCATCCACCTTAGCGCAGAGACTAGCCCCCTTCACACCTACACTAGTACACGCCGATCATAATGGTTTTGTACCCACGAGAAGTACCTCCCATAATATCCGCCGACTGTTCAGAGTACAGGAGTATGCGGTACAACAATGGCCAAGGTCGGGGTGCCTAGTGCTAGACCTAGAGAAAGCCTTTGACTCGGTGGAGTGGCCTTACCTCAGAGCGGTGTTACAGAAATACGAGCTGGGAGATGTCTTCATAGCTATGGTCAACCTACTGTATCAAACGCCCACAGTGCGGGTCCGCACCGGCGGCCTCTTGTCCGATGCCATCAGAGTTCGGAGAGGTACAAGACAGGGTTGCCCCCTGTCGTCGCTGCTCTTCTAGTTAGCAATAGAGCCACTGGCAGAACTGCTGCAAGGGCAAAGCGCAGATTGGGGTATCCCCCTGGTGGACGGTATCCACGCGGTCTCCCTCTATGCAGACAACCTGCTTCTGTACATTAGAGACCTCACTCAAGTGACGCAAATGCTAACGGACGCCTTTCGTACCTTTGCAGCCCATTCAGGACTCAGGGTCAATTGGGGCAAATCTGGGGTGTATTCCTTCAGCCCGGATCTGCCGGAGTGTGAGGTACGGCTGGGCGGAGTACAACTAGCCTGGCACACTGCTACATTCAGATACTTAGGTATCCATGTATACCGATCCCCCGTGGATCTGCTGGAGGGTAACCTGGTCAGAGCCATCTCCTTCTTACAAGTGCAAATAACCTTTTGGAAAACGCTCCCCCTGAATGTCCCCAGCCGAGTAACCCTGACAAAAATGATTGTGCTACCGAGGCTACTATACTATTACTCTAACATACCAGTCTACGTTCCAAACTGCATCTTCCGAGAATTGGAATCCATGATCAGAGCTCTTATCTGGAACGCTGGTAGACCCCGAGTGGCGCTGACAAAACTATATGCACCGGTAGCCGCGGGAGGTCTGGCGGTTCCCAACCAGGAATTATACTACCTGGCAGCGCAACTGCAGTGGGTGGTTGGATGGCTGAGCGGGAAATGCCTGACTGTCACCACCTCGGATACCTTGACTTTAACCCACATGCAGGCACTTACACTGTTTAATCCCCTGGCCAAACTCCCTCGACCAACACAACTGCATTTAGCGGTAGCCCACAAGTGCTATATACGTAGTCTGCGGCTCACGCGAACGGTGACGCCCTACGCCCCCGCGCTCCCACTGCTGAGCGCTCCTAGAGACGGAGGAGTAATAACCACGCTCATGCTGGAAAGATGGGTGCAAGCCGGGATAGAAACAATGGCTGAGCTATACGCTGACGGTGTCCTTCTCCCATTTGACAGATTAGCAGTGACCTCTGACCTGCCAGCGGGGCAATTTCTATTACACACATCATTGATGCGCACGTATGCTAGGGCTTGGGGAGATATGACTGAGGAACCGTAGACTCATTTATTAATGCAATATCTGCACGTTATGGGGAATGGGTCACATGTGATCCACTGGTTAGCGCAAGCACTATTGTCACACATGACCTGCACCCTCCAACCACTGAGAGACAAATGGTCAATGGACAGGGGCAGAGACTGGACGGACAAGGAATGGGAAAGGATACTGGAAGGGCCCACCAACATTCCGCGCAATTCGCGTTTCAAAATCATTCAATCTTACATAATACACAGAGCATACTTGTCACCGGATAAAAGAAATCAATATTTTGCAATTGACACGTCAATGTGCCCGAGATGCTCCCTAGTACATGCAAACCTCCTACATATGCTCTGGGCCTGCCCTAGACTGTCGACATACTGGCACGACGTAACATCACTGTTGGCGCAGGGGACTGGCACAGAGCTACCATATACGTGGGAGACATGTTTGTTAGGCTTATTTAAAAGAACGAAGCACAACAAAGTACATGCCAGGTTTTGGGATCTAGGGCTGGTCACCGCTAAGAGGCTCATCACCAAACATTGGAAGGGTACAGACCCACCGCACATTCAACATTGGCGCACCTCCTTTAACAACTGGGCGGTAGCGGAAGGTGCAACTCTACGCAGGGGGGAGAAGGCGAGACTCAGGGCCATTCCAATAGCACAGCCCTGGGATGATATTTTAAAATCCTTCCACCAGGCATGCCTCGAACAGGGGATCACATAGGCGCTCAACTACAGGACACCACTGGAATGGAGGGCGACGGGAAGAATGACGCACCTAAGAGGGGAACTTTGACCCCAGCAGCCAGAAACGAGATATGTCCAGGGTACATGGTGCTGACCATACGGCACAACTGAGCGGATCTGACCCATCCCCCTATACAAGAAACCAGATGCCAATATTTTACGCTGCACACGCTAAGGCTATGCGCGTCCACTTCCACCCAGTAACCCCCACGCCTGGGAGCAATAACGCACACCTGCTGGCACGTATGAACACTTTACTCGCCCACGCACCTTATAGAACACCCCCAGACTAAAGCTCTTACTTTTTTTTTAACTCCCCCTCTTTCCTTTTCTTTTTATTGTAGATCCCTTTCACTGTCGACCTATACATTTGTCCTCCCCCCCAGTTGACCGAGTTAGTGGTGTACCGACAAGTTCTTTGGCGGTCACGTTAGTTAAAATGTTTGGGGGAAAATGGTAACTACTGATCTGCAGTACTCGCGCCTACAATTGAGGGGCTGCTCCACATAACGGGTCTTTTAAACACGATTTGTGAAAAGCGGAACTATCACATACGCACGAAGATGGGCCTTAACTGGTACACTCGTAGAACTTGAGCCATAACTGCGACTGACCCAAGGGACAACACACCCCTTTGTCGCCGTAATGGGCACACAATTGCACCACGTAGCGGACCATGGCTTCGTGACGGGTACCGCTTACTCAATTCCTGAGCACTATCTTATCGCCAGCTGATATCCCATTTCTCTGTGGAAATGGGAAGTGCTTTTCTGTTACACGCGAAGTGAGGAAATGTTATTTGACTCAGGTATCTTTGTTCCCCCTCCCGCACTAATGGTTGTGATATGAGACATATGTAATATATAATGCCACTGCTGTACATGATCATTACTGGGAATTGGAGTGATAACTTCTTGCCATCCTCAATGTATTGCATTGTATTGTAATAATAAACTGAAACCTCAATAAACATATTCAAACAAAAAAATTAGTACATGCGCTCTATTGTGTCTCAGCTGAGGAAGGGTGGCTAGATATTGGTAGATGGTGAATAAAATTAGAAAAAAAGATATACACAGCATCATCTGCAACACATGCAATATTTGGTTACAGTAGATAACACACAATGATCCTAACATTCTATTCAGGCATGTAATCAGTGTGCTCATAATGGGTCTGTTAGGAAGGGGTTTGTAATTTGTGACAATCAGCATGCCTCAAGTATACATGCAGCCCCGAGATGGTAATGCTGTACTGACTTAGTAGCCACGTGTGTCCATAATACCCATTAAAAAGCTCATGCGCAATAGATTAATGGTGAAAGATGATACTGTAAAAACAAGCATTGGCAAAGTCAATTATTCTTCCCTATGCAAGGGTTACTGGCTTTGCCAATGTGTTTAGCCCTGTTGTACACCAGTGTGGCTGGTGTTATGGATGGCTAAAAGTTACTGGAGTAGAGTGAAGTGGACTGTCATAGAGTGGAGTGTTGTAGAGTGGCACGGAGTGGCGTAGAGTGGAGTCGAGTGGAGCGGTGCAGAGTGTTGTGGAGTGCAGAGTGTCGTAGAATGGCAGAAAGTGGAGTGGCGTAGATTCGAAAGGTGTATAGTAGAGTTGAGGGGCACAGAGCGGAATAGAGTGTCTTTAAGTGGAGTGGCTTAAAGTATTGTAGAGTGGAGTGGTGTGGTGTACAGCGGAGTAGGGTATCATTGGGTGCGGTGGTGAGGGAGTTGCCTACATTCGAGCAGAGTGGCACAGAGTAGAGTAGCATAGCGTGTAGTGGGATAGAGTGAAGTACAGTGTCGTAGAGTGGAGTGACATAGAATGGATTAGAGTGTTGTGGAGGAAGTAGAGTGTCGTAGAGTGGAGTAGAGTGGTGTAGAGTGGTGTGGATTGTTGTTGAGTGGAGTGACGTAAAGAGGAGTAGAATGTCATAGAGTGCCATAGAGTGAAGTAAAGTGTGATGGAGTGTCGTGGAGGGAGTAGAGTGTTATATAGTGGAATAGAGTGAAGGGGAATAGAGTGGAGTGGCGTAGATTGGACTAAAGTGGCATAGAGCAGAGTACAGTGGCATAGAGTGGAGTGGCATAGATTGGTGTGGTGTAAAGTGGAGTAGAGTTTATTGGCATAGAGTGGAGTAAAGTGATGTAGAGGGAGTTGCATTGTAGAGTATCATAGAGTAGCATGGCGTAGAGTGGAGTGGATTGTCGTAGAGTGGAGTGGCATAAAGTAGAGTGGTGTAGAGTTGTATGTCATAGAGTAGAGTGTCCTAGAGTGTCATGGAGGGAGTAGAGTTTCATAGAGTGGAGTACAGTGAATGGATTTAGATTGGAGTAGAGTATCGTAGAGTGGAGTGTCATAGAATAAAGTGTTATAGTGTTGTAGAGTGGAGTAGAATAGAGTGTCATGAAGTACAGTGGGTTAGAGTTGAGTAGATTGTCGTAGAGTGGATTGCTATAGAGTAGAGTAGGGTGTTGTGGTGGGAGTGCAGTGTCCTAGCGTGAAGCAGAGTGAAGGGGCATAGGGTGGAATGGGTTATTGTAGAGTAGAGTAGAGTGTCTAAGAGTTGCATGGCATAGAGTGGAGTGGAGTATCATGGAGGAAGTAGAGTCGCTTAAAGTAGAGTGGAGGGACACAGATTGGAGTAGAGTATCGTATAGTGGAGTGTCATAGAATAAAGTGGTATAGTGTTGTAGAGTGGAGTGGCATATAGTGGAGTAGAGTGTTGGAGAGTACAGTGGCATAGAGCAGAGTGGCGTGGCAAAGAGTGGAGTAGAGTTGTACAGTGTCATAGTGTGGAGTGGCATAGATAGGAGTGGCATGAAGTGTTGTAGAGTGGATTAGCATATAGTGGAGTAGAGTAAAGTAGTGTGTTATAGAGTACAGTTGAGTAAAGTGGCATGGAGTGTCATAAAGGGAATTGTGTAGAGCATCATAGAGTGTTGTAGAGTGGCGTAGAGTGGAGCAGCATAGAGTTGAGGGGCGTGGAGTGGGGGCGTAGAGTGGTGTAGAGTGGAGTAAAGTATCATGGATTATAGTGCCTTGGAGTGCTGTGGAGAGGAGTTGCATAGTTTAGAGTGGAGTAAAGTGTTGTGGAGTGGAATGCGTAGAGTGGAGTAGAGTGTTGTAGAGGGTTGTGGCATATAGAGTGAGGTAGTTGGGAGTGGCGCAAAGAGGAGTGGCGTGTCGTAGAGTAAAGTGACATGACGTGGTATAGAGTGAAGTGGCCTGTCAGAGTAGAGTGGAATGCAAAAGAAACAATTGATGGACGTAATGCTGAACAATGCAAACATTCACCTCCAGTCACAAGGAGCTGGGTTTGAGCCATCATTCTTTTGCTCACCACGCCATTTCAGTTTGGACCCAGCCATATGCGAATCAGTCTTGACCCCGTGCCTCATTGAAACAGTCCAGCCCGAACTGCCAAGCCAGGTCCTCCTTGGATGGGACACAAGCATCCTGGGACCGGTTTCGGAGCATCACCCCATATCAGCCAGGCTAGCTTGAATCCAGTGGCGCAGTGAGCACAGGGCCCAGGTCTGGGCATACCCTTCCCACTTAGGGCGACAAATGCAAAAGAAACAATAGATGGACGGAATGCGGAACAATGCAAACATTCACCCCGAGGCACAAGGATCTGGGTTTAATCCATCATTCTACTGCTCACCACGCCACCCCAGTTTGGACCCAGCCATATGCAAATCAGTCTTGACCCTGTGTCTCATGGGAACAGTCCAGCCCGAACTGCCAAGCCAGGTCCTTCCTGGACCGGAAACAAGCATCCTGGGTCGGTTTCCAGGCATCTCCCCTCTTCAGCCAGGCTAGCTTGAATCCAGTGGTGCAGTGAGCATTTGCATATCGGCTATGCTAGATGTGGGTCCCCTGCTCTCCATTCCACTAGAGTCAAGCTATCCTGGCTGATGAGCATGGATAAAAGTGAAGAGAAAAAAGTGCAGGGCTAAAATGAATAAAGGGCAAATCAGAAATACAGGGTGTGACAAAGATGATAGAAAACAATTAGAGAGGTGAGATGATAGACTCTTAGAGCAAAGACTTAGGGGACAGACAACAGATCAAAGTTAGAAGATAGAGACTGAGGCATTGAGAATGTTGAAAGTGGGGCTCACCGGAGGAAGACGTGAGCGGTGGCCTCCTTGGCAAAATTTTCAGCACCTGCACTTCTTTTTTTACAAATTAAGCACTGGCTGTGTCCAAACTGGGGTGACGTGGTGAGCAGTAGAATGATGGATTAAACCCAGATCCTTGTGACTGGGGGTGAATGTTTGCATTGTTCAGCTTTCCGTCCATCTATTGTTTCTTTTGCATTTGTCGCCCTAAGTGGGAAGGGTATGCCCAGACCTGGGTCCTGTGCTCACTGCGCCACTGGATTCAAGCTAGCCTGGCTGATGAGGGGTGATGCCCCGAAACCGGTCCTAGGATGCTTGTTTCCAGTCCAGGGAGGACCTGGCCTGGCAGTTCGGGCTGGACTGTTCCCATTGGGCGCAGGGTCAAGACTGATTTGCATATGGCTGGGTCCAAACTGGAATGGCATAGTGAGCAAAAAAATGATGGATTTAGGCCCAGAACTCTGTACTGGGGTGAATGTATGACATTGTTCTGCATTCTGTCCATCAATTGTTCTTTTTCCATTTGTCACCCCAACTGGGACGGGTATGCCCAGACGTGGGTCCCGTGCTCTCCATGCCACTGGAGTCAAGCTATCCTGGCTGATGAGGGATGAAACTCCGAAACCGGTGCTAGGATGCTTGTTTTCAGTCCAGGGATGAGCTGGCCTGGCAGTTCGTGCTGGACTGTTCCCATTGCACGCTGGGTCAAGACTGATTTGCATATGTCTGGGTCCAAACCGGAATGGCCTGGTGAGCAAAAACACAATGGATTTATGCACAGATCTCTGTACTTGGGTTAATGTATGACATTGTTCTGCATTCTGTCCATCAATTGTTCTTTTTGTGTTTGTCACCCTGGGACGGGTATGCCCAGACGTGGGTCCCATTCTCCATGTCACTGGAGTCAAGCTATCCTGGCTGATGAGGACTGAAAGCCCGAAACTGGTCCTAGGATGCTTATTTCCAGTTCAGGGAAGACCTGGCCTGGCAGTTCAGGCTGGACTGTTCCCAATGGGCGCAGGGTCAAGACTGATTTGCATATGGCTGGGTCCAAACTGGAATGGCACGGTGAGCAAAAAAAAAACAATGGATTTAGGTCCAGATCTCTATACTGGGGTGAATGTATGACATTGTTCTGCATTCTGTCCATCAATTGTTCTTTTTGCGTTTGTCACCCCAGGGCGGGAATGCCCAGACGTGGGTCCCATTCTCCATGCCACTGGAGTCAAGCAATCCTGGCTGATGAGGGGTGAAACCCCGAACCCGGTCCTAGCATGCTTGTTTCCAGTCGCGGAGGACCTAGCCTGGCAGTTCGGGCTGGACTGTTCCCATTGGGCGCAGGGTCAGGACTGATTTGCATATTTCCTCAAAATGGTTCTAAGTAGAAGGATAATGCAACAAAGGCCAGAAAAAAACTCCTTGGCAATATTGTAATTTTATGATTGAGGTTAATACATTATACTGCCATTGACAAGCAAGGCACCAAAACCTACCTGAGCATATGGTCTTCTAGAAGAAAAAACACAATCGGAATCCTGCTTCTGAAAAAGGAAGCAAAAAGCATGGGCAAAAATGTATCAGTGAGGGTGGTGAGAACAATGTAAAATAAGATAACCAATTAGTTTCTCTCTGAATAGAAAAAAAGTCACTATTCCCTGGGAGAACAACTCCTAGCATGTGGGGAACATTAGTGTATTTTTTTCACTTTGGGAGTTCGTTTCTGAAAGAGAAAAAGTGTGGTGTGTGGCTGCCTAAAAGACACACCAAACTTTCAGTGCCTTTAGAGGAGCTGCCATGGCTGCGGCTCCTCTGAAAGCAAAAAAAAGAACAATTGATGGGCTGGTGGTAAACTTGTAATTTGGTGGGCAGCAGCATGGCCAGGGTGGAAAATGAGGATTGTTTAATGCCCTGGATCATCAGATTGGCTTCTTGCCTATGAATTATTAGCCCAAGCTATTGCCATTTGGTCTATCTTTGGAACTAAAGGTATTAACAATGGTCATGGAGGCAGTGGCTGGTCATTTATGATTAAATCTGGTGGTATATGTCTGTACCTGAAAAACTGACTGTTCATGGCCATTACTCTATCTCTTTTGTGCACAAGTCTATTGGTTATAACTGCTCTGGTATAGACTTCAGGTCTGTGTCAAATGGGAGAAATCTTTCTCAGATTTTTCTTAGCTAGTCTATAATCAAAAGAGAGTATGACCTTGAGGGCAAGTCTGCTTAATGGCTGTTGGAGACTTCTGGCTTCTTGTCTGCTTTTATTTTCAAAAGTTTATTTGAAGATGTGTCTCTTAAGTGGGCTCTACATAATCAGTGTCACTAGTTTTATGCTAACCTGAAGGACGAGACATTCATCAGTTCTCAGGTCCTTAAACAGAGGCTGTGGTGGTGTACAGGTCACCTTCAAAAGAGAGTTTTTGTACTCCCCAACCCACTTTCTCTGCCTATGCCAGAGATCACTCTGGGTAGATTTAGTATTTTGTAGGGCAATGCAATGCAGCAACTAACGATGCTGTGCTGTGTTTTGCGAGAAAAGAAAGTAGAACAGAGCTATAGTTATTAAAAAGTGGCCTGCTACTGCTCCCTACCCTTGTGCTGATACACAATCTGACGGCCTAGTGTCACACACAACCTTTGCACCATGGTTCAGAGGTGTGCACGTGGCTAGAGAAACTCTTAAAAATACATACATTGTATGTGTGATGCACAGTGCAGCTCACAAGCAATGTTTTGAATGTTAGGAGAAATGAAATTCTCTTCCGGGGATCCTCATCAATAGTCATAAGCACTGAATATTCCCGCACATATGCTGGGACCCCGGAAATAATAAAAAATAATATATGAAAAAACATATATATATAACTTCTAAAGCCAAGCCTTTATCGGCGTTGGAACAGCGTCCGGCGTCGATAGAAGATCCTCCACCGTCGACTCTTCAGCGTCGATCGACGTCAAGGCACAGATCATCGATGTCGAGATATAAATCATCATCTTTGGCGTTGAGACCGAAGTCCACGTCGGTGTCTTCGCGCAGATCGGCGTCGAAGCAGAGGTCGTCGAATGTTCAATCGTCGATGTTGAGGCAGGGGTCTCCGTCAACGTCAGGAAGACACCCGACGTCGAGATAGCAGTCTCCGTCGGTTGCACACCCGACGTCGAGACACAGTCCTCCATCGAAGGAAAGGCGCTCGACGTCGAGGCACGGCCCTCCGTCGAAGCAAAGACGATCGATTTTGAGGCAGGAATCTCCATCTATGTGCACTCGACGTCGAGGCAAAGCCCTGCGTCGAAGCAAAGACGATCAACGTCGTGGCAGGAGTCTCCGTCGACGCGGCGCTCGGCGTCAAAGCATACTTTGTTAAAGAGCAGATCCAGATCGACGTCGAGACGCAGGTCTCTGTCGAGACAGTTGACCTCGAGATGCATGCCTTCGCCGAGATCAAGAAGGTTGAGGTTGAGACAAAGATCTCCGTCGCGAATGACGTCGGGGCAGAGGTCTCCGTCGGTGTCAGTCCCTGTAAGTTTCTCTCCGTCTCCTTCATCGACTTCAAGAGCAGGCCCTCACCGTTCCATAACTAGGTCCGGTTCTCCAGAGGTGGTTATTTCATCCTCAAGTAGCCAGGACTCTCCCTCTGGTCATCAACGTCCATTAGAAAAGGCTCATCAGGAAGGACGGAAATCTCCACGCCATTCTCCTGTTAGAGGGGAGGGGTCTCCATCATTCACCTCTCTCCCAGATGGAAGCGACCATTACACCTCTGGGCTAATCATACACAGGTGGCAGGTGTTAGACAGGAGCCCAGTCCGGTTCACAAGTCCCCTCTGGCTCGCCTAGCACAAGATGCAGATCTTTCTCCACCAAGAGGAAGATCTTGTACTCGCTCTCCTGCACCACCATCTAGGAGGAGATAAAGATCACGCAGCAGAACGAGAAGACACAGGTCTCCAACACCTTTCACCTCCTCAACATACTCTTCAAAAAGAGACCACACGCCCACCCTTAACGACAGTCCAAGGTCGAGGATCTCTCTGATGGACGATGTAAGCACATTCCAGGATTTGCTTTCCAGGGGGGCGACCAAACTGAACATTCCTATGCCTATTCAGCAGAGTACTTCTGTCATTTTCGAGACTTTGAACCAGAAGACGTTCTCTCGCCCATTTCTTCCTTTGGTACCTGGACTTCTTAAACCAGTTATGGTCATTTTTCTTACGCCAGCCACTCTCAAGACTGCACCGGTGAAAATTCTGAAGAAGTATCGTCCGCCGGAGGAGGATCCCTCCTTCTTGAAGTCAGATCCAAAACCGGACTCTCTAATTGTAGCTGCCGCCAGAAAGACCCACTCAGTGGCCTCCTCGTCTACAGTACCACCAGTCAAGGAGAGCAAGGCACAAGACTCATGGGGGAGAAAGGTATGTGGCACTTCTGCATCCATGCTTAAAGTCTCCAGTGCGTCAGCTGTATTGGGGCGTTACGATAGAGCTTTATGGGACTCGCTACAGCGTTTTACAGATAAACTACCCAAGGAAGACCGTAAGGGCTTCGAGGAAGTTTTTACAGAAGGGCAGCTTGGTGGCAAACCAAGTAATTAGTGCTATAGCGGATGGAGCTACACTTTCAGCACACTCCTACGCCCACGGAATGTGTGCCAGATCTTCATGGCTTCGCCTTAAAGCATTGAAGCCAGAGGCGCAATCACGGATTCTACACCTGCCATTTTCCGTTTCATCGTTGTTTGGCTCGCAGTCCGATGAAGAGATGGCATGGTTGAAGACCGAGTTAGATACCCTAAAGGCGGTGGAGCTGGAGAAGAGAAAAGAGTTTAGTCACCGTTACCGCAATACTGATCGCCGCTCCTTCCAACAGAAGGTTCAAACGCCTCATTGGCAAAAGAATCAAAACCAACAGTATCAAAGCCGGCGATCCAACAGGGGAAGAGGAGGGAACTGTCAGTCCTCTACCTCGACGAAAACTCCAGCCAAGCAATGAGTGTCCGCTTCCTCCATTACCATTCACCACTCCAGTAGGAGGAAGTGTTGCGAATCATCTGCAAGAGTGGCGAGCCATCACGAAGGATCAATGGGTGTTGGCTACGCTGTAGAATGGGTACTCTCTACGTTTCCGTACCATCATCATGCTACCAGGTCAACATGCTGCAGAGAGAAGTGGGCATCCTTCTCCAAAAATCAGCCATAGAGAAGGTCCCACTGTCCCAAAGAGGTCGAGGAGTTTATTCCACATACTTCCTGGTAAAGAAAAAAGGTCAAAAGTAAGAATACAGACCCAGTCTGGATCTGGGAGCGCTCAACAAGTCCATCAAACGAGAAAAATGTTGCATGTTGGCTCTCCAAATATATCCTCACCTCCGCAAAGAGGATTGGATGTGTTTGCTGGATCCGCAATATGCCTATTTTCATATACCGATAAATCAGCATCACCGGCAATATCTACGATTCGTAGTCGGAACATCCCACTATCAATTCAAAGTGCTGCCCCTTGGACTGAAAGCAGCCCCCCTGGTGTTCACGAAGTGCATGGTAGTGATGGCAGCTACTCGGCGACGCAGAGGCATCTTCGTCTACCCTTATCTGGACGATTGGTTGCAGAAGGGCCCCTCTCCCCAGAGTGTAAGGACCCACTTTCAGCAGTGCCTGGGGCCCTGTCAAAAACTAGGCCTACACGTGAACTTCCAGAAGTCGACGCAGCAACCCATTCAAATAATCCACTACCTGGGGGGCGCTGATAGACTCCGAGCGAGGAAAAGTGCTTCCTTCGGAGAAGAAACAATTATCCATCATTCAGAAAGGAAGACAGATTTTAACGAGCAACCTGTCTTAGGTGCGTCAGAACGCCTCCCTGCTAGGATCAATGGCATCTTGCATTTTTCTGGTGCCCAATGCCAGATTGAAAATGCGTCCTCTACAGCAGGATCTAGAGGACAAATGGGATCAACGGTCTTCTCGCTGGGAAGACAAGATCTGTATATCACACGCAGCCAGAGCATCCACTCCGTGGTGGATGAAGAAGGGCAGCCTGAGAGTAGGATTACCATCCCATCAAACTCCTCCCTCTCAGACTCAGATCACAGACGCATCCCTGCAAGGATGGAGAGCCAACATGGCGTCTCTCCAGACGCAAGGCCTATGGTCCTCAAAGGAACAATTGTACCACATAAACATGCTGAAGCTAAGGGCTGTTTTTCTGGCTCTCAAGGCTTTCCTCCCTTCGATTCAGGCGAGTTCCATCCTAGTACAGAGGGACAATACCACCACAATGTACTCCCTGAACAAAGAGGGAGGAACTCGCTCGAGGACTCTCTCTCTTTGGAGGCACAGACCCTTTGGCACTGGCTTCTGGCGAGGAATCTATCCATCACATCAGTTCACCTGCCGGGAGAGCAGAATTCTCAAGCGGATACCCTCAGCCGCCACTTCGAGGAACAGCAGGACTGGGTCCTCAATGACGAGGTGGTCGACAACATCCTCCAGGCTTGTGGCCGTCCAAGCATAGACCTGTTCGCAGACAACGAAAACAAAAAATGCAGAGACTTTGCCTCAAGGTACTACCGGCCAGGATCGAAGGGGAATGCCATTTTGATCAGCTGGTCGGGGCATGTGTGTACGCTTTTCTACCCCTGCCTCTCATCCCGAGGGTAGTGACCAAGCTATCTCACTTGGACACCACAATGATACTGATTGCTCCGGACTGGCAGAGTAAGTGGTGGTACTTGGACCTTTTACATCGGTCAGTCTGCCCACACAAGAAGCTGCCGTGCAGACCTGACTTGCTATCCAAGATGAACAGGAGGATTCATCACCCCAACCTTCCGTCACTGAGCTTGGCAGCATGGCTCATGAGGTCCTCCAGTATGGACAATTAGGTCTTCCACAGGACTGCATGACCATATTGAAAGAGGCAAGGAGACCTTCTACAAGACACTCTTATGCCTGCAAATGGAAACGTTTTTACTTTTGGTGCATGCAAAATAATTGTAGTCTCACCAAGGGGCAGAAGGAGGTTGTTTTGCCCTATTTGCTTCCCCTAGCCAGAACAGGTTTGAAATTCTCATCCATTAAAGTACACCTGGCTGCCATTACGGCATACAGGCGTTCTACTTCTCAACCCTCATTTTTTCAGTTACAGGTGGCAAAGGAAGGTAAGGTAAGGTAAGGTAAGGTAATATTAATTTGTACACGATTAATTAAAATCTTTACAAAAATATAAAACACAGATAAAAACATTTAAAACACAGAGTAGTTAAGATTAAAAAGATCAAAGTTCACAATGGTCAGATCTAGGTTGTCCTCGGGTGCTAATAAAGAGCTTCAAATGGTATCAAGTCTTTTTCTTGTTGAGTCAAAGAACTTCACGACCTGGCAGTTGAATTTTGTGTCGCTAGAGTTGAAGCATAGTTTGACTGCCTGCCGGCAGGTCCGAACTGCATATGACTTGAAGGAGGGAAGCAATAAGTTGCACCTCAAGTCCCTCAGTTTAGGGCATATACAGATCACGTGAACAATATCCTCTTTGCCAGATTTGCACAGGCGACACTGTTGCGAGGCCGGTGTTCTCTCCCAAGGTGGCAGGTGCGGCAGTATTGGGATTACGCCGAGGCGTAGTTTTAGGAATTTTTCTTTGACTTGAATTTTCATCCCGATGTTGAGATATGGTTGTGGCTGTATTTTGCCATAATCCCCCAGGGTTGCCCATCCGTGCGCTCTGTTTGCTAGGTCTTTCTTATCTTTGATCACTGAAATGATGCGTGCCAATTTTTTAGCCAGTTTTTTAAAGGACTGGAGATCTATAGACGTTTCCCATGTAGCGGACAAACCTAGGACTTCAATTGATTCAAAGAGGTAGGTTCTGGGTAGCGAGGAGCGGTGCCGTAGTAACTCTTCCCATACGTTGGCATTTAGGGAGTCGGCCTCTGCGTTGCGGATCTTACGCCAGCTTGCAACGTAGGTACTCCACCTTTCTAAAGTTTGCTTGACAATGCCGAATTCCAAACGAATCTGGGTGGGGGAAACGTATGAGGGAAGGTTAAAAATAGCCCTATAGGAGTTAGCTATGACTGTGTCCAACAGTACGGCGTCCCTCCCGTGGAGTGATCCGCTCCCATACGTGAGCGTTGGCTGTAGTTTTGCACGCAGGATTTCGAGGAATGGTTTAAGTGTAAGGTCAGGGAGTTTTGCCTTTAACGATTTTAGTGCTAGATAAGTCATTACAGCTTTCCCTCGGATGGAGTGAAGTTGAGGCCTAGAGTTGTTGTTTGAGTCCAAGAGGACACCCAGATATTTTCATGAGGCTACCCTGTCAAGTTTCACGCCATTCAGGTACCAACAAGGAGTCCTTTTTTTACTGTAATTGACAGTCATGGCCTTTGACTTGTGAAGATTCATTTGGAGGGCGTTCTTTGCTGAAAAGGCGTAAGTTGCATTCAGGAGATGTTGAAGACCTATTTGGGTACGACTTATCAGCACCAGATCGTCCGCGTATAGCAAATTTGAGAGGGTAATACGTCCAAGCTTGGGAGCGTGATTGCGGCATTTGTCAAGTTCTGCAGGCAGATCCGCTAGAAAAAGATTAAATAAGATCGGCGCTAGCAGGCAGCCGTGTTTTAATCCTTTTGTCGTCCTAATTGGTCTTGAAAGGTGTGTGCCTGCCCCAAGCTTAATTTTGATCCAAGTGTTGGAATGGAGCAGTATTAGGACGTCCAAAAGGTGCTTCGGAATACCCCAGCTGTATAATTTCTTTCAAAGTTTGTTGCGGTCCACGTGATAGAAGGAGGCAGTGTAGTCGATGAATGTAAGGAACAAGGGTGACTTAGTTGTATTTGCTGCACCCATCAGAAGGGACAGAGCCATGATGTTAGTTGTGGTCCCTTGGCCTTTACAGAAGCCCGTCTGGTTAACTGGGATGATGGAATTTTCGGAGGCCCATGATGATAATTCCTCCAAGATAAGACCTGCAAAGTATTTTGCTTCTACGTCAAGCAAGGCAATAAGACAGTAACTATTTGGGTGACTCTTCTTCCCATGTTTGTAGATCGGACTTATGACAGACCCATGCCATGAGTCAGGAAGCGTCTGAGTTAAATTTGCGTTGTTGAATATTGGTGCCAGAGATGGACTCCAGAAGTCTGGATATGATTTGTACAGCATAGACGGTATTCCATTCGGCCCTGGCGCTCCATTGGGTCTCCCTTTTTTTATTTGCCGTCTGATGTCTGCTGGGGTAGTTTTAATTGACCCTTGCTCTGCATCTTTTGTAGGTCTTTCTTCCTTATTGGGATAGTCAAATTTCGTTGGCGTTATTCCTTCACACTCCCATATTTCTTGTGTGCTTACGACCATGTGATGAATGAGTTGTTCCTTTCTGCCGGCTTTAAGGTTTTTATATCAGGAGGCATAATTGTCGTGTCACACGTGGTGACATCTACATTGAAGTGTAATAGTAGGTATTTTGACCATACTTCCTCCGATATATGAGAGTTTAGCCCTAAATGGTCAGGGTTCTGTAAGATTTTTACTATTTGCCAGAACCTGGAGCTGTTTTTTTGCTTCCCCTCGTGGACAAGCTTAGCCCAAAGATCATAATTTCTTTGCTTTTGACTTTCCCATTTCATTCGTTTGAGCTGTTTTTTCGCTTCCCGCAGAATTGTTTGCAAGCTGTAGTTTGCCTGGTCCTTCCTCATGAGTCTCAGGGTTTGGGTTATTTTTCGCTCTTGTGTTTTCATGTTTGGGGTTAGAAATTTCCGAACTGAAAACCCCTTTGCTTGGCCAGAGTTTTTAGGCACCGTACATCTCATTCTTGCCATCATGGCGTCGATGAAGTTCTGCCAGACGTCCGACAGCTTGGTTGAAGACCCAGAGACTTGGGAAAAGAGAGTTTTCGCAGTGAGGCTGATGAAATCGATATTGCCCGGGTTGCACCGTAGTCGCTTTAAGTTTGAAGTGACATCTGTGTCTGGGCCAGTAAGGTGCTCAATTTCCAGTGTCGAGTTGGATCTTATTTCAGCCACTAAAGGCAAGTGATCACTGAGGTCACTCGCTTCTACTTTGAATGAAGAAACCCAGCAAAACATATTCAGAGATGTGAACATGTAGTCGAGGTGCGAAGATTGTGAGTTAGTATGGAAGGTGGCTACTGGGGGATCGTCTTCAATGTAGCGGCCGTTTACGGCCCTTAGATTGAGTTGTTCCAGATGGTATAGGAGTTTTTTTGAGGGCTTCGTCCGTTTGTTATTTTTTAGATCTCCCTGTGGCGGCACGCCCCACACTCTGTTCAGTTCTTGAATAAGATCGCTGTCTTGATCTTTGCTGATGAGGAGCGTGTTGAAGTCACCAGCCAGGATGAATAGTTCAGACACTCTTGTTTCCCTTATTTTTCCTAGAACTTTCGCTAGCTCTTCTATCGCCTTATGTTTCTGTTTAGGGTGAATATATGTGTTAATTATGATTGCTTCCTGGGGCTGCGTTTTTAGCCCAAGTGAGAGCTTTACCACCTGGATGACACTTGGTGTGGATATACAAAAATCGATTGCCTCAATTTTGCCTATTGTTGATATAGAGGCGAGGACCATCAGCCCTCCTGAACTGCATCCAAAGATTGAATTTTTGTTTGCCGGGATAAAACAAGACGTGAACCCCTGGAGGTCAAATGCTTTGTCTTCCCAGGTTTCTTGTAGAAGTAGGAGGTCAAATGTGGCTAGATTTTGTAAATATTCAGGGTCGTTCCTTTTGCTTTGTAAGCCATTGATATTCCAGGAACAAATTCTTATGTCCCTGCGCCTCACTGAGGAATTGAAGGGAGTTTGCTCTTTTTGTCAGTTGTCTGTAGTTGTAGTGGTGACTGTGTGCTGGATTGACTTCCAGTGAGGTCGGTTGTGTACAAGAGTTAACTGCCTTGGTTATTATTTTGGCCAGGTCGGGGGCTTTTTGTGTTTCCAGTACGAATCCCGGGTGAACTGCTCCTGGCTCCCTTTAGTATTGAGCTGGTGTTTTTTTGAGACTGTGGCCAAGTAGAGGGTAGTAGAGGAGTGGGGTAGCGTGGTTGCTTTTTGAGCTTCAGGGCAATCCCCCATTGCTGGAACGCTGCTTCTTCTTTCATTATTTTATGAGCTATCTCCGAGGAGTTCCAGATTGTCTTTATGTCTGAGCCTTGGGGGACAATGTTGGACTGAAACCCTACTTGTAGAAGGTCAGCGGTACTGATATTTAAGAGGTTTGTTAGTGAGTGCATGAGTTTTAAAATGTTGCCCCTGCTCAGAATATCGGCCCTGCCTCTGGATCTATATTCAGGAATGAAAAAGATTGAGGTTGGGGTGCCTGGATT
This sequence comes from Lissotriton helveticus, assembly GCF_964261635.1. Taxonomy (NCBI): domain Eukaryota; kingdom Metazoa; phylum Chordata; class Amphibia; order Caudata; family Salamandridae; genus Lissotriton; species Lissotriton helveticus. The sequence goes on along the minus strand of NC_136057.1, from coordinate 1,405,780,413 downwards.
CTTCAATGTTGGTGAGACTATTGCCGGGCTCTTGTTCTCCAGTCGCCCTCGTTCAGGGAAGAAAATTGTGGATGTTGTGCCAGGGGCAGGGGAAAGCCCACTTTGGAGATTGTCTGACCTCGAATGCCTGATGTATTGGTTGATTTTGGTTTAAACTGTTGAGGTGTCTCTGTGGTGATGGCCGTGAGGGTATCCACGTAGCCTGTTGTTAAACCCTCGTCGATTGGTTTGGATTTTATGGTAGCAGTGTTATGGTCAAGTTGTATTGCTTTGAATTGTAACAGTATCTGTTTGTATTTTTTAGGTGTCAATTTCTTTATAAGTTTGTGAACTGATTTTGCACTCTGTGATGGAGACACTGGAGGGGTGCTGCATGCAACCTTGTGCAGAGGGAAAGGATGGTCATCGGTTGTCAAACTCCCAGTATCAGCAGCCGCTGAGGGAGAGGATACCAAATGTTCTTCTATGTTATGTGTTGCACCTGCTAGTGTCCGGTTCCTACCTTTCCTTTTGTTCTTTCTCCAAGACTTGGCATTGCAGTGCGGGGGGGGTTCCGCTGTGAGTCGAGTGCTAGACATTGACTCTGGTTCACGTGGACCGAGGGATAATGTTTAAGTTGAGGATAAAATGGTAACAGGGTTCAGGTCGCCCAGCGGCTTGGTCACTGGCCATGTTGGCATTGATGGAGGTACTGGAATTGGGTCAGGGATTTGTGGCTTAAGGGTTCGGAGGGTTGTTGATTTTAAGTCACTTATCAAATCCCCTAACATCGATGGGAGAGATGAAAGCTTATCTAAAAGAGGGTCATGCTGCGCCAATTTTGAAGGGGATGATTGGTCTGCAAAGACAGCGTCTTGGCCCCGCCTTATGAGGCCGTTCAATTCCGAGATTTTCCAATCAATCCCGGCAATGGAGTCAGCCACAAATTGTAAGACAGAAAGTTGAAGGTCCATTTATTGTGACTGGAAGTCCAGAGCAGAGGCCGAGTATTGTAGGGTATTTAGGATTGTTATCCATGAAGTTTCAAGAGCTGGTTTGCCTGAGCTGGTGTGCACTTCTGTTTTTGGCGGGCGGCAGTAGGCGGTTTCCCTTCGGGAGAGTTGACGTTGTATGTGGCAACTAATTCTTCCCACTCCTGGCTGCTATTGAAGACCTGTCATCGTTGATGGAGTTGTTTATGGGTTGGGAATGAATGAACGGCAATAAGGTGCGGCGTTGAGATGTCGTTGGTACTTCTGGCCGGGTGTTTGGAGTAATTTGTTCACTAGTGCTGGTCAAATTCGGGTGGGATGTTTTAGACAGAGTCAAAGGAGTACCCGCCTGGTGGGTGAAAGGGGGCTCGCATCCTTCACCCTTGGCGTCCATTGGAAAAGTTGTGGTTACATCTCGGGTAACCTTCACTGCGATTGGAGAGCTGCTGACTGGCTGGAGATTGAGCGCATCATCACTTGCCTCCTCACTATGTATCATGGCCTCGATTACCGCTGACGCATTTTTGCTTCCAAGGTGTTGTGGACTGGACTTTCTGCTGTGGGTCTCACTCTGCTTGAACAAATATTGATGGGTTGCCGGTTCAAGCAGTTCGGCATTCATTGATGGGCTCCAATCTCTCAAGGAAGTTTTACTGTCAGATTCCATTTCCGAGGGATTGAAGGTGGCGGGATCATGGTCTGCTAGAGTGATTGGAGCTGTAGTTTTTCTTAGGTCGAGTGGTGGTGGTATGTGTATATCCGTGGCGGCCCCGTTCCTGGATGGAAAGAAGATGTTAGATGGTTGGGGAGGATCCTTCTGGTTCATCATCGTGTAACTACAGAGAGGTTCGCCTTGAAGGAGCGGAGTTTGGAGGCCTCGAATATTCTCTGTCCTAGAGTAAATAGCTGTACCTGGGTCTTTAAGGAAGAAAAATTTGGTGTAAATCTTAGGTTGAAAAGTACATAGCCTTTTCTTTGCTGGGAGCCCGTCGAAGGTTATAAGATTGGCCGGGGTTATTGATGAGGTCTTTGATACTGAGGATAATCCAGATTGAGCAGACCTGTTTGGGTGCTGGAGGGCCAAAGTTGGGCTGAGTGATCTCAGGAGAGTATTTGCCTGATCATTTTTGTTTGTCGTCTGACTTGAAACTGGAATTGAGGTTGAGTTTTGATTTCAAGGTGGTGTTGCCATGACAGACATAGTTGGATCCTCCTGAGTGTTTTTATTGAGGTTGAATGGATTAATGGCCTGAGAGTTATTTAGTTTTAGTGGGGACGTTGGTTCTGGATTTCCAAGTTTCCTTTTCCGTGCTTTATGCTTATCATTTGGTTTGGGCTTTAGTTGTAGTCTGACTCTACCTGATCTCATTTTTCTTGGCGTTTAGGCCACTCAGCTTTATCCTTATTTACCTGCGCTTTTAAGTGGCCCTGGCAAGAGTTGTAGTTGCAATTGTAGTTTTGTGCCAATAGTATCAGCGCGCCCCCTGCTGAGGCCTAATAGAGTCCAGCTGGTCAATTGGCTGTGATTTCCAGGTTTAATCACAGATATAGTTGGTAATAGTTGCTAATAGCTAGCCGCTGGTAGTTGATGGCTCGCACGAAGAGTAGTAGATATTTTCTAGGTGGTGGCTGTCTTGTAGCTGTCGGCTGCACGGTCGATCTAAGATCTAAGATCTAATGCGCACTGGCGCACTGAGGGGACAAGCAGTCACTGTTGTTAGCGAGCGGTGCACATGGGGAGGACCACAGGTCAGCACGACCTAGTCGAGCCGCCTTCCGGCCACCCCCCAGGCTCTTACTCGGCGGCCGCCTCTATCGGCAGCCGCGCTCGCGTGTGAAAAGGGATGACCTTGCGAAGCTATGTGACGCCTTGTGCCTTTTCCCTTCGACGAGGGTTGTCAATTCACCAACCCCTTGACGGCTCTACTCCAGCTGAGGATGAACTCCAGCAGAGGATGCGGCAAGCAGTGTTGGCGGGTGAGGCAGATGAGGGGAGAGGCAGGCAGTGGGAGGACGAAGAGTGCAAGCATCTAGACCCCCCCCCCACTCCCGTGCTTCCGGCCCCAGACTTTTCCTTACCCTCAGTCTTCCAATTAAAGGCGGGCTGGAATGGACTGGACCTGCACCTCACTCCACAGCACTGCCCACCTTCACCAGCACGATCTCCCGCGGTATCCGCACACTGGGCGCTGCAGTCCGCTGCAGCCTGGTCCGAGGGAGTGCCACCTCCCGCGCCTCAGAGTCTCCGAGGGAGAGGTCGGCCCAGCAGCCCACGTAAGAGGCAGGTGAGCCAGGGGCCCGATGCGGTTCTGGTGTGTCCGATGGATCCGGCAGGACCGGTGCGGGTCCGGTGCGGATCTGTTGCCACGTTTTCCCAGCGGCGGTTGCCGCGTTTCACTAGCGGCGGTTGCCACGACTCAAGGGCGGCTGCTGCCGCGTCTCTCCAGCAGCGGTTGCCCCGTTTCACTAGCGGCGGTTGCCGCGACTCAAGGACGGCTGCTGCCGCGCCTCTCCAGCAACGGTTGCCGCGTTCCCCCAGCGGCGGTTGCCGCGTTTCACTAGCGGCGGCTGCCAAAAGAAAATAGACTAGCCTCTGGGTCCGTCTGCCTTAGAGAGGAGCTATGTTTGCCCCTCGATCTCCACGCCTTGGATCGTCCCACCGGACGCAACACAGACTCTGAATGCGTGCTACTCTGCCTGGGGAAGGTAGAAAGGCGTTGCTGCTTCAAATTTCACAAAGCGGTGAACAAGGTATTTAGTTATACTGAAACGCATTGGTTGGTCTGTGGCAAAGGAGTTTCTGCAGGTTCTCAAGAAGGTCTACTCTCCGGTCTGACCTCCTTAACCTCCTTGGAAGCTGAACTTGGTACTGTCAAAATTGATGGGTCCACCCTAGGCCTATCCATTAAACAACCTTCCAACACCTTACGTGGAAGGTAGCTTTCTTGGTAGCTATCACCTCAGCTCGTAGGGTGAGTGAGATACAGGCCCTCTGTTCAAAAGAGCCCTACTTGGTCTTCCATCTTAATAGGGTAGACCTCAGAACACATCCTTCCTTCCTCCCGTAGGTGGTGTCCGATTTTCATGTAAATCAAACCATTTCTCTTCCGACCTTTTTTCTCAATCCCTCCACTCCAGCTGAGAGGGCTCTACATTTGTTAGACCTTAAAAGGGTTTTGAAGTTTTATCTTGACAGGTCCAAACTAAGCATGAGCGGATTTTGCGTATTGGCAATCCGCAGATTTGCGTATTTGCGTATTTGCGTATTTCGAAAATACGCAAAATCCGCGGATCCTAGCGTATTTTTTTTGTTTTTGTGTTCGCACGGGTTTCTGCAAGTTCGCGAGGGTTTTATTGTACAAAACGCTCGCGAACGTGCAGAAACCCGTGCGAACACAATGTGCCTGGGTATTGCGCTCGTGAAAGTCAAGGATGCAAAGTCTATCCAGCATCACAGCTGATTTTCGACGGTAGATTTGGGAAGAAGGCACATCTGCCCAGCCTTGACAACGCTTACGATTGTTTTTGGGCTGATAAATGAGTCACTGAATTTAAGCTTCAACTAGGGCACATGCTTTATTGATATCTGTAAGTGCTTCCTGTTGAGGTTTAATTTTTGTGCCAGGACCATCGTGCCAGAATGAACCCTGCCCTTCATATTTATTCAAGAAGACGCCATCGTTTTGTGCCATACCTCTACTCAACTGGAGTACTTTCTACTGGATAATCAGTAAGTGCTACCTAGTTGGGTAAATGTATAGTGCTTTTACTATACTACAGCTTCCTAAAGTGCCAGAGAGTTGTCTACAGCGACCATGTGTGTGTCACTATGCAATCGCCCCGAAGGGCGCAGGGGTCCCTTGAGTGAGCTGCTGTTGTAATTTACAATGGCGCCAGCAAGCTGCCAGCGCCGTTGTAAAATAGTTACAAAGTTAGCTTGCACAGGAAGCACTTAGATAAAATAAAGCAGCACCTGCTTCGTTTTATCTAGTGGTTCCTGTGCAAGCTAACTTTGTAACTATTTTACAATGGCGCTGGCAGCTTGCTGGCGCCATTGTAAATTAGTTACATGAGTGGGGGTTCAACTTTTGAACCCGTTACGTCCGCGTGGATTTTTTTTTCGGATTTTGTGGGAAATCCGTAAAATACGCGGATTGCGGATTTCCCAAAAATTCGAAAAATCCGTGGGCGTAACGGATTTACCGCTCACACTTAGTCCAAACCATTGAAGAAGTCTGATCACCTATTTATTAATTGTGGTTCGATCAGAAGGGTTTCCTAGCATCAAAGCGGTCCATCTCCAGATGGATAGTCTCATGCATCAAATTGGCTTACCAGTTAGCACAAAAGCCTCTTTTGTCCGCTCCCAAAGCTCATTCAACGAGAGGAAAAGCAGCTACGACTACTTTTCTCAATAATGTACCGCTCTCTGAGATCGGTAAACCAGCCACTTGGAGATCAGTGCATATATTTACAAGGCATTACTGTCTTGACTCAGGTACTAGAGCAGACACTCAAGTAGGTCAAGCCTCCTTTAGGAATCTGTTCAACAACTGGCTTTTCGGTTATTGTTAACAGACTCACTTTGTTTTTTTATTTGCCCGCAGCTGGAGAATGGGCTTGCTATTCTATTCAGTGCTTATGACTATTGATGAGGATCCCTTGGAAGAGAGGTATAAGTTACTAACCTGCAATCCTAGTTCTCTTCCAGGGGTATCCTCATCAAAGTTATATGCAACCCTCCCACCTCCCCAGGCAAATTAGATTATTTCATTGTTAAATATTATCTTGGTGCCCTGATCTTCAGGGTTACGCAAAGAACAACTGGCCTAACTGCCACCCCTGAGGCATGATGGGAAGCTAGGGGTCATGGCTGCCTTAAATCCATGGTGCCAGTTTTTTATGGAAGATTGCTTTCATTTTCTAAGTTGGTGTACAATGCAGCTTGTAGGCTAACAATCCCTGCTTTTCTTTTGCAGTTTACTCATGAGATTTACTCATTAAAAACAGGGTTCAAGTGCTTCTTGCCCTCATGTGTTTTTATACATATATTATATTTATTTCCAAAAGCAGTTTATGTGTTTTATTACATTGTTTAGCCTCCTATATGAGAGCTGCATTGGTATTAGGAAAAATGATATATGTTTTTATATATATAGAGCTGTAGATATATGTTTTTTCATATATAAGTTTTGTTATTTCCAGGGTCCCCGCACATGGGCGGCAATATTCAGTGCTTATGACTTTAATGAGGATACCCCTGGGAGAGAACTAGGATTACAGGTAAGTAACTTTTCCATATTTCCCCTTGTTAACACCTGGCTGAAGGAGGCATTATCTTTTTACACAAAGCACATTGTGACTATTCTGTCAGATTGGGCTATTCGTCAAACACTGTCTCTACTTGCAGTGATCCACCCAAGTCACACCCAAGTACCACCCCATTGACACAGTGTTAGCAGCTGAAAGGGCTATTTGCTCTGAGAAAAGGGTACCTTTCCAGCCCAAAATACATTTTGCAAAAGAAAGTAAATACCCTTGCAAATGTTTGAGCCACTTTGTGTGACTTTGCTCCGGATCAATACTTAAGCAAATTTAGCCCTTTGTGTTGGGGTGGATAATCCCTGCATGGCTTGGAGGAGCATGCACCCCACCTCAAGTTCCCCATAGCAAACTGTGGTGTTTTCTGCTCCCCAGCTCTGCACACTTGACAATCATGAGAGTGCACCGAGTCTCTTCCATGATGTGGAGTGAGGCCCAAAGCAGGGCTCTGTAGTAAAAGGGGTGTTCACTGTGCACCTTGTTTTTTAAATGTATGGCTACTTTCTTTTCACTAGTCTGTAGAGAACTATCAGTAGTGTCAGTGAAGTGATTATAGTGCCAGAACATGCCTTTTTACCTATTGCCTTCTCAGGATAAGGGTTTTTTGGCTTGCTCCATGTTTTTAAATGTGTCTGCCATTCCTCTGCAACTATGCCCATGGCCCATCCAAGTGGGACATAGATGGCATGTCATGTGTGTAAACTTGTCTACTGAGTGGAAGAAGTGCATAGAGTGTGTGGTGCATATGGCCATAGCCGCAGAGGCGTTGATTTAGTTTGTTACAGAATCCAAGAGGTATCCAAGATGGAGGCTCAGAGAGAGCCCAGGCATCTGATATGAGTAAGTTAACTCTTACAGACATTCCAGTAATCTTTGTAGTGGGTCAGAGTGGAGAGCGTTAGTAGAGAGACATTAGGTTCTCTCGTAGGAGATTTCCATTTATAATCAAATGCACTGAACAGTCCCGCCCACGTGTGGTGACCCTGGAGCACTTCTTCAATATATATCTTCTTAAGTGTAGACTTTCCCCTTTCCAAGGAAAGGCCTGCAAAGACACTCAAGAAAGAGACAGATTATGCAGCCTATATACATAAGCTACAATAGCCAAATTCTTCATCATTACGTTTAAAAAGGACCAGACCAAAGTATTTGTGTATAACTGCAAGATGTTTAAGCAAACAGCATAAATATCCTTCACAAACCCTTTTTTTATGATAAAGATGAAGGAGAGTAGGGCAAGGTAGCCTCATATGCTGTCACAAAGTATATACCTCCCCGAAGCCTGCGAACAGCACACAAGAACCTCTTGGCCATACCTCCCTACAAACGGAAACGACTAGGTGGATGTAGGTTTGCAGTACCGGCACCTAGATTCTGGAACTCTCTTCTGCTTGACATCAGAGCTTGCACTGATCTCCTGAGATTCAGAAGGCTTCTAAATACCTGGTTATTTACCCAAGCATATGACTAAAACCTAAGCAGACAACCAAACATATAGGGCTCTGGCAAATCCTTGGGACAGCGGCAAGAAACCAATCGGTGTACGTGCACTCCATAAGAAATTTTTAACATAACATAGCACTATAAGATTAAAAATAGAGACTGTGCCTTTAAGAAACCAGAGACCACCATGTACTACCTCAACAAGCGGGGGACGAGGTCGAGAGGCTTGTCACTGCAGGCCCTGGCAATTTGGAGATGTCTCTTAGCCTGAAAATCACTGCAACTCACCTCCTATGTATCCAAAATGTTAAGGCAGATGCTCTCAGCAGAGTTCTTGACAAAAACCATGAATGGGCTTTGCACAACAAGGTCGTACAAAATATCTTCCAAATGTGGGGCACCATAGTACTTTCATGCATTATGCAGGATCCCTTTGAGCCTATTCACAAATCCTCCCTGCAACACTCTTCTTGAAAGACAGCTTTCCTTGTAGCGATAACATCAGCTCACAGGGTTAGCGAGATCCAAGCACTATGTTCTCTCGAACCATACACAGTCTTCCACTCTAACAAAGTGGTCATGAGGACTCACCCGAAAGTCCTCCCCAAGGTGATTTTGGACTTCCATGTCAACCAGCCTATCTCATTTTCTACATTCTTTCAGAATCTGCTCCAGCAGAAAGAACTCTTCATTCTCTCGATGTGAGGAGAGTTTTAAGATTCTATCTCAATGAAACACGGGACATCCACAGATCGAACTAATTGTTTATCAACTATGTTCAGGTCCGTACTGGTTTAGCCACTTACAACCAATCCATTTCTAGATGGATAGTTACCTGTATCCGGTTGTGCTATCAAAACACTGTCAACTACACCTAAAGCACACTCCACTAGAGGTGGCTACTGCTGGCTTAATGAGAAATATCAATATAGCAGATATTTGCAATGCAGCCACACAGAGATCAGTTCACACATTCACCAAACACTATTGCCTAGACTCTGATACTAGAGCAGACTCTCAAGTTGGGCAGGCTTCCCTCACAAATATATTTGCTTTAAGGCTACCTTAGGTGATCCTCTGTTTTCTCAATCGCTCTTAGTGGGAATGGGCTTGCTACTCTATTCAGTGTTTATGACTATAATGGAAATCCCCTACGAGAGAAGGACTAATTTCTTCAATCAATCAATCAATCATGCCATTTGTATAGCGCACTACTCACCCGGGAGGGTCTCAAGGCGCTTGGGGGGAGGGGTATGCTACTGCTCGAACAGCCAGGTCTTGAGTTGTTTCCTGAAGGCGAGATGGTCCTGGGTCAGCCGAAGGTGGATGGGGAGGGAGTTCCAAGTCTTGGCAGCCAGGTAAGAGAAGGATCTTCCTCCGGCGGTGGCTCTTCGGATGCGTGGTACGGCTGCGAGGGCGAGGCTGGTGGACCGTAGCTGGCGGGTGGGCGTGTAGAAGGTCAGGCGGTCGTTGAGGTACTTGGGGCCCAGGTCGTGGAGAGACTTGTGTGTGTGGGTGAGGAGCCGGAACGTGATCCTCTTGTCGACGGGGAGCCAGTGCAGGTTCCTCAGGGGGCTGGAGATGTGGCTGCGTCGGGGGACATCCAGGATGAGTCGGGCGGAGGCGTTCTTGATGCGCTGGAGTCTTTTCTGTAGCTTGGCTGTGGTTCCGGCGTAGAGGGCGTTTCCGTAGTCCAGTCGGCTGGTGACGAGTGCCTGGGGGACAGTCTTCCTGGTCTCGGTCGGGATCCAGTGGAAGATCTTGCGAAGCATACGCAGTGTGTTGAAGCACGATGAGGAGACGGCGTTGACTTGTCTGGTCATCGAGAGGGAGGGGTCCAGGATGAAGCCCAGGTTGCGTGCGTGGTCGGTTGGCTTGGGTGCGGTGCCCAGGGCTGGGGGCCACCAGGAGTCGTCCCAGGCGGAGGGCGAAGATCCCAGGATGAGGACTTGTCCGAGTTCAGTTTCAGGCGGCTGTCCTTCATCCACTCGGCGACGTCTTTCATCCCTTCGTGTAGACAGGTTCTGGCGGTGTCGGGGTCTCTGGTGAGGGAGAGGATCAGCTGGGTGTCGTCGGCGTAAGAGATGATGTTGAGGTTGTGCTGGCCTGCGATGGCTGCGAGATGTTTCATGTAGATGTTGAAGAGGGTGGGGCTGAGTGAAGATCCTTGCGGGACGCCGCAGATGACTTCGGTGGCCTCAGAGCGAAACGGGGGGAGGCGGACTCTTTGTGTTCTTCCGGCGAGGAACGAGATGATCCACTCCAGTGCCTTCTCTTGGATACCGATGTTGCTGAGGCGCTGGACTAGGGTGCGGTGGCAGACCGTGTCGAACGCAGCGGAGAGGTCCAGGAGGATGAGGGCCACTGTTTCCCCCTTGTCGAGCATGGTCCAGATGTCGTCGGTGGCTGCGATGAGGGCGGTCTCGGTGCTGTGGTTGGCTCTGAAGCCGGACTGCGAGGGGTCGAGGGATCCGTTCGTCTCGAGGAAGGCGGTCAGCTGTCTGTTGACGATCTTCTCGATGACTTTAGCAGGAAAAGGGAGGAGCGAGATGGGGCGGAAGTTTTTGAGATCGGTGGGGTCCGCTGTAGGTTTCTTCAGGAGGGCGCTGATCTCGGCGTGCTTCCAGCTCTCCGGGAAGGTGGCGCTGTTGAAGGAGGCGTTGATGATGTTCCGGAGTTGGGGTGCGATGGTGGAGTCGGCCTTGTTGAAGACGTGGTGTGGGCAGGGGTCGGTCGATGTTCATCGTGCGGGCTGTGTCTTCTGTGGTCACCGTGGTCCAGGTGCGAAGGGTGGCGGTGGGGGGGCGTTGGTTCGACGGTTCGGTGCGTGGGTGGGGCGCCGAAGCTGTTGTAGATGTTGGCGATCTTGCGGTGGAAGAACGAGGCGAGGGAGTCGCAGAGGTCTTGTGACGGAGTGATGTCGTTGGTGCCGGTGCTGGGGTTGGAGAACTCCTTGACGATAGTGAAGAGCTCTTTGCTGTCGTGGGCGTTGTTGTCCAGTCGTTCCTTCAGGGATTTCTTCTTGGTGGTGCGGATGAGCTGGTGGTGCTTGCGGGTAGCGTGTTTGAGGGCGGTCATGTTGTCGGTGGTCCAGTCGAGGAGCCAGGCTTTCTCGAGGGTGCGGCAGGTCTTCTTGGAGTCCTTGAGGTCGTCGGTGAACCAGGATGCCTTCTTGCTTCTGGGTCTGCTGGGAGGGTTCTTTAGTGGCGCGAGGTCGTCGGCGCAGGCGGTCAGCCACTGTGTGAAATTGCGGGCTGCTTCGTTGGGGTCCGTTGTGTTGGCGGGTGGGCGCTGGCTGAGGGAGGTGGTGAGCTGGTCTGCGGTGATCTTGCTCCAATTCCTGTGAGGTACCTGTTGCGGGTGGTGGTGTGTCGTGGATCTTTTGAAGCTGAAGTGGACGCAGCTGTGGTCGGTCCAGTGGAGTCCGGTGGCGTGGCTGAAGGTGATGTACCTGCTGGAAGAGAAGACGGGATCAAGCGTGTGGCCGGCGTAGTGGGTGGGGGTGTTGACCAGTTGCTTGAGTCCGAGGTTGGCGAGGTTTTCCAGCAGGGCGGTGGTGTTGCGGTCCTTGTTGTTCTCCAGGTGGAAGTTGAGGTCCCCGAGGAGGATGTAGTCAGTGGAGGGGAGGGCGTGCGGGCTGATGAAGTCTGTGATGTTACCTGTAACTTCTGTACTCTCGTAGGGGAATTTCCATTATAGTCATAGGTATCCATGGAATCTACATATTATCATACATTGCCTTAAAAAGAACTAAAGCAACTGCCGCTTGCTAAGCATAATGGGAATCTGGTGGTCTCTGGGATCTTAAAGGCACAATCTATTTTTAACCTTATCATGACAGCCTATGAGGCTACACTGCTCTCCTTCGTCTTTATAATAAAAAAGGGGTTGTGAAGGATATTTATGCTGTTTGCTAAAACAGCTTGAAATTATACCAAAATACTTTGGTCTGTCCCTTTTTAACTTCATGAAGATGAATTTGGCCATTGTAACCTATTTGTATAGGCTGCATAATCTATCTCTTTCTTTAGTTTCTTTGCAGGCCTTCCCGAAGAAAGGCGAAAGTCTACACTTAAGAAGATATATATTGAAGAAGTGCTCCGAGGTCCCCAATTGTGGGCAGGACTATTCAATGCTTATGACAATAATGGAAATTCCCTTATGAGAGAACAGGAGTTATAGGTAAAAACGATTTCTGTGGGGATAGCCTCTACTGCCCAGAACTTTTTGTGGAGCCTGCTGCTTGATCTCACCTGAGGACCCGTGGGCGTTGTTGTAGCCCCAATCCTTGCCCCAATCCTTGCCGCACCCGCTTCGCGGGTGCCGCTTCGCGGGTGCCGCTTCGCGCTGCCAGGAGGTGGTGCAAAGCTCGGGAGGCTGCTGTGCTGTGGGCGAGTCCTTCTGCCACAGGGGAAAGATCAGTACGCAGCAGGGACTCACTTTCCCAGCAGTCCCTGCATGGCCTCGTCACCTGGCCCGCGCACCTGTGAGCCCCGCCCCCGGGCCGGCAACTGAACATTAAAGCCCCGTCACCAGCGTGTAAAGGTGGGAAACACGCTGTGAACTGCTGTGGAGATAGCCTCTACTGCCCAGAACTTTTTGTGGAGCCTGCTGCTTGATCTCACCTGAGGACCCGTGGGCGTTGTTGTAGCCCCAATCCTTGCCGCACCCGCTTCGCGGGTGCCGCTTCGCGCTGCCAGGAGGTGGTGCAAAACTCGGGAGGCTGCTGTGCTGTGGGCGAGTCCTTCTGCCACAGGGGAAAGATCAGCGCGCAGCAGGGACTCACTTTCCCAGGAGTCCCTGCACGGCCTCGTCACCTGGCCCACGCACCTGTGAGCCCCGCCCACGGTCCGCCCTTTCCCTCTATTTGTTGGCGGAACGTAACGCTCTGCGGGACGTGCCGGGCTAAGCCCGGGCCAAGGGCGGGCCCGTCCTATCATAGACCGGAATAGACTGGGCTGGGCCCCCCCTCTAACATCTAGTTCCAGCCACAGACACGGGACGGACAGCTAGCTGGTCTGTATATAGACATTTAAGGTGTAACCTACTTTGAACGTGTAACTATAATTCTATCTGTGTCCGTAATCACTATCATGCCACCTAGAGGTAGTCGTAGTAAAACAAAGCAACGTATGGCAGAGTTTACAGGCCCTATCGACCAGTTTATTATTAAAGCTAACGAAGCCATAGATCAAGGGATAATACTGCTGGACAGAAGAGTCTCACAGGACTTAGCACAGGCAAGACGATCTTCACTTGGCCCTCTGGCATTGGCTCAGACTCCTGCCAACCAACGAGAGAAGGCTGTTATGTCGGAGGTACACGCCGATGTCCATGGTATCCCCAGTTTAGTTGATCTCTCTGCTACATTGTCAATGTCGGACTCACAAACCGCTGAGGCCCTTGAAAAAACCCCTGACATTTTTGCGACACCAGTGCAAACTGACCAGGTTCAAGTTGTACAAAGGGGAATTAAAGAGGGCGCCATCCCAAAGCAGAATAAGCCATCCAATAAGAGAAAGAAAACAACAGACTTAAACCCAAGAAATACCCGACATGAACCGCGACCCAACATCCAGCGGAAGGGCAATCTTACATCAGGATCAACGATGCACAATCTTAACACGCCTAATTCAGGCAACGACAGTATAAATCTCCATCCCGTGGCCGTGGATCTTAGCATAATAGATAGCACTATAGATGATCATGTTAACACCGACATATCGGGTAATCAAACGGGGGGTGGCAATCATACACGTGGTGCTGATAAACTTTTGCTAGCCCAAATTAGAGAACTAATAAAAACGCAATTACAGCCGTTCCAAGTGAGTCTAGCAATTATTGAGAAACAGCTAGCAGTCCTAGCGTTAACTCTGAAGACATCTACCCATCAGAAGAACTTGGGGGTGTCTAATGTAGGAGGACTGAAAATCAAGGACACCAATCTTAAACAACCGGAAGGCACAAAGAAAATTGCCTCAGGACCTGCTATCCCAAAAACAAACGCCCGAAAAGAAACCACTAAAAAGGTGCCTTTACCACAGAAAAAGATACCCCCTGTAACTGCCACCCCTGTAATTGTAATTCCAACTCCTGCTCCTATTCTCTCTAAACCAGCTCAGATAAATACTGTTCAATGTGACCTTCCACCAAGACATAATCACCCGGGAGACAGGTCAAAGGGAGGGGGGTGCCAATCAGCAAATCTCCCCCCTGAAGCAAGTCCCTACGTAGTCGTTATGACAGGGGTCCCTGAATTGACTCATAATATTGAGGAACCAAACTGGTCCTTAAAAAATAAGGTCCAGTATTGGTTAAACAATAACAGACCACTCCCGCAAAATTGCGTAAGTAGGATTATTGCAGTACGTAGAGTCCCCTGGATAGGCCATCAAATAAAAAAAATTCCAGGTGACTGCATTATAGTCAACTTCGATGACCCTCATACAGCGGATCGCATCTGCTCATGGGGCTCGACAAGTAAACCTGATGGGATATCAACTAAACGACTGTCCTATTTTTACCCACCAGTACCCCGCTATAACGAAGGGCCATATTGGCCCTGGCATGAACCAGTAAATCGCCAATGGGGATGGGGCCCAGATCACACTAGGCAGGGGAGGAACGATTGGGCAGTATGGACAGGTAGGGACAGGAGAAATCCACCATATAGGGATACCTGGGGAGGTATACCAACATTTAATAGATATAGCGGCCTGGAGATGGTCGATTGACCATTATTAGATAATAAATATGGTAGTACAGGCCCTATGCACTTAATCAAGTTAACAGCACATACAGAGAAGGTAACCACAGGCCTTATTGAAAATTATTATCCCACAGATGCCCCAGAGAACTGCTCTACTAATGTTGTAACTTCAAAATATAGTCCTACTATCATAGACTGATATAACTAATGAGACACGGAAGGTAAACTCTCCTATGACACTGACTAGCGAGGTGCTGCAGACGCAACCTAGAGTACCTACATCGGTAACCTCTATTAAACAAGTCACCTTTCTCTTCTGGAACATAGCAGGTTTAGCTTCTAAGCACACGGAAACCAGCTACCTGCAGATTGCCAACTCAAATAATATCATCTGCCTACAAGAAACGTGGCTTAATGAACCGATACATCTTCTAGGTTACAAGACCTATTTCTCTCCAGCTAAAAGGTCCACTGCTGGCAGGAGTAAGGGGGGCTAACTACTTACGTCTCAAACCTTTCGCCCTGCTACGATATCATCCCTGTGAAATTAGAGCTTAACTACCAACTACTCATCCTCCAAAGATCTACCCAGGAAGTGTATTTCTTAATTAACTTTTATAATAATCTGAACTCACCCGACCTCATACTATTGGTAGCCGAGATCTCTGATCTGCTCCAGGCCCTGCGTTCAAAATACGCAAGTAAGACATACACTTTAGTCTGGGAAGGGGATTTCAATTTGCACTTGTGCACAAAAAGTAATACCCCTAACTGTGGGATTATTGACGAACAAGAGAATGGGCTTACACATTTCACACACACGCCCGAGGGAACAAAAATGTACGAGACAATGGTGGAACTAGAGATGGGTTTTGCTAACGAATTAAAAACTCCAGCAGTCGCATTCGCCCCAACATTCAATGGAAGAGGTGCACAAACCCTGATCGATTACATCCTAGTTTCCACCAACAAAGCCCCTCACATTAAGACCTTCCAAACTATTAACAATGCACTTAGCGATCACCTTCCTTTAAATGTGACTCTCCAGATTGGTAATAGTCAAACCAATGAAGGCTCACTCCAGTTAAATCTGCTGGATCAGCAAGAATTGGTTTTGGACCGCTTGAACGGTTATACTTTAAAATGGGGCAAACTAGATCAGATGGCCGTAGTGGCAAAAATAGTTGCTGCAAGTAATTCCCATATAATGAAGTGTCTTGACCCTTTGGCTACCCCGGTCCAAATTTTGGCTAGTTATGCCGCGATTGTTGAAGCTACAAGGAAAGAAGTAACCAAAGTCTGTAAACATAAGAAGAAGGCTAGAAAGGGCTGGTTCAGTCCCCCATGCACCAAAGCATATACATTACTAAGAAAGGCTTTAGCCAAGCAAACGAGAGATAGAGATGAGATTATTAGATTAAGGAAGGCTTACTCTCTAGTTATAAAAAATAGAAAAAAGGAGATTAAAGCTGACCTGTGGGACCAACTACAGAAAAGCAGCACTTTAAAGGATGGTTCAGCCTTTTGGCAAGTAGTTAGGTCTCCTTTTCTACTTGCCCAGGCAGACGTGCCAACTTTGGATGTTGCCATCGATGCTAGAGAATGGGTTGAGTATTTCTCGGAGGTTTTCCGCAGGGAGAATCCCCATGAGATGGCCCCAGTTGAACCTCTCCCCCATGTCAAATATCCATTAACTCTCTGTTTTAATCACAAAGAGGTATTAAACGCAATAAAATCATCTAAAGGGGGGAAGGCACCAGGCCCAGACGCGGTCCCAGCAGATCTGTTCAAACAAAACCCAGACCTGTGGACCCCGATCCTCACAAATGTACTAAACGCTGCCAAGGAGGTTGGCCTGGTAAAATCTTGGTCAACCTCGATACTGGTCCCTATTTACAAAAAGGGCGATAGGAACAGTCCATCCTGTTACAGACCCATTTCACTCCTGGACTCGCTCGGGAAGATGGCTGGACACATTCTTCTCGAGCGACTCCAGGAGTGGACAAACCAACAAAATGTGATCTCGGACCTGCAATATGGGTTCAGGGAGGGACTGGGTACGGTGGACCAGGCACTGAATTTGACGCTCCTGGCTGAGAAATATGTTCACGCTAAGGGTGCCTCTCTCCATATGGTGTATGTTGACCTGTCCGCAGCCTTTGACTGTGTTGTGCACTCAAGGCTGTGGACAATCATACTTCAGATGGGCATTGATCCACCGATTGTTGACTTCCTGCGAGAGCTGTATACGGGGGCCACAGGGAGAGTAAGATACGGAACCAATGGCCAGTTAACGGATAGCTTTCGGGTAGAGAAGGGGGTCAGACAAGGGTGTGTTCTGGCCCCCTTCCTTTTCACCCTGTACACTAATGGGCTAGAGGCTGCTCTACTCGAGGGCACGGATGACCTTCCAGCTATTGGTCGTCGGCATATTCCAGCTTTATTATACGCCGACGACGCGGTTCTTCTTGCCCGAACCCCAGTGCAGCTTCAACGGGTCCTGGACAAGTACTGTTCATTCATGGCTAACTTGAACCTAAAAATAAATATAAAAAAAACTTATGTGATGCATGCTGGCCCAAAATACAGAAACCCGAAGACAATCTGTGTCAACAAAGCGCCCCTTGATCAAACACTAACATATCCTTACCTAGGAATTTTAATTGATAATAAGTTCAAATGGAGGGAAGCCATTAAATCTCGTAAGTTAGTGTTCCTTAGGGCTGTCACAGCGCTGAAATCCTTTGCGCAAAAGCTAGGGAAAAGACCTCCGGCAGAAATGATCAAAATATATAAGGCAAAGTGTCTCAGCGCAGCAACCTATGGGGCAGGGGTCTGGGGAGGAGTTAACACAGACCAGCTCCAATCAATTGAGAACTCCTTTCTAAAATACTTGCTGTCGATGCCGAAAAGCGCGACTACATACGGTTGCCATAACGAACTGGGATTGGACTACCTTTAGGATATAATAAAAATTCAACCAGTCATGTTGTGGCGGCGAATTTGGGTTACGGAGCAGTGCCACTTGACAAGGGCAATTGTGCAGGATTGCCTGAAGCTTGATAATATGAGGAGGATCAAATGGTTGGCTTACGTTAAGACATTCCTTACGGACCTAGGCCTTGAGAAATACTTTGACGATCCCCCGCAATAGTGGACATATCAAAAACTGAATTAAGAAAAGCTTGCCTGTCGCATTTGAGCGAACTGCGCTTATCGAACGAGGCTGGGAAAACATCAGTCCAACACTATTTGTTAATTCAAACTGTACCTACAATCCAGCCGTACCTAAACTACAGTATAAATCAATACGGGAAATTTTTGTTGACCCGCTTTAGATTTAATTTGCTTCATCGTTTGCTCTCCTTCCCTCTTCAAAATGATTGGTCCCCAAACCTATGCCCTTGTCCTTGTGATACCACCTCCCCACAATCTACCATCCACGTGGCCTTTTTTTGTAAGTTCTATATGGCTCCGCGTAGGAGGTGGGTTGTCCCTATTTTGAGGGTAATGGGGCTGCGGCAGTGCCGCCCAGCATTTCTGGCTCTCCAGCATTTGGAAAATGAATTGATGGCTAAATCGCTAGTTTACTTTCTTAAATTCTGTGTTAGACATCGCCGTAACCTATGATGCTTGTTTGCCCATAGTGCTTTGAGATGACACTAGTATGTGTTGACCGCTTCGCGATAATTTTTAGTGTAGGATGATGAAGTTTTTATATAATGCATAACATCTTAAATTTTCATTTGCATATCTGTGTATAACTAGTTTTTAAAAGCCGGGTAAAATTCAAATTGCCTTTTATCATTTTAATTATTTATGCAAACGTTGCAATGTATTTTATGTACTTTTATGGAATTTCAATAACTACGGAAATCCGAATAAAGACAATTTGATTTGATTTGATTTGATTTGATTTCTTCTTTTAAAGCTGGAGAGTTCCTCCCTTGTCCTTTCCTGGACCTTTGTTCTCCGTAAGGGCTATGTCCCCCTCCCCCAAGCCCACCATGCATTAACAAGTAGCTAAATAGGACAGCCTACATGTCTTATTCCCTTGATTTGGGTTTCTCCTGCCAGGGAGATTCCAGGACCACCCAACCTTCCTAATCACACTATGGACAAAGACCATGGCCGGACCAGTCTGCTTGTAAATAGCAAAAGTGAAAAACTGCCGTAATCTGTCACAGAACTAACTGCTAAAATACACAAATCCTGTTTATAACTTGGGCAGAACCTTCCTGTCAGTGTGCCATGATTTTATCACCAGAAGATTGAGGCCCCACACAAGTGGAGAATGGGAGAATTCTTAAAGAGCCTATGTTGGGTGATGACCATTAGTTTCTCTTTCCAGGTTCGGGAGTAGTAATCTGGAGAAATTCAACAAATCTGCCTGAGTGGATGCTTGGACCCAACTTCAAGGACAGAGCAGACCAACTGCTTAAGAGAGGAGCAGGAGGTACCCTTGCAGAATGAAGGAGCATAGATGAGACGTCTTGATGCTCTTGCTACAATATCAGGAGAGACCAGCACTGCCGTGCTGAATGTGAGGCTTAAGATCCCTGAAGTGTACCCATCACCTAATCGAAAGTGTTGGAGTGAACTCAATGGAGTGAGTGCTTAAGCGAAGTGCCCAGTGCCAAGAAGCCTCCAGGTGCTAGAAGAAGCCAATTGCTATTGCAATTGAAGTACAAGAAGAAATTTACAAGTGAAATGAAGAGGCTGTATGAGGACATCACTGCTGCGGCTCTGGTGGGCACCTAGCTTGTTTGTGTGGTGGTCTGGAGGCTTTGTTCTATGCACCAATAAAGGTTATTTGTCAGCCATCTTGGCTTTCTTGTGGCTGCTTTATCATCCTCCCTATTTAGGACACCCATGGGGACTCAGTTTTTGAAGGGTTTGCAAAATGTGTTCCCACCTGCTTCTTTTGTCATTCCCCAATGGGACCTCACTTTGGTCCTTACTTTCCTTCAGGGTTCTCTCTTTGAACCCCTGTATAGCTGGCAACTGCAGCGCTTGACTCTCAAAACCATGTTCCTGATGGCCATTACATCAGTCAGGAGGGTCAGTGAACTTCAAGGTTCGTTGGTCCAGCCTCCCTACACCAACTTCTTCCCTGACAAACTGGTCCTTTGAGCGAGTGCCTCTTTCCTTCTGACATTGGCCAGTGGATAATTCTGCTTGTTTTCTAAGCTCCCCCTTTCCATGGAGGAATAGAGAATCAATTTTTGGACCCAAAAGTGACTCTGTCATTCTACATTGATCACATCAAAGATCACCGGATTGCACTATGCATAAAAATCTGCCACTCACTAGCGAAGAAGCAACTCCCTGAGGGCTTGCAGCCTCACTGTAACAGGGCCAAGGCAGCCACCACAGCATTAGCATGTGTTCCAGTCTTGGACATCTGTCAAGTTGCCACGTGGACGCCCATCTATACATTTCCAAAACATTACTGCTTGCATAGTCAAGTCTGTCGTAATGGGCAATTCGGCTACTTGGGCCTTTAGGACTTTTTACGCCATAAGCCAGTTTGGAGGCCCACCTCCTGGAAGGTATGGCTTGAGTATCTATTCTGAGGTGAGGAATCTGCTGTTAGAAGTTTCTATCAGAAGAACAGTGTTACTAAAGATAAGTAACTTGTTCAACTGGGCTAGGGCAGAGACAGACTTACCTCTGCCTAAAGGGCATGCCAAATGCACACCACTGAGTCTGCAAGCCCTTCTGAGAGTGGCATGGGCACGCATGCCTTGCTTTAAAAAATGACACAAACTTGGTGGGACAGCTACTGTGACTATAAACCTAGACAAGTGGAGGAAAGAGTGAGCAACTGGGACTTTTGAGTGACTGTTAGTGAATTGAGCAACAGGGGCTGTCCATAGGGCCACATAGATTTATCTTACTGCTACAGTCTGTCCCCGAGGATACCGTGGGTACTGCTCCCATCTGAAAGAGACACGCTAGTGATAGATTCCTTACCTTAGAAAATTCCCAGGCGTCAGACTGGATCAGGGAAGTTTTGCTTAGCAGTACCCCTGTGCGTCAGCAGGTGGCGTCCTGTGGCTCCGTGTCCGTCGCTGGCGTCGTATGCGCCGAGATGACATCACGGAGACTACTTAGGTGCCACCCATGCGCGCTGACATCAGTTCTTTCTTTTTCCATGCCAGCAAACGCACATCTGGATTGAGCAAGTACCCCTAGTCACTTTTTGACTACTATTTTGAGGCTTTTTGTGGTGACCCGGCCTTTCTGACCACCCATCCCACGCCTGAGAGTCTGGTCATCTAGGCCTCGACGTCCCAGAGTGCCTTTCCTACGGATCCCCCGGACAAGGATTCTAAGAAAGTGGAACAGTTTGTTAAGCGGTTGTTCTCTTCGGCCAGCCTGGGGCTGCTGTCGGTGAACACTGCCTGCTTGTTGCGCCGCTACTCCCACGCAGTGTGGGATTCCGTTGCTCAAGTGTTGCCTCAGTGCCCTGAGGAGGTCCAGGCCGTCCTTTCTCAGGTGATTGCTGAAAGTAAGGATGCAGCTAAGTTCGCCATTCGGTGTGGTTTGGACACCGCAGACTCTTTGGGCAGGGCGATTTCTACGATGGTGGCGCTGCAACGCCACGCCTGGTTGTGTTCGACTGGGTTCTCACCCAATGTCCAGGGCTCGCTCATGGATATGCCTTTTGATGGCACCCGCCTGTTTGGCAATAAGGCTGACAGTGCTTTGGATCAGCGTGCGGGTCAGTCCACCTCCACCCCTGCTGCTCCTACCTCCAAACCTTCCTAATCCGAGCTTCGTGGAGCACTCCACGCCAGTGGGTGGCAGGATCCGCCACCACCTCCCCCACTGGCGCGATATCACCTCGGACAAGTGGGTGCTGCAGCTGATCCGCAAGGGTTACTCCCTTCCCTTTCAGTCCTCCCCTCCAGCCATGCCGCCTCAGTGCCACTGCATGTCGGGGATCATTTAGTTCTTCTCCAACAGGAAATTACGGCCCTCTTGGCCAAGGGGGCCATCGAGTGCGTTCCGGGGCCAGAAGTAGGGAGTGGTTGTTATTCCCACTACTTTTTGGTCCCGAAGAAGGACAAAGGGGGGTCTACGTCTTATCTTGGACCTCTGGAACGTCAATCGCTTCCTCCGGAAGGAGAAGTTCAAGATGCAGACTGAATGGTAGCGTTGGCCTAGCCCACCGGAGTTACCTGCGGTTCATGGTAGGCCAGGAGCATTTTCAGTTTACCGTGCTCCCCTTCGGCTTTACCAGTGCCCCTTGGGTGTTCACGAAAGTGATGCCGATGGTCGCAGCTCATCTGCGCCCGTTAGTGGTGTCAGTCTTCCCCTACCTCGACGACTGGTTGTTAAAGGTGGGCTCGCCCCAGGCAGTTGTCACCCACCTTCAGACTATGGTCGACCTCCTGCATTTGCTGGGGTTCTCCATCAACGTGCCGAAGTCGCACCTGAGTCCCTCTTAGAAGCTCCCTTTCTTCGGAGCGGTTCTGAATTCGATGCAGTTTTGGGTTTATCCTCCTGAGCAACGAGTCCAGGATATTCAGGCTATGATTCCGATATTTCAACCTCTATCCCGGGTTTCACTCAGGATGACCCTGCGGCTCCTGGGCCTGATGGCCTCCTGCATCCTGGTAGTGGAACATGCCAGATGGCATATGCGGGCTCTGCAGTGGGACCTGAAGTTCCACTGGGCGCAGCATAAGGGCCGCCTGTCTGATCATGTCCAGATTTCGGAGGGCACTGCACAACACTTGCAGTGGTGGCTCACGAATCGCGATTGGGTCAATGGCAGATCCCTCTCCCTTCCCCAACTGGAGCACACTGTAGTGACGGATGCGTCCCTCCTAGGATGGGGAGGCCACTTGGGAGAGGCGGAGATCAGAGGCTTCTGGTCTCCGGCGGATTCCCGGCTTCATATCAATCTTCTGGAGCTGCGGGCTATCCATCTTGCACTGAAGGCATTCCTTCCCTCTGTCCGGGGAAGTGTGGTGCAGGTGTTCTTGGACAACACCACTGCCATGTGGACCCTATGTCAGGAGGCTCTGCGCCTCTGGACATGGCTGGAACATCAAGGCATTATCTTGATGGTTCAGCACCTGGTAGGGGCAGACAAACTCAGCCGCCGGTGCATGGTGGATCATGAATGGCGTCTGAATTCGGACGTGGTTCTAGGTCTCTTTCTGCAGTGGGGAGAGCCCTGGTTAGATCTATTCGCCACCGAAGAGAATGCGCAATGTCATCAGTTCTGCGCGTTGGAATTTCCAAGGCAGCACTCATTCTGAGACATTTTTCATCTTGAGTGGAGCTGCGGTCTGTTGTACGCATTTCCTCCTATACCACTTCTGCCCAGAGTGCTGAAGAAGATCAGGCGCGACCGGGTCCAAGCCATTCTTGTGGCTCCAGACTGGGCTCGAAGATACTGGTATCCAGAGCTACTCAGCATGGCGGTCAATCCCCCGATCCGTCTGCCTCTCCAGGAGGATCTTCTGTCGCAGCAGCAGGGGATGGTCCTGCACCCAAACCTGTCCAGCCTCCACCTCCATGCGTGGAGATTGAGCGGCAACAGTTGACAGCTTTTGACCTTCCTTCCAAAGTCTGTGATGTCATTCTGACAGCCAGGCATCCCTCCTCTAAAACGGTATACGCCTGCAGGTGGAACACATTTTTTGCATGGTGCACAGCAAAGGCTGTGAATCCCCTTTCTGAGGTCCTTCTGTTCCTTCTATCTCTGGCCCAGGAGGGCTCTGCTCTGAGCACCATCAAAGGTTATCTTTCTGCCATCACCGCCTTTCTAAGGCTTCCTGATCAGCCTTCTCTTTTTAAGTCCCCGGTTGTTAACCGTTTTCTCAAAGGCATTACACACACGCTTCCTCCCGTGCCTTTCATAATGCCTCAGTGGGACTTGAATCTTGTCTTGACTTACTTAATATGCACTCCATTTGAGCCCCTTCACAACTGTCCCTTACATCTTCTCACCTTAAAGACAGCTTTCCTGGTAGCTATCATCTATGCCAGAAGAGTGAGTGAGCTCCAGGCTCTTTCTTCCAAACCTCCTTTCCTTTCAGTTCATCCGGACCAGGTGGTTCTAAGGACCCGTCTTTCTTTCTTGCCAAAGGTTGGCAAGCCCTTCTACATCGGGCAGACCATCACTTTGCCCACCTTCTTTCCGCCTCCGCATCCTTCCAGGGAAGAGGAGAGGCTCCACCGTCTGGACCCAAAACGTGCGCTCGCATTCTATCTGCAGCGTACACAACAGTTCCGGGTGGATGATTAGCTCTTTGTTGGCTATGTGGGCGCCAAAAAAGATTGGGCTGTGCACAAACAGACCATTTCACGGTGGGTCGTTCTGTGCATCAAAGCATGTAACTCCTTGGCCAAGAAAGAGCCTCCTGTGGGTCTGCGTGCCCAGTCGACCAGGGCAACTGCAGCCACTACTGCCTTGGGACGCGGCCTTCCCTTGCAGGACATTTATCAGGCAGCTACATGGGCCTCACTGCACACGTTTACCAAGCATTACTGCCTTGACAGTCAAGTCCGGAGAGACGGTTTCTTTGGCCGTTCTGTCCTCCCTGACTTTCTGGTGTAATCCTGTTTGCAGACCCACCACCGGGGTTGGTATTGCTGGGATATCTATTTTAAGGTAAGTAATCTATTACTAACGTGTCTCTTTCAGATGCACAAGTTACTACTTGTGTAACAATATATCTGTAAGAGACATTAGTTAGTGATAGATTCCTTACTGCCCCACCCATCCTCCCCGTTCTGCAAACTGATTTCTAAGGTTAAGGTCATCCCCTTTTAGGGCCCTAGTTTTATGCACCAATGGTTAGTATCTTGATTGGCTCTGCGTTCCTGGCACGGAAAGTCGTGTACAGAAGTAGTCTCCATGACGTCATCTAGGCACAAACAACGCCAGCGACGGCGCGGAGCCGCAGGATGCCACCTGGTGACACTCAGGGGTACTGCTAAGCAAACATTTCCGGATCCAGTCTGACACCTGGGAATATTCCAAGGTAAGGAATATATCACTAACTAATGTCTCTTACAGATATATCATTACACAAGTAGTAACTTGTACATTAGCACCCATAAGAAACGGCCTATGTTGATTATGCTCAATATTTCTAGTTCTGTGATTGGGAATAAAGTTCTTTCTTTTGTATAATATAAAGTACTGGCTGGACAGCGATTTATTCATCGCTATTTGATACTTATTGAGTTCTTGATTTCAAACCCCACACTGCCTCCCTGAGAAAACCTTGGGCTGCTCAAATTCGCTACTTTGAGGTTCAAGTACTAAAGGGCCTCACTTGGTGATTAGTGTTTGGTCCATTAGTAAGATTAAGTTCCAGGATGCCCATGGTAAATTGTTTTCATTCACTCAACTGAGCACTTTGTGCGCTCATTGTCCACGGTTAGAGTGCTCATCCTCTGGATCTGACATTCAGTGCTTTGTGCTCACAGCAGGCTACAAATATTTTTATAAATGTTCTGCAGTTAAGAACAGCCAGGTTAATATTTAAGAGTTTTCTTCCCGTGCTACATTGCAGGCAGCTGTAGGTTTTCATTGACAACAGCACTGCTTGTGGTACATTAACAAGCTAGTGGGAGTAGATTCTCCCCCTGTTGCAGTAGAAGTTCTAGATCTATGACATAGTGCTTTAGACAAGCAAGCAAATTGGACAATAATCAGTTCCTGTAGTGTGGAAGGAGAACTAGTAAGTGGACTTGTCTCAAAACACTATTGGCTGGATATGTGCATTTGATCTCTTTCACAGTTTGGTAGGGCAGTTTTGCTTTATTTTTATAGTCTAGCTTCAATGGCTCCTAATCCCTCATCCTCTGCTTTAAGGGTACTACTTTAAGAGTTTTTTTTTGTTTAAATCTGTTTTATTATTTTTCACAGAATTTTACATTTGTATGCAAGACAATTTCCAACATTTCAATACAACCACAGTTAGAGTCTTCTGGCAGTGACGCACAGCACACTCAGATACGCTTGGGATGCCCACCGTGTATCCTGGTGACCCTATAGTCACAGGGCCAGTTGGGACTACAATATATGTGTTGTGTCAACAGATATAAAGTTCACAGAGTTTTCATAATGTGATTTTGAAGACATGTTACGAAGAGTGTTACAAATCATACATCTCTTGTAAATGCACTGATATTATAAAGGAAACCAACAGTAACTGAGAAAAAAGGAAACTTAAGCAGAGCAGCTGAGTCCGACTTCTGATTACACAGTCTTCACTGAGTCCCCCACACTCTCCCTCCCATTGTACCCACGTCTGTTTTCGATTCCCCCATCCCTCGCTCCCCCTCTCACAATTCTCCACAAAACAATTACACCAACCTGCACACATAATTGCATCTCCTTTTAATCAATTGTCAGTATAAATGTGCCTGCGTGATGGGATGAGGGTGCACCTAACATGTCGCCCTTCTCAGGTTGCAGGAGTGTCTCTTTCAACATCTGGCCGTTGTTCTAGGTTGTCCCCCTCCATTCGCATAAGGCCCTGAAGCAGACCCTCCCATTGCGTTGCTATTGGGGTCTTACGTAGATCCAGCGTTTCCTCTCGCACGATGGCAATGCATTCTGCTTTAGCCCATGCTATGAGAGAATACCTCCATGCCCTCACGTGCGGTGGAGATTGCGCCTGCCATCTCTTTGTTAAGAGGCGCTTGGCTACAACTAGCCCCAAATCGAGGAAGCGCAAAGTGACTTTAGTGGCTCTGGTCCTACAAAATTGGTGTAATAAATAGATGGGCCACTCAAAGGGTATGTTGCGGCTCGTGCACATGCACACGCTTCACTATTAGCCCACCATTAGGTATGCAGTGTGCTACAGTCCCACAACATGTGCACTAGGCCAGCCCCCAACTCTGCACAACGGGGACAGG
This sequence comes from Lissotriton helveticus, assembly GCF_964261635.1. Lineage (NCBI taxonomy): Eukaryota > Metazoa > Chordata > Amphibia > Caudata > Salamandridae > Lissotriton > Lissotriton helveticus. Next base: position 1,405,754,070 of record NC_136057.1, on the reverse strand, counting down.
CTGCATCCACACAATGAAAGTATTGGTTGATCTTTTCAGGATTGAGGTATGCATTATGAACTATGAATAATTGAATTTGGCGGAACCGCATATTTCTTGGAATTCGCTTAAGACTCTTCAATATCTTTTCCCACTACCTATCCTCCAACTATCTCCCCAAGTCATCTTCCTACCCATGTCGAAGTGAGTCTAATTTTATCGCCGCATGCGCGTGGAGGGATGCCGCAAACCACCGGACTAAGTGCCGACCCCTACCCATTACGGGGAGATACTGTATGGTAAGATGTTGACCTGGCTCTTCCTTCATGTCCCCCCATCTAGAGGTCAGTGTAGTGATCAAAGAGCAGTGTCGTAAAAAGTGTCCCTGCGGGAGCCCCAGCTCTTCAGTTAGGGATTCAAATGACAGAAGCATGACATCCCGATACAGATGTCCCAAGTTCTGTAAGTCGGTCTCATACCACTCTAGAAGCTCCAAAGTTGTGACCACCCGAGGCCCACTGGGGAGCCCACTAGCGGTATGGTAGGCGCATAAGGAATTAGGGGCCACATGTAGGTGCCAAATACCGGTCGGTAACGGACGAAAATCGGTAAATTTGCCGTTACCGACTGGTATTAAGCTTTTTCAAAAGTAGCTGGGTATAAATATGGTTTTGGTCATTTAAGGAATTGGTAAATTACCGAAACCTTAAGATACTGAATCAGTAAATTACCGAATCCTCAATGTAGGGAACACTCAAGTGAGTGCATTTGTGATTCGAGGATTCGTTATTTACCACCAACTACAAGTTGGACCCCTGGGCATGTATGTGTGCTACATATGCACACATGCACGATTCAGGGGTGCAAGTTGGTGTCAATGTGACACCCTGCCACCCTTGAGTATGTTCCCCCTATTACCGATTTGGTATTTACCGAATCGGTACTAGTGATTGGCTTCCCATTCATTCCTATGGGCCTCCAGACCCATAGGAATGAGTGGGAATTACCAAATCGGTAAATACTGATTTGGTAATACCCAATATTACCGATTCGGTAAAATTTACCAAATTTTTATCTACATACTATTTACCGATTCTAAAATACTGAATCGGTAAAATTTGGTATTTTAGAATCGGTAAATAGGGATTACCTACATATGGCCCTAGATCTTTAGTGACATACAGGCAGCGGCGGAAGCATTTATAAGCCACTGCTAACAGGAGGGGAGACGGAGTTTGCACCTTAGTAGCCGGGTGAAAGAGCCCAGTGATGCAGTCCAAAGAGGGGGGGGGGTCTGTAGTCGCTGTATCTTCCCTACCCACTGCACCTGCGCAGCTAAATAGTAGTGTTCAAAGCAGGGTGCAGCTAGGCCTCCTTGGTCGGTGGGCAAATATAACTTCGCTAGCGCTATCCTAAGGCGCGTTAACCCAAAGGAAGTCTCTAAGGAGAGGGGTGAGTTTGTTATAAAAAAGCCACTGGGACATACAGTGGAAGGTTGGCGAAGTAATATAGAAGGGCGTGGAAGGATCACCATCTTAGATAACGCCACCCTGCCTGTGACTGTGAGCGGGAGCGTCTTCCAGAAATTCATTTACGATTTTATGGCTGTCACTGCACGGCCCAGATTAAGAGTGTTAATGTGAGTATTCTGTTAGTGACTATCCAGTTAACTCATCCCTCAGTATCCACCCAACCTGAGGTGCTTGTATTACTTGATTTTTGCATTCAGTCTTTTCACATATATATACACTGTTGGTTATAAAACTGGCAGAACTTATGTCACTGGTGCCCATGGGGCCTTATTTGATGGTCAGTACATGATTTCTGATAGTGTTTGAGACACTAGTGACAAAACTGTGCAAAATTCAGTGATGGCTTTGATGGTATCCACTATGAAAACAAATCAAAATCCAGTCTGGGTCTTGAATTCAAGTGATCGTGAAGAGCAGTCATATCCACCAGAAATAATGCTACTGAAGTTAAGTACCTTCTTTGTGTAATATGTACTGTGTGTCAGTGTGTTTGTGTGCATTGCACTTGTCAGAAAAATGTATGCATGCTTATGTTGTTTCTGTTGATTACTGCTTGATGTCACAAATTACATTTATCCTATAGATAGATATTTTTTAAAGTATGATTTTCTGATTTTGTTTTGGTGGTCTTAGGATTTTGTGCACTATACCCCTAGCATATTTAATTTACTTATAAGCCCCTAGTAAAGTGCTATACCATATACCCCGGGCTGGTAAATTAAATAGTATTATTGGGCCTGCAGCACTTATTGTACCAACCTCTTAAGTAACCCTTAAAACATATCCTAGGCCTGCCATTGCAGTTTAAAACAGCCATTTCAACTTGGCAACATAACCAGCACATAGGGAAGGATGCATTGTAATTAACTCATTGGACATACACTTTTAGGTTGTACATGTCTTGGTAGTGAAAATCTCACAAATGTGTTTGTCACCACTGTGAAGCTTACCTCTCACATAGGAAAACTTGGGTTCCCTTATCACATTTAATAAGTGGCAAATCTTGATTGAGAACCGGTAGGAAAGTCATGTTTGAATAATTTAAAACACTCCTTAATGATCGAACGGATTTTACGTCAATATTCTGAAAATGGCGCTTTGAGAAAGTTGGCATTTCTTGTCCTAACCATTTGGTGCCTGCAGCCTGTTCCTGGGTCACGTGGTGACCAGGTGTAATTGACAGTTGGCTTTTGTGTATTCCTTCCAGACAGCCACATAATAGAGGGCTTGGGGGCATATTTACAAGCGCCCATCTCCACAGGAACGTCACTTTTTATGACATTCCTGTGTTTATAAACCCTTTGCCTTATTTATGAGGCGGCATTAAGACACTTAACAAGGCTTAACGCCACCTTGTAAATAGGACCCCCTTTCACGCTACACTTAGCTTGAAATGGTTGGACAATGGGTGTTGCGGTAGGCGTTCCGCCCAACACCTATTGATTTTGATGCTGCCCCCTATTTACAAGGGTGGCGTAAATAGGAGGCAGCACCGAAATTAAGACCTGGGAAAACCTGCCTTGACATGGCGAAACGAGGAGAAATTATTAATTGCTCCTTGTTTTTGCTGTTTCTATGGGCCAGATGTAGGTAGCCAAATACCGGCAGGTAACGGTTGAAAATCGGTAATTTTGGCCGTTACCGACTGGTATTTGAAAAATGAGATGTAGGAGTCAAAATACGAATCGGTAATCTACTGATTTGGAAAATTCCGAATCCTAATTTACCGAATTCTTAATTACCGAATCGGTAATTAAGAAATGGTAAAAAATGACTTTCGAGATGTAGGAAACCAAAAAAATACAGAATTTCATGAAATTCGGTATTTAAGAGTCGGTAAATATCATGGATTGAAAGCAGGTGGTAACCAGGTGCAGGCTATAAAACAAAGTCCCAAAATGCAGCAGTGCAACCAGAATGGCGGCATTCTACGTCATAGCAAGGCGGCTACGGCTACAGGCAGCAGGAGAGACGGTATGGAGAAGGGAGGAGCAAGTCTACAGGCAGAGGATAACGCTCTTTCAACTGACTGAGCCAGAGATACTGCAAAGTTACAGGCTACACCCCCACACCATCCAGGACTTGATCAGGGACCTGCACCCACTCCTGGATCACCCAACACCAAGGGCGCACGCCATTCCACCCCATGTGCAGGTGCTGTGTAGCGTACACCTGCTTGCCTCTGGGAGTTACCAGAGTGTGATTGTTGCAGTAGGTGGTGTTTCCCAGAGCTGCCTGTCCCGTTTCTTTAGGAAGTTCCTTGAGGCCATGATGCAGAGAATGCATCATTACATTCGGTTCCCTGACACACTTGCGGAACTTGGGAAGATCAAAACAGATTTCTATCAACTGGCACACTTCCCTCACGTGATAGGCTGCATAGATGGCACCCACATTCCACTATGCCCACCTGCAGCAACAGAACACATTTACAGTAACCGGAAATCAACGCACTCAATCAATGTGCAGGTGATATGCAACGCTGGCAACATCATAACAGACATTGTGGCCAAATTCCCTGGGAGTACCCACGACTCGTACATCTTCCAGAATAGTGGGATATACACACGCCTTGTTGCCGGTGAATTTGGTGATGGATACCTGCTAGGTAAATAACTGTGACATACCCTGATAAGGAATGCAGATGGATCAATCATGAGTATGTATCTAATGTCATTCTCTTTTACACCTAGGTGAAAGTGCATATGCTCTGCGGTCCTTTGTTCTCACCCCTTACATGAATCCAACTACCAGGAGTGAGAGGCGTTACAATGTGGCACACAGAGCAACACGTAGCGTCGTAGAACGCACATTTGGACTACTAAAAAGCAGGTTCCGCTGCCTCCATTAGAGTGGAGGTGTACGGCAGTACACTCCAATCATCTGCTGCAAAATAATAGCAACCTGTGCCATGCTGCACAATCTTGCCACCAACGAAGGCATGAGGTGGAGATCACACATCATGAGGACATTGATGATGGAACAGAATAGGCAGGGCCCTATGCAGCAGGAGCAGTGGCAGCAACAGATGGTAGACTGAGAAGGGCAGAAATCACACACAGATATATCTAAGTAAGTAAGGAGACACAGACATGTGTAGCATTTGAAGCATGTAGTTTAATAGTCACTACAGCACTTCACTGATACCACACCATGGCACTACAATGTCAGTATTCCGCACTGGGTGGCCACAGTTGACCTCACCGTGACCTGTCCTGTGGGTTAAGGGCATTGTCAATGTTTGCGCCCACGCACTACAGTGCAGGATGTACGGGGCTGTGTGTCAACATGCGCAGTGGTGCCTGGGTCAGCAGGTTGGCGCTTGCTGCTCCTACGAATGTCTGAAACAGGAGTGCTAGAGCCACTCCTGCTGGTGGATTCTTCTGTGTCCCCGACACCTGTGTCTCCAGCAGCGGCTACCTGGTGTGTCAGCAACACGTCCATGGCAGAGGTGACTCTCCCCATCCCCCTCGACAAATCGGTGCAGCAGTGCACAATGTCATCCTGCATAGCGACAGAGTGCCGGCATAGCAGGAAGGTTGCAGTGGCAAGCCGGTTCATGGCTTTTGTTTGTTGCCGCAGGCATTGACGGTCCCTTCACCTCTCGGAGTGGTCACTCTCTAGTTTTTCACAGAGGGCACTCATGCACTGTGTCATTTCCCTCATGCCTTCTGCCATGGAGTGCATGCTTTCAGACATGGAGTTGGACATCCTGCTATTTAATATGCGCACCTGTCTATGCACCGCTAAAATGCCCTTTGCCTGCAGGCGCTGGACCAGGCGCTGGACCTTCACCATGGTGGCCTCAAGACCACAGAAGACCCCCTCTCCTTCCTGGCCTTCGCCTCTCTCTCGTACCCTACGGCCTCGGACACCAGCACGCACAGCTCCAGATGAACTCTGTTGCCCAGCGTTGTCAGCCAGAGGTGGATGACTTTGTGTGAGAGCCTCCACATCTTCCTCATCTGATGTTTCGAGGATCCTGAGAGGGGGCACATCATGCCTCCTTGGCTTTCCCAGCACAGATGACTCTGATGTTGGTGTTGGGGAAAGTGCAGGTGCCTCCATATTTTGTGACCCAGACAGCAGAGGTGACAGTGGCTGTGGTGTGGTGGGTTGCTCCGGTGTAGTGGCTGCCTGCGCTGTGGATGTTGTTTCAGGTACAGTGCTTGGTCCTGATCTGTTGGGTGTATTCTCCCTCATCTCCATTGCTGGTGCCCTCTCCTCCCTTTCCTGCGCTGTGACTCTCCTGTGGGCAGATAAGGACAATGGGTCAGTGGTGTTGTTCACCTGTGTGACATTATTAAATCACATTCCTAACACACAATTGCTTAGTCCTCAACTGCTTATGGATGTAGTGTGTGGCATGCCATGCAAGATTCTATGTTGACTGCATTGATGTATGTTCCTATGACTACGTCTCCCATGATGCATTGGTGGTACGTACTAAAACCAGTAGTGGAGTGTTGTTGTATTACTTTATTCGATATAAATATCATAAAAGCATGCACAGAATATTTGGAATAGAAAATCCAGCATTTCATACAACAATTAGCATAAAATCCAAAATGTTATACAACAGTTGACAGGATGATTTCATGCACAATTAACAGAATATAATCACTAAAAGTCCTTTAAAATGAATTTTTACACTATATACAATAAAAACAATTTCAATTACAGTCAGCGTATAGCAGAATTTGGGACCTTGGGACACTAGCTCTTGTTGAGTTTTACCGACTTTAAACGTGTTAGCCAGGCATTGCCCAAGTATTTTGCTACCGCACAAATCATACTAAGAGAGGAAGTGTCAGATTTGAACAAACGTAGTGCAGTCAGTAGAGCCAAGATTTTTACAAGTTGGTTTCAGCCATTTACTCCTTGCAGCCCTATAAGCAGGGCATGCAAAGAAGAAATGGGGAAGCGTTTCTAATGGGGCTTGGCAACCCAGGAAACTCATAGAGGGCAGGCTATAAGTCTGCCAACCCGCTACCAGGTCGTTAAGTGGAAGCGTTCCTAACCTGAACTTCATGTACAGCAATCTATCGTGGGGAGATTGTATAAAGTGTCAAGATAGTGCTCGAATTTAGCAACTGGCTTGTGCTCTAAAAACTGTTCAGTTAGGGTCCCCCGGTTGGGATTACGTGCCTCCACCCCTTTCACCCACTCCCAGTATGCCTTCTTAATAGATTGCTTGGCCGGCGCGATCTGGGTTGCCCAAGCTTCTTCGAACCCAATTTCTTTAACCAACTGCTTCAGTTTACAGATCCACTTAATCTTGTTCCCTGTGTCTAGAGTGATAATCTCGTTCAAGGCAGCCGCATAGTTTGCCAGTTCTGGGGTCCTTCTCAGGCGCACCCAGAAAAATAACGGGCGCAATCTAGCAGTGTTGGTAAACGACTGCCGTCCCAGGTTATTGCGGAGCGGAGTCAAGGGGGTAGAGAGCGGCAGGGATAACAAACCCCTAAAAAACTTGTTCTCAGATCTTTCGAGCTCGCAGACATCTTTGAATCCCCATAGCTCCGACCCGTAAAGAGCCGTGGGGAGTGCCTTGCCTTCATAGACCACGAGACCCGGGCCTATTGGTCTACTAACTGAGAGATGTTGTTCTCTTAGAATGGCTCCCGCTACTCTTCTATGCTTAAGGAGCATTTTGGCTAAATGAGTGTTCCATTTCAATTGATTATTCAGCCTAATCCCCAGATAATCAAAGGACTCCACAACTTCCAAGGGAGTACCATTCAGACCCTCCAGGATTTCGTGATTTCGCGGTTTGCCGCGAAATCGGCACTTTTGTAAAAATGCAGCGATTTTTACAAAAGTGGCCGCGAAATCGGCACTTTTGTAGAAATCGCGCTGCATTTTTACAAAAATATTTACAACAAGGGGTGGTGATGGACAGAGTCTCTGAATTAAGCAGAATACTCTCACCCAGTCAAGAGATCAGGGCTAGATCCAACACCGTTTTTTTTTTTGTAAAATTTTTATTTTCATTTTCAAAATAACAGTACACACATGGAGTTCACCAGGGAGCAAATCAGTACCTCGCGAGAAGATCCTTCCGGGAGCAAAACAAAAGCAACAGAGCATCAAATTCGTAATAACAGAAGCAAAGTCAGTGCTCGGCATGTGCCCATGGCGGTAGTCTCTCAACAAGTGCAACACATAGCCGAGCCAACATGTCCATAGGCCGGCAGGGCCAAAGAACTAGGCCAGACATCCTCGCCATGCTCCTCGGTGAACTACATACCAATAAACAGAACTCCCCCCCCCGCCCACTCCCTCCCCCCACGGTGGCGACTCACTCAAACCAAACCTCTTCCAGACAACAAAATTAGACCTGAAATAAATGAAGTGACCTCAGGGACGCGGGACAGACCGCGGATGGTAAGCTCTTGGACAGAAAATTCACCAACGGACCCCACTGGAATTGGAAGTTCTTATAATTACCAAGGAAGACGTCCGCCATTCTTTCCAAACTCAGAAGTTTCCACAGGCGCGCGTGCCACAGCGAGATTGCCGGTGCCTCCTTCTGTTTCCAGGCAGCTGCCAGTGTAAGCTTGGCAGCACCCAGGCACAGCCACAAAATCTTCTTGTCCGCTTTGGTCTGGTGCTCTAGGCCGGGGTCTCGGAGACCCAGGAGGACAGAGGCCATTGAGTCCTCAATGGGATACTGCAGCAGTTCCTTAATGTGCAAGAGATCTCGTCCCAATATGGCCGAATCACCGGACAGTCCCACCAGATGTGGCGAAAGTCCCCCAGAAACCCGCAACCCCTCCAACATTTATCGGAGGCGGCCGGATAAAAGCGATGTAGCCTGGTCGGACATAAATACCATTGCATAAGAGTCTTAAGGTGGGCTTCCCTGAGGTGAAGCGAATAATTAAACTTCGAGATATCCCGCCATAACGCCGTCCACTCAGCATCCAAGACAGTCCTCCCCAGCATCTCTTCCCACTGGTCCATATACCTAGGTCTAGGCGAGACTGCCGACCTAAGCAAGAGCTGATATATGAAGGAGATAACCCCCTTCATCACCGATGTCCGTAGCAGGAAGGCCTCAAAAGTGGAGGGTGGCCGCGTGGCTGCCTCCAGTACCCCCGGCGACGTGGCCCAGTGGAGCAGTTGCGCATGACGGTATTGGTCATTCTGGGGAACCCCATAGTCCCTCACGCAGTTTGCAAAAGTGAGGGGGGCCTGACCATGGAACAGGTGAGTCAAAGCCCTACATCCCCCCTCCCTCCACACATCGAAGGCCCCCTCTCGCTGAGCCGGCGGAAATGCCGGGTTGAAGTGCAAGGGCGTGAAGGGTGAGGGGAACGTAGTCCAACGGTCGTCCCCAACCAGCGTATCCCACACCTTCAGGACAGTACCCGTAGGCGTACTTATGTACGCATTTAAGGGGCGGTCCCTCCTAGGCTTCCAAGCCAGGTCCCAAACCGACCTCCCCGCCACACTCCGGTCCATATGGAGCCAATGCTTCTCCGACGTCTGCTGTGACCATTCTACTAAAATTCGCAGTTGCGCCGCCTTGTAATAAAGCTGGAGGTCAGGAAGCCCCACCCCGCCCTCGGCTCTCGGCCTACGTAGTAACGCAAAGGACAAACGCGCTCGGCCCCCTTGCCACACAAATCGCAAGATCTGCGTTCTAAGGCGCCGAAAAAAGTCGCCGTCCAGAGGGATGGGGAGGGCCTGAAATAAGTACAAATATTTGGGAAGGAGGACCATCTTCACAGCATGGATTCTACCCAGCCACGATAGAAATTTAGGTTTCCATTTGTCCAAATTGGCTCTAGTCTTTGCCAGCAAAGAGGGGAAATTAGCCGCGAATAGCCCGCCCACAGTGGGGGTCAAGTGGACCCCCAAGTAGACAAGCGAGTCAGCAGCCCAGGCTAAGGGCGTCAAAGTGCGCAAACGTTCCGCATCCGCAGGTGATAGAGTGAGATTCAGGACATGCGACTTGCTGTAATTAACCTTGAAGCCTGCGACCACTTCATATTCCAGCAGGGTCTCCCTAACACAAGGCAACGAGCGTTCAGGATCAGCAATGGAAAGAAGTACGTCGTCCGCGAAGAGCGTGATCGTGTGCTGCTCTCCCGCGAACGGAATGCCCCGAATACCCTCATGTTCCCTAACCGCCACCACCAGGGGCTCAATGCTCAGCGCGAACAGGAGAGGGGAAAGGGGGCAACCCTGCCTAGTGCCTCTGGAATGCGGGAAGAATGCAGACAAGTGGCCATTGATTCCCACCCGAGATCTAGGACTGCAAAAATTGGCCCTCACCATGGTAATGAACTTTTCCGAAAAGCCAAAAGCCGTCATCGTATGAAACAGGAAGCGCCAGTCCACACGGTCGAATGCCTTCTCGGCATCCAACCCCACCAGGACCGCCGGAATGCGAAACCTGTCCGCCTTTTCAATGAGATGCACAACCCTGCGGGTATTGTCGTGAGTCTGGCGCCCCTTGATAAACCCGGACTGGTCAGGGTGTATGATCGCTGGTAACAGATCCTGCATTCTACGCGCCAAGATTGTCGAATATAACTTCGCATCCAAGTTAAGGAGCGCTATGGGGCGAAACGAGGCACACTGGGTGGGATCCTTCCCCGGCTTCGGCAGGACCGTTATAACCGCCTCGGCCAGGGAACCCTTCGAAGAGCCGGTCTCAGCCATGTCGTTAAAGAGGGTCACCAGGAAGTCGCAAAGGTCAGAGGCGAACGTCTTATAGAAGACGGCAGTGTATCCGTCCGGCCCAGGGGCCTTGTGCAGTTTCAGGTTCTTAATAGCCCCGAGTACCTCTTCCCTGGTAATTGGAGCCTCCAGGACCTCATTCCACTCTTTGGACACCTGGGGAAGGGGTAAGCGCTGCAGATACTGCTTCTGAGACTCCGCATCCAGCTCGTCTCCAGCATAAAGGTCTCCATAAAAACGGCCAAAAATGGCCGCCTTTTGCTCGTCCCGGTGATGCAGCTCACCCGCAGCGTCCCTAATCCCCCCGATATACTCACGCTCCCGCCTATCTCGCAGCTGCCTTGCCAAATGTCTGCCCACTTTGTTACCGCAAGAATAAGACTGCCTGCCTAACCGCAACAGCGTCAATTCGGCCCTGTTATTGTAGTGGGCCCTCAGTTTCCCACGAACTGCGGTCAAAGGCCGGAGGGTAACTCTAGAGGGGTTAAGCTTGTGAGCCTGCTCAAGGACCGCCAATTCAGCCTCCAGAGCGTCCCTATCCTTGCGCCGTGCTTTATTAAGATTTGCATTGAGGCCCAAGCAAGTGCCCCTGATGGAAGCCTTCAAAGCGTCCCAAGTGTTGGAGACCGATGTGTCCGACACTGGGTTCAGCTCGAGAAAGTCCTTGATGGCCTTACGCAGTGCCTTACTAGAGACATCGTCCCGCATTACCGATGCCGGGAAGTACCATTTCCTTTGCCCATCACCAGGTGAGGACCACCGGAGGCTAAGCACCAGGAGACTATGGTCAGATACCGAGAGTGGAAGAATGACGGAGTCAAGGACATCCCCCCTAAGCGCCTGGCTAATAAAAATGTGGTCCAGTCGGGAGTATGATTGATGGACATGCGAAAAAAAGGTGTAATCCCGGGAGGCAGGGTGGAAGAAGCGCCAACTGTCGACCAGGCCCAGATCCCCAACCACCTGCTGCGAGGAGGGGGAAAACACCCCTGTATGTACCCTACGGGTCCCAGAGCTATCCACATTCGCATCCCATACCAGGTTAAAGTCCCCTAAAAGGAACAAGTGCCCTTCCGCAAAGTCCCCCACACGCTGCAACAGTCCCTGCAAAAACTGATTCTGGCCAGCGTTAGGGATGTACACCACCACAAACGTACAAAGCCTCCCCTGGACAAGCCCCTTCACCATCAGCCAGCGTCCATCCTTATCACTACAGACATCGTGGCGCTGGAAGTGCAGCGTAGAACGAAACAGGAGAGCCACCCCTCTATGCTTCGTGGACGCCGAAGACATATAAATGATGGGAAACGCCTTATGACGAAGGCGCAGCTCGTCCTTACGCGCCAGGTGGGTCTCCTGGAGCCCCACAACATCCAACTGATGATCAGTTACATACTTCCACACCTTCTGCCTCTTCTGCGGCGAGTTCAGGCCTTTAACATTCCACGTCCCTATACTAATCGGCATGATGGTCCCACAACCCAACACTCTCTATAAACAGCATCGGGCCCCCCCACCCTACAGTCAACCATCTTCCGCTCAAGGGGAACAGTGACATGCGACCCCTAGATCTCTCCCGCGCCTCACCATCCCGACCCCCCGCCTCCCGTAGATCCCCCAGCGCCATAGTCCCCTCCCCACACGCCACTCCCACACCACTCCAGATCACCCGTACATGCCATGAATCACTCCAGTCGCCACCAACATTTCCCACCCCCTCCCCCCTCTCAAACCAACTGTCCCCTGAAGGAAAATGGAACAGTGAAAGTGTAAACAGAACAGAAACAGTGAAAAAAATACTCATCAGTCCCAGTGGTCCACAGTTCACGAAGCACCGACCACTCCGGGGACAAGGCAGGGAGACCAGCTCGGTTCCTCCCAAGGTCACGGTCTGGGGAGTCTTCTCCAAAAGTACTTCCATTCACCCAGACCGGGGGGGTCCATGCCCCCTCCAGCGCCGATCCGCAGTAGCAAGTCACCGTCACGCCGCTCCGGAGCTGGCCTGTGACGCCGGCACCGTCGCTGAAGCTACTGAAGCCACTGCACTCCCCCTCTCCTGCTGGCTGGCATCGCGGTCCGGGCGCCCCCGCGCCGGAGAGGACCCCACTCTATGCCATGAAGAGGTCCGACGTCGCCTCCGAGATGGGGATGCATTCGACCCCTGGGACGGGGCAACCTCATCCAAACCCAAGAGCTCCTTCGCTTCCTGCAGGGAGCGTATCTGCATCAGTCGATTCTGCCACCTGAAGATGATCCTGAAGGGGTGCCCCCAAGAATATGCGATGTTGCGTTCCCGCAGAAGGGAAGTCACCGGCCGAAAATCCCTCCTTTTTTGAAGCGTAGAAGCTGCTAGGTCCTGAAAAAGCTGAGGATGATGGTCCCGAAATTGCAGCGAATTTATGGCCCTAGCCTTCCGGAGGATGCGCTCCTTCAATTGAAAGTCATGAACACAGACAAGGATGTCTGGGGGCGGCCCCCCCCCTCTCCTGGGCAAACCAACGCGATGGACTCTATCCATCTGGATATCCTTCACATCGTCTTCATCCAAGATCTGCAGAAACAATTCCTTCACATAGCCTCGCAGGTCTCCCGACTCGCCATCCCATGGCACCGCTTTAATGCGAATGTTATTCCGCCGGGAGCGATTCTCAAGGTCTTCCGTGTGTGCCTGCAGGTCCATGTTTTGCTCCGTGAGGCGAATGACGTCTTGTTGGAGTAAGTGGACATCGTTGGCCGTGCTCAAATCATGGTCCTCAAGAGTCGCCACTCTTTCACCAATCCCATCAACATCTCTCCGTACGTCCCGGAGGTCAGAGGCCAGCTGCGCCCGCAGCTCGGAGATGTCCTCCTTGATGGAAGCAAAAAGTTCGGTCATAAAAGCCTTAGTGGCCGGGGCCTCGTCATCGGACATTCTTGGCGACCCACTGGCACCGGGGGATGCCGGCTGCTGTGATGATTTAGCTGCGCCGTCCTTCACCACGCGTCCCTTGCGGGCCTGGTTAGTCATAATGCCGGGCGCCCTGCAACAGGGCGAACGTTCCACCAGTCACCACCAGAACCAAGCAGTGCCCGGATCCGGGCCTGCAGGCGCAGTAGTTGGCCCCGGCGGGCAGCCCAACTCTGCGTCCACCACTCCGCCCCAGGCCAGAGGCTCCCAGCGAATCTCCGGCGCCCAGACACCAGGAGGTAGGGGTGCGCAAAAACCCAGGGAGCAAGGGGTCCCCAGTCAGCCACGACAAGCCCCGGAGAGGCGATGCGCGGAGGCAATCCAGACAACAGAAATCCAGGAGCGAGCGCTACGCCCTCAAACAGTCGGTCGAGCCAGGCAAAAGGGCGGCGTCACGCTCCTTATTCAGATCACCACCGGACCTCCAGGCACGCACCCCCAACAGCACCTCTAGTTCGCACCAGCTCACAGCGTAGGACCGGAGCCCCTCCGGAAATCCGGGCACAGGCAATGGGCAGCAGCAGTCCCCTCGGCCCACACACCATCCAGTCTGGCACCAGACGCAGCCTTTAGGGCCCCTCAGCAGCGTAGGAGGCCGCGCCCGCCTCGATCGCCCTCGCCCTGCTTGGATCGCCGGTCCACTGCTAGCACCCCCTCCGGGCCGACGCTCGTCTCCACGCGCCGAGTCCAACAGCTCTTGTCCGGTTGAATGCGGCCTCTGGGAAGCGCCCGGGGCCTCCACCACCCCTCCGGGTCGGTGCTCCGGGGCCTCCGCACTCCTCTCAGGCAGGTCCCTCCGCCACGTGGCTACACCCCCACAGCACTAGCGGCGCCGCGCCAGTCCACAGAAGGGGCCCGGGGCATGCACCACCACAGCAGCAGTCGCTAGGTCGCCGCTGCAACAGGGGCCGGCAGCGCCCCCAACACGTCTCTCGTCGGGCCCCGTCAACAGGCCGGGCTCCCTCCGCACCTCTCCTGTCCAGAGCGGGGGGTCACTCACCAGGACTAGGCTTCCCGGGGGCCTCGCGGAGCCCGGTCCTCGCCGCACCACAGGTGCTCCTCCGAACCCCGATTGGGCACAGTGGCGCCGCCCCTCACCGAGGGCTCCGGGACCCCTCCGCTTTCCGGGCCGCTACTCGCCGGTACCCCCAGGGCTCACCGGAGATCGTGGCTGCCCCTCACCGCCTCCGGCAACAGCCCGCAGCCCCGGCGGCTGCCGCAAGATGACTCAGGCGGGGCGGGGCGCAGAAAGAGTCTCCTCCGTCGCGATGGGCCCCGCGACACGCCGGGCCGGCCTCTGCTAATTCAGACCGGGGATCCACAGGCCGCAGAGCTCCGCCGGTCCTGCAGCCACTCCGGGCGCCCCCTCTCCTCGCCGACGGCACCGTGCTCCTCCGCAGTGTCCTGGCGACCTCCGCCACCGATTAGAGGCCGAGCTGGACGCCAGGTGCCGCGCTATCAGCAGCTTTGCTGGATCGGCGCCGGAGAGGTAGGAAAAAGCGTCCTACTCCGACGCCATCTTGGCCACGCCCCCCAACACCGTTTTTTAGCTCATTGCACCATCCCAGTTTCAGAACCCGGCTGTATGCAAATTAGTCTGTCCCTGGCCCAGTGCATCATGGGAACAGGGCAGACCAGACTACAAAAGCCAATTCTTACACTGGGAAGGAAACAAGCTTCCGGGGACCGGTTTCTGGCATTTCAGCCGTCTTCGGCCCGGCTTGCTTGAATCCTGATGGTGCAATGAGCAAGGGCCTCATGTCTGAGTATACCCTGCCACACCTATAGTGGCCAAAAACGATTCAGAAAAAGGGGGTGGTGATGAACAGAGTGTCTGAATTAAGCAGACCACTCTTACCCAGTCCAAAGATCAGGGCTTGATCCATCACCGTTATTTAGCTCACTGCCCCATCCCAGCTCAGAACCTGGCTATATGCAAATTAGTCTGTCCCTGGCCCAGTGCATCATGGGAACAGGGCAGACCAAACTACCAAGCCAATTCTTCACCAGAAAGGAGACAAGCTACCGGGGACCGGTTTCTGGCATTTCAGCCTCGTCGGCCCGGCTTGCTTGAATCCTGATGGAGCAGTGAGCAAGGGACTCATGTCTGAGTATACCCTGCCACACCTATAGTGGCCAAAAACGATTCAGAAAAAGGGGGTGGTGATGAACAGAGTGTCTGAATTAAGCAGACCACTCTTACCCAGTCCAAAGATCAGGGCTTGATCCATCACATCCAGAGACTCTGTCCATCACCACCCCTTGTTGTAAATATTTTTGTCCACCCTAAGCGTGGAAGGGTATACTCAGATGTGAGTCCCTTGCTCATTGCACCATCAGGATTCAAGCAAGCCGGGCCGAAGACGGCTGAAATGCCAGAAACCGGTCCCCGGAAGCTTGTTTCCTTCCCAGTGTAAGAATTGGCTTTTGTAGTCTGGTCTGCCCTGTTCCCATGATGCACTGGGCCAGGGACAGACTAATTTGCATACAGCCAGGTTCTGAAACTGGGATGGTGCAATGAGCTAAAAAACGGTGTTGGATCTAGCCCTGATCTCTTGACTGGGTGAGAGTATTCTGCTTAATTCAGAGACTCTGTCCATCACCACCCCTTGTTGTAAATATTTTTGTCCACCCTAAGCATGGAAGGGTATACTCAGATGTGAGTCCCTTGCTCATTGCACCATCAGGATTCAAGCAAGCCGGGCCGAAGACGGCTGAAATGCCAGAAACCGGTCCCCGGAAGCTTGTTTCCTTCCCAGTGTAAGAATTGGCTTTTGTAGTCTGGTCTGCCCTGTTCCCATGATGCACTGGGCCAGGGACAGACTAATTTGCATACAGCCAGGTTCTGAAACTGGGATGGTGCAATGAGCTAAAAAACGGTGTTGGATCTAGCCCTGATCTCTTGACTGGGTGAGAGTATTCTGCTTAATTCAGAGACTCTGTCCCTCACCACCCCTTGTTGTAAATATTTTTGTCCACCCTAAGCGTGGAAGGGTATACTCAGACATGAGTCCCTTGCTCATTGCACCATCAGGATTCAGGCAAGCCGGGCCGAAGACGGCTGTAATGCCAGAAACCGGTCCCCGGAAGCTTGTTTCCTTCCCAGTGTAAGAATTGACTTTTGTAGTTTGGTTTGCCCTGTTCCCATCATGCACTGGGACAGGGACAGACTAATTTGCATACAGCCGGGTTCTGAAACTGGGATGGTGCAATGAGCTAAAAAACGGTGTTGGATCTAGCCCTGATCTTTTGACTGGGTGAGAGTATTCTGCTTAATTCAGAGACTCTGTCCATCACCACCCCTTGTTGTAAATATTTTTGTCCACCCTAAGCGTGGAAGGGTATACTCAGACATGAGTCCCTTGCTCATTGCACCATCAGGATTCAGGCAAGCCGGGCCGAAGACGGCTGTAATGCCAGAAACCGGTCCCCGGAAGCTTGTTTCCTTCCCAGTGTAAGAATTGGCTTTTGTAGTCTGGTCTGCCCTGTTCCCATGATGCACTGGGCCAGGGACAGACTAATTTGCATACAGCCAGGTTCTGAAACTGGGATGGTGCAATGAGCTAAAAAACGGTGTTGGATCTAGCCCTGATCTCTTGACTGGGTGAGAGTATTCTGCTTAATTCAGAGACTCTGTCCCTCACCACCCCTTGTTGTAAATATTTTTGTCCACCCTAAGCGTGGAAGGGTATACTCAGACATGAGTCCCTTGCTCATTGCACCATCAGGATTCAGGCAAGCCGGGCCGAAGACGGCTGTAATGCCAGAAACCGGTCCCCGGAAGCTTGTTTCCTTCCCAGTGTAAGAATTGGCTTTTGTAGTTTGGTTTGCCCTGTTCCCATCATGCACTGGGACAGGAACAGACTAATTTGCATACAGCCGGGTTCTGAAACTGGGATGGTGCAATGAGCTAAAAAACGGTGTTGGATCTAGCCCTGATCTTTTGACTGGGTGAGAGTATTCTGCTTAATTCAGAGACTCTGTCCCTCACCACCCCTTGTTGTAAATATTTTTGTCCACCCTAAGCGTGGAAGGGTATACTCAGACATGAGTCCCTTGCTCATTGCACCATCAGGATTCAGGCAAGCCGGGCCGAAGACGGCTGTAATGCCAGAAACCGGTCCCCGGAAGCTTGTTTCCTTCCCAGTGTAAGAATTGGCTTTTGTAGTTTGGTTTGCCCTGTTCCCATCATGCACTGGGACAGGAACAGACTAATTTGCATACAGCCGGGTTCTGAAACTGGGATGGTGCAATGAGCTAAAAAACGGTGTTGGATCTAGCCCTGATCTTTTGACTGGGTGAGAGTATTCTGCTTAATTCAGAGACTCTGTCCATCACCACCCCTTGTTGTAAATATTGTTGTCCACCCTAAGCGTGGAAGGGTATACTCAGATGTGAGTCCCTTGCTCATTGCACCATCAGGATTCAAGCAAGCCGGGCCGAAGACGGCTGAAATGCCAGAAACCGGTCCCCGGAAGCTTGTTTCCTTCCCAGTGTAAGAATTGGCTTTTGTAGTTTGGTTTGCCCTGTTCCCATCATGCACTGGGACAGGAACAGACTAATTTGCATACAGCCGGGTTCTGAAACTGGGATGGTGCAATGAGCTAAAAAACGGTGTTGGATCTAGCCCTGATCTTTTGACTGGGTGAGAGTATTCTGCTTAATTCAGAGACTCTGTCCATCACCACCCCTTGTTGTAAATATTTTTGTCCACCCTAAGCGTGGAAGGGTATACTCAGACATGAGTCCCTTGCTCATTGCACCATCAGGATTCAGGCAAGCCGGGCCGAAGACGGCTGTAATGCCAGAAACCGGTCCCCGGAAGCTTGTTTCCTTCCCAGTGTAAGAATTGGCTTTTGTAGTCTGGTCTGCCCTGTTCCCATGATGCACTGGGCCAGGGACAGACTAATTGGCATACAGCCAGGTTCTGAAACTGGGATGGTGCAATGAGCTAAAAAACGGTGTTGGATCTAGCCCTGATCTCTTGACTGGGTGAGAGTATTCTGCTTAATTCAGAGACTCTGTCCCTCACCACCCCTTGTTGTAAATATTTTTGTCCACCCTAAGCGTGGAAGGGTATACTCAGACATGAGTCCCTTGCTCATTGCACCATCAGGATTCAGGCAAGCCGGGCCGAAGACGGCTGTAATGCCAGAAACCGGTCCCCGGAAGCTTGTTTCCTTCCCAGTGTAAGAATTGGCTTTTGTAGTTTGGTTTGCCCTGTTCCCATCATGCACTGGGACAGGAACAGACTAATTTGCATACAGCCGGGTTCTGAAACTGGGATGGTGCAATGAGCTAAAAAACGGTGTTGGATCTAGCCCTGATCTTTTGACTGGGTGAGAGTATTCTGCTTAATTCAGAGACTCTGTCCCTCACCACCCCTTGTTGTAAATATTTTTGTCCACCCTAAGCGTGGAAGGGTATACTCAGACATGAGTCCCTTGCTCATTGCACCATCAGGATTCAGGCAAGCCGGGCCGAAGACGGCTGTAATGCCAGAAACCGGTCCCCGGAAGCTTGTTTCCTTCCCAGTGTAAGAATTGGCTTTTGTAGTTTGGTTTGCCCTGTTCCCATCATGCACTGGGACAGGAACAGACTAATTTGCATACAGCCGGGTTCTGAAACTGGGATGGTGCAATGAGCTAAAAAACGGTGTTGGATCTAGCCCTGATCTTTTGACTGGGTGAGAGTATTCTGATTAATTCAGAGACTCTGTCCCTCACCACCCGTTGTTGTAAGCATTTTTACAAAAGCCGCTATATCCTGGGGGTCTGCTGAATGCATTCTGAGCTTCTTGTACATTGTCCAGTCTTGTTACCTTGTCCTTCGAAGCATTGTCATCTCTCACTGAGGCGTCTCTTTCAATGCATTATTAGGTGACCGACAAAAGATACCTTCGCTGCCCGGCAGCCATGACTGTCATGCATCTACGAAAGTTTCTACGAACTAAAATGGACATTCCCAGTAGTTTTCAGGTAATCTTCGGACTTGTTTCACAGTCTTGTGGATACTGACTTTACATATGCTGCTCTCGAGATTTACTCGCTTCCATCCACTGAATGACTCCTTTCAGGTGGGATGTGTTAACATTGAGAATTAAAGATGTTCATGTTAAACTATGTCGCATTTCTTAAATTGGGAACTTTTCTGATGGGTAAAAGGTGAAATGCAGAAAACTGATAACCGCTCATACTTTCGGTGTTAAAATACAATTTGCTTGGTGTGTTTTTTCCTGGCAGTAAGTACAAGCGTTGTCTGTTCTTTAATTAAATACTCATTTAAAACAGCAAAATGTTGAATGCTTTTCACCTGCTTCGGACGGTCAAGACTCAGGTTATTAATCACGCACAAGGGCTGTTTGATGGGACTAGTGTTTATTCTAGTTCCTTGGTATTTATTAATAAAATGCATACGGCTGATTGAAATGTATTAATTCTGCTTGGGATCCTGTTACAATTGTACCTCCGCCCTTGCATTTCAGTTTTATTTTTATCCTTCAAGAGATTAGAGCACTATTGTCCTGTTTTGCTACATTATCTTTCTTTGCAAGGTGACTGGAGGGGCCCGATCGACACAGTTTGGGACATTTACAGCCCTGCCACAAGATGTGGCAGCAAGCGTAATTAAGGGTCTATCTTCAGTTGCAGAAAGGGGGTTAATATTGTGTATTGGAATATTTGGATGAACAATGATTTTACTAATATCTGAGTAAGTTATTTTAATTAGGGTGATCATATTAAAAAATAAACTGAAGGCTAAAATAGAGCGAGGACTGCATTTTTGCATTGTCCGAGGAGAACAGAATGTTTTCATCGACATTGCTCACCAACATAGAAAACCCAGACCATGGTGTCCCAAGGGGAATTTAATGCAAAGGTGGCAAACCCAGCAACACCAGTGGCGGCTGCTCCACACACCCCCCTCTCCGGTGGCACCTTCGGGTGTGTCTCCGACTGCCAAGCCCTGCTGTGCAACTTCGATAAAAGCTGGTGCTGCTGCTCGCTCGCAGCTGCAGAACTGGCGCCCAGAGTCCTTCACAGTACACCGTCACCCACCCTTTTATTTATTTTAATTTATTTTAAAAGTTTTATATCACGCTAGCTTGACCCGTAGGTATCAGAGCGCTTTAATTACACTACTTCACTTACAGCAGGATCACAGAACTGAAGTGTTCTGTTAGGACATGCGGTAGTTCTGCATTGCAACTGAGGCACACATGTCCAAAACTACAAACTTGAAAAAGAAAACATTTCCACATATGTTTCGTTCTTCTGCGCTCAGAGAATGTGTAACCTCCTGATAAAGCACTTCTTTATAAAAAAAATGCGCATCTAATGGCTCCAACATTAAAATAGATGCCTTATTTTCTTAAAAGCGTAACACATGAAATAAGAATACCGTGCTCTGCAGCCCTGAGGTTCAGCCGGCAGTTGTACAAAATCGGATGAATTTAATTCTCCTTATTTAATGCGACCCAATATAATTGCATCCTAGACGTTAGCAATTACAGGCCGGACTTTTCGGCAGGAGGTGCATTGAGAGATATGTTAACTGTACTGTTAAGGGCTTATCATTATTTACCCTTTTGGCATTCTGCTAATCTCCGATCTATGCCCTGCTTGACAGCTACTCACTCTCCACGCTATTGAGCCCTTTGTTGTAGGAAAAATGGCCAAATAAAATGCCGCAAAATTGCCGCTAAATTTCCATATTTGTGCCGCTAAATTTCAATTTTTGTGCCGCTAAATTTGCTAATCCATGCCGCTATATCTTGGGGGTTAATATTATTGTTAAAACGTTTGGAGGGGGAAAATGTCATCAATTTGGTTTTCTCTGTATTGATCATTAGGCCCCGTAGCTGGCAAAAGAGGCTAAATCTATCCAGCAATTTGTGTAGGCCTGTGAGTGTTTTTGAGACCAATAACGTATCGTCTGCGAATGGGAGGGTGGGCGTTTTCTCCCCAGCCAAGTTTGGGGCATCTGTTGGAACCTCTCTCAGATGGTCCACCACCCCATTAACAAAGAGAGAAAACAGTGTTGGAGCTAAAACGCAACCCTGGCGTACCCCCCTATTCACTGCCACCCTTCCCGTTAACTGACCCTGATTACCCCATCTAATTCTGGCGTAATTCCCCTCATGGAGGCGCTTTGTACAATCAAGAATCATGGGGTGAATCCCTAAATCATGCAAGACTTGCCATAGCTTGGCCCGGGGGACCAGATCAAATGCGGTCTTGAGATCTATAAAGGCCAAGTATAGGCTGCCCTTCCCAATCGCTACTACTTTCCGGTGTAGAGTGCAGAATCTTGATCAATCGTCCCTACTTTCTTTCTGAACCCCGCCTGAAAATGCGAAATGGCGTTGGCTTCGTCCTTCCACGACCTTATTCTTGTTAGGAGGACCCTGCCAACCACTTTTTGTATCACGTCAATTAGACTAATCGGCCTGTAGTTGGCAGGATCCTCCCTATTGCCCTTTTTGTAAATCGTGACCACCTCTGCCCCTTTCCAAGAGTCCGGGACAGGGTGGCCTCTGGCTATCAGGTTCATTATGAGTAGAATGAAGTCTGCCCACACTTTACCTTCATGCAAAAGTAGATCACCAGGAAGGCCATCAGGACCCGCCACCTTTCCTGCCGCTAGTCCGGATATGGCAGATGAGACTTCATTGATCACGAACGGCTCATCTAAAATAGCCCCCTCAATCAGATAATCTGAACTATGATCCTCGGCAGTTAATGGGATAGATCCGCTAAGCCCTGCAATAGTCGTTTCAGCATCACAATGCAGGGCAAGGAAATGGGCATGCCATTCATGTTCCGCGATATGGTTAGTGATTGAATCAAAACCCTTTCGCTTGCCTTTATTAAGGATTTCCCAGAATAATACAGAATCTTTCAATAGGGAGGCGGCTTTGAGTTCCTGCCAGTGATCTTCTTCCCAATTACGTTTAGCAAGCTCAACTGCCCTGGCATATTCCCTTCTTGCTAGTCTGACCAGAAGAGGATTATTCCCTTTTAGGGCCAGGGAAAGTCTACGCCTCTTTTCCCTGCAAACATCTGAGTACCACAGGTTTGAAGGCCTAGGTATCTGTTTATTAGTGGTACTCTGGTTGCTAGGGTATGGGATGGCGAAAAACTCCCCCAGCCCATCGATCGTCCTCTGGTAGAATTCAGGCAATGGAGAGGGCACTGTGTTCTCTGTAGCGGCGTTAATCACCTCAAGCTCCAATGTTTTTTGCTCAACGAGCTCTCTAATATTAATCAATTTGATCTCTTGGTAAGCGAGCTTATGCCATTTGAGGCGACGGTTACGATGGGATGGAACTACCTCTTTTGTCAGAGTCCTTGCCAAATTTAAAGACTTGGAAGACGTCCAGTTATTTCTTAGTTGTATACAGAGGGGATTATGGTCACTATCCAGGGTTGATTTTACCTCCATATCCAATAGGTCTCCCCAAAGTCGGATGTCTAAGAAGATGTAATCAATCCGCGATGGGCAACTAGGTCTATTGTAAGTGTTAGCCCCTTTGATATCGGAGCGTGCTCGTCCGTTGGCCGCTCTTAAATTGAACTCCAGAGAAATGGCATTCAGTTGTATAGCTCGTTTTGACCACTTTTTAATTGGGGGGAGGCTAAGCAATGGGATGGCAAATTTGCTGTCCTGCTCCCCAGTACCCAGCACATCCGCCTCGCTAAGCGGTTCAAATGTGCAGTTGAAATCGCCAGCCACTATAATGGCTGAGTTAGGGGGTAAGGTGGACAATTCAGATTCCAGAGATGTCAAAATAGCCGAATGGACGTTCCCCGGTGACCCTATAGCATACACATTGAATATCTCCAAGTTGAAACTATTTGGCGGACCTTTCACCGTCAAGTGTAAGATGTCGTTAGATGAGGTGGTATGCACGGTGATAAGCCAATTTAAGGTGATGCTGAGCCAGATATGGAGGCCCCCGGAGGGGCGACCCCTCCCCGTGGATATTGCTGGGATATAGTATGTTGCAAACCCAGATTTGTGAAGAGGGGCCAAACTCCACGTCTCTTGGAACAAGCAGATACCTTGTTCCTCAATAAATTTATTCCATTCTGGAAGAAGCATTTTTTTTTTCAGCCCTGCATTGTTCCATGAAAGCAAACGGATCGTCCTTGAATTGCTTTCATGTCCACTATGTGTCTCAATCAATCCCCTCCCCGCAAAACTACCCAACTCTAGGCCGCTAAAACGTACAGACTCTTCCTCCCAAAACCCAGCATCGGCTTCCTGGCTGGGATCCATAATCAGGGGCTCGTCTAGTCAATCAACTGAGCCTAGGCCAGACTCCGTCCCCTCCCCTCCTAATGACCATTGGGGAGTGCAGCGGAACTGGATTGTAGAATGCCCTGGGGGGAGAGTGCGAAACTCCAGTTCCACCAAATTTTTGGCAATGATGGCACTAAATAACTGTATCTCAATACAGTCCGTCTTAGAACTTCCCATGCTAACCCTCCTTACTCTTGCCAGGTTCTCTCTAATCACCGACCTACAGCCCCTGACATGTCTCGTCCAGTGAATCACTTTGTTTTTGAGGGAATCGCTACTCTCATAGTTGTTATTACTTGTTAACCTAGGAACCTTGGTCAAATTGATTAAAAAGCTTTTAACTGTTTGACTGCTACTTGGTGCACTCACCCACTTGGTCTCTGTTTGATTGATGCGCCCCGGTCCACCGCATCCACTCGGGCTGATTGTTGTGGAGGGCGCCCCGAACACTTTGACGAAATACTCACTTCCTGATTGTCGGCTAGCCGCCATCTTGGTCCGCGGTCTAGCTGTCAGGACTTCCCTCGCCTTTCCAGGTATTTAATCCGGCTCGAGTTAGGGGTCAGGTTTGTTACAAGCGAGGTGTGCCCGCATATCGGCGCTATGTTTTAAATTGATTAAAACGCTTTTCACTGTTTGACTGCTACTTGGTGCACTCACCCACTTGCTCTCTGTTTGATTGACACGCATCGGTCCACCGCAGCCACTCGGGTTGATTGTTGTGGAGGGCGCCCCGAACACTTAGGGGAAATACTCACTTCCTGATTATCGGCTAGCCGCCATCTTGGTTGGTGGTCTAGCTCTCAGGAGACGGTTCGTTGAAGTATTTAGGAGGGCCATTATACGGGAGCGCAGCGGGCGCGCCGGCGGCGCCCCAAAGGCGCGCCAAAGGCAAGCCCGTCTGCACCTGTCCGCGCCGGCACGGGCCTAGGGACTAGGCAGTATGGTAAAAACCTCAGCTACTCCTCTACGGAGCTTTGCTCATTACAACACTCCAGCCTCCCTAGTCTGGATTTAGCTACACGAACCTGTTTAGTGGCTAATAACATCTGCCTCCCCCTGGCTGGCCATGCCTCCCCTGATACAACTGTCTCTCGTCCTTCCCCCATTAGGAAAATCCCGATGCCCAAGGACTTCATTCTCCGCTGTATGTACTTGAATACACGGTCCATGGTAAAACATCAACTGGACATTCTTCTACTCCTTAATACAGATAGACCTGACATTTTACTCATTACCGAAATTTGGCTCCCTGCCGGACGTCCTTGCAGCCCTCCCGTCTGACTATTACATACTATCAGTGAACAGGCCTTCGAGGAAGCTAGGGGGTGGTGTCGCAGCCATCATCCATAAGCACCATAAGTTCACGACTCTATCTCCTCTGGTTTTGCCAGACACAGAAAATCTTGTAATCAAAATTGACACAGACAATGGAACCATGGTGCTGGCACTTATTTATCGCCCCCCTAATGTAATGTAGCAGGGTTTCTGTTCTCCCACAGAACTGTGCACAGAGGATTGGAACCTCAGCGAATTAGGGTAACCCAAAACTCACCTTAGTACCCAACAAACCCCTTACCGAGCTAGCTACAGTGTCTCATTGGTCATAACCAACTCCCAATGTTTAGACAAACCAGAACATGAACTCACCAACCTCAGGTTACGTGGAACACATGAGCACTCTTTCGTTATACAATCATTACAAACCAGAACATGGAGTAAAGAAGAACACGTGAGCATTTGAAATGTTTATTTACTAATGCCGTCTTCTCAGGCGCAGTATCTTAGATAATACAAGTATACATATTATCAACAACAAAGCTACAAGCATAGTTACTAGTCCATAGAAAGCGAACGGTGACAGCATGTTACCATGCTGTAAATTAATAAGGGTTAACAACACTTATTTCTCACCCTCCCTAACTCGCATATTATATTAATAGCTAAGAAGGTCTCTTTGGGTTGAATTAGGGCGGGCCCATACCTCAGTGTCCTAGAATGAAGGGATCACATCAGCATACACCAGCTCTCTCTGCATGCGAACAGCATCAAGTGTGTTTTTGTGCCTCAAGCAAAGCAATATAAAAACCCGCCTCAAGCCCAAAGTTGGCAGAAGCTGCACTTATGTTATGTCTATGAAGGCGCGAAGATCAGACCTCATAACAATTCTGTATCGTGTTGTTCCTGAAACTTCAGCACTCTCTGTACAGACATAGTTTATTAAGCAAAGCTGATATCAGAGTAATAACATATTATTCTCATGTAAACCACCACGAACAACTAGGTTGAAAGCTAAATCAACAATTAAGTGTCGTGTGCAGAAGCAGCAAAAGGAAAAATGGCGTTTAAACATTTAATGAGCCTATGCTAACTTAACACATTATAAAGATATACAGTAGCTATATGACACCCCCCCATGATCCGAGGATGGATAAGATAAGATAAGATAAGGGCAACTTCATGAAAGCAGAGTTCAAGAACTGTGAGCCATGAATGTACTGTAAAAAAAATTTATATTTTGCTCAAGTCAATAGGACTGGGAAATTGATCAATGTACGAAAAATCGCAAAATATGCAAGCTGAAAGTCAAATATCCGGAAAGAAATTATGGAAAAGTTCTTAGGACAAGACCGTATAAGCAAAATATGCAGCAACAGCCTCCAGCATGAAATCACCGTCTTCATCAGAAAACAGTTCAGCCATCCAATTCAAAAGTGGAAAAGAACATACGTGTTCCCCAAGTATCGGAGCCTCTATTACCATCAGAGGACAACTCGGTGGATTCTCCAGAAAGCTCAGTTCCAAGAAATCCTGCGCTGCCGTGAATATATCCCAGGGACCCATTAGTCCATGCACCGCTGCTATGGCCATAACCCTTTCGTCAGAACAAACCAACTCGTGAGCAGTGATAGGACTCATCAGCTGCTTAAAATCGACGCCAGGAGAAACCGGTTCGCAGAGACACAAATCAATGGCCCAATCAAAATCACAGCTCAGGGAGTGAAACACAGGTTGGACACAGGTGAAGTAGGAAAATCGAAACGATAATCCATATGCCGTGCTTAAAATCGCAAGCGGCAGTGTGCCAAAATATTCAAGCATTCGGTCGCGAAACAGCGGCAGCAGAGGCTGGGCCGCTTCTTCCACACGTGGGGCATCCATATTTAAGGAAGCAGAGAACAACTAGGACGCCTGCCGCTAGTGCCAGTAAAACCGGGAATCCACCAAACAGACTCGAGAAAATGGAATGAAAGAAACTAGGGATTACTCCAAATATTTTTTCAAATGAAGTCACAAGGCCGCTGCTAACTGCTTTAAAAAAATGCACTAGCCCAGATGTCGAGGACGCGTTAAAGATAGAATGTATCATTTCGCCAAAATGCAACGGTAAATCAGTATTTAAAAGGGCCTGAACCTCGGTCCGTGTGTTAGCTATGTGAAGCACGAAAGTTTCCCGAGCCGAACTCAAGGCCACTTCTTTCTGGGACAATAGAGCCCTCAGTCTAGTCATGCCGTTGAACTCTGCCTTCAAGGTTGGTATGCGTGGCCAAATGGAAACCTCCCTATTTTCATGTGTGGGTGGGTACAGGACATTTCTGCAGCAAACTACACGTTCACTTACTGTTACCACATAAGCTACACCTTTAATTAACCCGCAACAATCTTCATTATTCAAAAGTAAATAACTTCCGTTCCCCAACAAGGTAAAAGTCGGGGTAATTGCTGGTACAGGAGTGCCTTTTAAAACACAGGCCAAGTTTGGTCGGTCCTGGTTGCAAGAACCGTGTAATTGTATGTGTCTACACATTAACGAATGATCTGGAGTTTCTGTACATTCCTCCCCATTTAGATAAACTTCTTGGCCGTCCCTCAAAGATCTATAAGTGAAAGGAAGGGACCATACTTCATGGAGAAAACCACTACCCAAAGGCTCATAGCGACCTATGGCAACATATTTCATACAGTTAGTAAATTTATACAAAGCAAAAAGGTAACGTTAACAGACCGTGGATAAGCCACGTTGCAGCTGAGGCTTCTGCCACAGAAAAAGGCAAGGATTCCAATTTCTCAATATGTAACATAGAAAAAGAAGCATCACGCATAGAAAGCAAGCGTTGTTTGTCAGTCAAATTAAAGGGTGCAAAAAGAGAGGACACATTCATGTATCCCCATGGCACCTTGCCAGATTTAAGTGTTTGCAGGGTCCATGCAAACTGCATGATAGAACGTAATTGATTCTGACCATGGTACAACACAGATACCTCATCATGCACAATATCCACTACAGAAGACACAATGTTATCTAAAGTGTAAATGCGTGAAGAAAGCATGTTAATACTATTGTCCACCACTGCAAGGACTTTCTCTAGATTTGCCTGATCTATAGCCCTAAGTCGTGTTGCAGCCTCAATCTGCGATGTTTTCCAAATTTCATTGTACACAGCATATATCCATCTTTTCGACCTACCACTAGCCGGGCCTTTTATGAAATCATTTAAATCTACATCATCATTTAGTTTTGCAAGATGTAATTTAACTGCAGACAATTTAGAATGTTTCAGCCAGGTTTGACATAATTTACCCACAGAGTAAGTTGTGACAGAATGCTCATTTTCAAAACGTGAATCTGGTTTAAGCTGAGCAAAGCCGTCAGACAAACCCAGAAAACGGCGCTGGCAAGAATCAGCACTCCTGTGCCACACCAGCCAACTGGAGATGTTAAAGGAAGAATTCAGCAACAGGGTCTGTAATTCTCTAATCGAAAATTGAGTATGATTACTCCAGCCTGAATATTCCTCTAACTCAGGGATAGAAGGAAAATTTAGTTTTTTAGCAGTAGCCAATCCAAAGCATGTCGTTTGTGAAATAGTAGAATTCAAAAACAAAATCTGATTAGGGAGGAGACATGCACGGTGCAAAGCCTCAGCGCCTTGTACCTGCCAGTCCTTAGAACCCCAAACTGATTTTAGGTCAATTATTTCCTTCCAGACTTCATAACCGCCAATAGCCAGCTGATCTAGAAAGGACTTCGAATACAATAGTTTGGTATCGGTAAGTCTAACCTTGGACATAGGCTTCTGCGTCATTCTAAAATAAAAGGACTCTGGATTAGACTGATTGAAGTCAGTAAAATATGTGTACTTTTTCAAAAAAGTACTTGAACTGCCTTGTATAGGAGCCGGACAATGCTCCCATTGTGTATAATTCACAGTATTCCTTCTGGATGTCGTTTTATGTAAGAAGTGATTGCCAAAATGTTGAAAGCAAAATAAATCACCATAATTAGCAGATTCTAAATATAAATCTTCAGCATCAAAGGCAGCATAATATTTCAAATCAGAAAATAAAGACTCTACGGCCTGAACATCCCAATCATCAGAACGTATGTTTTGTTTCACCACATCCCCCATATTAACTCTAAGCACGTTAGGGACATTAACAACTTCCGTAGGGCCATGAATTTGAAATCGAACGGCATCCCACACGATCCCATCAAGGACAGGCCAAGCAGTGATGTTAACAAATGTTAAGTCTCTTTTCAGTCTGTGTGCAGAATGTGATGAGGAAAGGGGAGCCAAAGTTCCATTGAGATGGCGAATGCATGTTCTTTCCTCGACATAGTGTCCATTTACCAACCGGAAAAAATAAAACACAAAACCAATTGAAATAAAAAGATATATCGAAAAAAGCACCAGCCAGATATATGTCCAAGGGGGAATCAAAAAATGTATTTTGAATAAGGTAGCATAAACTGCAAAACGAGAGGGTTTCTTCGAGGCAAGGGAAACAGAATCAAATGAAAATCTGGATTCCGTGGCTAAACGTGCTTGCAGGTCAGGCATGGACAAATCAGTGGGATATGCATAGTCTATTTCATTTTGATCCGCACCTGGCAAAGTACTCAATAAAGGACTGGAAATTGCAGGTAATTCAATGGCCACTTCTGAATCATGATTAAAAGCAGTGGGCACAACCGAATGTCTCACAATGGAAGGACAGGAAACTGCTGGTGTCATACTAAGAAGAATCGGCCACTCTGTGTATCTTGACATTGTCAATTGAAATAAACCTGTTTTCCTTACGACCAGGAAGCGGTGGTAAAATGACTGTTCTCGTGCCCTTCACTCCAAGGACTGGAACCGGAGCTCGATAGGACGGACCAAATTCTTTCTTGTTATCGATCTTCTCTCGAACCAGTTCTCCAACTTGTGGTAGCCAGCCGACTACCGGGATCTGCAACGCAACATCCGACGTGGAGAGCAAATGTTCCTTTGCAAGACCGTCTCTGGTCTTTTGTAGATTCTGTAAAACATTGCAATGTTCATCTGCGTCAAAGGAAGTGGCGCGAACCACACAGTCTAGACCGTCAAGGTCAGGGACGTACATCTTGATACCAAAGAGCATTTCGTATGGGGTCCGCCCACCCAGAGACCTTCTAGGGAGATTATTAAGAGCACGCTGCACGCCATAGAGGTGGGCTAGCCAGTTTCTGCCAGTGCCTATAACTCGAGCTTTCAAAGATTGCTTTAAATCACGGTTCATTCGCTCCACTACACTGTTACCCTCAGGTCTGTAGGGAGACGAAAACTTGACTTGGACCCCCATCGAATGCATGGCATCCTTATACGCCTTAGAGGCGAAAGCCGGACCCTGATCCGAATGGAAGGTACCACAGGCAAAAATCCCTACAAAGATGCGCAAATCTCTAATGACAGTCCGTGAATCAGCGCT
This sequence comes from Lissotriton helveticus, assembly GCF_964261635.1. Lineage (NCBI taxonomy): Eukaryota > Metazoa > Chordata > Amphibia > Caudata > Salamandridae > Lissotriton > Lissotriton helveticus. Next base: position 1,405,723,884 of record NC_136057.1, on the reverse strand, counting down.
GCGATGGGGCCAGACCCACACAAAGCGTGTGCATGAATCAACTGCAACTAAGATGTACTTATACGCAGTATCAGAGGAAAAAGGACCGCAGTGATCTAAATAAACACAACCCAGTGGCTTATTAGAAATGTACAACTGAGTCTGTGGCGGACGCGCAGCAGTCGAAGGTTTAATCTGCTGACATATGTCACAAAGAAGGACATAATCACGCGTCTGTTTGTACAGTCCCCGCCACCAGAAACGTTGTTGTAATTGAGTTACAGTGGCCGAGACGCCCGCATGCGCAGACGCCACACCTTCATGAGCGGCTGTAATCAAGTCAGCTCTGCGATCCGAGTTGGGAATTAAACGTTCACCAACATCAGGTATTTTCACAAAAGGAACCTTTTCGGGACTTAAGTGGTATGTGTACTTCGAAGGGAATCCCGAAGGATGTTTACCTCCCTTCTCAGTGGCAGCAACAGCTGCCAAGATGTCACTATCAATCTTACTTTTGGACCGTGTAACTGCTGCAACTAAGTATGTAGACACTGCTGATTTCGCTGCTTCATCAGCAAGCGAGTTACCGACAGCGTGGACTCCCACGCGCTGATGGCCAAGAGTATGAATTACAAAAACGAGCGGCAACGAAGCCTTAAGCTCTGCCACTCGAACCCAGATCAATTTATGTTTTATTGTGCTACCCTTGGAATCACGAAAGTCATTCTGAATCCAAAAGAACAAGTTTTCATTGTAAGACTGGACACAGTAGAAAGAATCACTTACAATAAGAGTAGTAACACTAGGATCTGCGTACTCCAACGCTAGTAAAAGAGCACGAAGCTCTGCCAATTGTGCGGTGCAATCTCCAAGCGGCAACGTGTGCACTTCCCTGGATATGAACTCATCGTTCAACATAGCACCGACCACAATGGCGCATGCGGAAACGTAGGCATGTTTAGAGCCATGCGCAACCTGCGCCGAACCATCAGTGTAAATGATGCAATGGAAGTCCTCCAAAGGTCGCATAGCTAGAGGAGCAGGGTGAATAAACTCATACTGCAAGTACTCCTGCGACCGCAACGAGGCGTCAAAAATAAACGTGACATCCGTGGACGTCAAGGACGCAGCCCACTGAATCCACCGAGGGTGCAAAGCTTTTGAATTTGGTACACTGGCTTTCGTGACTGCCTCCAAGTGAGGACAGGGTGTTACAACCAACATGCGTTTCCCTTGTGACAGAGCTCGTTCTTTAAGAATAGCCATCTGTACAGCTGTTAAAACCTTTTCCACAGTGGGAAACCGCATCTCAGCCGAAGTGTACAAGTGTGACTTGTAAGCAATAGGTACTGTCAATCAATCAATCAATCAATCAAGCCATTTGTATAGCGCACTACTCACCCGGGAGGGTCTCAAGGCGCTTGGGGGGAGGGGTATGCTACTGCTCGAACAGCCAGGTCTTGAGTTGTTTCCTGAAGTCGAGATGGTCCTGGGTCAGCCGAAGGTGGATGGGGAGGGAGTTCCAAGTCTTGGCAGCCAGGTAAGAGAAGGATCTTCCTCTGGCGGTGGCTCTTCGGATGCGTGGTACGGCTGCGAGGGCGAGGCTGGTGGACCGTAGCTGGCGGGTGGGCGTGTAGAAGGTCAGGCGGTCATTGAGGTACTTGGGGCCCAGGTCGTGGAGAGACTTGTGTGCGTGGGTGAGGAGCCGGAACGTGATCCTCTTGTCGACGGGGAGCCAGTGCAGGTTCCTCAGGTGGCTGGAGATGTGGCTGCGTCGGGGGACATCCAGGATGAGTCGGGCGGAGGCGTTCTGGATGCGCTGGAGTCTTTTCTGTAGCTTGGCTGTGGTTCCGGCGTAGAGGGCGTTTCCGTAGTCCAGTCGGCTGGTGACGAGTGCCTGGGTGACAGTCTTCCTGGTCTCGGTCGGGATCCAGCGGAAGATCTTACGAAGCATACGCAGGGTGTTGAAGCACGATGAGGAGACGGCGTTGACTTGTCTGCTCATCGAGAGGGAGGGGTCCAGGATGAAGCCCAGGTTGCGTGTGTGGTCGGTTGGCTTGGGTGCGGTGCCCAGGGCTGGGGGCCACCAGGAGTCGTCCCAGGCGGAGGGCGAAGATCCCAGGATGAGGACTTCCGTCTTGTCCGAGTTCAGTTTCAGGCGGCTGTCCTTCATCCACTCGGCGACGTCTTTCATCCCTTCATGTAGGCAGGTTCTGGCGGTGTCGGGGTCTCTGGTGAGGGAGAGGATCAGCTGGGTGTCGTCGGCGTAAGAGATGATGTTGAGGTTGTGCTGGCGTGCGATGGCTGCGAGAGGTTTCATGTAGATGTTGAAGAGGGTGGGGCTGAGTGAAGATCCTTGCGGGACGCCGCAGATGACTTCGGTGGCCTCGGAGCGATACGGGGGGAGGCGGACTCTTTGTGTTCTTCCGGCGAGGAACGAGATGATCCACTCCAGTGCCTTTTCTTGGATACCGATGTTGCTGAGGCGCTGGACTAGGGTGCGGTGGCAGACCGTGTCGAACGCAGCGGAGAGGTCCAGGAGGATGAGGGCCACTGTTTCCCCCTTGTCGAGCAGGGTCCGGATGTCGTCAGTGGCTGCGATGAGGGCGGACTCGGTGCTGTGGTTGGCTCTGAAACCGGACTGCGAGGGGTCGAGGGATCCGTTCGTCTCGAGGAAGGCGGTCAGCTGTCTGTTGACGATCTTCTCGATGACTTTAGCAGGAAAAGGGAGGAGCGAGATGGGGCGGAAGTTTTTGAGATCGGTGGGGTCCGCTGTAGGTTTCTTCAGGAGGGCGCTGATCTCGGCGTGCTTCCAGCTCTCCAGGAAGGTGGCGGTGTTGAAGGAGGCGTTGATGATGTTCCGGAGTTGGGGTGCGATGGTGGAGTCGGCCTTGTTGAAGACGTGGTGTGGGCAGGGGTCGGTCGGTGATCCGGAGTGGATGGTGTTCATCGTGCGGGCTGTGTCTTCGGTGGTCACCGTGGTCCAGGTGCGAAGGGTGGCGGTGGGGGGCATTGGTTCGACGGTTGGGTGCGTGGGTTGGGCGCCGAAGCTGTTGTGGATGTCGGCGATCTTGCGGTGGAAGAACGAGGCGAGGGAGTCGCAGAGGTCTTGTGACGGAGTGATGTCGTTGGTGCCGGTGCTGGGGTTGGAGAACTCCTTGACGATAGTGAAGAGCTCTTTGCTGTCGTGGGCGTTGTTGTCCAGTCGTTCCTTCAGGGATTTCTTCTTGGTGGTGCGGATGAGCTGGTGGTGCTTGCGGGTAGCGTGTTTGAGGGCGGTCATGTTGTCGGTGGTCCGGTCGAGGAGCCAGGCTTTCTCGAGGGTGCGGCAGGTCTTCTTGGAGTCCTTGAGGTCGTCGGTGAACCAGGATGCCTTCTTGCTTCTGGGTCTGCTGGGAGGGTTCTTTAGTGGCGTGAGGTCGTCGGCGCAGGCGGTCAGCCACTGTGTGAAGTTGCGGGCTGCTTCGTTGGGGTCCGTTGTGTTGGCGGGTGGGCTCTGGCTGAGGGAGGTGGTGAGCTGGTCTGCGGTGATCTTGCTCCAATTCCTGTGAGGTACCTGTTGCGGGTGGTGGTGGGTCGTGGATCTTTTGAAGCTGAAGTGGACGCAGCTGTGGTCGGTCCAGTGGAGTCCGGTGGCGTGGCTGAAGGTTATGTACTTGCTGGAAGAGAAGACGGGATCAAGCGTGTGGCCAGCGTAGTGGGTGGGGGTGTTGACCAGTTGCTTGAGTCCGAGGTTGGCGAGGTTTTCCAGCAGGGCGGTGGTGTTGCGGTCCTTGTTGTTCTCCAGGTGGAAGTTGAGGTCCCCGAGGAGGATGTAGTCAGTGGAGGGGAGGGCGTGCGGGCTGATGAAGTCTGTGATGTCTTCGCTGAATTGTGTGCGTGGTCCCGGGGGTCTGTAGACGAGGGTGCCTCTGAGGGTCGTCTTAGGGTCGGTGTGAATCTGGAAGTGGAGATGTTCGGCTGCGGCGAAGGAGTCGTTGGCGTCGGTCGTGATGCGGATGGTGTTCCTGTGGACGATGGCGATGCCACCTCCGGTCTGGTTGATGCGGTCCCTCCTGATGATCTTGTACCCGTCCGGGATGGCGATGGCGATGTCGGGTGCAGAGGAGGCGTTCATCCAGGTTTCCGTGAGGAAGGCAACGTCCGGTGATGTAGCGTCGAGGAGGTTCCAGAGTTCCACAGAGTGTCTGTGGACAGAGCGGGTGTTGATCAGGATGCACTTGAGGTGGTTGCTGCTGGTGTTTGTCTTGGCGGGTGCGGGGCAGGTTCGGAGGCAGGTGAACTTGCAGGTGCAGCAGGTGAAGGGTCCATGGGTGCGTCTCGGGGTGGCTCGGCAGCAGGCGTGGGTCCGGCCGGCATTGAGTGCGTTGAGAGTGGCGGCGTCGTAGGTCAGTCGGGTCGTCTTGCCTCGGCGGGGAGGGCCAGATGTCCTGGCGCTGGGCGCGGGCCAGGCGCGGACGGGCGCAGACGGGCTTACCTTTCTCCTTCATTAAAAGTGAGGTACGTGAAACCCACTGTCCCTGGTATTATTCTTATCACCAGGTTGGTATGGTTGTCACGAGTCAGTAAGAACTTAGAAGCGAGCAAATCAGCCTGCAAGGATTGCAAAATGGCTGAATGCTCAGGCAGCCAGCATGATTTCGAAAAAGTTGGTTGTATCAAAGCATACAATGGCTTGATACGCTGGGCATATTCCGGAATGTATGTTCTTCCGAAATTTAAGAAACCCAGCAAAGACTGTATTTTTTTCAGTGTAGTAGGAGCGCGCAACTGTGCGCACTTCTCTAAGAAGTGAGGAGCCAAACCTCTACCTTCATTGTTGAGCTCATAGCCCAAAAACAACACTGTGTGCTCAGCAATGTGCGATTTTGCAAAGTTAAATTTGTAACCCATGTCTGCAAAGTTACAAATAACAGAATTTACACGACACAGATGCTCCCAAATATCGTCGTCTGTGAGATATATGTCATCCACATACGAACAAGCATCTGGGTCGAGTGCCTCCAGAATAGAGACAATGCGAGCGGTAAATATACCAGGACTATTCTTATAGCCCATTGGGAGACGCCGGAATTGTTTTTGGACCCCAGTGCACGTAAAACTGGTCCATTGGGAGCTAAAGCTGTCCAATCTGTGGGCATAAAAACCGTTGGATATGTCAAGCGTTGTCTTAAAACGCTTACGCACGAGACTATCCACAAGGGCAGAGCCGTGAGTATTCTGTACTGCACAGTTACGGCAATGCGAGTTCAAATGCCGGTAATCCAATACCAAACGATATGATCCGTCAGGCTTGGTCACAGTAAAAAGAGGATTATTCATTGGTGACACACAAGTTTCAATAACTCCCTGATATTCTAATTGTTCAAGGATTTCCGCGACGGAAGTTTTGGCTTCACGCCGAATGGGATATTGAGGTTGAGGCTGCGGCTGAGACCGCAACGGAATTTCGTGGCAAGGCGACAATTTATCCCAACCACATTGGTTACGGTACAGAGCCGGTGCGAGAGCCCGAGCCCACTCTTCTGCAAAATGCTGCGCATGCTCTTTCGAGACAGTGTTCGCGAAACTGGGGAGGATTACCTCCTCCCCTCGCGGCGCCGCGAGCACAAAAGGTGGGGGCCAGTCAGCCTCCGAAAGCAAAATATCATACGTAGAAGACAGATTTTCCCAAAATACCCCTTTAACGGTACTCTGTATGTCACCTTCAATTAACAGGACAATTTCATAAAGTCTTTCAGGGGGAGCAAGTCTCGTATCTGCTGTTTCTATTACAACGTAGACATCAGTCGCTATCACCCTCAGTAGTGGACGCAGCGCCTCTCTGACTATGGTAATCTCCGCCGCACTGTCCAGCAAGGTCAGAGCCCACGTCAGATTCCGAAGCCGCGTTCTCACTATCTGTGGCATATCTATGCGCTGTTAAGGCCGCGACTTTCTTTTTCGCAAACTGTGGTCTTTTAGGCGTAGAATCCTCCTGCTTCGCCGTGCCGTCTGTCTGGCGGGACTGGCCACGTCCCTGTTGGCCACCACGTCCCCTACCGCCTCCTCCTCCACCGGTTTTCGGGGCCGATGAGTCCTGAAAGGAACGAGGAGAGCGTTGATCAGAAACCTGAAAACGATCAGGCGATTTAATCATCGCGCGATCGCGCAAATCATAAACTTTTTCAGTCGGCGCAGGAACCTGTGTTGCAGGATAAGAATCCTGAGTCTGCTTTTGTTGCTTCCCCTGTGTCTGTTTTTTAGGCCAATTTTGTTTTTTGGACTTGGGCTGGACATCTGCCGCAGCAGACTGTCCTTGTGGTTGTTTTTTCTCCTTGACAGGAAAATATTTCAGACCTCTACTTGTGCGGCCAATCGTCTTATAGGCGGCCACAACTATCTTCGCTAACTGTCGGGGTTTATCGGCATCGGGTAGAGCAGCCAAAGCATTCGACACCTGAAAGTTCACCGCATCTCCTTTAATATTGGAGAGTATGAGATCACTTACTATCTCAAACGAACCACACAAGCGCATACCCAATTCAACCGCTGCCTCGGGTCCGTGATCATCCTGAACACGTTTAACGATCTCAGGCAGTGCGGTCATAGACGGGGTGCCGAAACACCTCGTATAAACGGCCGCAAAAGTCTTTCCCCAGCTTTCACAGTCAACGAGCTCAGGAGTTAAATCCTTTGGTAAAGTAATCGTCAACATTCTATGTTTATCAGCAGGAGTAGAATTCGGAAACACAGCCTTCAGTTGGTCAAACTTCTCGGCAAGCCAGAAAGGGAAGTCATCGTTATCAACGGGACGCTGACCAAAAACCGAATTTACCATAACCGGATTCAGGCGTAAACCGCCACGTTCCGTTTGAACGGCCCCACCCCCGGGGGGACCACCCGGGAGATGACGACCTATGTATTGCACTAATGCACGAATCACAGCAATCAAGACAACGTGTAGTCTGCGAATATCAGCAAGGGGACAAGCGCCGTGATTCGGGTGCGGGGTAAATCCACCCAAAGCAGGCCAATTTGTACCTGGAATGGAAAGTGGACCTAACCTCGCAGCTGACAAAGAGTGGGGGAGGGCGCCATCAAACCAAACGCGATGCTGCCAATGATCAATAGGTATTTCCAGTGCCCTGTACGGTGTATATTCAGCCGGTACAGGGGAGGGTGTGTAGTGGAGGAACACTTGAGAATTCGCGTCCACCTCCGGAAATGTGACCCACGAGTAAAAGAGCTCGAAAGGGTACGCTGGATCTGCACACACCACCAAAATCACAGCCATGCCTTCCAAAGGGACTTGGTAAGTTTGTAAATGGTTGCGCACCGCAATGCGACTATGCTGCGCAATGGCTACAGCCATGATTCCACCAGAACTACTGAAAAACAAAGGGAACTTTGTAGCACAACTGGGTAGTAAATCAAGGAAACCGTTTAGAAAGAATCAAGCTTGAATAAAGACCTATTTCAAAAAACAGGTAGGTTTCATCGACACCACCGTTTTCCGGAAACGATAGTGAAGGGGTTAAGGTTTGAATGATATACTACTCGAGTGTCATGATATAAGACCACCAACGTGCGGGCGCCATGTAGCAGGGTTTCTGTTCTCCCACAGAACTGTGCACAGAGGATTGGAACCTCAGCGAATTAGGGTGACCCAAAACTCACCTTAGTACCCAACAAACCCCTTACCGAGCTAGCTACAGTGTCTCATTGGTCATAACCAACTCCCAATGTTTAGACAAACCAGAACATGAACTCACCAACCTCAGGTTACGTGGAACACATGAGCACTCTTTCGTTATACAATCATTACAAACCAGAACATGGAGTAAAGAAGAACACGTAAGCATTTGAAATGTTTATTTACTAATGCCGTCTTCTCAGGCGCAGTATCTTAGATAATACAAGTATACATATTATCAACAACAAAGCTACAAGCATAGTTACTAGTCCATAGAAAGCGAACGGTGACAGCATGTTACCATGCTGTAAATTAATAAGGGTTAACAACACTTATTTCTCATCCTCCCTAACTCGCATATTATATTAATAGCTAAGAAGGTCTCTTTGGGTTGAATTAGGGCGGGCCCATACCTCAGTGTCCTAGAATGAAGGGATCACATCAGCATACACCAGCTCTCTCTGCATGCGAACAGCATCAAGTGTGTTTTTGTGCCTCAAGCAAAGCAAATAAAAACCCGCCTCAAGCCCAAAGTTGGCAGAAGCTGCACTTATGTTATGTCTATGAAGGCGCGAAGATCAGACCTCATAACAATTCTGTATCGTGTTGTTCCTGAAACTTCAGCACTCTCTGTACAGACATAGTTTATTAAGCAAAGCTGATATCAGAGTAATAACATATTATTCTCATGTAAACCACCACGAACAACTAGGTTGAAAGCTAAATCAACAATTAAGTGTCGTGTGCAGAAGCAGCAAAAGGAAAAATGGCGTTTAAACATTTAATGAGCCTATGCTAACTTAACACATTATAAAGATATACAGTAGCTATATGACAGTAATGCCCACCTTCCCGGTCTCACTAAGCGATCAACTGGCGGGCCAAGTTGTTAATTTCGGCAAGGTATTGCTGGTCGGGGACTTAAATTATTGGTTCGATGATTTAGCGGGAGGGCCCCAGGTCATTGAACTTTCTGAGCTCCTCTCTCATCTGAATTTCTCTCAACATGTGCGTACCCACACCCACGAAAAAGGACACATTCTGGACCAAATTTGGTCCTACAGTGTATCTTTGTCTATCCCGACGGCAACCCCATGCATCTGGTCAGACCACTATTTAATCCAGTGCTCTTGCACTCTGCATGGCCACTCAAAAGCCTTCATCCCAGTGGGAGGGGTAACTAGGAAATGGAGATCATTAAATAATCAAGATTTCATGAATTCCCTGACCAACTCAATCCCAGCTCCTAGTCATGACCTTAACCTCATGGAAAAAAATCTCTCTGATTGGCTCTTGGCAGCCTGTAATGAGCATGTACCGCTCTCTAAATTCTCCCTTGCCCGTCGTATAGATGCTCATAGATGGTTCTCAGCAGACCTAAAGAAACAAAAATTGGAACTGCGTCAATACGAGAGGAAATGGAGACATGGGTACTCTGATGAAGACAGGGTGTTATATACGACTGCCCGTAGGAACTACAAGAACTCTATATTAACTGCTAGTACATAGTAGATGGCGGAACCTTGATAGAAATGCACCTGATACATAAATTGCCACTATTGTGATTTTTCCCCTTGTCTAAACCCTTGGGCGGGGATTATGTGCACACCGATACGACACCCGCCAACACAATGCCAGTTCTAGCCAGAACTTAAAACATGAATTGAATGAAAGCACAGGTGCACCATAAATTAGAAAAGTGCTCAAACAACACAATTATCACAGAAGCACAAATAGTGATGTCCAGAGGTCTGGTTTGTTTGGATGATTTATTCATCAACAGAAAGAAAATGAACAGCCGACGCGTTTCGTCCCAGATGGGACTTCTTCAGGGCTGTATTTACAAAAGAAAAAACATAAAAATACAAATAAAAATTTGGACCATTAAATAACTCAGCCGAGCATGAAATAGTCACAATTTTAAAAAACATTGTAAGAATGTCATACAAAGTACAATTTTGGTTTGCTACATTCCTGAGCTTATCAAGTCAGTAATACCCCAAGACAGCATAGGTTTAAGGTACAATACTTTAAGGGTGACACTCATTGATAGAACGAAAATACAATATAGACGGATACATGTTAAAATTACATTCTTAGAGAAATTCTCATGGATTGGATGGGTAATAAGGAGTAAATAATCAAACATCTTTTATCAATGATGGGAAGGTGACAAGTGAAGTATCATAAGGTCACCACTAACAATTGAGAAAAGAAGAACCACACCTACCAATAATCGAATATCAAATCCTTGGCGGTGTGTAGAGGCCAGTTGGTTGCAGTCCGTTGTATAATTTCTGTTTTGAGACTAAGTAAAAGAAATAAGTAAAAGATTGAGAAGAGCGGGAGGGAAATTCTGACCTGGAAACACCTAACAAATTCAAAGCTTTGCCAAACGTTCAGTGTCAAAAGGACTATTCTAATATTCTCAAGACAAGGATCGAGGGGAACTTACTGTTAGTAAGCGTAAGATATAATAGTCTTTAGGTGATTTCAATCCTATGTGGTCGTTTTTGCAGCTGGGCTTGGAAATGTACTGTTAGAAAAGGATGCAAACAATCTATTAAAATTCCAAATTTAATATGTATAGTCCTTGCTGAACAGACTAAGACAAAGAGAAACAGTCCTCTTCTCGAGGGACTGCTTCAGCAAAGTAAGTAGTTGTTGCGGTTGATACAACATACTTATCACATGTGAATTATAAATATTATCTTGTGACTCCGGCTTACCTAAAATGAGCTATCAACGATGAAAGGAAAGTTAATTTCACTCCAAAAGCAAATGGGAATAGATGTGGGGTGCACCAACCATGAGATGTGCACCTCAATCTGAGTGATGAGAAAAAGAGCAACAGCTTAAATTAAACACTGAGATAAGTGAGTTAAATGAAGCTACGAGAGATTGCTGAACGAAGTGTATGCTGAAGCACTAGCTGCGTGACTGATTGCAATTTACGCCGCTCTACTTTTAAAAATATCTGATCTTAGCCGAGCAGCGCTGGGAAACGATTGTATGTTTTGAGCGCGAAAAACACCTCACTTTTAAAACTGCACCGCGTCAATTGATTTTAAAATTGCACTGTGTGATGAAAACTGTGAATCACCTCGGTAAGATCCTCTTTCTAAAATACCTGTTGACCCCTGTAGCCCCGGTCCACCACAAGCGCTAGGCTTGTTTGTGTGGAGGGTGCAGGGCGGTACCTTCTTCCGGCTTTCAGGCTGGGGCAGGCATTGATTTGGTAACGAATGTGTAGAGGCGGAGCTGAAGACTAGCCCGTCCTCTACATAAACCAGGCACTCACTATGAAGTGCAGCGAATACGCGCAGCGCCCGCGCCACAGCCGCGCCAAAGACAAGCCTAAGACCAGCCCGTCTGGGCCCGTACGGGACAGTACGGGGCATGGGGCAGATAACTATACTCCACCAGTCCGTCACATCTCAGGTATGGGTTCCAACCAACTAAGAGCCTTACGGCCTGCAATACACAGTAACTGCACCGTGCTAACGCCATCTGATAGCACACACTGTACGAATTGCAACTTCTCCATTTCTAATATTCAACCATATCCTGACCCTGGAATTTGTACTCAAAGACCACCCCAACGATCAAAGCAGGCCTCCTGTGAATACTCCTTTCTTAGCGTTAACTGTAGATCCTTGCCGCAGCACAAACTCGACATCTTCAACCTCTTGCTAGATGAAGTACCTAGTGTCCTGTTCCTAACGGAAACATGGCTACACGAAAGTTCAGGGCCAGACATAGCAACCGCCCTCCCCTCTAACTACGCTATCGTAAGAAGAGACAGACAAGGCCAAGTAGGTGGAGGTATTGCGATTATTTTTCGCAAAGATTTTACCTGCAACTTGGAACCAGTTAATATTCCCGACTGTGAAGCCGCTTCTTTTAAAATTACCCTAAACCCCAACTTCACACTCTCCGGTCTCCTAATTTACAGGCCACCCGGGAATGCCAACACTTGGGCAGCTAACCTAGCAAATTATATCATCCCTTTCCATCTAGATTACAAAAACTTCACACTCCTTGGTGACTTAAATTTGCACTTTGAGGACTCAACAAACGTGACATGTTGTAACCTAATCGACGACCTAGCTGCACTCAATCTGACACTACTCAACTCAGGACCTACGCATAAGGCAGGACACCTATTAGACCCCATTTTTTCCAACATTCCAGGACTAAAATGGATGCAAACCAGCCCCATATGTTGGTCAGACCATCATCTCCTTCGCTTCTGCCTCACTCTACCCAATGCCCCCCCAATAAACATGGCCGGGCCAGCTAACTCCATGAGAAACTGGAAACTTCTTGATATCGAAAAACTGAACCAAACCCTCACTAACAGACCGCCCACCCATGACCAGAATAGGGAAAGTATAGCCAAAGCCACAAATTTATGGCTGGAGAACGCAGCCGACATATGCCTTCCTCGAATTCAGGCAAAAAGAAACATCTATCGCCCCCCAGCCCCCTGGTTCAATGAACTCCTTAAATCGAAAAATCAAAATGCAAAGCCCTCGAAAGGCAGTGGCGAAAAGACTACAACCATGATAAAAAGATGATATATAATGAGGCCAGAAACGCGTACCACTCTTCCTGCATTAAGGCCCGAGCCCTATATGTTGCCAACACTATAAACACCGCCGCAAACAAAGCAAAAATACTATTTAACACAGTAAAGGACCTTGCAGGTGCTCAAACAATTGCTACGACTCGTCCTTTAAATAAAAAACAATGCCAGGACCTTGCCTCCTTTTTCAAAGAAAAAATAGAAAAAATCATTCTTAACATCAATTCCATCTCCGAGGAAAATGGCCCACAGGAAGATATCCTCGTGAAATCGGACAAAATGAACATCTTAGAGAAATGGCCTCCTATAACCGTGGATTCCCTAAAATCCTCCCTCAAGTCCATCTCATCAGGCTCCCCTCGTGATCCAGTACCCGTTAGTGTCCTAAAACAGCTTGACACCACCTCCCTGACTATTATAGCAGACACTCTAAATTCCTCTCTCCAATTCTCCACAGTCCCATCACATTGGAAACACGCAATGGTAAACCCACTCCTGAAAAACCCTCAGCTGACCCCGCCATCCTGACAAATTATCGGCCTATATCTTTGCTTCCAGCCTTCTCCAAACTCATGGAAAGGCACATACATTCTGCCCTCACCCTCTTTACCGAGGAAAACGACCTCCTCCATTCTACACAATCAGGCTTCAGAGCAGGATACTCCACGGAGACCGCTCTGCTGGGTGTTACGGAAAACATCGGGAAACTCCTGGATGAGGGGCAAACGGTCGCACTCATTCTATTAGATTTGAGTGCGGCGTTTGACACCATCTCCCATAGTAAACTCCTGGCCACACTCGAGAGGAACGGTATCCGTGGTGATGCACTGAAATGGATCAAGTCTTTCCTAACAGATAGGACCTTCCAGATCAAACCTACTCTCGCCTGCTCTGACATTTTTTACGCCCCACATGGAGTACCGCAGGGCTCTATCTTGAGCCCGCTGTTTTTTAACCTGTACCTCAGACCTTTAGCCGACCTAGCTGGCAGCGTAGGACTCACCCTCATGACCTACGCGGATGATTCCCAAATTATTTTTTCATTGTCAGATTCAGAACCCTCAGCTCCTTCCCTTCTCAAACATGGGCTTCAAAAAATTTTCAGCTGGATGACCACCAACCAGCTGAAACTAAATGGTGATAAAACCGAGATCCTCCTACTAGGAAAAAATAAAGAACTATGGAACTCCTCTCATTGGCCACCCGAACTGGGAAATCTCCCCACTCCAGCAACCCAGGTAAGAAACTTAGGGGTTATCATTGATAATGCCCTGTCAATGAAACAACAGGCAAACAAAGTTGCAGGCCTATGCTTCACCATAATAAGGTGGCTGAAAAAAATTATATGGATGCTACCCCCCGCCACCCAAAAGACCGTAGTCAACGCACTAATTACATCACGTCTTGACTACGGCAACATCCTCTACCCGAGCTCAAATCAGGCAGTCATCAAACGGCTTCAGCTGATTCAAAATTCAGCTGCGAGACTCCTGTGTAGTATACCAAAAACCACCAGAGTGTCAAAACATCTGAATGATCTTCATTGGCTCAGGGTAGAAAACCGTATCAGCTTTAAAACCCTGAGTTACATGTTCAAGATCAAATCCAAAACGGCACCAAACTATTTACAAGCTCTAGCCACTCCCTACTTACCAGCGAGAAATCTGCGTTCTCAAACTGCAGCAAATTTCGCTGTTCCTAGGTTCAGATTGACAAGAATGGGTGATAGACCTTTCTCTGTCAAAGGGCCTACTCTGTTGAACACACTTCCCCTACACATCCGTAAAGAAGAAAACTACGCCAGGTTCCAAAAAAATATTAAATCTTGGCTGTTCCAGAAACAAACATGCTAATACCATGCCCATCTTATACCTTCGTTCATCCATATGCCACATGCGCCGGGAAACCCTTTTTGGGTAGCTGCGCGCCATATAAATGTAAAAAATAAAATAAAATAATAAATTGTAAAGGGGTACACGGATTCACCTGAGAATGTCCAATTGAACCTTTCAATTAATGATCGTAAAGTCTATGAATGTCTCTCTTTATTCCTTCTCCAGGTTTCTAAAATATCAAAAAACAAATAGAAATATATATAATATTGTGCGCATAGTTCAGAGTGAAAAACATAGAATAAATATTGTGAACGATATTGTTCCAAGTATGAAAGACCAAGCGATATTTTAAATGATATGTAGTTCACCAACCCGGAAGAGTGATGAAACAACTTCGATTGGAGAATATTGTGAACAATATTGTTCCAAGTGTGAAAGGCCAAGCGATATTTTAAATGGTTTTTAGTTCACCAACCCGGAAGAGTGATGAAACAACTTTGATTAGAAAAGGCACTTAAAATAAACTATAAAAACCAGTGGTGAATTTGCCAAGGAACGAGAACAATTTCAAATGGACTTGGGAGAGGATCTTAGTCCTATAGATGCTATATCAATAGTAAAAATAACAAGATGGAACGCGGAGCTGAGTTTGATAACTTACCACAGAGAAAGTAATAAACGCAGGAGATGTAAGCCCAGACGTGGTGTCTCCTCAGTCCGTATAGCGCCTGATGGTAAAGGTCCATGTCTGCGCTCGTATTTATACCTAACTAAATTGTTTGAATGCGTACATCTGTGTGGTTATGACACTGAGCTAGAGCTGGATAAAGTGGTGTACAACGGCGGCCATCTTAGAATGGTATAAGAGGCTAAAGCTTGATAGTAATATTCCAGGGACTGGCTTCCAAATGCTATTATAATGATCAATACTAATGTGTATATATGAAAAACTGACCTCCCAATGACGTATATTAGATTAGAGCTTCTATAACTTTATATGATGTATATGTTCCGTGAACATGTTTTAACTAAAAACGTGGCGGCCATATTGGAACAGTATACGAGCATGTATTGAACAGTCAGGTCTTATCGGCGGTCATATTTAACAGGTGCTAGTGTCAAATTGGACAATTTAAACATATTTTTAAGGATATTCAAGAATGCAAATTGGGCATCCCACCAATAAGTAATAATATCCTTAAATTAAATGGGAGATAACGATTGATCAAAATACATCGGAAGTTAGAATCTGTAGTGATTGGCTGAAATATGGTGGAAGGGCTGCGCGGAGAATCAATCACTGGGTACTAACTCTAATATTCATGTTATGCGGATAAGGCATAAAGGGAAAAGACAACGGAAACAGTGCCATCGACAATGGCCATGTTACAATAGCAATATATAATTATTGCATTTATGGATATAACTCCTATATAAAAAGACTCTATCCTTGGAGAACGGGGATTGTCGTCAATAGCAACATCGACAACAAACCTAGAGGGAAATTGTTAGGAAAGTATAGAAAGAAAAAAGAAAATAGAACGGACAATGCAATCCAGACCCCAGTGGCGTACCATATCTTATAGTTCACTTGTAATGAAAGAACAAAGGGAAGAAAAAGGGAAAAAGGGATATATAAACATGTAAGCATTACTTTGGTTCAAGAAATATACATATTGTGTTAGGAGAGACTGAACTACTAACATTTGTAACCCATAATTTCATTAATGTGATGCATATAACAGGTCTGTATAGCATGCATAGGTATAAAGCTGGCACAATACCCCACTGCTCTTGGTAGTTTGGAAAATCAGCGAGTAATGCAGTGGAGTGTATTACATGGAAAGAACTTGTATACATTAGAGCATTTATAACAGAAGATGTACAAGGGAGGTGTATACATCATACTAGAGCAACAACCTGGAACATAAGAACTGAACCTATGGGCACATTTTGGTCAATTCACGCCAAGAAATGGTGCAATTCATCATCGAAATTGTGACCAAATTCTAACGTTCTCAATCTGCAAATCCACATCGCTTCCTTCTTGCGTAGGGCTAATAGCCTATCCCCACCCCTAGGGTTAACTGGGATATGATCTATACCCAAGAACCAAATGGTATCACTGGGTAGATGTTTTTCTTGCATGTGATGTGTCATCGCATATTTAAAGTCCCCATTCCTGTGTGCCCTGACGTGTTCCTGTATTCTAATTTTGAGTGCCCTCTTTGTGCTACCCACATAAATTTGATCACATGGGCATCCCAGTACATACACCACATAGGAGGTATTACAATTTATATAGTGGTCAATTTTTTACCTGTGTGTAGTGTTGAAACGGAACTCTTTTGTTTTGTCCTTACCAAGGCCACACACATTGCACACCCTACAGGTATAAAAACCTGTTAACTTGTTGTTGAGCCAATCCACCCCTTTCTCTCTGGTGATATAGCTAGGGCAGAGGATATTTCTCAAATTGGGTCCCCGTTTATATGTGATCCTGGGTTTTGCTGGTATAATTCCTTGTAAACTGGGTATAGAAGTGAGCAAATGCCAATGCTTCCGCAGAGTATTATAAATTCTCGCACTCTCGTCAGTGTATGGTGTAACCAGTGCAACGGCAGGGAACTTGGTCTTCCTATTTTTGACTGGAATCAGAGTGGATTCTCTAGGGACATCATTGATTCTTTTGAGTGCTTTATTCAGAATTTGGGGGGGATAGCCCCTATCGCGAAAACGATTCGTGGTCTCCCTAATATTTTCAAAGAATGTTTCTGGGGTGCTGCAATTGTGTTGCATTCTAATCATCTCCCCGTAAGGGATGTTGTTAATAACATGGCGGGGGTGTGCACTGGTAAAGTGTAGTGTGCTATTGCAACTGGTGGCCTTCCTGTGGGTTTTGCTATTTACCTTGTTATTCTCCACAAAGAAGGTAACATCAAGAACATTTATTTCATTGGCATTGTATTCCATAGTGAACTGGACATTATAAGGGTTATTGTTCAGATAATTGAAATAGGTCAACAGGGCTGGGACAGGTCCATTCCATAACATTATGACGTCATCAATGTACCTGCCCCAAAAGATCACATGTTCTGCCCATTCTGCAGCCCGGCGGCTCCAGGCATGCTCCCGCTCGAACCAGACCATGAAGAGGCCGGCGTAAGCTGGAGCAAACCTGGAGCCCATTGCCGTGCCCTGGGTCTGTTGGTAGCACATAGTCATATAAAAAGAAGTTTTTAGAAAGGATGATATTAGTCATTTCAATAAGAACTTCATTATGGTCCAAAAAACCTGCTGCTCTCTGTCCAAGGTAAAGTTCAAGTGCTCTAATGCCAAATTCCTTTTTGATGCAAGTATAAAGACTCGTGACATCCAGTGTCACAAAGATCACATTTTCGGCCCATGTCAATTCCTCGAATTTAGCTAGAATGTCCTTGGTGTCCTTTATGTAGGACGGGAGGTTTTGAACGAAGGGTTGGATATATGTGTCCACATATTCCGAAAGGCGTTCAGTGGGAGAGTTTACCCCTGAAATGATAGGGCGGCCAGGTGGAAAAAGGCCGCCCTTATGGATTTTAGGTAATATGTATATACATGGAAAGGTGGGCTCTGAAACCATGAGGTATCTGCATTCTTCTGCACTGATTAATCCCTCTTCTCGCCAATCTACGAGTCGCATGTTGATATGAGCACTAAGGGCGGCAATGGGGTTATTGAAAATCCTAGTGTAGCAGGAGATATCGGAAAGTTGTTGTTCAATTTCCGAAAAGTAATCTGCTTTTCTCATCAAAACAACATTACCCCCTTTATCCGCTTCACGGATGACTATATTACTATCTGTTTTGAGGTTGTTTAAAGCTAAGCGCTCTTCCAATGAGAGATTATGTTGACGTGCATTAGGGCGGATGGGATGGTCCAGGAGTTGATGTAAGCCTTGTGTGACTTTCTGTTTGAAAATGTCAATGTTGGCGTGGGTTCCTACCGGGATGAATTTGGATATTGGTTTTAAGCCACTAGCAATTGTAAGTTTTTCAACTATACCCAATTCCGCACAAACCATATCACTGTCAATAGATGTATCAAGTTCAACTGACATCATTTATTGAATGACTTTTATTTCGGTTGCTGTGTAGACAGAAGTGGTATCAACATTACAATCAGTGGTCACAGTGGAAGGGTTTCTAACAAAGTGATCTTTTAGTTTTAAGGTACGGATACATTTAAACAAATCAACAAAGATGTCAGTATCCACACCCATATTATTTGGGCAAAAACCCAAACCCTTATTCAAAACAGATATTTCTACAGTGGATAGGGCCCTATCCGAGAGGTTAACAACAATACTTTTTTCATTTTCCACAATGTTATTTACAGTCATATTCATTGCTTCTTTGTCCTGTTCGACCTTGTCCGCCCCGCCACTGCCTCTACACCATGACCTCTTCCTCTGTTGTCGTTCCTGCCACCTCCTGCCCCCCCTTCTGGTTTTTGTTCTTTTGGTCTTGCACCAAGCCTCAGTCTTTCCATTTCCAATAAAAAATTATTGGTGGTAGGTCTTATTTCCCCTTCTGTAGTGTCAGGTTTTATATCTATGGAGATTGTACTCGGAACTGATGACAAGGAAGTTATGCTACTGGCGGAAGTTAACTCTAAAGTTTCTTCCCTGCCTCTTTTGCCCTCCCCTGCTATTTTCACATTATCATACTTGTGGGCAAAGGTGTAAATTCTACCTTCTTTATAGTCCTTGTCGTCACGTTTGATCTTTTATATTTTTTTATCCCTAAGGTAGAGTTGGTGACTTTACAAGATTTTATCAAGGATCGTATAGTTTTTCTTAATCACTTCCTTGAGAGGTGAATCCTCTATTTCCTTTTCTAATTCCTCAATCTCCTTTCTAAGTTTTTCCCCTTTCTTTTCTGCATTAACAATTAAAATCTTCATCATGTTATATGAGGCATTTCTAAGATTGCCCTCCCAATCTGTTAGTTGTTCAGGATCCAAATCCTCAAAAGTTGGAAATATAAGGATTCTGTAATCCCTGATCGCCCTCAGGATTGGGTTTAACCTCTAGTTTACCTAGGGCGCTCCGATACTGTAGGAAAGCAGACTCAGTTCAAGGTAAAGGGTTGAAGGTTCTTTACTAAGAAAACATAAGGTTCAATAGAGGGATAACACTCCCTAGCAGCACAACAAAGGGTTAACACCACCCTATAGTGAACTTCCTCCTGGACCCGTCCTCCGCATGAGTGCCCGTCCGGACACTCCCCAACGGAGGGCAATGCACACAACAATGGCCGAAAATGCCAATCGACCTTCCGGTCTCAAACCGTCCCCCGCACGAATGCCAGTCCTGGCACTCACCAACGAAGGGTACAGTAATTCTGGTTAGCTTCACAAGGGGCTTGTGGACCCAATGACAGTCAGCCCAATGCCAGGTAAACTCCTGGTAACAAGTGCGCTAGGCAGGAAGCGTAGTTCAGTCACTAGCTCCCCCCAGAGCGTGATGCAGTATAGTTCAAACTGCTCTCCGAACCCAGAGGGTTCACAAGTCCACTACACCGAGAGAGCAGTTAAGGCACTCGCTCCCCAGTGTTCAATGTTAGGTCTGGAGCGGTTACAGTTCGGTTTGCTCCCAGTGCTCTTAGAGTAGCCTGTCACCTGCGTGCTGCTGAAGGAGAGCTCTCACAGCGCAGGTAGGCTCTGTTGGTTTCGAAGTGTTCGCAGCGCGTGTGGTAGGCGCCGAACTCTGACTTGGTAACAGCTGAGTAGGGGGGTTGAGCTTCCCCTATCTAGAACCAGAAAGCAAGCGCAGGAGAACGCCGTCTCTTACCTTGCAGCGAAGCTTCATGCGTAGCGCCAGCAATAATCAACAGTGTCCGCGGGCGCCGCCATTCCTTAAGTACTACCCGTGTGTAGTGCGCATGAGCCGCGCATCGCCTCACGGGAGTTGTAGTCCTTTCCGGTGTTGCGAACCCGGAAGTGTAGTCCGAGGTGGACACGCTGTGTGTTTTCCTGTCTTCGTCGTTCCTGCGCCCTCGGGAGAGGTATGACAGCACATCCCTCCTCACACGCCACCCCCCGACGGGCCAGGTTTCTCAGGATACTTCTTGTGAAATGCCACGATCAACCTGGTTGCAGAGATGCCCACTACCGGCTCCCACGTCTGCTCCTCCGGACTGTACCCTTTCCATGCCACAAGGTACCACAGCTTGCCTCGTTTCCACTTTGAATCACGGATACCCTCTACTTCGTAATCCCGGTTGTCCTCCATCTGAACCACCACGGGAGCATGGGGCCTAGAAGACACCGAGGGCTTCAAAAGGGATATGTGGAAGACAGGATGTATCCTCATAGAGGAGGGCAAGGACAGCCTCATGTTCACAGGACTGATGCACTTCTCGATGCGGAACGGACCAATGTATTTAGGGTGAAACATGCTATGTTTCCTGAAGTGCATGTTGCGAGAAGATACCCATACGTAGTCTCCCGCCTTGTACAACGGACCAGGCCTCCGGTGTTTATCCGCTTGGGTTTTGTACCTGTCCTTGGCCTTGGCCAGACACTCTTGAGTACGCCCCACCAGTTCCTTCATATGGGCCGCTCTCCTGTTAGCCTCAGGCGACCTCCTGTCCCTTGTTGGATGTGCCAATGGGAGAAACCTGGGATGATGACCATAGTTGCCGTAGAACGGTGACACCTTCGTGGAGCTGTGCGTGGCATTGTTGTACGCAATTTCGGCAAGCCACAGGTGTTCCACCCATTCCTCTTTCCCCTGATCGATGTAACACCTGAGGTATTGTTTAAGTGTTTGGTTGAGCCTCTCGGTTTGACCATCCGTCTGCGGATGGTAGCTGGTGGACAGAGCAGACTTGACGTGTAGGGAGGAGCACCAGGTTTTCCAGAACCGTGCCGTGAACTGTGACCCCCTGTCCGACACTATCACTCTGGGCAATCCGTGAATCCGTACCACCTCTTTCAACAGCAAGTAGGCCAGTTTCCCGGCCTTTGGTACTTTCTTACATGCTATGAAGTGACCCATCTTGGTGAGGTAATCTACCACCACCAGAACCGTTGTCATCTCCTGATCCACCGGGAGCCCTACTACAAAATCCAAAGAAATGCATTCCCATGGTCTTTCAGGCGTTGGAAGAGGCTGCAGCAGGCCTTGGGGTTTTCTGTGATCTGCTTTCATGGAAGCGCATACCTCACATAACGCAACCCATGCCTCCACGTCCCGGCGAAGACTCGGCCACCAGAAGGTCCTCAGGATGTATTCTCCCGTTTTCTCGGATCCCAGATGTCCGGCGCTTGGCGATTCATGGCACCATTTGAACGCTTGTTTCCGCAGTTGTAGGTTAGGCAGCAGCATGCTACTCCCTTTCATAGGGATACCGTCCTTCATTTGCCACTCAGGGTGATGTCTCAGCCACGTTTGCCACTCTTGAGTTCGAGCTCCTATCTGCACCCTTTTCAGGAAAGTAACGGGTTGGATTGCCCCGATTACCTTCTCGGGTTGGATGATGGAGGCCACCGGTGCAGGGATGAGCGAAGACACCGAGGACTGGCGAGAGAGAGCGTCCGCTTTACGATTTTCCGCTCCGGGTCGATAGGTGATGGCGAAATTGAACCCAGAGAAGAAGAGCATCCACCGCATCTGCCTGGGGGAGAGTTGTCTGGCCGCAGTCATGAACTGGAGGTTCCTGTGATCCGTAAAAACAGTGACCACATGTTTGGCCCCCATCAGCAGATGTCTCCATTCCGAGAAGGCGTCCTTGATAGCCAGCAGTTCTTTCTCGGCTATGTGGTAGTTGCGTTCAGCTTCGTTCAATTTCCTAGACATGAATGCCACAGGGTGCAACTCACCAGAGATCTGTTGCCGCTGAGACAAAATGGCTCCCAGAGCCACGTCTGATGCATCCGCCTCCACTATGAAAGGTAGATCCGTATTCGGGTGTGCCAACACCGGTGCCGTCCCGAAGGCCTTCTTTAAGGCAGAAAAGGCCATCTCAGCTTCGGGGGTCCATAGAAAGACATGCGCTTTCCTCAGTAAGTGGGTGATCGGGGCCACCAATCCCGAAAAGCCATCTATGAAACGCCTATAAAAATTGGCAAAGCCAATGAAACTTTGCACTTCCTTGACGTTCCGAGGCGTGGGCCATTCGTTTATTGCTTTTACTTTTCGATCTGCCATCGTCTGACCCTCAGGGCTCAGCATCACTCCCAAGAACTCCACTGTTGTGACGTGGAAGTCGCACTTGCTGAGTTTACAGAACAACAGGTGTTCTCGCAGGACTTGTAGAACATTAGAAACATGCTGAACGTGTTCTGTTTCATTATCGGAATATACCAATATATCGTCTATATATACCACTACTGACACGTCCAGCATGTCCCGAAGGACATCGTTCAGAAAGAACTAAAAGGCCGCAGGGGCGTTGCACAAGCCATATGGCATTACTAGGTATTCATACAGCCCAAAACGTGTTTTGAATGCCGTTTTCCATTCATCCCCTGTTCTCATTCGCACTAAGTGATATGCCCCTTTCAAGTCCAGCTTGGTATATATCTTGGCCGTTTTCACTTGCTCCAACAGAACATTGATAAGCGGCAAGGGATAACGGTTCTTTACCGTGATGGCATTGAGGGCTCGGAAGTCCACACAAGCGCGGAGTTCCCCATTGGCCTTGGGGATGAAGAACAGGGGAGAGGCGGCCGGTGATTTTGATGGGCGTATGAACCCTAGACGTAACATGGTGTCGATGTATTCCCGCAGGTGTACGTTCTCTGGTTCAGACAGTGCGTACAGTCTTCCGCTCGGTACGTTTGCCCCCGGGACCAAGTCTATTTGGCAATCGTATATTCGATGCGGTGGGAGTTCTTCGGCTTGTGTGCTATTGAACACGTCGGCGAAGGCCTGATATGCGTCGGGTAATTCCACTCGTTTTTCTGCTGCTGTGGCAACGACATGCGGTATCGCGTACTTTTCTTCCTGAGCGGAAACAGACACCCCGCAGTTGCGGGCACAGTAACCAGACGTCATGCTTATGCTATTGGATAACCAGTCTATCGAAGGGTTGTGTTTCTGGAGCCACGGCAACCCCAATATTACCCCGTATTGAGGGGCTGGTATGATATTGAAGTCGATGACTTCCGTATGTTCTTTCCTGTAGCGTGTTCTGATGTTCCCTGTATGTTGACTGATGGGTCCAGAGGCCAGTCGCCTACCATCTACTGCAAAGACGTCCTCAGCCACTGTCTTAGGTAGAAGCTGTAGAGCGAGTTCTCTCGCCTTTTCTGCATCCATGAAGAGACCCGTGGCACCCGAGTCCACCATGGCTTCTACCGGAAACCACTCCCCTTTGACTTGTAGTTGAATGGTTATGAACATGTGTCTAGGTTTGGGCAACGTTTCAAGGTGTACAGAAGGGATCAAACAATGGCTCCCGGAATCCCCTTCTTTCTTCCTGGAGCTCTTCAGTTTTCCGCAGGGTTGTCAATAGGCGCGGCTGTTATTCTTGGGCCCTTGAAGCGACTAGTTTTCGGTTTAACCGGGCACTCTCTCACAAAGTGGCCTTTCTTGCCGCAATACAAGCACAGGCCTTGCTTGCGGCGTGATTCTCTTTCAGTGGCCGTTAGGCTGGCCCTTATGGCCCCTACCTCCATGGGCTCGGTTCGTACTGGGTGGGGTGTTTCGGTGGTTCCAGAAGACCCGTGTATTGGCAGGGTTTTCTCCTTTTTCTTATGATCCCCACGGCGTTCCCCTAATCTGTGGTCGAGTCGAAGGACCAGACTGATGAGTGCTTCGCACGTGGCAGGTTGGGGGTCGATTTGGGCTACCACATCCTTCAGCTCTTCACTCAAGCCTTGATGAAAAAGCGCAGCCCGCTTCTCATCTGGCCACTTAGTTTCCGACACCAGTCTTCGAAATGAGTTCATATACTGTACCAGCCCGCTATTGCCTTGGCGCAGCTCTAGCAGATCTCTGTCTGCTGTATACGAATCGGCTCTCCTATCGAACACCTTAATGAATTCCTCCTGGAACGTGTCCCAGTCGTGAATGAGGGG
This sequence comes from Lissotriton helveticus, assembly GCF_964261635.1. Taxonomy (NCBI): domain Eukaryota; kingdom Metazoa; phylum Chordata; class Amphibia; order Caudata; family Salamandridae; genus Lissotriton; species Lissotriton helveticus. Next base: position 1,405,699,739 of record NC_136057.1, on the reverse strand, counting down.
ATCGTGTCTGCTCACTAGAGGCACTGCCCACTGTGCGGCGTTCCCGGCAAGATAAGAAATCAAAAAGGCGACTCTCGCCTGGTTCGTGGGGAACGACCTTGGCTTGCAGGAGAAATGCAACGCTACTTGAGTAAGGAACACTTGCACTGTGCTCGGATCACCGCTGTATCTTTCGGGGGTAGGAAGCGGTATAGACACAGGCAACTCCACCACCACTGCAGCTGGCTGAGTCACCACTGGCGTACCAGCGTTAAACGGGTTCCTTTGACTGAGCTCCATTCTGGCCCGTATGTCCGCCGTCTCCAACCTTGAGGCCGCTAGCTCGTTCTGAACTGCCTGAAGGGCCGCCAATACATCGTCCATATCCGCCATGTTTGTTCACCCAACCGGGAGGCTGATTAGACTGTTAAGGTTGATTATTTTGTAATCCCTGATCGCCCTCAGGATTGGGTGTAACCTCTAGTTTACCTAGGGCGCTCCGATACTGTAGGAAAGCAGACTCAGTTCAAGGTAAAGGGTTGAAGGTTCTTTACTAAGAAAACATAAGGTTCAATAGAGGGATAACACTCCCTAGCAGCACAACAAAGGGTTAACACCACCCTATAGTGAACTTCCTCCTGGACCCGTCCTCCGCATGAGTGCCCGTCCGGACACTCCCCAACGGAGGGCAATGCACACAACAATGGCCGAAAATGCCAATCGACCTTCCGGTCTCAAACCGTCCCCCGCACGAATGCCAGTCCTGGCACTCACCAACGAAGGGTACAGTAATTCTGGTTAGCTTCACCAGGGGCTTGTGGACCCAATGACAGTCAGCCCAATGCCAGGTAAACTCCTGGTAACAAGTGCGCTAGGCAGGAAGCGTAGTTCAGTCACTAGCTCCCCCCAGAGCGTGATGCAGTATAGTTCAAACTGCTCTCCGAACCCAAAGGGTTCACAAGTCCACTACACCGAGAGAGCAGTTAAGGCACTCGCTCCCCGGTGTTCAATGTTAGGTCTGGAGCGGTTACAGTTCGGTTTGCTCCCAGTGCTCTTAGAGTAGCCTGTCACCTGCGTGCTGCTGAAGGAGAGCTCTCACAGCGCAGGTAGGCTCTGTTGGTTTCGAAGTGTTCGCAGCGCGTGTGGTAGGCGCCGAACTCTGACTTGGTAACAGCTGAGTAGGGGGGTTGAGCTTCCCCTATCTAGAACCAGAAAGCAAGCGCAGGAGAACGCCGTCTCTTACCTTGCAGTGAAGCTTCATGCGTAGCGCCAGCAATAATCAACAGTGTCCGCGGGCGCCGCCATTCCTTAAGTACTACCCGTGTGTAGTGCGCATGAGCCGCGCATCGCCTCACGGGAGTTGTAGTCCTTTCCGGTGTTGCGAACCCGGAAGTGTAGTCCGCGGTGGACGCGCTGTGTGTTTTCCTGTCTTCGTCGTTCCTGCGCCCTCGGGAGAGGTATGACAGATTCTCAATCCTCGAGGGATTTTTTCGTTCTCAATGTATTTTTCTAGGGTGGTGCCGTCCCACCACCTAGACATTTCACTTTTTTTAAGACGTTCTAATCTTTGAAATTTCATCTTCAAACCCTCCGTATTGGGGCTTTGAATAGTACCTGGTTTGGGGTTTGTAGCAAATAAGTCCTGAGCTAACTCTTGGCGTCTATCTTTAAACCCAGGCATGTTGAAACCCTGGCAAAAATGCCCACGGTTTCAATAATTTAAATATCGGTCAAAATCTGAGGCTGATCAGTGCAAACAAGATGAACAGGAACTGCTAGTACATAGTAGATGGCGGAACCTTGATAGAAATGCACCTGATACATAAATTGCCACTATTGTGATTTTTCCCCTTGTCTAAACCCTTGGGCGGGGATTATGTGCACACCGATACGACACCCGCCAACACAATGCCAGTTCTAGCCAGAACTTAAAACATGAATTGAATTAAAGCACAGGTGCACCATAAATTAGAAAAGTGCTCAAACAACACAATTATCACAGAAGCACAAATAGTGATGTCCAGAGGTCTGGTTTGTTTGGATGATTTATTTATCAACAGAAAGAAAATGAACAGGCGACGCGTTTCGTCCCAGATGGGACTTCTTCAGGGCTGTATTTACAAAAGAAAAAACATAAACATACAATTAAAAACTTGGACCATTAAATAACTCAGCCGAGCATGAAATAGTCACAATTTTAAAAACATTGTAAGAATGTCATACAAAGTACAATTTTGGTTTGCTACATTCCTGAGCTTATCAAGTCAGTAATACCCCAAGACAGCATAGGTTTAAGGTACAATACTTTAAGGGTGACACTCATTGATAGAACGAAAATACAATATAGACGGATACATGTTAAAATTACATTCTTAGAGAAATTCTCATGGATTAGATCAATCAATCAATCAATCACAGCATTTATATAGCGCACTACTCACCCGGAGGGTCTCAAGGCGCTGGGGGGGGGGGGGTCCGCTACTGCTCGAACAGCCAGGTCTTGAGCTGCTTCCTGAAGGCGAGGTGGTCTTGGGTCAGGCGGAGGTGGGTCGGAAGGGAGTTCCAGGTCTTGGCGGCCAGGTGGGAGAAGGACCTTCCTCCTGTGGTGGCTCTTCGGATGCGGGGGACGGCGGCGAGGGCGTGGCTGGTCGATCGAAGCTGACGTTTGGGAGCGTAGAAGTTGAGGCGGCTGTTGAGGTATCCTGGGCCTTGGTTGTGTAGGGCTTTGTGTGCGTGGGTGAGGAGCCGGAAGGTGATTCTCTTGTTGACCGGGAGCCAGTGCAGGTCTCTCAGGTGTCCGGAGATGTGGCTTCGGCGGGGGATGTCCAGGATGAGTCGTGCTGAGGTGTTCTGGATCCGCTGGAGTCTCTTCTGGAGTTTGGCGGTGGTTCCGGCGTAGAGGGAGTTGCCGTAGTCCAGACAGCTGGTGACGAGGGCCTGGGTGACCGTCTTCCTAGTCTCGGTGGGGATCCATCGGAAGATCTTACGAAGCATGCGCAGGATGTTGAAGCATGACGAGGAGACGGCGTTGACTTGTCTGGTCATGGAGAGGGAGGAGTCCAGGATGAAGCCCAGGTTGCGTGCGTGGTCTGTTGGTTTGGGTGCGCTGCCTAGGGCGGGGGGCCACCAGGAGTCGTCCCAGGTGGAGGGTGAGGATCCCAGGATGAGGACTTCCGTCTTGTCCGAGTTCAGTTTACTTCCGTCTTGTCCGAGTTCAGTTTCAGGCGGCTGTTCGACATCCATTTGGCTACGTCTGTCATCCCTTCGTGCAGGTTGGCTCTGGCGGTGGCGGGGTCGTTGGTGAGGGAGAGGATCAGCTGGGTGGCGTAGGAGATGATGTTGAGGTTGTGCTGGCGTGCGATGGCTGCGAGGGGGCTCATGTAGACGTTGAAGAGTGTTGGGCTGAGCGAGGATCCTTGAGGAACGCCGCAGATGACTTCGGTGGCCTCCGATCTGAACGGGGGGAGGCGGACTCTCTGTGTCCTTCCGGCGAGGAAGGAGATGATCCACTCAAGTGCCTTCTCCTGGATTCCGACGTTGCTGAGGCGCTGTACTAGGGTACGGTGGCAGACAGTGTCGAAGGCCGCGGAGAGGTCCAGGAGGATGAGGGCCGCTGTTTCTCCGTTGTCGAGCAGGGCTCGGATGTCATCGGTAGCTGCGATCAAGGCGGTCTCGGTGCTGTGGTTGGCCCGGAAGCCAGACTGCGAGAGGTCGAGGGAACCGTTCGTCTCGAGGAAGGCGGCCAGTTGCTTGTTGACGGTCTTCTCGATGACTTTTGCCGGAAACGGGAGTAGCGAGATGGGGCGGTAATTCTTGAGGTCGGTGGGGTCGGCTGATGGCTTCTTTAGTAGAGCGCTGAGTTTGGCGTGCTTCCAGCTCTCCGGGAAGGTGGCGATGTCGAAGGAGGTGTTGATGATGTCCCGCAGGTGGGGTGCGATGACAGCGTCGGCTTTGTTGAAGACGTGGTGAGGGCAGGGGTCTGTCGGAGATCCGGAGTGGATGGAGTTCATCGTGCGGATGGTGTCTTCGGTGCTGATCGGGGTCCAGGCGCGGAGGGTGGTGGTGGGGGGCGGTGGTTCGGTCGCGGCGTGCGTCGGTTGAGTGCTGAAGCTGTTGTGTATGTCCGCGATCTTGTTGTGGAAGTAGGAGGCGAGGGAGTTGCAGAGGTCTTGCGAAGGGGTGATGTCGTTGTTTCCGGCGTTGGGGTTGGAGAGCTCTTTGACGATGTTGAAGAGTTCCTTGCTGTTGTGTGCGTTGTTGTCCAGTCGTTCCTTGAATGCGGTTTTCTTGGTGGCGCGGATCAGTTGGTGGTGTTTTCGGGTGGCGAGCTTGAGGGCAGTCATGTTGTCCGGTGTTGGGTCTCTGCGACAGGTTTTCTCGAGTGCTCTGCAGTTCTTCTTGGAGCTCTTGAGTTCGTCGTTAAACCATGGGGCTTTCTTGCTGCCGGGTCTGCTCGGCTGCGTCTTCAGAGGGGCGAGGTCGTCTGCGCAGTCGCTGATCCATTTCGTGAGGTTGGTGGCCGCTTGGCTGGGGTTCGTCGTGCTGGTGGGAGGGTTCTTGCTCAGGGAGGTAACGAGCTGGTCCGCAGTGATCTTGTTCCAGCTTCTGCGGGGAACCTGTTGCTGGTGATGGTGGAGCGTGGTCCTTTTGAAGCTGAAGTGGACGCAGCTGTGGTCCGTCCAGTGGAGTCCCGTGGCGTGGCTGAAGGCGATGTCCTTGCTGGATGAGAACACGGGGTCGAGTGTGTGTCCGGCGTAGTGGGTGGGGGTGGTCACCAGCTGCTTGAGTCCGAGGTTGGCGAGGTTGGCCAGCAGGGTGGTAGTGTTGCGGTCGTTGTTGTTCTCCAGGTGGAAGTTGATGTCCCCGAGGAGGATGTAGTCAGCGGAGGGGAGGGCGTGTGGACTGACGAAGTCGGCGATGTCCTCGCTGAATTGTGTGCGTGGTCCCGGGGGTCTGTAGATGAGGGTGCCTCTGAGGGTGGTCTTGGGATTGACGTGGATCTGGAAGTGCAGGTGTTCGGCGGGTGCGAGGGTGTCGTCGGTGTTGGTCGTGATGCGGATGGTGTTCCTGTGGATGATGGCGATGCCTCCTCCTGTCTGGTTGACGCGGTCCCTCCGGATGATCTTGTAGCCGTCCGGGATGGCGATGGCGATGTCGGGCGCTGAGGAGGCGTTCATCCAGGTTTCCGTGAGGAAGGCGACGTCTGGGGCTGTGGTGTCGAGCAGGTTCCAGAGCTCGACGGCGTGTCTGTGGACGGAGCGGGTGTTGAGCAGGATGCACTTCAGGTGGGTGCTGCTGGTGTTCGGCTTGGTGGGTGCTGGTGTGGCGTGGGTCCGGTTGCAGGTGAACTTGCAGGAGTGGCAGCTCAAGGGTCGGTGGGTGCGTCTCGGTGTGGCTCGGTAGCAGCCCGCGGTTCGGCCGGTGTTGAGTGCGATGAGGTCGGTGGTGTCGTAGGTCCGTCGGGTCGGCTTCTGTCGGTGGGGGCCAGGGGTCCTGGCACTGGGCGCGGTCCAGGCGCGGACGGGCGCAGACGGGCTTACCTTTGGCGCACCTTCGGCGCTCATTCGGTGCTCCCGCTGCGCGCGTCCGCTGCGCGGTCGCTGAGGGGGCGTCATAAGAAGGGAGCCGGTCGGGCGGGTCAGCTGGGAGGCGGGAAGGGGTTGACCAATCGTCTGGCGAGGGGGCGGGGCCGCAGGCAGGAAGCGGCGGGAACGGGACAGGCAGAGCGGGCGGCCCAGCGGCGGCTGGGCTCGCTGCTGTCGGCGTCGGCGGAGAAGAACTCGGGCAGCAGGGGCTCTGAGGCAGGTGAGGAGAGGAGCAGGGGGGCGACCAGGCTAGAGGCGCAGTGGTCGCTCCCCAGATGCAGGCGGGGTCCCCTTAAGAAGGGAGCCGGTCGGGCGGGTCAGCTGGGAGGCGGGAAGGAGTTGACCAATCGTCTGGCGAGGGGGCGGGGCCGCAGGCAGGAAGCGGCGGGAACGGGACAGGCAGAGCGGGCGGCCCAGCGGCGGCTGGGGCGCTGCTGTCGGCGTCGGCGGAGAAGAACTTGGGCAGCAGGGGCTCTGAGGCAGGTGAGGAGAGGAGCAGGGGGGCGACCAGGCCAGAGGCGCAGTGGTCGCTCCCCAGATGCAGGTGGGGTCCCCTTAAGAAGGGAGCCGGTCGGGCGGGTCAGCTGGGAGGCGGGAAGGGGTTGACCAATCGTCTGGCGAGGGGGCGGGGCCGCAGGCAGGAAGCGGCGGGAACGGGACAGGCAGAGCGGGCGGCCCAGCGGCGGCTGGGGCGCTGCTGTCGGCGTCGGCGGAGAAGAACTCGGGCAGCAGGGGCTCTGAGGCAGGTGAGGAGAGGAGCAGGAGGGCGACCAGGCCAGAGGCGCAGTGGTCGCTCCCCAGATGCAGGCGGGGTCCCCTTAAGAAGGGAGCCGGTCGGGCGGGTCAGCTGGGAGGCGGGAAGGGGTTGACCAATCATCTGGCGAGGGGGCGGGGCCGCAGGCAGGAAGCGGCGGGAACGGAACAGGCAGAGCGGGCGGCCCAGCGGCGGCTGGGGCGCTGCTGTCGGCGTCGGCGGAGAAGAACTCGGGCAGCAGGGGCTCTGAGGCAGGTGAGGAGAGGAGCAGGGGGGCGACCAGGCCAGAGGCGCAGTGGGTAATAAGGAGTAAATAATCAAACATCTTTTATCAATGATGGGAAGGTGACAAGTGAAGTATCATAAGGTCACCACTAACAATTGAGAAAAGAAGAACCACACCTACCAAGAATCGAATATGAAATCCTTGGCGGTGTGTAGAGGCCAGTTGGTTGCAGTCCGTTCTATAATTTCTGTTTTGAGACTAAGTAAAAGAAATAAGTAAAAGAGTGAGAAGAGCGGGAGGGAAATTCTGACCTGGAAACACCTAACAAATTCAAAGCTTTGCCAAACGTTCAGTGTCAAAAGGACTATTCTAATATTCTCAAGACAAGGATCGAGGGGAACTTACTGTTAGTAAGCGTAAGATATAATAGTCTTTAGGTGATTTCAATCCTATGTGGTCGTTTATGCAGCTGGGCTTGGAAATGTACTGTTAGAAAAGGATGCAAACAATCTATTAAAATTCCAAATTTAATATGTATAGTCCTTGCTGAACAGACTAAGACAAAGAGAAACAGTCCTCTTCTCGGGGGACTGCTTCAGCAAAGTAAGTAGTTGTTGCGGTTGATACAACATACTTATCACATGTGAATTATAAATATTATCTTGTGACTCCGGCTTACCTAAAATGAGCTATCAACGATGAAAGGAAAGTTAATTTCACTCCAAAAGCAAATGGGAATAGATGTGGGGTGCACCAACCTGTAAAGGGGTACACGGATTCACCTGAGAATGTCCAATTGAACCTTTCAATTAATGATCGTAACGTCGATGAATGTCTCTCTTTATTCCTTCTCCAGGTTTCTAAAATATCAAAAAACAAATAGAAATATATATAATATTGTGCGCATAGTTCAGAGTGAAAAACATAGAATAAATATTGTGAACAATATTGTTCCAAGTATGAAAGACCAAGCGATATTTTAAATGATATGTAGTTTACCAACCCGGAAGAGTGATGAAACAACTTCGATTGGAGAATATTGTGAACAATATTGTTCCAAGTGTGAAAGGCCAAGCGATATTTTAAATGGTTTTTAGTTCACCAACCCGGAAGAGTGATGAAACAACTTTGATTAGAAAAGGCACTTAAAATAAACTATAAAAACCAGTGGTGAATTTGCCAAGGAACAAGAACAATTTCAAATGGACTTGGGAGAGGATCTTAGTCCTATAGATGCTATATCGATAGTAAAAATAACAAGATGGAACGCGACCGGTATTTTTACAGATTCGGTAAAATTGATATGTAGGTGGGACTCTTATGAGTCCCACAAGGCCTAAGAAATCGGTATTTTACCATCAAATTCAATTTGATGGTGAAATACCGATTCAGGGCCCAGATGTAGGTAAAACATATTTACCGATTCTTAATTACCGAATTTTACCGATTCGGTAATTAAGAATCGGTAAATATGAAGGGTGGACATGTAGGTCCATCCAGATGTGTATTTTACCGAATCGGTAAAAATCGGTATTTACCGAATCGGTAAATACCGACCGGTAATGCTCCATTCATTCCTATGGGCTTTGAAGCCCATAGGAATGAATGGGGCATTACCGGTCGGTATTTACCGAATCGGTAAATACCGATTTTGACAAGGGTGCAGGGGGTGTCACTTTGACACCCTCTAGCACCCCCAAAAAAGGGTCAGGGGCCATATGGCAGGCATACCTGCCCTAAGGGCAGGTCTGCCTGTCATATGGCACAGGTGTGCATGCACACATGTGCATGCACACCTGAATCGGTATTTCACCATCAAATTGAATTTGATGGTAAAATACCGATTTCTTAGGCCTTGTGGGACTCATAAGAGTCCCACCTACATATCAATTTTACCGAATCTGTAAAAATACCGGTCGGTAAATTTACCGACCAGTATATTTACAGATTCGGTAAAATTACCGATCGGTAAATTTACCGAACGGTAAATTTACCGATTCTGCCCCCTACATCTCAAAATCCTTTTACCGGTCGGTAACGGCCGAATTCGGCCGTTACCGACCGGTAAAACCCTACCTACATCTGGCCCCAGGTGTGCATGCACATGTGTGCATGCACACCTGTGCCATATGACAGGCAGACCTGCCCTTAGGGCAGGTATGCCTGCCATATGACCCCGACCCTTTTTTGGGGGTGCTAGAGGGTGTCAAAGTGACACCCCCTGCACCCTTGTCAAAATCGGTATTTACCGATTCGGTAAATACCGACCGGTAATGCCCCATTCATTCCTATGGGCTTCAAAGCCCATAGGAATGAATGGAGCATTACCGGTCGGTATTTACCGATTCGGTAAATACCGATTTTTACCGATTCGGTAAAATACACATCTGGATGGACCTACATGTCCACCCTTCATATTTACCGATTCTTAATTACCGAATCGGTAAAATTCGGTAATTAAGAATCGGTAAATATTTTTCACCTACATCTGGGCCTTGGTAATTACCGATTCTGTATTTTCCGAATCGCTAAATACCGATTGGGGATTCCGATTGTAATTTTTACCGATTTTTTACCTACATCCCGTTTTCCGATTCTGAAATACCGATTCGGTATGATTCGGTATTTAAGAATCGGTAAACTGGGATTACCTACATCTGGCCCCATGTGTGCTGCATTGTGCAGCACACATAGAAACTGCAAATCGTCATGAATGATTGTGTATGTGCAGGAAGGTGTCCCTGCACATAAACAGTCATTAAAATAATGACGATTTGCAACTTCTATGTGTGCTTCACAGTGCAAATCGGCATTCTGGATTGTTTATGTGCAGGAAGAGACACCTTCCTGCAAGGGTGCCTGCTTTGAAATTAGGAATCTAGATTTAGCGCCAGAGCAAGGGGAACCACACAGCGGTGCGCTGCATTCTTGTGAATACGGCACATCCCTGCATTTTCAGAATGGCGGAGCGTGGCGTTAACAATTTTTGCTTAAGGCCACTCTTCGCCATTCTGTTGTAAATATGCCCCTAGTTCTGCTGGATGGGCCATCTCAGGCAGGATGGGGGTTGGAGCTGTGCACAACATCACCTGCATGTCAAAAGACTGTGCCTTTGTTCTTACACAAAGAATTGGGACCAGGCAGTGAAACAGGAAATTCTAGACATTTCTGTGATAGGAAGCCTCCAGAAATGTCTCCTTCTTCAAAGGGAGCACCAAGAATAAAAAGAGGACCCTCAGGCCCACTCTTCAGTTCACCTCTGGACCTGCGGAAGGACACTCAGAGGACTGCCTGTGGTCTTCTATGTACTTCAGGGGACTGCCCCAAGAAAGACTACCCCGCTTCCTGAAGAATGCTCTGTGCCCTCAAAAGACTGCCCTGCTGTTTGAGTCCTGCTCTTCTGTCCGAAACCAGGACTTCCAGAGTGACTCCAAGGACTAGTTGGCTGGCCTCCTGATCAATGCTTCAGGGACAGAAAAGGCTCTACCCATCTTGAACCCACATCTGGCCCCAGCCTGATTGAGCCCTGCCCCTCCAAGTAGTGCTCCTACTGTCCTGGACCCTTGGAAGTTGTGCTAAAGTTTCCCAGTGAGCCTAAAATCAAAACTTGGGAAAGAATATTCTGCAAAAAAGTGATATGAGAACCGAGAGGAGACCAGGATCTACCTACTCATCCAAGGTGCGTCGCTGGTTGACCTGACTTCGGGCAGCTCCAGCTAAGTTATTTTCTGCAGCAGCAACTCCTGTTCAGCAGCTCCTCTCAGTAGGGGTATCTGGCCTTGAGGAGCCCTCGTTGGCTACAGCCTGCAGCCTCGACCCGCTGGAGATTTTCGGCTTCAAAAAAGAGACTGCATCAGAACGTAGGAATCTTTATCAGAACTTCATCCAGTGGCTCCCTGATTATGATACCACCTCTTCGGACACTACAGGCTGTCATGCTCCGCTGAACTTTACCTTCTCAGACATTTTTCTTCAAAATTTCTTGTAAGTCCACAGGTAAGCAGAGAGTGGGCACAATGCACTTCGTGTATCCGACCTGCGCTCCACCGCGGTCGGCCATAACTTTTGACTTTGCCCCTGTCTCACACTACTAGATGTCAGTGGTTGGTGCTTGAATATTTTAGGTGCTGTTTTTCACTTTAAAATTTAAATATTCCCAACTCCGGTTCTACTGATTGAAATTTTTTCATTTTTGTGTCATAGAATGTTTTTTTAATTTACTCTGTTTTTCTAAATTAGTATGGGATTTTTCCTGTGTTGTGTTTTCACTTTATTGCTGTTTGTGTGCTGCATATCTACTTTCACATTGCCTCTAAGTTAAGTTTTACTACTTTTGTGCAAACCCACCAGAGGGTTAAGCATAGATTAATTTAGTGACTCTGTGGTTTACCCTGAGAAGGATTGTGGCTGTTGCTTGAGCAGGGCTCACACCTCTCTCAACCAATAACCCACTTTCTAATAGTGTTTGCTTGTTCGTATGTTATTCCCTTTATAGCAACTGTCCCCTGATCCAGATGTTGTTATACCCCACCTCCATTGTTTTTTGTGTGATTCCATTGCAGTACCTGTGAGTTACTTGCTGCGTAACTTTCTTCTGCACTGGGCTGGAGCAGATTTGAACCAGTTTGGGCTGTGCAACTAATTTAACAGTGTGGTTGTAACTTACATGAATTATGCAGAATTTTTGTAGGTTTGCTCTTGGCATTTGTACAGCCCTCCCTCTCCCCATCCATTTTGGACGTTGGATGAGATATTCTTTATTGCCTAGTCACTCTCATTTGCTACCAGAGGTCTAGCTATCAATAGTGCAGCTGGTGCATTAAGTCTAGGGGTATGAGGGCCCCAATGCACCAGAATTATAATTATTTTATACTGCCAAACCAGGTAATAGGGTGTCATAACAATATTTGCTGCAGCCCCCGCGGCGCGGGTGCGAGTTCCAGGGGGTCGCCTCCAGCACTGTGCATGGGCTGCAGGCCTCTGCCCTCAAAGCTCCTGACTTGGTCCGGAGCGTGGGGGAGCGCCCATCATGTACTATGCAGGGGGGGCCCCCTCATCTTGCTTTACTCTATTTAACATGGCGTGCATTAGAACCCACAATGGCTTTGCTACACTTCTGCTTGCCGATCCCACATTTACCTCTGTGGAGCTTTCTGCATATGCTGCAGATTATTCTACATATAAGGGGCAGAATGGGCATGCGTGATATTTTCGGGCCATACCTTTGTGAATATCCAATGAGTGAATGTATCATGAGTAGTAGGCTTTGGAAAAAGACCCACAGAGGCTTATTTACAAGCCCATTGTGCTGCCGGTGTGGAAGGGGTGTTCCATGGGTGTTGCTGTAGGTGTTCCCACGTAACATGACGCATTCCCAGATTTACACCATTTTGTAAACTTTGCAATGCGTCAGAATCCTACGGGGAGGCGTAAGGAGGCGCAATGAGGAGAAATACTTTTATTTCTCCTAGTTTTTTCCTCTTTCTATGTGTGCTACATTCTGCAGCACACGTAGAATGAGGAAAATGCTTTAATAATTGTTTTTGTGCAGAAAGGTGTTCCTTCCTGCACAAAAAGTATCATCCCCTCAGCACAGGCTGCAAGGGCATCTGCCCTGGCGCATGGCTGCTGTTAGTGCTCCGGCACAGGGGAGAAGGACTGGAATGTGGCGTATTCCTGCCCTTTTATGTTGACGCACGGCAGCACAGCAGGAAGGCTTGGAGCGCTGCCGTGCGTCAAAATATTGTAAATGAGACCATAGAGTTTTGAAACAAACGTGTGGCTCATAAAGTTGATGTAGTAAAGTGCCCCTTTTTGGCATGGTTACTGCCCACTTTCGCCTGACACATGATGCACTTTGACTTGGTATTCCCTAGGTCCCTACCAATCAGGTTCCCAGGGCCTGTGTTCTTTCCCAAGCTGTACCTTTGCACCCACAATTGGCACATCTCCGGCACAGGTAAGCCCCTTGTAAAAGGTGCCATGGGTACTAAGGGCACTGTGACCAGGGAAGGCCTCTAAGGGCTGCAGCACCTACTGTGCCACCCGGAGGGGCCATATACCTTAACACCCACACACTGCCATTGCAGGGTGTGTGCTTTGGTGCAGAGAAAAGTTAAGAATCGACAAGGCACACATCCCTGTGTACCATGCCTGCAATCCACTGCCCGTGGCTTAGGTAAGCCACCCCTCTAGCAGGGTGTGCTCGACCACAGGTGAGGGTACAGTTACATGTGCACTGTGCCCCTACAGTGTCTAAGTCCATTCTTAGACATTGTAAGTGCATTAAAGCCATAAAACGTATATGGTGTGGGAGTTGTCATTACGAACTCCACAGCTCCATAATGGTTTTGCTAAAACAGGGAAGTTTAGTACCAAACTTCTCAGCACATTAAACCCACAATAATGCCAGTGTTGGATTTATTGTAAAATGTACACAGAGGGCATATAGAGATGCCCTTGAAAAATGACAAGCCTTGGTGTGGTTCCTGAATGGCTGCCTGCCATTTACCACCACCAGCCATGTTTCTGGACCCCTGGGTAGAGAGCCTCTGCTCTCTGTGTCCAAAAACAAAGCCCATCCTGGGCAGAGATGCTCTGCCTCCTCCCCCAGGATGGGCTGGGTCCTCAAAAGGGGAAGCTTCACAGGCCTGCTGCCCTTGTAAGCTGTCCCCTTCCTTTTACGGCCCCCGCACCTGGCTCTCTCTGGTTCTGACCCCCACTTTTGGCAGGAGAATCAGCGGGAAAACCGAGCTAGGAGGAGAGGTGTGCCACATTTGAAATCCCACAACTCAGACGGGGAAGGTGAGGTGAAGCGCCCATCTCAGTCCCCTCCATCTTGGAGATGAGAGGACCCAACCAATTTGAAAGAGGTTAATGCCCCCCCTCCCACTGGAGGGTGGCATAATAGGTGGTGTAATCACCCCAATGAAGGGACCCATTGGTCCCGAACTGCACACTCCCGTAATACCCCTAAATTTTGTATTTAGGAGCAACCTCGAACCTTGCCTCCTCAGATTCGAGGAAGAAAGAAGAGCTGTGCTGACCCAGGAAGAAGAGGACACCAACTGCTTTGGCCCCAGCCCTACCAGCCTGTCCCGACCCCAACCTGACTACAGCAAGAACCCCAGCATGCATGTCCAGCAGCCACCCAGAGCCCTGTGGACCTGCCCTGCAACCATCTTAAAGACTATGTCTCCCCTGAGCACCAGATTTGCTCAATCAAAGACTTCCAACACAGAACCTGGATCCAGACGGCTCCTCTGTTCTGCACTCGATGCCCACAGCCCGACTTCAAGTGGCCTAACACCACGAGGAGGTCTCCCAGAGAGCCTGACCTGGGTTCTGGGGATCCCCAACCTCCCTCAAGCTTCAAGTCAACGCCTGCAGCCTCAACCTGAAGGGTCCCCCAGACCGTGACCAGAGCTGGTAAGAAGAAACAGTGCCAAGGACACCGTGCGCCATACGCACCACGGCCTTGGGAGGCCCAACCGACAGTGTACAGGTATCCACCAAGAACCCAACTTACCTCTACAGCCAGTGGACGCCTTCAGGAAGCCTCCCTGCCCAAGCCAACAGCATCTTTTCCGAACTGAAGATCTCCATTCGAATCCACAGGTTCCCAGATGACTCCTTGGCACTGTGCAACTGGCAGCCCCTGTGCTGATTGTAGGCCCCTGCAGTACTGATCCTAACCCCAGGAGCTTTGCTCCCACACCTGAGTGGCCTGCTTGTAAGCAGCCCTTGACCAAAGGCCCCCTTAACTCTATTAGCTAACATGAGGCCCCTGCACTCTGCACCCGGCCACCCCAGTGCAGCTGGTGGTACAATTTGAGTGCCCCTCTGAAACTTGGGGAACCTTGGTTCTAATCCCCAAAAATATTCTTGCAGGTTGTTTACTTACCTGCAAAACGATAACCTTCTTTTCCCTACAGGAACCAATGTTGTGATGTTTTGTTCCTTAACAGGTTGTCGAGCTACCTTTTGTATGAAAGAAAAGTAACTATATTGCAAAACTTAAAAACTCTTACTTACCTTTGTATTGTAGGATCCACGGTGCGATATCTAGGCATATCACCCCAAGTAGTCTATGTAATCCAAAAGTAATCAAAAGTAACTACTGTGTAATTGATACTGTTTTTCAAGTATATACAAACATGTAACGATTGCAAATCCATTCCCAGTTGCATTTCTATGTCTAGTTTTACAGTTGAAAGTTCATTTACCTACCTGTACCAAGTCCTGCTTGGTTCTAGAAATAATACTTAAGTATACCTTTTTTTGTACTTACCCCATTGGTCTGCATTCTGTCTCTGAGTGTATGTAATCAGTCCTTGGTTGAGTGAATACAATGGATGCTTAACACATCCTCCTGGTAGGCCTAACTGCTCACCCACAATAGTACACAGAGTGCTGTTAGTAATTATCTAATTTAGCCTGTTCTGTACCTCTGGGGACTCCCTAGACTCTGTCCACACTATACCTTATTTTGGTATAGTATATACAGAGTCTGCTTCCTACAGTTGATGACTAAACAGGCTATGTACTCTGGCAGCGAAATAAGAAGCCTGCATCCACCTGAACTCTCTGACATGATTACAGATCCAATGCTACATAAAATAAAGTTAAAATGTGTTGAGAAAATTACGTTTTGTTTTTACAACAATTTGCACTTTTACCGATGCCAATACTTTGCAACAATTTCCTCAAAAACGAAACCTAGTGACGTTGCAAAGAGGTTTTTTTTGTGCTCAAAATCATTTTTATTGAACAGTGTCAATGAAATACAAGCAAGTATGGCATATCTACAGTTGTTCTGCCAAACATTACAAGACCACTCTGTACAAACTCAACGCTCAGCAGGTGTCTGCAATAACGTATTATAGAACATTTAATTACAAGATTACACATTAGGTGAGCAAGGCCATCTGTTGTAGTTCACTTCTTTTTAGGTCTCGCCTAGCATCACAGCGCATGCGCTGGTCACTTTCGAGATCTATTTTAGTCGGTTTTGCTTTGGAAGTGGGATGGAAGCTCCACCCATGCTTTTGATGGGTGCGCGTTATAAACTCTCGCTTTTCATTGCAATGGAGGCTTGTTTGTTCCCTCCCTGTCACCTGTTTGCCTCGCCCACCTGGACTGGAGTTTGTGCACGCGCACGGCGTCTCCTTTGCTCGCGGCGTGTCAGGCATTGTATCAGTCCAGTCATGATACAGTTTTAGTTGTGTGTGAGGCACAACGCGCACATTCACTTTCCTCTTTTTTTTATTTTATATGCGGAGGGCGTGTTATCACTTTCATTTTTCTTTTGCGCCCGCACGGCTCATGCCATGTCTTGTGTGCTCTCTATCTGCCTTCTGACCCCCATCTCGGTCATACCCCACTCTGTGTCATTCCATGTCCTAGCGCACCTTTTCTCCCCCTTCCTTGACCCAGCTCACTTTCTTAGCATTCCCTTCCTCTTGCTCGGTGTCCCCTCTCCCCCGTGTCCTGTCGCTTCCTCCCCCCACCTCTCCCCTCTCTGTGCTCCCCTTTCATCTGACCTCTCTGCACTTGAGCCGCTGGAGCAGAAATTCATTAGCAGCCACCCTGGGAATGCCTGGGATTCTGAAAATGGGTTAAAGAGCTGTTTGGGTACAGCGAAACAGCCTGAATTTTTCATGTTGGAGCAGGAACATTTGGAGGCGACTAGCCTCCGATGCCAGCGTCCTCCAGCCCTCGGCTGCCTCTTCTGCCCCGATCATCGATAAAGGCACCCTCCGCCTGAATACCGGGAGCTTGTACTTTTATTGTGCGTGCAAACAAATAAACTATGTATATTGAGGCCGTCCATCCTCTGGGCGATCGGTGGACAGGACGAGCTGTGGGGACCGAGAGAGGGCCCAGGATGGTGATGCCCATGTGGGAGAGGGGTGTCAGTATCTGTGACCAACGCCTTATACAGATGTGCCTCGTGGTTCTTACAAGTCACTCGGACCCCTCTTCAGTGAGGGCATCACTGGAGCAGGCTGCGACAAGCCAAAGATGGGAGTCCTGAACCACTGAAATACCAACACATAAAAAGTGCTCGTTTATAAAGCAGTGAGTAAGTGAGACGAGCCAAGAAACAACAAAACAGATCAAAGGGGTTCATTGGAAACAAACATAATAATAAACGTTATAAACTTGATCACCCACTCCACCCCTAAATAATTTTGGCTACATCGATGCCTTTATTTATTTTAATTACAACACTTTTTGAAGCACTTCTCACATACGATTCCTTCTCTCACTTTCTCTCCCTCTGCTTCTGTCTCTTTCTCTCCCTGTCTCCCTTTTCCCGTCTCTCTCCCTCCCCCTTACCCTCCCTTTTATATCCTGTTTCTGGATCTTTTTCTTTCTGATACACAAACACAGGGACTCAGTGTATCTTTGTTACGTTCTCTATTAACTATCTTTCTCTCTAACACACACACACACACACATCCTCCCTCTCACTTTCTGTCTTTTTCTCTCTGACACATACTCTGTCTTTTCTTTCTCTCCTTGTTACATGCAATCGATTTTTCACGTTCTCGCTTTTTCTCACTGACACACACTCCGGTTTTCTCTCTGAACCGCACTCTCTTTAACAAACATGCTCTCTCTCTCTGTTTCTCCCTCACTCTCTCTAATTCTCTCTGCCCCTCTCTCTTTTTCTCCCCTCTATTTTTCTGTCGCGCTCTCTTTCTGTATATACCTGTTCTCCCACTGAGTTGGAAAGCCTTCTGTGTACTCTGCAGCTTTTCAGAAATATGGGGATACAGGAGGGAGCAAAATAAAAAGACAATGTATATGTTTTGATTTTTATGTTTACCTGGGAAGGAACATTAGTGAATGTGCTCACACCCTTGCATATATTTGTTTCATATTAACAGCGGATATATTAGTTCATACATTACCAGAAAGTACCTCTTTCTGAATGTTAATGGCTAGAGTTGTATGAATTCTCGGCACCCGACATCGCCATAGCCATCCCGGATGGCTACAAGATCACCCGCAGGGACCGCACCAATGGAGTAGGAGGTGGAATCGTCATCATCTACAAGAACACCCTCAGGGTCTCGACCAGCACCGACAACACCCTCAGCATGGCTGAACACCTGCATTTCCAGATCCACACTGATCCCAGCACCATCCTCAGAGGAACTCTCGTCTACAGACACCCCCGGACCCCGGCCTCAGTTCAGCGACTCCATCGCCGACTTCGTCAGCACGCACACCCTCGCCTCCACAGACTACATCCTCCTCGGAGACCTGAACTTCCACCTCGAGAACAACAACAAAATCAACTCCACCACTCTGATTGACAACCTCGCCAACCTCGGACTCAGACAGCTCGTCACAGCGCCCACCCACTCCGCCGGCCACACGCTCGACCCCATCTTCCCTGCAAGCTCCCACATCACCTTCAGCCACACCACCAAACTCCCCTGGACCGACCATTGCTGCATCCACTTCACCTTCCGGAAACCCACCACGCACCACCGCACCCAACAGATATCCCGCCGTAGCTGGAGTAAAATCACCGAAGACCAGCTAAACATCACCCTTGCCCGAAGCCCACCCGCCGACCCCGCTGCCCGCAACCTCGGACATTGGATTGACGAGTGCGCCAACACTTTTGCCCCGATCAAGAAACCCTCCAACAAACGCACTAACAAGAAAGCCAGCTGGTTCACCACAGACTTCCAGGTCTCCAAGCAAACAAGCGGAAAACTAGAGAAGAAATGCACCGCGAACAGACACCGGACAGCTACGCAGCCCACAAGAATGCCCTCTGTGGACACCATCACCTCATCAAAGAGCTCTTCAGCATCGTGAAGGAACTCCCCAACACCAACAACATCCCGCCATCGCAAGACCTGTGCGACTCCCTTGCCACCTTCTTCCACGCAAGATCGCAGACATCCACAACAGCGTCAACAAACTGACTGCCCCGACAGCCACCGACACCCCAGACCACACGGCCACCACCCACATCGATCCCCTGCTCACTTGGACCACATAAACGACGTCTACACCATCAAAATCATGAACACCATCCACTCCGGCTCTCCGTCAGACCCATGCCCACACCACATCTTCAACAAAGCTAACGCCACCATCGCACCCCATCTCCCCAACGCCATCAACATCTCCTTCGAGAACGCGCATTCCTGGAGAACTAGAAATACGCCCAGATCAACGCCTTACTCAAGAAACCCAAGGCGGATCCGAGGGACCTCAAGAACGTCCGGCCCATCTCCCTTCTCCCGTTCCCGGCGAAGGTCATCGAGAAGACCGACAACAGACAGCTGACCCGCTACCTCGAGGAGAGCAACATCCTGGACCTGTCCCAGTCCGAGTTCCGCAGCAACCACAGTACCAAGACTACCCTCATCGCCGCCACCGATGACATCAGGGCCCTGCGTACAACGGGTAAAACGCGGCCCTCATCATCCTGGACCTATCAGCCGCCTTCAACACTGTCTGCCACCGCACCCTAGGCACACACATCCACAACACAGGGATCCGAGACAAGGCTCTGGAATGGACCACCTCCTTCCTCTCTGGCAGAACCCAGTATGTCCGCTCCCCCTTTCCGTTCCGAAGCCTCCGAGATCGTCTGCGGTGTACCCCAAGGATCACCCCTCAGCCCGACATTGTTCAATGTCTACATGGCACCGCTCGCCCATGTTGCCCGACTGCACAACCTCAACATCATCTCTTACGCCAACGACACCCAGCTGATCCTCTCCCGCACCAAGGACCCCCTCATTGCCAAAACCAACCTCCACGAAGGAATGAAAGCCGTCGCCGAGTGGATGAAGAACAGCCGTCTGAAGCTAAACTCGGACAAAACGGAGGTCCTCATCCTCAGCATCACCCCCTCAGCCTGGAACCACTCCTGGTGGCCGACAACACTGGGAGCAGTACCGACACCCACCAACCATGCACGCAACGTGGGATTTATTCTCGACTCTACACTCTCCATGGCCAAGCAAGTCAATGCTGTCTCGTCCTCCTGCTTCAACACCCTCCGCATGCTTCGCAAGATCTACAGGTAGATCCCCACCGAAACAAGAAAACTGTCACCCAGGCCCTCGTCAGCAGTAAGCTGGACTACGGAAACGCAGTCTACACAGGAGCCTCGGCCAAACTCCTGAAGCGACTTCAACTCATACAGAACGCCTCTGCACGCCTGATCCTCGACATCCCTCGTTACAGCCACATCACTCCCCACCTGAGAGACCTGCACTGGCTTCCCGTTGAATAGAGGATCACCTTCAAGCTTCTCACCCACGCACACAAGGCACTCCACAACACCGGACCAGCATACCTCAACAGACGACTCACCTTCTACACCCCAAACCGCCAGCTCCGCTCCGCCGACCTCGCCACCGTCCCCTGCATCCGAAGAACGACCACTGGCGGCAGATCGTTCTCCCACCTCGCCGCCAAGACCTGGAACACCCTCTCCATCCTCCTACGGTAGACCCAGGACCTACTAACCCTCAGGAGGCTACTCAAGACCTGGCTATTTGAGCAGTAGCAGCACAACCCTCACGGTGAGTAGTGCGCTTTACAAATATTCTGGTTGATTGCAGCCGCGGCCGGTAATAGGTGTAACTGCAGGCCGGTGACGTGGGGAGGGGGAGGGGCAGGGTGGGGGATAGTAATGTATGGATTACGGACTTTAACAGGTAAGTAAACATATAAATAAATAAAAGGAATTTTGTTGCGCGCACTGCATCGCATTTGGTGATGCAGTGCACACAACGAAATTTGTTTTATTTATTTATATATTTACTTACCTGGTCAAGTCCGTAATCCATACATTACTATCCCCCACCCTGCCCCTCCCCCTCCCCACGTCACCACCCTGCAGTTACACCTACTACCGGCCGCGGCTTGTTGATTGATTAATTATGAATTTGACTGTTTCCTGTCTATAACAAGTATTTGCAATGCAATAGGTCTCACATTTTTGAAACTTTGACCTACTGCTATTATAAATTGCAACACCTTTTATTATTGCATGTTTTTAAAAAAATAAATAAAAGGCATTCTTAATTAAAATGCCAATAGCTCAAAATCTCGCAATTGCGAGACCTGTTGCATTGCAAATGCTTGTTTTACATGAGGCAACAAGACACAACAGTTAAACAACAAGGTATAACAATTCCCGGCCAAAGCTGCTTTAGACAAGTAATAAGGTGGTGTCCCAGTGCAGGCTCTAGCCTTAGAGCGCAGTGGCAGCAAGGGATGGTAGCAAAGAGGGTTTTTTAGTTGTCTGAAAAGCAAAGTCAAACGTGCTCGGTTTCCGGTTACTGGCTTTCGCTTGGTGCTGGGAATATGGTGCCATAAAGACTTACTGTGCATTAATGTAGTTACCATATCCATCCACTGGGTGTCAGCCCGATGTCGTGTAAAGGGGTGCTGTTCATGAAACTGTCAATAATAGACCGAGGGAGATAAAACTGGATGTCGCGCCCTGAAGTTAAACTTCTCAATGCTTTAAAAAAAAGAAATTCCTGGATACATGCACAAGCTTATTATTAGTTTTATTTATTGCTTTTGTAACACGGTAAGACAACCCAAAGGATGCTTCACACGCTGCTAAAGCACCAAGAAAGGTGAAAAAGTTAGTAGATTGTTAAGAGACGTGCCAAACCAAAAGTGTATAGGAGAGGATTTCTCATTGTTTTCTGTCATTCTCTGAGCTCTTTTTTCAAGACGGCGAGACAATGGAAGGGAATTACACAGGGCGAAGACTTGAAAATGTAGAAGCCTTCATCTAAATCATTTGTATACGATACTGTGTGCTAAGAATATTTTTTCTTGGCATCTTAAGGATTTGTGGGGCCCTGGGCAATATATGTTTGGGACCCCCTGTTTGGAACAGCTTTAAAGATATTGCCACTTTTCGGATCATTCAGGTGTCAGGGGCATAAAGAGAATAGTAGAGCGAAGTTGTTAAGTAGAGGGAGCGGGAGGTAGAGATAGAGATGATGTAGAAAGAATTGTGAGGTAGGAAGAGAAGTAAATAGATAAAGGTGATTTAGTCAGAATGAATGTTGAAGTAGGGTAGAAAGAGGATGGTTTTTAGAGTGCAGTAGAGAGGAAGAGAAAGATATAGATAGGGAGACAGAAATGTAGAGCTATGCAGAAGAGAACAGTACTCTCAGGGGAATAGTCTCAAGAACGTTTGATAACAATCGCAAATTCAGCTTAACGCAACTTTACATATCGCAGTCTACCGCGAGAAAATAACAGCGTTGTAACGTCCAATTCCCAACCCGGCGGCACCATGCAATAGTAGCATGAAAATGCGCCAAATGAACGTAGAAAATTCAACGTGACTAACAAAAAATGCGAAACACGAATGCCAAAAAGGTTGCGATGCCCCAAAGCGTGATACCGAATTCACCGAAAACCAGCGACAGCCCTGCAATTCCCACTCGTCATGCGTGAAAATGCACTATAAAAGCCAAAACAAAAAAACACACCAAAACCTATTCAAACTGAGTAGCACCCTGACCGAGCCAAACCCCACAAGCCCCACGGAGGACCACCGTGTTCGGGGAAGGGAAAGGAGAAGAGGAAGAGGGAGATGGGGTTCAGTCCGCTGGAAGACTGGATCATCACCACGGAGGTAATAGAACACTACCAACAACTGTTTGTCACCTCCACTGTGGCACTGGCAACACTAACGGAAATATGGCAGACCAACGTCAATGCAGTCGGAGTGTCGAGGAGGTCAATGGAGGAGGTCAAGAGGCGCTGGCATGATGTGCAAAGCCAGACCAAACAGAAACTCGCCGCCAACAGGAAGGAAGTAACGGCGACTGGAGGTGGGAGTCTTGCGCCACTGGAGGAGCTGGATGAGATGGAGGAAATGGTGGACACAGTCACCAGTGTGGAGACGGTGGCAGGAGACGGGGGCCTGGACACAGCACGATATGACCTGACCCAACAGCAACAGGGTGAGTAACGACTAGGGACTGGGGGGACAGGGGGAGATGGGCGCAATGGCACACATGCCCAACGATGTGTAGCACACTGCACACACACAATGACTGTGGAACATGTCCCTGATACCCTTGGCACACTGCAGCACACATACAAACACCAAGTAGGCCCCATCCACCATGTGCACATATGTGCCCCCTCCGAATAACCAACGACACCACCAATCCATGCACATGTGATGAATCCAGAATAGCAGCAGCTGTGTGAGCCACACTGACAAACAAGTGAAATTGCAAGACCGGTAGCATGGCAGTAGCCAAAATACATAACATGGTGCATGAATCGAAATGGAGGTGGGCCAGTGTGGATCACATCCGTAAAGGAGCAGGTCACACTCTGACATATCTACGTGCACCCACAACCCATGCCGTCCAATACACCCAGCAGAAAAAAATGCACAAGGCCACAAAATCTGTCCAAGAACACAAATGACCCAAGTTGCAAACATGTTATCCCCCCTGAAAAGCACACATTACAAAGGCACACCATATCAAAGGGACAAGGGTCCATGAAATCAGAGCTGCAGGTGCGACTCCCCCACAATGCAGCACACACACATAGCAACCACAGTACATCACCAATGACGGAAATGTGGGACAAAATACAACACCACAGGATAGAGGACACAACAGATTACGCTTGTGCGTAGTAACTGGCCACTCACATCTGCCATTGCCTGACACTGTGTGATGACAATGTACGAGTACTACCACACATCCCTCATGTACTCGAAAAACCCACTGTCTGCCATCAAATAGCCAGCTCCACCAAAACAGTCACAATGTGCATTGTCATGCAGTCTGTATGCAAACATCTGCAAAGCAGCAACATATATGGCAACCTCTGTTAACCTGCATCTCCCCTTAACATTGCAAGGGGAGGAGAGGAGCTTCGCGGGCATCCAAGATGGTCGCGTGAGCACAGAGCTCCCGAGACCCGCGCCGCCCTTTGCAAATATCCTTACTACATCCTGATTTTGAAGATGGGCTTTTTAAGACAGACTCGGGCTGATCCCATCAGTCTTTGAAGAATCGAATTCGGACGTTGGGGTCCACTTTTACATCGTCTTACACTTTTTCGGCCCGCCCCGAGACGGGACCGGGGACTCGGTTGCTCTGCAGGCCGAGGAGTAGTTGAACAACAACGGCCGGAGAGGTTCTCTCCCAGACGGCCTCTACCTAACTTTCGGTTTCGCTTTCCTACTCCCGGCTCGAATCGACTGAAACTCTGCTCGGTTCTACCCTTGCTCCTGCTTGGTGTCACCACACTGCTGTCTGTCTTCCCAGCGGATCGCCTTGTTCTTAGCATTATTGGCATTTGCGCTACTTTGGCCCAGTTTCGTTGTTCTTTGATCACATCACGACCGGCCATTTTCACCAGGTCGCGCGGGCCCCTCCGAGGTCCTTTTTCCAATATGGCCACCAAACCCGATGCGGAGAAACGCAAGACTAAGACACCTCTCCGTGGGGGACAAACCCAGACGAATATCATGGACCACTACTCCCACTTCAAGGGATCCCCCAGTGCTGCTGGCCGTACGACTGACGATCCTAAGGCTGTTTCTGATGCGACCTCGGAAGTATCGTTGCAAGATGTCATGAGTGCCATCGCCAGCATGAAGGCCTCCATGGGACAGCAATATGAGGTACTTGCCTCCAAGATCGACACGGTGGCCGTTGATGTTACGCTGATTAGAGCGGACCTGGCAAAGACCAACAAGAGGGTCAAGGCGTTGGATCTGAAGACCTCCAGCCTGACTACAGATGTTATGGACGTTCAGACTGAGATCGGGAACTTGCGTTCTTCTCATGACATGATGGCCCGTCGTCTGGAGGATTCTGAAAATAAGGCCCGTCGCAACAACGTGCGCATTATCGGGGTCCCTGAAAATCCCGAGACCTCTGCAACCGACCTCCTTGTGGAAGATCTGGTCTCGAATTATCTTGCTCCCGCCGGACTTACTAAATTCTTCGCGGTTGAGCGGGCACATCGAGTACCTGGCGGGAAGGCTAAGCCGGGTGCCCCCCCCGAGACCCATTATTGCTAGACTGTTCCATTTCAGGGATAGGGACGCCATCCTGCAAGCCTCTCGGGACAAGGGCCCTTTGAAGTTTGAAAATACCACCGTGAACTTTTACCCTGACTTTACCCCGCTTGTTCAAAGGCAGAGAATGGGGTTTCAGGAAGTCAAGAAACGGCTGCGGGGCCTGGGCCTCAAGTACGCCATGTTGTTTCTGACCAGACTTCGTATCGAGTATGAGGAGCAAACGTTTTTCTTTGATCGCCCGGACACTGTCAGTGACTGGCTTGATTCTTTGCCAAAAAGGGATGATCCAACTGGGCACTCCGGTGGCGCCGACGGCGGCTCGCTGGAGCAGGAATGACATTGTGGACCCTGACGTCTGAACTTTATAACTATTTCAGACGAGTCTGGACTATGGTTCTTTTGTTCTTATTTTAGATTGGCCTGAGGGTGGCGGGGGTGAATGGGGACTCTTCCTCTTCCTGGGTTCTTTGGGTAGAGTAGTTTTATGACGGGGCAACAGGCACACTGCAAGTTGGGGTGGCTTTTGAGTCGTATGCAGGGGTGCAGGGTGGGGGGCGTTGTAACAGGTTTAAGTTGGGGGGTTGTGGGGGGGGGGTGTGTAACTGTTTTTTTTCACAAGGCATCGTATTGTTTTTTCTAGCTACTCAGGTCACTGGATTTCGTGTGTGGAGTGCTCTGCCTCCTTCTCGGGGATGGGGGGTGGTGAGTTGAGACTGCTATCCTGGAATGTTAATGGGTTGGGAGACAGGATAAAGCGAGGGGTAGTGTTGCAGTTCCTCAGACGCCATTCCCCCGATATTGTTCTTCTGCAGGAGACGCACCTGATAGGGAACACATGTCAAGCCATGAACAGGCGTGGATACCGACTAGTCGCTCATTCTGGTTTCACTTCTGGTTCTAGGGGGGTTGGCATTCTCATCCGGTCATCTCTCCCCTTTGAAATTGATGAAGTAATACTTGACGACAGAGGGCGCTATGCTGCGCTCACGGGTAGATGGGAGGGGAGAACACTGTCCATCCTCGCGATATATATCCCTCCGGGCCTACAGGCCTCCACCTATGCTGATCTGGGTAGGGTTCTACTTGGGCTGCCTGAGGGTCTCCTTATCCTTGGTGGGGACTTTAACTCCGTTGTATCTGGCACTGATGACCGTTTTCCCCCCAGGGATCTGGCTAGATCTCATATGTGACTGAGCGACCTACTGGAAACTTTTGGGCTGATAGATAGCTGGAGGCTGATGCACCCTACACAGCTTCAATACACCTTCCATTCTGGGGTACATGGTAGTCTCTCCAGGCTAGACTATTTTTTAATGCCGTCGGCCCAATCCCCCTCCATCAGTGAGGTTCACCATTTTCCCAGGGGTATCTCTGATCATTCCCCCTTGTGGCTCCGGTTTAAGGTTGGGGTAGGCACTGCGGGTAGAGTGGCTCCCATTAACCCCTGGTATTTCCGTAATCCTAAAACCCGTTCTGAACTTGTGAAAGCTATGGACCATTACTTCGCTGACAATGTGGGGTCTGTTGCTTCTTCTGTTTCACTATGGGAAGCTTTCAAGACGGTTATTCGTGGGCATTCTCTGTCACTGATTGCTGCAGCCAAGAAGGCTAGAGATGAGGAACTTGTGTGCCTTGAAACCGACATAACTGCACTTGAAAATGATCTTGATTCTGGAGTAATATGTTTAAAACTGCATTCCCTCAGTCTGAAACAAGCCGATTATAGAGCCCTCGTCACTGACGCGGCGAAGGTGATGAGCAGAGAGCAACAGGGCAGGTTGTATGACGTGGGGGACAAGGCTGGTAAACTGCTTGCGTGGCTGGATAAGAAAGAAAGAGTGAATCGTGTTGTCCTAGTGATTGAGAGGCCTGATGGTGAGAGTGTTACTGACCCAGTCGGGATTGTAGAGTGCTTTGTTGACCACTTTAAAACCGTGTATGCCTCGGTCTGTGATAGGGATGAGGATGATTCCCGATTGTTGCATCGGGATATTGCGTTACCCTGCCTTTCCGACGATGACAGAGACCTCATGGACGCACCCCTTACGGTTGACGAAGTCGCGGTGGCCATACGTTCCCTCCGCTCTGGCAAAGCACTGGGCCCCAATGGCTTACCCATTGAACTGTATAAACTGCGACCCGACAAAATGGCGCCCTACTTGAGGGGGATGTTCCTTGAGGCTTTGGACTCTGCTTCCCTTCCCGTCGACCAGCGACTTGCCACCATTGTGGTCATCCATAAGGAGGGTAAGCCGCGTGATCGCTGTGCCTCGTACAGACCTATTTCACTGCTTAACGCCGAACCCAAAATTCTGGCTAAATTGTTAGCTAATCGTTTGATTAAGGTGATCGGGGACTTGGTCCATCCGGATCAGTCAGGTTTCATCCCTCATCGAAACACTGCCCTTATTCTTCGGAGACTCCACGGAGTTCTCGCGAGGGCTGGGACTCTCACTGAGTCGGCCATTCTAGCTTCCCTTGACGCTACCATGGCTTTCGACACCATTGAATGGCCCTACCTTTGGGCGGCCCTCTCGACGTTTGGATTCGGCCCTGTGTTCATCGCTTGGGTGAAGCTTCTTTATGAGAAGCCCCTTGCTCAGGTGGTAGTTAACGGGAAGGTGTCCGGTGTTTTTACACTCGGGCGAGGCACTCGACAGGGCTGCCCTTTGTCTCCGCTGCTCTTCGCCCTCGCTTTAGAACCGTTGGCTGAATGGCTCCGTTTGGAGCCTTCCATGAAGGGCATTCGGTGGGCCCCCGATTTCGAGGATCGTATCTCGCTATACTCAGATGACAGCCTCCTATATCTTACCTCCCCTCAGAAATCCCTTAATGTGCTCTTCGATGTTCTGACTTCCTTCGGAAAGAACTCGGGTCTCATTATTAATTGGACTAAATCCTGTGTCTACGTCTTGGCTGGAGATCTCCCCCCATTGCCTCGTAGATTTCCAATTCAAGTAACTGAGACTGGTTTTAAATACCTGGGGATCTATGTCTCCTTGGATCCCACCGTTCGCTATGAGCGTAATTTGCTACCCCCTCTCCAAAGGCTGAAGCTTGATGTCGCACGCTGGCGTCAGCTTCCACTGTCGCCGCTCGGTCGTGCGGCTCTTTTTAAAATGATGTCGCTGCCTAGATTTTTGTACACTCTCCAGAACTCATTTGACCCCGTTCCTTCGGGTTACTTTCGTGAGGTGGAGACTTTACAAAGGCGAATGGTCTGGGATGGACGTGCACGCATCGCCCTGTCTAAACTCACGCTTCCGTGGTACGACGGAGGCATTGCCCTCCCTGACATCAGGCGTTACTATTGGGCTTCTCAATTAAGTGCGGTTAATCACGCAACGTATGCTCCCGGTCCTGCCCCGGCCTTTGCAATGGATAAACACCTTCTGCCGGGGGGGGGGACTTCAACAGGGCGCTGTATTCCAAGAGGCTCTGTAAAGCGCTGGCTGGATCCACTAAAATTGCTGTATGTGTGTGGCATGACGCAAATGCGGCTCTTGGATGAAATGATAGACTTACCTGCGCGACCCCTTTGTATGACTCTGAAGGGTTGGGTGGTCTGTGGCAAACTAAAGGTTTTGATAAATGGGATATGATTGGTATTAGCAGGGTGGGAGATCTCTGGTCTAAAGGCGACGTTAAGACCTTTGCGGTGCTAAAGGCGGAATACGAACTCGGTGACAGGGAATTCTTTAGGTACGCCCAGGTTCGTCATGCTCTGTTGTCGGTATTTGCTGTGGGTACAGATATTCCTGAGTCCTCACCTCTTGAGGATCGTATCCTGGATGGACATGTGCCCGATAGCACAATTTCACTGATTTACAAGAAGCTGATAAACAATAGGGCTGATCTGCTAATACGCCTAAGGGCTTTGTGGACCGCCGACGGTCTAGAATTGGATGATGAGGACTGGCAATCCGCCCTGTCCTCGCCCAAAGAGGTTGCCATACCCGCTCGCCTTAGGTTTGTTCAACTTAAGATCCTCCACCGTGTGTATGTCACTGGTCCGAGTCTGGTTCGCATGGGTTATTCTCTGGATGATTTGTGTAAGCGTGGTTGCGGCATGACTGGCACCTTCCTCCACATTCTATGGGAATGCCCGGAGGTGGTTGAGTTTTGGTCCCGTGTGCATGTCGTAATGGAAAGGGTCACTGGTGTGGCGCTACTGCCCGAGGCCAGGCTCTGTCTCCTGAATGTCTGGGAACCCAATGATTACAATACGGCGCAGATCAACTGGGCGACCCTTGGTAATAGGATCGCAAAAAGGGATATTGCACAGCTCTGGGGCTCCCATAGGCCGCCCACTGTATCATTATGGGAGGAGAACATGGATTGGTGCATGTTTAGGGAGAAAACTGTGTACCTGTCACGGGGCAGGCCCAAGAAATGGAGTAGCATTTGGTCACAATGGAATTCATATCGTGGAAATATATGCACCCCCCCACATGCTTTGCTTCCCGATGTTGCCCTGTCCCCCTAATTGACATTCCAAGTATTAACTTTTACTGTAATGCTGTTGGTTTCCTCGCTACCCCCCCCACTACGGATATCGTATGTATTGTATATGTTGCAGTGCTGGAGCGCAGAATGCATGGACCCATGGCCGTGTACTTACCGTATTTATGCCTTGTGTAGTTTGTTATTTTTTCTGTTTTATTTCCAATAAAAATTTCAACAAAAAAAACATTGCAAGGGGACAAACAAAATCCCATCAGTGATGATGAAGAGTACAACCTGCACATATGTACAGACATCCTCCAATGGCTAATGGAGAGTATCCACACCCCACCCCCAGGAGCAGGGCAGCCCAACTGTCTCGAGGTGACCCCACCACCCGCACAGCCCGCACAACAGAAAACACACACCACCACAGCTGTCTCCCAGGACCCCCACGAACAACACATGGAATTTCAACGCGGTATGTTGGGTTGCCAGGTGGAGTTGGCTGATCAGCTGCGGGTGGGTTTCAAGTTGTGGCAGCCAAACTCGTGGGTGTCTGAATCCCATCAGGGACCACTTACAGTCCCTAAGGGACACACACTGTCCGCACCATGCTCCACGACAATCCTTGCCCGACATCGCTGTGGCCATCTCTCAGATATAAGAACTGTCTAGTCAGACAGGCACCAGCGATGACAGCACAGAGTTGGCACAGATGCACAGGACAATTTAGACCGTGGAGCAGATGTAAGCTGGAAGTATGGCTGCCACAGCTGAACACCAGAGAGATGTAGCTGGGATCTTCCATGCCTCGCTGTTCATCATCCTGCCATTGTTGACACTGAGCCGCTCCCAGATGACTGCAGCGGGAACTTCGACACACCTCTCCGACCGCTGATGTGTCAGAGGCACACAGTGATGCAGCCATTACCCCGACACACACACCGAACACAGAGGAAGTATCAGAGGACTAAGATGTGGATGGTAATCACTATGTGAGGAATGAGGTAGTAGCATCAATCACTGCCATATGTCCCTGCCTGGTTCTGCCCTTTGCATCATGCCCTGGGACAACACCTTCCACTGACCCCCGGAACACTCTGCGACATACACCTGGACCCCGACATGGACTGCCATCTCTTCACTGGTTGACAATTATACAGCAATCCTGACGTGGACTGCACTCTCCCTCTCCCTCTCCCAAATCACTTTTCAATCCTCAAAGGACTCATGTTGGCCCACCACAGGGCTTCCATGTAATGTGGGCTTGGCATGGCCATGTACAGCTCCAGCTCCGGATTACACCGGAATGTGAATAAAACATTCAAATTCACACAGATGTGTCATGACTATGTTCACTCAAGTATGAATGTATGGATGTATGTATGGACAATGATTGCACAAGTAGGTACACCCTGGTAAATGAAATCAATCTGCATGTTGAACCCTGAGCCACATGGCCAGTAGGATGACTGTGAAGGTGAGTACTAGCTATGGCCTCATTGCACATGAAGGACAATCTCACAACTCACCAACGTAGGCACACGTCCATGTATTGAATAGGGCTGTGTGTAGGAATGACCAAATTGGTAGCAGGTCCTACATCACATGTGACAACAGAAGTTCACTTCGCATACCTAGTCACACACATCTGTGTGGACACATTCTGTTTAGATTCATAGCATCGCTCCACATGGTCAGAGGTTGGATACCATAATCACATTGCTGGAGACACGTAAGTGCACAGGCCTGCCAGCAACTATCCCACACGCAGTGTTTGGCTCACAGAGGTGGAGCAGTCAAAAGGGACCCACCCCCATTGTAGATGCATCACTCAGTCCTTCCCTGTGTCGGGACGATGCTCATTGTTGCACACGATTTTTAAATCTAATCAACACTCATTGCAGTTGAACAGTAGTGAAGTTGCATAGACTTTATTGGCATGTGTGTGTCAGTATGGACAAGGCAAAGGCCACAACATGCAGGGACATGCTTGAGACACTTAAACGCAGCATGGGAACATGTCGAGGTGCAAGACATGGAACAGCACAAATGTACACGAAATCATTATGGATGGCAACAGTCTCAGCCCACCTTGCCTTGCTGAACGATTCAGGGGATGTTTGGCGTCTGACCATTTCCCCATGTGAGGGGACATGTCTAACAGCCCATGGGGTCTGCATAGTGCTGTGCCACCAGACTGCGCCAACTGTCTGGTCTGCTAACAGTGATCAGGTGGAAGTGTCCGACATGGTCACATGTTGTGCTATATTGCCATGTGTGTACTCTCCCCACAGCAGTATGTCCGAATCGGGAACATTGCCAAACGATGCTGTCCTGCCCCGACCATGGATGTGCATCACCTTGCACAGGTGTGTGTACACACGCGTAGTTCCACGCACAGGAATTCAGTGTCCATACGAAGACAGACATGTCAACTGTTGTGGTGGGATATGTGAGCATTCCCCACAATGCAACAAGGTGTTAGGACCTGTGCTGTGGGTGACAATCCGCAGGCCGTGGCTGCAGGGACATAGTTACTCGTTCATTAATGCCAGCGCAGCTTCTTTGGCAATGTATTCCAATAGTACATCGTTGTCGGGTTCAAGGAACAACATAGTGACCCAATCCATTAACTTGTCCGGGTAGATGTGCTCAGTCCACTCCGTTTCCCCAATCCGCAACACAGCCCAATAGGGTAGCGCCTCGATGTGGTCACTGCACACGAGGAGTTGTGCAATCTCCCATGCACAACTGCCAGCAGATATGCCAACGATCAGTGCATCCCATGCTCGGGTATCCCGGTGACACTCTTGTTTGTGGGCCAACAGGGGGCGCACTGTCAGGTCATAATCCCATTCTGCTACCGTTGCGTTGGATAGGCAGACCTCCATGGAGCACTCAAATGTGCATGATCGACAGTGGAACCAGGGTTGGACGCAGGTGACGTAGGCAAGCCGGAAACTCAGATGGTAACTGATTCGCAACACTGCCATTGGAAGTGTTACCAACTGATGCAGCATTTGTGCACGGTACAGTTCCATGTGACAGGGGTTGTGCATGTGCCCGGGATTGCCTGCCATTGCGTTTGTTGGTCTCGTAGCACCAGCACTCCTCAGACCGGCGCCAGTTCTGTGGAATATATGCCGCAGCTCAGGGCAATGAGTCATTTGTGTGTGCAACGTTTGGACGTATGGGTAGTTTCTGACCAATGTGTCAAGGGCATGCCTTGCAGGTGTAGGTTGTGCAGGGACAAGTGTGTGTGGGGTGTGGGCTCGTTGATTTTTCACTAGCGCAGTTCGTGGTGTGGGAGTCGTCGGAGGCTGGTTTGGTATCTCATGCAGAGTGTGCCAGCCACATTCAGGACCAAGGTCGAAGGGTCGGTTGGCCTTCCACCTTATGTATTGAGACAAAGGAGCTTTCATACCTAATTTTAGTCTGACTACTGCTTCCATTTCTGAATTGTGATGTGGCCTTCGCGCTGACTTTGATGCCAGGCCTGTGAATTGGGTGCACGAATTTCGAGACACACGCAGCTGTTGGCATGTTTGCATGAGCCAAGGGCCCGATTGGTATTGTGGGTGTTGTGGCCCTCGTGGGTGTCCGGCCGGCATGATCAGTGGCTCGATGGCATCTGTTGCCCTTCAGGTGTGGCTCTGGGCTGGGCTCCCTTTTGTGGTGCAGGCTGTCGTCCGACTTTGCACCAGGTCAGAGCAGGTGTTACTTTCCTGCTGCTAACATGCCTTATTGCCTGTTTTGGAATCATATCGCCGATGTGGCTGGTTGTTGAGAATGTTGAAGAGTGGTGTTGTTGCGGCTTTTGACACGGGAACGCCTCCTCTGCATCTCATTAGCGATAGTTGCCGGGGGTCGTCTGTGGCGATGTTTTTTGCGGCCGCTTTCATGGGTAAACTGATGCTATGTGTTGTTAGCACCTGCTTGTGAATAGTTTCATTTATAAGCACAGGTGGACCACATGTAAGGATTGTGAAATCTATGTCACAAATGTATTACAAAGACACTGGCAGTAATGTCCAATTTGCTTGTGAATAGGGTGATGATTTTATCGCGACTTTGGCTGCGATAAAGTGCCGTTAACTCGGCAATAACTCCTTGAGAATATTCCCCTAAGGGTTGAGGTAGAGAGAGAGGTAATGTCGAAAAAGGGGTGAATTAAAGAGGGGTAAACGCAGCGTGAGGTGGAGGTAGACAGCGAGATTACAGAGAAAACCAAGAGATGTAAGGAAGAGAAGGCAAAATGAGAAGAGGAATAGAAAAATGGGCCAGGTAAAGAGAGTAGTGAGGAAGAGAGAAAGGTAGAGAGAGGAGCGAAGGTAGAAAGGAATATGGTGAAGAGCAAAAAGAGAAAGTTAATGGACATACATGAAATAGAGATAGAGTGGTCGGTTTATACAGAGGTAGGGAGTTATAAGGTGAAGAGGTGGTGAAGTTGAGATATCTATAAAGAAAGAGTAGTTGAGGTGGAGGGGTGAGTTGAAATGACAAAGGATATCAAGCAAGAGTTATGTGTTTGCGTGTGAGAGATAGAAAGACAGAGGAGTTCATGAGAGAGTAAAAGGGGTAGAGGTCGAGAAACAGTGATAGCCAGAAAGGAGTAAGCTATTTAGAGAGGTGAATAAAAGGGCACTGGTGTGGAACCAGATAAAGGGGAGGTGGAAAGGTAAGGTAGTGAACTAATTGGAAAGTAAACTGAGAGGTTGGGAAGTGAGAGCGTGAGAGTGCAGTGGGGTAGAGGTGGAGCACTGATGGACATGTGAGGTAGAGAGACACATGAGATAGAGAGGTAAGGAGTAGTGGTGAGGTAGAGCAAGAGCTAAGAGAGAGGTAGAGAGAGATAGAAAAGAGACATGAATAAACAGGAATGCGGTAAAGAAAACGATGAGGTGAGAGGGGCGTGGTCATGACTGCCACCAAGATGGCCAAAAACGTGTAAGATTCTGGCAGCGGCGGCTCTCAACCCGACATAATCACCACCATCGTCGCCTCCTAGCACTGAAATATGCCTCACCACAGTGTCTGAGGACCGGCGCTGCTGCTGGGGAGCCGTGACCGCTATTTATTGCACCAGGGGCTGACGTGGCCTGGCACCGCCTTGTAGGCCAGCTGCAACAGGGGCTATGGGACAGACTGAGACCACTCGGTCGCACCTCCCTCTCTGGATCTGCCCGGACCCTGGCTGCAGAGGTTTGCTGCCACCACGCTTGATGGGACCCTGAGCTGTCGGCTGCGAAGCTGTGGGGTGCCGGGCACAACAGTCCTCCTCCCTCCCTGGGAGTGGCCTTGCCTCCTGCGCTGCAGCAGTTCTGATGTGGGGCTGCCCAGCTGGGACCCACTGAGCCTGTTGTGCCTGCTGGGGCCATGGAGGTGTTGTCTGTGGCCCCCTGTGCGCAGTGGAGATGGTGGTCAACTGATGCGGTGGCCACCTTGGTGACTGGCGGGCCCTGTGATTTTCCCGTTTGGCCCGGCATCGGCCCCACCCCCTCCTGCTACTGGCGCAGACAAATGCACACATGACCGGGGGGGGGGGCGGGGGGCGCCCTGCACTGATGCCCACAATCCTGGCCTGCTGAATCTATCCTTCTTGGCATTGATATCTTGAGCTCACCGTTTACTTTGGTCGCACACTTTATCATCTGCTACTAGCCCTCCATGACTCTGCGCAAACACTCTTAACTGATGCTGTTCTGGTCCTAGTACAGGTGTGGATGTGGAAATGGTACAGTTTGGCTCTGCACACCCCTAGTCCCGTCCTGTGTGCTGTGGATAGTGCCCACCGCTGCTGTGCCTGCCCCACTAGGTGAGTGATTGTGCACAGTACCCCCGCATTTTCTTCCTCACTGCGACGTGGCGCCACTTCACACTGCCGTATCATGCCCAACATCATACCAATAGGTCACACCGAACCTTAACAGCATAAGCTCACTTTCGAAAAAGTAAGACCTGATAGGGGGCATGGCTCTCTCTCAAACACAGATGACACTGTTGACCGTAAACAGGACAATGTCATTACAAACGATATGACAGTTATTATGTCAGAGGTCAAGGACGGTTTCCGTGCCATAGATACTAGTTTTGACACCCTCGCTGGCCTTATTGAGGAACTGGGGGAGCGCCTGGACCGCCAGGGGATGAGGATGGTGCTGAGGAGCGGATATCGAGGCTGGAGGACGGTGCTGCAACCGCTCAGAAATGTCTGGATAAGATGGAACGTATCCCGAAGCAGGTGCAAGAATGAGGGCTTGGAAGCCAGGTCCTGGAGAAATAACATTTGCATTTCCGGCATTGGTGAAACCACCAACATGGGGAGGCATGATACATCTGTGGAGTAACTTCTCTTTGATCTTTTCGACCACTCCAGCTTCTCGCATACCTTTGATGTGGAGCAGGTGCATCACTTCCTTGGCCCACACCCCCCTAAGTGTACCCCACCCTGCTTCCTTATAAGACGTCTCCTCAACTACAAGGACAGGGATGCCGTCCTTCGACTAGAAGTGCCCACTCGAATGTCAAGACACTAACATCTCCCTCTATCCAGACTTTACTCCTATGGGGCAGGAGGCGTGTCATAAATGTAATGATGTTAAGAACACTCTCCGGAAGCAGGGCCACCAGTGCGCAATGCTGTATCTTGTGTTTGTGACAACCTCCCTGACATATTGGTGTTCTGCAAAACCTTGCGGTCTAGGACTCCCCTTCCCCTGCAGACTGCATTGGAGCACTCCAGTTCCTCCACCCCTTCATGATCAACCACACCGTATCAGCTCGGGCGGAGATGACCACTCAATCTGTTTGCTTGTGCAGTGTTCAATTGTCACCTTTTTTGCCATGTCCTCAGCAGTATCACTACCTATACATATACTATTATTTCAGTGTGTACTGTTTTTATACAATTGCGGATGATTAACTGTTAACATTGCATGACATAGTTTCTTCTTGGGCCATCGTCTGTCATGTTGTCACCTCATCCCCCGTTGAGCACCACACTCTAGTTATTAGGTTTGTTTTGTTTCTTTGTTTGGGCCATATTTTTGGGATTCACTGGATGCTTTATGATCCAGTGTGGGTGAGGGTTGGGGTTTTAGGGTTAGAAGTATGTTTTAGTTTAAATGCTGGGCTTTGTTTTCCTGCTGTAGCGCTTCCCCGGACATGCACATTTTCTTCTCTAATGTGTCCACTTGTACTGCCCCTGCATTATGGCCATGCCATTCAATCCCACAAATAGATCACTCGACTTTACCTTTATGAACTGGAACATTTGTGGAATTAATATTTCTAGAAAGGGGAGGTAAGTGTTGGCATATCTGAACAGACATAGTGTTAAGATTGCCTTTCTGCAGGAGACCCATATGCCCCTTACTACTGACTGTTGCTAAAACAAGGGGAATGCACCGCTATTTCTCATGTTACAGTTGGACATGCATCTTTATATATAAAAGTGTCCAGTTTACCCTCCACATTATTCATTAAGATGCAAATGGCCGGTACGTACTTCAGGATATTTTGGCAGACAAAAGCGTCTTGTTAAATATCTATGCCCCCACCGTGGGCGACACTAATTTTTTCATGATCTTTTTGCACACATAGTGCATATTGATGTAGATCATGGGTGGGGATTTCAATATACCATTGTGCTTCGACACTGACTCCACCAATACGCCCTGGGCTCAGGACGTGGTCCGCCACATTGTGGATACCTATGCATTTTGTGACTCCTTGCACACTCGATAACCCTCTATTTCCAGTTTTACTTTTTATTCTGCCCCTCACTTCATCTGAACTAGGCTGGACTATTTGTTTCTCTCAGCTAAAACATACTTGTGGGTGACGGAGATCACAGCACTGCCATGTACACTGTCTGACCATATCCCAGTGCTCCTTCAAATCAGGGTCCCTTACTGTTGTAGCTTGGAATGCTCCTGGAGGCTCTACAGTGAGAACCTCCATGATCCAGTGTTGCATGGTAAGGTCCTTGCTGCCATAACTGAATATTTTGAATTGAATGTTGGCTTGGTCACAGCACAGGCCTTCCTTTGGAAGGCCTTCATATGCGGAGTGTGTAGCTTATACTGGAATCATTCATGAAATTTGCGCCCAGCTACATTGTATCGAGACTCTCTAACGAGGTATGGATGAGGCCACTGCCAAGAGTGAAGAATCTTATCTTATCGGTGATCAGTATTGCTGATGGAATTTTGCGATCTAGCTGATAGAGAGAATGCATACATGGGTAAACATGCTAGGGCCGACGATATGTGTAGGGAAAGCGCCTGGGTCGCCCCTTGCATGACTACTGTGACCTAACCAACTACACAATTGCATCACAGACTTGCGATCGGACTCCGGGCTGTATATACTGGGCAGAGAGGGAGTTCTGGCCAAATTCCAATAATACTATCAACACCTTTATGCTTCATGAGTACCTGATGTCCCCTCTGAAAATCTCTGCATATCTCGCGGAGCTGCGATGTTCTAGCTTGAGGATGGCCAGCGTCAATTCCCTGCTAAGCCGATTACCATTGAGGAAATTGTACAAGCTATCAATGCCCTTGATGGTATTAGGGTACCTGGTTATGATGGCCTTCCTGGAGCCTTCTATGAAGATTTTAAGATCTATTACCTCTCCACCGTTTGGCGCTATACAATGCCTCCCTAGCCATTGGCGCCCTGCCTCCATCATTACGCAATGCTCTCCTTGTTCTCCTGTTAAAACTGGGAAAGGACCCTCATTTATGTTCCTCCTATCACCCTCTATGCCTCCTGAACCTGGACAACAAACGTTTAGCCAAGGTTCTTGCCACCAGACTATCTCTTTTAATGGACTAGATCATCTCCACAGTGCAATCCAGCTTTGTCCCTCATCAATCCACTTCACTCAATTTCTGCACCATCTTTGCTGTCCTTAATAAGATATCTCCAACCTCCTCCGCAGTCATAGACCCCTTGTATGCTGAGAAAGCATTTGTCTCCCTTGAATGGCCCTTTACCAGATCAGTTCTTAGCAAACTAAGAATCCCTACTACTTTCATCTCCTTAATCATGCTCCTGTATACTCACCCTGTAGCCCGTATCCTTTTCAATGGTTTGCTCTCTGAAACATTTCCCATTATGAGATGGACCAGGCAGGGTTGCCCACTGTCTCCCCTTCTCTTCATTATCGGTATGGACCCATTGGTCTTCTACAGGTTGGATCGCCATCGGCATCGTCGCCTCCAGCTCACCTATGGCTCCTTTGTGCTCAGTGACATTTTAGTTTTTATCCTTCACCCGTCAGTGAACATGTCCCCGCTGATGCAGGAGACTGTCCAATTTGCAATCTTTCAGTGCTCCGAATTAATTGGGCTAAATGGAACTGTTCCCATTGAATGACTGCCCAGCCCGCTCATCCTGACTACCCCTTTACTTGGGCAACAGATGGCACTAAATACTTAGGCATATGGCTATATAGAAACAAGGATCACATATGGCAACTTAACCACTGGCAGGTAGGTCTGATCAGTGGCGCCACACTACTAGCATGAGAGCTCACCAAGACGACCCAGGGATCCCTTGACCTCAGCGCATCACTTGTGCCCAATGAGACCGACATCGTGGGGTTTCACAGAAGTCCCTAGTCTGTTCTGTCCCTGTTTTGTTCGCAGTCTCCGATTGAATTCTGGATCACTGCTACCATTTTGATTTGTGAAAGCGATTCGCTGCCTCCATTTTGAGCCGCACCTGAAAGAACGTCGCTGCCTGTACATTGGTCCATCACAGAAAACTTTCTATTTTGCTTTCGATGTACCGCTGCCTCGTGGAGGGTTCTCCTCCTGAGTTGACAGTCCACACTCTGTCCTTCTTCTTTGAGAGCTCATCCAAGCAGTCACCCTGCCTCTTTGGGGCCCTGATCAGAAGACTACCGAAGACCAGCTCTCTGCGATGGCATGCCCCGTGCCCCTTTTGCCTCACTCCCCGCAATGACAGGAGGCCATGCCCTATACCTTGGCCCATGAATACGGATCTTTCCGAGTCTATCCTCAACAGACAGGCCTGACTATCCTGGGCGTGAATTCCTAACTCACCCCTTACAACACCTTTCACTCCCATCTTCCTCTTCTCCCCCTCTATATTCTCTTCTTTCTTATACCGCCTCATCACTTTGTTTATCAATATCTGCATGTACCTGTAAACTGAATGTATTGATCCTATAACCATAGAATCTACTGTCTCTCATCACACTCACTGGTATTCAACTCACCTTTACGATCCAATCTGAGCCATAGACCTATTCACCTTACCCACCTACAACAATCTTAGGTCTAACTAAATCATTTGATAATCTGATCCTTTTGTGTCTCTCACAAGTCTCACGCATACTCTCCTAATTCATCCGCCTTTCGCCGACCTATGTACACACCATCAACTGTATCTCTTGTACCTATATTCACCACAATTGGTGTTGTGTAGCACTACTTGTACTGCCACACACCTCCCTATCCATTCAACACTTCTCTCTGCTTAACAAAGTCTTCCCCAACCCTCACCCCATGAAAAACACCACTGCCTACTCGAACACTGATTCTTAACTGTGTCTAACCCTACTGCATACCTCCTCTCCTCTCAAACCTTACCCCAACCCACTACCCCCCCCCTATTTTATTAACACTGAACACCTACCCGCATCATCCTAGGCCTGGACAACCCTCCTAATCCTAATCTCCCCCCCCGCCCACTGCTACCTTGCCCAACCCTCCTCATTCCCCCCTCTACCCCACCAACCCGCGTCACTCTTTCCCCCCCGGATTTGCTGCTGGGACAACAAATAACTACCCTCCTCCCACCCCTCCCACACCCTCCCACTCATCGCTCTCAACCAAATCTCCTTCCTCAAAACTCCCCCCTCTTTGCCCACCTTTCTTTGCCCGCTGCCCTTTTCTTCCCCAGCAAAGCCTCCCCACCATGTCCCACCTCAATCCTACCCATACACCACCCCCCACTCACGCTGTAACTGAGAAGCACTCCACACTCATCAAACATGGTCCCAACTCTTGGACAATTCCATACCCTCCCAACCTCTCAAAAAATGTCAAAAAGAACTTCAAACATAAATTCCTAATCCAACATCCCGAAACCTTTATTGAAGATAACTCTCACAGCCTCACGTCCCCCATTAAAACTAACTACATTTTCTATACCAAACGCCCCTCCAAATGGAAGAGCACCTTCTTACAACACCTCCCAGTATCTAGCTCGATTAAAATCCCCCATGGTCATAAATTCACCACTTCTCCTACCTCTCTTTTCCCGGTGAATTAACCATTTATGTCTACAAAACTGGAAACATCCTGATTCAAGTCTCCAGAAAGCACCTCACAATTTTCGAACTCCTCTTCAACACTCTTTCTGACCAGCTGTCACTATCTACTACCCCCAACAACCTCTCAGTCTCAAAACCCCTCCGAACCCCCTACTTCCGCCCAATGTCCCAACCCTCTCCCTAATGACAGTCCACGTACAACAACTCCTTCTCTGTCACCCTCACTCGAACTATTCCCTGTCGCAATCCGATTCCCCCTCCCCAGCCCCCCAGACCCCCTCCCAACTCTCCTTTGCCCCCAGAGACAAACTCCATACCACCATGTCACTCCTACCCATAATGACACATCCCTCACCCTAAATCCTATCCTACCCCCCTCTCCGGAACCAACCCCCCACCCCTACAATACACTCCTCCAAACCCCTATGTCCCCTAATGACCGACCAACTCTGACACCCCACAACCTCCCTATTACCCCTCCTCCCCCTCTTACTAGTCCCTTAATGACCATCACCCCTCATGTCACCACCCCTTCCTTCACAAACTGAACCTCCACCCATTTCACCGCTTCCGCATCCCCTCTCACCCCGCATACTCTCCCCCACCTACCCCCTTTCGCCCCTCTCCCCCTACCAGACAATCACACGTCACGCCCAACCCCCCTCCCTACACCGGCACATACACCCCTCCCATCCCCTGGCCTTCCCCAATCCTCCTAACACAGAACCACTCACATTATCCCCCTATTAAAACTAGCACTCCAATCTTCCAACCCTCTCTACCTAGCCACTCCGTCCCTAACCCCTCCTTCATCCCAGACACCTCCACCTCCCTCCTCCCCAACCTCCATCAGGTACTTCGTAACTTAGACTACAATCTCTCTTCCCTAGCTACTGAACTAACCCTACTCAGAAAATACTTCAATCGAATAAAGTCCAACAAACCCTTAGCCCGCCCCTCTTGGCCCTATGCTCAAAATACTTCTCACCAAGAACACCCATACACCAAACACTGGGTAACTACGCCCCTCCTCCCCCGCTCCGACAGACCCTTTTGAACCTCGAATACCTACTCCACCCAACCTCTCTGCCCTCTGCAACGCCTACCTTAACAAACCCCCTCCTAAAGACCCTTCTCCCCCTCTCACTCCAATATTCCTGTTATCTTGGGGACTGGCAGAAGCCCGGAGTCTCCAAGCTCCCCCAGACCCCCCTCAACTCACCAGCATTCAACTCCTCCCCACCCCTAACACCAACCCTAAACCCCTTACCTGCATGCTCGTGAACTGCCGCTCAGCTGTCAGGCATGCATCCAAAATCTCCGAAACCATCCTCAATGAGGATGCTGACATTGCCTTCCTTACTGAAACCTGGCTCAAATACCACTCTACACCCATCCTTGACCTTCTGCCCCCCCCTGGCTACTCTATTCTCAGAAAAGACAGACCTGAAAAATAGGGGGCCTAGCAATTATTTACAAAGAAGAACTACAATTCTCCCAAATTAATAACACTGACTACACAACCTTTGAATACTTAGGAGCCGAACTTAAAATAAAAAGCTCCCCCCCAATACGAGTCAATAACATATACCACCCTTCTGGTGAACCCCTTCCATTTGCCGAAGAACTATCCGACCTTCTAACTAAATCGTTACTTTCCAACTCCAACGATCGCTTCCTAGGAGATCTTAACCTCCACTGGAATGAACCCAATGACCCTGCAACCAACCATCTCAACAACCTTCTTGAGATTAGTGACCTCAAGCAGCTTTGCAACGCCCCCACCCACACCAAATGTGCTACTCTAGACGCCATCATCTCCAACCCTGATCTGACATCCTTGTCTAACATCATCCCCATCGATTGGTCTGACCATCATCTTATCCTGTTCACATCTCCCCTCCAGCACCACCCGCCCCCAAACAAAACACTAAGACTGCAACTGTGACCAGAAATCTTAGGCAAATCCACCCCAGCATGTTAGAACTTGAACTCCAATCCCAACTCAGTGTCACCGCCCCCTCCTCTAATGCAAATGAACTCACTGAGCACTTTAACAAAACTGTCTCTGAGGTTTTAGACAAACTCATCCCTCTAAAAAGGAAAACGCTAAAAAATGTCCCCTCTAAATCATGGTTCACCCTTGACCTTAATAAAGAAAGAAGCTCACTGAGACTGGCTGAAAGAACATGGAGACAACACCCTTCCCCATCCCATCGCGCTCTCTTCAGAAATGCTAGATCGTCCTACAAAAAACACATCTTTTCAGAAAAAGCATAATTCTTTTGTCTTCAACTCTCTTGCAGACCTAGAGAACTGTTCAACATTATTAGAAATCAAACCTCACCTGCACTCCCTAACCCGGTGGTCTCCATTAACAAATGTGAAGAAACCGCCAACTTTTTCGGTGAAAAAATCACAAAAATTGACCGCGCTTTTCTCCACCCTCAACCCTCACCCACCCCTCAACACCCCCGGGTTACTACACCCTATCCTCCTCTCCCTTCGAACACTCATCCGATTCCTTCACTCCTCCTCCCATCGCACATCCCTCCTGAACCTCTCCCCAGTATCCCACTGCTTAAAAATAAGCCTCATGGCATAACTTCCACCATGTTTCTGAACAGGAAGTCTTCAACATCCTATCCAAACTCAAACCATCCTCCCACACTAAAGACCCTCTCCCGTCCACACTTGTCCAAGATCTCAAACATGTTATTGTCCCCTACTGGACCAACATCATTA
Organism: Lissotriton helveticus; assembly: GCF_964261635.1. Lineage (NCBI taxonomy): Eukaryota > Metazoa > Chordata > Amphibia > Caudata > Salamandridae > Lissotriton > Lissotriton helveticus. The sequence goes on along the minus strand of NC_136057.1, from coordinate 1,405,656,611 downwards.
ACACCTCCCTCTCTACAGGAAATGTTCCCACCTCACTTCAACTCGGACAAATCACCCCATCCCCAAAAATCCCAAAGCCGACCCAAATGACCCAAACAATCTCCACCCTATCTCCAACCACCCCCTCCTCTCCAAAGCCCTTGAAAAATGCGCCCTCCACCAACTGGACAAACACATTGACACGTTTAACCTTCTAGACCCCCTTCAAACTGGCTTCCTCAAAGGTTGCAGCACCGAAACCACACTGCTTAACCGCTTCAGCGCGGCGCAGATTCCTGCGCTGTGCTGAACGTTCCATTGGGCTTATGGAACCATGACGGAACGGTTCCGTCATGAGCACAGGCCAACCGACGCTCATGACGGAACCGTTCCGTCATGAGCATGGAAGGGGTTAACATAGTCGATGATATTCACTTAGCCCTGGACAAGGGCGAGAGCTACCTACTCATCCTTCTTTACCTTACCGCTGCATTTGACACAGTCTACCACCCAACTTTACTCAATGCACTCAAAGATCGCTTCGGCATTAATGGCACTGTCCTTACCTGGTTCACATCCTACTTCCAACATAGAACCCAACAAATTAAAATTCAAAACAGCCTCTCTAAACCAACTTCTGACTCCCTAGGTGTCCCACAAGGATCCATCCTTTCCTCCGCCCTTTTCAACCTCTTTATGGAACCCCGCACCCTCATACTTAAAGAAGCAAAAATCAACTATCACCTATACGCTGACGACACCCAACTGTACTATAAAATAAAATCCCATGCCAATATCCTACACCTTAACACTACACTAACCAAGATCCAACCTCAACCCTAACAAAACCGAGATCATCCTCTTCTCTCCCAAAAATAACCCTCTCCCCATCTAAACATGGATCGCTGACCTTTATGCCCTAAACTGCTCGTTCTCCCTCGCCAAATCTGACAAATCACTCGGCATCACCATCATCAATAAACTCACACTCAACTCCCATGTAAAGAACTCAGCAAAAAGTGCACTCTTCACACTCCAGCATCTCAAAAAAATCAAACCTTTTATCCTAGCTGACGACTTCAAACTAATTATCCAATCTCTGGTCCTATCCAAAATTGATTACGGGAATGCCCTTCTCTCCAGTACTCCCAAAATCCACCTTGCCCCCATTAAATCCGTCCTCAACCTCGCAGCTAGATTAGCAACTAACTGTAAACGGTTTGACCCCATCTCCCCTGTCCTCAAGACCCTAAAATGGCTCCCCATCGAAGGCAGATCCTCTTACAAAATTGCATGTATTACACACAAAGCCCTCTATTAGGACACTCCAACCTACCTCTCAACTAAACTCAAAAAAGCTGGTGGTGTCTGATAGTTGAGAAGCACTAACACTCTACTTCTCATACCCCCTCTTCTAAAAAAAAACGCATCAAAATCCCGCTCCGTCTCTGGCCCCAACTATCTGGAATGCCCTCCCCAAAGACCTTCGATGCAACCCCTCCTATGACAGCTTCAAAAGAAATCTTAAAATTCACCTTCTCACAACATTTTTGGGGTAATTAGATCTTTGGTCTCCCCTCACCATACCGTCTCCCCCCTGGTATTGCTCACTTAGTCCTCCCTGCTATATTGTATAAATTACTTTTTATAACGGCATTCTGGTCATCTTAATTTGTTTTCTGTTTACGCTATATGCACGCTGCTTAATATGTTATCTTAATTACTCCTTTATTTTTATATGATCATTTCTTTAATTAACTTCATATATTGTTTTTTGTTGCTTTCCTGTTTATTTTCATTGTCGATGTGAAGCGCTCTGATACCCTTGGGTGTAGCTAGCCCTATATAAAACCTTTCAAATAAATAAATAAAAAATAAAATAAATAAACTATGGCCCGGCAGTGGCGTATCTCACTACTCAAGTCAACTGCTGGATTAACTTACCCTCTCTATGGCAAGACGCGTGGTCATCATTAAAATTATCATGCTGCCTCGATTTCTAAATCTTTTCCTGAACATTCCCATTCCCCTACCCCAGACTTTCTTCCGATTTCTGTGCAGTCTCCTATTGCACCTTGAGTGGGCTGGGGCAGCCCGAGTGTCTGTTGGAATACTGTCATTCTCTCTTACGAACGTGGAGGACTCGGAGTCCCAGACCTCTATTTCTATTATCTTGTCTCTCAATGCCCATTTTCTTATGGTGGTATCACCCGGATGCCCGCATTCCATATCTGAGAACGGTACGAGATCAGTTAAGTGACACCCCACACACTCTCATATTGCCAAGAATAATCACACTGGACAACAACAACATCCAAACTGTGTCCACGACTTGTTGGGTGTGGCGCAGGCTGCGGCAGACACTGGGGGGGGCTATACTCCCCAGCCCCCTGATCCTTGGCAAACCTTGATTCCCGCTTACACGGAAAAAAGTGGTGCAACGTTCTCGCTTTGGGAGACCAATTTCTAAACCACCATGTTGTACAACCAACCGTGGATCCCCCCTCGCATAACTTACCCTTCCTGGATCACTTTACACAAATTCATTATGGTCCATGCTCCCCTCCTATCTACTACCCCAAGACGAATTCATCCGCCTTGACTCTTGTGTTTTTGGATGCTGATGCAGGTTTTTGTTCTCATGACTGTACCATATGTGCATCACCTTAAACCTGACACCCCCATTAGGGTGCGAAAGAACTGGGAATCATTCTTAACAATAAGATATGGTTGTACTGCTGCTCACAGATTCAAAGCATCTTAATCAACCATAAGCTCAAACTGTTGCATTTTAAAATAATTCATTGTATCTTTATCTCTCCCTATGACATCGCCAAATTTGACACTACTAGGCCTGACGTGTGTACTAAATGCCAGGCCAGGCCTCAGGTGCGGATTTCACACATCTAACGTGGACCTTCCCAGTGATACGTGCATACTGGTGCTCTGTTTTTACGCTAGTCACGTCCATGACCAACATGGCAATTTCCCCAGATCCTCTCCTTGCCCTTTTAGGATAAACCAGAGATATACTGCGTTCTCTGTGCCACTTTGTTTCCGTAGCTTTCCTTTTAGCCAAGCGGGAGATAGCACTTCACTGGGGCAGCAATAATACCCCCTCCACCTCTAATTGGCTTGAAAGCATGGCATACTGCAATAATGTTAGTGGGGACTACGCCCTTGTGAAGCCCCTCTCATCCCACCCTAGAGACATCCGGCAGCCACTGCATGAGTACCTGCGCACTCTGGACCCTGACACTACCCCTTATCATCCACTTCCTCTTCCCTTTCGTCGTAGCCTAATTTTTGTCTTCTTCTTCTACACCCCTTCACAATCTCATTCATTGATACAACTGATCCACGTCTTCCATTTAATTATTTTTGAATATCATGTTAATTCGCTCTTCAAGCAATTGTGTAGATGTTATTGCATGGGTGATGTGTTTATTACATCAGTATATCACTGTTGAACTGTTTATTTTTATTTGGAAAATCAATAAAGACTTTACAAATAAAAGAAAGAGCTGAGGTTGTGTGAGAAGTGAAGTAGATGTAGCAGTGGAAAGAGGTACAGAAAGATAAGGTAGAGGGAGGGGTTGAGAGTGATAGATGTAGATGTAGCCACAGGGAGTGGTAGAGTTGAGTAAAGGGCAAGGTAAGGAGAGACAGTTAAATAGAGATAAGCATCGCCCCTGCTCTCCTTGCCCCCTCCCAGGACCTACTTAAAAGCGCAGGTGGAGCACCAAAGGCAAGTCTCTCTGTGCCTGTCTGCGCCTTGTGCCACAAACCATGGTCCCCACTGCCACCCATTGCTACTCCACCGTGACCCTCCACACTCTGAACCCAGGCCTCTGCTGGCTACACTGCTGTCGCTCCACACCACACAACACCGAAATGGCATTCCCCTGCACCTCCTGCCAATTCTCATACACTCCCCAACACCCACTACACACAACTTCTGGCACATTCTCACACTCACCAGCCACCACCTAAAGAATCAGGTTATTTAAGACCCAGCGGCGTCAGGGGACACGCCCAAAGTCTTCGAGTTCACCTGTCTTCAAAACACAGAGACGCGGAATCTTCTTGGTGACGTCAAAGATTGAATTTATTGGCTGCAACCAGAAACAGAGGTCCACGAAGTACAATGGCTGTATATTCGTAGGAGACTGCTCAATTTTTACCAAGCAAGCCATCCTTTTTATGCCAAAAATCACATTCCAGACGAATACCTTACATTTTACAAACTGTCCAATCACATGTATCCAAATCAGAGGTATCGCATGACGGTAAAACCCACTTTTCAATTACCCAGCCCACGATTGATCATTGGTCGAACCCAACATTCTTCATCAGACAGGTCGATCGAAACCCACCATAAAATCGGGCACCTCCCCATCGTAAACAACCAGAGGAGTAAGGAGCAGAGACAGGTGTGAGTAAGATAAGACATAGTTGTGTGCAATAAAGGGTTTATGACCTCCTGTGCCTTGATTCTAAATCTCGATCAGCTACTGGGAAAGGAACTGGCCTAGCAAGTTTGGCTTCAAGCAAAAGGGTCGTTCGCTCGGGTCATTCAGAAGTCAGCTAAAGTGTACGTGTGCTAAAGACTCGTTCGGCCGAAGTCATCGGCCTATGTGAGGGCAACCACAAAATGGCTGCCGTATACAAAATGGAACCCAAGGGTTCAGAACGATTCCCTAAATACGTGGTGAATCCTTTGGTGTAACGTGACGAAAACGCTCATGCTTGCCGTACTAACTGGTTACAGTTCGCTAATACCAATTTCGTAACGAAACAATGACCTTTATGAAACGGGCTCAGGATTCACGGAACCTCAGACCCTCCTTTTGCCCTTACATAGGCAATTACCTACACTCCCGTCAATCTGAGTCTAGGTCTATATTCATCAGATCATCAAGATGTTGCTGAAGCATAATCCTATTACTTAGTAGTAGCACAAAGGCCACATACAGCAGGAGCGCACTGTACACAAAGACAGAACAGGAAAAGAATCCGTAAAGCTATCCCAATGACCATCAGAATCTTCCATCCCCAGGTGGATAACAGTTCCCAGAACCATCCCATCAACGACCAATCTCCCTTATCCACGTGTATAGAGTCGGAGATCTTATGTAATTTGGAAATGGCCTGATACACCGTCGGAGCATTGTCTGGAATGAAAACACAGCAGCTCGATTGGATCACTTTACATACCCCACCTCGATCTGCAAGTATGACGTCTAACGCAACTCTATTCTGGAGGGCCATAAGACGATCCGACTGGAGCTCCGCAGTCAAGTTACTAAGGGCACCGGCAGTTTCAATTACGGTGGACTCAACCACTCTCGTCAGCTGCAGTATGTTCCTGCTGTTAACCATCGGTCCCCAAAATGGCAGAAAACCCTTCAAGGAATCTCCAAATTCTTGTCTTGCAGTATCTTTCTTACTGAAGACACCTCTAACAATTCTTGCTTTGTGGTAATCTGCCGCGGCTGTATAGGTAGGAGGCAACAGGAACGAGACAAAACATGTGCCCGAGAAATCAGGGGGCAACCATGTGTACGCTTTATCGTAACAGACAAAATAGGTACCCTTAGCTGCTAGAAACGGTGGGGAAGTCTGGGACGCAAAAACATACGTCTCCGTACAAACACTCTTCCCTAACTGAGCTCTCGGATTCTTACCATTTCCTTGCAGACAGTAATGACCCTGATGGGGCACAATCCAAATCGGAGAGGATCTTTTCGCTCGCTGGTTCTCACTCAGACTAGCTCCATATCCAGTAACGTTCCATCCAATATACGCTAGTGTCTCATCGCTGGGGATTGTCTCATAGGAGCTAACTCCTCTAATCATATCGACTATTCCCTTAACTAGAGCACTATTCTTTGGATTATCCTTCACAGAACGTAGGGGGTAAATTTCACGAGCATAGATGAACATCGGTCTGTATGCCCACACAGAACCATTATAGCTGAATGGCAGGACCAGATAAGGAATACCTTTTTCAGTAGTATGAGGCATAAGGCCACACACCCAACAGTTAGTCGTGTTCACTACTAGTTGGTGTTGGTGCAGAAGCTGAACAAAGGAGTTATTAATGAATTCCAATCTTCTAATGGATTCATGTTCAGGCAGAGGATGAAAAGAATGCGAAGAAACAGTAGAAGAAGGTATGGGTTGTGAAGTGGGTGCAAACGTCACTTGAAAAGAGAATACAATATATCCCATTAAAAACATCATTAAGCTAAGTAACATAAAAAGACATAATATTAAAAAACATTTCCTACTCATTATTCGACACATTTTGCTTTTAAAACTTATTTCCTGAACAGGTCTCTCCATCTTGAAAAACTCCATCCTCTAACCGTGCTGTTCGCGGCTGTTGGGTGTTCCGTGCTAAGGAATGCGCCTGTCAGTCCAGGGAACGCCCTAGGACCAACCAGAACCGTCGACCTTGTGTCTTCGGCTTGCACTCCCAAGACTTGACACCGCGACCTTACAGCTGAACCCGGATGGCGGTTCGAAAAACAAAAATCGGTCAAAAAAGTTTTTCAGATGGGAGAGCTGAATTTCAAAGATAGCAAAAAGGAACATTTTGTCATTTTATTTGTCCCATGACTCTTGGTCGCAAATTATAATGGCCTTTATCAGGTAATGTCTGGTCGCGAAATAAGAGTTTAGGCTCAGTAGTGTCCAGTTGAATTGACGGTGGCACAGCTTCTTGCAGAAGATCGTCGCTTTCTCGCTCAGAACTTGTCCCAATTAAACGTGCATCGCTAAAAGGTAGAAAACGTGGCACAGTGTCAGTTTCCGAATCAGGAATGCCCTCCTGGACCCACCGGTCGTACGGCAGAGGCAAAGGAACCCTCTTACAGTGTACGCCGTGAACCCAGTTCTTTTTCCCTTGCACTCGCACTGCAGATCGTGTTGATAAGAGCACCAAGTAGGGACCGGTCCAGCGAGGCTGATCGTTCTTTGTCCGCTGGAAGTTCTTGATTAGCACCCAGGAGCCAGGATCGATGACATGTCCTGGATCATCAGAAACCTGAGGCAGTGTATCATGAACCTGTTGGTGTAAGACACGCAATTTAGCCGTCAAATCATACAGATAGTCAAGCAATACAGGGTGTTCAATCTCGCTGAATTTCGTCGGCCTCGGCACTCCCCATATGTTTGCCGGGCGACCAAAAATTATTTCATAGGGGCTAAGTCCCACTCGAGAATGCACAGTCATCCTAGTTGACAAAAGTGCTAATGGCAACGCGTCAGGCCACTTCAGCCCAGAGCTCGCCTGTATCTTGGCAAGTTTTAACTTAAGAGTGCCATTATAGCACTCTACTAGTCCAGCTGATTGTGGGTGATTTGCAGCATGGAACGTCTGTCGGATACCTAACCCTTCGCACACTCTCTTCATCACTTGACCCACAAATTCACTCCCATTGTCACTCCAGACCATTCTCGGCAAACCAAACCTAGGGAAGAACTCCTTAACAAGGGCTTTAGCTGTGGACAAGGCAGTGTTATCTTTTCGGGGATATGCTTCTACCCATCTCGAAAAGGCACAAACAACCACGAGCACGTATTTCAGGTTGTTGCATCTCTCCATGTGAATGAAATCTAATTGTAAAACCTCAAACGGGTACGTCGGAGGCGCAAAATGACCAGCTGGAGTTGAGGTTCCCTTACCAGGATTGTACATCAGGCAGACCATACAATTCTTGACCACATTCTCTGCACACTTAGGAATTCCAGCATTTTGCCATACTGGAGCCAACAACTTACAAATCCCTTTCACACTGATATGAGCCATTCCATGCGCCATCGTAACCACTGCAAGCACGTACGCATCGGGTAACAACCATCGCTGATGCTCTGACAACTCAACCCAGCAACCATTCGCATCCAATTTACCCGTACTCTCTCTCCATACGCTCAACTATTTCTCTGTAGCTTCAGCTTGGATAGACTTCACACTTTCTATCGTATCCTCACACATTCCAACATCCCCAATCCATCTTGCAGGGCCTGAAACATACATTCGACTCATCACATCCCTTGCCACATCTTTTGCAACTTCATCAGCAAATGCATTACCGCGACCAAAGTCATCGGTAACCTTCTTATGTGCACTGCATTTCACAATCGCAACTTGCAACGGCAAGGTAAGTGACTCAAGAAGCTCATTCACCAACTGACCATTCTGAATCTTCGTTCCATGAGACGTGAGGAACCCACGTTCCTTCCACAAGCGTCCAAAGCTATGAGCCACACCAAACGCATACTGGCTGTCGGTATATATGGTCACTCTCTTTTATTTCGATAACACACATGCTCTCGTAAGTGCAATCAACTCGGCTGCTTGAGCTGAATTATGTGGGATACGTGCAGCTTCGACAATCGTATGCAAAGTCGTAACAGCATATGCCGCAGTCGTGTCACCATTTGGAAGCTTGAAGCATGAACCATCCACCCATAAGGTACCATCCCACTTCACAAGAGGAGTGTCCCTAAGATCTACTCTCCCTTTCGTTTCCTCTTCTGTCCTGAGAAAACAATCATGCTGTTCAGAAACATCTGTCTCTACTGAAATCGGTAGCAACGTAGCTGGATTCAACGTATTGCATCTCTTTATGTGCACATGACTCGCTAAGAGTGTCAACTCATAACCTGACAATCGAACACTAGTTAAGTGATGTGTCTTAGTCCTGTTTAACAGAGTATCCACTGCATGTGGCACCATTACAATCAAGGTATTATTCATCACCAAGCCAGCAGACTGTCGAATAGAAACAGCTGCTGCCGCTGTGGCTCTCAAGCAACTCGGCAACGCTCTAGCTACCGGATCCAAGGTCGACGAAAAATACGCGCATGGACGTTGCTTGTCCCCAAAAGATTGCGTCACCACTGACAACGCGCATCCCTCTCTTTCGTGGACATAAAGCGTAAAAGGCTTACTGTAGTCGGGAGTACCCAACACAGAAGCCGAACACAATGCATCGCTCAATTTGTGGTAAATAAATAAATAATACCCTATTTTTGACTAAGCATATAGTATAACAGATAGCTCAATAAATAAGAGTCAAGATTCGAGGTAGTAGGAATTTCTGCAGGTTTATTACAGCATAAGGACAGGATCAGGACAACCTGCATAGGAACAGAGTGACAGGGCCCAGTAGGACAACTGGGGCCCAGCAGCTGCCGGGGCTTGATCTGGGATGAGCGCGCTAACTTTTAATAACAAAACACAGGCATATATACATAGCGCGAACACATAGCATTACATTGCAGTAGGCGTAGCAGTGGGTGGAGCAGAAGGCGTGACGCGTAGCAGTCGCGAGAGATAACAGTAAAAGTAGGTGTAACTGGGAGTATACATAGACATGTGATGCAAACGTAACAGAATATGTCATGAATGGGCGGAAACATAGGAGGGGGCTACCTAAGGAGCTGGGACCTCTAACCTAATGGTGCGCGAAAATTGGCAATGGCGTGTTACTAGGAGAAGCTGGGGGCTATGAACTCTGTGCTAGGAGCAGAGACTAGAGTCTGGAGGGTCGGAGCGACATGTACCTAAACCCTATCTGGTATCTGATGTTTAGGGAACATGTTGATATAACTAGGAGTCATGAGGGGAAAAGCTAACTTGATTCTAAGACTGGACCATACATTATTCTTACATGAAATGCGTGATGAAGAATACTAAATGACCATTAAATACAGTATTTCTCTAACATGGAGACGAGAAGGCTAGACAATGACGGAAACTATTGATGCAGTTCAGTAGCTTAGGAATGCAGAGAAGAAGGACTGAACTGATAGCTGGAATCATAACATACTCTTGGCAGACTCAGAGGCAGAGCCAAGCTACACCGGGCACTGCGAGGCAGGAAGTAAGTGAAGGGTCGAGGATACAGGTGGGGGCTGTATCGCTCCTCAGCGAGGCTTTCAGGAGACAGGAGCTGAATCCAGGGTCCGGGCCCTTTTGAGGCCTGGAAACGGGGACTTTATAATGGAATAACGTGCACACTGGGAAACGCGGCAACATAACTTTACCTAGGCCTGATATTCGTAGTATTCACGAGGACTGGAAAATGACATACCAGAGGTGGACACAACTGGAATTGCGTCATTAATCGGACATGGGGAATAACATATGCATATTGGTCATGCACACATAACATATGATGGATGAGGCGTAGGGACACAGAACATGGCAAAATTTACTTTTCCACATTCCCTCCTTGTCACTACGTTTCCATCAGGAAACATCAATTTTCATGATACCATCTATCATTTCATACAGTACCATTTGCTCGTCTCGAATTGTCTTGGAACGGGATTTAGAACGGGGCTTGGGACTAGGAATACAAGAGGTAGCACACATGCTGCAAATCGCAGGGCCACATTGTATACAGAGGCAGCAGCTAAATATGATCGCTACTGCAATACCTAGAAAGGACAGGACTTTCCATCCCCATGTGGAAATTATATTCCAGAACCAACCTGACCATGTCCAGGTGCCTGGATCTTGGTGTAACAGATGGGCAATTTTATGGAGTCTGGTTATAGCTGAATAAACAGACGGCGCGTTATTTGGAATGAAAATGCAGCAACTAGATCCGATGACTCTACAGGCCCCGCCCCTATCGGCCAGTATGACGTCAAGGACGAGACGATTTTGCAAAACGACAAATCTCATAGCAGATTGTTCTTCGGTTAGGTTACCTAGAGCGGAGGCAGTCTCATTTACTACAGCTTCAAGGGTTCTTGTTAACCTACGGATCAGTTTACTATTCTGGACAGGTCCTACGAAAAAGAAGAAACCTTTATTGAAATCTGTATACTGTTCTAGAGTAGTTTCAGTATAATCGACAATTGGGGACTCCCTTCTATGTCTAATGTGTACTAGATGTGTGTTTCTGTGATAATCAGATGGGGCTAGGAAAACAGGTGGCAGTAGGAAAGCAATGTAACAGGTTCCCTCCCAATCGAGGGGCAGACGGACATATGCAGTTTGACCACAAATAAAATAAGAATGACGTGAAGCTTTGAAAACAGATTTCCCACTGTTACTATACTTGATAACAGCAGTACATTCACTATGTCCTACGTGTACAGAACCATAACTACGGACACATAATTCGCCTTTGACAGGTAGTACTGAAATAGCAGGTAAGTCTGGAGTAGTATCAGACTGAACATTCAGGACCATGAAATTCGACGAATAATTACCTAAATTATAAACTTCATTTTCTAGATCTAAACCTGTTCTGTGGGGGAAACCTTTCTTGTCTGGAAAACATGTACTGTTAAGAAAAGACATATCTGTTGAGGATGACGTTAACGTGGACCATGCTCCACACGAACCATTATGTGAGAATGGATAAGGAAACAGTGGCAGAACTCCCTTCGGTGTCTGAAAAGGGGGGAGTCGACCACACACCCAACAATTAGTGGCATTGCTGGTCTGGTGTGAATAATGTAACATACGGATAAATGTGTTGTTGCGCATAGCGAGGCGGTATGAATATTCGTGAGGAGGCAGATCACTAAACGTGTGCTCTACTGTAGCATTAGCAGACATATTTACATGAGGAACTGGAAAATACAGATAGAACGCATAGCTGGTGCAGGAAATCATTATGCTGATGAATAATACGAAACTCAGAAAAACGATACATCGGTTTGCGTTTAGACTGACTCTCTCACTATGGGGGTCTATTTTATGCATGTCAGAAACAGTCTAACCGTTTCACCTAGGGGAGGACTTATACAATCAAACTGACTGACTTATTTTACTAGACCTGAGCTTTAACTTATACTCCTGCTGCGGAGTTTTCTCTAACAAGGGAGGGGTTGTAATAATGTCTTTTGCGGGACAGTCCTTTAAAACAATGTCTTGACAGTTTTTAAAATCCTGGGAATCCTGGGAAATGTTCTTGGAGACGGGTTTCAATCCATTGAAAAGTTTTACATGAGAAAGATGGACCCACCCGTTCCTGCCTTCCAACTTGACGGCAGTACGGGTGGTCAAGAGGACCTGACGTGGCTCCTTCCAACGTGGTTCCAGCGGACTTGATCTGTCAAAATTTCTGATCATCACCAAGGAGCCTGGAACGATCTCGTGCGGTGCCACCTCGGTATTGTCTGGAAATGCGGCGGCAACCTGTGAACGACATGAGTTGAGGGCAGACATCAAGGAAGCTAGGTAATCTGTCAGCATATTACATGAAACATCGGTAATACTTCGGGGTCTAGGAGTACCCCACATGTTAGGGGGGCGGCCGAATACGACCTCATACGGGGACAGACCTGATCTGGAATGTGCGACCATGCGCATATAAAACAAAGCGACTGGCAGAGCTACTAGCCAGTCCACACCTTTTTCTTTACAAACTTTGGCAATACGGATTTTCAGAGTCTGATTATGTCTCTCGACCAGACCGGCTGCTTCAGGATGGCGTACACAATGGAACTTCCACTGGTACCCTAACAACAGGGAAACGTGCTTCATGAGTTCAGATGAGAATGGCTGACCGTTATCAGAATATACGACTCTAGGGAGTCCATATCTAGGGAAAAATTCACGAACCAACTGCTTGGCAGTGGTCGCGGCTGTGTAATCTGGGACTGGATATGCTTCTGTCCATCTGGACAAAGCGCATACAACTACAAGGACATACTTGAAACCTCGACATCGCTCCATCTGAATATAATCCATCTGGAGGACCTCAAAAGGGTGGTCAGGGGGCTGGAAACCACCTTGTTCCACCGGGACACTTTTACCTGGATTAAACTGACAACATATCATACAGGTACGGACTTTCTGCTTGGCTGCAGCTCGTAAATGCTTGTTGAACCAAATGTTCTGGATACTGTCTAACATAGCTTTTTCTCCTAAATGTGCTGGACTATGTGCGGTATTGATAATGACTTGAACCATAGAGTCGGGGAGAAACCATGTGGCTCTACCCTTCGTTAACCATCCTTGATCTGTCTGGACCCCTCCTTGTTCAGACCATTTCTTGATTTCATCGGGGGTAGCATGTAACTGGATATCTATGACATCTTGTGTGGGGTCCTTAACTGTCATGCATGTAATCGGATCTGGAATATGTGTCTGATTAACTGGAATGTCTGGAGTCTGCGCTGTAAGCTTGGCTGTGCGATCTGCTAGATCATTACCTTGGGAAATAATGTCAGTAACTTTCGTATGTGCTTTACACTTCATGATAGCAATGGATGTCGGTAAATGTATGGCATCTAACAGGGCTTGAATAAGGAGACCATGCTGAATCTTGGTTCCATGAGAAGTCATGAAACCTCTCTCCTGCCAGAGCACTCCGAAGTCGTGTACAACTCCGAATGCGTAACGTGAATCTGTGTAAACATTAACTTTCAGGTTCTTGGCGTGTATACAGGCTTGTGTCAGAGCAACTAGCTCTGCTGCTTGAGCGGACAGGGTATCAATACGGTGTGTTTCAATAACTTCAGTGTCAGTAGTCACTGCATACGCGGCGACTAGTTCTCCTGTACTAGTTCTCATACATGAACCATCCACATAAAGTGTCAGGTCAGGATCTGATAACGGAATGTCTGTCAGATCTTGTCTTGGCTTAGTCGTAATGTTAACTACTTCCACACAGTCATGTGGGTCAGAATTTGAACTAACTGATGGTAACAGTGTAGCAGGATTCAGGACGTTGCAGCGTCTAATTTCTATGTGTGGCTGGAACAGTGTCAATTCATAACCTGTTAAACGTGCAATTGTCAAGTGCTGAGTTTGTGTTCGGTTTAAAAGAACTTCTACTGAATGTGGGACTTGTACTGTCAGGGAATGTCCTAAAACTATGGAATCACTTTGTCTGATAGCTAGTGCTGTGGCTGCAACTGACTTGAGGCACGCAGGCAACGCCTGGGCGACTGGATCTAATGTGCTCGAAAAATAAGCACAGGGCTTGTATTGTCCTGCTTGATCTTGTGTAAGAACAGATAATGCTGTACCTTCGCGTTCATTGACGAAAAGTGTAAAAGGCTTACTGTAGTTCGGTGTAGCTAGAACTGGAGCTTGACATAGGGCTTTCTTTAACTCGTTGAAACTAAGTGTATGTTCAGATGTCCAAGGGAGGACAGTCGATACGGCTGCCTCCTGTGTCGTTAACTGTATCAGTGGCTTGGCTAGAAATGCATACTGGGGAATCCATTGTCTACAATAAGAAGTAAGGCCGATAAAAGCACGTACCTCCTTCTGGGTTCTGGGCTGGGGAAGACTCGCTATTAACTGGATACGGTCGGGTGTCAACTGCCTACCCCTCTTGGACAGCAAGTGTCCTAAGTATACCACTTGCTGGACACAGAATTGAAGCTTCGAAGGTGACACCTTGTGCCCCATCTCGGCTAGAAAATACAAAACTGTCAGTGACGCTCGCTCGCAGTCACGTTCAGAACGGGCTGTGATCAGTAGATCATCGACATACTGGAGCAGGGCAGTGTCAGTTGGCATGTGAATGTTGTCTAGTTGTCTCTTAAGTGCTTGACTGTAAATACTAGGGCTTTCTGTGAAACCTTGAGGAGCGCGTGTGAACATATAGCTCCTTCCATTTAAACAAAATCCGAAAAGAAACTGGCTGTCTGGATGAATTGGAACACTAAAAAATGCATTCTTGAGGTCAATGACAGTGAAAAACGTGGCTTCGGAATCAATGGCTGTCAATAGGGAAGAGATGTCTGGAACAACTGGGTACTGAGGAATAATACATTTATTAAGCTCTCGTAAATCAATCACTAATCGATATACTGGGGGTGCATTTGGATCAGTACGTTTCATGACTGGAATGATCGGAGAATTACATACATTGGAGTCAGTTTCTACAACTACTCCTTGAGCCATGAGCTCATCTATAATTTTGGATAAGGCTGCTACAGCCTCGGGTGGCAATCTGTACTGTCTGATTCGGGGTAACACTACACCTGGTTTGAGAGTCACACGATGGGGTGTGATTTGCATGTAACCTACATCAGTTGGACCTTGCGCCCATAAGTGCTGCGGAACATTAGACAATCTTGAATCAAAATCTCGTAATACATAGTGACCCTTAAAGTCACGTAGGAACAGACGTATTCCCTCTGGGGAACAGCAAATAACTGCACCTAATTCTTTCAGTGTCTTAATGCCTAACAGGTTTTCTGGACATGACTTAGTAAGTAACAGATCAGTAGTACGGGACAATGGACCTACTTCTAGAGTGACTGGCTTTGATATCTCGTTAACGATGGGTTTTCCTGAAAATCCAAGGGAAACATTTCTTGAGCCTGAGAGCGGAGCCCCTGGAACTTCGGCATGACTAATTGTGGTCCTACTTGCCCCTGTATCAATCAAAAACTTTCTGTCTTTCCCTAATACTTGACTGTGAACATAGGGACCTTCTTGATCTACAGGTATCTCGATGAGAGGCAAGCCTACCTCCCTCTCTAGGCTGTTTCATGAATATGGCTGGTACTCTGGATACTCAGACTGTGCATACTGGTACATCTGCGATGTGACATGCTGTGTTGCAGCTATAGGCTGCGGTGCGGGAACTGTCTGTTGTGCATTCTGTGACTGAGGAATCTGTGAAACTTGTTCTTGTCTAGGCGGACGTGGTCTTTCTTTAGTCTTTCCAGTAGCTATGTTGTGTTTCAGGACTGCACACTCATTTATAAAATGACCTGGCTGTTTACAATAATTGCAGTTCCCTTTAACGGGAGCTGCAGGATGACTGGCTTGATTCGGACCCCTCTTCTGACTGTCTTGAGGAACAGATTGTGCAACTAGCACTTTCATTTTCGTGTCTTTCATACGTTTTCTTTCGTGCTCTTGCTCTTCTCTGATTCTATTCTGGTGGTACTGGAGCATCTGGAGCATCTGGGACGGAGTATTTGCTTGCCAGGTGCTTTCGACTTTCAAAACTCGATTTTTAATTTGTGGACTTGAATTCTCGACTAATTTAGTAACGAATAGGTGAGGGTATGACTCACTACTTGTCTTGAGACCACTGTTAATACTGAAACATTTCTCAAATCTAGAATAAAAATCACTAATATCTTCATCTTGTTTCTGTTTACAGGCTGAGATTGCATCCCAGTCTTCTTTCCTAGTTGTCAATAATCGGGGTAAAACTTGAATCAGTAATTCTGGTAATTCTTTACATTTATCTCCAAGACCGGTACCTGGTACTCGTGCCTTGTCTTCAGCTTCTAGAGCTGTCCAATCGATCTTTTTCTCTCCCACCTCCCATTCTTTTTCCTTTAACTTTTCATACACCCCTGCGGGCAGCAGGACTTTTAACATTTTAATGATATCTGGGTAAGTGTATTCTCCCATACGGAGCATGTCTTTTAATTCTCTATGGAACCCTGCTGGATCTTGTCATGACAGGGAATTAATTTCTTCATTTCAAGAAGTTCCATCTTTGAAATCGGAGTGTATACAAACACTCGTTGCATTACGCCACCCGCCCCTTGGACTGGGTGGACTTCTCGTAACGGATTCTGTCTGTCTATGTAGAATGATTTACTTTCTGGGGGTGAGACATGAACAAAATGCGGATTCAGGAACGTTCTATATTTGTGGCGCTGTTCTAGAATGACACTAATTAAATCGGTACCTAGACCTCTCCATCTATACTGGAGTAACTCGTTCAGGATATCATGCAACGGACCTGGATCAGAATGTTGACCCTCATACAGAGTAATGAGGTGCTGGATCATATACATACCCACCAGTCGTTGCTCGGCTGGGGGCAGTTTCAGAAACATTTGTGCCACTATTTCGTCTGGAAAAGTGGTAGAATCAGTAATCCATCGGACTGCTGATCGGGCTAGTTCTTGTTCATGCATGGTACTTAATTCGCTATAACCGATTCGTGATTTCAGAATGTGATCGGTAGCTTGAAATACTTGTTCTAGAGAACCTTGTTCTGGTGCTGGATGATGAAAAATAGACTTGTGTTCTAGACGTAAATGGCGATCTGGAAATCTGGATTTTCCTACATACGCTATTCTGTCGGAATTCTCGTCTTCCTCTTCAGGATCAGAGATACTTTCTTTCTCGCTTACTTGTGCTGCTTTACGCTGTTCGTGTAACCTTATTATTTCTTTACGAATTTTCTTGTACATACTCTCCATGGCACTGACGGTCTTGTGCTTACCCTCGGCTATATTATCACTCCACCTTGTCAGGATTCTCATTTCGGCGGGATCTTTAGACGGGTAATCTTGTTCTCTTATTAGACAATTGATCAGGAACTTTAATATCATGAGCTGGATCTCGGCTTTCCTTTGAGACATAATCTCGCCAATACTTTCTGGATCATCCCCTGTACGGATGAAACGATATATTCTGTCTAGATCTTCTTTCATATTCGGTAAGGTGACTAGATACTCGGTCACCCTCCTTACACGTAAGGAATATAAAACCATATTATACTCGCCTGCGACCGGATCATAGACACATTCGTTAAGGGCTTGTCTGATTTCTGTGACAGACTTATTACTTTTAGGAGTACGCTGTGATGCTTGAGCATGTAATTCGAGTGCTGATAAACGTTTGTGTGGCGGTGGGGTTTGAGGAGTAGCTCCTCCTGCGGCCCCTAGACTGGAGTCGTCTACTGAGGCTCTACGTCCTGGCAGAGTGGGAAATGGAACTGTAGGCTGGACCGGGGGTACCGTAACAGGTACTCCGGTGTCTGGAGGAGCGGGAAGTGCCTGATTTGCAGGGACTGGCGGAGCGCGAACAGGATTTGCATATTCGGGGACTGTGTCGTCCAGATAGGACGAAATAAAAATGTCAGCTGCGGTCGGTTTGTGACGTAGCTTGGTCGGAATTAATGGTGGCGGGAAATTACTAGATGCCTCTGGGGTCGCTTTTGGCAAGCCTTCGGCAAGGAGAGGATACATACCCTTAATAAGGGCATGCCTCTGTCTGTCTGACTGTTCGGCTTTGACTTGTTCACCTATCTCGATTAATTCTCTTTCTTGGGCTCGTTCTTGGGATTCTCTACTTAACTCTGACTTTCTGACTTCCTTTTCGGTTCTTTTATGAGCTTCTTTACGCCATAACTCGATGGCATCTTTCTGTGACTGTCTGGCTTTCTTTTTCCATAATGCTTCTTCTACTCGCATGATACATTCGGCATCCCATGTACCCGATACGGGCCATCTATACTTTTCTTCTAACTGTTTGGTATACTCTACCCATAAATCTAGATACAGTATGGCGCTTATGCCATGTTTCTGATACATAAAATGACCTGGACTGTCCCTAGGCGGGACAGGAACTGCTTCTTCTAATAAACCCTTTCTAGTTTTTAACTGTCGTAATCTTGAAAAGAGCGGCATTGTAAACTTGAATCGGAACACAATACAATACACGAAGAACAATAACAATTGGGAAAACAATTCAGGCATACCACGACATTGGGAATACATTAAACAATATCATAACATAACAGTTCGAACAGAATATTACCTGAAAATACTGAGAACAGAAATACAAGAATTTTCTCGAGAACGGAACAGACTAGAATTACTGGATGCACTGCTGTAACAGTACGGAACATACCGGTCCCATAAAGGGACGCATCAAGACCCGTATCCACCTAGGTGAACACTTCGTTTGTGAGTCTGGGCACCACCAACCCACGGACCAGGAGTCAATTTAGATTGGTCCTGTCTAGATACTACCCCAGCAATGGTACTCACCGGGCAGCACGGAACGGAAAGCCTCGGACGGGACTGGACTGCTACGACGACGGACTTCGGACTTCGGACTTCAGTTACGGGTGGGCCTCCGGATACCTCGGACCTTGGACTCTCGGCTTGGGCTCTGGTCGGGACTGGCCGCGTTCCTCCACCGTCTCGTTTGGATGCTGGACCGCCTCCTCCGTCTCCTCCGTGGGCCTGAGGGATACTTGAAGCAGAAATATCTGCACGTGGCCGGTATGGTTCCGTCACGGCTGCAGAGGGTCAGGGGGTCGGCGTGGCTTCACCGACGCGTGGGGAAAGGGCAAGTCCCTATTCGGGCGCCATTATGTGGTAAATAAATAAATAATACCCTATTTTTGACTAAGCATATAGTATAACAGATAGCTCAATAAATAAGAGTCAAGATTCGAGGTAGTAGGAATTTCTGCAGGTTTATTACAGCATAAGGACAGGATCAGGACAACCTGCATAGGAACAGAGTGACAGGGCCCAGTAGGACAACTGGGGCCCAGCAGCTGCCGGGGCTTGATCTGGGATGAGCGCGCTAACTTTTAATAACAAAACACAGGCATATATACATAGCGCGAACACATAGCATTACATTGCAGTAGGCGTAGCAGTGGGTGGAGCAGAAGGCGTGACGCGTAGCAGTCGCGAGAGATAACAGTAAAAGTAGGTGTAACTGGGAGTATACATAGACATGTGATGCAAACGTAACAGAATATGTCATGAATGGGCGGAAACATAGGAGGGGGCTACCTAAGGAGCCGGGACCTCTAACCTAATGGTGCGCGAAAATTGGCAATGGCGTGTTACTAGGAGAAGCTGGGGGCTATGAACTCTGTGCTAGGAGCAGAGACTAGAGTCTGGAGGGTCGGAGCGACATGTACCTAAACCCTATCTGGTATCTGATGTTTAGGGAACATGTTGATATAACTAGGAGTCATGAGGGGAAAAGCTAACTTGATTCTAAGACTGGACCATACATTATTCTTACATGAAATGCGTGATGAAGAATACTAAATGACCATTAAATACAGTATTTCTCTAACATGGAGACGAGAAGGCTAGACAATGACGGAAACTATTGATGCAGTTCAGTAGCTTAGGAATGCAGAGAAGAAGGACTGAACTGATAGCTGGAATCATAACATACTCTTGGCAGACTCAGAGGCAGAGCCAAGCTACACCGGGCACTGCGAGGCAGGAAGTAAGTGAAGGGTCGAGGATACAGGTGGGGGCTGTATCGCTCCTCAGCGAGGCTTTCAGGAGACAGGAGCTGAATCCAGGGTCCGGGCCCTTTTGAGGCCTGGAAACGGGGACTTTATAATGGAATAACGTGCACACTGGGAAACGCGGCAACATAACTTTACCTAGGCCTGATATTCGTAGTATTCACGAGGACTGGAAAATGACATACCAGAGGTGGACACAACTGGAATTGCGTCATTAATCGGACATGGGGAATAACATATGCATATTGGTCATGCACACATAACATATGATGGATGAGGCGTAGGGACACAGAACATGGCAAAATTTACTTTTCCACAAATTCAGAAAAACTTTTCTGACAGTCAGACCACGGGAGGGGATTCGGTGTATCTTTACAAGTCAATGCCACCAGAGGTTTGGCCAGCAAAGAAAAATTCGGTATCCATTGTCTGCAATATGACGTAATACCCAAAAAAGCACGCACTTCTCTCTGTGTAATCGGCACACTCATTTTTGCAATTGCTTGAATTCGTTCTGGGGTCAATCTTCTTCCCTCCTTCGATAAGAGATGACCTAAGTAGGTCACTTCTTGTCGACAATACTGCAACTTCGAAAGAGACACCTTGTGGTGGAAGTCAGACAAATGACGCAACAATGACAAGGTAGCTTCCCTACAAATCTCCTCAGTGTCGGCAGCGACTAACAAATCGTCAACGTACTGGAGAAGAGCAGCGCCATCCGGTAAAGCAATCATATCAAGCTGTGTTTTTAAAGCTTGACTATAGATGGAAGGACTCTCGCAGTAGCCTTGAGGAGCTCTCTTAAACCGGAAGCTTCGGCCTCCCAAAGAGAAGCCAAAGATAACCCTACTCTCCTCGGCAATCGGGACACTGAAGAAAGCATTCTTCAAATCAATCACCGAAAACCACGTGGCCGAAGCTGGAATCATGGTCAATAAGGCAGTGATATCTAGAACAACAGGAAATTGTGGAACTACAATCTTATTCACCTCGCGAAGATCGATCACAAACCTGTAAACAGGTGGCTGAGAAGAGTCAGTGCGTCTCAAGACAGGCAAAACAGGGCTGTTGAAAACATTACCTCTCGTTTCTTCAATTACATCTTTCTCAATTAGATCATGGATAATCGCTAGCAACGCTCTTTCACCATCACTAGAGATCCTATATTGAGGAATGCGTGGCATTTTAACGTTTGCTTTCAGTGTCACAACATATGGCGGTATCTCCAAAAGACCCACATCATTAGGACCAGTAGCCCAAATAGTATCAGGAAGAGAAGACAATTCTGTCGGAAGTTGATCCCTCGACAAATACATCGGAGAGACCACTTTCTTACCCAATGTAAGTTGTACTCCCGAAGGAGAACAATACAATGTCGCATACAATCTTTTCAACAGATCCAATCCCAACAAGTTTTCACCACAACCCGTCGTCAGAATAAGGGGTGCTTCAAATTCACGAGGTCCAACAAAAAGAGACAAAGGATCAGAAATCGGGTTTCTAACTGGGGCGCCAGAAAAACCTACTGAAACATTTGTTAAGCCAGACAAAGGTGCGCCAGGGAGTCTAGAGTGCATAATAGAACTCTTCGTAGCACCAGTATCCAACAGAAAAGGCTCTGACACACCTGATGTAATCACTTCAACATAAGGCCCACTCTGATCTGCTGGAACTGAAACAACTCCCTCTCTTTGTCCATGGCTGTCCTAGCAATCATTACCATCCATATTCTCACCTTCGACATAGTAGTCGTCAGCATAGTACTGAGTCGTCCTACCAGATGTGTTATTTTGCTGATCGAAACAATTCATTGAATCCTGCTGAGGGAAGGAACGCGAGTTCTGGGGAAAACCTCCACGTCCCCTACCTCTAGAAGTTTGCGGAACACCCCGACCTCTTGCACCAGAAACACCATTAATACGTTGTAACAAAACAGGGCAATTATTTTTAAAATGACCCTCTTCTTTGCAATACGCACATTGATTAGGGCCTACAGGAAAACGCGGCTGAGAAAGCTCAAACCTTTGCGAGTTTCGCTGAAACTGCTGAGGTTGCTGATAATCACGTTGGTTATTATGAGGCGGATATGCTTGCTGCAAAAGAACCTTCGTCTTCAAATCTTTAGTCTTTTTGTCTGCTCTATCCTTCTCATCCTTATCCCTATTTTCGTAATATTGTGCAGTAGCCAATATCTGTGCTGACGAGGAAACAGCCCAAGAACTCTCTGAATCCTTCAACTTGGTACATAATTCGGGAAGTAAATTATGCACGAACTTATCAACAAACAATCGTTGACCACCCTCGGTACTCATATCTTGACCACTATGGTCAATAAACGTTTCTTCAAACCTAGTGAAGAAATCAGATACGGTTTCATCTTTCTTCTGCTTACACGCAGACAATTTGTCCCAATTTACTCTCATAGCAGGCATTAACGTTTTCATGTAAGTAATGATCCTACCAGGAAGTTCTGCAACTAAAGGCTCAGGTTTAGCACCACCAACTTGTCGGCCATCCGCAGCACTAATATTAACCCATGTATCACCTAACTCCGGCGCATGATCAGTATGGCGAATCAAACCCCATAAAGGCTGTGGGACCACATTACCAAACAACATGTCTATATCCGCTAGATTCATAACGCACGAGTCTGCAGTCTGTGATAATTCCTTATAATACCCTGCGGGATTTTTACGGGGGTCAGGTAAAGTCTGCTTAAGAGCCAAAACTTCAGCTCGTTTCCACGGAACATGTACCCAAACACGTTGAAAATGAGCTGGCACAGCTGGGGGGTTATTATTTGCACCAGCAGGTACTTCTTCCTTCCATACCGGAGGAACCTCTCTCATTGGATATTGTCGCACTTTTCTCCTAACAGAAGGATCAGGATCAAACAATGACTGAGAAGGAGACACATTCCTGAACGAAAGCAGCGTCGCTACTGCTCTTTCAACTTCGTAACCCACAATCGTGCCTTTCGCAAACTCTGATTGCACATTGGACAACTCAGGCGGAGTTAGTTCCAGATCACCATCTTCCCATTCCTCACGGAGGAACGTACACATCTTATCAAAGACATATCTCTGCTTTGGCGCTTCCCATTGACGGAAGAAATCCATAACAGACTCTAAATCATATCTTAAAGGACGAGTGACCCATTTACGCGCTAAATGATCCAATACTTCCCTCTCTCGGGAATCAGGCAGTTGACTACGCAACTGTTTACGCTCTGAAGCGGGGGTCGCACTAAATGACCCAAAGAAAGGATACAAAAGAGTAGTGACAGTATCAGTCATCCTCTGTCGGACAGAAGGAGAAGTTGACAGGACAGGAGATAAAGCGGACTGAGAAAAAGTCAACGTAGGAGCAGTAGCAGAGGAGGCAGCGAGGACAGGCGGAAAAGTTGCAGGAAGTAAGGGCGCAGCAGGTAGCAAAGTCGGCAGCCCTTGAGAAGGCTGCGCCAGAGGGGTAGGAGCCAATTGAAGAGGAGCTGGCGGTTGTGCAACAGCAAGAGGCAAAGCAACCGGAGGTTGCGCAACTAGAGGTGGCGGAGGTGCTGTAGCATTCTGCGCATAAGGGGGTGGCGAATTCAACAAATGCGACATCTAATGATCTTTCACGAGATCCTTCATCGCATCTTGCTGAAGAGGCGGCAAAACTGGATAGCATTTGTCAATTGCCATTTTACGTTGCCTGTGCAACTGTTCACTCGCTTGTTCTTCTTCATTATCTTTAAACTGTATAGCAGCTTGCATTATCGAGATACCCTTTTCTCTTTTATTTTTCTTCGCTAATTTAATTTCTTTCTGTTTGGCTTCCTTTCGCCATAGGCGGAAAGAGTCAAACATCACCGGCCGGGCTTTCTTCTTAAAAAGTCTAACTTCTAAATTATCTAAAACTTCTGTGTCAAAACTACCATATTGGGGCCATTTAAGGACACCGTCCTTCCTTGTGTACCGAATCCATACTTCATTATACGTGATGAGGCCCACGCCATGTTTCACATAGAGCTCATAGGTTGGAGTTCCAATCGGAGGAACCAGACACGAATCCTCCAATCGGGAATCCCTATTACGACCACAACAAAATATTCTTCCAAGTCTGCTAAGACCAGGCATCTTCGCTCTCTAGTCTAGCTTCAAACTTCAAGGGAGTATCGATTACGATAGTCTCGTGAATACACGAGTCCCTCGGCTTTGGAGCTTGCAAGTCCCAAATCAAAGATCACGAGTTCCAAATCAAAGATCCCAAGGGATACCCAAAAACAAAACTAAGGACTGGGAGACGCTCCACTCATACTTAACTGAAGTATCGATGACGTCGCCAGAAGATCCGTCTATCGTCTCGTTCTACAAGTTATCAAAGGCTCCAAGACAGGGCGACAGTCAGGGCAGCAGTCCTTCGTAGGCGTCGGAAAGCGGGAAACCTCGCAGCAAAGACTTTCGGACCACGACGACAGGGGTCGATGAAGTGGCAGGCCTTCCTCCAGAATTTCCACACGAAGCTTCTCACGATCTTCAGGCTTGGACCGGTCCCGCTGAAGTCGCCCAACGTTGGGCGCCAAATGAAGAACCGGGTTATTTAAGACCCAGCTGCATCAGGGGACACGCCCAAAGTCTTTGAGTTCACCTGTCTTCAAAACACAGAGACGAGGAATCTTCTTGGTGACGTCAAAGATCGAATTTATTGGCTGCAACCAGAAACAGAGGTCCACGAAGTACAATGGCTGTATATTCGTAGGAGACTGCTCAATTTTTACCAAGCAAGCCATCTTTTTTATGCCAAAAATCACATTCCAGACGAATACCTTACATTTTACAAACTGTCCAATCACATGTATCCAAATCAGAGGTATCGCATGACGGTAAAACCCACTTTTCAGTTACCCAGCCCATGATTGATCATTGGTCTAACCCAACATTCTTCATCGGACAGGTCGATCGAAACCCACCATAAAATCGGGCTCCTCCCCATCGTAAACAGCCAGAGGAGTAAGGAGCAGAGACAGGTGTGAGTAAGATAAGACATAGTTGTGTGCAATAAAGTGTTTATGACCTCCTGTGCCTTGATTCTAAATCTCGATCAGCTACTGGGAAAGGAACTGGCCTAGCAAGTTTGGCTTCAGGCAAAAGGATAGTTCGCTTGGGTCATTCATAAGTCAGCTAAATTGTACGTGTGCTAAAGACTCGTTCGGCCGAAGTCATCGGCCTATGTGAGGGCAACCACAAAATGGCTGCCGTATACAAAATGGAACCCAAGGGTTCAGAACGAATCCCTAAATACGTGGTGAATCCTTCGGTGTAACGTGACGAAAACGCTCATGCTTGCCGTACTAACTGGTTACGGTTCGCTAATACCAAATTCGTAACGAAACAATGACCTTTATGAAACGGGCTCAGGATTCACGGAACCTCACACCCACACCATACTCTGCACTTGCATGCATGCTCCTAAAAACCCACTCTCTGACCAAACATACCACGGAGGTCTGGGACCTATTGCATAGCCATGCTCCAGATCTATTATTCCTCACAGAGACCTGACTAAAACCCACATCATCATCCAACATCACCACAGTCATCCCTCCTGGCTTCATGACCACCAGACAGGACAGACAACACAAGCCCGACAGTGGAATAGCCATCGTCTTCAAAGATGCTATCAGCTGCACCACCCCCATAGACACACCCTCTGTAACATGGAACACCTGTGTTTAAAGTTCTTCATTGAAGCCACCATCACCCTGAGTAGCACCCTCATGTGCAGCCCACCAGGACCATGCACCATCTTCGCCAACACCATCATGGACTTTGTTGCATCCCTCAACCTCGACTCGAACACCTTCATCCTCCCTAGAGACCTGGAATTACACTTTGAAGACCACACTAACCCAAACATGACTGTACTACTCAAAGACCTGAGAAACCTCTAACTCATCCAACACGTGAAAGGACCTACACCCTGCTGGACACCTCCTCGGCCCGATTTTCACCACTTTCGACAGCATCTTAGTTGACACACCCTCACCGATCACGCAGACTGATCAAGCCGCCATCAAATGCACCATTCACTTCCTACAGCAACACAGATTTCTCAACTCCAGGCCAACCTGACAAGACTGGAACAACATCGCAGAGGAAGACTGGACTACTGAACTCACAGAACACACTCCTGAACACCGTAGCAGCCTACTTGCCTCCATCACAAACTTCAACAACTGGACCCCCACCTGTGCTGACACGTTGGCTCCCTTCAAACCCAACAAATCTACCAGATCCAGACCACCTCCAGCTGGTTCACAAAGGAACTTAAGATGACGAAGAGCCATTGCAAACAACTGGAGCGCAGAAAGAGATTAAGCCAAGACTACGCAGACAAGAGCACATTCAAATCCGCCCTTAGAGGCGATCACCAACAGATCTTGGCCACCAAATGCTCCTCGCTTGCAGACCCCATTGACGCCAGCAGCATCAACAGCGAAGAGATCTTTTCAATTGTGAAAGATTTCCCCTCCGGAGCAGCCACCACAAACAGCATCATCCCCTCACAGGTCCTCTACAACAAGCTCTCACAGTTCTTCTGCAGCAAGATAACAAACAAATCGTCAACTTCGAACCCAACCATACCCAACATACCTCGCAATATGACATCACTGATGAAACCGACACCACTATGCAGTTCATCCACTTTGGGGCCGCACCTGACCCTTGCCCCAACCACACCTTCACCAAAGGACTTCAACATGTCAGCATAGTGCTCACCCAATCCTGAACACCGCCATCACATCAGCCACCTTCCTGAACACATGGATCCACACCACAGTTCTCCCCCTACTCAAAAGCCCTCTGTGGATCTAGCAACACTGTTAAATTAATGACCCCTCTTCCTGCTACTGTACCCTGCCAGAGTTCTAGAGAAACTTATCAACAAATACCAAACCAACCATCTCAATGACTACCAACTCCTCATTGTCACACAATCTGGCTTCGGACCCAACCACAGCACGAAACCAGCCCTCCTTGCTGCTACGGACACCATTCACAAGATCCTAGACAAGGAAGAAGTGGTTGCCTTCATCCTCCTGGACCTCTCTGTGGCATTCAACATGGTATCCCACTCCATCCTCTCCAATGCCTGCCTGAGATTGGAATCCAAGGACCCACTGTCCATTGGATATGCTCTTTCCTGACTGGAAGGGCCGTCAGTCAGCATGTCCCCCTACTGAGACACACACAAGCTCATCTGTGGTGGACTACAAGGATCATCACTGAGACTGACTGTCTTCAATGAATAAATGATCCTGCTCGCATTTATCATCTACACCCACAACATTGATGTCCTATCCTATGTTGACAAAACTCAGTTTGTACTCTCCCTCTTAGACAAGACCCCCAACAAGTTTGACGCCTACATGACAAAAGTGGCTGAATGGATGAAGACTAAGAGCCAGATATATCAACATTAGGAATGCAGATTTCCAAATTGCGAGGAGCCCCGAATCACAATTACGAAATTGGTATTTGGGAGTTCTCTGCTTCTCTCTTGCATTATATATATATATATATATATATATATATATATATATATATATATATATATCCACACCACTCCCCAGGGGCAGACGCGTTTCAGCCTCGCGGCCTCCTTAGTGCCCGTTTCGCTGCCAATTAGGAACATACTGTGGGGGCTCCTGATTTAAAGTCCTTAGAGTCTCTCCCAATTGGTGTTGCCCTCCGCCCCACCCCCTCAGCGTTCCTCCACTCCACTCCATGATGATCCAGGTCGGAGTTTTGTCGCCTCCCAAACAGACTACGGACATAGTATTCCGTTGCGCCTAACATCAAGTGATGCCCAAACACAGTTCGGTTTTGGATGGCTTGGACTCCGAGGTTCCCAGGGGCGAGGGACTGATGAAAGTTCATTCACTGAGCCAGCTACACACAACGGACCAGTGTAGCCCGCCGCATGCTTCCTCCCCATCGCAGCCAGCAACACAGGTGAGCACTTCTGACTGCTTGAGGGGGCGCCGCGTTGTCTCTGCTTGAAACTGCTACCACTCTCTTTGCAAGTTCGACGCGGTGCTCCTGACCGGAAGGCGTGCCGGTAGGACGGTACTTGCTAACCGTCCAATATCTCCACACCACTCCCCTTCCAAAAGAACGGGAACCGACACATGCTAGCTGGTTCAGATTGTTTTTAATGACAGGGCTCTGTTGTTAAAATTGCGAAACGCAGGGGCAGACGCGTTTCAGCCTTGCGGCCTCTTCAGTGCCCGTTTCGCTGCCGATTAGGAACATACTGTGGGGGCTCCTGATTTAAAGTCCTTAGAGTCTCTCCCAATTGGTGTTGCTCTCCGCCCCACCCCCTCAGCGTTCCTCCACTCCACTCCATGATGATCCAGGTCGGAGTTTTGTCGCCTCCCAAACAGACTACGGACATAGTATTCCGTTGCGCCTAACATCAAGTGATGCCAAACACAGTTCGGTTTTGGATGGCTTGGACTCCGAGGTTCCCAGGGGCGAGGGACTGATGAAAGTTCATTCACTGAGCCAGCTACACACAACGGACCAGTGTAGCCCGCCGCATGCTTCCTCCCCATCGCAGCCAGCAACACAGGTGAGCACTTCTGACTGCTTGAGGGGGCGCCGCGTTGTCTCTGCTTGAAACTGCTACCACTCTCTTTGCAAGTTCGACGCGGTGCTCCTGACCAGAAGGCGTGCCGGTAGGACGGTACTTGCTAACCGTCCAATATCTCCACACCACTCCCCTTCCAAAAGAACAGGAACCGACACATACTAGCTGGTTCAGATTGTTTTTAATGACAGGGCTCTGTTGTTAAAATTGCGAAACGCAGGGGCAGACGCGTTTCAGCCTTGCGGCCTCTTCAGTGCCCGTTTTGCTGCCGATTAGGAACATACTGTGGGGGCTCCTGATTTAAAGTCCTTAGAGTCTCTCCCAATTGGTGTTGCTCTCCGCCCCACCCCCTCAGCGTTCCTCCACTCCACTCCATGATGATCCAGGTCGGAGTTTTGTCGCCTCCCAAACAGACTACGGACATAGTATTCCGTTGCGCCTAACATCAAGTGATGCCCAAACACAGTTCGGTTTTGGATGGCTTGGACTCCGAGGTTCCCAGGGGCGAGGGACTGATGAAAGTTCATTCACTGAGCCAGCTACACACAACGGACCAGTGTAGCCCGCCGCATGCTTCCTCCCCATCGCAGCCAGCAACACAGGTGAGCACTTCTGACTGCTTGAGGGGGCGCCGCGTTGTCTCTGCTTGAAACTGCTACCACTCTCTTTGCAAGTTCAACGCGGTGCTCCTGACCGGAAGGCGTGCCGGTAGGACGGTACTTGCTAACCGTCCAATATCTCCACACCACTCCCCTTCCAAAAGAACGGGAACCGACACATGCTAGCTGGTTCAGATTGTTTTTAATGACAGGGCTCTGTTGTTAAAATTGCGAAACGCAGGGGCAGACGCGTTTCAGCCTTGCGGCCTCTTCAGTGCCCGTTTCGCTGCCGATTAGGAACATACTGTGGGGGCTCCTGATTTAAAGTCCTTAGAGCCTCTCCCAATTGGTGTTGCTCTCCGCCCCACCCCCTCAGCGTTCCTCCACTCCACTCCATGATGATCCAGGTCGGAGTTTTGTCGCCTCCCAAACAGACTACGGACATAGTATTCCGTTGCGCCTAACATCAAGTGATGCCCAAACACAGTTCGGTTTTGGATGGCTTGGACTCCGAGGTTCCCAGGGGCGAGGGACTGATGAAAGTTCATTCACTGAGCCAGCTACACACAACGGACCAGTGTAGCCCGCCGCATGCTTCCTCCCCATCGCAGCCAGCAACACAGGGGAGCACTTCTGACTGCTTGAGGGGGCGCTGCGTTGTCTCTGCTTGAAACTGCTACCACTCTTTTTGCAAGTTCGACGCGGTGCTCCTGACCGGAAGGCGTGCCGGTAGGACGGTACTTGCTAACCGTCCAATATCTCCACACCACTCCCCTTCCAAAAGAACGGGAACCGACACATGCTAGCTGGTTCCGATTGTTTTTAATGACAGGGCTCTGTTGTTAAAATTGCGAAACGCAGGGGCAGACGCGTTTCAGCCTTGTGGCCTCTTCAGTGCCCGTTTCGCTGCCGATTAGGAACATACTGTGGGGGCTCCTGATTTAAAGTCCTTAGAGTCTCTCCCAATTGGTGTTGCTCTCCGCCCCACCCCCTCAGTGTTCCTCCACTCCACTCCATGATGATCCAGGTCGGAGTTTTGTCGCCTCCCAAACAGACTACGGACATAGTATTCCGTTGCGCCTAACATCAAGTGATGCCCAAACACAGTTCAGTTTTGGATGGCTTGGACTCCGAGGTTCCCAGGGGCGAGGGACTGATGAAAGTTCATTCACTGAGCCAGCTACACACAACGGACCAGTGTAGCCCGCCGCATGCTTCCTCCCCATCGCAGCCAGCAACACAGGTGAGCACTTCTGACTGCTTGAGGGGGCGCCGCGTTGTCTCTGCTTGAAACTGCTACCACTCTCTTTGCAAGTTCGACGCGGTGCTCCTGACCGGAAGGCGTGCCGGTAGGACGGTACTTGCTAACCGTCCAATATCTCCACACCACTCCCCTTCCAAAAGAACGGGAACCGACACATGCTAGCTGGTTCAGATTGTTTTTAATGACAGGGCTCTGTTGTTAAAATTGCGAAACGCAGGGGCAGACGCGTTTCAGCCTCGCGGCCTCCTTAGTGCCCGTTTCGCTGCCAATTAGGAACATACTGTGGGGGCTCCTGATTTAAAGTCCTTAGAGTCTCTCCCAATTGGTGTTGCCCTCCGCCCCACCCCCTCAGCGTTCCTCCACTCCACTCCATGATGATCCAGGTCGGAGTTTTGTCGCCTCCCAAACAGACTACGGACATAGTATTCCGTTGCGCCTAACATCAAGTGATGCCCAAACACAGTTCGGTTTTGGATGGCTTGGACTCCGAGGTTCCCAGGGGCGAGGGACTGATGAAAGTTCATTCACTGAGCCAGCTACACACAACGGACCAGTGTAGCCCGCCGCATGCTTCCTCCCCATCGCAGCCAGCAACACAGGTGAGCACTTCTGACTGCTTGAGGGGGCGCCGCGTTGTCTCTGCTTGAAACTGCTACTACTCTCTTTGCAAGTTCGACGCGGTGCTCCTGACCGGAAGGCGTGCCGGTAGGACGGTACTTGCTAACCGTCCAATATCTCCACACCACTCCCCTTCCAAAAGAACGGGAACCGACACATGCTAGCTGGTTCAGATTGTTTTTAATGACAGGGCTCTGTTGTTAAAATTGCGAAACGCAGGGGCAGACGCGTTTCAGCCTTGCGGCCTCTTCAGTGCCCGTTTCGCTGCCGATTAGGAACATACTGTGGAGGCTCCTGATTTAAAAAATATATATAATGCAAATATATCAGCTCCGTTACCCCGCCTCATCAAAACAAGGGAAGGCACTCGTGGGGTGAGTTCTTAGAAATGTATTATGTACTCTTGCAGAATCAGCATCAGACGCGCTTCGGCAGCCGCCTTTCTCGATGTCATCGGGTGGGACGGAAGTGGACAGTACTTTACGTAAAAATACCGCAAAAATACATAAACATAAATTAAGTACTTTTAAACGCATACCACATACATAACATGCATAGCACATACATGTTGTCGCCATCTTGGCGTGGTATCATTTATCAACAATCGTATTAAAACAATGATAGTAAAACATTATCACACCAATGTGTCTTGCATTGTCGTGGGGTAAAAACATTATTAATCTGAGTGATACAGACATCCAATTATGAAACGTCTATGCATGATATTAACCAAATTCATTGTGCGTAATATGGCGTAGCGCACCAACTAGTGGTTGTGCTTGTGTCTTCACATTGAATACTTCATTACGTCCTGTATTGGCTCCTGTAAAGTGTATTGTGCTTGTATGCATGTGTTGCAATATATATTGTATGAAACTCAGCCTCATACTGCGTCATCGTGTCGAACATACTCCTTAGACATTCTAAGATTCCAGGGTAATCAATGCTATTCTCTCGCCATTAATGGGCCCCTTATTACCCATAGGTATTAATTCTAATAGGAATGGTAAAAGAAAAAAGAAATCAGGAAAAGAGATATTATGTATGTCCTATACAGTGTAAAGAAAAGAATACATGTAAAGAGTAAACAAATGGAAAATGAAAGCAGAGTAAAATCAAGAGAATCTGTCAGTCCATAAAGATGCAGTTCATTGCCCTTACATATTGTGGCAACCGTATTAATCCCCCAGGTGAACTGATAATTCCTCGCTACTATTCATGCATTGCGGGGCCTTCGTTTGTAAATCAATTATGTAGTGGGATTCCAGCCTTCTAAGTTTTAGGGTTCTATCCCCTCCGTTACAGTTGTTGGGTACATGATCCAAGCAGAAGAACCTTTGCTTTGATGTTTTGTACTGAAATGTCTAGCTACTGGAAATGTTGCATCCTCTTTGGCAATAGGTGTGTTTAGATGCAAAACCCAATGTGTCTATATTAGTAGCTCAGGTTCTGCTTCTAAAAACTTGATGTGCTTGTACTAATCCGCTAAAGAGACATCGAAGTAATGCCCCCTGACAAAAAAAGTGGTGCAAAGCAGCGCAAAGTGCTATTTGCTCTTAGAAAAGGCTACCTTTATAGTACAATATAGTTTGGCCCTGATTTACAAACGTTTTGCGTAGGGTTTGCATTACTTTTTCAGAGCAAACTTAATCAGAAAATCTTTTTGGGGATTAACAAAGCAACACAGATTACTATTGTTTTGCTTTGTAAGAAAAAGTAACGCAATGCAGCACATTGAGTTTCCTAGCATAACTAAGCCTTAGACAACATTCCATAGGTGGTGCATGGGCATTCCTGTGTATCTACCCATGGAGTTTGATGGAAATCCATATGTATAAACACTCAGCGGCGGCTCCTCCGCTATGGCGCATGAGTGTTGCCTCTCCCTGCCCACAAGGGCAAACAAAAAACAAAATGATAATCATTTTAATTTTTGTCTTGTAGCCGAGTCTTGCACAGCGGGGGCACAGCACTGCAGCAGGTGGAGGAGGAGTGGTGGGCACTGCTGTCAGTGTGCATGACGGTTTGGGTGGACGTTTTAGGATGGCCAAACAGTCATGCGCACTGTGATCTCTCTAACCCAGCTGTGTTGCTCGGTGGAGAGACCAGCAGGCAAAGGCTCCCGGCTACCAATGGAGCGCAAAATAAGCCTGTCTGCCCATTCCTGACTCTGCTTTCATGGATATGAGAGAAGCAGCTGGATGGGGCGTAGGGGAGTCTGGGAGCTTCAGCCTGTGCCAGAGGAGCAGAAGAGCAGCGAGCTAAAGACCCGCAGGTAATTTTTTTTTTTTGTTAGAGGCCCACCCCCCAGGTGCTGCCCAACCACATTTCCCTGACACCAGTCGGTACTGCAAATGCTTGTAGACATGGATTTGTGCCAAAATCCTGCCCTTGCCTGGGGCTGGCCAAATGAAGAAACATATCTTTATTTCTTTCACATTAATTTCTCCTTGCAATTGTGCTGCATTCTGCAACACACATACATAGAGGAAATAGCCTAAAAGGATATTTTCTGTGTGCTTTCCTATACAAAAACTATCCTGACCACAATGCAGATGCCCTTGCACTATGGCACAAGGGTGCCTGCATAGGTGCAAGGCAGCACAACGTGCACCTGTGCATGAAAGAGCAGAACTGTACCATTTCTTTGAAGATATCGCACAGTTCTGCTCTTTTCAGGTTGCCCAACACAGCTCAGCAACTATGCTTGCTGCGCTGAGATGTACCACTTCTTTGAAAATCTGGCCTTTTGTGCGCTGGAAAGTAAGTACTCTTGCAATAGTTTGCACTGCTGTGCTTGACTTTGCAATAGGGCAAACCATTAGTAAATTTGGTCCTTAAATTTTGTTAAGCATGATCATCTGTCAAATAAATACATAAAGGTTTTTTTGATGATCAATATTATGGCAGGAATTTCGACTGTCTCATTCACGTTTTCAGGTTCCCCCTTGGAAGGTAGGGACCCTGGGCAATTGTCCACTTTGTCCATACCTTAAAACGCCTCTGAGGGACATCACAGGGACATCTCTGAAGCTGCAACGTTGGAGAGGATCCTGGAAGTGAAGACACCTGTGACCAGCAAGGTTCTCATAAGTCCCAAAACCCGAAAACATGCAAGGATGAAAAAGCACAGCATTTCTTCCCACCCATATGCTAGGCACTGAAGGGAAGAAATACAAAAAGGATTCCTTCTATATCCTAGTGGGCTGTAAAACGCAAGGATTCGTGTGTTTACCACCCTGTACTCTAATGTTCTCAGACAGAGCATAATTTCATCCGGCCATTGCAGTGGGGGATGGGGGGCACTCATTTTTGGGGAACATAAATGCTTTTCCGCATCAGACTTTTACCCAGCGCACGAGAAAAAAAAACAAAAGTTGAAAATAAAAATAATGTAAGAGACAGAAAAGAGTGACAAAGAGAGAAAGCAAGGATGAAAAAGGACTTCCAAGAATGAGAAAGGAGGTAGGAAAGGTAGGAAGTGTTTGGCGGTGAATGACAGAGGCAAGGGGTGGAATCATGACTAAGCAGCGTTGGTATTTGGCACCTTGACATTTGCCAGCGCTGGCCAAGGGCTTCGAAGCAAAACCTTGAGCCCCAGCACTTATTCTTTTACACATTAAAAACTGCTGATAGGCCTGAAAGCTCACACAATGGCACAATCACATGGTGAGCACAGGGTAAGGTGGAAACCATAGCATAGTGCAGGGTTACATCTTGAAATTTGGTAAGGGTTTGCATCTTTCCAAGACACACCAGGTGGATTCAGAAAACTTTCTATTTGCATTTCGAAGAGGATACCAACTCATTTATTTTCATTTTTCTGCAGGCTGAACTAGAGCAACCAGGGTACCAAAGTGCATTACATATGAACAGGAGTATCCACACAATACAGTGTAGAAAGTGTAGAACACAAAACAGACTGTGATTACAAATTAGGCCAAAAACCTGCTCTGTTAGGGAAAGGGTGTTCCTAACAAGGGAGAGAAAGTGCATCAGAGTAAATGGTAGCCTTACATGAACAGGGCAAAGGAGTACACTAAAGGTTTACATAATCCCAGCTAAGGACCTCATTAAAAGCAGCCCAGTAAATGCAGTGATAATTATCACACCTAATCAAATCTGACTCCACTAAGTAGGAATTTATCAGGTGGGATGAATGCCACCCAGTTACTGTTTTTTGCGGAATAACGTGGATTTTTCAGGCTGGCAATACCATTGTAAACAGGGTGCATGATCCACCCTTCTGCAGTATGGGGCCAGTGATGGGGAAATTGTTCTGCTAGTGACAGATTTACCCTGGCACTGCCCATCGCCATTGCATAAAGAGCAATACAGTACTGCTCAATATGCAGTAAGGTCTTTTAATTATTTAAAAAAGCATTGCTTCTGTTTCTGACACATATGTGGTCTACCTCTGGTTCACCAAAATGTGCTCAATGGATGCATTACCAAAGGGTATATGACACCAGTACTCCTACAGTGTATTTTCAAGAGATAGGATTGAGGCTTTTGCAGTGCTGCCAAATTCGAAATCCAAAACAAGCCTGCCCACATACTGAGAATGCTGTGTGGTATGTGAGAGAGTATTTGTATAGCTCATCGGTTACTTGACCTCTCAATGCGTTGGGCAGACTTCAACCTGCAATTGTGACTTATCAAACAGAAGTTCTCCACTGGGCAATTTTTTTTTTTTTTTTTTTTTTTTTTTTTTTCAAAAACCTTTATTGTAAAACGTCAGAAACAAATACGGGCCTACAACCATCCGGCCGGCCTCAACAACGTTTCGAAGCACATAAGCGCACAACATGGCATCGCAGCAGTACGTCAAACAAATTACAGTCGATTCATATCACATCGGCAGACATATACCACTGGGAAACAGGAGAAGGGGAAGGACCATCGTTAAAGGTTTTCTTTTTTATGCTTGTAAATAAAATAGTAAGCTGGAAGGACTAGAAAGGATCAAGGACCAGACAGATCAACAAAATTGAAGCGGGCAACTCACAGCAAAGATCCAGCGCGCATGAGAACATCGTCAAAATGGCGGCACCAACACAATACATAAGGATTGACATTCGCAGAACACGTCGTGCGCCAATAGCTACCCACCCCCGGACAGCTAAAACCCTTGACCCAGAAAAAGGGAAAGAAAAAGGCTTAAAATAAAAAAGAAATAAAGGCCCCTAGAAACCAAAAAGAACGAAATAACCCCCCACCCTACATGCTTGCAAAGGCTACGGCCTACCCCCCCCTTGCAATGTGTCTGTCGCCCCAAAAGAGTACCCGAAATGAAGAAGAAGAGAAAAGAACAGAAAGAAAAAGGAGGCATATATTACCGGAGGAGGGCCATCCACAAGTATCCAAAACAACCAAGCAGAATAGTATAGGCCACCCCACCCCCGACCCCTAATGAAACATAACCAACGTCCAGCTCCACCGTCCATCCATCATCAATAAGTAGGAAGGGGAAAAAACAGAGTCAACCTTGTCCCTTACGATCCAATGTGCCCATGAAGTACTGAAGCGAGGTAGTCCCACGAAACCGTGGAGGCAGCCAGAAGGACCACAGCAAGACACGGCGCCATCCACCCACGGCCATCCGACGCAGGGCAATGTGTTCCAGAGATGCACAGCACAGGCAAGTCCACAGCAACAGTCCAACAAAGTGAGACAGTCCAAGCGCAGACAAAATATCCAGGAGAAGAACGTCAGTCTCGCAAATAGACCCCAACAGAGGTATCAAAGATGGCGTCCTAAGGCGATCTCCCAACATCTGTAGCAGCGCAGGACGCATAACATCCACCAGTGCCGCAACCGGCAGAGCTATGATAGTGTATGGTTCCCTCTCCCGCAGCACATCCCCGGACCTCTGAGGCAGTGGCCTGTAACAGTTGAGCCCAGGGTATGGCAAAACGCTCCGCACGCGAGCGCCAGTTCGGCAAGGCGAGGAGAGTGGGGGCAAAATGATATCTAATCGAACCTCCAGATCTCGGGCGTTGCAACACAGAGCATCACGCAAGTCGGCCAGAGCACACAAAACGTCGCCAGTAGTCAAGGGCGCCTCGTAAAAGGATGACACAGCAGTCCCCCGCCCATGGGGCTCGCAGATATGTGGCGACCCCCCGGCTTCGATCGCCGGAGTCACTTCCAGGCAGTCGGCCGACAATTCGGCTCCCCGACCAGCACTGCCAGGGCGTGGGGATCATGGCAGCACCCTCTATTCCAGCGCCGCGTGTGATGGCAACACAATGTGAGACAGAACAGGAGCCCACGGCAAAGATGAAGACGCGATTCACTGCGCCCAAAATGGCCCCCACTACTCCGCTCGACATCAAGGAGACTCACGGAATCATCCGGGGAGAGGGATACAATTGTTGCAGCGCCAGCGATGGAACCCAGATAGCGTGAAGATGAAAGGAGATATTGTAGCGCCGCAGCGGGAGACCCAGAGTCGTCGCCGCGTCTCGCCAGCCGATGCCGTCCTGCCGTCAATGGCCGCCGTAGTTGTCGTCCGGCAGGGCACAGTTGAGAACAAAGGATCGTTCCCCTTCCCCGAGCGTCAACAGGATAACAGGACGTCCCGTCACTTCCAGCACAGGAAAACCGACGGGGAGCACATCGCTGGAAACAGCGTCGCTTCCCATACCCAGTACCGCAGCATAAACACAGATTTGCAAGCAGGATAAGAAGCGGTACGGGAGGGAAGCGGAAGGGTCGGCGGAGCCGAGGGCTCAGGCGGCCATCATGGTTGCAGGTTAGGCTCCTCCTGTCCACTGGGCAATTTTGATCTAGAATGTCAGACCGAGTCTAGGGTGCTGCAGGGTAGACAAGGACCGGGTCATAACCATGGTGATTAAGATAATTTGCCAGTAGTTTCCTGAGGCTCACCCTGGTGTGGCTCTGAAAACTAGGCCAAGTATACCCCTTCCTCACTTGACTGTGAGGGGGAACATCATTTACAAAGTGGATTTTACTCCGCAAGGATTTCACAACGCGTCCGTTACAACGCAAGTCGTAAACACGACTTGCGCTAGAGGATTAAGAATAGTATATTTACTATTCCAACACCTTCCCTAGTGTCCACGGGGACTGGTGTTAGAATAGTAAATTATACTATTCTCAATCCGCGCCCCCAACGCAAGTCGTGGTAACGACTTGCGGTGTAAGGGACGCGTTGTTAAAGCACGCGTTGTTATGGTACGCGTCGTAACGTCGTACATCCGACTTTGAAGGGTGGCAAGGGCAAGCAGTAAAATGCTTCTCAGGAGGCAAAAGTTAACAAATCATGTCAACCAACAGACACAATAACGTACAATTCCTAGTCAAGTATAACACCCACTATGGTGCCCTCTCCTGGTTCCAGGAAGCTCTACTAGCAACTTGTACAAAGGTAGATTATTCAGAATTTCACTACAGTAGTGATTACCCCATGGGATAATTCGTAGATCAGTTCAAACTAATTCAAACCATAGTTCAAAGTGATGCACTAGCAACAGTGTTCTTGCAAAAGATTTACTTCTGCACCACCTAGTCAGTCTTTTACATTTAAGCCCGATGTGTCTACTCACAGGAACCTCGGCTTTTACAGCACTGGAGGGTGTGCTCATCAAACCTGCACCTAGGGATGGGTTAAATGCCTTGCCAAATGAGAATTCCTCCTTCCATGCATTTAGATTGCAAGGAATACAAAAATCTTTCGCTGACCAGCATTGCCAGGGGCCAGCCATTTTAATTAAATTAATGCTAATCACTTTAAGTTAATTACAATGGCTGACTCCTGACAGTGCTCTGCAAATTAACGTCTCTAGCAGGGCAGCTTAGTTTGGTGACTGTCAGCAAGTAGGACCATGCAGGCAGGTGCTTCTGAGGAAGCTGCTTTGAAGAACAGTGTTAGAGGCTGGCCAATATATTTACCTTAACGTTGTTAGCATTGAAATAAATACATTTCCTAGCCCCTCACAGTAAACTTCATTGCAATTCAAGAGCCTCTGAGAGTGTTTCACAAAGCATTTATGTTTTCCCCCCATGGAACAGTGGAGCTGATCCAGTTCAGCTTCAGGAACAGCACACAGAGTTATGTTAATTCGTAGTCCTGATCAGACATTTTTCATGTGTCAGAGAAGAGTCTACTGACCCCACTTCTGTACTCGTGTAAAGATCCTCCAGAGGTTCTCCGGCGACTAACCATCATACTTTTAAGAGTCTTGTTAAACCTTTCCACCACCCCATTGGTTCGCAGGTGGTATGCTGTGGAGATGTAGTAGTTCACACCAGCTCACTCTCACATCTTTCTGTCTCACATAAGAGAAAGTAAAGTTTGTTCCTCAGTTGGAACTCACAGTCTTGGGAAATTGTACATTTGAAAAGATCCTTAGGAGTCCCCTGGCTGTTACTCTAGCAGTAGTGCCTTGCTGATCGGTTCCTGGGCTACCTTCAAAGTCTCACTAGTGTAGGGCACTTATCTTATGCCTGTCAAAATTCCTCATTCCTCCCAGGTAGGTCCTTCAGCAGCTAATAAACCGTGCTGCTCTAGCTGTGACCCTCACACCAACACTTCAGTCGGCATCAAGGGGATGGGTGGCT
This sequence comes from Lissotriton helveticus, assembly GCF_964261635.1. NCBI lineage: Eukaryota > Metazoa > Chordata > Amphibia > Caudata > Salamandridae > Lissotriton > Lissotriton helveticus. The sequence continues at coordinate 1,405,616,946 of NC_136057.1, read as the reverse complement.
CATCTTACTCTTCTTCTGGAGGAAGGTGATGGGTGCAATGGCCTGTACCTTCAGCTTCTTCCCAGATAGACTCACTATCCTTAGATGGTCATTGCAAATTTGAGGTGGTATCAGTCTCTTTCTGAGAATGGCGTGCAGACTCTGCTCTGATAAGCACAATGATAGAGCCCAAGCCATGTAGGCTTCTGGTCCTAAACCTGTGGCAAACAAATCATTGCTTAATATAGAGCTAGCATCTTGATACTCTCCAACTCCTATTTCAATTATGGTGAACTTACTCTTGGCCTCAAACTCAAGTCAGGCATTTGAGTACTCCATGTTATCTACACTGGCTGCCAAGCTAATGTCATTGGAACCTTGGAGAATCTCTTCAGGTTTAAAAGACTTCCTCTTAACCATAGTCCTGTGAGAACCTCTGTACCTTAGGGCAGGAACCTTCCTCCCAGTGTTACTTGCTTCAAACACAATTCCTATGTTATTTGAATGGATGTGCATGAGACAATCTGGGTTCCTTTCCCAAATATCTGTTCCTACTAGGTTAATTGCCACAAGGTTCCCCTCACCCATATTCAACGGTAAACACCCTTTACGACGCGGTAATGACACCGCAGTGCCATTACAACACGGGTTTTACAACGCAAGTCATTACCACAACTTGCGCTTGAGGGCGCTCTAGACTAAGGAATAGTAGAATTACTATTCCAACACCTTCCCTACTGTACATAGGCTGGTGTTGGGATAGTAAATCTTACTATTCGTAAGTCCAGCACCCTACAGCGCAAGTCATGGTAACGACTTGCGTTGTAAAACCTGCGTTGTGATGGTACTGCAGTGTTTTCTACCGCGTTGTACCATCATACATCCATATTCAACACAGTTGCAGGAGGGTCTTCCATCTCACATTCTCTCTCTTATAGTGCCCTCCTTGTGACACCTGTAAGATGTAATCACTTTGTGCTTAGAAAAACCTTCCTTACCTCCCCCATTCTTTTGGTCCTTACTAGGAACCCAATTCCCTTTTTGCCTCTGTCCTCCCTTGGAAACTACCCTGGCCCTTACCCTCCGGTTTTGTACAGTCTGTTGAGAGTTCGATTTCCATTTGAGTTAGAGCTATGCTACTCTAAATTTTTCTTAACCCTGTTAGCTAACCACTTGTTAGCCTGCACTGCAGGTTTCTCTCGATCCTTTTCTGTCAGGTCAAGCAGGTATTGTCTAAGTAGGTTAGACCCACTCCTCCTTGAGTTGCTCAGTTACTATCAATTGGTTCTGGGCATGAGCATTCTTGGCCTCCATCCCTCTCACTCACCCATTCTAATCACGCAACATAACATGAATGTAACTTTTAAAAGGAGCACCATCAGATCCCTTAGTTTTTTTTAATCTAAGAAGACACTGAGCTGACTTTAATCTAATTGTCTTATTTAAGTCTCCTTTATTTGCTCATAAATCATTTGACCAGCTTCAGGCATTCTCCTAATGACTGCTGTACCTTGTATGGGCAAATGACTCATTTAAATATCTGCCTCAGACACATTATGCACTCTACAAACGAACTCAAAACTCTCCATTCCAAAATATTCTGGCCTTCCATATACATGTGCCAAGCTCTTTTAACATAATTTGTATTTGTAAAGCACAGGTTCACCCATAGACCTCTTGGCGCTGAATAACAGATGTTTATTGTTACCCAAATCAATGGTACTCATTTCTATTGACCTCAGAAGGATGAAGACTGAGTGGACCTGCTGGGATTTGAACCTGTGACTTGAACCTGTGACCATGAGGTCAAACACAGGCCTTGAAAGTGGATGCGTTATTTCACTAAGCCACCAGACCTGCCCTCATTTGAAACCTTAACAGGTACTCCTTTGGAGTGAGAGAGGCTATCACCTTTCTAGGATGTAGCTATGGCAGCGGTGGCTCTGTGGAAGATGTGCGGCGGGCAGGGGTCCGTGGGGGCTCCAGAGTGGGTGTTCTTCATGGTTGCAGCGGTGTCTCCGGTGGTGGCCGGTTTCCAGATGATGATGGTGGGCTGCTTGTCGGTGTTGGAGAGGAGGGTGGTGCCTGGAGTCTGTTTGCTGAAGTTGTCAGTTTTCAGGTGAAAGTAGGAGCTGAGTTTGTTGCAGAGGTCCTGGGATGGTGTGAAGTCCGTGGCTTCGCTGGGGGGTTTGGTGACCTGCCTTATGACCTTGAAGAGTTCTTTTGCGTTACTGGCGTTGGTGTGGATTTTGTTCTTGATAAAGGTCCTCTTGGTGTCCCTTACGCGCTTATGGTATTCAGTCATGGCGTTCCTGTAGGAGTTCTGGTCTTCTGTGGTTTTCCTGTCTCTCCAGAGTTTCTCGAGGCGTCTGCAAGAGCGCCTGGCTACTTGGAGGTAGGTGGTGAACCAGGCAGCCTTCAGGGGGCGTTGTCTGAAGGGGTGGTGGAGCGGTGTGAGCTTGTCTGCGCAGCTGGTGATCCAGCGGTGTAGTATTTTTGCAGCATAGTTGCCGTCGGTTGTGTCAGAGGGGGGGTCGTGGACGGCGGTGGTGTTGAGGTATTCCTCTGTAACCTTGCTCCAGTTCATTTGTGGCGGGCGCGGGGTGGGCTTGGGTGCGGTGATGCTGTTGAAGGTTTAGTGTACACAGTGGTGGTCAGTCCAGAGGGGCTGCGTGGTGTGGCTGAAGTGGATTTTTGTTCCTCCTGTGAAGATGGGGTTGAGGGTGTGTCCGGCTCGGTGGGTGGGGGTGGTGACGAGCTCCTTCAGTCCGAAGTTGACAAGGTTGTCCAGGAGGGTGGTGGAATCTCGGTCGCTGAAGTTGTCGAGGTGGACGTTCAGGTGTTCAATGAGAATGTAGTCCGTGGAGGCGATGGCATAGGGTGCTACTAGGTCGGCAGTGGTGGTGGCGGGATATGCGCAAGGCCCCGGGGGTCTGTAGGTGAGGGTCCTGTGCAGTGTGGTTCTAGGGCTGGTCTGGATCTGGAAGTAGAGGTGCTCAGTGTTGGAGAGGGGGTCGCTCGTGCTGGAGGTGGAGAGTCAGAGGGAGCTCTTGTGAGCGATGGCGAGTCCTCCTCCTGGGCGGTGAAGGCGGTGCTTTCTCTGGATCTTGTATCCATCGAGGATGGCGGTAGGAATGTTAGGGGCGGAGGTGGCGTTGGTCCATATTTCCGTGAAGAAGGTGACGTCTGGCGAGAGGGTGTTGAGCAGGTCCCAGATTGCTACGGCGTGTCTGTGTAAGGAGCGCACGTTGAGGAGGATGCACCTCAGGGCTTCGGTGGTATGGGCATCCGGTGTGGGTTCAGCGGTCTTGAGGGAGTTGTCGATGGTGAAGGATTGGCGGCAGTGTAGGCAGGAGAACTGGCCGTGGGTGGTGTTCGGCGTCGATCTCTGGCAGTTGTGGCCCTTCCGGGGTTGAGTGCGAGGAGGGCGGTGGAGTTGTAGCGGTGGGAGGTCGTAGATCCAGGGTTCTTGGCACTGGTCGCAGTAAGGTCGCGGACAGGTGCAGACGGGCTTGCTTTTGACGTGCCTTAGGTGCGCTGGAAGCGTAACTGTAGAGCAGCCACCAATAAATAGGGGAGGGGGCAGGATGAGATACTGGGGCTGTCTTGGGAGAAGTGGTCGCAGGGGCAGCAGCAGCGGGAAAACCGGCCGAAAATAAAAACTAAGAGAACAAAGAGTCACCAAGCAGGCAGTGAAATGAAATATAATAGCAAGATGGGGACACCAGGCGAAGGCTGAAGCAGCACAGAGGCAGGCAGGAATCGGGCACTAGGCGCGAACCCTCACCAGGAGGAGGTCTCAATACTGCGGCCAAGCGACGGCACTGCAGAGATGCTGAGGAGAGAGTTGACCCAGACCAGAATACAGTTTCTTCCCTACAACTCTGTATTTCTAACTGCCCCAAGTGTAAGACCCCATTTGAGGGACCTTAGGGCAGACACGGTCTAATGGGACAGAACTTTGGTGATTGAGGTTGCTTTTCACTAGTGTCTTGGGTTATGCCCTAATGTGGCTATGCACACTGGGCCAAGTGCACCCCTTCTGCACTTGAATCTCAGGATAGCGAGGGAGAGCAGTGAAAGGCTTCTCCGGAAGGTGCTCAGAACTCAACATTCAAGCAACAGGCACAATAATGTACTGTACATACAGCCCAGTGATTATCTTAGTAAACAGATAGTACTTATCAGAGCAAATCAAAATACTACCCAGCAGTATGGAATCAGTTGCAGAGTTGTGATCAGACCTACAATTCCTAGTCAAGCATTATACCCACTACACTTCCCTCCCCATTCTAGGATGCTCTCCCAATGTCTACACCTTATATAAAAGTACAGACATAAAAATAGATGAGGCATAGGTGCAATTAACTAGTGATTACTTCATGGTATATTTCATGTACCAGTTCATACAGTTCTTTACATAAGCAATCACAATGACCACAGTTAGTTTTCTCACAATTTTTTTATTTTTTTATTTACAAAGTTTTATATAGCGCGAACTTGATCCCGAAGGATATCAGAGCGCTTTACAATTTGAGGCAATTAAATAACTTCCCACCCTATTCCCCTATAAACCCACATCCCACTATGGAACTAAAAATGCAAAATTAGAACAAAAAAATGTAATAACTACTAACATTTTTACAGATAATAAAAACAAAAACAAATCACATACCAACAAAAATACATGCATCACACACATACCAACATTAAGTCTGTTTCTGTTTCTCAGAACGATAAAATGGTAGACCACAACCAGCTACTAACAAATAATGACAATGGAGTGAGGGCTGAAAAAGCTATGCCTGACTCGCATTTCGTGCACAGCGCAGCACCGACAGCTGAATATTACACTTCAGCATAAAGTCTAGAGCTTTTCTTCCAGGAGCCAGGCATGTGTAAAGCAGGAGCTGTCCGTATTTATATAGCGCTTGTTGACGCACGCTATTCAGGAAGCCTACAAAGGATTAGTGGTGAATTATTATGGTGAAATATGAAGTAATTTCAGTGGTGGATATTAGTCAGTTACTTGGAGTGAGAAGGATAGCGGAGGGCTGATATCCTTGGGATCAAGTTTGCGCTATATAAAACTTTATAACTAAACAAATAAATAAAAGGAGAAGAAAGATTTGCATTCTATATATAGCACTTGTTACCCCCGATGGGTGTTGAAGCGCTTTTCTGTCGAGTAGCACGTCACTCCAGAACCCATAAAGGACGACTGTTGAAAATTGGTATAGTAAAAAACAAAAAAACCAAAAAAAAAATATGAAGTAATTTGAGTAGTGGATATGTTATTCAGTTATTTTGGTAGTATATTAGTATAGTTTAATATGGAATTTGAGAAATGAACATGTTAGTCTATTAATTTCGATTGAAAAAGATAGTGGAAGGATAAAAGAGTGAAAGATTTTTTTTTATAGGTCTTAGCAATAGGAGGAGGCTTTTGGATGAGTAAAAAGGAGTTTTGGAGGGGAGGACTCAGAAGAAAGAGGTTTGTTTTAGGGCAGCAAAAGAAAAAGGGCAGCATTTCTGGCCCTAGTCCCGACCAGTCTCGAACAGGCTCAAACAGGGAATTGCCCTTGTCCTCTCCGCCCTTAACAGGCTCAAACAGGGAAATGCCCTTGTCCTCTCCGCCCTTAACAGGCTCAAACAGGGAATTACCCTTGTCCTCTCCGCCCTTAGCCTCGATGCCCGGGCTGAGACGCCCTAACCCTGGCCTTTCGGAGCCCTAGTAATCACGTGGCCCCTTCAGCCAATGGGAACCCTAGCCCTAACACTATCCAATCACAACACAAGCCCTACAATCTAGAACCAATAGGAGACCTGGACCTTACAGCCAATCTTAGCCCTAGCCCAAGCACCCAATCAGTTCAAAAACCCTGATCTCTACGTCCAATAAAGGCCCTAGCCTTACTAGTAGTCCCAAAACAAGTCCATGCAACCAATGTCACAGGTAGCCCTAGTCTCTACTTCCAATAGAAAGCCTAACCCAACTCTTAGTCCCACAACTAGTCCAGCAACCAATCACACCAAAAGCCCTAATCGCTACTTCCAATTAAAGGTCTAAACCTAACCTTAGTCCCACCCTACTCCCAACAACCAATAACATAAGAAGCCCTAGTCCCTACTTCCACAAGACTGTAAAATTCATTTTAGTGCTGGTAAATGTATTTATTTTCCTTTTTGTATAATAACCTGACTTAATGTAATACTATGTATACATGATTTACCTGCATTTATTTGTTGTACAATTATTATGACTTAATGTAAAGCGCTCTGATACCCGCAAGGGTCTTGTTCTCGCTTTATTAAACCCTCAAAATAAAATAAAATAAACTGTCAGGTTTGATATCATACATGCATGGCCACTGGAATTATGCAGCAGGATCGAGTAAATTATGCAGCAAGAAAAGGTATAATGCGGCACATTTTGTGATAGCATCACTTAATTATTTTGTCGACAATTATGTGAGACCCACCAGGATAGGGGCTTTGACTCCGTCCACATGTTGGGAGCCAGGACCTCATCTTCGGCACATGTGGCTGCAGGCTGAGATTAGATAGGTACTTTGTAGTAAATAAGTCCAGCAAGCAAGATGTAGTTTCAGTAGGTCTTAGTACAGGTTGCAGGGGCGGTGGGTGACATTTCAAAGTGGTGTGGCGCAAAGTGATTTGCATACAGCACCGTAGCGAGCGAGCGCAGCGAGCGAGCCCGAACCCCAAAAGGGGTGTTTGGGGGGATTACCCCCCCCCCCCAAGAAAATTTTGAAAAAAAAGAAAGAAAAATCGTGCATTTTCAAGCAAATTTGAGAAAGCAGGAAGGTTAATAAAGCAATTGTGAAAGTGCAGTTATTAAATTAATAGATGGCATAACATAGGTAGGTGCTTATTCAGTATAACCACAGAGCTTCATACATTTCGTCCTATTACGCTCAGGTGCTGAATTCAGACTATAAGACTTTCATGAAAATCTCAGCTCTAAGAGTAGAAGAAGTTGCACAGCAGTTGGGAAACAGCCTTCACAAAGCATTAGGAAAATGAGAGGCAATTACTTGAAAGCAAACTGAAAGCAATGCATCAAGTAGTAACTTAAAGCAATGCATCCAGCAAAACAGTGCATGCAGTCAACCATTCAAAAGTAAACTAAAGCAAGTGTGAACCTGTGAACCTTCACTTTAAAAGCAGGGTGCTAGTCTACAGGCCAGTCACATACATTTAAACTGAAGAAGAGTACACTTCAGCATGCAGGCACCAACATAAACGCACCAAGCAAGTCAAACAGTTTAATGAAAGAAAAATGAAAGCAATACATCCAGCAAACTAGACAGTGACTCAAAAAGTAAACTGAAGCAAGTGCACACTGAAAGGAATGCGCAGTCATAAGTCAGACATTCACATAAAAGCAACTTACCAAGACACCCAATCAATTACATGGGAAAAACTTGAGCCAATGCACCCAGAAAACCAGACCAGCACACCAAAGCATCCCACCCCTGATTGGATGGCAGCTGTGCTCTTAGGGTCACCCCTCAGTTTTTTTGCAGGGATGAGCACCCCCCAGTTTTATGCCCTCTGCGTCTGAAGGGGAGACAGGCAAAAGGGGTCATAATGGGACATCTGGCACAGCCACTTTGTAATCGAGGTCACCCACCCAGCTCAAGACTGAGTTACAGGCTGATCTTAAATCTTTAAACAACCACAAGGGTCTCCAGCTAGTTAAAAGGGGAAAAATCGTGCATGTTCAAGCAAATTTGAGAAAGCAGGAAGGTTAATAAAGCAATTGTGGAAGTGCAGTTATTACATTAATAGATGGCATAACATAGGTAGCTGCTTATTCAGTATAACCACAGAGCTTCATACATTCTGTCCTATTACGCTCAGGTGCTAAATTCAGACTATAAGACTTTCATGAAAATCTCAGATCAACAATATTCACACCTAAGGTGGGAGCAAACGAGGCACTCCACACTTTTCTGGCAAAGAAACACATTTTAAATTACTGTAGGACTGGTATATACATCTGGCGAAACTCCACAAATAATACCCTAGTGCTAGTGCGCCTCGCTGCGCTGGCGAGATTGTGATAAGTTAACATAGGTGATCTACTTCATATGTCGTGGCCTTGTCCCAAAAATACGGCCCCCTCGTTGTGCTTGCTTTCCTGCCCCCTGTTCCCTCGTTGTGCTTGCTTTCCTGCCCCCTGTTCCCTCGTTGTGCTTGCTTTCCTGCCCCCTGTTCCCTGTGTGTGGCTCTCTGTGTGTGTGGGGCTCTGCATGTGTGTGTGTGGGTGGCTCTGTGGTTGTGTGGGTGGCTCTGTGTGTGTGTAGGTGGCTCTGTGTGTGTGTAGGTGGCTCTGTGTATGGGTGGGTGGCTGTATGTGGGTGGCCGCTATGTGCAGAAAAACACCTGCGAGTGCAAAATGAGGGTACAGTGTCTGCCCTTAAAGTCCAGTGAGCTCTGCACCGTCTTTCAATCAACACACCCTACCCAACAGAGGTCAATGAACCAATCCAGAGAAGAGTGGGAGCACGGAGGACCACACAAGACACGATGAAAGGCTGACCCAACAGCTGCCGATGGACCACACCAGAGAAAAGAGGGGGGAAAGAGGGCGGTATAAGACTATCAAAAGCCAACCCAACAGTAAACGAGAAGAAACCCCTATGAAGTAATGCGATATGATTAAAAGCCAACTCAGTGACTGCTGATATACAGTGTGGCAGAAAAGAACAAAGATGGCTTTACAGAAGTGTGATAATGACATTCAACTCAATTTTAAAGTGAGTGCTGATAGAGAGAAGGTAGGGGTGAGAGTGAAATGATGTTAATGAAGACAGCTCAGCATCTATCAACATTGCTGGATAATAGAGAGAAGTCAGGGCGACAAAGAGCTGCACTATGCTTCAAACCAACCTTAACTAAATGTGTGGTCTGACACCAATCTGATAAGACTGGGCTGATTGTTAAAACAATACCACGACGATCATGCCCATGCCAAGCTCCCTTTATGTGCCCGCACACAGCTACACACTATGGCAGTAAGCACAAGCACAGCACACTCTTTAATGTAGGTAGACAAACTCTGCACGTGCACACTGACTTTTATTGCATATAGGCACCCACGCTTAATATATGCACAGACTCACTTTCCTTGTACAAGCACACTCGCTGTATGCACTCAATCACTACCCTTGAATGCACACATGCTTCGTGTGAGGCCACACTAGAACATGCTTCCCGCAGGGACGTGTAGGCCACGCCTGTCTGCCCGCATCTACACTCTCCTCTATACAGATATACGATGCCCTAGTGTGTCCTCACCCACACTGTCCCATGTTCACACTTTCCCTGCTGCCCAGGGTTGGACTGGCCTAAGGGGCAATCCGGCAGTGCCCGAGGGGCTAATCTGACAGGTCAGAGTGTAAGAAAGCTTTTGGCTTGTTTTATTACCTGCTGGGAGGGTTTTTATTGTGTATTTTCCCTGATATTGTCACACACGTTGCCTGCAGCTAGCACAAATGCATGCAGTCTCCCTTTACCTTTATTCTCCCATCTCTCACGCATACACACACACACAAACCACTTATATTGACATTCGCACTATGCCTTTGTGCTCCCTCCACACACACTACCCCTGTTCTACACATTATGGGATGCACACACGCACACACACTGAACTCTAATCACACACAAACACGCAGACCCACCTGCTTTCCTTGTTTAAGTGTGTGGGTTTAGGTTTAGTTGAAATGATTTATTTATGGTTAGATTTGGGCTGAAGGGGTTGGGCGGGAGGTATTTATGTGTTAAGATGTAAGTACATGGGTTTAGGATCAGACTTGAAGAAAGATGTGGATGTAGCTATAAGATTTGGAAGGGGGTTAGAGGTGAAGTCTCTTCCCCTTGGTTCGAGTTAGGCCTTGGTTTGGGAAGGTTTAGCAGAGATGATAGTCCAGATCGGATCACTTCAAATGTACAACTCATATTTCCCAGGGTGTACACACAGACCCCTTTCTCTCAATGGCTGCTTACCATCTCTCTCTCTCTGTCTCCGCACCCTCCTCCCCCCAGCTCTGTAGACAGCCACAGTATGCCACCGGGGACTCAAGTGTACCTGCAGCACATACTGACCCCGAATGCCCCCTGTTATCTACCCTCAACCAGACCCTACAAAGACATGCCCACTTAACAGCATACATGGAGGGAGTCTTCCAATGGCTATGCCAGCGTGCCAACACGGGCTTCCCATTTGTGCTCCACGCACCAGTGTATGCTCACATGCAGCATGCAAATGTCCTGTCTGGTCCAAAACAAGCATGCATTGGATGCTACGAACCTCTTTCATGAACGTCTACTCCTAAAATGTCGCCAACACTCTAAACAAAAATATATGGCTGCATTTTCAAAAGTATATATACTTTTTTTGCATTAGACTACGTGGCCTTGAATTGTTGCAGGCTGGCCACCTGTTCGCAGAGGCAGTGTCGGTCGCAGAGAGAAAGAAAGGCTCTCTCAGACTCCTAATGATCAAGGCGGCAAAACCTCAAAATAGCAGGGGTAAAAACACTCGCCCTCGGAGTGGTTTCGACTAGGAGCTGGCCTGGGCTCTGATGTCATCTTCCTGGTCCAGCGGCACGTGCAGCGTTCATTCACTAAGGACTACGATTCACTTTAGATAATTAGCGCAGCAAACTATTACTAACCGTCGAACAACAATAGTCAGGTCAGAGACGGCCTATAAGTCTTGGGGACAGAGGGCAAGTGTCCAGGGCTCCAGGCTTTACAGGTGAGGTGACCCCCTAGGAAGGCAATCTGTGTCTATGTAGCAGCCTCTGTCTATTTCTCTCTGTCCTTTCTTTCACCCTTTCTACAGAATTCATAAGAGGTTTTGGGGTCCCCGGGCATAACCTATATGAGCTGTTTTTGTGTCATACAGTTTTTGACAGTTTAATATAGTTTTTACTATTGTTGGGCATTACACTAGCTTCAGGTAGCACACAATAGTAAATAAGCGTCATAATTATTCCTAACAGGGCCCCAACTGTACCTTTCCAAGGGCTACAAAAATCCTTAAGACAACAAACGTCGCGTGACACACTACCAACAATCCATTCTGCACCCGTCACGCCAACCAGCTCCTCAGCAAGTAGAAAGAAACTGCCTCCGAACCGCACGTGCCCCTCACCAGTGGTTCAAAATGTGACACAAGCCCGGCCTCTGACGCAACAGTACTCTATTGCCGCCTATTTGATTGTCCCTTAATTGCATTAGGTTTTGAATTGATAAAATTCTTGATGAGAAATACATTAAAATGGGCCACATTTCTTTTACATATGAATTTTCTTGGAAACACCTCCTCCGTTACGTATTTTATGAGACCGTTTCAGTAATGAAGGCATGATATAATTCTGCCTTCCATTCCCTCGCCGCAAAGCATTGCTCGCATCTGTTACACTCTGACCTGTCAGATTAGCCCCTCTGGCACTGCCTGATTGCCCCTTAGGCCAGTCCAACCCTGGGCAGCAGGGAAAGTGTGAACATGGGACAGTGTGGGTGAGGACACACTAGGGCATCGTATATCTGTATAGAGGAGAGTGTAGATGCGGGCAGACAGGCGTGGCCTACACGTCCCTGCGGGTTGCATGTTCTAGTGTGGCCTCACACGAAGCATGTTTGCATTCAAGGGTAGTGACTGAGTGCATACAGCGAGTGTGTTTGTACAAGGAAAGTGAGTGTGCATATATTAAGCGTGGGTGCCTATATGCAATAAAAGTCAGTGTGCACGTGCAGAGTTTGTCTACCTACATTAAAGAGTGTGCTGTGCTTGTGCTTACTGCCATAGTGTGTGGCTGTGTGCGGGCACATAAAGGGAGCTTGGCATGGGCATGATCGTCGTGGTATTGTTTTAACAATCAGCCCAGTCTTATCAGATTGGTGTCAGACCACACATTTAGTTAAGGTTGGTTTGAAGCATAGTGCAGCTCTTTGTCGCCCTGACTTCTCTCTATTATCCAGCAATGTTGATAGATGCTGAGCTGTCTTCATTAACATCATTTCACTCTCACCCCTACCTTCTCTCTATCAGCACTCCCTTTAAAATTGAGTTGAATGTCATTATCACACTTCTGTAAAGCCATCTTTGTTGTATTGTATTGTATTGTATTGTAAGGGGCATTTATAAAGCGCGCTGACACCATGGGTTTCCTGGCGCTGGCAGACTGCTGGGGGACTGGGAGGGTTTAGCCAGATTGAGGGAAGAGCCAAGTTTTTAGGGATTTGCGGAAGAGGGTGAGGGAATTGGACGTTTTGAGAGAGATGGGGAAAGAATTCCAAAGTTTGGGGGCCAGAAATGCAAATCTCCGGCCTCCAGATCTGCAAAGTTTGACAGGGGGAGTGAGTAAGAGATGCAGATGAGAGGATCTCAGATTCCGAGAGGGGCTGTAGGTCCTGATAAGAGATCTCAAAAAGACAGGACAGGAACCAGATAGGGATTTAAAGGTGAGGCAGCCGATCTTAAAGGCTGCCCTCAAGGTGACGGGGAGCCAGTGCAGTTTTAGAAGGAGGGGTTTAGCGGATTGCCATTTCGGGCTCCCAAAGGCCAATCTCGCCGCTTGATTCTGGACGAATTGTAGTCTGCAAAGAGATGTTTTAGGCAGACCATGATAAATAGCATTCGAGAAATCTAAGTGGGAGAGGACGAGGGCCATGATTACTTGCAGGAGGGCTTCAGGAGTGAGGAGATAAGCCACCTTCCTGATCCTGCGCAGCTGGAACATACAGGAGGAGACAACTGTCCCCACCTGAGGCCCGAGGGAGAGGTCGGAGTCGATAGTGATCCCGAGGCTTTTTACCGAGGTCGCAGGGGTAGGGGGAAGGCCAAGTTCTACCGGCCAAAAATGCGGACCCCAGTAGGTGGAGCTCTTACCCGGGAGGAGGAGCTCCGTCTTTCCGGGATTCAGCTTAAGCTGATTTTGGCACATCCACGATAGAATGTGTGACATAACTGCCTGAAAGTTGGGGATAGCAGAGGGGGAGTCAAGAGGGAAAATGAGTTGCAGGTCGTCCGCGTAATTGAACACGGTGACGTCCCACTGCCTCAAGGAAAAAAGAAGGGGTCGAAGATAAAGATTGAAAAGAAGGGGGGATAGAGAGGAGCCCTGAGGGACCCCACAGGGCAAGTGCTCCCGAGGAGCTCTGAAAGTGCCCAGGCTAAGGGTCTGAGACCTCCCGGTCAGGAAGGATTTGACCCATGCCAGCGCCAGGCCCTGGATGCCAGCTTGCTCGACACGGTGGAGAAGGATGTTGTGGTCCACCGTGTCGAAGGCAGCCGACAGATCTAGTAAAACCAGAGCCTGGGGGGTACCCTTGTCGGCACCGTCTCTCAGGGCATCCAGCACAGCCAAGATGACAGTCTCCGTAGAGTGGCCGGGTCTGAAGCCGGCCTGGTTAGTCTCAAGAAAGGTGGAGTTCTCAATAAACTGTGAGAGGCAGGTGGTGACATGGGCCTCCAAAATTTTGGAGAAGAAAGGTAAAAGAGAAATGGGGCGGTAATTCGCCGGGACGGCGGGATCAGCCCCAGGCTTCTTCAGTAGAGGCACCAACACGGCCTCCTTGAAGGAGCGGGGTACCGTACCGGACGACAAAGAAGAGTTCAGCAGGGGAAGGATACAGTCAGGTAAAGAATGGCAGATATTTCGTAATATGGTGGGGGGACAACAGTCGTCTGGGGATCCAGATTTAACACGGGTGGCCAGTGTGGCCAAAGCGGCAGGCTCTATGGGCGGGAAGAATGTAAAAGAAAGAGCGTTATGGGGGGGAGAGGTGGAGCCAGCGCCAGGGGGGATAGTCGGAATGGTATCTTTGATTGAGGCAATTTTTTGGACAAAGAAAGTGCTCAGCGCGTTACATGATTCTTGTGTGGAGGCCTGAGTCGGAAGTGTCCTAGGATCGGAGGTAAATTCATTAAGGATTTTAAAAATCTCCTTAGACTTGCAGGGGGCAGATAAAATTTTATCTGAGGCATAAGCTTTTTTGGCGGCGGAAATGGCTGTTTTGTACTCGTTCCGCGCAGCCACATATGCACTTCTGCTAGATGGGCCGTAGTCTCTCCTCCACCTGCGCTCGAGTCGGCGGAGATCTAGCTGCAAAGTCTTAAGGTGAGGAGTGAACCATTTATGGGAATGACAGTGTCGGGATCGGGGAAACTTGGTTAAAGGTGCAAAAGTATCGCTGGCTATAGTGAGCCAGTCATAAACTTGTCCTTGAAGCTCGTCAGTACTTGAGTCTGTGGGGAACAGGGGACGGGTAAGAGAGAGATGAGATAAGAGTTTGGAGGAGTCGGCGACTCTCCACTTACGTGCGGTGCCGCCCTCCTGCAGTGGGGTCCTGATCTGGCCAACGGCCGAAAAGGTGGTGTCAATTAAGGAATGATCGGACCACACACAAGGTGTTATAAGTGGGCAGGAGGACTTGACCCCATGAACCCAAATGTGGTCAAGGATATGGCCACCGCTATGAGTGGCAGACCTGACTAGTTGTGTGAAATCCAAGCTCGAAAGGGCCTCGAACAGTTCGATGGCATGGGGACCGGCATCCTCATTCTGGAACCAGTAGTTGAAATCCCTGATAATGATAGTACGGGGGGAAGAGGTAGCAAGGTTGGTTAACTGTTCAGTAAAAGAGGAAGGGAAGGAAGGCATGGGGTAGGGGGGACGGTAGAGTACCATAAGGGTGACTGCGCCTACCTCAGTCCCAAGACGGAGGACCAGATTATCCACATCGGGGAGGGTCATATTGGCAGAGGCAATGATCTTAAGATTCTTCCGAATTACCGCTGCCACCCCTCCACCGGGGCGGCCTCCAGGGCGGTTGGTGTTCAGCAGAAAATAGTCAGGAGGTAGTGCAGCAAGGATGTCGGGGAGGGAGTCGTCAGTAAGCCAGGTCTCAGATAGTAAAAGGACATCTGGCTTCTCTGTCATGAGAAGATAGAAAATATCGGCTTGGTGCCTGACCATGGAGCGAGTGTTGAGGTATAATACCCGGAGCTGCGACTAGGCAGGGACAGGAAGGGTGGGGGATGATGACGGCCCCAGCAAAGGGGAAGAGTGACCTGGGATCCCCAGTGAGGAGATCCTGGTCCAGGTCTCGGAAGGTAGAGGGCAAGCAAAGGTTTGTAGTCTCATTAGAGTGGAGCGGGGATAAGAAATGGCAGAGGCAGCGTCCCTGGCCCCTGGGCCCGTCCGGCCGCGGACGGGCGCAGACGGGCTTAACTCTGGCGTGACTCCGGCGCGTCTACGGCGCGCCCGCTGCGCTCGTCCGCTGCGCTGACGCATGAGGGACGTTTAAATAGGCGAGTGACGAGGGAGGTGGGAGGAGTCAGCAGGGTGGGATGGGAGTGGTTAAAAATTGAGTGAATGGAGTCCAGCGCTAGTAATCCGCGGGACAAGGGAGCTGCTCTCAATCAGCAGAGAAAAAGGTATTTAAAACGAGGTCACAGCGCCCAGCGCGCGCAAGCCCTCTGCCACAGGGCTGCTCGACTGCACAGGAGTGAAAAGGGGCGGAGCCTAAATAGGCGAGTGACGAGGGAGGTGGGAGGAGTCAGCAGGGTGGGATGGGAGTGGTTAAAAATTGAGTGAATGGCGTCCAGCGCTAGTAATCCGCGGGACAAGGGAGCTGCTCTCAATCAGCAGAGAAAAAGGTATTTAAAACGAGGTCACAGCGCCCAGCGCGCGCAAGCCCTCTGCCACAGGGCTGCTCGACTGCACAGGAGTGAAAAGGGGCGGAGCCTAAATAGGCGAGTGACGAGGGAGGTGGGAGGAGTCAGCAGGGTGGGATGGGTGTGGTTAAAAATTGAGTGAATGGCGTCCAGCGCTAGTAATCCGCGGGACAAGGGAGCTGCTCTCAATCAGCAGAGAAAAAGGTATTTAAAACGAGGTCACAGCGCCCAGCGCGCGCAAGCCCTCTGCCACAGGGCTGCTCGACTGCACAGGAGTGAAAAGGGGCGGAGCCTAAATAGGCGAGTGACGAGGGAGGTGGGAGGAGTCAGCAGGGTGGGATGGGAGTGGTTAAAAATTGAGTGAATGGCGTCCAGCGCTAGTAATCCGCGGGACAAGGGAGCTGCTCTCAATCAGCAGAGAAAAAGGTATTTAAAACGAGGTCACAGCGCCCAGCGCGCGCAAGCCCTCTGCCACAGGGCTGCTCGACTGCACAGGAGTGAAAAGGGGCGGAGCCTAAATAGGCGAGTGACGAGGGAGGTGAGAGGAGTCAGCAGGGTGGGATGGGTGTGGTTAAAAATTGAGTGAATGGCGTCCAGCGCTAGTAATCCGCGGGACAAGGGAGCTGCTCTCAATCAGCAGAGAAAAAGGTATTTAAAACGAGGTCACAGCGCCCAGCGCGCGCAAGCCCTCTGCCACAGGGCTGCTCGACTGCACAGGAGTGAAAAGGGGCGGAGCCTAAATAGGCGAGTGACGAGGGAGGTGGGAGGAGTCAGCAGGGTGGGATGGGAGTGGTTAAAAATTGAGTGAATGGCGTCCAGCGCTAGTAATCCGCGGGACAAGGGAGCTGCTCTCAATCAGCAGAGAAAAAGGTATTTAAAACGAGGTCACAGCGCCCAGCGCGCGCAAGCCCTCTGCCACAGGGCTGCTCGACTGCACAGGAGTGAAAAGGGGCGGAGCCTAAATAGGCGAGTGACGAGGGAGGTGGGAGGAGTCAGCAGGGTGGATTGGGAGTGGTTAAAAATTGAGTGAATGGCGTCCAGCGCTAGTAATCCGCGGGACAAGGGAGCTGCTCTCAATCAGCAGAGAAAAAGGTATTTAAAACGAGGTCACAGCGCCCAGCGCGCGCAAGCCCTCTGCCACAGGGCTGCTCGACTGCACAGGAGTGAAAAGGGGCGGAGCCTAAATAGGCGAGTGACGAGGGAGGTGGGAGGAGTCAGCAGGGTGGGATGGGAGTGGTTAAAAATTGAGTGAATGGCGTCCAGCGCTAGTAATCCGCGGGACAAGGGAGCTGCTCTCAATCAGCAGAGAAAAAGGTATTTAAAACGAGGTCACAGCGCCCAGCGCGCGCAAGCCCTCTGCCACAGGGCTGCTCGACTGCACAGGAGTGAAAAGGGGCGGAGCCTAAATAGGCGAGTGACGAGGGAGGTGGGAGGAGTCAGCAGGGTGGGATGGGAGTGGTTAAAAATTGAGTGAATGGCGTCCAGCGCTAGTAATCCGCGGGACAAGGGAGCTGCTCTCAATCAGCAGAGAAAAAGGTATTTAAAACGAGGTCACAGCGCCCAGCGCGCGCAAGCCCTCTGCCACAGGGCTGCTCGACTGCACAGGAGTGAAAAGGGGCGGAGCCTAAATAGGCGAGTGACGAGGGAGGTGGGAGGAGTCAGCAGGGTGGGATGGGAGTGGTTAATAATTGAGTGAATGGCGTCCAGCGCTAGTAATCCGCGAGACAAGGGAGCTGCTCTCAATCAGCAGAGAAAAAGGTATTTAAAACGAGGTCACAGCGCCCAGCGCGCGCAAGCCCTCTGCCACAGGGCTGCTCGACTGCACAGGAGTGAAAAGGGGCGGAGCCTAAATAGGCGAGTGACGAGGGAGGTGGGAGGAGTCAGCAGGGTGGGATGGGAGTGGGTAAAAATTGAGTGAATGGCGTCCAGCGCTAGTAATCCGCGGGACAAGGGAGCTGCTCTCAATCAGCAGAGAAAAAGGTATTTAAAACGAGGTCACAGCGCCCTCTGCCACAGGGCTGCTCTACCACACTGTATATCAGCAGTCACTGAGTTGGCTTTTAATCATATCGCATTACTTCATTGGGGTTTCTTCTCGTTCACTGTTGGCTTGGCTTTTGATAGTCTTATACCGCCCTCTTTCCCCCCCCTTTTCTCTGGTGTGGTCCATCGGCAGCTGTTGGGTCAGCCTTTCATCGTGTCTTGTGTGGTCCTCCGTGCTCCCACTCTTCTCTGGATTGGTTCATTGACCTCTGTTGGGTAGGGTGTGTTGATTGAAAGACGGTGCAGAGCTCACTGGACTTTAAGGGCAGACACTGTACCCTCATTTTGCACTCGCAAGTGTTTTTCTGCACATAGCGGCCACCCACATACAGCCACCCACCCATACACAGAGCCACCCACACACACACAGAGCCACCTACACACACACAGAGCCACCCACACAGCCACAGAGCCACCTACACACACACACGCAGAGCCCCACACACACAGAGAGCCACACACAGGGAACAGGGGGCAGGAAAGCAAGCACAACGAGGGAACAGGGGGCAGGAAATCAAGCACAACGGGGGAACAGGGGGCAGGAAAGCAAGCACAACGAGGGGGCCGTATTTTTGGGACAAGGCCATGACATATGAAGTAGATCACCTATGTTAACTTATCACAATCTCGCCAGCGCAGCGAGGCGCACTAGCACTAGGGTATTATTTGTGGAGTTTCGCCAGATGTATATACCAGTCCTACAGTAATTTAAAATGTGTTTCTTTGCCAGCAAAGTGTCGAGTGCCTCGTTTGCTCCCACCTTAGGTGTGAATATTGTTGATCTGAGATTTTCATGAAAGTCTCATAGTCTGAATTCAGCACCTGAGCGTAATAGGACAGAATGTATGAAGCTCTGTGGTTATACTGAATAGGCAGCTACCTATGTTATGCCATCTATTAATGTAATAACTGCACTTCCACAATTGCTTTATTAACCTTCCTGCTTTCTCAAATTTGCTTGAACATGCACGATTTGTCCCCCTTTAACTAGCTGGAGACCCTTGTGGTTGTTTAAAGATTTAAGATCAGCCTGTAACTCAGTCTTGAGCTGGGTGGGTGACCTCGATTACAAAGTGGCTGTGCCAGATGTCCCATTATGACCCCTTTTGCCTGTCTCCCCTTCAGACGCAGAGGGCATAAAACTGGGGGGTGCTCAACCCTGCCAAAAACTGAGGGGTGACCCTAAGAGCACAGCTGCCATCCAATCAGGGGTGGGATGCTTTGGTGTGCTGGTCTGGTTTTCTGGGTGCATTGGCTCAAGGTTTTCCCATGTAATTGATTGGGTGTCTTGGTAAGTTGCTTTTATGTGAATGTCTGACTTATGACTGCGCATTCCTTTCAGTGTGCACTTGCTTCAGTTTACTTTTTGAGTCACTGTCTAGTTTGCTGGATGTATTGCTTTCATTTTTCTTTCATTAAACTGTTTGACTTGCTTGGTGCGTTTATGTTGGTGCCTGCATGCTGAAGTGTACTCTTCTTCAGTTTAAATGTATGTGACTGGCCTGTTGACTAGCACCCTGCTTTCAAAGTGAAGGTTCACAGGTTCACACTTGCTTTAGTTTACTTTTGTATGGTTGACTGCATGCACTGTTTTGCTGGATGCATTGCTTTAAGTTACTACTTGATGCATTGCTTTCAGTTTGCTTTCAAGTAATAGCCTCTCATTTTCCTAATGCTTTGTGAAGGCTGTTTCCCAACTGCTGTGCAACTTCTTCACTTCTTCTACTCTTAGAGCTGAGATTTTCATGAAAGTCTTATAGTCTGAATTCAGCACCTGAGCGTAATAGGACGAAATGTATGAAGCTCTGTGGTTATACTGAATAAGCAGCTACCTATGTTATGCCATCTATTAATGTAATAACTGCACTTTCACAATTGCTTTATTAACCTTCCTGCTTTCTTAAATTTGCTTGAAAATGCACGATTTTTCTCCTTTTTTTCAAAATTTTCTTGGGGGGGGGGGGGAATCCCCCCAAACCCCCCTTTTGGGGTTCCGGCAAATCACTTTGCGCCCCACCACTTTGAAATGTCACCCACCGCCCCTGCCTCTTGGCCCATCCGGCCTTGCTCCTCTTCCTGCACTGTCTCTCCTCCTGAAAGTCCAGACACTCTCCTTCCCTTTTTGAAAGGGCAGGCTTCTAGGTGCTGGGCATAACCTCGATTTATCAAGCAAGTTACTCCACCTTCAAGTGATGTCCCTCAGGTGAGACAAGCTGCCATGCAGACACCAGCCTTGGTCACACCACAGCAGCTCTTTGAACAACCTATGGAGTACTCCCTTTCCTGGTCAAAAAAGACATAGAAATGGAGCCACGTGGTTGCTTGGGATCCCACTTTTATACTAATTTTCCAGATGGGGGATGTTGATCCATTATCTTAAGTCCTTGAACCTGTTTTGGATAATTTTTCTCAAATGTAATTTTCTAGATATAATGCGGCAAAACTTTGTGCAGAGAGTCATGAGGATGGTCCATGCTGGAGTATCGAAACCAAGAGTACAATGAAGAGTGAGATCTCTACTCCTGGCTGTCATCAGCCTTCTTGAAGAAGCAACAAACGTAATCACAGAGACGTTCTGACCTACCTCTCACCACTTTCAACCACCTAATGGCAGTGCTCAGGGAGATGTAATCAGCAGCCCCTTGTTAAAAGAACCTCATTGAATTTCTAAAGGTAGCCCTGTCTCTGTCCACCCTCACTGCAGTGTCCTACAGTGAAAGTTTGGCTAGAAATGAGATAAACTATCTTAACAACTTGACATTCTCACCCATAATTGCCAGGAACCATTTCAGTGGCTTGTGATCAATCTGTACCACAAACATAGCACCAAACAAATAAAGCTCAAAATCCTCAGGACTCACACTATTCCGAGCATTCTGGCCGCCTGGTTCTGTTCTATAGGAAGCAGTCTTCAACTGGTAAATGCCACTGCACGCTCTCTACTCTTGTTATCAAGTTGAGCAACTCCCTTATCTGAAGTGTCAATCTGTACAATGAACACTACTGGACTTGCTCAAGGTGTAAAGGTCTGTAAGATTTAAATTTAAGCTAGTAGAACAAGGCGATGATCTGCCAAAGGCAAGGGGTAACTTAACTGTCTCCTGTAAGTGAGAGACAGCTAAGTGAGAGACAGCTCTTCTAATTATTGTAAGGGTCAATTTTGCTATCTGACACAAGTTAAATGGAGATCTTCTATTTTCTGTGAAGGCGGAATGGGGAGCTTATTTTCAAGCACTTTGCACCGCTAGTGCGTTACTTTTAACATGGGAAAATGTGACGTACGGGCGGGTAAGGGGCTTGACTAAACAAGCTCCCTGATGTCTCTGCTGATGGAAACAGCGAGACATATAAAATCACGAAAAAGCTTACAGTGGTATTGAACAAGAAAAAATAGTTTAGATGCATTAAAAGCATAACCACTGATAGCCCTGTGGTTGTTGGCTGAAAAACTGTTACATAAACTGCCTTTCTTCCCTGATTTTTACTTTTATCATGTAACCCGACACTAGTCACTGCACTGTAATGAACCCAACGTGTGTATTGCAACTGTTCTTTTGTAAAACACTCTGTCACCTATGCAGGCCTTATTCGTGCCATATAACAATGAAAATATATAAATACATACATACTTAAACAAATAATCATTATTTGCCTATACAATTGGGTTGAGGATAGAAAAAATGCCTACACTACCATATAACATGAGTGTATGTCATTGTATTGGTCCACTGAAGCCGTTGCCGGTGCTGTAACTGATTTTTGAATTTCGTATTATTGACAGGATAACTGTTAATTTTGATTTGATTCCCATATCTTCCAAGCCTGAGGTCCCTGGTCGTGCTACAAATAACACCTGCCCCTAGCTTCCACCTAGTTGTCTTAACCTGATTAATGAGGCTGTCAGCAAAGGCCAACGGCCCCCCTACATCCCCTTTGCGTCCTGTTGGCAATTATTTATCTTAAAGGCCTCTCAGGTGCTCTGCACCAGAAGGATTGCTTTATTTAATTTTTAGCTCAGGCTTCTCAAGAAGAGCTTCCCAAGCAGTCTGAGTCTTGTATTTTTACTTACAGTAATGACAATCAGCACGCTGTGAGCGCTGACGTCAGTACAGTAAAGTGAAAGGATAATGAGCCAACTAGTTTCACTTTCACTGCATCAGGAATATCTGAGCACCTCGAGCACTGATTCTCTTCGGAGAGGTATCATTGGAAAGGCAGAACCTTTTCAATGGTATCTCTGCCCAGTGGATATTGCTTGGAGAGAGCGATCACCAAGCAGGTATCCACCCACTAGACAGCATGGATTTTGGAGGAGCGGCCCCCTTGGGCAGCCTTGTGCTCCTTCTTAAATATTTGAGTCTGTCTGCCCCCTGGGGAAGAATGGGAGGAATTACCCACGATTTGCCCCCTCTGCCCGGGGCAAAAAGCCTACCAGACACAAGGAGAAATATATCACACCCAAAAACGCCCAAACCCCTGAGGCCGCACATCCCTGCAGGTAGGTCAGCAAACCTTTATTTAGATCAAGCAGGCAACTTCACATCCCTATACCAGTCCCTGGCCTGATGCGTTTCAGAGAGTCTGTCTCTTTCTTCAGAGGCCGTTTGTCAAAGACCAGCTGATCACGTACACTGCCTCTCCCCTGCACGCTCTTAAAATAGTCTTAATTGGCCTCCGGTGTGCCACGATATTCACAGTCATTTCTATTGCATGCTGGGAAATGCAGTTTAATCTGTACCTTTTGAAACCCTCCAGTGGGCTCTGGTCTTGCAAAACAGTTCGAGACACGTTTCCAGGCCTTCCATTAAGCCTCGGATGAGACTTTGCCTACTTTAGTAATTGTCACCTGCGGCACCAAACACGAAAAGAAGCTTCCCTTCAGTTGGACCCTTCCAATGATCTCGGGTAGTGTGATCCCTCTGCGGCTTGGAACCGCCGCATCAAACATCACACCCACACCAAATTGGCATGCCTTTCATAACTTGCATTTGAAGAAACCTTTCCTCTGAGACAGCCATGTCCCCTTTGACTGGCTACTAGGATCATTGCGGACAAGTGTGCCCTTCATTGAGGGTGCCTTACTGAAGGTTAGCATACTTGATTTTAAAGTTCAACTGTGTGAGTGATGGATTGAACGAACTCTCAGAACTCCAAACGAACATTTACTGATCCCCCTGTACACAGCACCGGCACTTCTGAGATAAATTTTCGGCTCTTGAAACATGAAATCGTATAAGCTGGACAATGCCCCAAATTATTGTGCTCCACCCGCAAATCCGAGTGTAGTGATCACCTACAAACTACAACTCCTAGAAACCATAGGGACAGGTGTAGTCATATGACCCATAAGGCGATTCACGCACAGACACACAGCAGAGACATGGCGGAACGTTAATCAGCAGGAGCGAGCATTGCCGAGTTAAACCACAAGACAAAAGGTGAGCTGTAAATCTGCCCCCAGAGTTTTAACTAAAGTTCGCAGTTAAATGCGTGCGCTCTTAACCAAGTCCTTTAAACCCCTTTCAGCTAGAAACAATGAAGGCGGCGGAGTAATTCATTTACGAAGACGCGCCGAAACACAGCAATATGATATAACTACGGCACACACAAGTAAGAGCTCGCTTCATTGAAAGTTCTTCTAAAGTCATTTCGATTGTTAGCAAACTGCAACCGACTTCCAGGTGGAATTAAAACAAGTTTATTATTTACAAACAGAAGGGTGGTTCCCCCAGACCGTCTTTTAACGTAGGATCGGTCTGCAGTACGAGTTCACTGCATCAACTATCACAAGTAAGTTCTGAGTAGGCAAAATATGTTTTAAGAAATGCCCAGCTTGTTAAACAGAAGGAGACAACTTCATGTCCCTTTTCACCAACACAGGGAATAAAAAGTCTCCACATCAAGAGTGTACACGCCAAAGCGGCGCTGGAATATTAAGGTAAATTCGTGCGCCATAAAGCTACAACATAAAAATACAAAAAGAGGATTAGGAGAAGGCACTAAAACTGTAATTTTTAACCCGTCAGGTACCCAATTTTGCCCTGAGGAAAAACCCGAACAATTGGACCGGGTTTGGAAACGCGTCGGCTTTTCCGATCTGATTCGTCGCTTCATTCGCCAAGGGCAGAAAACAAAAGGGTGTCCGATTTGGGCACATTAGGTCAAAACAAGCCCTATGGTGAAAATCAGTCCTGAAATACATTAAGAAATTAGCTGACAGGACTGAAATATAACTGAGTCTGGTGTACCTTTAAATGATGTTCATTTACAACAGATTGAACTGTAATGATTTATTCATATGTATGAAACCGTTTTGAATTATGATTTGTTTAGCACAACGTGTTTATAATTTATGTTAGAATGTGTTAAAACCTCGTATAAGAAATGAAGTAATGTCTTATATGAAATTTGTTGAAAATAAGTGAAATAACACATGAGCTGTCTAATTGATTTGAAGCTCACATTTTGCTGACAATTAAAAAACAGCATTAAATTCGAGACCAGGCGAGTGTGAATTACTTGAATTACTGAAGGTTATGGCCACTCTATTGGGTAGTAGGTGGCCTATGAGCGAGTCACTAAGGACCAGAGGCCAATTTTTCTGAATGATGTTTTTTATGGCCTTTTGCTGTTTATTGTATCTTAGAATGATTCTAAAGGGTTTAGATGTTTCCTCCTGTGTACTAATGCATTTAGATCTAGTCCCCTCTGATGATAGAGATTGATCGAGGAGAGATTCCCTGTTGACTGCATTGCTCTTAGCAATAGCAGCCGTGATACTTTATATTGAGTACCCTGTTTCTAAAAACCTATTTTGACTGGCTAACTCTGCTGTCCTTAAGTCATCCTCACAATTACAAATGCGCCTGAGTCGGAGCATCTCCACATATGGGATGCTCTGCATTAGATGTTGAGCGTGAGAGCTACTAGCATACAAGATTGTGTTGCCAGCCATTGGCTTTATGTGCAGTTTTGTTGCCAGCTCACCCTCCCTGATGTATATCTGTACATCGAGGAAGTTGACAGTCTCAGTGCTCAGAGTGGCCATGAAAAGAAGGTGAAGGCTATTGATGTTTAAAACCTCTATGAATTTTTCTGCTTCTGATTGTGTCCCCTGCGAGATTAAAAAGAGGTCATCAATAAAACTAAGCCAAAGTTTGATGTTGTTGGTGACAACTGCCCTGTACTCTCTTAATGGAGGACAAGCTCCTCCCACCATCCCATGTGTAGGCAGGCATAGCTGGGGGAAAACTGTCCTCCATAGCTACTCCTCGTTGTTGCTGGTAGAGTACATTCTGAAACATAAAAATGTTATTACAAAGAATTCAACCATTTGGATTAGCATTTTGCTATGTAATTTACATTTGCCGGTCTCCTGTCTAGGAAGCATTTCAACGCACTTAGACCATCCTGGTGGTTGATAGACATGTATAGAGATGTTATGTCTAAGGTGATCAAAATATATTCAGCCAACCATTCAAATTTCTGTATTTTGGATAGAAAGTCCCCTGTTTCCATGATGTATGAGGTGAGCTTTTGCACATGATCTTGTAAGAAATAGTCCACATACTGGGACAATCTTTCCAGTAGGCTAATCTGGGGCGATATTTTGGGCCGTCTTGGGGGTTTTTGGAGGTTTTTGTGGATTTGTCGGATGAAGTAAAGGATAGGTGTCACCAGATTGTCATTTTGCAAAAACGTGTATTCCTGTGTAGTTAGCATACCTGCATTCTTCCATACCACTAGTTTCATGTGGTAGTTGTTGTATATGGTCTGCGGTTTAACATGTCGCTTTTACTTTAGCAGTCTCTATCCAAAAGCTGACTCACAGTCAACCTTACTCCATAACACCAAATTTCCCCCTTTGTCAGAGTTGCGTATGGCCAACTCAGTGTTGATTTTGAGTTTGGTCATTAGTAGGTGATATTGTAGTTCCCTTTTGTTGAATTCATGTGTTGTCATTTTTTTGCACTCTGTGGTTTAATTTTTTGAATCCACTCACTATTTGCTCCTGAAAAATATCGATGGCGTCCCTTGGTGTGATTGGGTTGAAGGTTGAGCTTGGTCTAAAAGGAGTTATTTCAGTAGTCACTTTTGTTACTCATAGGTTTTGTCTCTTCCTTGTTTTGAGTAGACGTAATGTTTTCATTTATTAGATCCTGCATGTCCCTTAAAGTGGACATGTCTGATGCCGTTTTTAATTTGTAGCTCGGGCTGCTCAAGAACAGCTTCCCGAGCAGTCTGAGTCTTGTATTTTTGCTTACTGTAATGACGATCAGCACGCAGTGAGCGCTGACGTCAGTACAGTAAAGTGAAAGGAAAATGAGCCAGCTAGTTTCACTTTCACTGCATCGGGTATATCTAAGGCCCTTAAGCACTGATTCTCTTGGTAGAGGTATCATTGGAAAGAGCAGAACCGACCCTTTTCAATGGTATTTCTGCTCAGTGGCTATTACTTGGGGAAGCGACCCCCATGCAGGTATCCACCCACTAGACACCATGGATTTTGGAGGAGCGGCCCCCTTAGGCAGACTTGTGCTCCCTCACCCCCTCTTAAAAATTTGAGTCTGTCTGCCCCCTGAGGGAGGATGGGAGTAATTACCCCCAATTTGCCTCCCTCACGCCTGGGGCAAAAAGCCTACCAGACACAAGGGGAAATATATATATGCCTGCTTGCTCCAAACCAACAGCAACCAACCAACCTCAGTTTCAAACGCGACCAGGAAGAAGGAACGGAAGACCCAGGATGCAAGTGAGATTTTTTTATTTGTCACAACTCGCCAGCATAACGTTTCGGCCTACACAGAGGCCTTGATCACATGACGCTATGGAGGGGGTAGGCAGTTTTTAAAGTGCAAGTGCGCGAAACTCAGTGCATTTCATTGGCTGACCAGTTGAAAAGGGTGGAGTAAGTAGCAATGGACATGGAAAACATACTTATTCCCGAAGCATAGTGGGATAATCCCCAAAAGTGCATAACATTCACTTGATCACATACATTGGTTTAATCCAATAAAAGCAATATTATTCACCCTATACATGATTGATGTAATATACTCAATAAGAAGGTTTAATATTATTATTTACAAGATAAATAATTGTAAAAAGTATTCGAATAAAAAAAACCATCATGTAATTGATTTCATATTAAATACAAACATCTGGTTGATATTTATTTGCTGTATGATGTATTAATATTTGGGTGGACCATGTAGCTTTGTCAAGTCAGATCACACACCCTCTTTAAGTGAATTCTTTCCCTATACTGTCCATTGAATCTTTACCATACCACCAACCATAAAAGCGTTTTTCAATAAAACATCTAATTCAACATAGGACAACCAAATTAAAGTGAAATGTGAGAAAAAATTAAATTAAAATTGTTTTTTATAGAAAATTAATAAAAAACAAGTAATGCAAAACATGTTATGTAGGTTACTCCTAACCTACAGCATATACTTGAGGTGACACATATTGAATAGGAACTTAAACAAGGGCGTTTTTACCACTGACCAGCCTAGCTGGAAGTACATTTATAATTGGTCTAGTGCATACAAGGTGAAAAAACAACAAGCTAGCTTTACGCACATCACATTTCAATTGGACCAAGAAACCCTAAACTCTTGGTTTTTATAGGCAAGTATGGAAATATTCCGTAGAGTTAAGGCCCCGCGGTGTCTTACTGTCCATTTCTAGAATATATCTAGTTTCTAATGCTCTCAAGATACCCTCCCTGTTGCCACCTCTCCTCAGGGGACCCACTGTATCAATAGCATAATATCTAAGGAGTCCACTGTTGTTATTGTGGTACTCCTTAAAATGCCTGGCAACTGGGTACGTGGCGTCATTGGTGTTAATTGCCCTTATGTGCTGGAGTATCCTCTTGTGGACCTGCAATTTGGTACTACCAATATATTGCAGGCCACACGGACACTCCAGCACATATACCACGTACTCACTCTTGCAAGTCAGTTGTTTATTGATCTTGCGAGGCACGGGGGAAAATGCTGTCATAAACTCCGTTTTACTGACACCATGGGAACATGCTTTACAACTGGAACACTTTCGAAATCCCTTACTGGATGCCATCCAGTTTTTGGGAGGAATCACCTCAGGACTGGATTTGACTAAGGCATCCTGCATGGAATATGCCTTCCTGAAGGTGATTGCCGGTTTCCTGGGCATATGTTCACCAATTACTGGATCAAACCGGATTAAGTTCCAGTGTTTGTTCACTATTTTCCTTAGTGCCCCATGCTGCCTATTGTAGGTCCAAATAAGTCTGGTTGGTTGGTGTGTATTGATTTCAATGGGTTTGTGGGCTTTCTTGTGGACTAGTGCGGCATCACGTGACAATGCATTTGCCTTGTCAATAGCTGTGTTTATTATGGCCTCACTGCACCCTCTGGCTAAAAATCTATCTTTGCTTGCTGCCTGTGCCACCTCGCACTGATGATTTGTGCTACAAATCCGCCTGATCTGGAGCATTTCCCCATATCACTCCTAATCAGATGCGGTGGATGGTGGCTATCGGCATGGAGTACCATATTGCCCGCAGTGGGCTTTCTGTACAGTTTTGTTTCCAACTTGTCCTCCATAATCTCTACCGTGATGTACAAGAAATGTGCCTGTGACTGACTAATGTCTGATGTAAATGCTAGGTTATAAGGATTGCATTTCAGAGTTTCAACAAAATTAACTGCCTCTTCACATGTTCCCCGCCAAATCAGAAAAATATCATCGATGTACTTATACCATCGTATGATATGACTATTGCAGATGTCACGGTGGTCACCAAAGAGGACCTGCCTCTCCCAGTAGTCCATATGCAAACAGGCATAACTGGGAGAGAAACAGGCCCCCATGGCGACACCCCTGACCTGCTGATAGTATTGATTGAGGAACATAAAGTAGTTGTTGTTTAGGCAAAAACTGGTCATAGATAACAACATTTTGTTGTGTTCCAACATTTCAATCGGACGCTGGCCCAGATAAAATTGAATAGCTCTCATCCCATCTGCATGCACAATACTGGTATACAGCGATGTTACGTCTAATGTCATTAACCAGCAATCTTTGTCCCATTTGACATCCTTGATCTTCCGTAAAAAATCACTTGAGTCTTGGATGTATGATGGAAGTTCACCAACATATTCTTGTAGAAATGAGTCAATATAGGCCGTGGTATTTTCTAGCAACCCTCCACATGCAGATATAATCGGTCTTCCCGGGGGTTTAACGGCATTTTTGTGCACCTTAGGGATGAGATATATCACAGGGGTAATTGGGTGATCATTTAAAAAAAATTTAAACTCATCCATGGTAATTAGGCCAGACGAACGCCAACCCATCAACATTGAATAAAAGTCAAATTGTGCTTTTCTCACCACCCCTATGTCACAATGTTTGTAGCAGTTATGATCGTTTAGCTGCAGGAGGGCTTCCTCCATATATAGGTGTCTAGGCCACAGCACGATGTTGCCGCCCTTGTCCGACTGTCTGACTATCATGTTGCCATCTTTTTTAATCCTTTTGACCAGTTTGTAATACTCATTGTTTTGCCTGTAATTGTGCTGCTTATTTTTCAATGTCTTTGTGTACAAATTCTTGACTTCCTTAATGGCTGCATCGTGAAAAATGTCAATATTATCATATGCCATGAGAGGTGTATATGTGGAACGTGGCTTAAATTTGGTCAATCTACCAATGTTAGTTGTTAGCTCCTCCTGTGTGCTTTGAGAGGTAGCCTGTTCCAATCCCAAGGCCTCCATATCCTGCATTAATGGAACATCATTCACTGCAAGCCCCAACCTCGTTGGTATGGTCTCTGGTCTACCTATTGTCGTACGTGATTTGTTAGTGGCAAAATGTTTCTGCAACTTTAACTTTCTTATAAATTTAAAAAGATCTATTCTTGTGTTGGCATAGTTAAAGGCACTCGGTGGGCAAAAAGATAAGCCCATCGACAAAGTACGTATTTCTGATTCATTAAATGTTGCCGAAGTAAGATTAATCACAGATAGACCAGTGTCAAGTATTGTAGACAAATTGCTTACTTCTTTTTGTTGTTGTTCCACCGTTTGTTGTAATTTCTTTTCTTTGGTATTGCGCCTTGCGTAGGATTTCCGCCGCTCCCGTCGCTTGGTACTTTTGTTTTTAAATTTCCTTGCAATGGTACTCTGGGGCGCAAAGTATCCCGTCTGTCCTGGCGTATGCGCTCTAATTCCTGAGCCAGGGTATACCGGGTAAACCCCAATCGCTGCTCCCCTTTAGATGCCTCTGACTCCGAACCACTGTCCATGTTCGGACTAAGGTCAGTGTAGGAAGAGTTGTCGGGTGATTTCGCTCTAGAGGTTGCTGCAGGGGCTGAGGTGTTTGGAGTGGTACGCGGTCTTGTAGCTTTTATGGTGTCGTATTTTCACGCAAATGTGAAAATACGTATATATATATATATATATATATATATATATATATATCTATCACCTACTGGCGGTCGCCAGTAGGTATATATAGTTAGGATTTTTTCTCTATGGGATTTTTGAAAATTCTATGTATAATAACTTTGGCGTTTGTGGATGGAATTGGCTGAAATTTTCAGGAAAATGGAACATTTTGTTTCTGAGCAGCCCCTGAAAATTTGGGGGGGTTTCGTCAAGGGGGGGCCGAGAAAAAAGGGGGGTCCCAAAACGTGTTTTTCCCATGCAATTTTCCATAGGGCGGTTGGCCTCACTTTTAGCTCGAACGGCCGAATGGATTTTCACGAAACTTGGCAAAATTGTAGGGACTGGTAGCCCGATGTGCCTTTGCTAGGTCTCAATATATGTGCTCCAGTGGATTTTGAGAAATTAACGTTCAAAAAAATATATATATCTGTAAGCGCGCTCCGGGCAGCGCCCCGGTTCGCGTACCTGACGCGTAACGGAACTTCGCGAAGCGAAGCTGATTGGCTCTCCGGTGTCTGTCAACATTCTAAACAGTCCGGAGTGGCCGCCATCTTGTCTCTCGGTAGGACCGAGAGACAAGAGGAGGCCAAAACAAAGGGGGAAATGACCATAAGGGGGCATAGTAGATTCTCCCTGACCCCCTAGGTTTGATGTGGAGGCTTTAAAAGGGCCCCGCGGGGCAACAAAAAAAAAAAATGTTTTTGTTTTTTTGCGTGGGGAGCGTCCGGTACGCGCACCGGGAAGCGGTCTGGGGAGCGTACTATAAGGAAAAAAGATTGATAGACTATGATATTTTGAAATATTGTATGTTTATTGATTGTTCTTTTTGTTGTTTTCTTTTTTGTTTTTTTTTATTTAAGTAGCAGTATTTATGATTATTAAATATAAATTTATTTTTGGGATTGTGCACAGTATACTATAAGTCTGACTTTACATTATAATCAATTTGGTACTAGTTTATGAATTACATATAAAAATTATTAAAGACTCAATTTTTTAATATTAAATATAATTTTATTTTTCTGATTCTTTTTCAAAATTTAATAGAACGTCTAACATTTGACTGTCCGATATGTCTTCTTTTTGACTGAACATAACTTCCCACATTTGACCGTCCTCATATTGAAGTAAGAAATCCACAGATTCTACACATTGTAGAAGTTCATGGTCTCGTGATTCATCCATGAATTCCAAGTCAATGGGTTCAATGATTTCCTCATTGTTCATGTCTAGGACAATTTCAAAGGAAACGTTCTGTTCTCCTTGCATTTTTGTGCTGAAATTTGAATAAAAAATAAATATATCAGTAGAGATAGGGCACTGTTGGGTTTAAGTTCAGACAGGTACTTTTGAGGCGTGAAGTAGTACTATTAAAAAGTGCCTGTGAAAAAGCCTAAGTAAATTCATAATTATACCACAGAAACCTAAATCAATCCATAATTATAATAAACAAGCCTTTCTCAATGTCTAACTCTTACAGAGGGATAGTATAAAACTATCTGAAAATGTTTTCAAATTTATAAAATAATATCTTACCTTTTAAAAACAAGTTTAAGTTGTGAGTGAAAATGATCTTGCAATGTAGTTCAGGAAGTAGTAGTCAAAATGGCTGTGTTTCTCTCTCTTTTTTATATATATTCAGGTACATAACCAATCAAATGTCAGGTAAAAAAAGTAGAAAATGAAAGTAACATTTTAATTGGTTGTCAATTCCAACACTTCAGATGTGTTTTGTGAAGTAATTTACCTCAGGGTATTTAGAGAGGTCTACAGGCTAAATGGCTAAATGGAATTCCAATCAAATTTGTGAAAATGGTAGGGATTGGTATGTAGTATGAGCTAATCTATATTTGGTGAAAGTGTCTCCAGTGGTTTTTCTGTGAATTACTTTCCCACCTTTTTTTGAGCGAGCGCTTCCCGGTGCGCGCCCCGGTACGCGAACCGGCAGCGTTACGGGAGTACTCCATTTTGTGTTTCGGTAGAATTGAGATACAAGATGGAGGGCAAATAATGTTCAGAATGGGTAGAAGGGGGCACGGTAGACGTATCCTGACCCCCTAGGTTTTCTGAGGGTGGCTGAGGAGGTCCATATGTGCGACAAAAATACATTTTTTTTAAAAATTCCGCGTGGTTAGCGTCCGGTGCGCGTACCGGGTAGCGCTCCGGGGAGCGTACTTTGGTGAAAATTAGTGAAAAAAGTTAGAGTAAAATGATAATTGTGAGTGATCAGATGTAGGGTAGCTCTGAAAAGAGCTTTTGGGTCCTGTGGCTGATGTAGGTACCTACAAGTAGGTACCAATGCACAGTCTTAAATTGAGGATGAAAATTCTGTTCCCCTCATCTGAGAAGTGAACTCCATCTCCTCTGTAGATATCTTGCATGTAGTAACGCAAGTTATTGTTGTACATGGAGCCCATTCCATGGTCTCTCATGTAAGCTGAAACAGACTTATTTACATTCTTCCTCGATTTCTCAATTTGTGGACAAAATTGGTTCGACCACCTCCATTTCTGTCTTTGGCATATATTTGAATATACCAAGGCAGTTTGAGGAAAAAGTGCCATCAATTGGTCAAAGGTGTCTTTTAAAAACATTTCCAGACCTACACCAGTCAAAGTGCCCAAGTCATTTCCTCCACAGTGCACAATTAACAGGTCAGGTTTTGGCAAATGCATAAAGGTTTTCACCAATGGTATCAATTGGTGACATTTTAATCCTCTGTGGCCAATCCACTTAATTTCCACATTTTGTAAATTGAGGTTAGGTAAATTTCTGTTATCAGCATACCTTTGAGCCCAGTAGATGTAACTATGTCCAACAATCCAGACAGAAAACATGTTGAGAGAAGGTTCTGCTGCAGTCAGATGAAGTGTGGCAATGAAATGGCAGTTGAAAAAATAAGAGTTTAAAATGAAAAAAACTGTGGAGTTTCTGTGTTAATGAAGCAGTAGCAGTGATTGGTGGATTTTGATTGCTGAAAACAGAAAGTTAGGGTGCATGGATGAGTTCTTTGAAAGATGTAATTTGAATGGTCAAGAAAAAAAAATCATTTTATGAAAGATTGCACTGGATATGCAGGTGTACTAAGAGTTCAGAGTTCAATTGAAACATTGTTGTGTGAACTTGCAAACATCAGAGGTCTTTCAGGAGGTGGTTGCTATGCAAAAAAGGCAGAAAGGGCAGAGGGGGGAAGGGTGTTGATTTGAAAAAAGTGAGGGAAGAGTTTTGATTGGGTGACATGAGAGATATATGTGATGAATTACAGCATTTCTGTGCCATTGATGGTTGCAGGCTCTGGAGTGCATACCTTTTGCTCTGCTGAAGACAAATTGGTGTGTGTCTGAGACTGTTTTGAAACTCAAAAAGTATTTGCTAAGGTGAGAAAAGATTCATTTAATTTAGATAGAGAATAGTATGCTTTAGGGAGAAAATTATGAAGAAAGTTGTGTATTTAAAATGTTGCTTTGTGTCAAGTGTTTTACAAATAGATTTTGTTTCTTTGAGTTACATAGCCATGTTAAAAGTGACGCAAAAATAGTGGAAGGGTCTTACAAAAATGCTTTCATGTGTCTTAGGGCATTTTAACTCACTTCCCCATGAATGTATGAATATAATTGCTTTACAAGATGTGTTTAAAAACGTTTTTTGAAATCAATTAGGTTTCTTGATATGTACTGCTAGAGTTTCATAGGTTGCTTGGGGCATATTTTCAAGGCTTTTGAGTTCCTTTGATGTAATTTTTCCCATTTTATTTTAAGACATTTCCTTGTGGTGCAAGGTCCTTGTAAATACGCCCCCATGTGTGCTTGGCAAATTTAGATTTTAATTCTTTGAGTTACATAGCCATGTTAAAAGTGACCCAAAAATGGTGCAAGGGCCTTAAAAAAACGCTTTCATGTGTCTTATGGCATTTTAAGTCATTTCCCCTTGAATGTAGGTATATAATTGATTTATATGATGTGTTTAAAAACTTTTTTTGAAATCAATTAGATTTCTGGATATGTACTGCTAGAGTTTCATAGGTTGCTTGGGGCATATTTATAAGGCCTTTGAGTTTCTCTGATGTTATTTTTCCCATTTTAATTTAAGACCTTTCCCTGTGGTGCAAGGTCCTTGTAAATACGCCCCCATCTGTGCTTGGCAAATTTAGATTTTGATTATTTGACTTACATAGCCATGTTAAAAGTGACCCAAAAATGGTGCAAGGGCCTTAAAAAAACGCTTTCATGTGTCTTAGGGCATTTTAAGTCATTTCCCGATGAATGTAGGTATATCATTGATTTAGATGATGTGTTTAAAAACGTTTTTTGAAATCAATTAGGTTTCTGGATATGTAGTGCTAGAGTTTCATAGGTTGCTTGGGACATATTTATAAGGCATTTGAGTCTCTCTGATGTTATTTTTCCCATTTTAATTTAAGACCTTTCCCCGTGGTGCAAGGTCCTTGTAAATATGCCCCCATCTGTGCTTGGCAAATTTAGATTTTAATTCTTTGAGTTACATAGCCATGGTAAAAGTGACCCAAAAATGGTGGAAGGGCCTTAAAAAAACGCTTTCATGTGTCTTAGGCCATTTTAAGTCATTTCCCCTTGAATGTAGGTATATAATTGATTTAGATGATGTGTTTAAAAACGATTTTTGAAATCAATTAGGTTTCTTGATATGTAGTGCTAGAGTTTCATAGGTTGCTTGGGGTATATTTAAAAAGCATTTGAGTCCCTTTGATGTTATTTTTTAAATTTTAATTAAAGACATTTTCCCGTGGTGGAAGGTCCTTGTAAATACACCCCCATGTGTGCTTGGCAAAATTAGATTTTGATTCTTTGAGTTAGATAGCCATGTTCCATACAGTGCTCACCTTCTGCGTAGTCTTTGATATGCTAGACTCCATCTGCACAATGAGATACCTAAGCAAAGGAAACACAGGTGATGTGATTGTGGAGTAGTGTGGCTCACTGGTGTGGAGTAGTGTGGCTCACTGGTGTGGAGTAGTGTGGCTCACTGGTTAGAGGCGGCAGGCCTGAGAGCAGAAGTCAGCCTGGGACCAGGGTTCAATTCCCGACGCGGCAGGGTCTTGGACCTTGGTCAGCGGACTCGATAATTCTCGCTTCGGTGCTTACTCTAATCAGGGGTTCCACTTGGCAACTCTGGGCATTAGCTTTCCTAATCTCCACAACGGCCCCACCAATTCCGGGGATGCCTGGCTCCACCTTGGGGACTCCCAGCAAGGGACCATCCCACAGGGAAAGCCAGGACGGGTTCCCCAGAGTTATACAGCGCCGGGACGCCCCGTTGCTGGGGCAGCTGTGCGCTTTACAAGTATACTACATTTACATTTACATTGTGAAATGAGGAAAAGAAATTCCACATTTTTCAATTACATCACCTGTGTTTCCTAACTTTACGAATGACATTGTGCAGATGAGGTTTAGGCCTGTCCACGGACACAGAAGAGGTCTGGCCTTTGTTCAAGAGTGAAGTGGACATGACTTACTTCATTGGTAGGCCTTCACATGTATTATCTCCTCTGTACTCTTCAACAAGCGTAAATTTCATCTGCAACCCTGAGTAGGCCTCACCTCAAACAAACCTCTGGATAGGCCACACCTTATCGTCATCCTGAATCAATCATTTAAAATGTTAGGGACAGATTTATGATAGGTGTATGCCTCTTTTGCGCCACTGTGCGTCACTTTTGTGACGCAGCGGCGGTGCAAAAGATGTGCTATGTGGCGACATATTTACAACTTGATGCATCTAGGCAGATGTGTCATGCTGTAAAGTCCCGTGCCACATGAAACCGATGCAGCAGTGATGCAAAAGATGCACCATGTTGCAAGACAGACATCACTTCATCTCCAACAAGATAAGAAGCTGAATCTTCTGTAAATGTCAAAATTGTTGTATACAGTGCTCAACTTCTGTGTACTCTTTGATATGCTAGACTCCATCTGCACTATGAGATACCTAAGCAAAGGAAACACAGGTGATGTGATTGTGAAATGAGGAAAAGAAACTCCACATTTTTCAATTACATCACCTGTGTTTCCTAACTTTACGAATGACATTGTGAAGATGAGGTTTAGGCCTGTCCACGGACACAGAAGAGGTCTGGCCTTTGTTCAAGATTGAAGTGGACATGACTCACTTCATTGGTAGGCCTGCACATGTATTATCTCCTCTGTACTGTTCAACAAGCCTAAATTTTATCTGCAACCCTGAGTAGGCCTCACCTCAAACAAACCTCTGGATAGGCCACACCTTATCGTCATCCTGAATCAATCATTTAAAATGTTAGGGACAGATTTATGATAGGTGTGTGCCTCTTTTGCGCCGCTGTGTGTCACTTTTGTGACGCAGCGGCGGTGCAAAAAGATTTGCTATGTGGCGACATATTTACAACTTGATGCATCTAGGCAGATGTGTCATGCTGTAAAGTCCCGTGCCAAATGAAACCGATGCAGCAGTGATGCAAAAGATGCACCATGTTGCAAGACAGGCCTCACTTCATCTCCAACAAGATAAGAAGCTGAATCTTCTGTAAATGTCAAAATTGTTGTATACAGTGCTCAACTTCTGTGTACTCTTTGATATGCTAGACTCCATCTGCACTATGAGATACCTAAGCAAAGGAAACACAGGTGATGTGATTGTGAAATGAGGAGAAGAAACTCCACATTTTTCAATTACATCACCTGTGTTTCCTAACTTTACGAATGACATTGTGCAGATGAGGTTTAGGCCTGTCCACGGACACAGAAGAGGTCTGGCCTTTGTTCAAGAGTGCAGTGGACATGACTCACTTCATTGGTAGGCCTGCACATTTATTATCTCCTCTGTATTCTTCAACAAGCCTAAATTTCATCTGCAACCCTGAGTAGGCCTCACCTCAAACAAACATCTGGATAGGCCACACCTTATCGTCATCCTGAATCAATCATTTAAAATGTTAGGGACAGATTTATGATAGCCGTGTGCCTCTTTTGCGCCGCTGTGAGTCACTTTTGTGACGTAGCGGCGGCGCAAAAGATGCGCTATGTTGCGACATATTTACAACTTGATGCATCTAGGCAGATGTGTCATGCTGTAAAGTCCTGTGCCACATGAAACCTGCGTCAGGTTTCATATAGGCGTTTTGTTGCAGGGTGGGCATTCATTTGCATGAAAGCCCTGTAAAACTAACACAGTGAAATTTAGAAGATTTCACTGAGTCAGCTTTATAGCATTGCTGAATCAAATCCTTACGCCTGTTTGAAACAGGCATAAGGAGTGATGCACCATGCAATGTGTGGCTTGCTCCTGTGCATTGCAGTAGACATGTCGCGCTTACGACGTGATTCCTGCAATGTGCTGCTTTTGCGGCACAGATGCGTGACGCATCTGTGCTGTTTTTACTCAATGGTGCTCCACATTGTAAATGCGGCACACCATGGGTGGCAGAGCAGCGGTGCACATTAACTGGTGCATCCGTGGGGATGCGCCAGTTAACATAAATCTGCCCCTTTACATTTAAGTATGAGCAGGGGACACAGAGTCGGTGAGGCTTATCCAAGGTTAAGAAGAGATGAGTCCTGTTCACTGAAAACTTGGACATAGGCCTCACCTCCTCAGCATCGCTGGACATGGCTAAATAATAGCTGCAAAATGTTACTCTTGTTAAACAATTTTACTATTATAGTCTCTGAGATTTGTCTCTTACTCTGCAACATCTCATTGTTGTTCTCTTTCTTTAAAGATAATGACAACATCAACCATAAATGATAATGAGCAATCAGTTGATCTCGATCTTACCATTGAACTTGTCATTGAAACGTCAGTGGAAGTAGATCCCTTGGATGATTTAAATCCTGAGGATGATGAAGAACATGATGAGGATGCCGATTTGTCAGAATTGTATGACATAGGGTGGGAAGCTGACCTGCTTGAGCCTATGGAACTATAAACATTTATTTTTAAAATTTACTGGAAATGAAAAGTAAAAATGTAAACCGTTTCATTTAAAATTAAACACAACTTCAAAAACAGGTTATGTGTAGTGTCTTTAATAAAATAGTCAAATATGCTCATAAAATTAGATCAGATTCACATATAAAACATCACAGGTAAAATGTAGAAGCATTCCATTTCTTTGCTACTATTTGTGAATACTAAATTTGCCAATGCACTAAAAATTATTCTATGTAAAAATGACAAGTAGTGTGTTAAATTTTTGACGACTGTTATTGATTTACTGTTTGGTAATAGTGGTTAATAACATTTTTTATTATATTTTACCACAGATTCAACTGCAGATCATTTCGAAATTAGAGAATGCCGTCTAAGGGTAGAATCCGAAAGGCTGCAAAACGTCAAAGACAGCAGCTTAATAAATTGTTGCAGCAGTCCTCTACAATAAAAACTCGTCAAGTCACCAAGAAAGCTCCGGGTAAGACAACGAAATCATTCATAAGAAACATTTGTAGAAAAAAAAGTAGTACTACAGAAAATGTTTTAGTCCAGAAAAAGAGAAGCAATTTAAACGGAAAGGAAAGGCCAATCAAAAATGTTACTGCTAGAGCAGGAGATAACTCTGTGCATGATAGTAGAAGGAAACAACAGCTTAGGGACATTCGTAGACGAAGGTTCCGCAACAGGATAATTGGCAATTTGTTAAAAAATATTAAGAAAGGTCAACAGAAAGTGGTTTTTTATAAGAGAAAAAAAAAGTGGAGAAAGTTATTGATCAGGCATTTGAAATTAAGCGAAAGTTATTTCTTTTGATAATCAATAGAATTAGGAAGCTAAACAAGGCAATTTATGATTTCAAAAGAAATACTAGATGGAAGAGAACAGTTAATCGTAGTAATTTTTGTGAAGTTTTTTCAGGAGAATGGATGCATAGTTCAAGTTGTGAGGCATTTTTTAATGAGGAGAGTTATTTCCAGGATAATGATTTGGTGCATGCAGTTGACACCAGTGGTCGAGCTTATGAGGTGAAAGATGGTTGTCCAGTTGAAAAAGAAAAACTTGTGACAACAGAGGCAGAAGAGGTGTTAGGTAATGAGGTTTTAGGAAGACGTCCTAAGGGACCTGTGTACACCTGGAAGTGTAGTAGTATTTGCAGTGTGCGACAGGATTCCATCAATTTGCTTTGTGATTTTGTACGGACATTTAATAAGAAAAGTTTGAAGCAGAAAATGATGTTGTTGCAAGAATTAGATCCTTGCAGAGTGAGAGAAGTGACAGGTTTGCATGGTCATTCACTGGCTTGTCTTTCCAGGAGAGTATGCCAGAGTGTTTTTCATCATTTCAGGATGCTAGCAGTGCATCATAATAAAGTGAGGAAATTAGTTAGAATGTTGTATTATGCTAAGAGTCCAGCAATTATGCTTAAACAATTATGCAATGCTCTTTTGCATGGTTCTGAAATAGATGTGAAGAATATTTGTGAAGAAATTGAGTTTTGTTACTTTGGAAGTAAAGAGGAGAATGTTGAAATTGACCCAGAAGAAGAGGGTAATGTGGAAGATAGTGTACAGGTTTCCAGTACAGATAATTTTCAGAAGGAAATTGCCACGTTTCAGGTGAAATCAAGTGAGAGGCCTAATTTCACTTGTGTGTGTTGTCGACGCACTTATTATAAGAATCAGACTAAGTTAGTGGATTTATATGCGAAAAGTGAAAGGGAAAATAATTGTGAATGGAAGGATTTCGCAACATACTTGATGGTAGAAAATTGTTTTGATTTGGCATTGGATCAACGTGTGTGTACTTATTGTTGTAACAAATTAAATCAAAACCGGATGCCTGCTAGAGCGGTTCATAATAATCTGGAATTGGTTGAGATTCCTTCTGAATTGAAGGATTTAAATACTTATGAATCTATTTTGATTCAAAGTATCCATCCCTTTCAGGCTATTGTAAGAATGGAGCCAAAGACAGGGAAATTGCCTCCATCAGATTTACAGAGAGGATTAAAGGGAAGAGTTGTTTATTTGCCTCTAGATTTGAAGAAAAACATTAATACAATTGGAGTAGAAAAAGTGGAAGAGGAACCTCTGGTTATCTTAGTTAATGGGGTTCCGACAAAGAGTAAGAAAATATGGCAAGATTTAGTGGATGTTAGGAAAGTCAAAAAGGCAACATTGTATTTGAAAAAAAGCAATAAGTACTATAAGAATGTATATGTTGCAGAAGAGGAAGTAAGTGAAGAAGAGGATAGTGATTTGTGTGGTGGTCAAATTGAGAAAGTAGAACCCTCTAAAAGTGAAGAAATATATGAACATTATAGTGTTCATCCTTTGCATTCCAAGAAAGTCATGGGGAATGCTATTGAGTTGTTTCAAATGAAACAAGCCAAAGGAGTCCAATTAGTGTTTGGGAGGAAAGTTTGGAAGCTCGGTGTTTCCCACAGCTATTTCCAACAGGTCAAGGAGGAAGATATGATGAGCGACCTCATCAAATTCCTGCTTCTGAATACCGGACTTTACGATTGTATGCAGAAGATCCTAGGTTTCGACAATGCATTCCGTATTTGTTTCATCTCCTGTTTGAAAGCGATCTGTCTGGACTGTCATATGCAGTGAACCACATCTTGAAAAGTGGTATACAGATGCAAAACATCTCGGCAAGTGACTTTATGGATAAAGTCAATGTGCAAGACAGTATTTTGGATTCTCACCTGATTAATCTCATGGCGTGTCAGCGTGGTACTAATGAGTACTGGTACCGTCGTCATGGTGATTTAAAATGTATGCTGAGGAACTTAGGAACTCCCACATGGTTCCTCACTCTCAGCTGTGCCGAGTATGGCTGGGAAGACTTACTTGAATTTCTACGAGAGGCAAATGGAAACATTGAAAATATCGAATTCAAGACACCCGGAGAACTGTGCTCTTTGGATCCAGTGAATGTATGCAGGTACTTCAATCATAGATTTGAAGCTATAATGTCTTTCATCATGAACAAGAAAAATCCACCTCTTGGAGAGGTGTTGGATTTCTTCTGGAGAAAGGAGTACCAAGCAAGAGGTACTCCTCATATACATATGCTGCTGTGGATCAAGGATGCACCTAAATTTGGAACAGATCCAGAAGACTTAGTGATGAGTTTCATAGAACAGTATTCTACATGTGCTGTTCCAAACGCAAAGAAAGAGAAAAGCCTAAGAGAACAAGTTTTACGCTTCCAAAGCCATCGTTGTGGAAAGTACTGTCGTCGTAAATTCAGAAACAAGGACAAGTTCTACACCAAATGTCGTTTCGCCTTTCCACGACCGGTGATTTCTAAAGGAAGAGTGAACAGTTTGATGTCTTCGCTGCGACATAATGTGATGAAGAAATCACCTAAAAACACATACAATTTGAAAAGGAACGAAGAGTCCAAGTACATCAACGACTACAACCCAGTGATTTTGTCCATGTGGAATGCTAACATGGATATACAGTTTGTGGCTGATAACTGTATGGCTGTGGCTCAGTATGTGACATCTTACATCACCAAAAAAGAAAAGACAGAATTGAAGGATATGTGGGAGGACATTTCCCATGAAAAGAGCCTCAGTAAGAAGTTGTACAGTTTCAGTCTGAAGATGTTGTCACATCGAGAAATCGGAGCTTACGAATGTTCTGACCGGTTATCTTCAGCAAGTCTCTATGCCAAATCCAGGAGTATCGTTTGGGCGAGTCTTGGTCTTGCTGCAACGCGTAATCGAGTTCTGAAACCTGTGCGGGAAATTGAGTATTTGGCGGAAAAGGAGCCAAACAGTACCGATATTTTGAAGACCAACATGTTGGATACATATTATCCAAATAGAAGCAGTCACCTCGAGAATGTTTGTCTGTATGAGGTTCTACAAATTTACATATTCAAGAGGAACATCAAAGAAGATATTGATAAAGGAGTGTATGCTGTAATTGGAAGTGAGGGATGTCTTGTCAAGCAAAGGAAATGCCACTTGGTAAACCATCGAAAATTGAGTGGCGAATCTCCTGAAAAAAAAGAATTTTTCTATTTAGCACTTTTGCAACTTTTCAAGCCTTGGCGTGCAGAAGAGGAACTGCTTGGAGATTTCCTCTGTTATGAAGACTCTTTCAATGCCGCCAAGGAGACCATGGAATGTCCTGTTTTTCCCAAATATCTAGGAATGTTGAATGCGGAAATCGAGCAGGAAGCAACGATTGCAGCCGAGATTGCTAGAGACAGTTCTCAGGACAGTCAGAGTTCTGTTTCATTGAGTCAGGATCCACTAGGAGGACCAGTTATCGAAAATGAAGCTGCCACTGCCATGATTGAAGTGGAAAGAGCCATGGCACATGCTCAGGAGGATGCGGTTAACTTAGAAGACTTGGAAAGACAACTCAACGTTGAGCAGAGAAAAATATATGACGAAGTTACCAACCAAATTGATCATGGATTAAGTCATGAGAAGAAAGAGTGCTCATGTACGTCGTTGAAGCCTGTCCGACTATACGTGAGTGGAGAAGCGGGAACTGGAAAAAGTTTCCTCATTAAAGCAATTTCATGTTATTTGCAGAAAAGGACTGAGTCATCGCTGTCTTGTGTTGTCACCGCTCCAACTGGACTGGCAGCACATAACATTAAAGGTATTACTTTGCATCGTCTACTGATGCTGCCAGTGGAGCATGATAACAAATTACAATACCACAAGTTATCTGGAGATGCTTGTTGTGAAGTTTCAAGAGTCTTGAAGAAAATGAAACTTCTTATCATTGACAAAGTAAGCATGGTTTCCAATGTCATGCT
The DNA here is from genome assembly GCF_964261635.1 of Lissotriton helveticus. Taxonomy (NCBI): domain Eukaryota; kingdom Metazoa; phylum Chordata; class Amphibia; order Caudata; family Salamandridae; genus Lissotriton; species Lissotriton helveticus. The sequence goes on along the minus strand of NC_136057.1, from coordinate 1,405,574,019 downwards.
TGCCTTTGTGCATTTGAGAATGCAAGAAGTTCTCAAAACAGAGTATGATGTGTTATTTGGTGGCAAACACATCATTGTTTTCGGTGATCTTCTGCAGCTGACACCAGTGAAAGGACAACCTGTGTTCAAAATACTCACGCATGAAGATACCAGGAAGTGCCTAGGGAGCATTGGCAACGTTAATATATGGTTAAACTTCAATTATGCTGAACTGCGTGAAAATATGCGTCAGGCGAAGGATGAAGATTACAAGAATATTCTACAAGATGTTAGAATCGGAAAAGTGACCGAGCATGGGAAAGAAGCTTTACATGCACGATTACTGTCAAATTTGTATCCAGAACAAGACGTTGTGCCTGAGAATATTTTTCAGAAAATTACTAAGAAGAAATCTGGAATATGTTTGATGCCAACTCTTGCAGAATGTGCCATCTTCAACAACAAAATGTTGTATTTAGAAAACCAAGAGATTGTGAAACTGGAAGCTATTGACAGAGTAGAGCATATGGGATCAACAATTATTTTGTCTGAGAATTTGAAATCAAAATTGGATTCATTAGAGAAGACTATATCTAAAACTGCAGGTTTTGAAAAGACTCTGAATGTGTGCTTAAATTGCCGTATAATTTTAAGAAGGAATTTACATGTTGAAAGAGGTCTGGTAAATGGATCAATGGGTAATGTTGTTGATTTTGTGAAATACAGAAATAGAGATGGAATTTAATTTTTTTAAATTAAATTTGATGGCATTGAGGAAGTACAGCTAATTGGTCGTTGCTCTGCTAGGTTTTTGCTTGTAAAAGACTTATATGTTCGCCGTAAGCAGTTTCCTGTTTGCTTGGCATATGCGGTGACAATCCATAAATCGCAAGGCTTAAGTGTAGACGGTGCATTGGTGAATATTGGCAGTTCTGTGTTCAAGGAGGGTATGGCATATGTGGCATTGTCACGAGTTAGAACTTTATCGGGATTGTACTTGATTGAGTGTGATGTCACAAACATTTGTGCGGATCTAGATTGTGTTAAGGAATACAATAGGTTAAGAAGAGAGTATGCGCCACATTTGCCTCAATATCCTTTGTTTGAGAAACGTGTGGTAGGCCGGAAACGAAGAAATGTGACCAATAGTAGGGAGGTTGTAGCAAAAAGACGAAAAGTCGATGAACCAGAAATTATAAGCAGAAAGAAAAAGGATTTTGTTGAAGATGTTGTTGGTTTTCAATTTGAAAACAGTTCTGGTGTCAACTGCTATGCTAATGTAGTGGTTAATGTTTTGTTTTCTCTAGAAAATGTAAAACAAGAGATTGTGGTCAATTCGGATCAAAGATTTTGCAGTTTGTTGAATTCTGTGCTAGAGAAATGTAGCACTGATAGAACAAAAATAGAAAGTGTGTCTGAAATTCGAAATCTGTTAGACAGATGTTCAGGTCAAACACAATTCTCTCAAAATATTCAGCAAGATTGTCAGGAGTTTTTAATGTATATGCTTGATGTATTGCATGATGAAGGTGTAGATGTAGATCACCTGTTTGGGCTTTCTTATCAATGGCAGCATGACTGCGAGAACTGTAGGGTATCAAGTACTACTAGTGTAGACTCAGAAAAATGTATATATTTAACTTTGCCAGACAGTAAATCAGTGCCTTTAATAAGCTAGTAAAAGCAGCTGATCACAACATGGAGTGTAGCCAATGTAAGTCTGAAATGTTGTCAACATTATTTATACGAACATATGGCCAGTATGTCATTTTAATGTTCCAACGATGTAGGCCTGATGGAACAAAATTGACAACTTTAATTAAAAAGTTTGTGGCTTCGCAGCTGTCAATATCAGGAAGGACTTTTGTAACTGCAGCAATTATATATCATGACGGTCCTTCAACAACATCAGGACATTACACAGCTTATTTAAAGTCTAGAAACGGCTGGTCATTCTGCAATGATTCTGTTTTAACTTTAAAAAAAAAATTGCCTTTTGACCTTAAAAATTCTTACCTGGTGTTTTTAAAACCAAAATTTTAGGGAAGGAATCTCGGGATTTGCTCTGAGGAATTTCAAGAGGTTCTAATGGCTCCTCCACTATTTGGCCTTGAGGATAAGTGTAGTACAGAGTCAAAAGTTAATTTTTAAGTTTTAAATAGTTCCTGGAAAAAAAGAAGGTTTTCTTACAGAAAGTGGTGGGCACGGATTAGTTAAAGGACAACAGAGTATTCCCAAAGCAAACGGTGTTCTTACCATAACACTTAACGTCATGGAAAAATAGCTGCACTTTGAATGAGTTCAGAAAAACTGTTTCTTTTTATAAGCTAATTCAAGCAGCCAATCAAAACATGCATGAAGTAGAGGTAATGTAAGTCTGCAATGCTGTCTAGATTATTTGACCAAACTTTTGGTTATAATGTCATTTTAAAATTCCAACTATATAAACCTGATGAAAGTAAGTCTTCAACTTTAATTACAAATGTTGTGGCTACACAGTCGTTTATTTTAGGAAGAACATTTTTAACTGCAGCTATTATATGACATGATGGTCCTTTGACAAGATCCGCTTATTACACAGCTTATTGAAAATGTAAAAAAAGCTGCTGTTTCGTAAATGATTCCTATTTGACTACGATACAATGTTGCCTTTTTACTTAAAAATATTCTTACTTTCTGTTTTCAGAAAAGAGAATTTAGGGTAGGTAACTGGCCTATAATGATTCTAGGGGTTGATATAATTTTATCTACTGTTTTAAATTGCTTTGTGATTAAAAGTGATGTAGAGAATTAAATAATTGTAGTAGTCATAGAGGTAGTGTAAGTCTGCTTCATAGTAAGCAGTATCAGTGTCATAGGAAATGTGGAACATGAGTGAGCAAGAAGGGTGAGATATTACTAGTACAGGATTGTGAAAGTGATCTTGAACGTTTTCTTTCTGAAAGTTGCGGAAATACAAAATGATGGGATTTGCTTAGAAGAATTCCAAGAGTTATAAATGGCTCTTACACGATTTGGCCTTGTGGAAAAGTGCGGTAGAGAGCAAGAAGTCATTTATTGTATGTAACATATTTGTCAAAACGATGGAGCTTTTCTTTCAGAAAGTGGCGGGCTGAAAATAATAACAGCACAAAAGAGTGTAAGCTGTTCATAGGATATCCTTCGACGTCATGGAAAGTAAGTTATTTTTCAGGAGTTCTGATTTCTGATTGGTTATGTTATATGGGTTTTTTAAACACAATCATTTTGATTGTGTTTTTTTCCCCGCTGTTATATGATGAATACCTTCAAGTCACTGTTTTTAGTGAAATTTGATAAATTCTGAGAACAGCAAAAATAAACCATTTAACATGTATAATTAATTCTGTACTTTTTGTATTTATGATATACATTTAGAACTGTGTAGTAGGCATGGAGAAGCTGAGGCTTCTGTAAGTGTCAAAGGTGTTGCATACAGTGCTCACATTCTACGTAGTCTTTCATATGATAGACTACATCTACACAATGAGATACCTAAGCAAAGGAAACACAGGTGATGTGATTGTGGAATGAGCAAAAAAAATTGCACGTTTTTCAATTAAATTACCTGTGTTTCCTAACATTACACATCACATTGTGTAGATGAGGTTTAGGCCTGTTCCAGGAGACAAAGGAGGTCTGACATTTGTTCAAGAGTGCAGTGGACATGACTCACTTCGTTGGTAGGCCTGCACATGTATTATCTCCTCTGTACTCTTCAACAAGCCTAAATTTCATCTGCAACCCTGAGTAGGACTTACCTGAAACAAATCTGTGGATAGGCCACACCTTATCAGCATCTAGAAACAATCATTTAAAATGTTAAGGGCAGATTTATGATGGCCGTGCGCCTCTTTTGCGCCGCTGTTCCGTCACTTTTGTGACGCAGCAGCAGTGTAAAAGATGCACCATGTTGCAAGATAGGCCTCACTTCATCTCCAACAAGATACCGTCAGTTTAAAATGTATATAATTAGGACTGTGTAGGGGGCATGCAGAAGCTGAGGCTTCAGTAAGTGTCAAAGTTGTTGCATGCAGTGCTGTACTTCTACGTACTCTTTCATATGCTGGACTACATCTGCACAATGAGATACCTAAGCAAAGGAAACACAAGTGATGTGATTGTGAAATGAGCAAAAGAAATTGCACGTTTTTCAATTACATCACCTGTGTTTCCTAATATTATGAATCACATTGTGCAGATCAAGTTTAGGCCTGTCCAGGGAAACAGAGAAGGTCTGGCCTTTGTTCAAGAGTAAAGTGGACATGACTCACTTCATTGGTAGGCATGAACATGTATTATCTCCTCTGTACTCTTCAACAACTCTAAATTTCATCTGCAACCCTGAGTAGGCCTCACCTCAAACAAACCTCTGGATAGGACACACCTTATTGGCATCCTGAAACAATCATTTAAAATGTTAGGGACAGTTTTATGATGGCTGTGCACCTCTTTTGCGCTACCGTTGAGTCACTTTTGTGAGACAGCAGCAGTGCAAAAGATGCACCATGTTGCAAGATAGGCCGCACTTCATCTGCATCAAGATACTGTTAGTTTAAAATGTATATTTTTAGGACTGTGTAGGGGCATGGAGAAGCAGAGGCTTCTGTAAGTGTCAAAGTTGTTGAAAAACTGTTTGTCCTTCAATCTTTTCCCTTGTCTTTTCTAATTTTTAAATACATGTTTTAATATTTTTCAAATGTTTGTTCTCTCTTTCACAGATTGAAAGTATAAAAATAACAAGTGACTAAGTTAACGACAATTATAAGGTAAATGTTTTGTACTCTTTTGTTACATTTCTATCACATTTAACTTCTATTAGTTTCACTACTTCATTTCTTTAACCCTCACTTTCCTGCCTTTGCTACTTCCCTCATTCCTTTCTCTATTACTTACTTACTCTACTCCTTCCATTCTTTTTCTCAGTCCCTCTCTTCTCATACTTCCTCACTCTTGTTCACTCACTCCGTCTCTATTACTCTCACTGTCTCTGACTGATCACTCTTTCACTACTTGTTCATTATGCTTTCTCTCTGTAGTTCAAGCACACTAAGGGGCATATTATCAACACAGGCAATAAAATTATCGCTGCTTTTATCGGCAGAAAACTGCCGCAAAAGTGGCTTTAGCGGCAGTTTTCTTCCGCAAAAGCGGCTTTAGCGGCAGTTTTCTGCCGATAAAAGCAGTCATTATCGGCAGAAAACTGCCGCAAAAGCGGCGTTAGTGGCAGATTTCTGCCGATAAAAGCAGCGATAATTTTATCACCTATGTTGATAATATGCCCCTATGTTATTTACATTTCTTTGCTGTTTCAATCATTCCTTTTCTGTTACTTCTTATTTTCTGCTTTCTGTTTTTTCTCTCTGTTATTCCACATGTTTTAATCTTATTTTGAACATTCACTCACATTCTCTAAGAAACTCTTGTTTATTATTCTTCTACTCTCCTTTTTTTCTTCCACTTCCTTATCTATTTTGTTTTTCACAATTATACCCTCTTCCATCTTTTCTTCGGTAAATAGATCTATTAAACAGTCTGTGTTACTCCCTATAGCTGTCTTTCTTTTAACATTACTCTCTGTTTCCTTCCCTTATACTTACTCTTCTTTTTTTTTTTTTTTTTTTTTTTGGTTCGCTCCCGGTTCGCGTACCGGCGAGCGAACCGGGAAGCAAACCAAAAGAAATAGAGGTTGCCAGAGTGCTAAACATTCTAGCAATTTTTTTATAAAGGGGAGGTAGTTCTGAAAAGAACTTTTTTTAAATTATTTTTGTTTTATATTTTTTTATTATTTTTCTGAATTTTTTTTACTTTTTTTGTATTTTTTGAACGGTTTTATATTTTTTTTGTTTTTTTTGAGGGGGAACAACGAAAAACAGGCATTACAAAGGGCTCAACAGGAGCACAACATTTTTTTATTTTTTGGGGCGTTTTGAGCACTTGTGGTTTTCAAATGCTCTGTTTATCAAATTGATACTCATATTTGCACATGAGAGTAGGTCACCACAATAGAGGCACACTATCTTCATGTGCACAAAATTCTGTTGAATGTTTGGCACCGTTTCCCGCACCTCTGGCCCCGACAGAGTTACCTGTGCCGATGTACTGGCCACAGGAGTTGGTGGGTTGTCTTGGAGGTGACGCATCTCTGCAACGCTGTAATTCAGTGGATGCCACCTCTGCATATGACGGTGCATAGTATAGTTGCCGTAACTATACTTTTTATCTGTGCCTCTAGATAAAACATCTTTACATATGAGGCATGTCACGTGGCGAGCATTCACTTTTTTTTGGCCTTGAGGAAAAGAATAAAACTGCCAAATAAAACTGTCTTTGTGGTGGGATTTCCGGGGCTCTTCACGTAAGAACTGCCTCCCCTCTACTTCCTCTTCCTCTTCTTCTTCCTCTTCCTCCTCTGGGTTGGAAGGAACTGGGTAGGTGGTCCTTCCTTCCTAGGAGGTGGTGGTGGTGGTGGGGGTGCACCAGCGGCAGCTACTATTGAAGCCATGTCTTAATAATGAAAATAGGTCTTCCTCTCACAAAGTTGAAAGTCAGAGTGAGAAAAAAGGTGGAGGCTTTCATCATTTGGGAAAAAAAATGTTCTAAACCAATGAAAAGTGTTATTTTTAGGTCACATGACCTAGCCTTACATCATTAGGAAACCAAAAGTGAAATGAACCAATAGAAAGTTTTATTAACAAGTCACATGACCTGTTACGCTTACGTTACGCGCTCCGCACCGCGCCTCGGTTCGCGCTCCGGAGCACTTCCGGGTGCGCTAACTCGGCGCGTCATAAGACGCATTATGCGGCAACGCAATACGTCGCGCTTACGCGACGTGTCACGATGTTGTTTTCTAACGCGACAGTTGCGCAAACGGAACGTTTACTGGTTCGCGGGACGCTAGGTGGCGCACTTGTGAATGGTAGCCTCTTTGTAAGGCTCCCACATCCTGGCGACAAATATCCTATAATCGATCCTGTTATCGGCGACTGATCGGGCTGAAATTGCCCTCGCCTGCTCAGGGGACTGCGCGGAGGCTCCGGTGAAAGTCTGGAGCGGATCGACTGCTGTATGCCACCGGTAGAGACATTCTAGTGCGCAGCGGGGATTGCTGCCGGAGACTCCAGCACGCCCGGCCGGCTGGCCTGCGGACGCGAGGTCGGGGCTTCACGAGCGCCAACTGGGCCCTGAAAGGCGCGAAAACATAGGAAGGCCGCGAAAACACGGCGGTGAAGGACAGCGGACCCGGTCTTCCCCTCACGGAGGAGCACTGCCAGCGGAGAAGGTGATACCCTGTCCCTCCTGCTCACCGAGGTAATCTGACGGCTTTTCTGCTATTCCTGCTGATCAGGCGCGGCCTGACTCTGCGGAGCGTGACTCCCACCCTGCCATCTCCCCATCAAGAGTGACGGCCAGTTCGGGAAAGGGGCCCTGCTGCCATTGGTCCCTCCGGAGCCCCAACTCTCCTTGCCTTCGGTGCAGGGGCTCCCCCGCTAGGCATCTACATTGCGCATAAGTGGAACTTATCTGGGGCATTACCACCGGCAGTGACTCCCACCGCTCCGGCCATAGAACCTCATCCTGAGCCTGCGTGTGTGCACTGGGGTGCGAGGGCTGCTGGCTGGGGGCCGGGGCTGCAGATTATCACTATACCATAACCCTCCCATCCTGGCATTGCGTGGGACATAAGCTCACTTCACGGATTGCTGAGGGGATACTGGACATCCTTCTATGCGACGTGTGTGACTGGGGAGTGCTTGGTCGCAACACGTAACTGCGGTGCATACACCCTCAATCCATCGAGAATCTGGGCCTACATTTCTAAAGTCCGACTGGGGAATCTGCTTCATACCCCCGCCTGGCATACGCTCATACACGACAAACGACCGTCCTATGACAGCTGACATTTTGGTGGCGAGCTCCTGAGTGTTACACAGAGGGAAGGCTGCACTGTCGTATTCCCGAAAGACTGCCAGGTTTAACGCCGAGGGGTGTGCTGTGCCCGGGGGCAGCGACGAACGCCTACCCACACCTGCTGCCCGTGCCCCCCCTCTCTCCCCCCACGTGCGCAGGTGCTGCTCCATACCGGAGTACGACTTGTAGGAGGGAGCTCCACGGCAGGTTCTGCTGAACAGTGGGATTGCTTAGGCGGAACGGCTCTTGCTTTCTTCCATTTCACGGATTCACCCGCATTTGCTGAGCCGCTAAGATGGGTCGGCCTGACACGCGGCAACCGAAGCTCACGTTTGATGCCGCAAAGAAGACGAATCGCACCAGCCCGGAATCTCAGAAACGAATAGAGGCTAACGATCCTCCTGATAACCAGGCGACCACCTCCACGGATACCCAGGAACTTCTTCGTGAAATGCGCCAGGGATTCGCAACCATTGCGGACAAGGTGGACAGGATGTCGTCCCGTATGGATGCTGTAGTCCACAAATTGGAGGTCCACGAGGGGAGGTTGAAGGAAGTGGAACAGCGGGTATCGGATGTCGAGGACACCTCCGGACAACATACAACACGTCTAGCACGAATGGATAACTTATTGCGCACCATTGCGGCTAAGAATGAGGATTTGGAAGCGAGAAGCCGGCGTAATAACATACGCATAGTTGGAATTCCGGAATCCACCAATGTGGGGAGAATGGAGGAATATGTGGAACGTCTGTTGAGGAATGCAGTGGGATCGGAAGCATTCTCCCCCCAGTTTATAGTGGAGAGGGCGCACAGGTCCCTGGGACCGGTGCCCAAGCCGGGCATGAAGCCGAGGCCTATCATAGCCCGTCTGCTAAACTACAGGGATAGAGATGCGGCTTTACGAGCAGCTCGCTCTTCCAACAAGCTCATATGTGATGGTAACGAATTCACAATCTATCCTGACTTCACACCCATGGTACAGGAAGAGCGGCGCAAATTTTTGGAAGTTAAAGCAAAGCTTCGGACCCTACAAATTGACTACGCATTACTCTATCCGGCTAGACTGCGAATCACTTATCAAGTGCGCCAAAAGTTTTTCACGAAACCGCAGCAAGTTGAGGACTTCATTAAGCAGGTAAAAGATCAGCACACCAGCATAGGGAGGAGGCGGATGAACTTGATCACGGAAATGACCGGCTTGAAGATGATGAACACTGACCCCGCTACTACTACACCATTGGACGTTGCTGTGGTTCCTGTATGTGAGTACTGATATGGGGTACACAGAGCGATGGGGGCTGTAGTTACGGCCCGACCGTCTCCCCCTTCCCGATAAGATGAGCGAGGGCTGAGACCTGAGAAACGCTGAAGCATTACTGCGTTGCCAGGTACCCCCCTCTCTCCCTATAGCTGAGGTTGGTCTACCATGGGCAGCTGATGGAGAAGAGGGGTTGTTGTGTCGCCACCTAGAATGGTTCCTAACGGGCATTACCCATGCAGTTACTGTTGTTATAGCTGGGATTATTATCATCCCTGGTTGTTGAGGGAGTTGGGGAGGGAAGGGGAGGGAGATAGCACTGGCAAGTTGGGGTTGCCTCTGTGGGAGGTGGGAGGGGACTGGGGGAATGTTTGGTTGTTACGTGAACTGTATGTAGATATGATACACAAGACAAAGGCCACAGTCATATACTTGAGGAATGTGAATTGGAGTATTGCTAATGACACTTTGCGATTGGGGAGGATGCACCGCACATTTTTACAGCGCAGCCAATTGAGCCGATCCAGGTGCGGGGACTGATAACCGATGTAATTTTATATCCTGGAATGTACGAGGGCTAAAAGATGCACGTAAGCGTAGACAATTGTTGGCGTATTGGGATAGACACAATGTGCAGGTGGTTATGCTACAAGAGACTCATATTCCCCCATCAACTGCTTCTACATTCGGTGCGAGATGGGCGGGGGTGAGAGTTTTCTCAAATTTCTCTTCATATGCTAGAGGCACTGCCATTCTTATACACCGAACTCTCCCATTTATACTACAGGAGCAACAAACGGATAGAGAGGGAAGATATGTCATTATCTGGGGGAGACTGGGCGGGGAGACGATCACCATTGCCAACTGCTACGCTCCCAATGTTGATGACCCTCATTTCTTCACCCGACTCTGGGGAGATATATTGGATGTTGGCTCCAGGTATCTGGTCTGGGGCGGAGACCTTAACGTAGCCTTACACCCGAGCTTGGACAGAGCAGATGGGTGCTCAACATACCACACCAGGGCGAGAGACTCCCTTGAGGGGATAGTTGAGGAGGGGGGGTTGATTGATAGTTGGAGACACTTACACCCTGAATTGCTGGAGGGCACACACTTTACGTCCTACACGGGCACATGGGCTAGAATTGATTACATCTTCGTGTCCCAGAATTTAGCCCCGAACGTTCTAACTTCTCAACATTTACCTAGAACACATTCCGACCATTGCCCTGTTCTCCTATCTTTAGATATGCCTGGATTTCACAAACCACGCCCGCTCTGGCGACTACATCCCAACATCCTGATTGACACTGTCTTCTGCGAAGAACTTAGAACCGATATAGAAGACTTCTTTCCCCGAAACAAAGACACGGTGGGTAGTGTAGAAACAGTGTGGGAGGCGTTTAAGGTTACGGTACGGGGGTGGTGTATAGCCAAAAGCTCTGGGGTGCTAAAGGACATACAGCGAACACTATGCAGGTTGGAGGAGGAGTTGAGAGCTTTAGAGATTTGCATGACACAGGGGATTGATGGGGAGGCGCACAGCACATTCAGAACTAAATTGTCGGAGTACGAAGCGGAAGCGCAGAGAGAGGTACATTTCAAAGGAAAACACTGGCGAGCCCGGGCTTATAATGAGGGAGGGAGACCAGGAAGAGCGCTGGCCATGGCAGTAAGGATGGCACGAGGTTCAAACACAATCTTGGAGCTAACTGCAGCGGATGGGGAAGTACACAAAGACAATGATGGTATTCTCAACACACTCCAGGCACACTATAAACAATTGTATACCTCGAGAGCCGCTGGGGAGATTGACCTGGATAGCTATCTGGGGGATATAGCACTTTGCTGGATAAGCGATGTCCACAGACAGTTTCTGGGGGCACCACTAGAGCTGGGTGAGGTACGGGATGCCATAATGTCCCTGAGCAACGGGAAAGCGCCGGGTCATGATGGTCTCCCTGCGGAGTTTTATAAATGCTACGTGGAGATTATGGCACCGGTGCTACGGGAGGTATTTACTGATGCAATGGAAGTGGGAGTGCTCCCGAGATCTATGCGAGAAGTAATCATCACATCATTACTTAAGCCCGGGAAGAATACTACACAGTTTGATTTGTATCGCCCACTGTCGTTGCTAAACTGCGACGCCAAAATTCTGGCAAAGGTGCTCGCAACCAGACTTTCCTTACTCATGACCACAATCATTTTGCCAGACCAGTCCGGCTTTGTCCCCACGAGGTCAACCTCGCACAACCTTCGCACAGTATTTTCCCTAATTCAAACGGTTCACCCTGAGATTCCCCTTGCCGGGGTCTTTTTGGATGCCTCAAAGGCATTCGATTCTGTGGAGTGGGGATTCCTCTTCGCGGTCTTGCAGAGGATGGGATTCCCCCCTATCTTTGTGGATTGGTTACAGTTGCTCTACACATCTCCAACAGCAAGAGTGCTTGCAAATGGCCAACTTACTGCCGCATTCGCAATAACGAGGGGGACCCGGCAGGGGTGCCCCCTCTCCCCACTACTTTTCGCGGTGGCGATAGAGCCGCTGGCCTGTCGAATTCGACAGCTCCACAAACCCAGCGCCTTCAATTCTTTTCAGCGCCAACTCTCAATCTCGTTGTATGCCGACGATATCACTCTTTACGTTAAGGATCCCCAATCTAATCTGAATCCGCTACTGCGGGAGTTCGTTACCTTCGGATGCCTTTCGGGTGTCTCTATTAACTGGAACAAGTCCCAGCTCTTCCCTCTGACACCAGCCGTCTCCGAATTCCCACTGAACTACCCGCTCGAGTGGTGTACTTCGGAACTACGCTACCTGGGGATACAGATATCAAGAGACAAAGGGGACACATTGCGAATGAACTACGGAGTGGCCATCACCAAGCTGACGGATTCAGTGGCGCGGTGGATCAAATTACCCCGGTCTATGGCGGCAAGAATTTCCCTCATAAAAATGGTGGTCTTGCCACGCTTTTTATATCTGTTCCTCAATATTCCCTATCACCCAGGCGCATACTTTTTTAAAACCTTACGTTCTGAACTTATTCGACTGGTGTGGGGGGGGAGACAGGCTAGGCTCCGCTGGGCGGTAATGACACAGCCCTACAGGGCGGGTGGCTTCGATGTCCCGGACTTCGAAGTATACTATTTAAGTGCTCAGGCACACTACCTATATCATTGGTTACGGCCTACTGCTTTTATGCCGCAGGTGGCAGCGGAGGACTGGATAGCACACCCGCTGCCATTGGTACACGCCCCCACTGCCGCACTGGAGATGCACTCAAACACGGTGTCCTGCACGATAGAGGCATGGCACAAAATAGGGAGACGGCTACACACCCCGTTACTGTATACGGCTCGTATGCCACTATCCTACCATCCACAGATGTCGCTCCTGCAAGAGGTAGGATTCCAACGAATGTGTAGAAGGTTGAAAATATGGGTATGGGGGGATCTATTCCGCGATGGGAAGTTCCGATCTCGAGATGATTTTTTCGGAGATAGCGCACATAACCCTCTGGAGCTCTTCTATTACCTACGGCTCAGGGCAGGCTTGAGAGCCTTATTACCTGATTATCTTCATGAACCCCCCAGTATAGCCCCGCTTACGATAGTGTTAAACAGCTCTGATGGCGCACACCTAGTTTCTAAACTGTATAAGTGCATACGAGAGGAACTACCGATAGTGGAGAGTGCGGCTAGGGCGCACTGGACAAGGGATTCTGGTGGTAGTGATATCACAGAGGCACAATGGGAGTACTGCTGTGACTTGTCGGGAGCGGTAATGTCTAGCTGTCGCCTTAAAATCATACATTACAAATTCCTCCATAGGTTATACTACACTCCTGCTAGAAAGTTTCGGTTCGGGCTAGCCGACTCGGACAGGTGTGAGCGATGTAGACAGGAAGGGGCGGACTTCTTCCATTTAGCATGGACCTGCCCGCAAGTACAAGAATACTGGTTGCGGGTCTGCGAGGGTTTATCCCGCATGATAGGTGCTGTGTTGACCCTGGATCCGATGATGTTCCTTCTAGGCTATACTGCGCAGATAGCGCGGACGGTTAGGAAGTATACAAATGTAGCACTGCTATTGGCAAGAAGACATTTAGCATGTAGATGGGGTCGAGGCCGAGCTCCTAAGTTTAAGGATTGGATGCATGACATGCTATACTGTCAGGAACAGTATGGAGTATTTTCGGAACTGATGCCTCTAAACTCGAGACCGGCGGACATTTGGGGCCCCCTACAAACTTACCTTCTCGCTAGAGCATCGCAGGGTGAGGGAGATACTGACACTGCCGACACAACACACACACAGACTACCTAGCTGGCTTGTTCTCATATACCATTTCTTGACCTGTGCTGGAGGGGATGTATTGAGTGACTGACTGTACTGTTATGGATATGTCCGGTGTGGAGATTCCTTTCCGGAAACTATGTATCAATTGATTGACGGTACTCCTCCGAGGCTGTACTGAACACCTGAATTGCTGCTTCTCGTGGGCTACCTAATGCCAATGCATCGGACCGAACTCCCTAGCTACCCTAATATACCACCTACTTGTAACCTCTTCCCTGGTAGGAATTCCTCACTGTTCAAATAGTGGGTAATGCTTATACTCCCCTGAATGCCGTTGAGCTGCTGTGCTCTGTCAATTGTATTACGCCCTGTCACATTTTATCAACTGCGTACCCTCCTCGATTGTTCCCCTATAGCTAAGATTTGATATGAATGTATTATTACTTTATTACATTGCTGATGGTTGACCCTGACTACACTCCCTGGGGTTGAGACTCAAGTACCTCCGATTGCAACAATATATGTGTATCGCTGCCGGCCTTGTATGGTTGTAGGCACACTGCTGTGTATGACCGCTTGAATGTTAATAAAAGTTTATAATCCCCCAAAAAAAAAAACGTTTACTGGTTCGCGGACCGTTGAGCTAACGGAAAGTAACCAGTTCGCGGACCGGAAGCGAAACAAAAAAAAAAAAAATGTATTAATAAACATATAAAATATATTTTTTGATTTAAAGAAGAATACATTTTAAAGCTTTTGATATTTGCTATTAAAAAACCATTGAAATTCACTGAAAAAACCATAGGTTATAGACCATATATAGTTAGGAATTAGCATTTACAAAACCTTGAAAATTCACTGAAAAAACCATAGGTTATAGACCATATATAGTTAGGAATTAGCATTTAAAAAACCTTATTTTACTCACACAAAACCATTGAAATTCCATATATAGTTAGTTGCACTAACTATATATCGCACACCCGCAATCCACTGCTGATGATGTCACATATTACATCATTCATGACATGGTCAGTGACATCACTGATGACATCACTGATGACATCACTGATGATATCTCATTTGACATCAATGGTCACATCAATGATGATATCATTAATGTGACAATACAATGCATCTCCTCACACTTTAATATAACCTCTGTTACACCCAGTGTTAAATACAGAGTATAATTTTTGAAACCATTGACACACCAATACTAGTTACTACATACGCACTCACTGATTCCTATGTCTACACACACATTCACTCATTCACCCATACAATCATTCATACATACAATCACTCATCTTTACAACACTGTCATATGCACTCATACACCTATACAGACACTCACACTCTGCCACTCATCCATGGAGTTACTCACACACCTAGTCAGTCCTGTAAAGAATCAATCACACTTCCATTTTCTAATCTATACAGTTAAACATAGAGCACCTTACATTTTCAAACATATACTAACACATACTTACTCTCTTATACAATCATTGATACAAGTACACATTGATCTGCACAGAGTTACACACCTCCCAGCCAGCCACACACACACTCAGTCTCCCATACAAATACTTGGACAATCAATCAATAACCCATATAGTTACTCATATAGCTACTGATCAACACATGCAGCAGTTTACAGAACAACAGACATAATGATGCACAAATTAAGACAGTTTAGTCACTAACCCATGCACTCAGTGAGACACATTTAATCACTCACTCATACATTCAGTCATGCACCTACTAAATCCTTCGTCCTGACACTTATACTTCCACTCATTCTTCAATATGTAAGACATATTTTAACTTTACAGAAACATACAGTCACTGGATGTTGTCATCAGTGATGTCATCAGTGATGTCATTTGAGATGTCATCAGTGATGTCATCAGTGATGTCACTGACCATGTCATGAATGATGTAATATGTGACATCATCAGCAGTGGATTGCGGGTGCGCGATATATAGTTAGTGCAACTAAGTATATATGGAATTTCAATGGTTTTGTGTGAGTAAAATAAGGTTTTTTAAATGCTAATTCCTAACTATATATGGTCTATAACCTATGGTTTTTTCAGTGAATTTTCAAGGTTTTGTAAATGCTAATTCCTAACTATATATGTTCTATAACCTATGGTTTTTTCAGTGAAAAAAAAAAATAAAAAATATATATATATATATATATATATATATATATATATATATATATATATATATATATATATATATATATATATGTGTGTGCGTGTGGGGAATGTAATTAAATATCTATTTGTCCATGGGGCAGGTTGCTCCATAATGCTACTTGCCCTGTAACAAAATCCACTTGTCCCTTTCGTGCCATGTAGTGTAGTCACAAATTATGGCAGCAGTCTCGTTATATAAGAGCTCTGATATAGCCTCTCCAATTATGCCAGGGCTCATACCATAGTAGAGTTTGAGTACTAGCAATTCCCTAATTTTGCCACCTTTCCACAGATCTACATGATGGGGTTGAAGGTAGTGGTAAGCAATAGTTCCAGGATTGGAATGTCCTTTTGAGTCTGCAAACCTAACTTACATGTTTCACCAGCTATTCTCTAATCTTTTCCCATACTGAGAAAGGTTGGATATTTACTCCTGACAATGACATAGTTAAAACTTCTTCCAGGGTTAGTAAAAAAGTGGGTGGAGGGAAAATGAACTTGCAAACGCTCAACAGATGTTCGCATGAGCAAATCTACACATGCATGTTTGCTCGTGCTAAAATGCAGTTTTCAAATATTTTCTAGGACTGTGATTTCTTGACCTACTTCTGTAAGATCTTATGAATTCACGAAAGCCATAAATCTACACTAATGCAAGGACATATACCATGGCTGCACTTATGAGATTTCATTAATATTTGGCCCCTAATTACGTATGGCATTAACCAAGACCTTTTGTGTTTATTAAAAGTATATCTCTCTCTGTCTATTTATTGGCTAGCTTCACTATGAGTGGCACCATTTTGCTCTTTCACAAAGAGCATATTGGCACAATAAGTAGTTTTGTTCAGTGACAGGAACTAATGTGGCAATGTGTGCTTTTTGAGACCAAACTTTTTTGTGCTTTTTTGCCAGTGCTTGTTGTAGTGGTGAGGGCCCGGCAGCTCTGACGCCAATAAGTTTTTACAAAAGCCATGCCAAAACAAGATATGCTTTGACAAAACCAAAAGGCTGACCACCAATTTCAGACCTGCTGACGTTGCCAATGCTTGTTTCCATAATCTTGTTGAAACTAGTTGCACTGATTTTCTATTAGGAATATTTTTGTGAAATACCAGCAAGCATCAACACATTTTATAAATCATGCTGCTAAGAAATGGTACCTAAATTTTACAGTAGTTTAGCAAAATGTTTTTTTCCCAGTTGCATTTTTTTGTGAACATTTTATTTTGAAAGCAAAGTGTGATGTATTCTTATAGGTTCTGTATCGATCCCCCTATTCCTGACCCTGTTCTGGTTAACAAGTTAACTAGCAGCCATCCCATGATGCAGAAACCGTTATCTGATTAAGCCACACTACGGCACAGGAACGTGTTATCTGATTAGGTCATAACGCTTGCCATCTAATTAGACAAGCGATATTCCTCCAGCCCCTGATAAGGCATACGGAGTTCTCAAAACAAATCAAACCTATGACAACCTGGGAAAAACCCTGCGGCCATTGTTTTGATTTCATCGAGAACTTCAGCAAAAGAATGTGCTAACGACCAAGTCGTATGACATCCTTATTGACGTATCTATGTCCATCCTTACGTCAATCTCGGCACCTTACAGGTATAAATATTACCGGTATTGCCTTAAGCAAACGCACGCGGTGGTGACGAGATCGGAGCAGCCAGACTTGCCGAAGCCCAGAGCAGAGCAGACCCCGCTGGCGCAGCCCCGCCTTCCTGACGCGCTGAGAACGAGACGCTGCTTTCTCCTGCCGAGAAATCCAGCTCCGGCGCTTCCGGGTAGCCCTCGCAGGCAGCCTGGAATATCGAGACCAGAGACGAGAGATACCATCCCTCATTCATCCTAGATTCAAGGTCCAGAACTGAATAACCCCTTGCAGAGAATTCTTGAGTCAGTCACTTGGCAAAACAAACTTAACTTAAACTGCTACTTTCTATTCCCGCCCACGTATTAGGCTTAGGTCAGGTACACCGGGGTAGGCGTAGTTAGAAACACCAGTTGAGTACGATTAGTCAAATGTATATGTGTATGTATCTATTTCATCCATTTTAAACCACCTTATGGCTTAGAAACCATATAAATGTTTTTACAGTATTATTTTATTCTTCTGCTTTTATTGTATGCACTTTACTTAACCATAAGTATTGCGATAATATCGATCCATTTCTCTTGTATGAGAAAAGAGACTGATCAATAAATAACATCTTTTATTGAACACGCCCGTCTCTTCCTTTTCTCTACAATCTGGTGAGACTAAGAATGCACGTACTGACTGAGTAAAATAAGTTGTCTTTTGTTTTCACACGACTCTAGAGATACACTCTTGATTAGGGGAGAGCAAAGTTGTCATGTTCTATGGTTGTCAGAAACTAAATCCCTTCTTGTCTATCCAGGGAGGTTCAACTCCTCCTTGCCTATTCGAGAAAGTTTCTAGTGAACTCTGAGCTAGCTGGCAAACCCAAAACTTTAAGTCTAATATCGACAATAGAAGACCTAGTTAACGTCTGGTCTAGGCCTATACTATTGAAGGTATTATTCCAATGCGCAGAGCCTATTGGGATAATAGGAACTACACTACATGGCGCCCAACGTTTGGAAAGGCGATAAAACTAACGCAAGACATTAGAGTAACTCAGTCGTGCTTTTTCACTCAGACCCCTTTTTTCCCATAATACTCCAAAGACGTCTGGAGTGGGTGAAAGGTCATATCCGCCAAACCTCGCAGGAGGAAACTCCTATGTATGGTTCTTGGTATAGTCAACGTTGAAGGATACACTGTTCCAAAATATTGTGCATCTAATCTTTGTTCCCATAAGAAACCTGATCGGCAAACAAACAAAATAACCTTCCTGACAGTAGAATGTCAGACACTGAAGAAGAAAGAGAGATAGCTAGAGTAGCAGCTGAACTCGTAGCAGCTGATAATACTATGCAAGAAGCAGACCCGGATTTAATACTCATCCCGGTCAACATAAGGAAATCTATAACTTTAAAACTTATAGAAAATGGACTGACACCTAGAGGTGGCACAGTCATATTCGTAATAGAGGCACACGAATATCGGCAGACAGAGGTATTCTATTCATGGATAAACTTTCCAGCAGCAAACGCTGTAACAAAGCACTTCCACCATTACAAAACAGAGGAACCTCCTGAAGAGTACACTCCTTTCGAGGAGGTGGAAGTACCACTTAAATTTCAAGAGCACCTGCTCTTGTTTAATGGCGCCCTAAAACACAACAATCACATCACCAGGCTCGGTCCATTAGGTAAACCAGGAGCAACGTGGCCGGTCCTAGCCGGATACACACCACATCCAGACATCGAAAGAATGTCTGCAGCAGATCTTCTAATACAACTAAAACAATTAATAAAAGTACATAGACAATTAGTCCAATATGTAATGCGGACTTCAACAATCCAACCAGCAATTAAAATTCCACAGCTGACCCCTCATCAGGGGAACACAAATAAAATTACACCACAGAACATACAGTCCTGCCTAGGTAAAGTACCAGCTAAAAGGGAACAAATACCATTCTGGTTAGCACAAAAAATCACCCAAATAGAGGCGGTGTTTCCAGACACCACCCCTGTGGATAAACACAGGATTCTGACTATCTGTCTTCCAATGGGAATCGCACCACACGTGGAGGACTGTGACACTTGGGGTACAGTCTTTGCTTCCATCTACACAAAAACGCATGGTGTTCCATCCATTTCGGTAATACCAGATGTGCTAAAACAAATTCAAGACGAATACGGTCCAGAACCCGCTTTAACTCTTGGTATGAAATTACTGAAAGACTTCAAGCAGGTCTCGGCTATATTACTAGCCAATATAAAGGGAGAAGCAGCAAACGTGGTGATCCGCCAAAGGTTAAAAGAAACAGATATAGCAGACCAACCAGCTGAAATTGCCAGAATTATAGAAAAATCCTATGAGGAACTAGGTAGAGATAGTTTAGGTGGAATACCAGTAAAACCCCAACTGATTGAAAGTCCTGAAAAAATATTTATTAAAAATCATCTAAACAGTCAAAAGAAGAACTGGGATGGAAACAAACAATCCAATCCAAAAGAAAAGAGATTCCAGTCCAGAGGAAGGTCTCCTCGGCGGAGAGAAAGATCTCCGGACCAAGGACCCAAGTCTCCCCAAAGTGAGCCCTCTGTGAAAAAATACAACCTTAGAAATAGGGATAATATAAAGAAACCGGATAGATATCAAGATTTTGATACACGTCCCTCTCAATCTTTTCAGACTTCCTCGCAGAAATCGGAAAGAAGAGGACGATCGGAACCCAGGGAAGGGCACGTCAAGTCCAAAGACAAGGAACCTGCTCATCCAAATAAGAAATTACAATTTCCAAAAAAGAAGGTAGCCAGTATTAAAGTAGTTAACAATGCCGAGAATACTGAGGACACAACTGAAAAACGGAGAATGGGCTCAGACAATGCTAGACAGCGCAGCAGAAGTGAGCATAGCTCGCAAAGTCCTTATGAATCATCTGGAGACAGTGGACACGAATGAATATCTTCAAGTGGAAACTGCAGACACCAGAGTTAGCAAACCTCACAAAATATACGAAATAACTTTACGTATAGAAGGGGATAAGACTAGAAAAATAAGGGGACTATTTTGGGATAATCTCTCCAAGGGCTATATGACATCCTTCTAGCTGAAAAAGACTGGCCACCAGAGTTTGTCAGGGACTGCCCTCATGGCGAAGAAATAATTATGCCTGCCTTCTCAAATCATATCCCAATTCATAAAAAATACACACTTGCCAGAAAGTGGGCAGTAGCTCAAGCTCCTGCTTTATATAAAAATCACGTAGGATGGGATGAGGACTCTCCTCCTCACAAAATCCAGTTAAAATCACAACCTACTGCACAAAGACAGTACCCAATTAAGCAAGAAGCTAAAAAACAGGTAAAAGAAATACTAGACCAATTAGAATACCAGGGGGTGATTGAAACTTGCACCTCACAAATGAACAACCCTTTGTTTCCTGTCTCCAAACCAGACAATTCATATCGTCTAGTTTTGGATTACAGACACCTTAACTCATGTTGCAAAACTTTTGCAGTGCAAAACTCGCATAATGCAGCGCTAATGAATAACATAGTGCGCAAAAAATACAAAACAACATTAGACATCTCTAATGGATTCTTTTGTCAAAATATAGCACCAGAGAGCAGATATTTGTCCGCGTTCTCAATAAATGGCGCTCAAAAACAATTCTGTCGGTTACCCCAAGGGTTCAAGAACAGCCCAGGATTATTCTCAGCAAGAGTAACAGAGTTACTACTAACATATGATGACGAGGCATTATCGTATGTCGACGATATATACCTAACAGATGATGACTTGGATACTCACTTGAAGAGAGTGAACACCATAATACTTAGGTTCGCAGCAGAGGGTTACAAATTCAACTTTAAAAAATCTAGAATTGCCCATCTAACAGTCCTGTTTTTAGGATATGAATTATCAAGTGAAGGCAAAAGCCTGGCTGACAATTTCCTAGAGAAATGTGCCGTACTCCAAGCACCTAGAACACTAAAAAACTTAGTCAATTCTAGGCTTCCTAAATTTCGGAAGAACATACATTGCAAATTACGCAGAAAGGGTCAAGCCCCTTTATGATCTAATAAAACCAGATTTAAAAAAAACAAATTGGACTCAAAAACACACAGAAATTTTGAGATCCTTACAAACAGACATGTTAATTAAAACAAAATTAGAAACACGTGATAACACACGCAATCTTGTGATTCGAGTCATCCCAGGAAGATGCGGATTCACATACCTGACCTCTAACGAGGGAGAAAAGGTACCAATTGCATTCAAATCACACTTGTACACAGAAGCTGAAAAGAAATTCAGCATTAAAGAAAACATTGTTCATGCAGTTCAAACCGCAATAGCTAGAGAAAAAGATAAAGCTGACGGTAGACACATCACAGTCAGAACAGCAGAATCAGCCTTTGAGGCATTAACGACACCGTGTAATTTACCAACAACAGCATTGAATCCGGAATGGATACAATGGGTGAATTCAATTACAACGGACAAAGTAAAATACTACTTTGATCCAGAATTAAAAGAATTGAAAAATCTAGGATATGAAAGAACATTCCCTCTGCCAATCGACATTCTGCCCTTACGACAGTACGCTTGTGTAATCTGTACAGACGGACATGCTCAACCCTCCGTTTGGGGAGAACAAGCATACAACCCCACATGTGAGATTACAAAAGAAGTGTGGCGCGGAGGTAAACTAAGACCTCTATTAACAAAAACACACTCAGTAGAAACTAATTCAGAACAACAGACTGAAATAATAGCATTGAAAATGGCGCTAGATAATGCAGATCGCAAATTCCCGACACTTATAGTGTCCGATTCATATTACTGCGTCAAATCATATAACAACGATTTGCAGAAATGGATTCAAAACGGTTACAAAGATGACACAGGTGCAACAATAAAGCAAAAACTGCTTTGGGAACAAATAGTTCTGTTACAAAAAGAACTACCAAAGACTCACGTGACACACTCACTGAGTCATCAGCGTGATGGCGTTCACGTTGCAGGGAATTCATTGGCTAAGACAGCCACAGCGGTAGCAACTAAATCGGCTTCCGTAGCTAGAAAAAAGCGTACAATGAAATACATTGACGGTGAAACAGTGCTGGCGGTAAAAACGTCATCAAAAGGCGACTGCTCAGCGCTACCGATCAACTATCCACTCAAGTATACATACATAATCGATGCAAACTCCGTCCCTTTTGCTCGAATCCCTGGAGTGGGGGATAGAGTAATTCCAAACATGGACAGGAGAACTTTGTTAATTGCAGACGCACATATGGGCGAGGGTCTCAGACACCTCAAACTAAAAGATTCTCTGGAAGAACTACAATCAGTGTACTGGTGGCCAGGCATAAGCCTGCAGCATCACATTTTTGTAAAAAAATGCCCGGACTGCAACAGAGATCGCAGTGGCGAGAGAAACGGTATACTACCGTGGCGTTTCACTCCCGAAAGGATCAACAGTAAAAAGCAAAGCGTCCGATTAACATATACAGGCTAGTTTCCACTTATAATGTAGATCCCCAGCACTCGGCTGACGTCTGGACTGTTATACAAAGATTTGCGAGTCTAAATGGCATATACGCTAGGAGCATGCTACGTTTGACCAATGTTTTCACTTTAGCCCTCAAGCCTGTGGGGAAACATGGCTAAATGAGCATAGCACAGCGGGATTCTTCTCACTTCCTTCCTGAGGGATACGGGATGGTGTAAAGAAAAAACCAAGGCATAAAGCTATCTATAACGGAAAGGATATTAGGTTCGGGAGCTGGGTGGGTCAAACATCTAATAAGTGTCCAACGTAGTCTAAACAACCTGCCAAGAAATTCTCTGAAGGGATTCAGTCCGTACGAATTATTGTTTGGAACTAGGATGTTAGTCTTAGATCTTGACAGTCAGACTTCAGTGGTAAAGGAAAAAAGCTTTGATATCAAAGATCGTTTGGCTATTTTGCAGGACTTAAACAAAACAAGAAAAGACCTGAGCAACATAAAGTTGAAACAGCAGCCAACAACCACTGAAGAACCACCACCTGTCCCAGCAAGACCTGTCTGGATTCCAAAAGTCGGGGATCTAGTCAGAGAAAAGATCGCGGTAAAGAAGGAATTTGGGCCTTCTTACAGAAAAGCAGTTCCTGTCTTGTCTATCAACGGGACAAGATCAGTTGTACTACCGCCGCTTGCTGGTAAAAAGGAGAACCGAGTTGTATCCATCGACCTGGTAAAACCACAATCATGTGGCCGATAACAAACAGTAGGCCAAGTGGACTCCCGATAAGTAGTAGAACACCAAGATTTGCTACTAATACAGAGGTCCAAACTAAGAGGCTAATCACATTCGAAACGCCTACAGAAGAACAACAAGGACTATGCAACAATGCATTGGAACTTAAACCTCTGAAAACCCAAATAAAAACATTTAGTAGAGACACACCAACCTACAATGAAGTAACAAACGAATAAGCAAGAAACAGTAATCCTGAAGCAATTGGAACAATTGACAGAACTGCATCCGGCTACTTCATAAACTTCGATGATTCCTCTGAAGACCTAAGTGAATCAAAAACACAGCCATCAACAAAAACCTTTAAAGATAAAGCTAAAGAACTTTTGAAACAACTGAAAGAAACCTATCTGATTTCTCCATAGATTGAATTTTGGGTGGGCTTTGGTGCATTTATCCTCATACTTTGGCTCATCATGGTACTAACTTTGGGACGCTTCATTGAGGGAAAATATGCTAAAATGGACACAGCAAGTCAGAAAATCAACTTGATCCTCAAGCCACACACATCTTCACACGTCGAGAAAAGAGAACTTTCTTCAGTCAACTTCACAGCCAATCCTATACCGGGTGGGGTAGCATGGGACAATACTGACTACGAAATTTATGGTCCGGTTGAGATCCTGAAATATCCACACCAGATTAAGATCTCGTTGAGTGACTTTGTAAAACCAAGCTCATTTGCTGATGATTGGGACTTTGAAAGTATAAATAATATGATGTCTGACTTAGTGATGTCTGCTAAATTTACCAAACATGATTATTTGCAGGGTTCGACTAATTATGATAGTATGTACTGTTACAACCACTATGGTAACCATTTTCTACATAAATCTGTACAACCTAGAAATGTTTTAAATTATAATCAATGGGAACATTGTGCAACCCCTCCAAAAGGAAGCTCAAGAACCTTTTACGACAAATATTCATACTTATCAGGGTTCAACACAAGTAATGCTGAAATATTTTATTTCAAATTGTCAAATAAGACAGGGACAAAGACCATGCTAACAAACACGAAATTGATATATTCAGACTCATTTTTTTAACAAATGAATACTTTTGGTTTTGATTATTGGGACAAAAATGTTGAAGTTAAAAGTGTTTGGGGTACAAAAGAATGGCAAGTACAAGGTATAGAATCATTGTTTAGAGCCTGCATGATCCCAGAACAAATTATATTTTTAAATGACACTGTTCAACAAACCACCTGTCTTGGCTTAGCCAAAATCAAAGACTTAAATAAACCGTCTATTCCAAAGCCAACAATGGACAGCAATAGCTCTACAGATGAAGAGATAGACGTAAACTATATATTAAACCAAAACAGAACACATCCTGATTGGAAACAGTGGTTGATCTGGCCCAACGATACTAATAACTGTCAAGACAGATTCCTGAACAAAAAACAGGGGTTCAAATTGACCAGGCCAGACCCTAGATATTCCCAAAGACAACACCCAGGGATAATAACCACCTACAGTGTGGGCAAATTATGCCTTCAATGGCTACAAACTTCCACACTGACAACACCTAACTTTACTTACTGATGGTGCTGACTTGCGTGATTTCATTATGGGACCGCGCAAACAGCGTCAAAAACGCTTCATAGCAACCTCTGTATATGCAGCTTACAATGAGGCCTGGAAGGTAACTCAAATTGAGACAGCAGAAAGTATACGGGAAATTGACCGTATTCATTTGGAAAAATCACTTTCTGTAGTGGACAATGGGTTAATGACTCTGTCCTCCAGAATTTTTTCTTTGGACAGCATTGTGTCTTCAGCAATCGACATAATATCGCAAAACTTACTGTTGTTACAACACGGTCAGTCTCAATTGCGTTCTATTGTACAGCTTGGCTGGACGTTACAAAATCTATGTTCAGGCTATGTGCCTTGGCGTTTAATCAACACAACGTCACTATTCAATATCTTTAACCTTACTGATAAACAAATCAGTATGGCACAGAAGGGTGCTGATTATACAATCCTGAGCATTGAGAAACTAGAGAGATTACCAATGACAATGTCAGAACGACCTGTCAGTGAATGGATAATACATGGGATAATTAATATTCCAATATCAACCTTCAGGTTTCAATACTGCCAAAAATATATACAGGCTGGCATGTACGAAAAATTGGGAAAAGGGTACATTAAGACAACATGGAACTTGCCCTATTCACATGCATGTGTCAGTAATAAAGGACAGAAAATGTTTCTTAGTGGCAATAATTGTGCGATGTCATTAAGCGGTACACTTCTGTGTAATGGAATTAGTTTGCATGGAGCCTGTGAAGGGAACTCAAATAACCTTTCATGTCACCAGCTAGGCGCACCTGCAACAGAGATAGAACCATTCCTTAAAAGACTCTATAACGGGAGTTACATTCTAATTGTGGATCGCAGATGTTGTAGTCTTATGCCCGGGACTCCTTATCTCGTAACTACGACTGCGAAGGTCATGTGCTGTGGACACTCATTGTTCCCCAGCTCCTTTCCAGACAGGGAGGCAAGGGCATGGCCTAACTTGAAAATTACTTCTATTCGAATAGATACTTTAAGCAGAATGAAAACAGTGCTTCTTCAGACGCCGACCAGACTCACGTCATCAAAAGAAACGTATGATCTCCTAGTCGCAAGGACGACTGCAGAGATTCACTCATTGTTATCAACTAATTCCCCCATACATTTCGCGGAAATCCTGAATGAAATCTTAAATATTTCTGATACCAGTGGAGTCTCAAAGGTATTTAAGACAGTATTTTCGATGGCATTAACACCATTCAAAGCCATACTGGGTATTTTTCCAGATTTCGTCCAGTCGATTTTTGGCGGACTTCCCCTCATTTTGGGACTAATTGCAGGAATCCTATTCCTGGTCCTAATATTTCGTTATGGCAAACCATGTCACAGACAAAACACCTGCGACAAGGGAAGAAACAATCCGAGCCATTGGATACCGGGACCGGATATCAAAAATCCTGGGACTATCCCGGCTTAGAGACCTGAACATGACTTGGTTTCTTTCATTTCGACCAATGTGGCATCGATGTGTTTTACCTGTATTAAGGTGCCTGCTGTGCGGAGAAGAATGCGTGTTGGACACCTGTCTGACGCTACAATCGGATGCGCCTATGGATGCAGAAACATTGTTGGGTCCGATAAAGGCTCATGCTTTGTGCTGCCCTCAACGGCTACCAATCCTGATGACGGCATTCGTGGAAACTTCACCACTACGATTTAGGGGTAGTGAAGTTCAAGATGAAAGCAGCATCGATCAGGTACGACCTTCTGTCAGCAATACTAATCAAAACGTCAATGGAGACAATCATGCGCACGAATGCATGGTTACACCTTTTTCCGAGTTAGTGGAACTCTCCCAGGAAGCTGTTGACAGCTTTTTCGACAGTCTAAATGATATGATGTTCTCACCAGAGCAGAAATAGAGACTTTTTAGCAAGCTAGCACACGGCGTTCCCAACACCCTGAATTTGGCCTTCAACTTAATAGCAAAATAACATGAACAATTTTCCCTCCAGTTCACGGACAGCGATTTTTTCAGCAGCCCCAAAATATTTTTACGATTTTTCGGGACACTTACCTTCTGCTTAAAGTAAGAACTATTCTTAGAGAACTAAAATTTCTATTTTTAGAAACTTTATAGACATTAGCTGCCCGCTGGTATGTTCATAATTATTTTTATTCTGTGATGAAATGGGCTCGAACCTTTTTCTTCTGTATTAAGAGCCATTTCATGTGTAAATTCTCATATACCAATTAGCAATAATGTATACATATGCGTGATTACTTTAGCATTATTCTACAGCTTGAGTGCATATAGTACATGTGAATATTTTTTTCCGTATATTACATTATTACATTACATTATTCTAAATGCATTTTATGTATTTTGGGGTGGTAAGGTATACACGATACTCTACAGTATGTTTTACTATGCCTAGATTCGTAAACATGGCCATAGTTAGCGTGGAGTGGGTGTGATGTATTCTTATAGGTTCTGTATCGATCCCCCTATTCCTGACCCTGTTCTGGTTAACAAGTTAACTAGCAGCCATCCCATGATGCAGAAACCGTTATCTGATTAAGCCACACTACGGCACAGGAACGTGTTATCTGATTAGGTCATAACGCTTGCCATCTAATTAGACAAGCGATATTCCTCCAGCCCCTGATAAGGCATACGGAGTTCTCAAAACAAATCAAACCTATGACAACCTGGGAAAAACCCTGCGGCCATTGTTTTGATTTCATCGAGAACTTCAGCAAAAGAATGTGCTAACGACCAAGTCGTATGACATCCTTATTGACGTATCTATGTCCATCCTTACGTCAATCTCGGCACCTTACAGGTATAAATATTACCGGTATTGCCTTAAGCAAACACACGCGGTGGTGACGAGATCGGAGCAGCCAGACTTGCCGAAGCCCAGAGCAGAGCAGACCCCGCTGGCGCAGCCCCGCCTTCCTGACGCGCTGAGAACGAGACGCTGCTTTCTCCTGCCGAGAAATCCAGCTCCGGCGCTTCCGGGTAGCCCTCGCAGGCAGCCTGGAATATCGAGACGAGAGATACCATCCCTCATTCATCCTAGATTCAAGGTACAGAACTGAATAACCCCTTGCAGAGAATTCTTGAGTCAGTCACTTGGCAAAACAAACTTAACTTAAACTGCTACTTTCTATTCCCGCCCACGTATTAGGCTTAGGTCAGGTACACCGGGGTAGGCGTAGTTAGAAACACCAGTTGAGTACGATTAGTCAAATGTATATGTGTATGTATCTATTTTATCCATTTTAAACCACCTTATGGCTTAGAAACCATATAAATGTTTTTACAGTATTATTTTATACTTCTGCTTTTATTGTATGCACTTTACTTAACCATAAGTATTGCGATAATATCGATCCATTTCTCTTGTATGAGAAAAGAGACTGATCAATAAATAACATCTTTTATTGAACACGCCCGTCTCTTCCTTTTCTCTACAATCTGGTGAGACTAAGAATGCACGTACTGACTGAGTAAAATAAGTTGTCTTTTGTTTTCACACGACTCTAGAGATACACTCTTGATTAGGGGAGAGCAAAGTTGTCATGTTCTATGGTTGTCAGAAACTAAATCCCTTCTTGTCTATCCAGGGAGGTTCAACTCCTCCTTGCCTATTCGAGAAAGTTTCTAGTGAACTCTGAGCTAGCTGGCAAACCCAAAACTTTAAGTCTAATATCGACAATAGAAGACCTAGTTAACGTCTGGTCTAGGCCTATACTATTGAAGGTATTATTCCAATGCGCAGAGCCTATTGGGATAATAGGAACTACACTACAAAAGAATCATCCATTTTGCTTTCAAGCTTCTGCAAATATTTTCATCTAGTCAGAGAGCATTCTGGGAGCATTATACTTAGCCTCATATTGCTACACTTTGAAAACGTGTGTACAGATGTTTATACTGGAAGCTCTGTCAGTAGTGCTTACAACATTACAACATTTCTTTAGAACGATCACCCTAATGATAAGGGCTTTGCATTAATGAACCATAAATACAAGTTCGGACAACGTTAACACGTGAGCACAAATATTACCTTAACTGCAGACAATGCCCTTCTCTGATCCATGGTGTGGTACTGTAAACTGGCAGCCAAAGGGTTTGTGATGCAGGGGCTTGGGCCTACTTGTCCCAAGAACACAATACACATGAAAACGTATTGTCCTTATCCCAAACAATATGTCCTGGGCATCAGGCTATTGGAATTCCACACCCCTGATATATATGTGTATTTTTATATTTCTGTGAGACTACACATGTCAGAGTGCAGATGTGGAAAACAATATATTGGTAGTACTGTCAACAAGTTAAAACTACACATTCTGCAATATATGAGAGCAATTACCAACAGAGACTTCACATATGCCATGTCGAAACATATTTGGAAGGATCATGGTGGGGATTTGAGCAATTGCTCATATCCCCTTGAAAATCAGGGAAGGTGATAATGAACTGATTTTAAGAGAAGCAGAATCCAAGTGGATTATAACAGTCAGGAATGAGATTCCATGGGGTCTCAATACTGACGCTGAACTGCACACATTCTTATAATCTACTGGACAGCATTACAATCTCTTTTTCTTACTCCTTTTAATCATCTTTGAACTAGTATATACTGTATAACATTTATTTTGTTAACACATGGAGAAGTTTATTGTTAGAGCTCTGTTTAATATTTGTAATCCAGTTACTCAAGGGTATGCCTAATGATGTAAAATATTTGCTTATTAAAGTGTGAACTCACTGAGTCAGATTAGTTGAGGTCCAAGACATGGAATATTGCTTCAGGCAATTCTACTTCAGATGAATTATGATCACTGATTTTGCACTGGCACTTTGTTGTTGATGGGATATCCTGCAAAGATTAGGTATTGTGATATCTGATCATATCAGCAATTCGATCTCAGGTCCAGTAGGGTGAGAATAATAAAATCTATGACCCTGCCTGGTATTATATTTTTTACCCCCATTTCCTTAATGTATTTATTGGTAGGGCATTGTATTTGCACTTTATATAGATTAGAACATCTTTTGCAGTTTTTGAACATTTACGTATAGCACACTGCATTTGCACTTTAAATACAATGGAACATATCAGGCAACCTTTGCACAATGTGTAGCACTTTAACGGTGCTTATTTGAACATTATTAATCCACATTTAGTAAAGCGCACAATCACCCATTAGGGTCTCTAGGCGTTGGGGGCCGTCGGGAAGATTAAGCAAGCTATTGCCCATAGTCACATGGTGCTGGGCTAATCTGCCGCCGGTGCCGAGGATCGAACCGTGATCCCCAGATTCCAGAGTCAGTCACCCTAGCCGCGGCGCCACACCTCTTCCACAGGTGAATTTCATTGCATTTTAGCAATGTGAGTATTGCACAATGATATCAATTGAAAATATATTGTAGCTATATTTTAAGTACAAAAGAACATTTCTTGCAGGTTTTGCACAACTGATAGAAATTGAATGGTGCTATTTTGAATATTGCTGGCTTTGCACAAACCTAGCAAATATTGCAACCCTGATATAGGGGAAGAAAAATATAGGGAATAGGGGCCTTTTGGGAAAGTCTGTACAGGACGGTGCAAAAATCTAACGCTTGTTTGCCTAAGACTGTCTTGCAACCCTTTACCTAAAGTGCAGCACTTTAATGATGACTAACCAAATATTGCAAGCTTTGCACAATATTATCAATTTAGGATATATGATAACTCCTATGTAGTGGAATTAATATAAGGTATTACAGGCTCCGCATAGGGTTTTTAAAGAATTGCTAAAAATGCAATGAAATTCACCTGTGTTCAACACTTTATAGGTTCAATGAGTTGCGACTAGTTTATATTACAAGTGAGATGCTACATGAATGCACATAATGGGAATGGTTACCCCAATCTGCCCTCCCGGGGTGGGGGGGGGGCAGACAGGCCACTAGAAACCAGGAAAAACAGAACGTAGGGGTGTAGCTGCCTTCCATGGACTTAGTCGTGGTCCCATCTAATAAGGGCACATACTGTTTTTTTGCTTTTGGGGGTCGATAGCGGGTTATTGCCCCCAATCTGCACCCCCTGGGGGGGCAGAAAGCCCACTAGACATCAGGGAATTCTTTTTTTTTAAACACAGTGGTCGGGATGCCCACCATGGGCATGGGCATGGCCATGCCTACTCTCCAAAAGGGCACAGATAGTCTCTCTGCCCCCATGGGGGGCAGTGAATGGGGGTTATTATACCTAACCTCTCATCTCTGGCAGGCAGAAAACCCACTAGACACCAGGTAAATATAAAACATTGGGGTGGAGGTTGTCCACCATGGGCTTGGCCATGCTCCCACCCCGAAAAAATGGCTCAACAGTCCCTCTGCCCCCTGGGAGGCAGATAGGGGCCATTAGACCCATTTTCCCCCACTCAGGATACAAAGCCCACTTCACACCAGGGACTGCATTTATGCAGTAATTTGGGGGGAGGGTGGACTTCCTGGGAATGAGACCCTACTCTGCCCCCCCTCCCCCATTCTGGGGCTCAACAGACTTTATGCCTCGGGGGGGGGCTTTGCACTATTCTCCCCCAATCTACTCTCTGTTGTGCAGAAAGTCCATTAGACACCAGGGATTTAAAAATGGTGCCAAAACAAACAAAAAGAAGGGTCAAACTCTTGCCCCCGAAGAGGCAAAATGTCTTCTACCCCCTTCTGGGGGCAGACAGGAAGTTTGTTCTGTTGCAGTCTGAGTTCTGTTTCCTGTTCTTACCTGCTCTTGTGTGTCATCTTTATTCCTCTTCAATTTTCCAGCTCCCGTTTCGTGTGGGCGGGATCCCGGACGGGATTGTGGGTGGGATTATGGGCGGTACGTTCCTTCTTTGGTTGCCCTCCCGTGTGCTGCGGTGTCTTCTCTGCGCGGGTATGGATGGACTGCTGGGTCGTATGTAAGGGCCGCCTCTCCTCTCCTCCCTGCTTGGATTCATTTCCGGTTTTGGCCACCGGAAGCACTTCAGCTGTCGGCATCCTGCTTTTCGTCTACTGGGATCAGGTTTTTAGGTCTCGTGACCTATCAATGCGCATGCGCATTGAGCGGAGCGAGATATAAAGGGGCTTAAACAGAGCTTACCGAGATCGGGCGATTCCATGCAGTGCCCGTGAAAAGCTCGCTCAATGCGCATGTGCATTGCCATAAAAAGCGCGTGCACAGACACCAGCCTTCCTCCCACAGGCATCCCCCAGCGTGCGCTGTGCCAACACTTCACTTCAAAGGTATCCGCTACCCCCTCCCCCTGCTTCACACGTTTCTCGCATTTCTCCTCCCTCCCTTGCCTCCCTCGCCCTTCAGCGTGCCTTTTCCTAATGTCCAAAGAGTCTGCGGCTACGTTTCCCCTCAATGTCCTTCCTTCTGTTGTTCACCCTGCTCCCTTTCTTCCTTCGTTCTTTCCTTTCCTTCTTTTGGCCCGTCAGCCTCCATCCTTTCTTTCCCTCTTCCTTGTTTTTACGGCTCCCGCCACTGTGTAACTCCCTCAAAGCCCAGAGCTACCCCCTTCTATGGTTACCTCCCAGCTTCCACAAAATAAATATAAACGCTTACATATGTAGATGGCAAACTGAATGTTCGTGCATGCGTTTCTTTTCTCGTTCATTTTTTTGGCACCATGTACTATTTTTACCTATCCGGTTGTCTAACAGCCGCCCTCCAACCATTCCTCTCCCTTCTTCATTCCACCTACCCCATCTGATTGGCAAAGCCAATAGCTGCTCACGAGACCGATTTCCTTTGCCAATGCATTTCCGTAAGTATATCTGTCGTTTTACAGTAGCACACCAAACAGCTGAGGGCTATTGTTGCAGGTCTAATTTCTGAATATCTGCCCAGTTTTAAGCGTGCAAATCCTAGTTAAGTATGTACAAGACCAAACCCCTCCTTCAATCCCCCTCCCCGAACCACACCCCCACCCATAGCTGCAGGGACATGACCATTGTGGGACAGTGTGATTAATGGCCGTCAGTGGAACAGGGAAGATATACAGAAGGTTAAATTGGGCGCTAAAACGTCTGCTTACGAAACTTATTCAGAAACTGCCAATGTCTGAATGCATTAAAAAAACGCCATCTTCGCGCCTACTTGAAGGCGCCGCATTTATTTCGCATTACAAAAGGAGCCATCACCTTAATCCCTGCAACCGCCCACGCTTAAAATCGTTGAGGGGGCCGTGATGGCGTTCACGTTGCAGGGAATTCATTGGCTAAGACAGCCACAGCGGTAGCAACTAAATCGGCTTCCGTAGCTAGAAAAAACCGTACAATGAAATACATTGACGGTGAAACAGTGCTGGCGGTAAAAACGTCATCAAAAGGCGACTGCTCAGCGCTACCGATCAACTATCCACTCAAGTATACATACATAATCGATGCAAACTCCGTCCCTTTTGCTCGAATCCCTGGAGTGGGGGATAGAGTAATTCCAAACATGGACAGGAGAACTTTGTTAATTGCAGACGCACATATGGGCGAGGGTCTCAGACACCTCAAACTAAAAGATTCTCTGGAAGAACTACAATCAGTGTACTGGTGGCCAGGCATAAGCCTGCAGCATCACATTTTTGTAAAAAAATGCCCGGACTGCAACAGAGATCGCAGTGGCGAGAGAAACGGTATACTATAATCTACTGGACAGCATTACAATCTCTTTTTCTTACTCCTTTTAATCATCTTTGAACTAGTATATACTGTATAGCATTTATATTTGTTAACACATGGAGAAGTTTATTGTTAGAGCTCTGTTTAATATTTGTAATCCAGTTACTCAAGGGTATGCCTAATGATGTAAAATATTTGCTTATTAAAGTGTGAACTCACTGAGTCAGATTAGTTGAGGTCCAAGACATGGAATATTGCTTCAGGCAATTCTACTTCAGATGAATTATGATCACTGATTTTGCACTGGCACTTTGTTGTTGATGGGATATCCTGCAAAGATTAGGTATTGTGATATCTGATCATATCAGCAATTCGATCTCCGGTCCAGTAGGGTGAGAATAATAAAATCAATGACCCTGCCTGGTATTATATTTTTTACCCCCATTTCCTTAATGTATTTATTGGTAGGGCATTGTATTTGCACTTTATATAGATTAGAACATCTTTTGCAGTTTTTGAACATTTACGTATAGCACACTGCATTTGCACTTTAAATACAATGGAACATATCAGGCAACCTTTGCACAATGTGTAGCACTTTAACGGTGCTTATTTGAACATTATTAATCCACATTTAGTAAAGCGCACAATCACCCATTAGGGTCTCTAGGCGTTGGGGGCCGTCGGGAAGATTAAGCAAGCTATTGCCCATAGTCACATGGTGCTGGGCTAATCTGCCGCCGGTGCCGGGGATCGAACCGTGATCCCCAGATTCCAGAGTCAGTCACCCTAGCCGCGGCGCCACACCTCTTCCACAGGTGAATTTCATTGCATTTTAGTAATGTGAGTATTGCACAATGATATCAATTGAAAATATATTGTAGCTATATTTTAAGTACAAAAGAACATTTCTTGCAGGTTTTGCACAACTGATAGAAATTGAATGGTGCTATTTTGAATATTGCTGGCTTTGCACAAACCTAGCAAATATTGCAACCCTGATATAGGGGAAGAAAAATATAGGGAATAGGGGACTTTTGGGAAAGTCTGTACAGGACGGTGCAAAAATCTAACGCTTGTTTGCCTAAGACTGTCTTGCAACCCTTTACCTAAAGTGCAGCACTTTAATGATGACTAACCAAATATTGCAAGCTTTGCACAATATTATCAATTTAGGATATATGATAACTCCTATGTAGTGGAATTAATATAAGGTATTACAGGCTCCGCATAGGGTTTTTAAAGAATTGCTAAAATGCAATGAAATTCACCTGTGTTCAACACTTTATAGGTTCAATGAGTTGCGACTAGTTTATATTACAAGTGAGATGCTACATGAATGCACATAATGGGAATGGTTACCCCAATCTGCCCTCCCCGGGGTGGGGGGGGGCAGACAGGCCACTAGAAACCAGGAAAAACAGAACGTAGGGGTGTAGCTGCCTTCCATGGACTTAGTCGTGGTCCCATCTAATAAGGGCACATACTGTTTTTTTGCTTTTGGGGGTCGATAGCGGGTTATTGCCCCCAATCTGCACCCCCTGGGGGGGCAGAAAGCCCACTAGACATCAGGGAATTCTTTTTTTTTAAACACAGTGGTCGGGATGCCCACCATGGGCATGGGCATGGCCATGCCTACTCTCCAAAAGGGCACAGATAGTCTCTCTGCCCCCATGGGGGGCAGTGAATGGGGGTTATTATACCTAACCTCTCATCTCTGGCAGGCAGAAAACCCACTAGACACCAGGTAAATATAAAACATTGGGGTGGAGGTTGTCCACCATGGGCTTGGCCATGCTCCCACCCCGAAAAAATGGCTCAACAGTCCTTCTGCCCCCTGGGAGGCAGATAGGGGCCATTAGACCCATTTTCCCCCACTCAGGATACAAAGCCCACTTCACACCAGGGACTGCATTTATGCAGTAATTTGGGGGGAGGGTGGACTTCCTGGGAATGAGACCCTACTCTGCCCCCCCTCCCCCATTCTGGGGCTCAACAGACTTTATGCCTCGGGGGGGGGGCTTTGCACTATTCTCCCCCAATCTACTCTCTGTTGTGCAGAAAGTCCATTAGACACCAGGGATTTAAAAATGGTGCCAAAACAAACAAAAAGAAGGGTCAAACTCTTGCCCCCGAAGAGGCAAAATGTCTTCTACCCCCTTCTGGGGGCAGACAGGAAGTTTGTTCTGTTGCAGTCTGAGTTCTGTTTCCTGTTCTTACCTGCTCTTGTGTGTCATCTTTATTCCTCTTCAATTTTCCAGCTCCCGTTTCGTGTGGGCGGGATCCCGGACGGGATTGTGGGTGGGATTATGGGCGGTACGTTCCTTCTTTGGTTGCCCTCCCGTGTGCTGCGGTGTCTTCTCTGCGCGGGTATGGATGGACTGCTGGGTCGTATGTAAGGGCCGCCTCTCCTCTCCTCCCTGCTTGGATTCATTTCCGGTTTTGGCCACCGGAAGCACTTCAGCTGTCGGCATCCTGCTTTTCGTCTACTGGGATCAGGTTTTTAGGTCTCGTGACCTATCAATGCGCATGCGCATTGAGCGGAGCGAGATATAAAGGGGCTTAAACAGAGCTTACCGAGATCGGGCGATTCCATGCAGTGCCCGTGAAAAGCTCGCTCAATGCGCATGTGCATTGCCATAAAAAGCGCGTGCACAGACACCAGCCTTCCTCCCACAGGCATCCCCCAGCGTGCGCTGTGCCAACAAGCCTTTGAAGTGAAGCTTAGCTTCACTTCAAAGGTATCCGCTACCCCCTCCCCCTGCTTCACACGTTTCTCGCATTTCTCCTCCCTCCCTTGCCTCCCTCGCCCTTCAGCGTGCCTTTTCCTAATGTCCAAAGAGTCTGCGGCTACGTTTCCCCTCAATGTCCTTCCTTCTGTTGTTCACCCTGCTCCCTTTCTTCCTTCGTTCTTTCCTTTCCTTCTTTTGGCCCGTCAGCCTCCATCCTTTCTTTCCCTCTTCCTTGTTTTTACGGCTCCCGCCACTGTGTAACTCCCTCAAAGCCCAGAGCTACCCCCTTCTATGGTTACCTCCCAGCTTCCACAAAATAAATATAAACGCTTACATATGTAGATGGCAAACTGAATGTTCGTGCATGCGTTTCTTTTCTCGTTCATTTTTTTGGCACCATGTACTATTTTTACCTATCCGGTTGTCTAACAGCCGCCCTCCAACCATTCCTCTCCCTTCTTCATTCCACCTACCCCATCTGATTGGCAAAGCCAATAGCTGCTCACGAGACCGATTTCCTTTGCCAATGCATTTCCGTAAGTATATCTGTCGTTTTACAGTAGCACACCAAACAGCTGAGGGCTATTGTTGCAGGTCTAATTTCTGAATATCTGCCCAGTTTTAAGCGTGCAAATCCTAGTTAAGTATGTACAAGACCAAACCCCTCCTTCAATCCCCCTCCCCGAACCACACCCCCACCCATAGCTGCAGGGACATGACCATTGTGGGACAGTGTGATTAATGGCCGTCAGTGGAACAGGGAAGATATACAGAAGGCTAAATTGGGCGCTAAAACGTCTGCTTACGAAACTTATTCAGAAACTGCCAATGTCTGAATGCATTAAAAAAACGCCATCTTCGCGCCTACTTGAAGGCGCCGCATTTATTTCGCATTACAAAAGGAGCCATCACCTTAATCCCTGCAACCACCCACGCTTAAAATCGTTGAGGGGGCCGTGATTTCTACACTCAGCATCATCATGCATAACTAACTAAGGGGCTTTGTTTTAGCCCCAGGATCGCTGCTCATCTCTACTTTGAAGCAAACACCCAACCTGCTCAGGGAGGTGGAGATGTCTTTTTGACCGAGTGTTGCACACCAAACCTGCAGCTTCACAGATAGCAGGGAGACCACCTTTTGGTGCTTGGCATTTGGGGCACCCAACAGCGCCGCCCCAGTGCTGTCACCCCATCATATATCCATGTTTTTAGTTTGCTTATGTGTGACATTTCAGAATTTTAAGTGCATTTAAAAGTGACGACTTTTTAGTGCTTTGACTGCGGCTCTTTAAGTGACTCTATCACACGAAATAACAAGCATCTGCAATGCAATAGGTCTTGCATTAATGCAAGTTTGAGCTATCAGCATTGTAAATGACAATGCCTTTTATTTATGTTTTGGTTTTAAAAACATAAATAAAAGGCATTGTGATTTACAATGGCAATACCTTAAACTCTTGCTAATGCGAGACCTATTGCATTGCAAATGCTTGTTCCTTTTGCCTCAGAGGAGTCCACGCTTTGCTATTCCGTGTCAAGCCCTTTGTCTGTTCCGGCTGGAGCAGACACGCATCGTTTTTTCCCCTTTCTGACGTGTGTTCCTCAAGGACGTCAGTCGAACATTCAAGCAGTAAGCTAGCGAGGAGTCTGTTACTCCCTGCAGGATTGTGGTCATTCTTTTTTCAGTGCACTGTGGATTTCAAGTTGTCTATGGATTTTCTAATTTCCCGTGGGTAAAACCCTTTTCACTTCCCCCTTACTTATCAATGCAAAAGCGTTTTTTTACGCTAAGCGTTTTTTCACGCACATACCGGAGGACTTCGTTTTCTGTTGGACATTAAGAGGCCAACACCAGCATGGGAATCCCTCACTTCTATTTGTACTGCATACCGGTTCCCTTTTAAAAGTTACAGGGAGGCACTGTTCGCTCAAGGGGTGAGCAGAAAGAGCGGGGATGCTCTTCTTGTGTACAGTCTAGCCTGACATTGCTATTCTCTGGGACTATTCTGTGCTTATCTTTTTCTGTTTTCTTTTTTGCTTTTCTGCAGTATGCTCCTGTTGTCAAGTGGTGGAATGCCTGCAGTCCAGAGAGTAGCTGTTTGACCTTCCATAGCCCTCCTTGTCATTTATTCCTTCTGTTTTTCCCCCTTGGTGTGGTGTCCGCTCTTTTTGTATTTCTGTTTCGCATGAAGAGTCAAGGCTTTGGGAAAAGGGGGGAATCAAACTATCTTCGCTCCTGTAGTACCTGTGGTTCCAATTGGGGAGGTTGTCCCAAATCTGTCCTGGGGAGTTAAAAGCCCACTAGACATGCAGGGGCTTTGAAAAAGGGACAAAAGAAAGGACACAGGGGTTGCTCTCTAGTATTGGCCAAACCCCCACCTCAAAAGGGACTAACCAGTCTTTCTGCTCACTCCCAGGGGCAGGCTGGGGTTTTGCCCCAGAGGGGGCAAAAATAACACTAGACACCAGGCGCCTAAATAAACAAAAGGCTGGGGCAGCCTACCCTGATATCAAGCCATACCCTTGCCCCAGTATTGGAAATAGTGTCATTCTGTCCCCCTGTGGACAGATAGGCAATTAACCCAAATGGGGAGGTTGCCCCAAATCTGCCCCCGAGGAATAGAAAACTCACGAGACACCAGAGATTTTGCATTTGTGGCAAAAGAAAGCAGCGTAGGCGTCATGCTCTGACAGTAGACCATACTGCCACCCCAAAACGGACAAACCAGTATTTTTGCCTCCTTGGAATGCAGAGAGGGAGTTTGTCCCCAAGTTGCCCCTTGGGGGCAGAAAGCCCACTGGATGGCAAGACTAATATTTATTCATTTTTTTAAAACCTTTATTGAAAAATTGCAAAGAAGGGTTACATACTTGCACCAAATTAAAGCACGAAATGCTTGTACACAGTCAAAGATGACAAGGTTGACACAGCATGCAAAACATCAAATGGCATCAGCACGGCGTATATTTTGTCAGGCACAACAGCATAGAAGACATTAAGTGATGGGACGCTCCCGGGCAGGGGGAAGAGGAACAGGCCCAGACAGAGGGAGTGGGGAAAGGAGAAGAGCCGATCACGGACCAGCACCGATGGCCGCCGCGGGCGCATTGCCAGAGGGGTGCGCGGGAGAGGATGCGGCTTGGGGGGTGCGAGCAAGGAGATATGACACTAAGGGCCCCCATATGTGGAGTGGGCGAGATCTGACCGGCATTAGGACCTGGAATTCAGACAATAAGTTCTGGCAGCGTGAGGCATTCTCAAGCCATATGAGCGAACTTGGGTGCAGGCTTGCGACCC
The DNA here is from genome assembly GCF_964261635.1 of Lissotriton helveticus. Taxonomy (NCBI): domain Eukaryota; kingdom Metazoa; phylum Chordata; class Amphibia; order Caudata; family Salamandridae; genus Lissotriton; species Lissotriton helveticus. Next base: position 1,405,534,222 of record NC_136057.1, on the reverse strand, counting down.
CAGCACATGGAAACCCTATGTCGCTCGAGGACCTGCAGCATGGCAATCAAGCGGCGGGATGCGTCTGGGCAAAAGTTAACAAAGCCTAAGAGGCAGAGCGGTGGGTCAGACTGAACCAACGATGAAGTGATCTCTGACATAGCAGCCTAGACCTCACTCCAGTAGTCGGAGACCTTGGGACATAACCAGGCGAGGTGAGAGAAGTCCGCTGTGGGAGCGGAGCAGCACAGGCATCTATCACTGGGGATGAGCCCCAACTTATGCAGTTGAGCAGGAGTGCGGTAAAGCCTATGCAGGTATTTAAAATGGATAAGGCCCAGGCAGTAGTTGGGGGACAAACACTTAGTCTGGTTACAGGAATAAAGCCAGTCAGCTTGAGAGATGTCGATACCAAGGTCCACCTCCCATGCCACATGTGCACGGTCAGTGGAAATAGAAGTAGCCGCCAGCAAGAGGCCGTAAAGTTTGGTCACCAACTTCCGAGGAGAGAAGGACGAGTACAGGAAATCAAGAGCAGTCATTGAGGGAGGAGGCTGGGGGAACAAGGGATGCAGCTCCCTGCAGATCGCCCAAAACTGATAGAAAAGTAAAGTATCCATAGGACCGGAATCGTCTGCAAGCAAAAAGAGAGTGTTCCCTGGATAGAGATCCGCTAGCGTAGTCAACCCTAATCGGGAGGCATGTTTACCCATACCAAAGGGCTGGAGAGGAGGGAAAGCTGGATGTTGAACGATCAGCATTGTGTTTGCTGAAAGCTTGGGGGCGACGGAAAAGCGTTGAAGTCCCTCCCAGGACCAACGCAGGGTCTCAACCGTATTTATTTCAGTGCGTGGGAGTTTGGCCGGAGCAAACCGGGCAGCGGTGAGCGGCCACGGGGCAGCAAGATCTGCCTCCACAGCCACATGCTGCTAAAAAGGAGTAGGGTGAAGCCAGAAATGCAAGAAACTGGCCTGAGCACATAGTGCATAGAGTTTAAAGTTAGGAGCGCCAAGACCAAGCATTACATCGGAAGGGTGAGTGTGTCGTACGCAATCCTGGCCTGCTTACCGGCCCAAATAAGAGAGGTGAGCAACGATTAGACCCTGCGAAAAAAATAGGCAGTGAGAGGAACGGGAATGTTCAAGAAAAAATATAAAAACTTCGGGAGCACTACCATCTTGGCGATTGCTATCCGACCAGCTAACGACAGAAGCAGCCGTCTCCAAAGGGAAATCTTGGACTTGAGCTAGTCAACCGCGCAACCGAAATTAGCCCTCCAAAGCTCGTCCAAATCCCTGCTCAGCCAGATTCCTAAATAGCGAGTAGGGCCTGACGCCCACACGAAGGGGTAGTCTGGGGTAAAGGGCGCGGTGGCGTCAGTGAGAGGGAAGAGGACTGACTTGTTCCAGTTCAGTATACCCGTATATCCCCCAAACCTTATGATCTCGCGCACCAGAGGACTGAGATTTTCTTGAGGGTTCCAGACATATAAAGTGACGTCATTCGCGCACATAGAAACCAGGAGGGTGCGGGCTGTGAATCTGATGCCCCTCTGGGTGTGGTGTTGTCGGAGTCTAGCCGCCAGTGATTCCATCGCGATGGCGAAAAGCATAGGAGAGAGCGGGCACCCCTGGCGGGTGCACCGCCCGATAGGAATGGGATCAGATGTTTGGCCATTAACCCGGAGACGGGCAGTGGGAATGGTGTACAATAGCAAGATTTTGCGTATGAAGACCGGGCTGAAACCGAGGCGTGGAAGTAGGGAGAAGAGAAAGGGCCATTCTAAGGTATCAAAGGCTTCGGTGGCATCCAGCAGGGCAGCAACCGCAGGGAGCACTGGGTTGATCTGGTGCAGGACGGAGAAAATGGTCTGTAGATTGTGAGAGGTCGCACTGCCAGGAATGAATCCGGACTAGTTCGGGAGGGCAATGTGTGGCATGAGAGGGAGGAGGTGAGAAGCTACCAGTTTGGCGAAGATTTTATTGTCAACTTTTATAGATTTAGACACCTTCTTTGATTCGACCAGGCTAAATTGCTATACGCTTGTAGCTGGGGATTTAAACTGCTCGTTCGAACCTCTCAATACTGATGGCAAAACTCTATGGGTTGAGGAGGATGCACAATGGAATATCCCTTCCCTTGATGTGAAGCCAATTAAGAAATGGACAGAGGCAGCCCTGCAGTGGATGGGTTTTTGCCTGGAGCGTGGTTTTAGGGCAGTTAATGGACGTTCCATTTCCGACAAAATCGGTAGGGCAACATTTGATAATGGTAAAACTACTAGCCGTATCGATTATATTCTCCTCAAGATTGAATATTGGTCAATACATGATGATATGATGATTCTTGACCGCCCTTAGAGTGACCACAACCCACTTTTGTTGAGCTTAATCTTAAATGGTGGTGAAAGGAGTACTAATCAAAACAAGATAATGACTGCGGATGCTTTATTAACTAATGATATGCGAAGGGTCCGCTGGTCAAGGATCATTGAAGACCCGGGTGTTTTAGCTAGGATTAATACGGTGGTCTCCAGTACCATGTGTGCTTTGCATTCCCTTCCGTCACAGGGAGATATTATTGGGAAGACATCTGTAATTCATGAAGCACTCTTCCAGGAGTTAAAATCATATTTTTCTAAACCCAGAAAGCCCCAAAGGTCTGAATCCCAGGCCTCAGGAAAAGTTTGGTATAATAAAACCTGCCGTGAATCCTATGGCCTGCTGGCGGCAGCTATAAGGTCAGGCAATCTGCCAGCCATTAGGAAGGCTAGGATAAACTATCGTAAAGTGAAAAGCCTTGCTAAAAAAGAGTGGGACGACCATCATTGGGAGGAGCTCCTAGATGCCAGTAGGTTGAAAAACCAGACGAAGTTTTGGCATATAGTTAAGTGGGGAAATATCCTCCATTCCCAAGATCCAGATAATCATGTGTCTCCTGAGGATTGGGTTGGGTTTTTCGAGTCTCAGTTTAGGGGGCTCGAACTGGAAGGTGATCACCCCCCTCCTGATATAAGTCCCTTGTCCAACCGCCAAGTTTTAAAATTTGAATGCAAAGATGTGGAGGATGCACTGAGAAAGATCCCGAATAGCAAAGCTCCGGGAATGGACTGCATTCCAACAGATCTCTTTAAACATGACCTAGTAAATTGGGTCCCATACATTGCCTTTCTTGGCAATGCAATAGCGAAGAGGGCAGGTATTTCGGATTCCTGGTACGGAGCAGAGATCCTGCCAATTTACAAAAAGGGGGACTGCTCCGCTCCGGGGAACTATCGTCCAATAAGTCTGATAGACTCTGTACAGAAAATCGTTGCAAGGATGGTGTTAGCAAAAATACAGAGTTGGATAGAACTTGAGGATATTCTGTCTCCTCTGCAGGCTGGGTTTAGGTCCTGTATATCGAACAGGTATTCCGTTTTATAATGATTTATTGGCGAGTCGTTAGCCTGGGAGGTGGTACTATTTATGCAGCCTTCGTGGACCTTAAGCCTGCATTCGACTTGGTTCCTAGGGCAAAGTTATGGGAGGCACTTAGTAGTATGGGGATTCCTCAGGAGCTCTTGGATTTAGTGATTAAGCTGCATAATGATTATTTTCCTCAGGTGTGCTGGGGAAAGCAGGGTCAGGTCTCCAAGAGATTCCCCGTATCTCGGGGTGTGCGCCAAGGGTGCGTACTAGCACCAACCTTGTTCTTGTTGTTCATTAACAGGGTTGTGCAGTACTTCCTAGCGTTCCCAACTGATGCCCCCATAGATACCCTCCTTGTCCTGTGTAGCCAGTATACTCACCGACAGCTATATTGCCGGAAAGGGACCTTCTGGACTAAAATGTTTTCTACTGGACATACGCTCCCTACCTAAACACTACCAGCAACTATGGGACCTTATCAATACAGACATGCCAGACATCTGTTTTCTCACGGAGACCTGGCTAAAACCCCATACAGTCCCCGCAATTATGCTAGGAATCCCTGTTGGATATAAGATTCTTCATCTAGATCGCCCGAAAAAAATAGGAGGGGGTGTGGCTGTCGTTTATAAAGAGAGTCTAAAAGTCACAGTACTTGATCAAAGATGTGATGCTCAGATGGAAATAATGATTTTCAGATTTTCCCTCTCCTCTAAAACACAGTGGAAAGGAGCACTAGTATATCGCCCTCCTGGCCCATGCTCTGATTTCTCACTCACTCTTATGGAACTATTAGCCCCTTATTTTAGAGCCAAGGAAGATTTCATTCTCCTTGGAGATTTTAATGTTCACATAGACCTACCAAATCACCCTGATAGCATGTCCCTGCTCGCCGATCTCTCTAGTTTGGGACTGAAAATCCAGAACAAGGGCCCAACACACTTGGGTGGGCATACACTTGACCTAATCTTAACTAATTGCCCCAAAATAACATGTTGCCCTCCCACTATTATTAGTTGGTCAGACCACTATATGTTAACTTTTACCTTATTAGGTCCTCAACCACCAAGCCAAAAACCTCTCCCTGCAATATGGAAACGGAAATGGCACAAAATAACTCTAGAAGGATTACAGAAAGTATGGAAAGAACCCACTCTCTCCGAAGACGATGACATTGAACAAGGTCTATTTAAGTTTAATAAAGCACTCCTGGAAGCAATTGATCTACTTGCACCGCTGGAATTACATAAGCAGTGCTCTAAAACTAAGCAAGAAATATGGTACACGGAAGATCTAAGGGCAGAGAAACAACAATGTAGGAGATTGGAGAAAATGTGGAGGAAAACACATACACCCATTAGTAAAAAACACTATTTGGAGGCACAATCTAACTATTATAAACACATAAAACAAGCCAGGAGAAATAGACTCGAGTTACAGATAACAGAGGCAGGGAACTCTACTAGAGAACTTTATAAAATCTTGCAATTATTTGTCAAGCCTATAACCTGCGAAAGCCCGAATGATTTTAGTCAAACTTTATGCGATGATGTCTCCGCATTTTTCGAGGATAAGATCAAGCCTATAACCTGCGAAAGCCCGGATGATTTTAGTCAAACTTTATGCGATGATGTCTCCGCATTTTTCGAGGATAAGATTGAACTAATTTACGACAAAATCACCAAAGCATCAAATATTAGGGATACTGCTGACTCTCCCTGCCCCTGGCCAGCCAAGAGCGAAAGCAGCAGGCTCACTGTGATTCCAGAAATCAGCCTGACAGAAGTCACTACACTATATAACCTAATCAAATCAGGCTCACCCACAGACCTATTACCTGCTAAGATGATAGCTCCACTAGGCAGCCTGTTAGCCCGAGCTTTAAATCACTGATTAATCTCTCCCTTAAGAAAGGAAAGATTCCCAGTGTCTGGAAAAAGGCAGTCGTGAACCCTGTCCGCAAAAATACCGCGTTACCATGGTCTGACCTTAACAACCTCCGTCCAATATCTCTCCTTCCCCACCTGAGTAAGATGACTGAGAGGCATGTCAATATTCACCTGTCTAAATACATCGAGGCAGCGGACGGTCTGGACCCTTCTCAATCTGGGTTCACACCAAATCACAGCACAGAATCAGCTCTCCTCTCCGTGACCAATACCATCCGGATGGCACAGGATAGAGGAGGCTCTATGATTCTGGTGCTGTTAGATTTGTCCGCTGCCTTCGACACGGTGTCTCATGACACCCTCATCGGTCGTCTGGAGGGGGTAGGAGTCGACGGAACGGCCCTATCATGGTTAAAAAGTTTCATATCCGGTCGCTCACAAAGTGTTCGTTTGGGCTCCCATTCTTCCATCTTCAGGGAGCTCACAAAGGGGGTTCCACAGGGCTCATGCCTAAGCCCCACATTGTTTAATGTGTATGTGGCCCCCCTGGCGAAAATTGTGAGAGAACATGGGTTCACACCAATATCTTATGCTGATGACACCCAGCTACTATTGCCTTTCCAGAATATGACACCAACAGTAAAAAGCTCTTTTGCTGCAGGAATGAGAGCGATAGCCGGATGGATGACCTCCAATTGCCTGCAGTGTAATGTAGGCAAAACGGAGGTCATGCTCTTTGGAGACGCCCCACTCCTCTGGTCACCTGAGTGGTGGCCTCCTGAATTAGGTATGGCCCCATGCCCAAAAGAAACTGTAAAAAACCTAGGTGTTAAGCTTGATCAATCCTTGGTACTTAAAGATCATGCCACACAGGTTACAGGAACCTGCATGAGGGTGATTGGCTTACTGCGGAGAGTCTTCCCCTACTTAGCAGACCATCATAGAAAAACACTAGTGCAGACCCTAGTAATCAGCAGGCTGGATTACTGCAATGGGCTGCTCATATCTGCTAATGAGGAACAGCTAGGCAGGCTACAAGTAGCCCAGAACACGGCTGCTAGGCTGATCTCAAATGCTCCAGCCAGATCACCCTCTCGTTCTCTGCTAAATAAGCTACACTGGCTACCCATTCGCCAGAGAGTGAAATTTAAGATCTGCTGCATCATTCATAAATGTCTGTTCGGATCTGGCCCCAGGTACCTAACGGAAATCTTTAAACCTTATGAACCAGGTCGAACCCTACGCTCCAAAAATCAAGCCTTGCTCCAGATCCCTAGGATTAAAAGAGAGAGACAGGGAGGTTGAGCCCTATCATATAAAGGCCCCACTCTCTGGAACTCTCTGCCTCTCACTCTTAGGCTAAACTCTAATCTGCCTGCGTTTAGGAAATGCCTGAAGACGCACCTATTCTCCATCTAGTAGCCTCTCACCAATGTCATACAGATGTCTCTGTCTGGCTCAGCACACGGAAAGAACAAAAGCGCGGAGATACCTCTTCGGAGGTTGAATTCCTGCGCTATAAAAGAGCTTAAAATAAAAATAAATAAATGCTCCTGCGTTGGGTGGTACTAAGTTTCCGTTACTTATGTTTGCGGACGACACCCTTATAATATCAAAAACCCAGCAGGGCCTGCAGGCGGCCCTAAATAAATTCGAGGAATTTTGTCAAATTAATGACCTACAGGTGAATGTAGCAAAGACTAAATTTATGATACTTACAAAAACTAAACCAGTGGTGGGACACGTTTCAACGAATGGTATTCCGCTTGAGCAGACCAATGTCATGACTTATCTAGGGGTTGTTCTTGAGAATAAGCTTAGTTGGAAGCCCCAGATTGATACTCTTTCACTCAAGTTTGCCCAATTATCGGGGTGTTTAGTTAAAGAGCAGAGGTCCTCACTAACAAAAGGGATAGGTCCTGCTTTAAAGATATATAATTCCAGGATTAGTTCAGCGATCCTGTATGGAGCGGACCTCTGGGGTTTTGTGGACTTAACCCAAAATGTTAAAATCCAAAATAAATTTTTAAGAAATTTAATAGGCCTCCCATGCTCTAGCCCATTGAAACCGCTTTTAATGGACCTAGGCTGCCACCTAATTGATGATGTGGCACGGTTCAAACCGGTGGCCTTATGGAGGAGGATCTGGACTACTCCAGAACTGGCTCTTTTTGCTAAAGAAATCATGGATGTTAGATCTGTCGTGGGCTCGGGTAACCTACCTTGGTTTAAAAAAGTAAGATTGCTACTAGTAGATATGGGATTAAGTAACTTGTGGTATGATCCAGTAAACAATCGCTTCCCTTCAAAAAAAGCCTTTAAAGATTTATACTGGCTTTCAGTCCGACAAAAACATCTCGCACAGATAAATACTTCATCCCTGTAAGGAATGTTCTTAGAACACAAGTTCGATCCGTCCCTAGAAGATTATTGGGACATTATCACTAAGATGAGTGATAGGAAGCTATACCATCAGTTTAGGATCGGTTCTTTGCCTATAAGAATGTTCACAAAAAATTGGAAAGGACAGGGGATGAATCTTGTTCCTGGTGTGCGGATCAAAGGGAGTCTATTGGTCACATATTTTTTGCATGTCCTGCCTATGCAGCCCCGGTAAAAAATGGCTTAAACCTATTTGCAAAAACATCGGCACTCGGGTGGGGCTGCAGGCCTTAAGGATTCTCAGGACAGATACTAGGGAATGCATTGTAATAGCGGTAGCAAAATTCCTGGGTTGGATGTGGACTATTAGGACCATTCATCAGGTTAGAGGTTGACTGGGTTTAGGATCATTGTGTTTTTTTTTGTTGTTTTTTTTTTTTTAATTGATCTTAGAGATTTATTTTTTATATTGTATTATTGAGGTATTGGTTCATGGTAGTAACATCCTTTTTACTTAGGCATAAAAATTGTATCACGTGTATATATTGTGCTACTTTATTGTCTTTTAAATCTTTGGTTGTGTAATTTTGGATGATGCTATTTGTATGTGTGTGTCTTTTATGATGAAATACTCGAAATAAAGACGTATGAACTGGACTGACTTCTTTTATTCTGGCCTGATGTTCTCTTCTCTCAGGGGAAGACATTCTCCTGATAGCATCTGACCCTATTGAGACACCAGAGTGGTGAGATTCCCTGGATAGGGATCTCCTCCTTCTGTACTCAGAGTTAAGCCTGCTTGGGGGTCTGTAAGGTACTTTGACCTCTCCAGTCCCATGTAGGCTTAGATTAGCCTGGCTAAGTACTCCGACTTGGACCTGACAATTAGTATCCTCCTCAGAGTCCTCCTCTTCTTCCTCATCTTCATCAATTAGATTATGATCAGGGGAATCTTCTGTTGAGAGCTGACCCTCATCTGCATTACCTGAAGGACCTGTGTTAGAGGCTTTTTGAGCATCATATTCTTCCATGAGCTCTATCAGGTGCTTGAGGGTAGGGTTGGAACCCTGTTTTAACTTCCTAGATGTGCACAAATGCCTCAAATCATGGAAAGTTAGGGTATCATATCTGGAAGGTATCCTTAAAGGATCTACCTCCACTGGGAGAGATCCACTTGGTTCTGCTCTCAGAAACATGATCTAGTGAGGTGTGGTGTGTGCACCTACCTACACTAAGTGTTACCTACTAACCTCTCTAGGAGTTGTAATCAGGGTGTGCTAGGCCCTTTACTCTACAACAACTAAGTTCAGTATAACTTAAGTATTTTAAGACTTGATTTATATGTACCTCTAGGTACCTTAATGTGATCTTTCAAATGATATCTCAAGATAGTATGGTAAAACAATCAGCAAGCTCTTATCCCAACCGCTGCTCACCAATGTGAGAAGTTGGCCTGGTATATGATGTTCACTCACTATTCTAGTGAGCATCTTGCACCAGTCCAAGCAACCCTTATGGTGATGGTTGTAAAGTCAACCTTATAGACTAGCTATCCTAGTGGTTGCATGGACAAAGCAGTCTTAGGCTAACACTTCAGAGAGCATATGAAGCCAATTGTTTTACCAATAATAATCCCTTGAATACCAGATGAAAGGACACCACACAAGGTATATATCTGTTGGAACCGGAGGTCTCTGGTTGGCACAGGTATACACTTGTGACAAGCAGGGACCCTCACTTCCAGTCAGGGCAAGGGAACTACTCCTTCCAATAACCCCTGCTCACCCTCTAGGTAGTGTGGCGCGAGCAGACAAGGCTAATCCTCAGGGCGATAGTAAGTTAAGCATTTATGATCACACACAGTAAACCCACTGACCCACCACAAATGGACACTAGTCGTATGGTTGTATCAAAAATACGTATACTTTATATAAAAGATAGATTCAAGCAGGGTTATCACAAAACCATATAACGTTTAGCGATTTGAGGCCACCAGATTACAATAGGCAATTAGTCTTTAAATGTTCATTGTTCAGCAAGGTACGATGACAGGGAAATAAGAACGTTGCGGACCCTGGATCCGATATGAACTCGAGACGGAGTTCACGTGTACCTTGCTCGCGGAAATCCGAGTCGTTTCAGGCGCGGCTACTGGTGAGGGCGGACCCGGGACGAGGCCGACGGTTCTCCAGAGGGTCTCTCCGGCTCGGTCCCTCTCAAGGAGCGAGGCGGGGGAGCAGGACTGTGGAGTGTTGCGGCGATCCGGGGTCGAGGCCGCTCATGGGGCGAGGCACCGTTCAGGCCTGCGGGACGTACTACTTCTTAGCACGCCGGGTCGTACTCGTGGATCTGTGAGGGGCGTCGCGTTCTCGGGCAGGCGGATGCAGCACCAGGCTTCCGGTACCACTGTACGGGGGGGGCTTTCTTGAGGTGCGGCACGAGCCTTGGTACGCAGGAGGCAAAGCGAGACAGTCGGGTACGTTACGACATACGGGCCGTCCGCGGCTATGGAATGCGCTCTTTGCAGATTCCGGCTGGAGAAGATGAGAGGCGCCCAACGCGCTCCGTTAGCGGCGAGGTGACAGGAGAGCGGGCGGCCCGGCACTGGGGCGGAGAGCGACTCAGGGATGAGCGGGGCTCTCTGCGGCGGGGCGACCAGGCTCCGAGCTGTCACGACCTGGGAGGGGGCGAAGGCACCCGAGTCACAACTCTGGCGAGGGAGTGAGAACTAAGGCCCAACAGCAGATGGGCACAAGCAGAATAGAACCCAATGGTCCTGGGGTTCCGTTCAGGGGGCAAGTTCTCGATCAAGCCCTTGGAGATCGTTTCAGGCACAAGTCTACAAAGTCCTCTCTGGTCCTTTCCTCTCCGTTCTCAGCAAGGCACCACTGCAGGCCAGTCTCACAGGATACAGACTGGTTTCCGTCCTTCAGCTTCTTTTGGTCCTTCTAGTCAGGCAGAGGTTCGTCGTGGTCAAAGCTGGATCTGATTTGTAAGGAGCGGAGCTCCTATATTTTTACCGCATTTCTTTTGTCTTTGCAGGCCAGGGGGCCTGAGCCTAGTTCAACCCAGTTCTGGAGTACTCTGTTGACAGGACGCTGCCGTCTTCGTTCAGGGCGCAAGGCAGAGACATCAGACGCTCCGCAGGAGGTGGAGCCAGTATTGTGGTGGTAGAGCACAACCCTATTCAGAGTCAAGGACTACTCCGCCCACCCATCCTGGAGTAAGCACCCTATTCACCACCTGGAGCCCCAGACTGTCCCCGGGAACCTCCCAGCCCTGTCACTCACACAACCCCAGACAGCAGATACACATCCTGGCAAAGGCGGGCTGAAACAGTTAGGCCAGCAAAGGCTAACTTTCTAAAAGTAGCATTTGCAAACACAGGATATTTAAATAAACCTTACTAAAGGAAGTATCTTATTATTCTGAGTTCAGGCATACTAAACTCAACGTGCTACCGTGTTCCCTGAGCCTGCCGGGACTATAGCGTGTAATAGTTCCGGCAGCTCATCTTGGCCTAAGAGAACAGGTAACCCTTCAATAGTGAAGAACGAAAAGGGCGGTAATTCACTACTAGGACATGCCACACTCTAGGCTTGTCCTACCTTACGCTTACACTGCACCCTGCCCGCAGCCTACCATAGGGGTGACTGATATGAAGGTTAGGGAAGGTTCAGGGACTGGCATGTGTGGGCACTGCACAGTCAGCGTGACAGTACGAAACCGTACGCGGGGTCTGCAATGGCGGACCTGAGACACATCTTACGAGGCCGCTTCTGTGGGTGGCGCAACCAGCGCTGCAGGCCCACTAGCGGCATTTGTATCTACAAGCCCCGGCACTCCTCGTGCACTTTACTGGGGACGGATAGTAAACCAAATAAGCCAATCGTGGAAATCAATTACATATACACTTTACATTGGGAGCACTTACACTGCGGCACGGATTGGCCGTGGCGCGGTGCCCTGAGCATCGAATACCAGCAAAACATCTGAGGCACATCAGCAAAACGTGGAAGGGAGACTCACGCCAAGGTGCCAGGTCTAACACGTGTCCCCTCCAGCTGAAACGTGAGGAGAACTACCCTTCCCCAGGGAGTTCCTCATCACTAAGGCGGAAAAACCTTGACAGACCGTCAGCATTGGCGTGGTCTATGCCAGGACGGTGTTCCACCGTGACGTCCATACTCTGGAGAGAAATGGACCACCTCAACAGTTTCGGGTTCTCACCCCTCATTTGCATCAACCATCTGAGGGGCCTGTGGTCTGTCTGAACTCGGAAGTGAGATCCAAACAAGTAGGGTCTTAGCTTCTTCAGGGCCCAGACCACAGCAAAAGCTTCTCTCTCGATCGCACTCCACTTCTGTTCCCGTGGAAGTAACCTCCGACTGATGAAGGCCACAGGTTGATCCCAGCCCTCCTCAGTCGTCTGTGAAAGGACAGCTCCTATCCCATGCTCTGAAGCGTCTGTCTGCACTAAGAACTCTTTGGAGAAATCAGGAGCCAGGAGCATGGGTGCCGTGCACATGGCCGTTTTCAGGGTGTCGAATGCTACCTGACGGGCGTCAGTCCAGATCACTTTCCGGGGCTGCTTCTTCGAAGTCAGCTCTGTCAAGGGGGCAACGATGGTGCTGTATCCCTTGAAGAACCTCCTGTAATACCCGGTGAGTCCGAGGAAGGCCCTCACCTCCGTTTGGGTTTTTGGGGCTTCCCAAGCCAGGATGGTCTGAATTTTGGGCTGAAGGGGCGCCACCTGGCCGCTCCCAACTTCGTGTCCCAAATACACCACCGAACCCTGCCCGATCTGGCACTTGCTTGCCTTGATCGTGAGGCCTGCCTTGCGCAGCACCGCCAATACTTCCCACAGGTGTTGCAAGTGTTCTTCCCACGTACCGCTGAACACTGCGATGCCGTCCAGGTAGGCGGCACTGAACGCGTCCAGTCCAACCAACACCTGGTTGACCAACCTCTGGAAGGTGGCAGGGGCGTTTTTCATCCCGAATGGCATGACCCGGAATTGGTAGTGCCCATCGGGGGTTGAAAACGCTGACCTCTCTTTGGCCCCATCAGTTAAGGCGATCTGCCAGTACCTAGACGTTAAGTCAAACGTACTGAGGTACCGGGCAGCCCCCAACCGATCGATGAGCTCATCAGCTCTGGGGATGGGGTGCGCGTCAGTCTTCGTGACCGAATTGAGTCCTCGATAGTCCACACAGAACCGTCGTTCGGTTGTGGCTCCCGGCGTCGCAGCCTTCGGGACCAACACCACTGGGCTGGCCCAAGGACTGCTGGAGGACTCAGTCACCCCAAGAGCAAACATCTTCGAGACTTCCTCCTTGATGCAGGCTTGTACCCGGTCAGTCACGCGGTAAGCCTTGTGCTTTACCGGCAAACTGTCTCCCGTGTCCACATCATAGACGCACCAATCTGTGACACCCGGAACCAGGGAGAACAAGTCAGAGAATTGCCCCAGAAGCTGGCGGCAATCACTCTGCTGCTCAGGGGTCAGGGAGGGTGAGAGGTTAACTCTATCCACTGACCCGTCTCGCTCGGAGGCCACAAAGAGGTCCGGAAGAGGCTCGGTCTCCTCCTCCATTCTGTCATCGGTTGCCAACAGCATGCCCACTTCGGACATCTCCGAGTGGGGCTTAAGGCGGTTAACATGTAGGACCCTCAAAGGGTTCCTGGGAGTTTGCAAGTTCACCAGGTAGGTGACAGGACTCTTGCGCTCCACAATCTCAAATGGACCCGTCCACTTATCCTGAAGTGCACAGGGCTCCACTGGGGCCAAGACCCACACCTTTTGTCCAGGTTGAAGCTCTACCAGAGTGGCATTCTGGTCGTACCACCGCTTCATCTCTTCCTGGCTGGCCTCCAGGTTTGCCTCAGCAAGTTGCCTGAATCGCCTGGTCTGGTTTCGGAAGGCCAGCATGTAACTGTATACATTCTGGGGAGGTTTCCTGGGAGATTGCTCCCAGCCTTCCCTAACCAGACTCAGAGGTCCTCGGACCGGGTGACCGTACAGAAGCTCGAAGGGACTGAACCCGAGCGACTTCTGCAGCACCTCTCGGTACGCAAACAGCAGGCATGGTAAGAGGACGTCCCACTTACGCCTCATTGGTCCTTCTAGGCCCATGATCATGCCTTTCAAGGTTCGGTTGAATCTTTCAATCAACCCGTTTCCTTGGGGGTGGTAAGGGGTGGTGAACTTGTACGTTACTGTTAACTGAAAGTTGAGATTGGCCCTTGGCACTCCAGTTAATCAATATTCTCGTGGGTGATAAATTTGGGTGAAGATTTAATCCTTCTTTGGCGTGCTGATCGGTAACTGTGGGCTGCCTGTCCCTCAGATTATAAGAATTATTCAAACTGGTGGTACGTGATCAAGATGTCACGACCCTGCCGATCGCACAGCTTGGTTATAAATTATTTCCTCCTTTTCTACTTGATGCAATGACTTTATTTTGCACACTTGTGTCTAGTTTTTTCTTAAATTTCACATTTATTTAAATCATTGTTTTGATTCACAGTAACCAGTTCATATTCACTTTCACTGTTACATATATTTCAATATTGCATTTCAATGAGAACTCAAGTACATTCATAGAGTTTAAAGTACATATTCATAATGTAACAACAATCGTCGCTTGTTAAATAAGTTGGCCCGATGCATTTCGGGACCCTCGTCCCTTCTTCAGGGGTCTCTGTAAAAAATCATGTACAAAGAACAATTATAACATTCTGTATTTTCCATTTATGTGTTTTACATTAAGCCATTACTCAGTCATGAGTCTCCCACCCTTTTGTCCTTATTTCAAATAACAAACTGTCTGGTTCATTAATCATTACACAGGAGAGAGTAGTCCAAATATCCAATATGTTATTGCATTAATACCATATCTCCCGCAAAGGGGTCTAACTCCTGATGCTGTTGCATTTAAATGATGCTGCTACCTTTGACATGGACCATGCTAATCGTCAATACTCTGAACATTCTATGGGCAGGTCCTGTTTCTTAGAAATAACGTGAATCCCTGTTACATTAACAGAGAAGATAAACTGTACTGGAAACGCTCTTAGTTGCATTGATACCAATAAAGTAAACACCAATGAACACTCACGATATTGTTGGTCCTTAAGTTTATGTACTTATCCGTGTGAAAACTCGTTCAAATGATATCGCTAGTGGGGAATGAGGGATTTTCTGTTAGAAACCGCTCTTATATGTATAATTTGAAACAATACTAAAGGAAGCAAAAAAACGTGCTGTTACCTGCTGTTTGTTGTCAACCGCAGCGTATCTGAAACAAACGGCAGACTGTGCTTATATTAATATAAAAAATGATACCGGAAGGGAATATAGAATTTAACGTTTCCCGATTGCTTGGGGCCCGTAACAGAGCGCTTACCTTCAAAGTACTCGACGGTGTGTAATGAAAGCGCTGTAGTTTTACGAAAGGGTTTCCACCTGGTGTCGACCCGCGCTTACTGATGTGTTATATGTTGGCGTCAAGAGTGCGCCTAACTTCGGTAATAAAAATAGAAAGAGGCTACAAAAATGATTCGGCCATATTTCAGTGCCGGAATAAACGTGGAATATATGAATATGTAGATATGCAATCACATTCACAAATGGAATGTGCGGGATATGTGTGATTGTTGTATACACCAAGAAGTGGGATGATGTAAAACATAATACTGCAAAACAACTCATAACTCAATAGTGTTGATACTATTACTTAAAAAAAAAATTCTGGATAATTTATGTGGTGTAAACATGATTATTGGTTCTTAACATGGAGCTAATGCCCTGGAGACCTGTACAGAATGTAACTGTGTATATGTACTGTACACAAATATAAGTATGCCCCGCTGATCATAAATGTTCAATTTAACAGTGTTATCATTAATAAAACAATACATAATCTATACAGTGGTCATTCCACGTTATTCATAGTACATTATTAGGTGTAGACAGATTTCATAAAAAGCATCCTAAATCCAACTTGTCATTTAGACCCATGGGTTCCATGGTTTGGAACTTTTTAATTAACATTACTTCCCTTTGGGATAAGATCTTACGACTGTCTGACCCTTCTCTGTTTTCGATTTTTTTCCACTACCATGAAGCGAACTTGGGAGATATTGTGTTTATGGGTTATCCAATGAGCTGCCAGATTCGACTTGGTGTTTTGATTACGTATCATACTTTTGTGCTCACCTATTTTGATTTTAAGTTTTCTTTCGGTTTTCCCTATGTACATCAGACCACACGGGCATTTTATGCAGTAAATTACAAAATTAGAATTGCAGTCAGCTGTGAATTTCAAACTTATTTTCTTTCTGGTTCTGGGGTGAGTTACAAAATCTTGTTGCATAACATTGTTACAATGTACACAGTTATTGCATTGACGCATTCCTCTGTGGTTGATGTGTTCAGATCTTTTTGTAGTTTTAAGTTGTTCTTGTAAGTTCCGACTTCTTGTGTAGGCAAATATGGGTTTTAGCTGAAAGATGTTGTTGAAGTCTTCGTCATTTTGGAGTAGTCCCATCTTTTAGTGATAATTTTTCTGATATTGATGGCTCTGGTAGAGAACTTAGATACAAATATGCTTCGAGTGGTAGTTGTGTTTTTCTTCTTGCTTTTTAGTAATGTTTCCCGGTCAATGACTTTGACTCGTGTTTCTGCCTTTTCTATGCATTTCGAGGGGTATCCTCTTGATCACGTACCACCAGTTTGAATAATTCTTATAATCTGAGGGACAGGCAGCCCACAGTTACCGATCAGCACGCCAAAGAAGGATTAAATCTTCACCCAAATTTATCACCCACCAGAATATTGATTAACTGGAGTGCCAAGGGCCAATCTCAACTTTCAGTTAACATTAACCTCAGTCACTGCCTACACTGGCCAGAGCACCCAACAACCTAAAGAATGGCGTCATTTGACAGCATAGCCGGCATCACTGAAAATCGCGCCAACACAAAAACCTACACATCAGAACAAGCAACAGAAATGTATGCCCTAATTAAAGCCATGAAATCTTTTGAGTCCCACCAAGGCTCTACTATCCAACAGTTAAAACACTTGGAATTCACCATGCGCCGTGAACTGAATCAAAGATTACACGCGACCACGCTGATTCAATACCATAAGCATCAACGCATTCCCAGAGGCCTAAGACTTGCGATTAAACCCCTTCTTTTCCGATTACAACACAACAAAATTTTCATGGACAAATGGTATGCGGTATTAAATAAATGCTCTCTAGATCTTATTTTATTGATTGTGGAAGAATTGTCAAAAACAATTAAAGAACTAGAAGAAGAGATTTTCAACTTGCAGAGAGATTTGTCCAAACGAATGGAAACGGAAGAGTGGGCAAACGAATTGGAAGCAATCAACAACAAATTGGAAAATTATGAAAAAGATTTACAAGAAAGAAAACTCAGAAAATTCAAACGTGATACGATAGACTACCGTCTAAATGAAGTATACACATGGGCAGAAATGTATGCACAACGCCGGCCCACATCAAAAAAACAATTCACTTCATCAGACGAAAGCGTAGTCTCGGATGGAGACATTTCTACTTCAAGGGTACCTGTTCAAAGAAAAGAAACAACTGTGACATCCGGTGATTCAACAAACATATCTGTGACGCAACAAGCTACAATATCAACTGACACTTTTTTAGAACAGGGTCAACAACCCACAAAACCACCAGATTTACCAACCAAACAAAGTGGAAACCTACAAAAACCAGGAGAGGAAAAAATAAAATAAAAAACCAAACCCAACACACGGAGCGGGAGAACATAGTCATAAATATTTCTTCAACACAGCTTACCAATCAACAAATGAAAGTTCTTAACAAAGGAACATCATTTGTTCCAACATATCAAACCAACTTAGCTGAGACTGAAATCGCATTGTATAAATTCCTAAGGAACATCAGATTAAGACATTTCTTTTCCAACGTCATCACTGATTGTGAACAACAGGCATCAAAAGAATATATTGAATTTAAACCAAAGAGCACATTCATTGCTCCTGTATCCCATAAAACTATTGATCTATTTGAAAAACTAGTATCCCTAGATATTCAGAAATTGGATTTTTCCTCGAGGAAGACACCTAATTTTTCCAAGCAAGAAAAAAGAGTACTACAAAAACTAGCCAATCAAAAAGAACTAACGTTTCAACGAGCAGACAAAGGGGGAGCACTTATAATAATGGATACAGAATATTACAACACCAAAGTCAAAGAACATCTGGCTGATGAAACCACGTACTTACATCTGGACAGGGATCCAACACAAGAAATAGTCAAAACCCTTGAAAAAATCTTACAACATGCCCGTGATATGAACTGGATATCCAACAAAACAGAACAATTTCTAACCAAACAAAATCCGAAGAGGCCGCATATGTACATGCTACCCAAAGTACACAAAAATCTATATGATCCACCCTTTAGACCGATCTTCTCGGGAATAGGATGGCTCTTTGAACCTTTGGGTAAATACATAGACTTTTTTCTTCAGAAATTTGTCCTTCACTGGAAAACTAACATCAAAGACACAACGGACTTCTTGAACCATCTGAATAATCTGGATCTATCACAAAGCCAACAATGGATGATGTGCACCATAGACGTCACTGCCTTGTACACGTCAATTCCTTTAAAGGAAGGCATTGAAGCAACAGAATGGGCGCTACTACAACTAGAAGACGTGGGGGCCAACAAAATCTTGATACTTGAACTACTAACATTTTGTCTTTAACATAGTTACTTTAAATTCAATGAAGACTTTTACCTACAAATCAGTGGGACAAGCATGGGATTCGGGGGAGCCCCAACCTACGCAAATATTTTTATGGCTCAATTTGAGGAAAAGCATATTTTGTCAGACATCAAATGGCAAGAAAATCTGGTACTGTACAAAAGATTCATAGACGATATTTTTCTAATTTGGAACGGCCCACAACAAGAGTTGGAACAACATATACAAGAATTGAATGAAAGAAACCCAAGAATAAAATTCACACATTTGATAAACGAGAAAGAAATTTCGTTCTTGGGCGTAAAGATAACAAGGAGGGCATCAGAGCTTTCAACTCAAACATTTGTAAAACCAACTGACCGCAACAATACTTTACTATACCAAAGTTTTCATTCTCCAAAACTAATTGAAAATCTACCTTTCTCTCAGATGCTACAAAGCAAGAGAATTTGCTCCACACTTGAAGCCCATGAGGAGGATCTACACAGATTAAAGAAGAAGTTTAAAGAAAGAGGATACCCCTCGAAATGCATAGAAAAGGCAGAAACACAAGTCAGTCATTGACCGGGAAACATTACTAAAAAGCAAGAATAAAAACACAACTACCACTCGAAGCGTATTTGTATCTAAGTTCTCTACCAGAGCCATCATTATCAGAAAAATTATCACTAAAAGATGGGAACTACTCCAAAATGACGAAGACTTCAACAACATCTTTCAGCTAAAACCCACATTTGCCTACACAAGAAGTCGGAACTTACAAGAACAACTTAAAACTACAAAAAGATCTGAACACATCAACCACAGAGGAATGCGTCAATGCAATAACTGTGTACATTGTAACAATGTTATACAACAAGATTTTGTAACTCACCCCAGAACCGGAGAGAAAATAAGTTTGAAATTCACAGCTGACTGCAATTCTAATTTTGTAATTTACTGCATAAAATGCCCGTGTGGTCTGATGTACATACGGAAAACCGAAAGAAAACTTAAAATCAGAATAGGTGAGCACAAAAGTATGATACGTAATCAAAACACCAAGTCGAATCTGGCAGCTCATTGGATAACCCATAAACACAATATCTCCCAAGTTCGCTTCATGGTAGTGGAAAAAATCAAAAACAGAGAAGGGTCAGACAGTCGTAAGATCTTATCCCAAAGGGAAGTAATGTTAATTAAAAAGTTCCAAACCATGGAACCCATGGGTCTAAATGACAAGTTGGATTAAGGATGCTTTTTATGAAATCTGTCTACACCTAATAATGTACTATGAATAACGTGGAATGACCACTGTATAGATTATGTATTGTTTTATTAATGATAACACTGTTAAATTGAACGTTTATCATCAGCGGGGCATACTTATATTTGTGTACAGTACATATACACAGTTACATTCTGTACAGGTCTCCAGGGGATTAGCTCCATGTTAAGAACCAATAATCATGTTTACACCACATAAATTATCCAGAATTTTTTTTTTAAGTAATAGTATCAACACTATTGAGTTATGAGTTGTTTTGCAGTATTATGTTTTACATCATCCCACTTCTTGGTGTATACAACAATCACACATATCCGCACATTCCATTTGTGAATGTGATTGCATATCTACATATTCATATATTCCACGTTTATTCCGGCACTGAAATATGGCCGAATCATTTTTGTAGCCTCTTTCTATTTTTATTACCGAAGTTAGGCGCACTCTTGACGCCAACATATAACACATCAGTAAGCGCGGGTCGACACCAGGCGGAAACCCTTTCGTAAAACGACAGCGCTTTCATTACACACTGTCGAGTACTTTGAAGGTAAGCGCTCTGTTACGGGCCCCAAGCAATCGGGAAACGTTAAATTCTATATTCCCTTCCGGTATCATTTTTTATATTAATATAAGCACCGTCTGCCGTTTGTTTCAGATACGCTGCGGTTGACAACAAACAGCAGGTAACAGCACTTTTTTTGCTTCCTTTAGTATTGTTTCAAATTATACATATAAGAGCGGTTTCTAACAGAAAATCCCTCATTCCCCACTAGCGCTATCATTTGAACGAGTTTTCACACGGATAAGTACATAAACTTAAGGACCAACAATATCGTGAGTGTTCATTGGTGTTTACTTTATTGGTATCAATGCAACTAAGAGCGTTTCCAGTACAGTTTATCTTCTCTGTTAATGTAACAGGGAATCACGTTATTTCTAAGAAACAGGACCTGCCGATAGAATGTTCAGAGTATTGACGATTAGCATGGTCCATGTCAAAGGTAGCAGCATCATTTAAATGCAACAGCATCAGGAGTTAGACCCCTTTGCGGGAGATATGGTATTAATGCAATAACATATTGGATATTTGGACTACTCTCTCCTGTGTAATGATTAATGAACCAGACAGTTTGTTATTTGAAATAAGGACAAAAGGGTGGGAGACTCAAGACTGAGTAATGGCTTAATGTAAAACACATAAATGGAAAATACAGAATGTTATAATTGTTCTTTGTACATGATTTTTTACAGAGGCCCCTGAAGAAGGGACGAGGGTCCCGAAATGCATCGGGCCAACTTATTCAACAAGCGACGATTGTTGTTACATTATGAATATGTACTTTAAACTCTATGAATGTAATTGAGTTCTCATTGAAATGCAATATTGAAATATATGTAACAGTGAAAGTGAATATGAACTGGTTACTGTGAATCAAAACAATGATTTAAATAAATGTGAAATTTAAGAAAAAACTAGACACAAGTGTGCAAAATAAAGTCATTGCATCAAGTAGAAAAGGAGGAAATAATTTATAACCAAGCTGTGCGATCGGCAGGGTCGTGACTTCTTGATCACGTACCACCAGTTTGAACTTGTACGTTACACCACACTCTTGCCAAAGTGACTTCATATATTTAGATATGAAATTGGTGCCCCTGTCAGACACCACCTCTAGAGGGAATCCCACTCATGAGAAAACTCCCATCAGTGCTCGTCCCACCACGGGGGCCGTCACTGTCCTCAAAGGGATGGCTTCAGGGTACCGGGTGGCATGGTCCACCAAGACCAGGATGAACCTGTTGCCCATGGCTGTCTTGGGGTCCAGAGGCCCCACAATGTCAATTTCCACTCGCTGGAATGGGGTACTGACGACGGGGAATGGTTGGAGGGGAGCCTTGTTCTTCCCTCCACACTTACCACTTGCCTGGCAAGTTTGGCAGGTCCTACAGTGAGCGTCTGAGCTCCTGTGCATTTGGGGCCAATAAAAGTGGGTGACAAGCCTGTCATAGGTCTTGTCCATCCCCAAATGTCCTTCTAAAGGCACATCGTGAGCCAAACCCAGTAGGAAGGCTCTGAACTTCTGGGGTACCACCAGCGCACGGGCTGACCCAGGTTCAGCAGCCTTAGGCTCTGAAAACAGGAGATCGTTCTCCCAGTAGACCAAGTGTTTTCCGGACTGAACACCATTGGCCTGGTCTGCAGCCTGCTGCCGCATACCCACGAGAGAAGGGCACTCTTTCTGCTCCCTGCAGAATTCCTCCCTGGAGGGGCCTCCTTCTTGCTACCAATGGGTCAGCTCAGGCGGGTCTCCCAGTTCAGTGATCTGTTCCCCGGTCAGCTCCAGGGCATCCCCCTCGAGGTCTGCTTCCTCCTGGACCGTGGGAACTTCGGGGGCCGGCTGTCCACGCCTCCCGTGCCTCCTCTCTAAGGCCGGTTCCTGGGCCTCTCCTTCAGGCTCCAGGACTTCTTCAACACCCCTACTGGCTGCCATGGACCGCGTGGTCACTCGCGCCCAGTCGGGTAGACCCACCATCCGCAGATGAGTCGTTTTCTCCACCTTTCCCCAAGGGGAGGTCTCCAAATCGTTCCCTAGCAGACAATCTACAGGCATGGAGGTCCTCACAGCAACTTGCAGAGTACCAGAGACCCTCCCCCACTCAAAGGGAACCTGAGCCATCGGACACTGGCTCTCAGAATTGTCAGCATTGACAACCCTAGAGTAGGTGTGCTGTACTACCTGCTCTTGGGACACCAGGTGCTGCCTCACTGCAGTCACACTGGCTCCTGTATCTCAAAGAGCCTCCGCCTTCTTACCGTTGATGGTTACTACCTGCCCATATTTCTTAGTGTTACTGGGTAGGTAGTTCTCGGGGACCATCTCACTGTCTCCTAGCGAGACTAGGGTCATCTGTACGGGATCCCCACCCATTTGGACGGCTACTTCCTCCCCAAAATTAACACTAGCTATTTGCCGGGGTGGCGCACCAGTGGGTGCGGGTTTTGCGAACAGGCGACACTTAGGGTCAGAGGCAACGTGACCCAGGTCGCCACACCTAAAACAGGTGATGGGCCCTCTTTGAACAGGTTTACCTGTCGGGGCCCCGGTCGGTCTCGGGGGTGAAGGAGGCTGAGAACCTTTCCCTTGGCTCCCTTGGGGATTAATTTGGGGGCCTTTGTGGAACCCTTTCTGTTTTCCCCTGTCCCCCCACTCTTCTGCTGGGGACCCTGCCCACCTTTGGCTGAGTCTCCCACTGGACCCTTGTGGACCCTGGTGCTGAGCCAGCGGTCCGCTGGCTCAGCAAGCTTCCTCGGGTTGGACAGCTTGCTATCGATCAAGTGCTGGCGTAACTCAGGAAAACAATTAAGCGACAAGTGCTCCCATGCCATTAAATCAAGCAGCCCTTGAAAATCATTTACCTTACTGCCCTTCACCCAACCATCCAGCGCTTTGCAGAAAAAGGTCACATACTCCACATACGTACCCCCTTGAATCTACACACAGTTCCTAAGCCGCTGTCAGTACATTTCAGGGGTTAACCCAAATTGATTCATCAGGGCATCTTTCATGTGCTGGTAGGAGTTAGACTCTTCAGAGGGAAGATCTAGCAGGGTATCTCGCCCCTCGGTCAGGAACCGTCCCCACAACCCCGCTCCCCAATCTCGCTCAGGGACCCGGTGGGAGGACATGGCTACCTCGTAGGCCCGGAACCACTGCCCTATGTCATCCCCCTTGAAATACTCCTTAGCCACATCCTTCGGTACGTAGACCCTTGACTCTGCCTGGGCTGGCATTGTGCTGCCACCAGGAGCTGCGTCCAAGCTCTTTGCTTTCAGCTCCATTTCTTTAAGGCGTATGTCATGCTCTAGCTGGAGCTTCTTCTCCGCCATCGCCATCTGGCCATTTCCACTTCATGCGCTCTGGTTGCGGCCCTGTCCGCCAGCTCTTCTGACGACGGGCCTCCCTGCACCTCGACAAGGCTATCTGGTGGATCTACTACCACCCGATTTTCTGGCTCTCTCGACTCTTTTCAGGCTCTCAGGGCCTTGAGGGTCTGCATTCTGGTTTTGCAGCCCATTTGGGAGACTCGGAACTTTCCGCAGAGGGCTTTCAATTGATCCCATTTGCATTTGTCAAGCCCTTCCCAGTCAACATCATCGAATCCAGAGATAACAGAGGGTGCTCTTTCGGGGAGTGAACCAGGCATGGTTTGGAGATTGGAGATCTCTCGGCAAGGAAGTAAATCTGTGGCTTCGTTATAGGTCTGCTCTCGCTACGTGGTGATCAGTAATTCACTGTACATGAATCATAAATGCAAATCCGTAATCCTCTCCGCTGCCGCCAATGTTGGAACCGGAGGTCTCTGGTTGGCACAGGTATGCACTTGAGACAAGCAGGGACCCTCACTTCCAGGCAGGGCAAGGGAACTACTCCTTCGAATAACCCCTGCTCACCCTCTAGGTAGTGTGGCGCGAGCAGACAAGGCTAATCCTCAGGGCGATAGTAAGTTAAGCATTTATGATCACACACAGTAAACCCACTGACCCACCACAAATGGACACCAGTCGTATGGCTGTATTAAAAATACGTATACTTTATATAAAAGATAGATTCAAGCAGGATTATCACAAGACCATATAACGTTTAGCGATTTGAGGCCACCAGATTACAATAGGCAATTAGTCTTTAAATGTTCATTGTTCAGCAAGGTACGATTAAAGGGAAATAAGAACGTTGCGGACCCTGGATCCGATATGAACTCGAGACGGAGTTCACGTGTACCTTGCTCGCGGAAATCCGAGTCGTTTCAGGCGCGGCTACTGGTGAGGGCGGACCCGGGACGAGGCCGACGGTTCTCCAGAGGGTCTCTCCGGCTCGGTCCCCCTCGAGGAGCGAGGCGGGGGAGCAGGACTGTGGAGGGTTGCGGCGATCCGGGGTCGAGGCAGCTCACTGGGCGAGGCGCCGTTCCGGCCTGCGGGACGTACTACTTCTTAGCACTCTGGGTCGTACTCGTGGATCTGGGAGGGGCGTCGCGTTCTCGGGTGGGCGGGTGCAGTACCAGGCTTCCGGTACCACTGTACGGGGGGGCCTTTCTTGAGGTAGGGCACGAGCCTTGGTACGCAGGAGGCAAAGCGAGATAGTCGGGTACGTTACAACGTACGGGCCGTCCGAGGCTATGGAATGCGCTCCTTGCAGAATCCGGCTGGAGAAGATGAGAGGCGCCCAACGCGCTCCGTTAGCGACGAGGTGACAGGAGAGGGGGCGGCCCGGCACTGGGGCGGAGAGCGACTCAGGGATGAGCGTGGCTCTCTGCGGCAGGGCGACCAGGCTCCGAGCTGTCACGACCTGGGAGGGGGCGAAGGCACCCGAGTCACAACTCTGGCGAGGCAGTGAGAACTAAGGCCCAACAGCAGACGGGCACAAGCAGAATAGAACCCAATGGTCCTGGGGTTCGTTCAGAGAGCAAGCTCTCGATCAAGCCCTTGGAGATCGTTTCAGGCACAAGTCTACAAAGTCCTCTCTGGTCCTTTCCTCTCCGTTCTCAGCAAGGCACCACTGCAGGCCAGTCTTACAGGATACAGACTGGTTTCCGTCCTTCAGCTTCTTTTGGTCCTTCTAGTCAGGCAGAGGTTCGTCGTGGTCAAAACTGGATCTGATTTGTAAGGAGCAGAGCTCCTATATTTATACCGCATTTCTTTTGTCTTTGCAGGACAGGGGGCCTGAGCCTAGTTCAACCCGGTTCTGGAGTACTCTGTTGACAGGACGCTGCCGTCTTCATTCAGGGCGCAGGGCAGAGACATCAGACGCTCCGCAGGAGGTGGAGCCAGCATTGTGGTGGTGGAGCACAACCTTATTCAGAGTCAAGGACTACTCCGCCCACCCATCCTGGAGTAAGCACCCTATTCACCACCTGGAGCCCCAGACTGTCCCCGGGAACCTCCCAGCCCTGTCACTCACACAACCCCAGACAGCAGATACACATCCTGGCAGAGGCGGGCTGAAACAGTTAGGCCAGCAAAGGCTAACTTTCTAAAAGTAGCATTTGCAAACACAGGATATTAAAATAAACCTTACTAAAGGAAGTATCTTATTATTCTGAGTTCAGGCATTCTAAACTCGACGTGCTACCGTGTTTCCTGAGCCTGCCGGGACTATAGCGTGTAATAGTTCCGGCAGCTCATCTTGGCCTAAGAGAACAGGTAGCCCTTCAATAGTGAAGAACGAAAAGGGCGGTAATTCACTACTAGGAAATGCCACACTCTAGGCTTGTCCTACCTTACGCTTACACTGCACCCTGCCCGCAGCCTACCATAGGGGTGACTGATATGAAGGTTAGGGAAGGTTCAGGGACTGGCAAGTGTGGGCACTTGCACAGTCAGCGTGACAGTACGAGACCGTACGCAGGGTCTGCAATGGCGGACCTGAGACACATCTTACGAGGCCGCTTCTGTGGGTGGCGCAACCAGCGCTGCAGGCCCACTAGCGGCATTTGTATCTACAAGCCCCGGCACTCCTCGTGCACTTTACTGGGGACGGATAGTAAACCAAATGCCAATCGTGGAAATCAAATACATATACACTTTACATTGGGAGCACTTGCACTGCGGCACGGATTGGCCGTGGCGTGGTGCCCTGAGCATCGAATACCAGCAAAACATCTGAGGCACATCAGCAAAACGTGGAAGGGAGACTCACGCCAAGGTGCCAGGTCTAACAATATCAAATATATATGTATTTGTTACTAACACACCCCTCTGCACTCTTTATGAGGTCAGAGTTCGAGATACAGCATAAGTTACTCAATAAGCATACTATAAGTTGCACAAATACAATTCTGCCCTAGGGGCCTCACGAACCATACACTAAAGAAGTGGTATAAGAACCACTGCAGGTAAGGTGAATAGGCCTAGGGCCTATAGAATCGCTCGGGCTACACAGGACTACCATAGGATTGGGAGTAGGAGACCCACAGGACGCGTGTGCAGTGTCTAAACACACACGCACGTTACCATAGAAAGTCAATGGGAACGTAAAAGTCACAAATTAATTGATTTAGGACACTTCCGGATGGACCACGGGAAAACCCAGTTAAACTAGGACACTTGGATAGTTACTACCCACGGGAGCACCGGAGTACTCGAGTTACCTCACCCAGGGAAGCCGGGTGCATAGGTGTGAAGTCGTGTCGGGTTTCGTCGTCGAATCCTATGGAGAGCTGCAAGAAGATGCTGCAGGCGACTAGGAGGAAGATGTCCGGGTGGATCCAAGGGTGGATCGGAGTCGAGAAGAACCTGAAAGCAGAGGGGACAGAGTCTGAGTCACTAGCCAGTGACGGGGAAGGAACCAGGAAGGAACTAGGCGATGTCGAGATGCAATCAGGTGAAGATGCAAAGCTTGTCTCTGCAGCCACGTAGACCAGGAGGTGTCGACGACAACCAGGAGCTGGATACTGACTGTCCCACAAAGGATCTCGCTGTTGGCGGTGTCGGCTTCCGGATTGGAGTCAACAAACCTTGGCAAAGGCAACCGAGGCATAAAGGGAAGATCGGCTTCTAGTTCAGACCAGCAAGGTCTGGGGAGATTTCCCTTTACAGAAAAGCAGGAGCAAGTCTAGAGCAACCAGGCAAGTGGTGTTGTTTCAAGGTGATGTCTTCAGGAGGGCCACTAGCCAACGGGCTAGCAACCGCGAATACGCATTGAGGAGAAATGCAGGCACAGGCTCCAAGCAGCACTCGTGAATTGTGGAGGGCTGAGCTTCGGTGCACTTACGGCTCGGGGTTGGGGCATCTCAAACCCCAATGCACAACTTCGAGGATGCCTCAGAAACTGCACAGTTAGCAAAAACCAGGTTTTGCAGGATGTCCGGTCCCACGTCTCTCGTGCCCGCCACAGGTCTCAGCTTTGCTGTGGATATGGGTCGGAGTCAGAGAAGTCTGGAAGTCCAGAGACTGCATCGCTAGGTTGTCGGGATCCGGCTGGAGCGTTGACGAAGCAAACCAGCAAGTTACTGGTGGTGCCTGTTTGCACAGGGTGTTCACTCCTTGACCACAAGGGAGATTCTTCAGTCTTCTGGTTGCAGTAGAATGTTGAAGGTCCAGAGTTTCGTTTCAGAGTTTCAGTTCAGGATAATCTAAAGTTTCTAGACTCAGCTCCTACCTATATACTGATTTGAGGGGCTGGATTACCTGCTAGGTCCCTCCTTTGGGTGGGACCTGGGAAGGGGGTGGTTACACCCCTTTCTCTTTGACCAGTTTTGCGCCAGAGCTGGGGCTGGAGTGCCCCAGCAACTGGTTTGAACCGGGCTATGCATGGGGCACCTTGTGTGCCCCAGGCAGTGTCTCATTTCATTCAACCCACCCTGCCCCAATACACAAGAGCCTGTCTGGGGAGGTACTCGCACCTCCCAAGGCAGGAAGCCTATTGTCCAGGCCTCCCCTGCCGGAGTTTCGTCCAGCAGCAGGAGGTCAGATTTGTGTCCGTGGCAGCAGCATCCATTTTGTGATGCTGAGGCTCTGTTTAACTTTAACCGGGTAAAGCTACAACTACATGTCTTCTCCCTCTAGAAGGGTGGAATGCTACCCCCGCCGCCAGAACTGGCGGGGGGGGGGGTAGTATTCCAATGCGTATGACACCTTACATGACATGTTTTGATAAAGCCAAACCTAAGTTAGCAATAACCGCGAGGATTATAATGCACTTAAGAGTATATGGTATGGCTATATCATAGAACAGCTATAAGGACATGGTTCCGAAAGCTGCTGACAGGCTCAGTTCATGCTAGAGCTCCATCTCACATAAAACCAAGCAATCTGCCTCCAGGATTGTTAAGGCCTGCCAGAGCTGGGTCTGGAGTGCCCCAGCAACTGGCTTGAACCAGGCTATGCATGGGGCACCTTGTGTGCCCCAGGCAGTGTCTCATTTCATTCAACCCACCCTGCCCCAATACACAAGAGCCTATCTGGGGAGGTGCTCGCACCTCCCAAGGCAGGAAACCTATTGTCCAGGCCTCCCCTGCCGGAGTTTCGTCCAGCAGCAGGAGGTCAGACTCGTGTCTGTTGCAGCAGAATCCATTTTGTGATGCTGAGGCTCTGTTTAACTTTAACCAGGTAAAGCTACAACTACATGTCTTCTCCCTCTAGAAGGGTGGAAAGCTACCCCCGCCGCCAGAACTGGCGAGGGGTAGTATTCCAAAGCGTATGACACCTAACACGACATGTTTTGATAAAGCCAAACCAAAGTTAGCAATAACCGCGAGGATTATAATGCACTTAAGAGTATATGGTATGGCTATATCATAGAACAGCTATAAGGACATGGTTCCGAAAGCTGCAGACAGGCTCAGCTCATGCTAGAGCACCATCTCACATAAAACCAAGCACTCTGCTCCAGGATTGTTGAGGCCTGCCATAGGAGTGACTTATAGGTATATATGTGTCTATATATAATTGTAGGTATAGGAATACTATACCTAAGCAAGGGGTGATTACACAACCTTGCCCCAGCTGAGTGATCAGCCAGTTGTGTCAGTTTGGATGGCCAGCCAGGGGTGGCATAATACATGCTGCAGCCCCTGGTAGGCCTTGGATGCACCTATGCCCTGGGTACCTTTGGTACACTATACAGGGGCTCACAAAGGTGACCCAATACCCAATTGGATATGTACCTAAAGTACATGGTATGAATTTAGAAAGAGAACAGCTGGGCTGTGGGTCTGATTAGTAGGCCCACAGCCACACTAGAGTCGAAAAACCAGTGGATCAGAGCAAAAAGTGAGGGTGAACATAGGAAGCAGACCCTACTCTCCTACAATCTCAATGAATGCCGTCATCAGGATTGGTAGCCGTTGGGGGCAACACAACACATGAGCTGTTACCGGACCCAGTAATGCGTCAACATCCGTTGGCAATGCCGATGGTAGTATTAGACAGATATCTAACACGCATTCCTCTCCACAAAGCAGGGATCGTAGAACAGGTAAGATGCAATCTTGCCAGATTGGTCTGAACTGACAGGAACCATGTGGTATTCAGATCTCTCAAACGAGCCAAGCCAAGGATCTGGGTTATTCTGTCACGATACCGCATGGCCCGGAGCCCATTCTCCATGCTGACTTGGGTATCGCTGGTGGCCGGATTTGCCATAACGGAGCAAGAGGAATAAAAATAAGATCCCTGCTCGGAGTCCCAAAATGAGAAGCAGGCCGCCAAACACAGAGTGTACGAAGTTAGGAAAAACGCCCAGGACTGCTTCAAAGGGTGCTAACAGTCCAGAAAAAATCGTCTTAAATACATTACAATGCCGCTGGTATCAGACATGTTTATGATATGACCTAACATTTCTGCAAAATGTACTGGGCAATTTGTTGATGATAATGCATGTATTTCTGCAGAAGTCCTTGCAACTTGCAGATCATACGTCTCTCTGGACGAGGTCAGTGGCACAGTTTTTTGCAAAAGAATAGCTTTCATTCTGCTTAAAGTATCAATTCGTATAGAAGAGATGTTCAGTGAAGGCCATAGTGGCGACTCCCCGTCTGTCTTGATTTTTGGAAACAATACTTGCATACAACAAGTGACCCTGGCTGACACACTAACGAGATAGACTATTCCTGGCATAATTCCACAACAGCTGTGATCATTTAACATAATGTAGCTACCATTGGAAAGCTGCCTAAAAATTAGATCTATCGCCGCTGCGGGCGAACCTTGCAGGTGGCAAGAAAGGGTATTGGAAGACCCCTCATAGGCTCCGTGCAAATTAACACCTTGACATAATAGTGTACCGCTTAGTGAGTTTTTACAATTTTTACCACTAAGAAATACCTCCTTTCCCCCACTCCAACATTTGTGTGTGTATGGTAAATTCCAGGTCGACTTAATGTATTCTTTACCCAACCTTTCATACAGGCCTGCTGGTATGTGTTTTAAGCAATACTGAAACTGGAAAATCGTCCCTGGTATCGTGATGGTGTAATGTACTATCCATTCAACTGATAGTTTCTCAGAAACGGTCAATGGTAATCTCTCCAGTTTTTCTATGCTCAGCACTGTATAGTCTGCTCCCCTCTGTGCCAATGAGATTTGTTTATCTGTAAGGTTAAATACAGTAAACAATGACGTAGTGTTGATTAGACGCCAGGGCACATAGCCAGAACGAAGGTTTTGTAACGTCAGCCTAACAGTATTATAGAACGTAATTGAGACTTGCCATGTTGTAACATTAGCACGTCCTGTTCCATTATGTCAATGGCAGAGGATACAATGCTGTTCAAAGAATAAATCCTGGACGACAGAGTTGTTAACCCATTGTCCCGACCCTGTCACCCATGACCTAGTATAATGGGAGGGTCGACTCATCCCACTTCCTGTAGAACTACCAAGCCCTAAGAACCACTTGAAGCCGATAGCCAAACAGGGAGGGAGGGATGGGAACTAATGTAGCAAGGAAGACAATACTCAGAGTAATGAGGATTACCGGTAAATAACAGGGGCATTACCTCCTCCTAAGTCTTCCTCGCCACCAGAATTATGTAGTGAGCCCATACCCTAGCCCAGCTTCTTCATGGAAACTCACAAGAAACCATAGGCAACAGGAAAAAGGAAAACAGTAAGCGGAATCCAACAAAAACAGCCGGACCACAACCTAGAAGAAGCACAGAAGGCATGATAAACAAGAGCAGGAAGAACCAGCCCCAAGAACTGCCACAGCAAAGTCCCCGCCGAAGGAGACCCAACACCACCCGCCAGGGAACCAAGAACAAGAGTGGGAAGGACCAGGCAGCGGTCCAACAGGGATCTGCAGCTGAGCACCCCTTGAACAAGGACCAGGAGAGACAGACCACTGGCAGGCCAACCCAGCACCTGGGCAGATACCTCAGAACCCTGTGCAACCCAGGCAAGAAAGGCAGACAGCTGATTACAACCACCCAGGCTTGAGACAGAAGGCATACAACCAGACCAGACAGTACCAACAGTGACCAACAAGACGTCACAGCAGCAAAAAGACGCAGGCCGTCCAAAACACAACAACACCGCTCGTCAGACAAGCATCAGCGAGAGCAGAATCCACCCCAGACCCAACAACTGAAAAGAAAGTAGGCAACACAGCTCTCCAGGACCGGTGGACAACTGAGGGGACTGTGAACAGAATCCCTCGTCCCGGACGCAACAAAATACAGACCGGCAGGACCCACAAGAATGGAGGAGAGCACAGAAAGGATCCGAGCACCCCAATTCGAACCACAGAAACAAAGGCCACCAAAAAAACACCCCTATGGAGATGAACCGGAAGGCCATGGACCCCAGGGGCTTAAACGGGGCCCCCAGAAGGGACAGCAACACCAATGGAAGAACCCAGGAAGGCGCAAGACAAAATGCCCTATTATTTATTATTTTTATTACGTTTTATATAGCGCTAGCTAGACCTGTGGGTATCAGAGCGCTTTACAACATGCATGAAACAGAGTGGTAAATATCATGGTGTAAGGATAATATGCATAACAATAAACATTTTAAGACAAACTACATTAGAGGGGTGAGTCAAGTGATAGCTTAGCTAGGTGAAACAATAAAAAAAACACCAATCCTTGATGGTCTAGATAGTAAGGAGAGTCATCTGGGTTATCAGAGCCTGGCTCAGTTGGCTTTGTCAGCAAATTATTTGCCGAGGACGCTGCAGGAAACCACTCCGAAGCAACCCTGCCGCCAAAGGATCCAAACCGTCCCACAGAGTACTGCGGAATGCCCGCAAGGCTGCCCACTGAGCTCAAAGCACAGAAGGGGCCAGGCCTAAGGCAAAGCCATCAGAAGAGGAAGTGGTAGCACCTCCAGGAGGCAACCCAGAGACAGCAGGCTCAACAATACAAGAGTCAGGCCCGAAGAGGAAAACGACGCAGAACCCCCACAGGAAGCCGAGGGCCCCGCAATGGTAAGGAAGATCCGGGAATGCCCAGCACCCCTGTACAGCCAACTCCCACAGCATAGGAACCAAGGGAGCCGAACCCAGCCAAGGACCACCAACAGAACAAACACCCTGTCCAGGCCAATCAAGTACTGAACCTGCGCAATCAAAGGAAACTGAGGAAAAGCGGAAGGCAGGGACCAGGCCAACAGAATGACAGAGCATCCCGCCGCCACACACGGGAGGAGTGCACAGAAGGAAAGCAAATGAACAGTGAACTCTCAAGCAAACAGCCACTGCCGGGAACCCAAACTGAACCGACAGGGAGATGGAAGCCAAGGAAGTAAAAACCCAGCACAAGAGAAATGCCACACAGGGCTCTGACCCCGGGAGAGAAACCACCACGAGCAACAACACCGTCACCCCAGCCAAGGACAGAATCACCCCTGCAAGGAACCAAAGGGAGCAAACCCAGAAACCCCCAGGTGAAGGATGCAGGCCAACACTACCTGAAAGTTCACCCGTAACTAGAAATATGAAGCTCCCGGAGGACAGGGGAAACCAAGCCAAATGAACGGCCCACATCTCGAGGAAGCCGGATGAGCAACCCGACTGGAGGCAATCCTATAGGCCCAGCACAGACCAGGAATCCAAGGACACCCACCAGCCTGGCAAAAGTCTGAACCACCCAAGAAGGGGACCCCAGAAAAGG
Organism: Lissotriton helveticus; assembly: GCF_964261635.1. NCBI lineage: Eukaryota > Metazoa > Chordata > Amphibia > Caudata > Salamandridae > Lissotriton > Lissotriton helveticus. The sequence goes on along the minus strand of NC_136057.1, from coordinate 1,405,500,893 downwards.
AAGACCGTGGAGAGAATGGACAACACCAACCACCAACCCAGACCGGATAGCAGCAGTGGAGAAACAAACACCAGCAGAACGAAATCCACGGAACAAGGAGCCCACTGTGACAGACGGAACACCAACGGGACCAGTCTAAGACGAGCCCAGAGGAGCACAATGATAGCCACAGACAGCAACACCTGTACCCACAACCACTGAAGGACTTGGGGGGAATCCAATACCAGGAGACAACCCAGGTCCTACCCCAAGGAAGCCCACTGCCCTGCAGGAATGAACACCATCTCATTGACCATGGCCAAGGGATCCGATGAACACCAAGTCCAGGGTTAGAATCCAGATGAGAAAACATGCGGAGGAACCGGAACCCATGACGGACCCAGACCCACCAGCCTCAAAGAGCCCCCCTAGAGAAAGAAGAAGCAGAGAACAGCCAGGCAACAAGGCACGGCAACACCCGAATCCGATCCCCATGGAGGACCCTGACCGAGGGGGCAAACAGCAACGTGAAGACCCGCAGGGCAGAAGACAAACCAAAGGGGAGAACCTAGAATCAGAAGTGCCTGTCCCACCCACAAAACAAGAGGTAACACCAAGATGAAGGGTAGAGACGCACAAGGAGGCAGGCAACCAGCAAAACCAAGGAAACCATCACAACCCCTGAACCAGTAAGGGAAAAAGAGCCTAAAAGAAAATAATACAAAGGAAACACATGGGAAAAACAAATGCTCCCACAGCAAATCCAACACTGGACGCAAGTGCCCAGAAACCGCACACCCCAGGAAAGCCTGTCAACAGAGCCACCCTATATGGCGTGGCCGAAGGTAAGGGGTGTGCGAAGAAAAGCCTCTGGAGGGAGGGAGACAAAAAACAAATGGGAGCCCACTCCCAGAATCCGCAGAGTCCACAGAACCGAGACAGAGGCCGCCCAGAGGAAAGACAACTGATGCCCCCCCCACCAGATCACCGACCAGATCACCGACAGCCGGAACCTGAGAAGAAGAAGGAATTGGATGCTGGGGCAGAAGCAGCCTGCCTAGATGGGGGTAGGTAGAGAACGAGGTGGCCGTGACCCTACCCATGAAAGGGCAAGATCCCCCAAGGTGGAGAAGAAGAAGCAAAAACCACTCGGGAACCAAATCTCGTCCCCCTAGCAAAAAGCACTATTTCAAAATGTACCACTCTAGGATACCTTTACAGAACTGGCAGGATTCAAACTCCTGTCCTGTGAGAGTCATTCACCACCAAAGGCACAAGACTCCCTCTTGAGCTATAGCTCCTTGGGAGCCAACAGGCTTCTAGCCCCTTTGGACACACTCACCACACCCTCCAGGGATGAAACCAAAACCAGATAATAGGGAACAATGCAATGTAGGAACAATACATCAAACAAATCTGAAGATGCAGTCCTGTGAGTCACAAAATCCTAAGGCATGCAACCAGAGCCTTAAACAGAAGCGCAGATACCCACTAGGTAGAGTATCGGTACACCCCATAGAAGTGCCACCCCTGAAATGGTTTGCATCAGAGCCAAAGAGGGAAGGCAAGCTCCCACTCAAAAGGAAAGTCTGCAGGTACCCAGTACCAGACGACAACTGCATATTGAAAGCACTGTTCGACTCCACAAAAGGCCTAAGGCAATGTCCCCATTGTGAAAATGACTCACTGAAACACAAAATCAGACTTGCGAATCAGTAGGAACTTGAGAAAGGCGGGCGGTGAAGGCAACAAAAAAGGCTTGTGCCCATCTTCGCACCAATAAGGCATCAAAAAGAAACCAGTACCACACAGAGGGAGTCAACTGAAACAGAAAAAGAAAGCCGTAAGTAAACTGCCAGCAACCCCTGCCGGCTGCCCTTGTACTGGCCACTGGCTACTTTGAACAAAAAAAAGCGTCCAGCGCAGGAAAGCTAAGGCAAAGGCAGCAGCATGCTGTCCATAGCAGGAAGCCAGACATCCCTATCCAGTCATACCCAAGGATTTAAAACACAACCATACCAAACATTACCAACCTCGTCCGTCTCCCTCGTCACAGTAACCAAGGAGCACCCCATGATCCGGACACAGCATTCACCCAATTCAAAAGGTTCTCACCCTAGATGGTCACCCGGCAGGAGGTACCTGTCACCTGACCTATAAGGGTGGGACCTAGTCAGGAAACATCCTGTTTTTTTCTCTGGGTTCCGGCTGGAACACCCGTTTCTACTGTTCGAGGCGGTTTGTAACTCCGGCTCGGTTGTTTTTTCATTTCCGGGGCCTGCTATAGCGTCTCCGTTTGTCTTGCTCATCTGCCGCTCCCCTGGGGCGGCAGTTTTACTTCCACTGCTCCCGCGCCAAGCGATGGGAGCGGCTGCCTTTCATGTTTGCGTACATGGGATTCTCTTCTTTGTGCAGCCGCTGCTCCCACGCTGAGCACTGGGAGCAGCTGCCTTCCTCATCTTGTCCGCCCCCGCGCTGTGCATCTGGGGAGCGGCTGTGATGCCTTGTCTGCCTTGCTTCCGCCTGTGGTATAGTTTAGGAGACAAGGGTACCCCATAAAGTGAACCTGGGGATGAAGCGTATTTAAGAAAAACAATGGTTCAATGGTGGCCTGAATAGGTCCTAAGGAACTAGAGCATATAATTAAGTCACGCTTGGGAGCTGAATATGTAGGGAAACATATAGACAGTCATTTATTTTCAACTCTTAACGTGTAAGAAGACGTTTCAGGTGCTCACATAAGTGACAAGGTGCATAACGTGACATAAGTGAACAAAGTGAGACAGAACGAAATGTCACATAACAACAAGGTGTAGTCCACAAAGCTATATACAATGGGGTGGGGGCATTTCCTTGGATGGGTCGACGACGTTTCGATCTATTATAATTTTCGATCATCATCAGGACTGGGGAGCTTCCTGAAACTGCAATAAGGTAAGCGAGATTAGCAATTGGCCCTACGTAATGCATTTTTAACACAGTGATTTTACGTGCTCCCAGTGGCATGATGAATTTACTTACATGCATAATTATCTATACTACTATAATAAAGCAAGAACTTTCAGGCTTTGCGGCGGGTAAACTCGGAAACCACAGTGCCAATCTACACACCCGATACACCGTTGAAATCGTCATGGTGTGTAGATGGTTATAGGCTATATAAATTTTAAAAATAAATGTTATTTAAAACGTTATATTAAAAAAAAGGTAGTCCCTCCAAAGTAGCGCCGGCCGCGACGTGCGTCCTGACATCAGGAGGAGCGGCGTACAGTGCGGGGAGGAGCAGTGACGATCAGCGTGGGGAGCAGCGGACATGAGCGGCGATCGGAGGGCAGGCAGTGAGGAGCGGCAGCGGGAAGGAGCGCTGATCGGCGGATGAGGTAGAGTGAAAGCGGAGGCAGAGAGGAGCGGTGATCGAGCCACAGGAAAAAGAAACGTGTGCAGGTAAGTGGAGCGGGTAGCAAACAGCCCATTACAAGAGGAAAAAGCGGCGGCGGGGACGTGGGCCGTGAGGAGCATGCAGGTTAAGAAACGTGTGCAGGGCGCCAGCGGCCGCGGAAAAAGAAACGTGGAGCGGGTAGCAAACAGCCCATTACAGGAGGAAAAAGCGGCAGCGGGGACGTGGGCAGTGAGGAGCGTGCAGGTTAAGAAACGTGTGCAGGGCGCCAGCGGCCGTGGAAAAAGAAACGTGGAGCGAGTAGCAAACAGCCCATTACAGGAGGAAAAAGTCACAGAAACGTCTGCAGGTGACAAAAAGTTACGTGGGCAGTGAGGAGCGTGCAGGTTAACAAACGAGTGCAGGTTACAAAAGCCTCCAAAAGTAAACATACAGCCATAATACTGCACTACGTCAGGGCAGGCGGGGGCCTAAGCCATGATTGCTCCCGGACAAGGTCGGGACGGGCTGCTAGTCTTTAATAAAAAGGTTTGGTTTGGCGCTAACCTGAAAACCGTGTATTGGCGCGCTGGGTCATATTTACATTGGTGATGAGGTTTACTACGCGCGTGATTTCAAGCTCTCCAATTGTTCTCAGAACGTACTTTTGTATCTAACATATGTCCAAGAAATTTCGGGCGCGAGAGAAAGTGCAGTCTTGAGAAGTACTAGTTTCAGTGATTTAATCTAAGGAGAGGTACAATATGATTAGTAAAGAACCAAATTGCATTGCCTGAATTATTCTTATCTATTATATGAAACTTACTCATTTTGCCATTTTTGTCCCACCACATGGGTTTCTGAACGATGCTCGGCATGGGAGAATTAATATGGGCACAGGGTAGTTCTGTAATGTAGGAGGTTAGAAAATTATCTCTTTGAAAAGTTAAGCAGTCGCTCTATCGGAGGACAAGGATGCATATTCTATTACAGTTAGATCGATCTACTATCTAACTTACTTGTATTCATTCATTTGGTTGTCCTCATTCATGTGGATTTGAAGCAAGCGAATGAAGGACGGGTGCAATTTCCGGTAAAAACTATAACATAGGAGATTTGGGGATTATAAACATATTTAACAGAAGTGGTAAATTCCGTTGCTTTTTTTAGTTGGAGCGCCGGAATCGAGTACTGGAAAGATCGGACGTAAGTGAAAGGGGGGTAGGTCTATTACCAGAGACTAACATTAGTCTTGCTTGGACGTGATATGGCTCTTAGGAAAAAGCGTGCGCTTGCCTGAGTTGCAGATGTGATGCATTATATGCTTAAGGCAGTAAACTGCAACTGTGTCAAAAAACTGGTAAAAACATAATTACCAGCGTCCTATTTGTGTTCCTGCCGGGAGCTGGGGAAGATCGAAAAAGCTAAGTTATAGTCCCTGTTAGGTACGTAATGGCAGGGCATGTTAACTAGCTAGGGATTACACTTACTTTAATCTGTTTAGTCCGTGGCTGACATTGGGGGTCTGAGTTCCTCGCTGTTCTCGCGTCTGTGGTCATGTGAGGCTGCGGCATTTAATTTACTTCCGGGCACGTGACGGCGCATGCGCGGGGTCCTGGCAGTCGCGCATGCGTGTGGGATGCCTGTCATCTGTAGTTCACTCGGCAGATATCGTATTGCGCATCTGCGCTGCATAGACACTAGTCAGGAAGACTGGTAGTGCCTAAAAACCTCTACACGTGTTGGTTTATGAAAAGTATAGAGCTTCTACTTCGTTGGTGTATTAGGACTATAAACGTGTATAGAGTCAGCCAAGGTGTTTATAAACCAATATGTACATTTATACCTTCATATAACGAACTAAATGATTTACGAGAGGGCTTGGCTGTGTCTTAACCATCCTGGCGAAATGACCGCCAGTTTTTTAGGTTTCGCCTGTCGAAAGCTGCGCAAGCAGCGTTTCGCGCAGGTGAAAACTTTTGTGTAGAGTATGTGTGTGTAGTCCCGCCCCTCTGTTCCATTGGCTAGCTCCATAAATGGAGGCTAGCCATTGGAACAGAGATCTGTCTGTCAATGCCGGAGCAGATTCGTGGGCGTTCCGGCGATTTTTAGGCTTTTCGCTACGTCATGCGGTGGTGGGCGGTGTTTTTTTTTTCCGTGATGTTTTGGCCATTTTGGACGTGGGTTTTGCAGGGGTGGGTTGCGAACGAAACAATGAGCAACACGTTCCAGTGTCGCCTATATAATAATTTTGTTTGTCTACAGACTACAGTTACGCCCGGTGTCACTGGAGTCCGAGGCATCGTCCCCTCGAAGCCGGGGCTCCGGTCCTCCCTCTCCCGTGCAAAGGCAGCAGGAAGACGATGACTACACCGAGATGAGCTTCCCCACACCGCCGCAGCCCATCTGTCCCAAGCTTGAGGCCACTGTTCTGTTGTCCAGCCCCACCGCCGGCGTCCAGCGCCTCAGCATGTTGGACCCGGCGGTCACCTTCCCGCCTCCCCTGCCCCTGGACCCCGATCGTGGCGCTAAAGTGATCCGTGCGGACCCGCAAGGCGGCCGGCGGCGGCACAGCTCCGAGACCTTCTCGTCCACCACCACAGTGACCTCAGTGTCGCCCTCCTTTGCGCACAACCCAAAGCGCCACAGCTCGGCCTCAGTGGAGAACGTGTCAGTGCCGAGGAGGGGGCCCGGTGGGGAGAGCTCACCCGAAACCACTGTCCCCTCTGATCCCAGTGGAGGCAGCCCTATGTGCCGGGAAACATCAGCTGGCTTCCAAAATGGCCTCAACCACATACACATCACGGCAGAGTGGACTGATCCCAGTGGCAAGGCGCGCCCTCTGCTGGCCGCGGGTGACGGCGCAGCCTATGCCAGCATGGACTTCCTGACGCACACCTTCAGAGAGGCGGTTGCCAGTGGCAAAAGGTGAGAACTGCCCTCCACTTCCCAGCACTAATCTATTGAGCAGGGCACGGGTACCCTCTGTGGGCAGGTGTATGGTGTATTACAATCTTTTTATGTGGTGCTTTAAATTGTGAAACACTTCAGTGGGGAGAATGACTGCTCTCCCTTTAGGAGTAGGTGTCATTTAAAAAGCACCGACAGTGTCGGTGGCTCGGAATGTGTGAAGGGAACTGGTTGCCCTGGGCAGCATTGGTGCCCCCAAATCATCATCTGCCAGAACATTGCCCTGGCAGGTTCTGTTATGTTAGCCAAAATAATCTGTTGGCACGTGATTTCTGGCTGTGTAACTGGTGTATACTCCGAGCATGGTGTCTGAGGAGGCCTTCACCAGCACCAGATGGTTTACGGTGAGCGGTGCACTATTAGGGCCATGTTTTCCCACCTCATAGTATGTAGATCGTGCACCTGTGAGCAAGGCCTTTATTTGCCCATGTGCGCACCTTCGTGTGCCTCACTCTGCCCAAAGCGCTGCCTCCAGTGTGCCAGCCATTGGCCTATGCCGCAAGCACTGCCTCTGGGCGGAACCTGCTGAATTGGGTATTCTGGGAGTCCGTGTGCCAGCACCTGAATTGAACCTTTTGCACTTTCTCCTTGTGCCTTCCCCAGACTGTTGTAAAGGACGTAACCTCTGTTCGACTTCCCGACCCGAGTCAAGGGCATTTCTTTGCAGGGTAGGAGTGTGATTGCACCGCAATACGAGGTGCTTGTTATGCAAACGAAGTGAAGGGTGCTTACATTTTTAAAGTAAACTGAGGCGTTTTATGGGGCGATTGATGTCACGTGACCACCCATTAGAAGAGCACCGGAAGCAGCGTAGAACGCAAGCCTAATTAATGTTGAGAAGAGTCCCCTTGCACGAGGACTTGGTCTGCACCTCGTTTTGCTGTGACCCACACATTGGGAAGCGCAGTTCATGGGTTAAAAAGTGTGTTGTGCTCAAGCAAATGAAGATCCTTAGCCCATGTGTGTTTTCAATATTGTTTGCATAGCGCTCCTTAGTCCCTACCAGCCTCCGAAGTGCTCATTCATATGTTTTACTGATACAGATGAAGTGTCAACGTCGCTTTAACGGGAGTGTGGGAGAAAGGGAGCTTTTCCATCCTCACGCCTTTTGTCGGCGCGTCCTGTATGAGACTGGCTTTTTTGGTACTAGATTCGGTGTACTTTAGGGGAATATCTGGGGGCGGAGCATTTGTGTGTACTTTTGGTATATGCCTGAGGCAAATGTCTGTTGGGGGGCATTTGTAACTCGTAGTCACGCTTGTGCTTGTACCAGTTGACACCATAGCTACCTTTAGGCGTTTGATCTACTAATTTTAAAGATGATGTACAAAAAAAACAGCATTAGACGTTATATTTCCTCTGAGTATTGCAAATTAGGTAGGGGCAACATCTG